>NC_054376.1:121599485-123999485 GCF_017654675.1 Xenopus laevis
TAAAAGTCAGACTCGCCTGATGTTGTTGTGCAACATCAGGCCCAATCAGTAATTGCCTTGTGGGATCAACCCCACGAATGAAGTATAAGGTTTGAGATTTTCCCATAATAGCTAGGGACTTTGCCACTGCTGACGAGCTGTGTGATGTTGTTATGGTTTGCTGCCTCCAAAATCGTGTCCCCCGGTTGGAGTGATGATATAATATCTAGGTAACGTATTAATTCATTAACCCTGTATATATTAACTCTTTTCACTGATAAGTGTAAGTAATAAAAAGTGTTGCATGACAATTGATTTCCTGTTTTAATACAGTGAGGTGTGGGTGGGGTAGGTTAAGCTACCAATCATAGCAATACATTTAGTGGCGCTGCGAGCAGGGTAACTTAATCTTTGTCCGATATGTTTCGGAAAAAGGAGAAAGTTATCTACGAATCTGCAGAGGCATGGGAAAAGAGTTTACAAAGTGTTGCATGACAATTGATTTCCTGTTTTAATAAAGTGAGGTGTGGGTGGGGTAGGTTAAGCTACCAATCATAGCAATACAGCTCTACAGGGCAGGACTCCCTTTTCCCAATGGGTCACTCGCCCTGTATTGTATCAGTGTCCCTCTTTATATTAG
Source organism: Xenopus laevis (assembly GCF_017654675.1). Taxonomy (NCBI): domain Eukaryota; kingdom Metazoa; phylum Chordata; class Amphibia; order Anura; family Pipidae; genus Xenopus; species Xenopus laevis. The sequence continues at coordinate 121,600,105 of NC_054376.1, forward strand.
AGTGAAAGCTATGCATGGCATAATTCCCTTCACCCTATGATTCTCTCTCCTTTCCCTGTACTGTATGTGTCTCTCTCTGTATTAGAGTATAAGCTCTGCAGGGCAGGATTCTCTTTTCCCAATGGTCCTCACTCAATTTATTGTATTTGTGTCCCTTTGTATATTAGAATGTTAGCTCTACAGGGCAGGACTCTCTTCTCCCAAACTGTATTGTATCTGTGTCCCTCTATATATTAGAGTGTAAGTTCTACAGGGCAAGACTCCCTTCTCCCAATGGTTCACTCTCTCTGTATTGTATCTGTGTCCCTTTGTATATTAGAGTGAAAACTCTACAGGGCAGAATTTCCTTCACTCTATGATTCTCTCTCTCCTTTCCCTATACTGTATATGTGCCCCTCTCTATATTAGAGTGTAAGCTCTGCAGGGCAAGATTCCTTTTTCCCAATGGTCTCCTCTCAATTTATTGTATCTGTGTTCCTCTGTATATATGATTGCAAGTTCTGCAGGGCCAATGCAGGCCCACATGGTTCCCCTCCCTCTGTAGCATATGAGAATGACATCTCTGCAGAAAGATGCATGCAATTTAGGCTTTCCCTGTTGCAAGCCCTGCTGGATGGAAATCCCTGTATAAACGTAAGATCCGAGGGATAAAATCAACCTGGGGAAACTAGAATTTTTATTGTTTCCCATGGATTTATTTCAATCCCATTTCATGTTGATAGGTGCAGGGGGCAGCTATATTTTAGATTTTTTTTTTATGGGTGAAAGCAAAAGGTTACACATTTTCTATGTATATTATCTTTTGCATAAAGAAAGAGTTAAATTATTGGCATTGTATAAATCTCAGCATCACAGGCAAACGAATGGTTAAACTATTGGCTATGCATTCAGTGTGAGCAGTATCTGTTGTGTTGAATGTCGGAGACAGAGAAGGCAATGTGTATATCAGCAGGGCAGCAGCAGGTGCTATTTTGATTATGAGTAAATATATTATAATACTGTATACCTGTATGTCAATCAATAAAAATCAGGTAAAATCCTGAAAGTGATGTTAAACCAGGTAGGTAGATAGGTAAGGAGTTTCTACTGCACTTCAGGTTTTGCTGCTCACGAAACTAAGATATTCTGCCCAACTCCTGCAGGTGCCATACAGGCATCCATATGTAATTAACATTCACTAAGTAAGGGGTAGATTAATCAAGGGTCGAATTGAAAATTCAAATTCTAAATTCGAATTTTGTTATGGTCAAAACTGTCAAATTCAACCAGGGAGCTATTTAAATTTGATTTGAGTTTTCCAATAAATTTGAATTCTATTTTTGGAATTTATCATACTTTATGAATTTGAATTTGCCACCTAAAACCTACCGAATTGCTGTTGAAGTCAGTGGGAGACATCCAGGGATCAATTTGGAGTTGTTTTTAGCCTTCCTAACAATTTGAGTTTTTTTCGGGGGAAAAAAACTCAAATAGAGTTTTTAAAATTCAAATCGAATTCAATTCAAATCCGGTTCGAGTTTTCAGGTCGATCCTTTTCACCCAAGTTTAGAAATTAGATTTTTTATAATAATAATAATAATTTCGATTGGTCAAATTTCGAGTTCATGGGAGTTTATGGGAGCTTTAGAAAACTCACATGAATTCGAAATTCGACCCTTGATAGCCATAGTTGGGGACTACAGAGTTGGGGGCTTGGTGATTAGCAATGGCCTCAAACTTGAGAAAAAAAACACCTACAAAACCAGGGATGGGCAACCTTCCATCAAATAGAAGCTGCTGGATGGTTCAGCAATGCCTGTAGGTCTATCATAGGGACATTCCTATAGAATGTACTAAAGATATCTATCAATTTAAACAATTTAATATTATGTCAAGGGGCATTCGATTCCCAGGGGGCAAATATTTACTACACTGAAACCAACACTGTGGACAATTGCACTGTAAGAACCAGCAAGATAAGGGTTTCCTTATTGCTTTAGATCAATGATCCCCAACCAGTAGATCATGAGTAACATGTTGCTCTCCAACCCCTTGGATGTTGCTCCCAGTGGCCTCAAACCAGGTGCTTATTTTTGAATTTTTGGTTGCATAAAAACCAGTTGCACTGCCAAACATAGTCTCAATGTAGGTTGACAATCCACATAGGGGCTACCAAATGGCCAATCACAGCCCTTATTTGGCACCCCAGGAACATTTTTCATGCTAGTGTTGCTCCCCAACCCCTTTTACTTCTGAATGTTGCTCACGGGTTATAAAGGTTGGGGACCCCTGGTTTAGATTGTTCTTCTGCCACCAATGATTCTCTACCAGTGACCTTATCACTTGTCTCTCTTATTCCCCAATCTCTCTTTTCTCTCTAACTCTTCATTATCCACAAATTTTCTATCCCTACATCACTTTTCTATCAAAATTTTCTACCCCCCACTGCCTAGCCACTATCTTGATAACCATGAGATGATTGTCCTTCAGTGAACTCTCAGCATGCAGTAATTAAGACTCTTACTAACGAGTAATTTGGGTGAATGAGGCAGAACTTGCCCTCTCTTTGATATGAAGAACCCGAAAACCTCTATTTAATTAGTTTATTCTATGTGTGAGACTGAATGAATATAATGCTGTGTTAACTCTTATTAAGTCATAGCTAATCTATATTAGAATGATAGACCTTATGCTTTTGAGTTTGAGGCTAAAAGGGGTTCCTGTGGCTCCGATTAGGCATCTGTCTAGCATCTGTCTATGAAACAGAAAGGTGAAGGCTTTTGGTCAAATTTGGGCACAGGAATGACAAAAACCCATCTGGGTTATATTTTTTTATTTTTCAAAAATTCTAAATCAATGGCCCACTGGGCAATTTCTGGCATTTTGTCAGTTATCACCCCTTATAAGAATCGTGTGAATGTGCCGCCACTTTGTAAGCGATTCCCATTTTTGAAATGAGAATCTCCTATACTGGCTTTTTCATGGAGGGAAACAACGGTGTCGTTGCCCATATGCAGGTGGACACATCTTCTGTCCACTCACACATCTTCCATTGAATGCATCTAGTTCTTTATTAACCTCACCAATGAGACTGACTTTTAGAAGGTTCTTGCTACATGGTAGACAGAGCAATAAACTATCCCTTGGGAAGACTTGCGACGGTTCATGGAAGAAACCTCACCAGCTAGCTCTCAACCAATGGGTTTTAGAATAACTTTTACACTTCTTGGGGAGCAACGTTGGGATCTTTGGGCAGCAATTCTGAGGCCAGTTGAGTTGGCACTACTGAATAAATAAGGACACAACTATCTTCTTAGTTTTAACCCTAATTGTTGACTACATTTGTTATGACAGCAAGTTCTTAACATGCAAAGGATTCTAGAGTTGTGGTAGTCAGTCCAATAGCGTTTGTTTTAGAGAAAGAGAGCCGCAAGGCATTATCCACGGCCCCACAGAAGCCAGCTCTATAAATATCTTTGCCTGCTATCCCTGTCTCTACTTTTATAGGAGCTGTGAAAAGAGGGGAGGGCAGGCTTTGTTATTAACTATTTCAGTGGCAACAGGATTTTTTTTGGGGGGGGGAAGTGTAACCATTGCATGATAGAACACTGCATATTTTATATTAGAAAACATTAGAAGCATTGCTAATTCTCTATATGTTTAGCAACACCTTAATGTGAAATATACCTCCAGGGAAGACTGATCCTTAAATAGAACTAGACTTATGGATGTGTCTGTCCTGGTTTCCAGAAAGGGGACCTTAGGAATTTGGAAAGTCTATTTATAAGTTTGTGCCCTTTAGGCATTTTAGGCAAGGATAACTGTCCTTCAGACACTGCAGCATTAAATAAATAGGAATATAAAGCTAATTTCATTTATTTTCCAAGGTGTCTACAATATTCTGATACAGTATCTCTAGCTACTTTCACATTATCAGCCCTAACAGATTGTTTCCATTCAGCAGCAAGTACAAGCACTATCTCTCCCTACTATACCTGCTATCCCACGGTCACAGTCCCTTCCCAGAGACTATAATCCCACTGTTACTATAGGCACCATCTCTCCCTACTATACCTGCTATCCCACAGTCACACTCCCTTCCCAGAGACTATTATCCACTGTTACTATAGGCACCATCTCTCCCTACTATACCTGCTATCCCACAGTCACACTCCCTTCCCAGAGACTATTATCCACTGTTACTATAGGCACCATCTCTCCCTACTATACCTGCTATCCCACAGTCACACTCCCTTCCCAGAGACTATTATCCCACTGTTACTATAGGAACCATCTCTCCCTACTATACCTGCTATCCCACAGTCACACTCCCTTCCCAGAGACTATTATCCACTGTTACTATAGACACCATCTCTCCCTACTATACCTGCTATCCCACAGTCACACTCCCTTCCCAGAGACTATTATCCACTGTTACTATAGACAACATCTCTCCCTACTATACCTGCTATCCCACAGTCACACTCCCTTCCCAGAGACTATTATCCACTGTTACTATAGACACCATCTCTCCCTACTATACCTGTTATGCCTCAGTCACACTACCTTTCCAGAGACTATTATCCCACTGCTGCTATAGGCGCTGTCTCTCACTACTTTATTAGCTGTTGCAAAATCACAATCCATTTCTAAAGGACATTATTCTTATTCTGCTATAGGCTATCCCACACTGCCTGCACATAGATGAAATAAATACAATAGGTGGTGTGTCATCACGTTTTTACACACTTTTCCTACATAGAGCCCCATGATGTGTAAGGGTCCTAGATAATTTTTCTTGCTTTAATCTCCCTAGAGAGAATACAGAGAAAGAAACAGAATAAAATAGAGAAAATGAAACATCAGTGGGAAGATGTGGATAGCGGCAAAATGTATTTATTACTATGAAACCACTTCACACTGTGCAGTACTTGTTTTTAAGGGCCAGAGAAATGTGCCATGCTTGAGAATGGACAATTGACATAATGTACATACAAAGACTTGGGTTAATTTCCTTGCTGGCTCCCAAGTATATGGGGCACAATATTTATGGGGTAATGTAATGAAAAAATATAAGTAAATGCTGACTGCTGATTGGTTACTATGGGTTACAGGGAATGTAGCAAACTGAAAGCCATTTATTTGATTACTCCAAAATGTCACTGACAACTCCTCATGTCTTGATGCCCTAGTAGGTTCTAGCAGTTACTTGCCCCCAGTATGAACAACTCATAGTGCAACTGTAGCATATACTGGATAAATCGCCCAAAATAAACAAGATAAATAGTTTCATAAACCCAAGAGCAGTAATGTTCTGTTGGGTTGGAACACCTTCTGTGACCCATTATGTCCTTATAAAGAGTCACTCTTTTAAAGGAGAAAGAAAGGTTAAAACTAAGAAAGCTTTAGCAGAAAGGGCTATATAAATACACCAGTAGAAACCTGCAAAGTAATGCTGCTCTGAGTCCTCTGTCAAAAGAAACACAGCATTTATTTCCTTCTATTGTGTACTCATGGGCTTCTGTATCAGACTTCCTGTTTTTAGCTTAAACCTCCAGGGCACAGGCTTGAGCATGCTCAGTTTGCTCCTCTCTGCTGTAATCTGAGCCCAGAGCTATGAGCGAGATGGGTGACACTCAGGCAGGAAGTGATGTCAGACCAAGTTAATATGGCAGCTGCTATCCTAAACAAACAGAGAGCTTATAGAGTTGTTTACTCAGGTATGGTAAAACATTCTACAGAATAAATATAGTGTTATAGCTTGCACTATTGTGGCTGATCCGTTGGCAATAAACTGCCTTGGTAGCTTTCCTTCTCCTTTAAAAATCCTAATTTCTGCCATTGACCGACTGGTGCCTTGTAGAAATTCATATCATCCCATTATGGGAATAGAACATAGACTGCATCCAGCTGGTCCATCTAGTCTGCCCATTAAAGGATTAATTTGGATTTCAGTTTCAGCCCATCCTCGTGCCTTATAATATTATGTACTGGAAGGCTTTTCTATATACTTATTGCTCTTTCTATAAATAAGCATTTTATTTAGTTTCAGTCAGGGGCGATCCTGGCCCCTCCGCCGCCTGAGGCAGCAGCAGTTGCTGCTGCCCCCCCTCCCCCTGGAAATTCGCTCTTAAAGTACCAGGAGCAGCATTTTTGCTGCCCCTGGTACCTAATGGGGCACTGCCGCCTGAGGCGACAGCCTCAACTTGCTTCATTGGCGAAGCACCCCTGGTTTCAGTTCCCATCCCTCCAGCTTCATGCTGGGCCCTCTGTATCTTGCCATGATTTGCTGATAGAAAATACTTGAACCCTGTCAAACCCCTTGATAAAACTGAATGTTTCTATCACATCCCCTTTAACCTTTTTAAGATCCTGAAACCTTTCATGATATGATTTTTTTTATTTAGAGAGTGTTTTATTATTAACAGAACACAGTACTCAAGGTAAGGTCTAACCTTAGCCCTAAATGGTAGCAATACAACCTCTCTCTTTCGGCTACGTATTCCTTTCCCTGTACAGCCTTGTATTTTATTTGCTTCCAGCATTGGAATTATATTTGAAATCTCTATGTTACATTTAATTTTCCTAAAACTGCATTTACATTACATTTATGTAAATGAAAGGATAAAAACACATAGTTCTCTAAATGATTTCATGATTGGAAATGAGAAGAACGCCTTACAATGCTGCTCTGATCTTGTCAGAGGTTACTGAGTTTGGGCTGAACAAGGAAGATTAATAGGATTTTATTTATTGACTTTTTCTAGTTCAGTTATCGGGTACCTATTAGATGGAACACTTTGGGATCTAGCTACAGCTGCAAAAAAAATAAAAAATAATGCCAGGGATTACACTAAATGGGGATTATTGGGTTCTACAGACATTTATCCTTTATGATCATTTGAGGTTTGTCACTAAGATGCTGCCAAATTCAGCTACTGACAGGCCCAGATTATTGGCAAGGTCACAAAGGCAATAGTAGGAGTTATAGGGAGGGTTGTATGGAGCAATAGGAGGAGTTATAGGGAGGGTTGTATGGAGCAATGGGAGGAGTTATAGGGAGGGTTATATGGAGCAATAGGAGGAGTTATAGGGAGGGTTGTATGGAGCAATAGGAGGAGTTATAGGGAGGGTTGTATGGAGCAATGGGAGGAGTTATAGGGAGGGGTTATATGGAGCAATAGGAGGAGTTATAGGGAGGGTTATATGGAGCAATAGGAGGAGTTATAGGGAGGGTTGTATGGAGCAATAGGAGGAGTTATAGGGAGGGTTGTATGGAGCAATGGGAGGAGTTATAGGGAGGGTTATATGGAGCAATACGAGGAATTATATGGAGGGTAATATGGAGCAATAGGAGGAGTTATAGGGAGGGGTTATATGGAGCAATAGGAGGAGTTATAGGGAGGGTTATATGGAGCAATAGGAGGAGTTATAGGGAGGGGTTATATGGAGCAATAGGAGGAGTTATAGGGAGGGTTATATGGAGCAATAGGAAGAGTTATAGGGAGGGTTATATGGAGTAATAAGAGGAGTTATAGGGAGGGTTATATGGAGCAATAGGAGGAGTTATAGGGAGGGTAATATGGAGCAATAGGAGGAGTTATAGGGAGGGTTATATGGAGCAATAGGAGGAGTTATAGGGAGGGGTTATATGGAGCAATGGGCAGAGTTATAGGGAGTGTTATATGGTGCAATAGGAGGAGTTATAGAGAGGGTAATATAGAGCTATAGGAGGAGTTATAAGGAGGGTTATATGGAGCAATGGGAAGAGTTATAAGGAGGGTTATATGGAGCAATAGGAGAAGTTATAGGGAGGGGTTAAATGGAGCAACAGGAGGAGTTATAGGGAGGGTTATATGGAGCAATAGGAGGAGTTCTAGGGAGGGGTTATACGGAGCAATAGGAGGAGTTCTAGGGAGGGGTTATATGGAGCAATAGGAGGAGTTATAGGGAGGGGTTATGTGGTGCAATAGGAGGAGTTATAGGGAGGAGTTATATGGAACAATAGGAGGAGTTATAGGGAGGGTTATATGGAGCAATAGGAGGAGTTATAGGGAGGGTTATATGGAGCAATAGGAGGAGTTATAGGGAGGGGTTATGTGGTGCAATAGGAGGAGTTAAAGGGAGGGGTTATATGGAGAAATAGGAGGAGTTATAGAGAGGAGTAATGTGGTGCAATAGGAGGAGTTATAGGGAGGGGTTAAATTGAGCAACAGGAGAACTTATATAGTGTTTTTTTGTAGGAGGAGATATGGAGACATAGTATAGGGAAAAACCATACATTACACCAGCAATATAAATTCCCCAATGAGAAGGAATCTCCAAAAACATATTGGTCAAAAGGGGTTTAATGGGATGTGTTGCTGAGGGGGTTAAAGTATCTTGTATGTGTTGAATGTGCTTGGCATTCAGAGCATTGGACCAAAAGCCAAAGCAAACCCTACTGCACAAACACCAGCTTCTCTTTGCTGTTCGTATGGAGATATGAATCCTGCTGATGGCCGAGAGCCTGCAGTGATGGATAAGGTGAATGAGGGAGGGAGCTGCATATGAGACCCATTGTGATTCCAAACTCGTTATCTCATTAGAAGTTAAATCTTCTTCAGGCTCCAGCACTGAAATCATCAGCAGCGCTCATTAGTAAGGAAGCATTTATCATAGAATGGGAGAGCAGCCGACAGATTGTCGTGTGTGTGTCATAGTGATTGATAAGTATGTTTAAAGCTGGCCATAGATGTAAAGATCTTTAAAAGATCTTTTCGTTATCGTAAGACCACGATTATCTCGAAACGACCGTTTGTCCATCAACTAAAAAGACCATTTCAGGCGATATTGCCAGGAAACCTGAGGGTAGCTGCCTGCTTGTCCCTGCAAACATAGATACATTTCACTGGGGCCAATAAAGATTTTTTAACCTGGCCGATCAATTTTCTGACAGATGTCGGCCGAAAAATCATAAGGTGCACGATCGTTCAATTCCCACTAACTTCCCACTAATTGGTCGGATTGCACCGAAATCAATCGTTTACCTACGAAAGATCTTTGCGTCTATGGGGACCTTTAGGCAAAAGAGACAGGCAGTGGGGGGTGCAGAAGTGCAAAAACTCAGGGCAACTTTTTATGCTTTTTCTCCACAATGTAACATTTTTGTTACTTCCCAGAATTCCAACTTATTTGCTTACACTGAAAGCAAGAACTATGTGTGAGGGAAAACGACACCTTTGGAACGAATACTTAAGCAGATAATGTACACGAGTGACCTATTAAAGAATCTAACCAAATCGGCACTTAAATGTTAGTAAATATTTCACTTTTACTGTTTTTTCTCTTCAGCCACCATTTTGTGTTGCTCTGTGTGCTCCCTCAGAGATCACCTGACAGGAAATAATACAGTTTCTCACTGAAACAGGAAGTAGTGTGGGAGGAAAATACACAGCTCAGTCCATTGAGTGGCTGATGTAACCTAGCTTCTATGTATGTCCTTGGTTTATTTGTGTTGGCATAGTGCTTAAACAAGTAAGAGAGAAAGAAATGAGTCCTTAAAGGGATACTGTCAAAATGAATCAATTAATAGTGCTGCTCCAGCAGAATTCTGCACTGAAATCCATTTCTCAAAAGAGCAAACAGATTGTTTTATATTCAATTTTGAAATCTGACATGGGGCTAGACATATTGTCAATTTCCCAGCTGCCCCAAGTCATGTGACTTGTGCTCTGATAAACTTCAATCACTCTTTACTGCTGTACTGCAAGTTGGAGTGATATCACCCCCCTCCCTTTCCCCCCCAGCACCCAAACAAAAGAACAATTGGAAGGTAACCAGATAACAGCTCCCTAACACAAGATAACAGCTCCCTGGTAGATCTAAGAACAACACTCAATAGTAAAATCCATGTCCCACTGAGACACATTCAGTTACATTGAGAAGGAAAACCAGCAGCCTGCCAGAAAGCATTTCTCTCCTAAAGTGCAGGCACAAGTCACAAGACATGGGGCAGCTGGGAAATTGACAAAATGTCTAGCCCCATGTCAGATTTCAAAATTGAATTAAATCTGTTTGCTCTTTTGAGAAATGGATTTCAGTGCAGAATTCTGCTGGAGCAGCACTATTAACTGATGTGTTTTGAAAAAAACATGTTTTCCGATGACAGGATCCCTTTAAAATTTCAATTTTTCTCTATGGGATTATCTAATGGTGCATGCTACCAAAGAAAGATTAATTTATAAACTAGGCAAATTTTCAACTGGACAGTAACCCATAGCGACCAATCAATGATTAGCTTTTTCCAGCCAGCTGCAGGTTGACCAGTGAAAGCAATCATCTGATTGGTTGCCGTGGGTAACTGCCCAGGTGCAAATTTGCCCAGTGTTTATAAATGAGCCCCTTTGTGTTTTATACAGTATATGGGCTGTTCTGTGGTCCCACAATGTTCAGTGCCATGATTGCCACCTTTTTGCTTTCCTGTTACTGGCCTTGGGGTGGGCCATGACATCACTTGAGGGCAGGTTGTAATGTCATTTGTGGCAGATCTATGATGAATGTGTGGGAAAACAGGTGAACTGGACTGAAGAAAGATGGATAGGGCTGGATAAATGAGGGGAGATGGGCAAACTGGGTGCGGAAAAGTCAGGCCTGTGCTTAGCAGCAGAGAGGGGAAGGGAGGGATTATAGGGCATTTCGACTTTACTTTAGTACCGGCCCTAGCTATTGATTTACTGGCTGGACCGTTCAAAAACCAGCAACCCTATTCAGGGGTATAGTTTCCCTTTAATATGTACGATTCTGTTTTATTTTCTGTGCCTAACACTGCTCCTAGCACTCATCAGTGAGCTTGTCTCTCAGTACTGCTTAGTTGTTTCTGATACACCAATCAAGGGTTCATTTGATCAGACCGGTACAGACAGACTAATGAAACCAAACATCTGACGGTTGCTGTGTGTCAGCAGTGGTGACAGTTAGCCGGGAGCAGATATAAAGCGATGTATTCCATTGTGAGAGTGAAACAGACAGAAGTCTGAGTTTGTAACCAGGTATGGTACATTGAGAGAGGAATTGACAGCTTTTGTACATTTTACAGTGAGGGAGACATCAGACAGATATCAAGCTGCCGCCAGTGCCAGTGACTGAGCTGGGTGCCCAACATGACAGTTAGTCAGTTTGCATCTGTTTGTTCATTTCCTAAATGTCATTTCTAATAAGTGTCTTGAAATATCTTTATTCAACCATCTAGTCTGCTCTAGTTATCCTTCGTCCCTGCCAGCCTTCCCTCTATAAGTTTATATCTACCTTTCCCCAAATAACTTACCCTTACTAAGGTCTGTCTTTGTTATTGAGGACCCGGTCTGACTGTCACCATGGTTACACTCTAATAGTCTAGCTGGCAGTCTCCTCTCAATTTTGAAGAGCAGACACTGGACATATGGAAGACCCCTAAGGAGATGGGTGGAGGTACTGTGCAGGAAATGCAGCAGCAGATAATGGGAAAAGGGATAATGGATAAAAATAGGCAGTTTAGCTGAAAACAGGAGGTGAATGTCAGAATTGCCTTGGAAATTTGAGTATAGGCAATTATAGACTGATGTAGTGCACTATTATTATTATTATTATTATAAAGTAGCAATTGTATGAAGCACAGCATAATACTGTTGGTGGAGAGATTCCTAATTATGATAAAGAGAGGGGCATCATGCAAAAGATCTGAAAAATAAAAATAAAATGAGATGGAGATAAAGAGACAGAAAGTGGGATCTTTGAGGATATGCAAAAAAGCAGCCGGGCAATGAAGTGTTCAGGGAAAGCAACAGTTCTGGCTAGAGATTGGACAGACATGACTGACACTAAATGGAATCCATAGCAACTTGCTGTAATACAGAAGAATACAGGAGAGCGGCCTCCCTTTGTTGTCACTCTCAGGGGACTTGTGTCCAAATGGGAAAAGCATCACTCAGGGACTCTGCTAATTGGCTGCCCTCTGGGCCTCATTTTATTCATGTAATCCTGCTAGTCTTGTTACCAGTCAGTCCTCGTGGACTGCTCTGTCTGCAGGCCAGAGATTTGCTGATAATGAGAGAGAAATTAAATAGCGGACATCCAATACTGTATCAGCGAGAGATTATTCCACATTGTAGAGATGATTCAGAAGCAGCTAAATGGTGGCTGTGCAGCCGTTCCTCTGCTTCATCTCCCAGCCAAAAAGGCATTTATTCATGGCCATAGCATTAGCAGGAATAAACACTCGCTCTTGAAACAGACACATATGAGCACACAGGTATTGCTTTGTACTAACCATAGTTATGGAGAATGTGAATGTAAACACACAGTGGGAAAGTATGTGGTCATGCTTCAATTAAGCCTATGTCACGCACCATGCTGCTGGTCATTTGCACAAGTGTGATTTGGCTGTATTGTTGATTCCAACTTGTGCAATAACAAGGTCCTCTGGGGCAGAATACTGAGACATCAGGTCTTCTAATCTGTTGGGTCCCCAGAGTTCAGTTGCTGTTGCTGTGACGACAATATATTTTGACCATGGGGAGGAGGAAATATAATATTTCACACAAAAAATAAAAGTCCTTCTAGTTCACCCCTATGTCTTTACATTTAGTATGGTTTCATGCAACTGTTTTACTATGGGGAAATCTTCAACACTAAGATAGTAACCTAGTAAGTTACATTGTAACATAGTTAAATCTGGTGGAAAAAACTCAAAGTTCAACAAGTTCAACCCTTCCAAATGAAACCCAGAATCCATACACACACCTCTCCACACCCTCACATAAATAATATATACCCATATCTATACTAACTATAGAATTTAGTAATACAATAGCCTTTGATATTATATATGTCCAATAAATCATCCAAGCCACTCTGAATCAGCATCACAACATCACCCGGCAGTACATTCCACAACCTCACTGTCCTCACTGTGAAGAACCACCACGTTGCTTCAAATGAAAGTTCTTTTCTTCTAGTCTGAAGGGGTGGCCTCTGGTGCGGTGATCCACTTTATGGGTAAAAAGGTCCCCTGCTATTTGTCTATAATGTCCTCTAATGTACATGTAAAGTCTAATCATGTCCCCTCACAAGCGCCTTTTTTCCAGAGAAAACAACCCCAAACTTGACAGTCTACCCTCATAATTTAAGTCTTCCATCCCTCTAATCAGTTTAGTTGCACTTAGTCTCTGCATTCTCTCAAGCTCATTTATATCCCTGGAGGTTGAAAAAAGACAAAGTCCATCAAGTTCAACCTTAAGTCTGTATATAAACTGCCTAACTGCCAGTTGATCCAGAGGAAGGAAAAAAACCCCAATTGAAGCCTCTCCAATTTGCCTTAGAGGAGGGGAAAATTCCTTCCTGATGGCAATCTGACCAGTCAGTGGATCAACTTGTACTATTTTTGTACTGGTAGATAACCAAGAATAGTTTTCTTTAATGTAGAAGCAAAAACCCTTTCTGCCCTGCCCTAAAACATGTACTGGGCTAACAAGCTACCAGTAGAGATGAACAAAATCTTTCAGCCTATATAATTTGCAGGTTCATACTCCACAAAACCATAGAATAATTGCGTCACAATTGTGAAATGTTTCACAAAATAGGCCAAAAACTCAAATGAGAATTTGGGTATTTATTACATGATCACAGATTCGATATATACTCCTTTCACGTCAAGCCATAGACCAATATATGGAGAGAGAAAATGAGAGAGCGAAGCCTTGCACAGAATCTAATGGTTCGATTAAAACAGTGAAACACAGGGTCAAAGGAGGAGGAGAGCTGGAAGAGAGATAAGGGGAAGTAATGGAAATATTACCTATGGAAGTTGTGATTGACTAGAAGCCTATCATGTAGCACAAGCTGTCTCAGAGAACAGAGAACCTGAACGTGTGGGACTCTCAAGGCATATATAGCATATACACTGTTATAACCAAACATTGCATTAGAGGTCAGTGTGTTCATTTGAGGTACAGCAGATGCCATTGCAGCAGGATTATACAGGGTTATAACTGTATAACACAAGACTGAGACTGGTTTGTAATTAATGTTTTAGGACCTAATGTCCAGAGTGAAAAATTAATATTCACAATCATGACTGTATTATGATGCTATACAATTCATTTAGAAATGTTATGGCCCTTACTTATAGTGCTGAACAAAGAAGAACCACTAAATCAATGTCTTCACATTCTGCTAATCCATTCCAAGGTCTATTAACCTTTTTTTTTTTTATGGGGAAAGGGTTACATCTCTTTGTAGAAGCCATCATTTAAAAGACTTGAAACTCAACCGTTAAAAAATGCACTTTTCGAGAGTTGTTCGCCAACGTAATTCATGTTAACTTCAGTACTTTTACTGGTCTTTCTTGTTTCCAATCCTGCTAATGGAAGGAAGAGGGGAAATAGTGGCCCGTCAGCACTTTGCTCTCTACACAGTGCACAGAGCAGGGTTGTTTGGAAGACATATCTCTTCCACTCTCACAGTTGGCTACATACCTACACAGAAAGCCGAGTAAATCAGAAATGGCTTTCAGATGAACATTGTGAGATGAAATGTGTTAAGTATTGAGCTCTATGGTGAATCCAAGTGTAAATGCAAATCTGAACGCAAGTAAAACAACTGAAGATAAAGATAAAAAATTGTAACTAAAATAAAGCAGGCTTGTAAATATTTAAAGATTTATCATACAGGACCTTTTTCATTACAGTGAGAGAATTTGATCTCAAAAAAAAGTCACTGTAATCTATGGAGAAATCTAAAACTGAACCTTGAATCGGATTTAGTTCTTAAAGGGATACATTATAACAATCATTCAGTTACAATGAAAAGGGCTGGAAGATATATAAAACGTAAATGTATAAAACGGATATGTTACTATAATTGTGCAATTTAATGGATTGGGGGTATTGGGAAGAAAAGTGACTTGGTTCTGAATAGTAATTTTGTCTGTAAAATCATGGATTTAAGTCTACACACTTAGGGGCCCATTTACTTAGCTCGAGTGAAGGAATAGAGGAAAAAAACTTCGAATTTCAAATGTTTTTTTTTGGCTAATTCGACCATCGAATGGGCTACTTCGACCTTCGACTTCGACCGATTCGAACTAAAAATCGTTCGACTATTCCACCATTCGATAGTCGAAGTACTGTCTCTTTAAGAAAAAACTTCGACCCCCTAGTTCGCCACCTAAAAGCTACCGAAGTCAATGTTAGCCTATGGGGAAGGTCCCCATAGGCTTTGCTAGCTTTTTTTGGTCGAACAAAAATCGTTCGATCGATGGATTAAAATCCTTCGAATCGAACGAGTCAAAGGATTTAATCGTTCCAACGAATAGCGCTAAATCCTTCGAGATCGATATTCGAAGTCGAAGGATTTAACTTTGACAGTCGAATATTGAGGGTTATTTAACCCTCGATATTCAGCCTTAAGTAACTTTGCCCCCCAGTGGCCTAATTCATTATTTAAGACAATCACTTGTAATGAATCACTTGATGAAATTGAGGATCATCAACTTTACAGTAGAAAAGATTTTGTGGCCAATAAGAGCCGTAGAATTGTCCCAAGTATAGAACTATAGATCAAATATTTGGATGAGGCCAGTTCAGGCATCTAACTGTTGGCATAATAGATGAAAAGAAGATGACTGCAGTAAGTTGTATTTTTGTGTTGGTGATAGTGATGGTATTTGTGCATGTGGTTGTGATAAACAGTTACATGATATAAATGTAATGATTAAATGACATTTAACTAAAACCCATATCAGATATTGGTATCATCTGTACCTGGTGTAATTTAAAGAAAAACGATATCCCCTAACAATGTAAGTCTCTATAAAAAGATATTGCATAAAACAGCTCATGTGTAAAATCCTGCTTCATGTAAATAAACCATTTTCATAATAATATACTTTTCTAGTCGTATGTGCTATTGGGTAATCATAAATAGAAAATTGCCATTTTAAAAAATGTGAATTGTACGATTCACTGTGCACACAAACAGACCAACAAGCCATATTGAGAGCCAATTAACAGATAGAGTTCTGTCTTTTGCTTCAACACATCCTGCTACAGTTAGTGTTGTAGTATTTCTGGTCAGGTGATCTCTGAGGCAGCACAGAGACCATCACAAAATGGTTGATCAAGGCAATATATATTCCATTTTGGTAAGATTCTTTAATATGCCACTTAATATGATGTAAACTATCTGTTGCTTAAGTGTTCATTTTGGGGGTATAGTTTTCCTTTAATGGATCTGGCATATTGGCAAAAATGGTGCATTTGGTATTGAAAGTTGTTTAGTCCAAAACTGCCTGTGCAACCATGGAGGCAGGTCTTCACTCAACATTCCAGTGGTCTAATTCATTAGTTAAGACAACCTTCAAAAGAGTCTATGAAATAACTTGTTCTTTTATCATATATCACGTGGAAAGCTTTGGGAACTTTTTAAACATATTCCTAATATTAATACTCTTGTATATGTGGGATAGTATTTAATTTAAAATGTATGCACCATTGTGGGGGTGAAACATTAAACTGGAAAGGGTCAAATTTGCCTGTGTTACTACTCCCTTGCTATAGAGTCTGAAAAGTAGATACTTATTGCCTTATGGCTGGTATCCTTTATTTTCATTGATTGACTTGTCTAATCATTCATTTCTTCCTTGCATAGACTCTGTTCCCCAGTCCTGAAGATGGGTGGCAAATTTACACATCAGCTCAAGCCCCAGATGGCAAATGTATATGTACAGTGGTGGCCCCCGCACAAACCACCTGTTCCAGGGACCCGCGGAGTCGGCAGCTGCGTCAGTTGATGGAGAAGGTAATAGAGGAATTAGCTTGAAATGTAGTGGGATGATGTGATGAATTTGCTAAAAGGTTTAGACTATAATTTTAAACTAATATTCTGAACAATGCAACAATGTTATGGAACCCTTCAGATGCTACAAAGCAGATGCTACATTTTGGATTTCTGACTTGAAGGCAAGTTTTGGAGGCATCAAGACCACGTGTACTGCCAAATAGACCCACCTTTAGTCTGCAAGGCCACATAGGGCTACGCAATAACTTAAAGCCTTTACTGGGCTCCCCTTTGGAACTTTTTTCATGCTTGAGTTGCTCCCAAACTTTTTTATATTTAAACATGGCTCAGGGGTAAAGGGACTCCTGCCTTAGTTACATCCATTAGTCTTCATAATGATGAGACTTTGCTCTCTAAACTTCTAGATCTGCTTTGCTACTCACAAATTTCTTGCATGGCCAAAGTTATAATTGTTTCCTTCCCATTCTTAGTATAATATATACTAGGGGAAGTCCAATGGCATGGGGTTGACCCCCATTCACTATAAGCATACCTTTTTACAACCGTCCTGCCCTACAATTGATTGACACATTGATGCTGTTGCAAAGCTGATGATCATGTTTATTATTTATTGCAAGCTGCAGTTTTTCTGCTTTGGTAGTAACTGAGGTCCATGGGCTTAAATTTAAGGAGCTATTGAGTGTGGAATAACTAGGTTAGGAGTGGCATAAATTAAATGAAGACTGTGCCAAGATATTAGCTGTGGTCCTCAGCCAACGGTTCCCTCAATTCATTGTACTTAAATTATTCACAGTAGTTGCCTTATTTGCTGCCAATATTGATTTTAGATATGAAAATAATTACTCTAGGCATCAAATTCTTGAACTGGGCAGTAAGTCTGGTCTTAGTTCTAACTAACTCAGCAGCTCTGTCAATGGAGATCTGTCAGCCCACAACAAGTATATGCATATATATGTATATACAGAGGAAAGTGGCCCTCCTGACATGATGCTATAAGAAGTTATTTTTACAATTTTACAGCAAGAGGTTTTCTTGGGTAATGGCAACATTGAGTACTTGTGGTGTGGAGTAAGCATTTGCCAGAGGAACCTATCTATTCGGTCAATTAGAGCTGCCAGTGGATGTTCTGAATATATATATAGTAACCATCAGACTTTGGTTATAAAGATTGTAGCTTTTATTCCATTTGAGCTAAATATAAACAGTAAGCCCACGCAAGATCCCACACAGAGGAAACTTCCTTCTTGACTTCAAATGCTATCAAAGATCTAAATGATTTTATAATGAGTCTATAATGCTAGAAGGGCTCGTTTTGCCAGAAGTAAAGTTCAGAATGAGTTCAGAGCATATTGTATCTCTGTATAATTATGCATATCAATAAAACCTGTCATGCTGAATGATGGCTGAAGGAGTCTCAACAGACCCCAAGAGAATTACAACATGTATTTATTTTCACCAACAGATCTGTAGCTTTCACAGTCACTGGATAAAGTGCTACCTAATGTACCACTTACAAACCTGAAGGCTCACAAGCACAAGGATGTGAAATGCACTTAAATGCACTTTGATGAATAAGGCACAAATTCGAGATCCGCTTTGTAGTTGTTAATATACTTACTTATGCACACTTTCCCTCCATCTTCGTCCCGAGACTATAAAGATCAGCAAACAGTGTTGACCCCCATTCTCACTTAACTACCCTTTAGGGCAGAGTCACACGTGGAGATTCGAGGAGATAAGTCGCCCAGCGGCAAATCGCCTCTTCTTCGGGCGACTAATCTCCCCACAATGCCTTCCAGCAGGCTTGAATCTAAATTGCCGATGGGACAGCACTCAGATTGATTTGTTTTCCGAAGTTGCCCGAAGTTTCCTTGTGAGGAGATAAGTTGCCCGAAGAAGAGGCGATGTCTCTGCCCTTTAGCTAAGCTTTCAAAATTAACTTAAAGAACATGTAAGCATTCACTAACTGGCCCTCTGATTGGGTATTTAGATCCATTGCTTCCCATCCCCCAACACACAGGAGGAGCCTGCAGTTTGTGAATCTCTCATTTAGGTTCATCAGGTTCAAAATCTGTGATTGTCTCCTATATCGTTTGTGCTAATGCAAGATGTCCTCTGACTAACTAAAGTTTAACTGTAAGTTGCTATTAGGATTGCCACCCATCTGGTTTTGACCCGGTCAGCCTGGTTTTCAAAAGGGCTGCCTGGGATAAAACTGCCTATCCAGTTTTCTAAATTAGGAAAACCGGGCAAGATTCCTCTAGATTGACACATCGATTAACCAATCGCTGATCGCTACTCAATCACCCCGCCCCCGATGACACAGCCACTTCCCCTATGACATCAGCTCCTGCCACCCATTCGGAAAGGGTGACAGGAAATGGTGGCAATCCTCTTTGCAATTAACAAATTAAGCTTTAACAAGATGCAATATGCCATTTTTATTTTGAAAAGAGACATGTGTTAAGTATTATGCCAGTTACACATGTTGTATTAGTGGATCCTTAAATTATAGGCTCAAGGGGCCTTATATAGGGATGAAGCGCTAAGGACTTATTTCAGACATTCATTTTTCCCAAGGATATAGACTATGTATGATTCTATGTATGAAACTTTTTTTTGTTAAACCTATTAGGAAAAGCTTAAAAAATTAGGAATTTAAAGCCACGATTGGTGAGGACTATGAGAGTGCACAGAGTTATTAATGATCATGGAGAGATGCACAAATGGTAACTGGAGGGATATTGGAGGAAGAAGTTCCTAATGTAACTGATCATTCCTAAAATGGATATATGAGATAAAGGAATGTATAGTTAAACAAGATGCTCCTTATACACTAAAAGGGGTATATTTATCAAAGAGTGAAGTTAATAGTGAAGTTCCGCCACTTGAGTGAAATGCCGCCACTCCCCATTCATTTCTATGGGATTTTTAAAGGCGTATTCATCAAAGGGTGAACTTTCACTTTCACCCATTGATAAATACGCCTTTCAAAATCCCATAGAAATGAATTGAGAGCTGCGGAATTTCACTCTAGTGGCGGAACTTCACTCTTTGATAAATTTACCCCTAAATGGTAAAAAAAGGTACATGGACAACTGTCTGTCCAACATTTCCATTCTATCTGAAGTTACTCCTCTCCTTGCTGCTAGAACAACCCCTAGTTAATGGAGGTTTGCACTGGTTACCTATCTGTGAGTGTTCCTCGATGAATGCAGTGTTGCTTGTGGTGGGGGCATATAGGCTTCCCTCCTGCTCTATACCCTCCCCTAAATTGTGCATCATTCAGCCAACAAGTTAGGGAGAGCAGAACCGCTGCCTTGCACCTTGCAAACAGACCCTAATGAGCACCAGGGGGCGTCTTCTTGCGCTTCATACTAGGGTCTAGGAGAAAGAGGCTGCTCGGATCTTCTTCTGCTTATAAAAGATTTGAGAAAGGTTTCTGTTCTTTTCCCTAAGCAGAAGAACGTCAGAGCAGCCTCTTTCTTTCTCCTGACAACTTCCTTGACTACTTGGTGGTCAGACTGGTCAGAAAATGACCAGCAGGTGGCGATGTTGTAACAAAATTCATTCATATTAACAGCACATGTATCCCTTAATATCTTGGAATAGAAAGAAAATAAATAATGGACGTAAATGCAACATTTCTTACTTTAAACGAAACAAGCAATATAATGTGCCATCACCACCACCGGGATTTCTATATGTTATTTATTCAATTTGCACTGCATACATTCTACTAATTTCTTATTATATTATTTTTGAGCTGCTAAAAACCCTTTTCAGCAGCCAACTGGTTTTCTTGATTTTCAACCCCAGGTGTACTTTGTTATATATATTAATCTGTCCTGATTATTTGTGCCTATTCCTGTTAGCATTACAGAATATTGCAGGTTGTTCATTATCCTTCCATTGGAATAAGCAAAATGGAATTGGGTGCCTTATTTATTATCAGTGTGTGGTGTTCCTCATCAGAAGGATGCAGTACAGCACATATTTACGTGTAGTGTCATATAAAGCAACATTACCAGGGGACACACATACTCGACGTGATTAAACGGTGCAGCCTGTTCATTGCATCGGGTTGGGAATGTTTTCAGACAATTCTAATTACCAGGTTGGCATCCGTAATTCTGCTAATTAAGCCTTGCTAAAAGATGTATTTAATGTGGGCTTAATGAATTCCCATTAGTTGGACCCCATGGAAATGGCAGAATAGATGTCAAATAAAAGTGCAATTTGTTCCTTTGTGACGTGGAGAGACTGATTCACTTTACAGCTAATGCACAACAATATCATACGGGTGTGAAATGTCTTCATCTTGCTAAAAGTGATAATTTGTTTTTTTTTTGTTTGGCCTAGATACTTGTACATTTAATTCTCTGTGTGGTCTACACGTTATCAGAGAGGTTTCTGTGGAATTATTAGCTTTTTGGTATACAGCAGACAAGAAAATAATTTTAGGCAATTTTTTATAAACGTGCTGTACCCAAAACTGGCCTTTTAAAGAAAACATGGATGGAAAATTTTGATTGGGTGCCTTTAAAGGAACCCAAACATCGGCCATTGTTACAGCAGAATTGTCAGATACAGGTAGAATTCTATTGTTTCTACCTGTATATCTGATGATTCAGCTCTACACGTGTGTTTTGAAATGAACAATCTTTCTTGGAAAGATCTTTTACGAGAAAGATCATAATTGTTACGTCTATGGCCACCTTTGGAGGCACAAGGTCGAATTTCAAATTCATGTGAGTTTTTTTAAACTCCTGTAAATTCGAATATACTCGAAATTAGATTGGGGGGTTATTTATGAAAAAAATAGAATATCCAAAACTTACACAAATTTTACCAACTCGAAAACTCAAATGTAATTTGAATCAAATTCGACTAAACTTGATTCAAATTTTCTCAAAAAAACCTTGAATGTCAGGAAGGCTACTAACATGTCTAAATTGGTCCCTGGACCTCTCCCATTGACTTGAACGTGAACTCAAATTCATCGAATTTGAGTTCTTTAGGGCTAGAGTATAATAAATCTTGATATTCAAATTAAAATTAAAATGCAAATCGGGTTTGGATAATTGAAGTTCGAATTTGAGAGTTTTGACGAACAAAATTTGAAAATTCGAATTTTCAATTCGACCCTTAATAAATCTGCCCCTAATAACTGCCCTGCATTGCAGAGCATCCACCTTTTCTAATTATCCAATATCAATATGGGAGAGACAATAGCTATTGCAAAGGGTCTGTCTGAAGCTGATTTCCATATATGTGAAGAAAACAGATAAGGTCTTGGGATTGTAAATTACCCAACAGGAAGGCAAATTCATATTTTCTGAAGAGACCAGGACTATAATCAGCAGTAGGTTTATTTTAAGCTATTTCTAAGGAAAGAAATGCTGTGTTTCTTTTCACTGAGGATTCAGAGCAGCATTACTTTGAGGGTTTACTGGTGTATTTATATATAGACATTTCTGATAAAGCTTACTTAGTTTTAAACGTTCCTTCTCCTTTAAGTCTACTAGAAAATCATGTAAACATTAAATAAACCCAATAGGCTGGTTCTGCTTCCAATAAGGATTAATTATATCTGAGTTTGGATCAAGCACAAGATATTGTTCTATTATAAAAGAGAAAAGGGAAATCATTTTTAAAAATTTGGATTATTTTATTATAAAGGAGTCTATGTGAGATGACTTTTCAGTAATTCAGAGCTTTCTGGATTTAACAATTGGTACATGTGGGTACCTGGAGCTAAATGAATGGCACACCAAGAATTAAGATGAGACATGCCTTCAAAAAATACAGATAAAACCAAATCTGTAGCATACGCACAACAAAGGAAACAAATGGCCTATTAATTAGCAAAGGTTATCTTCTGATTCTTTAGTAAAACACAGAGACACACGGCTAATTGTATGCACAGGGCAATGACTCAGATCCTCATGAATACAGATGATCATGAGTGTTTGTCTGCGTGGCTGTCAAGAAGGTGAAACGGCTTAAACCCACATTCATGTCCCTGCCTTTGGTTGTCATAGCCCCTGTTCTGTATGAAAGCTTTGTCTATCAGCCCAATGCACACAGCATGGGATCAGCAGCTAATGAGGCTTTTCTTCGCTTCGCCTGGTTCTGTATCTTTCCATTTCTTTCATAACTTTGGCTTCCTTTCAGATTTATTTCAGTGGGGTTATATTAAGAGTTATACCATTCGGGTTGGCATCAGGTAAATCAGTTTATATGTTCTTGTGTAGCACTTGTGTGACACTACTTCTTCAATAGCTCAGTTACTCTTCGTCAACTCCGTGACTTGATCAACTCAAATACCAGGCAGCATCTTGAAGTTAACACAAATAACTTTAGAGCAGCAGATATGTATAATGCTAATAGCAAGAGAGAACCTATGCCTGAAGTCACACAGCCTTCAACCCACAAGTGTTACCTGCAGCTGGAAGCCATGGCCTGCATGCTTAATCCAACTACAAACATTAAACCCACAACACAGCTTCACTTATTACCAAACCTGAACCGAGAACTCAGCTATCAGTATCCTGCTTACACTACAGCAATATGTTTAAAGGGAAACAATCCTAGAAAACACAGTGGACAATTATAGTGGTCTGTAATCTCCCTTCTGAACAGAAATAACAATTATAGGGTTGGTTCACCTTTATGCAAACTTTTAGGGGCAGATTTATTAAGGTTTGAATGTTAAATTTGAATTTGAATTTTCAAAAATTATTTTTGGTCAAAACTCACAAATTTTTTGGGGGATTTTTGCCTGAAAATGTCAGATTTTCAGGCTAATTCAAGCACATACCAAATAAACTTCAAAATAGGAGCGGGACCTCTGCTATTGACTTATACACAACCTCGGCAGCTCTGAGATGGTGGACTTTCAGATTCAGGCTTTTTGCTGCATAGGGCTTTTCAAAAAATTTGAGTTTAAAAAAAAAAACCAAGTAGTAAAAAAACCACGCAGTAAAGCTGCCACTGCTCAAAATCGAGTTTTGTCCCAAAAGGACAGACTGGAGTTTAGTGAATTACCCCCTTATTGTTGCTCCTTCTTTTATAACTCATCTTCTTTTCAGGCCTTCTCCTTTTAAATTTCCAGTCTCTTATTCAACTCAATAAATGGTTACTAGTGTAATTTGGACCTCTCTTTACACTGTGGTACAAATTACATTTGATATATTGTAGGGTGCATTGAAAATCTTATTTGATTAAAAATTCTTAAACATTGAAGAGATATTTTTCCCTATCATTTCTTCCTCTCTTGACATTTAGAAGTAGAGTAGAGTAGCTTCAGTATTCTCAGCTACATTGAGTTGGCGTAGCAGATAAAGGCATTTCTTTGACTTTTTAAATCACTGCAACAATAGAAGGAAAAAATGAAGGCTCTCAGCATATAAATCATTACAAAGCTTTCCCCTGCAAATAGTTAAATAGAATTGAGAAGCAGTCATTTACCCAGACTCAATTTTGGCTTCCTGATACAGCAACGCACGGTTAAAAAAAATGGCAGCAATCAGAATGATCACACACTTTTTGCAATTTTATGGGTGACAAAATATTTAGAGAAGTGTTGTGTTTAACGAGATTGCTGGAACACATAATCAATGTGTTAGATTTATCTAAAATTGAATAGTTGGTCGGCCAGCACAGCCGCAGCTCAAAGAAGAGATTTTAGTTTAGCTTCTAAGAAAACTTTAATTATGTAAAATTAATGTATTGAAATTGACTTCATATTTTACAGAGGACTGCTGGTATTTTAAAGTTTTATTTCATAAAGTGCAATTGTTGGAAGAGGCCCTTTTAAGTCAGAAGTGAGATGTTCAAACAAAATGCTCAGCTTTTATAGAGGAGAAACTAGACATTATAAACCCACAGCAAACTCTTTGTGGCAATGTGCTCCTGGAGTTAAGAACATCTAGCGAAATAATGTCCAACTTCAGTATTTTTCCCTATATTAGTAAAGAACCCAGACAACTTGAAGAAAATGCTGGGTTCTGTTCTAATAGATGAAAAAAATACTGAAGTTGAACATTCACTAAAGGGCGAATTTTCGTCTGCAAAGGCTTTGCCGCACTTCGTGCCACTTCATCAGGCGCAACTTCGCTAATTCACTAAAACCTCTGCAACCGAACGCTGGTGAAGTTTCATTAGTGTTTATTTGTCAGCACGAACATTTCATAGCAAACTTTCACTAACTTTCGTTTCTGCCTAGCGAAACTTCATTAGTACACTTAGGTCAATTTGAAAAGGGTGGGTACATATAGGTCATATATTTGTCTTTATTAGAGATGTTGGTGTAAATGCTTGAAGTGGCCAATTATTATTAAAAATGTCCAAGGAAGCAAAATAAAGACAAAAGAAATCCTCTAATGTCCTAGATATGAGCCTACCCTAAAACAAATGTGGCATGCCCCCTAAATGGTAAAAATTAAAATGTTAAAATACATTTTTTTATAGTTACAACTTTTAAAGACAATCCTGCTTTAAAATATGAAAAAACGCCAGTGCTTTTTAGAACTTTTATGACTTTCCAGCATACAGGATATGATGTCACTGACATAAGATTGAGGAGGATGTAGCTTCTTATCTTATAAGTTCGCTAGGTCTAAGCTGGCGAAGGAAACTCTGGCAAAAGAGGTAAAAATTTGCAGAGTAACGCTCATTCGTCTGAGCAAAAATACACCAGGCGAAAGGGTGCAAAACGGCACTAGCGACGGTTTCTTTATCTAGCGAATTGTCCTCTATGCCTGTTAGTAAATCAGCAATGTCCCTGCGGATGGTGAATTTTTGCTAGCGATGGCCACTTCGCCCTTTAGTAAATCTGCCCTTATGTCTCTAGATGTTCTTAACTCCAGGAGCACACAGCTGCCACTGGATCTCCCCTCTCTATGTGAGAGGGAGGTTACTAATATTCTTGTAGGACCACTACCACCAAAAACAGAAAATAAGTTTGCACCCCATATATCACCATTTTGGGCTTCCAAAATATCTACTAGACGAAATACGCAGTTGACCAAGAGTTTCATGCACATTAGCCTTCAGAGTGAGCCTCAATCTATTGACCCCCTTAGGTCCTTGAGCTTACAGACAAGTTCAGCCCAGGAGACTTGTAAAAACTGGATTTATTTGTTTTGTCTTTGTTTTTCTAATAAAAAATGATAAACACTTTTCTAGTTATTAGTATACAAGCAGCAGCTACTAATCTCCCAGTGTGACATGTCAAAACAGTTCCATTAAAGTTTATTCACTAATTGCCTTTGTTTTTTTTCTCTAATAGGTACAGAATATTTCCCAGTCTATGGAGGTTTTGGACCTCAGGACGTTTAGAGATCTTCAGTATTTACGGAACACTGAGTCATTAATGAAAGTTCTAGACACCAAGCTGAGGGCCACGGACAGCCAGAGAAATGTTAATGCGAAAAGCTTCCAGGTACAAATAATTGGCAATTTACAGAGAATGTGTTTATAAATTACATATTTTGCAACATCCAATTTTTTTTCGCCTCTGTCTGTTACTTCTTTTTTATCATGTGTTTCTTTGTTTGGGTAAACCTAGTGTATATTTAATGTTTGGAGGCAGATCCTTCTTTCCAGAATTGGATTCACAGAACTCAGTCCTGACCTCCCAGTGTCTCTACTCCCACGCAGTAAAGCTGCCACTGCTCAAATACTTAATCACTTTTCCGGATTATTACATTTATACAGCGAGAAGAGAGCATGGAACTGGCCGTATTTCATGATGTAGAGTAAGAAAGGAGACAAATGCTATTGTAAATACTGATTTTTAATGTAAAACCCTACTAGACAGACATCATATAGGTCAAAAAAACGTGCTTGTTTTAATGTACTTATAATATTTATACATATTTATCATTCACATACAGAATAAAAGCATAGATAGGAGTGGATGGTACTGTGAATATATAAAATGGAATGCATGGTTTGCTAAATTTAGATCTTTATTTTAGCTCATATCATCAAACGTTGTGTATTTAGGCATTTACATATTTCAAAGTACTGTAAAGGAGACATTTAATGGAAAAAAACAATAATGTACCAGTGCCTTTTACTTTTTTAAATATAGAAGGAATGTTTCAGGGAGATGTTATCTGGTTACCTTCCCATTGTTCTGTTGTTGGGCTGCTGGGGGGGGAGAAGGGATTGGGGTGAAATCAGCACACGTGACTGGGGGCACCTGGGGAACTGGCAATTTCAAAATTAAATATAGAAAAATCTGTTCTTTTGAAAAATGGATTTTGGTGCAGAAGCCTGCTGGAGCAGCTCTATTAACTGATGCATTTTGACATCTCTTTAAAAAAAGCTGTGTTTCTGGTAACTTGAGAATTTGAGAATTTATGCAAAAACTCTACTAGTCCTGCCCATCTGTACAACTTCCTGCCTGCTGAATTGTCTGGTTGTGCAGGGGAGCTGACAACACTCAGCACACTGCACTGTAGGATAGGAACCAATCAGCAGCTAGGCAGACCCGATAAGGAACTGAAGCCTGTCTTTGAGTGCAGGGCTGTGATTGGCTGACACGCCCACCCTTCATTTGAAACACGGACAGGGACCAGTGAACATCTATAGGGAGCTTCAATAAAGGGGCTATTTTTAAATATAATTTTTTTTTTGTAAAACCAACACCATACAGTATATTATCCATAATTGTCTACAAAATTAGTTGTTTTTTTTGGTTTATCCTATATGTCTCCTTTAATTGTAGATTTCCATGTTCTTCTCAATTCTGTTATTGTGTCTCAGTGCTACAGAGGGGTAAACAGACATGGGAAGGCCAATTTATCAAATTTAAAAAAATTATGTCCAAACTTTTTCTGGATTGGGATTTTTTTTTCCCCCTCCATCGCTAACATTTTAAAGAAAAAATCTGACTATAACAATGCTGATTCCCTATCCCTAGTATCGAAAGCCTGTGTGTTTTTTTTTTATTCAGTTGAAATCTTGCCATCTTGTTACTGGAACCAGTTTCAAAATTTGACCATGAATAAAAACACAATCAGGTTTTTTATGATAGCAATTTTTTTCTAATTGTTAACATATTTTCAAATTGGAAAATCTCAATTGCATCAAGTCATTAAAATCTCAATTGCAAAGAAAATTACATTCCATTAATTTTTACCAATTTAAAACTAATAATACTGTTTCAATTTCATGAATGTTGAAAACAAACCTCCCATTTTCTTCTTTATATGCTCGCTAGGTGTTTTAGAATTTGTGAATTTAAATGTGAATTTTTGAGATATTTTCAATTGATCAATCATCAAATTTGAGTTTGGAAAATATATTTTTGGCTGTACTTTTTTTTTGTATCTCAGAGAAAAACACAGCCTTGAATTTTTATAAGGTTGCCCCTTGAATTCTTAACATTGAAGATTCCTGATTCAAAATAGATGCAAAAAACAGGATCTATTCAAAATGAAGGTGTTCACCCTAACGAGATGCGGGTTTACAGGGCACGTTATTTTGTGCCGCAAATTTAACACTTTTATTGGTATGACAATTAAAACATTACAGATGGTTTCAGCCAACACTGGCCCTTTTGTGAGGAAACAAGTGAAATCCTTGATTCAATGTAAAACAATAAAATCATATGCAGAATGTTTTCATTATTTTATCTGTAAATATGGATAGAATTATGAGTAATTTCTGAAGTGACTCACCACATTGGAGTGTTTTTTAAATAATACATCCAAGGATCTGGGCTCTTCATGAAATACGGAGTACCACGATTTAAGCCTACTAAAAACATTTCATTTTTCAAATAATTCTAGCTTAGCGTTACATCAAGTACACATTACTGTTTCATTATTCTAGAAAAAAAGTAAATGAGCTAAAAATATTCCAGGAATCTCTCATATCTGTTTTGTTACAAAAAAAAACAACAACAAACCAGTAACAATCATTATATATGTTATAGTTCAGAGAACTACGTATATTATAGAATGAGTCCCGGTATCTAGTTGGTCTGGTGGACATTTCGATTTTATTTTTTTTTAAGACTTTTAACTACGTTAATCAAAAAAGTTACCATGGAGTTGAACAATTGTATAATTCAGAATGTTCAGAATAACATATTCTCTAATCCACTCCATTATATGGGCTGCTTTGTGGATATAACTAGCCTTTTCATAGTGTTTCTATATAACAAATTAAGCAATTGTTCTTTCCAGGGCAACAAAATTTCCAATATAAATTTTGATGCCTAAAAAGAGTTTGAGAGAGAGAGCGAGAGCGCGCAAGAGAGAGAGATAGAGAGAGGGAGACAGGTTAAGCAACTGGCTCACACAACAGGGAGTTGAAACCCATTCTCCTCTTTCATTCAAATATAAAATAAAAAATGTACCGATAAGTTAAAAAAACGTTAGCTAGTTTCCCTTCCGATCCATAACAGACTCTTAGCTGTCCATCAACAGTTATAACAGAAAGAGGATTATCTCTACCTACAGGCTGTAGGGAAATAAATAAGTAATAATAAAGTGTAGTACCTCCAGACACAAAAACTTTTTTTTGTGTACTTCAAAAATGAGGTGAAGTTCCCTTTAAACCCTTAACCATCAAATGTGAAAAAAAGATCACTTAAACTTCAATGAACAGTAGTGGTGAATTTCCCTCATAGAAGTGGGGTTAACATCAACCGATCCTTTATCAGGTTCCTCTGAGTAAGCTGATTGGTCAGCGAAACGCATCAGGTGACGTGTTACAGACCAAATGTTGCCAAATTGCATGTAGAAATAACCTTTTCATTCACTCCATCCATAGTGTGCATGGATGGAGATTAAAGAACATAGCTCATAGCATAAAACTATTTCTCTGCTTGCACCGCCAGGAAGTGACATCACCTGACGCGTTTCGACTGACCAATCAATTTACTCAGAATAACCTGATAAAGGATTGGTTGGTGTCAACCCCTATTTTTATGAGAGACATTCAGCACTACTGTTCACTGACATTTAAGTGAAACCTTTTCCACAATTGGTGGTTAAGTTTTTAAAGTGGACTTGACCTCATTTTGAAGTGCACACAAAAGTTTGTTTTTGTGTCTGGAAGTACTGCACTATATTATTCCTTATTATTATTATTTCCCTACAACCTCTAGGAGCTGAACATCTTTCTGCTATATCCAAATTCAAAAGACCACCATTTATTTCATGTGGATTATGGGAAAATGTAGTAAAATAAGACTTTTTTTCTACATTTTATTTATTATTATAATTAGTAGTATTTTTATAACCATTTTATGGTAGGCTAATATCCATGTTTCTATTAGTGCTGACTATTGAGCTTTCTTGTACTCTTCCTCATGCCCCAATTTGTGGTGAAGTCACAAAGGCCTGGGCCTAGGGCAGCAAAATATTAGGGGTGGTATGACGCCCCGCAGCTTTTAGGGGAGCACTCACGGTATGAGAAGGCAAAATCCAAGACTTTAGAGAAGTGAAATTTAAGCGGAATGCACAATTCATAAGGCTAGCACGCCACTCAAAAGCTCTCTATACTTAACATAATGTTCAGCAGCAGGCTTTGTGCTATCTTCATAGCAATTCTGTGAATGTAATAAGACAGATGTTCCTTGAGGCTGCATTGCCTTCTTTGCTTTAAATGAGATTTCTGTTGTCTGTTCTCTGAAATTCTGTAATTTTACTATTCTTCAAGGTACTTAGAACTATCTCTGCAAGAGCTTCCTCTCCATCTTATTCTTACAGCTCCAGGTTATTCTCTCGTCTCTCTCTGTAATTTTCAGTTTTTACACTTTGTATTATTTTTGGAAACCCTACTGTTATAAAGAAACAAGCACATTGCAATTGTAGGGGCTTTGAATAAGCTTTTCCTTACACTCAGACATTGCTTCTGATCTTAACGGGTTGGCTTACTATCTTAATGAATCACAAATGTGGAAATTAAACCAGATCCTTT
This sequence comes from Xenopus laevis, assembly GCF_017654675.1. NCBI lineage: Eukaryota > Metazoa > Chordata > Amphibia > Anura > Pipidae > Xenopus > Xenopus laevis. The sequence goes on from NC_054376.1 coordinate 121,630,846, forward strand.
ATTTTTCTTCTTCATTTTGTAAGCAATAACTCCCAAGATGCCTAGCTAACAGGGTCAGACTAAGCTGGTGGGACACCGGAAAAAAACTGGTGGGCCCCAACACCTGAGACTTCTTTGTGCTGCATCCTAAGAGTACAAGGTATGGGTAGGGGGGTTTGCAGCAGTGCAGGAGGGGTTGCAGTTGGGGCTGGTTGGGGAGTGAGTCCCCTGAGCAGAATTTATTATACCCCGAGGATGGAAAAAGTCTGAATCCGAAAATCTACCATCTCAGACCTGCCGGGGTTGCATATAAGTCAATGGGAGAAGTCAAAAAGATTTTTTTATCTGCATTGCATTTCGTGCAATAATCCAAGGTTTTCTGGGTTTTGGGTGAAAATTCCGAAAAGTTCGTGAAATTTGGAGTTTTTGCAAGGAAATTCTGCAAAATTCGTATTTTTCAGGGTTTGTTTTTTTTAAAAAAAAAAAATTCCTGCAAGCAAAATTACGGGAAATTGCATTAATAAGTTTTTTTCAGAAAATATTAAGATAAATTCATACTTTGATAAATAACCCCCTTAGACTTTTAAGGTTCATCCAACAGTGGCCCAAGAATTCACAGCACATGTAAAGACACCAAAAGAATTTTGTAAAAAATCTAATTCTCACACCCACTATCTACTGCTTTAGGCCTTCCTACGGAGGACAGTCCCAAAGTTTTGGAAGCATGGCCTCTACAAATGGAAAATCTCTGAAGTTAAAGAAGTAGGGTACAAGGGTGCATAGTGTGCTTCAAATGTAGAGTATTTAAAGTGAATGTCCACCCAATAAAAACTTTGTACCAGCATTCAGCTCTCCTCCAGTCAAGAATGGCCCAGGTTAACCGAGCTGCTACAAGAAAAGGGAAACAATTTTAGTTTTAAATCATAAGATTGTTGGGTGCAACAAAATATATGGAAAGAGAAATGGGTGAACAATGGGCTCACCGGGCTGCATAGATGTAAGCTTTATATTACTCCAAGGCACCGTTATAACCAGGTATATAACAATATCTAAATATGAACAAAAGCTTAACAAAGAAGTAGTCTACATATGGTCCCCATGGTCTTTTTTGGGCCCAAGGCAACCACAGCCCTTTAGCAGTGATGATCTGTGTCTCCAAAGATGCCCCAGTAGCTCCCCATCTTCTTTTCTGCTGATTCACTGCACCTGCTCTGTGCTGCTGTCACTTGCCTGAGCTTTGGAACCCACTCACCTTGCACAAAAGATCTAACAATATAAGACAAACAGTCTAACAAGATCAGAAGGTGGGAAGATCCTATGAACTTAAAGTGATACTGACACTAAAAAACTACTTTTTAAAATATGAATGTTCATTTAAAGTTACCTATAGGTCATGTTGACCTTTTCTGACTGAGAGGTCTATTTTTGTAAGTAATTGTTAGTTGAAGTTCCTACACGGTCACCTGACTGTTTTGCCAAGCTGACTGTCCCATCCCAGCCTGTCAGTTAAAGTTTCAAATGCTAACGGACTCCTGTTGCAGAATAATTACAGCCCCCTCATAGACAAACACGGGAAATCAGATGTAAAAGCATAGAGCAAATACTGTATGGCAGAATCATAAGTAAAGGTGCCCATATATGGAGATACCCATACCTTGAGGTGGGCAATATCGGGCTGATCCGATCGTGGGCCCTAGGGCCTAACGATCGGATCCTAACGATGCCTAACGGGCAGATTGCGGGACCGCATCAACGAATAGATGCGGCCGCGATCCGACGGGATTTTTTGTCCCATCCGATCGAGATCTGGCCGACTTTCGGCCAGATCTCGATCGGTGAAGCCCGTCGGGGGGCCCCCTACACGGGCCAATAAGCTGCCGACACGTTCTGTCGGCAGCTTTTATCGGCCCGTGTATGGCCACCTTAAGATAGATGTAAAAAGGTATACTTTTTGTTGTCAGTATCTCTTTAAAGGTCTAGATCATGCAGTGGATTTGTTTAGCTTAGGTGTGACTGATCTGATATCTGCCTGTAATCACTTTTCACTATTCCTCCCTATATCCTGTATCATTAAATGTCATAGAGCTGCTGAACCCATTGGCTGGCGCAGAGAGTTAAGTTTGAGTTGAGAATATGGGGAGGGTTATTTATTAAAATCCGAATTTTTCTGATTATTTAAATAAATAAAGTCCAACCAAACTAGAACCCATGATTTGACCTTATTTAGTCTTAAAAAAAAGTTTGATTTAATCGGTTCAGGTAAAACCCTGATAAAATCGAGGGAAAACCCAACTCATATGATTTTTTTCACCAAGTTTTTTCTCGAATCTTGAAAAGGTCAGATTTTCAGGCTAATACCAGCGAAGACCACAGACACTTCAAAATAAGATAGGGACTTCAGCCATTGACTTATACACAAACTTGGCAGGTCTGAGATGGCGGATTTTTGGATTCAGGCTCTTTGCTGCATCCAGCTGTAATAAATCTAGGAAAATTAGAGGTTTTTAAAAAAAAAAAAAAAAAGTTTTGCCACAAAAAGCCAGACTGGAGTTTAGTAAATAAACCCCATAGAGTATATATTTCTAGGGATGTAGCGAACGTCGGAAAAAAAGTTTGCGAACATATTCGCGAACTTGCGCAAAAATGCGAGCGGTTCGCGAACGGTTCGCGAACCCCATAGACTTCAATGGGAAGGCGAACTTTAACATCTAGAAAAGACATTTCTGGCCAGAAAAATGATTTTAAAGTTGTTTAAAGGGTGCAACGACCTGGACAGTGGCATGCCAGAGGGGGATCAAGGGCAAAAATGTATCTGAAAAATCTGCCTGTGTGTGCTTGGAAGAGATAGTGTAGGGGGAGAGCTGTTAGTGATTTCAGGGACAGATGATAGTAAGTTTGCTGGCTAGTAATCTGCTTGATACTGCTCTGTATTGGAGGGACAGAAGTCTGCAGGGATTTGAGGGACATTTTAGCTTAGGTAGCTTTGCTGGCTAGTAATCTACTGTTCTCTTTAAACAACTGCCATACGTTAACCTTGTAGGCATTGTTTGCCCAGTTTTTTTGGACGCAGCCACTGAAGCACAGTTGCCATAAAAAATATGCCATATAAATGCTGAAAATAGTCATTTTTCGCCATACGTTGACCTTGTAGACATTGTTTGCCCAGTTTTTTTGGTTGCAGCCACTGAAGCACAGTTGCCAGAAAAAATATGCCATATAAATGCTGAAAATAGTCATTTTTTGCCATACGTTGACCTTGTAGGCATTGTTTGCCCAGTTTTTTTGGTCGCAGCCACTGAAGCACAGTTGCCAGAAAAAATATGCCATATAAATGCTGAAAATAGTCATTTTTTGCCATATACGTTGAGTCAACGTATGTCAAAAATTACTATTTTCAGCATTTATATGGCATATTTTTTCTGGCCTCTGTGCTTCAGTGGCTGCGGCCAAAAAAACTGGGCAAACAATGCCTACAAGGTCAACGTCGTTGACCTTGTAGGCATTGTTTGCCCAGTTTTTTTGGCCGCAGCCACTGAAGCACAGAGGCCAGAAAAAATATGCCATATAAATGCTGAAAATATGCATTTTTTTGGTTGCAGCCACTGAAGCACAGAGGCCAGAAAAATTATGCCATATAAATGCTGAAAATATAAATTTTTTTGGTTGCAGCCACTGAAGCACAGAGGCCAGAAAAATTATGCCATATAAATGCAGAAAATATGCATTTTTTTGGTCGCAGCCACTGAAGCACAGTTGCCAGAAAAATTATGCCATATAAATGCTGAAAATATAAATTTTTTTGGTTGCAGCCACTGAAGCACAGAGGCCAGAAAAATTATGCCATATAAATGCTGAAAATATGCATTTTTTTGGTCGCAGCCACTGAAGCACAGTTGCCAGAAAAATTATGCCATATAAATGCTGAAAATATAAATTTTTTTGGTCGCAGCCACTGAAGCACAGAGGCCAGAAAAATTATGCCATATAAATGCTGAAAATATGCATTTTTTTGGTTGCAGCCACTGAAGCACAGAGGCCAGAAAAATTATGCCATATAAATGCAGAAAATATGCATTTTTTTGGACGCAGCCACTGAAGCACAGTTGCCAGAAAAAATATGCCATATAAATGCTGAAAATAGTCATTTTTTGCCATACGTTGACCTTGTAGACATTGTTTGCCCAGTTTTTTTGGTTGCAGCCACTGAAGCACAGAGGCCAGAAAAAATTAAACCAGTAGGGTTTGCACCCTAGTTTGTAACGGTGGCGGAGGGAGGAGGAGGACGCTAAAGGACAGCTGTGTGTGGAGTCATGAGGCTTGAAGAGAAGGACAGCTGCATAGAAGTCAGAACAAGTCTTCCGGCGTGCAGTAACCCTCCGAGATCCACCCCTCATTCATTTTAATAAAGGTCAGGTAATCGACACTTTTGTGACCTAGGCGAGTTCTCTTCTCAGTTACAATCCCTCCTGCTGCACTGAAGGTCCTTTCTGAGAGCACACTTGAGGCTGGGCAAGACAAGAGGTTCATGGCAAATTGTGACAGCTCTGGCCACAGATCAAGCCTGCGCACCCAGTAGTCCAGGGGTTCATCGCTCCTCAGAGTGTCGATATCTGCAGTTAATGCCAGGTAGTCCGCTACCTGCCGGTCGAGGCGTTCTTTGAGGGTGGATCCAGAAGGGTTGTGGCGCTGCCTTGGACAGAAAAACATTTGCATGTCTGACGTTACAGACTGGCCAAAGGGCTTTGTCCTTGCAGGTGTGCTCGTGGCAGGATTACTGGCACCTCTGCCCCTGGAATGTTGATGAGTTCCTGAAGTGACATCACCCTTAAAAGCATTGTACAACATGTTTTGCAGGCTGGTTTGTAGATGCCGCATCTTTTCGGACTTGTGGTATGTTGGTAACATTTCTGACACTTTATGCTTGTACCGAGGGTCTAGTAGCGTTGCGACCCAGTACAGGTCCTTCTCCTTAAGCCTCTTGATACGGGGGTCCTTCAACAGGCATGACAGCATGAAAGACCCCATTCTCACAAGGTTGGATGCAGAGCTATCCATCTCCGCTTCCTCATTATCAAGGACTGCATCATCCACGGTCTCCTCCCCCCAGCCACGTACAAGACCAGGGGTCCCCAAAAGGTCACCACTAGCCCCCTGGGAAGCCTGCTCCTGTTGGTCCTCCTCCTCCTCCTCCACAAAGCCACCTTCCTCCTCTGACTCCACTTCTGGCACCTCTCCCTGCGTTGCAGCAGGTGCCTGGGTTCGTTCTGGTGATTCCGACCAGAAATCGTGCGCTTCCAGCTCCTCGTCACGCTGGTCTACAGCCTCATCTGTCACTCGTCACACGGCACGCTCCAGGAAGAAAGCGAAGGGTATTAGGTCGCTGATGGTGCCTTCGGTGCGACTGACCATATTTGTCACCTCTTCAAAAGGTCGCATGAGCCTGCAGGCATCGCGCATAAGCACCCAGTAACGGGGGAAAAAAATCCCCAGCTGTGCAGATCCAGTCCTACCACCCAGTTCAAAAAGGTACTCGTTGACGGCTCTTTGTTGTTGCAGCAGACGTTCCAACATAAGGAGCGTTGAATTCCAGCGAGTCTGGCTGTCAGAAATCAAACGCCTGACTGGCATGTTGTAGCGCTGCTGAATGTCAGCAAGGCGTGCCATGGCTGTGTAGGAACGTCTGAAATGGGCCGACACCTTTCTGGACTGGGTGAGAACGTCCTGGAATCCTGGGTACTTGGAGACAAAACGTTGGACTATTAAATTTAACACATGTGCCATGCAGGGCACATGTGTTAAATTGCCTAGTCTCAACGCTGCCAACAGATTGCTTCCATTGTCACACACCACTTTTCCGATCTGCAGTTGGTGTGGGGTCAGCCACCGATCGGCCTGTGACTGCAGAGATGACAGGAGTACAGATCCGGTATGGTTTTTGCTTTCCAGGCACGTCATCCCCAAGACAGCGTGACAACGGCGTACCTGGCACGTCGAATAGCCTAGGGGGAGCTGGGGGTGCACAGGTGTGGAGGAGGAGAAGGAGGACCCAGCAGCAGAGTAAGAAGAAGAAGAAGACGAGGTAGAGAGCGATGGAGGAGTAGAGGTGGTGGCAGAACCGCGTGCAATCCGTGGCGGTGACACCAACTCCACTGTTGTTGTTGAGCTACCCATTCCCTGCTTCCCAGCCATTACCAAGTTCACCCAGTGGGCAGTGTAGGTGACATACCTGCCCTGACCATGCTTGGAGGACCATGCGTCAGTAGTCATATGGACCTTTGGCCCAACACTAAGTGACAGAGATGCGGTAACTTGGCTCTGCACATGTTGGTACAGGTGTGGTATTCCCTTTTTAGAAAAAAAATTGCGGCTGGGTACCTTCCACTGCGGTGTCCCAATTGCTACAAATTTGCGGAAGGCCTCAGAGTCCACCAGCTGGTATGGTAAAAGCTGGCGGGCTAAGAGTGCAGACAAGCCAGCTGTCAGACGCCGGGCAAGGGGGTGACAGTCAGACATTGGCTTCTTACGCTCAAACATGGCCTTCACAGAAACTTGGCTGGTGGCAGATGACTGGGAATGGGAACAGGTGGTCAAGGTGGAAGGCGGAGTGGAGGGTGGTTCAGACGGGTCAAGGAGAGCAGAGGTAGAGCAGTAAGATGCTGGACCAGAAGGAGTGTGGCTTTTAGTTTGCCTGTTGCCTTTGAGGTGTTGCTCCCAAAGTGCTTTGTGCTTGCCGCTCATGTGCCTTCGCATAGAAGTTGTACCTATGTGGCTGTTGGGCTTACCAAGGCTCAGTTTCTGACTGCACTCATTGCAAATTACAATGCTTTTGTCAGAGGCACACACATTAAAAAAATCCCACACTGCTGACTTTTTGGAAGTGTGCGATCTGGCGGTAACAGTAGAAGTTGGCGGCATTGGCGGCAATGGCGGGTGCGTTGGCCGGCTGAACACAGGTGCCGATACATGTTGTTGCCCTACTGATCCCTGCGGGCTGTCCTCCCTGCTTCTTCTAAGTCTTATTCTCCTACTGCCTCTCTGACTCTCCGTCTCTCCATCTGAACTACCCTCCTCTTGCTCTCTTCTACTAGGCACCCACAAAACATCAATCTCCTCATCATCATTCTCCTCAGATGCATCAATTTCTTCTGACACATCACAGAAGGAAGCAGCAGCGGGGACCTCCTCCTCATCACTCATTATGTCCATCTCTATCGTGTTCTCTGCCAGAATTAAATCTGGTGTAAGGTCCTCATCTCCTTCATCTTCTTCTGGCAATAATGGTTGCGCATTACTCAGTTCAAGAAACTCATGGGAAAATAACTCCTCTGACCCCAGTGAAGAAGGGGCACCGGTGGTGGAGGAAGTGTTACGTGGGGTGGCCATAGCAGTGGAGGATGAGGAGGATGTTGTGGTAAAGTTAGAAACGGTAGAGGATGGGGTGTGCTGTGTAAGCCAGTCAACTACCTCTTCAGCATTTTGGGAGTTCAGGGTCATTGGCTTTTTAAAACTGGGCAATTTGCTAGGGCCACAGGATTGCATAGCAGCACGGCCCCTAGCACGGCCTCTGCGTGGCGGCCTGCCTTTGCCTGGCATTATTTTTAAAAAAACAACAACAACAACAAAAACTCAGTTGGTTTTTCTGGAAACGATAATACACACAGCTAGATGGCGGGTTGAAGAAAACAGTGTGCAAATAATGCCTACAAGGTCAACGTATACACTACTACAGCGGTGGATACGGATTACGTAAAATATATGAATGCTGCTTGAAAAAAAGTAACTCAAGTGGTTTTTCTAGAGACGATAATATTATCAATATTTAGACAAAATGTGAACAAGCTCACACAGCTAGATGGCGGGTTGAAGAAAACAGTGTGCAAATAATGCCTACAAGGTCAACGTATACACTACTACAGCGGTGGATACGGATTACGTAAAATATATTATGGCTGCTTGAAAAAAGTCACTCCGGTGGTTTTTCTAGAGACGATAATATTATCAATATTTAGACAGAATGTGAACAAGGTCACACAGCTAGATGGCGGGTTGAAGAAAACAGTGTGCAAATAATGCCTACAAGGTCAACGTATACACTACTACAGCGGTGGATACGGATTACGTAAAATATATGAATGCTGCTTGAAAAAAGTCACTCCGGTGTTTTTTCTGGAGACGGTAATATTATGGATATTTAGACAGAATGTGAACAAGGTCACACAGCTAGATGGCGGGTTGAAGAAAACAGTGTGCAAATAATGCCTACAAGGTCAACGTATACACTACTACAGCGGTGGATACGGATTACGTAAAATATATGAATGCTGCTTGAAAAAAGTCACTCCGGTGTTTTTTCTGGAGACGGTAATATTATGGATATTTAGACAGAATGTGAACAAGGTCACACAGCTAGATGGCGGGTTGAAGAAAACAGTGTGCAAATAATGCCTACAAGGTCAACGTATACACTACTACAGCGGTGGATACGGATTACGTAAAATATATGAATGCTGCTTGAAAAAAGTCACTCCAGTGTTTTTTCTGGAGACGGTAATATTATGGATATTTAGACAGAATGTGAACAAGGTCACACAGCTAGATGGCGGGTTGAAGAAAACAGTGTGCAAATAATGCCTACAAGGTCAACGTATACACTACTACAGCGGTGGATACGGATTACGTAAAATATATGAATGCTGCTTGAAAAAAGTCACTCCGGTGTTTTTTCTGGAGACGGTAATATTATGGATATTTAGACAGAATGTGAACAAGGTCACACAGCTAGATGGCGGGTTGAAGAAAACAGTGTGCAAATAATGCCTACAAGGTCAACGTATACACTACTACAGCGGTGGATACGGATTACGTAAAATATATGAATGCTGCTTGAAAAAAGTCACTCCGGTGTTTTTTCTGGAGACGGTAATATTATGGATATTTAGACAGAATGTGAACAAGGTCACACAGCTAGATGGCGGGTTGAAGAAAACAGTGTGCAAATAATGCCTACAAGGTCAACGTATACACTACTACAGCGGTGGATACGGATTACGTAAAATATATGAATGCTGCTTGAAAAAAGTCACTCCGGTGTTTTTTCTGGAGACGGTAATATTATGGATATTTAGACAGAATGTGAACAAGGTCACACAGCTAGATGGCGGGTTGAAGAAAACAGTGTGCAAATAATGCCTACAAGGTCAACGTATACACTACTACAGCGGTGGATACGGATTACGTAAAATATATGAATGCTGCTTGAAAAAAGTCACTCCGGTGTTTTTTCTGGAGACGGTAATATTATGGATATTTAGACAGAATGTGAACAAGGTCACACAGCTAGATGGCGGGTTGAAGAAAACAGTGTGCAAATAATGCCTACAAGGTCAACGTATACACTACAACAGCGGTGGATACGGATTACGTAAAATATATTATGGCTGCTTGAAAAAAGTCACTCCGGTGTTTTTTCTGGAGACGGTAATATTATGGATATTTAGACAGAATGTGAACAAGGTCACACAGCTAGATGGCGGGTTGAAGAAAACAGTGTGCAAATAATGCCTACAGGGCAAATAATGCCTAAAAGGTCAACTTATACACTACTACAGCGGTAGTAAAATAAAAAAAAGTAAAATAAAAAAAAATGAATATTAAAAAAAAAAATTAAAGTTGGTGCTGCTGAACTACTAGGAGCAGCAGATTAGCACACCAGTCCCACTCCCCAACACTGCTAGACTAATAGCACTGGGCTCTTATAGTAGTAGTAGTAGTAGTAGTAAAACAACAAAAAAATAAATAAAAGCAGTCCTTACAAGGACTACTGTTATTGCAGCAGTCAGCAGATGAGATCAGAAGCAGGACAGCTGCCCACTGCAGCTACATACAGAGCACTGCAGTAGAAGGTAGATTACTAGCCAGCAAAGCTACCTAAGCTTAAATGTCCCTCAAACCCCTGCAGACTTCTGTCCCTCCAATAACAGAGCAGTATCAAAACGATTACTAGCCAGCAAACTTTCAACTGTCCCTGAAATCACTAACAGGCAGCAGCTCTCTCCCTACACTATCTCTTCAGCACACACAGGCAGAGTGAAAAAACGCTGCAGGGCTTCGGTTTTTATAGGGAAGGGGAGTGGTCCAGGGGAGAGCTTCCTGATTGGCTGCCATGTACCTGCTGGTCTGGGGTGAGAGGGCAAAAAAAAGCGCCAACAATGGCGAACCCAAAATAGCGAACGTCGCGCGACGTTCGCGAACTTCCGGCGAGCGCGAACACCCGATGTTCGCGCGAACAAGTTCGCCGGCGAACAGTTCGCGACATCTCTATATATTTCTAGTCATATTCTTTTCTAGGCTTTAGTTCTTCTTTTAATTTACTTAATAATACAATGTGAAGACACATTTCCACAGTCTAAACCTTCCTACTGTCTCTTTTTCAGCTAGACAGGAGTCAACCTGGGGGTGAGGCAGACCATATACAAAAATGCATTACTTATTTTATAATTGGAGGTCTTAAAATCATCACAAGAGCTTACACTTTGCAGTAATGCCCGATGAAACATGGTAACACAAGGTCAGACATTGCGTAGGAGACAGCTGAAGTCTTGCTGCGTTCAGTTAGTGAAGGAAAGAGAATGAGACAAGTCAGGCCGTGTCTAATAATTATGTAGCTCATTAGTTTTTAGCGTGTCATTCTCTCGCGCCCGTTTGTCAGCTTTGTGTGTAACTGTCTCTGTTAATACCCCATAAGGAGTAAAGTAATTGCCTAGGCAGTAAACAGATACAATGTTGCTGTCTGTATTCCAGTGGTGGGCGATGTCTACTCTTGTTCCATATTTGCTTCCTGTACTTTTAATTACATATTTTTTTATTGATTTCCTAAGTGCCGGCTTACAGTGCAGCTTTAATTAAAACAAGATAAAACGGAGGATGGTTTTTACGAGAATTTGCATTATATTGGGAAACATACTGCAGTCTCATAGGAATAGCCAAACAAATACCATGAGGTTTATTTGAAATACCCATCCATAACAGCATGCCAGGAGATATATCTAACAAGCATAGGAGAGGAACTGATTTTTTTGTTTCATCATTAAAACGGCTGAACTTTATTTGGTTTTGCATTTGCTTTTTTGTGACTTCTGATTGGTTATGCTTGTCTGCATGCTTACTTGGAATAGTTGGCAGAGTAAGCTAGAAGGGACACATATACATTCAAAAATGCAATTTTCTCTTTTTATATCCCAGGTATGGGATCCATTATCCGGAAACCTGTTATTCAAAAAGCTCCGAATTAAGAAAAGGTTGTCGCCCAAATTTTTAAAAATGATTTCCTTTTTCTCTATAATAATAAAACAGTAACTTGTACTTGTACTTGTATCCCAACTAAGATATAATTAGTGCTTATTTGTATCAAAACCAGCCTATTGGGTTTATTAAATGTGTAAATGATGTTCTAGTAGACTTAAGGTATGATCCAAATTACAGAAAGATTCATTATCTGGAAAACCCCAGGTCCTGGGCATTCTGGATAACAGGTCCCATACCTGTACATGATTATATAATAAGCAGAGCAAAGAAAGGCAGGCCCTCCGGCAAAGGCAGAGAGCTGGGGAATCTGAGGGGTAAATTTGCTATATTCAACCCAAGATTTATTTAAAAACAGCAAGAGGGGCACATACTAGAAATTCCAGTGGTGTATTTTCAGGATTGGACCGGGCTAGCGGGACACCAGGAAAAAAAACAGTGGACCCCAGCCCTCGTAGACCTCGCTGACCCAGACCTACTCCCACTCTGAGACTTTTTGCACTATTTTGGGCTTACAATTTCTATTATGGAACTGGCTTTTAGAGGCCCGGCAGGTCATGCTGTACCAGTTCACTAAAGTCTTTCTTTGAAACAGTGGGTGCACAAAACAAGAAGCCGGAACCCCAGAGAGGCAGAAAGCACTATAATAAAATAGAACCTGTATAATAGAAAGAAGTAAACTCTTGGCAAAGGATAGAAGCCTACGGAGAAGAGCAAGGTGGGCAGAAAAGAACAGATGGGAAATAGACTTATAAATATATTTATCTGTAAAGCTTAGAGTTTAATCTTTCCCACCAAGAGATGCAAGAACTATCTTAAAGTTTAAATAAAGTCAAGTCCAGTCATTGATTTCGGGACATCAATCCTCTAGCATTTAGTTTATTCTCTTGAATCTATTCCCTGGGCTTGAGTGGAGCGAGGGCACAACAGGGAATTGTTAGGGTATAAGTTCTCCTGAAAACCCCCCGATAGATTGATTCTTTGTCCTGGTGGTTCTGACTAATAATGCAGCAGAAGACAATCATTAGAAGACCTTTAAAGAAGCATGCAAGGTTTTTTCTTAGAAAGTGTTCAGTTTATCTTTTATGATTTTTGAATGATTTGAGCCCTTTTCCAGCTTGCAGTGTGAAATTCTTATTCATTGTTGGGGTCACTGACCATGGTAATAAGAAAAAAGCTGATCCTCTATTATGCTACATTTTCTGCTAGTTGCTTCTTAATAGTATATCTTTCTAGAGAAGCCATCTCCTGTTCATCATCTGCTCTGACTTTCATACCACTGCCTGGTTGCTAGTGAAACTGGCATCCTAGCAACCTGAAAGATAAAGAAATTCCAAACCGAATATCGGTAGAACAAAAAGTTAATCATTCGAAAAACTACAAAAAAAACTATGTAGACAAATAGCAGATTATCTTAGAATACCATTATCTACATCAGGGATGTCCAACTGGAGGCTCTCTAAGAGATTATTTATTTATGTTGTGTAATTTGGAATATTATCCGTATAGTGTGTGAAATATACAGTAGATTCCTCAATTTAACACAGCCAGGTAAAAATCTGCTACCGAGGTTCCTAGAGATGAAACAATTTATTGAGATTATCCAGCCCAGAGACAGCAAATGATACAGAGGTCTTTCAAAATGTGCCCACAGGTTATTTGTATAGGGTATAGCCTACAAAAGACCTTTTCGCTAAGCCCTTCCTTCTACTCCCTTCTTTCTCTTTCTTCCTTCCTTCTACTCTTTCCTTCTTCTTTTTCTAAAATCAGCCAAAGCCAGCTCCATTGTTATACGCTTTCTATCCCATTGACCAAAATGGGGAATGGTTTGGCTGACTATTAGTGATTGGCGAATTTATTCGGCACGTGGCAAATCTCCGAGTTTTGCTGCCGGCGAATAAATTTACGAAGTTGCAGAGAAAATCCGCCCCTGAAAATTCGTTTGTATCAAGGTTTTTTTGATGCCGGCGACAATTCAGATGCCGGAAACAGTTAAACGGACGCCAATTGACTTTAATGCACGATAATGCCGTCGGCGTTGGAAATTGGAGCCGCTAATTGACGCTGGCATCGAAATTCGCATTCCGTGAATTTCACAGGAAATTCAAGAATTTCATGGGGGGATTCGAAACGGAACATATTCGCCCATCAATACTGACGACAAGTTAAATAGATATCTCAATCTTTTTGTTTTAGTTAAACCAAATTTCTTTCGATATTTTTTTACCAATAACAACTGTACAAACAGTTCCTCTTTGGAATGGAAAAGACCTTCTCCAGATGGTTTCTCTGGGTATGTTGTTGTTAAACCACCTATCAGTTAAGAATCAAAGCATCCAAGATGGGCCTATCTTATTTTGCATTTGATTAAATGGGTAATCCTTTGAAGTAAGCAAAAACTAGAGTTTGGTTCATAAAAACTCATGATGTCTACTACCTGACAAGGGTTATAGTCATTTGACTTAGTTAGCTCCCAAGTGGCCTCTATGGGTGACCTAATTTTATTATACTGTAGACCTTCAACATGTAGTATAGTGAATAACTGACCTACTCATTGGACAAAACAACTGGACAATGCTGGTCTACATTATGCTAAAGGTTAATCTACAGGTGGACTACGCTTCTATGTAACTTGTCTTCTAAGTAACATGGAGGCATAGGTAGTTGTTTATCATTGCAATAAGGTTCAACCAGGCAGTGTGGTTTTATTTGGACAGTCTGGTTCACAACTGCCTGTCTGGATTGCAGAACAGATCAAACAACTCAAACATAACTTTGCCAGCATGACTCTGGTAATTTGGGCAACATCTGCCAGTATGTAATTGCCCCAGTGATGTCATCACACAATCTCCAAATGTCATCACCCCACCCCAAATATCATTGAAGTTCTATGGTTTTTAGCTAATTTGTTACTAGGACATTATCTACATAGAGTATACTGGAACAATCGCTGAAATATTAATACAGAAGTGGTTTTTTTTTTACATATGTTACGTACAGTAAGCTTATTATGAGCTAAGAGGGTCATGGAACAAATGGTATCCATTAATGTGGCTTGGATCTTTGTTAAGGGTCTAAGCAGTTATCATTCCATGTTAAGAAATCCCTATGAGCTTTACAGTTATATAGCCTATCAGGTTCAGTAATGTTATTATTGGGGTACAAAACATAATACTATTATCTACTGTATAAGACATAAGCACTAAAGTTAAATGGCTGGATACTGCAAAGTATTGCTTCAATTATTGATTGATTAAAAGTTCTCAAGGCTGTTGTCTGTCTTATCAATTTCTTGGGGGAATTATTATGTAGAGTTAGGCAGCAGTGATGTACAAGGAACAGTTTAAACCAGCAGTGTATTCATTACTAGGGGGAAATGTTTCCTTAGGTGCCCACTAGAACCTAAGAGCCGCGATTATTCCTTGGTTTCAGCTCGTGATCTTACACGTCCTTCTGCCACTGTGATTGCCCTTGAAGTCCCAGCAACGCCTCCATGTTATTAATTTATGTAGGAGCTTTTGTGGTCATTGAAATGGAAAGATTAGCGGCTTGGAGAAGATTTGTAATAAGTGTCATTCTGTGTCACTTTACGTAGCATGACTTCAATTAGTTATGTCCTCTGGGACACATTTCCATAAAGCCAAAAAAAAGTATGAAGCTTGATCTTTCTGCTCCTTATATAGTAGAAAGTCTTCCTTCAGGGTTCTTTGCTTATAGACTAACAAAAGGAGAATTTGTTTTACTCTTCATGCATAGTGTGCCATCTTCCACTTTTGGTCCTGATGTCACCGCATGCTGATAAGGGATGCAGTGAAAAGCAGCCTATAGGCTACCCAATTATTTATATAAAGCATGGCTGACCAGCCTGTACTCTCTTAGTACTATAACCATAATACCTAGACAGCCCAGCAATAGTAGTTAAAGGACAGTGGGTAGAGATCTCAACAAAATGTTACTGTGGTGATGGTGACCTCACCCAGAAGCAATTCTCTACAGATGCTGCCTAAAGAGGTTCCCACTTTTAGGTGGGCCTAACAGACGGATCAAAGCAATGGTGCCAAGGCTCAGGACAACTTAAATGGAATCCAATATATTCAAGGACATGTGATTCGTGGTGAATACTTATTTCCTGTTACATAGTTAAGTTGGGTTGAAAAAAGACCAAATTCTTTCAAGTTCAACCTAGTGCACATGTACAATATATATTTATGCAGACCTATCTATTAACTCACATATACCAATACCTACACTGACTGTAGATCTTAAGGTCACGATATCCTTGAATATTATACTTGTTCAAGAAATCATCTAATCCACTCTTAAAAGGAATTAATAGAATCTGCCATCACAGCATTACCAGGCAGTGCATTCCACAGCCTTACTGCCATTGCAGTGAAAACCATATATGCTGCTTCATATGAAAGTTCTCATCCTCTAGTCTAAAAAAATGACCTCTTGTTCTTTGAGCTTTTCCATGGGAAAACCCCCATCACCCGCTATCTGTCTATAATGTCCTTTGATATACTTGTTAAGGGTAATCATATCCCCACATACGCACCTTTTCTCCAGAGAAAATTACAGTTGATACATATCAACTAAATGTATCAATTTAAAACAGCTACAGAGTCAGTGACCCCCCCCAACCCCCGCCGGGCTGCTTTAAAAAAGACATGAGTTGAAAATTTAAATTTTACACTTCAATATTAAAAAAATGGTTGCAACTAGAAAATAGAAAGTACGAAAAACTTTATTTCTGATGAACAATCGCATACCAACTGAACTGACAAAAGTCTTTGTGAAGATTCTCATACATCCAGGTCATGGTATATCTGTAGAAATAAGTCAAATCAACTGGACTTGATGGTTTTTTTTTTCCTTGAAGATGTTTCACCAGTCATCCAACTGGCTTTCTCAATTCTGAATACCTATCTGTACATAATTACTTTTTAATAAATGACCCAAATGGGACAACTACTGGATGAAAGGAGATCTAAGGCAGATATTTTTTAAAGCAACAAAAAGGGTCTTAACCCCAATCCAGAATCCTATTCTGTGGTGGAAAGCACACAAGACAATTGCAGGTGCATTATACTGTAATTTCTATGTGACTTTCCAACATTATTGTCATCTGAAGCCACAAAGCAGATACATCCAAATTTGCACAAGACAATTACAACAAGACTACCTTCAACCTCATTAGGCATCAGATCCTGCAGTTAACAATATACGCTTTAGAGCAAACACTTTACAGGTTAATTATCAGTTCTCCATGACATACCAGGGAGAACTTTCTCCCGGTTCAAGAGATTTTTTATACAATGTAAAGGTGATTACAATGTTTACAGTTTACATGAAAACTTAAACAGTGTCTTTTCCATTCATGTACTTGTTCTTGTGCAGGACAAAGTAAATTAAGCTTTAATGGAGTCCTTTCTCAGAGGACCAGAACATTATGACAAAAACATAGAAATACATCTTTCCCTAAGGACCCAGCTCAGCTCTGGCAACCACAGAGTATGTGACAGGAACATGAAAGAATCTATAATTGCACTGCATACAATATTAATTATGCCTCCTTGTAAAGGTTGGAAATGAGTGGTCTCTATCTGCTCTCTGGGAGAGGCTTTCAGGGTGACAAGGTAACCTCTATGGATTATGCTGCCATATGCATTCTAGTTATTGAGTTCCCTATAGAACACAAGAAGTCTATGGCACAAAGCAACTTTATGATTAATGGCTGACACTGCATGGCTTTGGTTTAATTCCAAAGTGTCCTGCAGAGTAACTTATGGAATGCACTGTGCACCTATTAAAAACTTCTACCATAGGTTAAACCCTGATGTGCATTCTTATTTCTCATTAATAGCAATTAGGGCATCCATAGTCATAGGGCATTTCAGAATGACATCATGACAAATTGCTTTGTGTTGTAGAATAGCAGGGAACATAAGGAGATAGATGTAAAATTCACAGTAAGAACAGCATCCAGTTGCTAGAAACAGGCAGGGGAACCTACCTGTAGCCTATCCCTGATGACATCACTGTTTACATCAAAGGACAGATAAGAGCAACAGGTTAAACCCACCAAGCGCAGTCCACCACTCATATGTTTGATGGTTATGACCATCAGTACCATTGGCCTCACTTAGAGACCTTCATCTGCAAGGTCTCTTATCGAAAGTAGTGGCATTTGTTGAGGAAGCAAGTTCTCATTTGACCAGCGGTGTAAAGAAAATTGCATAATATTTGCAAGCCATCACTCTGACTGTGGTCTCATCCTGTTCTACTGTGGGGAGAGACAGATGTAGTGCATCACTTTGTATTCTCACAAGCTCTGAATTCAGGTTTAATCACAATATCAACTCTGCATGGCTTCTATCTGCTTCATGCTCATCAACTCATCAATGCTTGGGGCAAAAAAAAGGTTCTAAGTTAGATTTTTATTGCACTTAAATTAAAAAACAAACAAATAAATATACAAGTGGACTATTGTAAAATGTAGTAGTTGACATTATTTTACCATTGTAACTTGTGTTTTAACCAGACTAGGTTTTAGCTAGCATCTGACCTCTCCCAGCCTGGACCCAACCCTACCCTCTGTGCCACCATCACTTATATACCTGCACCGTTACCCACCCATTGCTGATGTCACCATTGGCAGGGTAGGCACAAGTACCATGTATATTTATGGAAGATGGCCAGAGAAGGAATTTCAGAGGAATATCAGCTCCGCAAAAGGAACCTGGTCCTAGCACACATTCCTGCAACAGCAGCAACACATAACAACAACTTTGACTCTTAGCCTCTTGCTATTCAATAGGTGCCAACTTCAATACTCATGTGTCCTAAGATTCAGCTTTGTAAAGGGTTACTGTGTGGTCAATGTGTAGGATGAGTATGATAGAACTCAAAGTCAGACAAACCAGGTCCGATCGTATGTTGACTGAGGATGAAAGTTGGACAGGCCAAGTCAAACTAGACAGAATCATCAGACAAGGCTTGGTCCAAACGGCAAGATGGATTAGCAAGATCAGAGACTTCCACCCAGGAACTAAGAACACTATACTTCTCATGGAAAAGAGCAATGCTTTTAAGAGTGGCTGGGATGATTTCTCGGACAGACATGATATCAAATGCTATCGTGATACTAAACTCTATAGTTAGTATAGCTATGGGTATATAATTTATGTGAAGGTATGGAGGGGTGTGTGTATGGATGCTGGGTTTCATTTGGAGGGGATCAACTTGATGGACTTTGTCTTTTTTAACACGATTTAGCTATGTAACTATGAACCTGTAAAGAGTACGAGGTAGGTACATAATAGAGGTGATCTGCAGTATGTTTAGGGTTTAATAAAGCTTTGACAATTTAGCTTTATAAGCAGGATTTCTTATTGATTCAAAGAAATGTATTTAGAATTGTTTAAGGCTTCTCCATGTAACAGAATGTACAGACACATCAGGAACGAATGATGTTAATAAGCTTGCAAGTAGAAAATCCATTTTAATATTTTTCAATTAGGAATGACATTTGATGAATGATAGAAAGCTGTCAGTGGAATTTTGTAAAAACAAAAAAATGTGTTTTGTAGTGCGGTGCTTGAATAATAACAGTAAGGTATGATTGTAACGAAGGTGAATGTGTGCCAAGAGATTGTGCTATGCATATTAATTGTGCTATGCATATTAATTGTGCTATGCGTATTAATTGTGCTATGTATATTAATTGGAGCTTGTCAGAAGTCAAAAGAGATTATTGCCACTTTGCGTGCTCCCTTGATAACATCTGCACTGATAACACTGGAGTCACAAGCCGTTGACTTTATAATGGAAAGAAATTTGGATTTTTCCTTTATTACCCAGAACACTGTGCATTATGAGCAGTTATGCTAATGGAGTCGTATATAATACCTTTATGGCCCTGTCTCATTGCCCTCGTGCCTCGTTCCACGCAGGAACTTGTATTTGGAATAAAATAAAGAAGATTATGCCAAAAGTGAGCTAAATTATTAGAGAATCCCTGCCACAGGAAAGGCACCACATGATCCATAAACATCACATCTTGAGCAGCTCAAGTAGTGAAATATATTTGGCCAGTCTTGCGTCTGCCACTACTATTTCCCCATAGCTCCCTTAGCCGCTTCATACCTCATTTTAAACAGGTGCCCTTCAAAACTAGACTGCAAAAGTCCTAAAGCTTGCTATAAAGGTCTACTAGCCTGGTAAGGTCTCCAATTTGGTAGATCTTTCCTTGATATGCCAACTTGTTTGGCCTTTAGGATGATTGGATCAGGATAAGGAATAATGCAGACCAAGACAGGAACTAGGGGTAGGCAGAAGAGGCATCTGCCTTGGGAGAACAGATAGGGAGGCGCTAGGCAGGTACCTCTTAAATTGTCTTCTGCCTACCCCTATTTCATATTTGCAGCCCTCTTAGGTTTTTGCTTCTGCTCCTCTCTCCATCCTCTCCTCCATCGCTCTCCCCCCGCACTCCCACCTCCTCTCCGTCACTCCCACCTCCCCACAGTCTGTCCCCGGTCCTGCCGACTGCGCACGAAGTAGTGCACAAAGACGCCAGGTTGCCTAGGTGAAAGGGTGCTCATAAACATTTATTTCACCTTTTGTTTCAGTTTGGCTTCATAGAGAAAAAATATTTGCTGGTCAAGTAACCAGATGGCACACACAGGATATAACTAAGCTCAGAAGGACTGTGGGAATGGCGTTTCCTTTTTACACGCTTTCTTATACTAAATAATCCATATTTTATTCTGTTTGAATGAACACAACCTACCCTCAACTGCCTTATTCCATCTGTATAATCAAAAGAACCTAATAAAATTGGTTCAGTTTGCAGCTGCGTTATCCTAGTTACCAGATATATTTACCTGCCATATATTCTGGGCTCCACTGTTCCTTGCCCCGCACTCTTTATGTTACACTTTTGTTGATACATAGGTGATGTCATGCTAATGATTTTCCATCACTCTTTAACTCATGCAACACAGTGTATGGTTCTCCTAATGTTAATGCAATATTATTGTCTTTTTCTCAGGAGTTGAAGGATAAGATGAAGCAGCTGTTACCCTTAATTCCTGTTCTTGACCAATATAAGTCAGACACAAAGATGATTGTCCAGCTGAAAGAGGAGGTGAGGAACCTCTCCAATGTCCTCCTACTGATACAAGAAGAAATGGGGGCCTATGATTACGAGGAGCTACAGCAAAGGGTGATGTTCCTGGAGGCCAGGTTACACGCCTGCATGCAGAAGCTAGGTGAGCCTACCGATGATTAATTACTTCAATATGGAATTATTATTATGGTGGCCCTGTCGATAAAGCTAATAAGGTCAATCCCCAGTGATCTCAGTACTTATTAATTCCCTTCTGAGCATGTTAGAGAAGTGTAACAAACACATGAAGCCAGGATCCAGTATTTGAATTTATAGCCGTGTTTGATATGCAGAACCTGTCTCACAGCTCATTTATTTGTGTCAAAGAATTTCTCTTTGTCTGTTCCTAGGCATATTTCTCCAACCCCCCCCCCTTCCTACTTGTTATTGCCTTTCATGTTGGAAGTATTGGCTCATGCTATTTCATATAGATCCATTGAGAATGAATCTCTAGAAGGATTCGATTGACTTAATTCTTGTTGACATTATGGGTGAACGCAATCGTTTTTTCTTTCCCGAAAAAAACCACAAGCCGTGGGGCTTTTATTTATTTACATGTTTGATTCAATGGTAGGAGATTCAATGGTAGGAGGTATCAATGAGTTTTAGAATTGTTTGCTGGAAGCATGGATTTTCTATTGTAACAAGACACCCAACATTTTTATCTGTAATACTATCTATATAATTGTTATTTCCAAATATAACCAGCTGAACGGCACTGCCTGCTGTAATAAACCTTTTTACCAGAAGTTCCGTCCAGCTGGTTATTTTTGGATGTGGACACAGTGGGGACACTGAGGACTGAGCACCTGGATAATGGGAGCCGTGAGTTGGTGAGCTGGAGCAGTCTCTTTATGTTTTTTATATAATTGCTATTGCCTCCCCAATTGATTAGTTAAAGGACAACTGAAGAATATAAAAAATGGAAGCACTTTATATGCTTGAAAATGAGGTGGTGCTACATCAGGTCATGTGATGGTGCCCAAATAATACCTGGACCCTAGAGAACTACATGACCCATGAGCCAATGGCTCATAATAGGTAGTAAGTTTTGGGACAACTCCACCTTCTCTTATATCCCTTTTCCTGCTTTTAAATCGGATTGAGTTGCTGGTTAATTCTTTTTATCGCTAATTAATTGGTTCAATAATTAATTTTCACGGTTTACAAAGTCCCTGGATGGACTAACGCACTTGCACTTTAAATATTCTAATTAATTTTTTTAACACCAATCCCCTTTAAGTAATCAATGGTAAAAGTATGAAATAATGGCAGAAATATATTGATTAAGTCTGTCCTTTATAACAATTTAAGGAATTAGCACGGAAGTAGCACTTTAATGTAATTTAACAATTTTAATTAGATAAGTTATTTATTTATTCCAAGCAATTGAGCTAATCACAAACCTTTTATTAATGTTGCATAATTAATTACAAGTATCAGCAAGTGGATGTATTTGAATTTTAGAAGTGAACCATCGAATTATCAGTCAGAAGAGGGGTTTTTTCTTTTCTCTTTTCACCATGAGCCAATGGCATTACTGTAGACCTCTATATCCTCATACTCCAGGTCCTACCGCACTTCCCCCATGCACCAACCTTCAGAGATGACTTTCTGAAGCAAGGCTGCTAATCTTGCACCCCTTGTGTCCTAGTTTTTACCTTTTGCCTTGACATTCATAATTTCATACAATTAATTTATCTTACCTGCATTTAAATAAGCATTTTCAGGGCTATAAGCTTTTTTGATCAGTTAAAAGTAAAATATATTCACACTTGCATTTGTAATATTTCTTGCTTTTCTTCATTTTCTATCATTAAGGGCATTGCATAAAGTTGGGCTTATGAAGGACAATGCGATTTTGCTAAAAAAAAACCCAAACCTTTACAAAATCTGGTCTGACAGTTTGATGCGCCAGATAGTGCTGACATTGGGGGCCCATGCAAACCCTTTGGTCATGGACAGGGTCAAGTCCTGTCCTGGCAGAACTTTTCAACATGCCCCGTTGATCACATATCAGTTGGGAAGAGTCAACGGTCTACCACTTTGTCATGTCTAAGCTAGTACTAAATTAGTATGAAATCTACCTTAGTCACCTTCCGCTTGTGTTTGGGCTTTGATATGTTTACCCAGTTGAGTTTATTTTAATTACAGGCTGTGGAAAGCTCACAGGTGTCAGTAACCCAATTACAGTTCGTGCCTCGGGGTCCAGATTTGGATCTTGGATGACAGACACCATGGCTCCAAGTGCTGACAACAGGGTGA
The DNA here is from genome assembly GCF_017654675.1 of Xenopus laevis. Taxonomy (NCBI): domain Eukaryota; kingdom Metazoa; phylum Chordata; class Amphibia; order Anura; family Pipidae; genus Xenopus; species Xenopus laevis. The sequence continues at coordinate 121,653,560 of NC_054376.1, forward strand.
GTATAAAAAAGAATAAAATGCAGATGAATTACTTACAGCATCTGCTGCTTTAGCTATAACTATCTTTTGGGGTAGAACAGGACAGGTGTGCCTTAAAGGAGAACTAACACTTATCTTAAGAAGTAGGTAGAAATGTTGTACATGATGTTTTGTGCTTCTGTACCAGCCCAAGACAACCACAGCCCTTTAGCAGTAAAGATCTGTGTCTCCAAAGATGCCCCAGTAGCTCCCCATCTTCTTTTCTGCTGATTCACTGCACATGCTCTGTGCTGCTGTCACTTACTGAGCTTAGGGAGCCACTCACAATATACAGTACACATAGAATAGAAATGTCACAATATAAGGCTGATTAGTAATTAATACAGATAATTACTACATGGCAGCACAGAAACCAGTGCAATTAGCATCAGAATTGAATAATCAGCAAACCTGTAGCATCAGCTTATATTACAGCCAGGGAAGCTCATTTTCTGCTGGATAATTAGTGACGAGCCCTAAGCTTAGCTTCTCAACAGCCAATCAGAGCCCACTGAGCATGTGAGTGTCACAGACACTTTCCAAGATGGTGCCCCCCTGTGACAAGTTTGAAGTCCTGGATCATTGCTGCTATTGACAAGCTGAAACTTTAAGCTGGTGCGATAAGTTCAGTATATAAAATATGGCATTTGTAGCCATATTCATTTAAATACCCATGTTCAGGAATGGACAGCCTGAAGCCCTCCTGATATTCCTGATATTCAGGAGAAAGCAAAACCATAGAAGGCAGATGAGTGAAGGAAACATTATGACTGATTTGTGATGGAAAGTTGTCCAACAAGCTCTGAGGGCTGACTTGAAGAGCCACAGGAATGCAATACCCTTAAAGGAACAGTAACATCAAAAAATAAAAGTGCTTTAAACTAATGACAATATAATGTACTGCTGTGTTTTATTGGTAAAACTGGTGTGTTTGCTTCCGAAACACCACAATAGTTTATATAAACAAGCTGCTGTGTAGCCATGGGGCAGCCATTCAAGCACAGAATACACAGTAGATAACAGATAAGTACTACTATAGTTTATATAAACAAGCTGTTGTGTAGCCACAATGGCAGCCATTCAAGCACAGGATACACAGTAGATAACAGATAAGTACTACTATAGTTTATATAAACAAGCTGCTGTGTAGCCATGGGGGCAGCCATTCAAGCACAGGATACACAGTAGATAACAGATAAGTACTACTATAGGTTATATAAACAAGCTGCTGTGTAGCCACAATGGCAGCCATTCAAGCACAGGATAAACAGTAGATAACAGATAAGTACTACTATAGTTTATATAAACAAGCTGCTGTGTAGCCACAATGGCAGCCATTCATGCACAGGATACACAGTAGATAACAGATAAGTACTACTATAGTTTATATAAACAAGCTGCTGTGTAGCCATGGGGGCAGCCATTCAAGCACAGGATACACAGTAGATAACAGATAAGTACTACTATAATTTATATAAACAAGCTGCTGTGTAGCCATGGGGGCAGCCATTCAAGCACAGGATACACAGTAGATAACAGATAAGTACTACTATAGTTTATATAAACAAGCTGCTGTGTAGCCATGGGGGCAGCCATTCAAGCACAGGATACACAGTAGATAACAGATAAGTACTACTATAGTTTATATAAACAAGCTGCTGTGTAGCCATGGGGGCAGCCATTCAAGCACAGGATACACAGTAGATAACAGATAAGTACTACTATAGTTTATATAAACAAGCTGCTGTGTAGCCATTGGGACAGCCATTCAAGCACAGGATACACAGTAGATAACAGATAAGTACTACTATAGTTTATATACACAAGCTGCTGTGTAGCCATGAGGGCAGCCATTCAAGCACAGGATACAAAGTAGATAACAGATAAGTACTACTATAGTTTATATAAACAAACTGCTGTGTAGCCATGGGGGCAGCCATTCAAGCACAGGATACACAATAGATAACAGATAAGTACTACTATAGTTTATATAAACAAGCTGTTGTGTAGCCATGGGGGCAGCCATTCAAGCACAGGATACACAATAGATAACAGATAAGTACTACTATAGTTTATATAAACAAGCTGCTGTGTAGCCATGGGGGCAGCCATTCAATCACAGGATACACAGTAGATAACAGATAAGTTCCGAAGAATCCCATTGTATACTACAGATCTTATCTGTTATCTGCTGTGTATCCTTTGCCTTTTCTCATTTTTCAGCTTTGAATGGTTGTCCTCATGGCTACATAGCACAGCTACTACTGTAGAATTTCTGAAGTAAACATGTCACTTTTACCAATGCAGCACAATGGTACATTATATTTTCATTACTTTAAAAGATTACTTTAAAAGCAGAGCTGATAACAAGCACAAAAAGAAAAGGTTTTATACACTTGCAGGATAGAAATATATAGTGTGAAGGCAAAGTAAGTCATTGTATATTGTCTGGCCCTTAAAAATCTGACCCTTTAATGTGTTGTTTTACGTATCAGTGAAATCACAATTACCCTGTACAGCAAACCAGGGTGCCCAACGCCAATGTTCTACTTATTTAAAATCAGTAGGCATCCCCTGAGCTTCCCAGAGATGCATGAGGCCCATTTGATGAGCAAGCAATATCCACTGACACTGCAGGCAGTTCTAAATCAAATCATTGTGGGAAATGGCGTCAATTAAAAAAACCAGAAGACTGAAAATACTTTAAAAATAGAATGGGTCGCACTTGCAGCCTCTCAACATTCAGGAACAATAGCTCAGAGCCTGCAGTAACATGTAGAACTATGGCCTCTTCATAGCCACCCATCAGTAATTACCTTTGTCTGCTGCACATACAATACTGAAACAAATAGCTGATTGCAAGACATGCAGTGTTAGCTGAAAGATTGAAATGAAAATGAAAGATAAAGATGTATGCAGAGCCAAAACAAAATGAAATAAACTCCAAAATGTAGAATATAAACATATTAGTAGTCACCGAGGAGACATAACTAAAAGCATGACACTGAAAGCTGAGTTATACAAATAAGGGTCCTCTGAGTATCGCTCATGTATTATAAGTGATAATTTACCCCCTACTGTAAATGATAAGGATATTAGAAGTCACTGAGGGGTTGTTCTGTGACCATATAAAGGCACAAGACTGCAGGCTGAGTTATACAGGGAACTCTGAGTATCACTCATGTATTATAAGGGATAATGTACCCCCTACTGTAAATGATAAGGATATTAGAAGTCACTGAGGGGTTGTTCTGTGACCATATAAAGGCACAAGGCTGCAGGCTGAGTTATACAGGGAACTCTGAGTATCACTCATGTATTATAAGGGATAATGTACCCCCTACTGTAAATGATAAGGATATTAGAAGTCACTGAGGGGTTGTTCTGTGACCATATAAAGGCACAAGGCTGCAGGCTGAGTTATACAGGGAACTCTGAGTATCACTCATGTATTATAAGGGATAATGTACCCCCTACTGTAAATGATAAGGATATTAGAAGTCACTGAGGGGTTGTTCTGTGACCATATAAAGACACAAGGCTGCAGGCTGAGTTATACAGGGAACTCTGAGTATCACTCATGTATTATAAGGGATAATGTATCCCAAACTGTAAATTATAAGGATATTAAAAGTTTTGACACCTGCTTTTTTTTCACGTCACTGGCCCCGCCTCATGCCTGTCCCTTCACATCAATGACCGTGCCTCTGACGTCAATGGTACCGCCCCCCCGCCTGGATTCTGAATGTGGGAAAGGTAGCAACCCTAGATACGTGTACAGTTAATATGGTTGAATTTTATTACAACATCGCCACCTGCTGGTCAGTTTCCAACCAGTCTGACCACCAAGTAGTCAAGGAAGTTGTGAGGAGAAAGAAAGAGGCTGCTCTGATGTTCCTCTGCTTAGGAAAGATGTAAGAAAGGTTTCTAATTCTTTTCCTAAGCAGAAGAACATCAGAGCAGCCTCTTTCTTTCTCCTGACAACTTCCTTGACTACTTGGTGGTCAGACTGGTGGGAAACTGACCAGCAGGTGGCGCTGTTGTAACAAAATTCATTAGTATTAACAGTACATGTATTCCTTAATATACTGGAATTAAAAAAAAAATAATGAATGTAAATTACAAAAGTGCTTAGAATAGCCCCCTCATCAATTTTACATGTACTTATTTTGAAGGTTTACTTATCCTTTAAGTTATGCATTTTGAAAAAAAAAAATCCCATGACAGTATCCCTTTAATCAAAGGCGTGAAGTGATTTGGAAGCTTTGCCTATTTATTACATGTTCAGAACGATTTGATTTCCTACAGATGGTATCTAGGATCATTGTCCATCCCAGTGTCCACAAAATCTAGTTGCAATACATTTTTATATTGCTAAAGCTAAATACTTTTAATAAAACATGTGAAAATACATAGAGAGTTTAGGTTTCATTTATGAAAAAAAGCCTTTCAAAGCTCTGCTGTGTGACCAAAGAGGACTGGATACCTGTTTATACTTCAGAGCTTTATCCACTGTGGTGTCTCTGGACTGCGCCATGCACAGCTGAGTCTCTGAAGTCCTGTATGGGGCCAATAGGGTCTTTGAAGGTTTCCTACACATAAAAATCTAACTCCAATAGACTGAAGAGTCGTTGTTCACATGCTTCTTTAAATTCATTCTCTCTTTTCTACTATACCGATTGATGAAGAAAAGAACAGCAGTTTGATGGACTCTACAGTAGATTGATTGATTAGCCTCACTACAGCATAACTATGTCTGCCTAACTATTATAAGGAGTCTATTACTCCTATTATTTCATCTTGGCATAGAATAATGATCAAATTACATACAGTATTACATTTCCTTATTCCCCCCAATGATACAATGATTTTTATATTTCCTGCAGAGATCACGGAAACCCAAAATATAAAATTTTATTCCCCCCAATAATACAATGATTTTTTTTCCTGTAGAGATCATGGAAACCCCAAATATAAAATTGTATGTACCCAGAGGGCCTGTGTATAAATATTAAATACCTTTATCCTGACTCTCTATCCGGAATACTGTTGCAGGCACAGTAAAATGTGTAAATCTTCAGCTCACTATTATTTTCCCAGACTGGTAGTAGCATAACTATAGAAGAAGCAGACCCGGCAGTTGCAGGGGGGGGCGGGAAACAGGGGGCTTAGACTGTGGGGTCTGCTTCCTCTATAGCTAATAAAAAAAACCCTCCTCCCCAGCCGCTCTCTCTTACCAGCGAGAAAATGGGGAGCAAGTCGGGCAGGAGAGGGTGCATTCGGGGTGGGGTGTGGGTGGAGTCAGGTGGGACATGGGTGGGGTGGAGGCGGGAGAGGAAGAATTTGGGTTTCATGTTTAATTTGCAAAAGACTTATTATATGACTTTTTGTGTGTGGGTGACAGGCAGGGCCAAGCCAAGCCGACCCTAGGCTCCCCAGTCGGGTACCCCCACTACCCCCGTGTGCGGGCACGAGTGCGCATTCTCCATAATAGAAGAGAAGGGAGGGGGAAGGGGAGGGGCAGTGGAGTGACGGAGGTAGGGGGAGTGACTGAGGGAGGGGAGAGTGATAGAGGGGAGGGGAGGAGAGGTGAGGGAAGTAAGAGCTGCAGGGGAACAAACACAGACCAAGGGTAGGCAGAAGACCTCTGAATAGGTAATTTCCCAGCGCCCTCACATCGTTGTGCCCTAGGCAGGTGCCACTTCTGCCTGCCTCTAGTTCTGGCCCTGGTGACAGGTCCCCTTTAAGTGTGCTTCGCCTATTGATGCAGGGCAATAAGGGAACCTATCTGGTCAGGAACTCTAGGTTTACCCTACATCACTAGGTAGCCCCCAATTCAGAATGAAGAGCATGAAGGACTCAGTAGCTCAGAGTGCAATAATACACTTATTGCCCACTGCGCTTGCAGATGTAAATGATCCCTTATGATTGTTTCTTTTCTAATGAATGCACAAACCTATGGTTAGTCCCAGGTAATCAACCACAACATCATCATCATCACATGGGCCTTCAGAGAATGCATTTGGCACTGCATATGGCCCCTACATTGTTGAAAGAATTTCCAAATCAACAGCAAGTAGTCAGCACAACAGGTTCCAAACTTCCAACGTAGTGCAGATTTCCCCAGTAGTCACTTTCGCTGGTGTGTACAGCAATGAGATTAGACCAGCGCTACTCAATTTCTTCAAATTCAAATGCCTCTATTGCATTATTCTCTATGCATTACAGCTACGTTTCAGGCACTCAGCTTGATAAAGGTCCAAGAAGTGCCTGAAAGATAGCTGTAATGCTCAGAGAATAATGCAATAAAGGCATTTTTAATTTAAAGAAAGCATTTCCAAAAATTTTTTAAAGCAATTGAGTAGGGTCAATTGTCATCTTTAATATGGGAAATTATGATCAGATGGGCTTTACTTGAATTGAATTATTGCAATATGTCCCAAATGTATTTGTGGTCCAGCTGCTCATATTACAGTTAGAGTTTGGAACTTTTCTCTATTCCCTGTTAGGATTCATTTTCTGGAGTTGTGGCTTTATAACAATTGAGAAGGTTGGCCATCATTTTTAAGAGAAGTTTTTATCAACTTTAGTAATTTTTCTGCCAGTTTTTCACTTGTAGTACCAAATTAATATACATGCCTGGATTAGGTATGATTGTGTTAATTAAGGAAAGTAGCAAGTTAGTAGCATATGCATAGACAAGTTCTTAGCTCTTTTTTGATGTTGGGACACTATTGTCATCTAAATGTTTCTATGTTTCCTCACCTCTGGGGAAGTCACATTTGCCAAAATGCCTTTTGGTGGCCTGAGGCCAGAATTAGATTGACTATGATTCAGCTAGGAGCATATATCTTAGCTCATTAAAGACAGATCTACTCATAAATCAGGTGTTCATTGTTCATTATATGAAACCAGAAGTGTCACGGCCGGCACCCAATACCAGAACAGGTGCCAAGTACCCTGGTCTCGGCTTCACCAGTAGTGTGACCACCGTTGGGCTTCGGGAGGAGCCCTCAGCTTACTTGGGTACCACATGGACTTAACGAGGGGTACAAGGCAAGATGTTCTGGCTAGCAGAGGGGCACGGCAGGTAGCAGAGTCTTTTGGGCCGAAGGTCACGGTACAAATGGAACAGGCAACAGAATCGTCAGACAGGCTGGGTCGAGGCAGGCAGATAACAAGAATCGTCAAACAGGCAAAAGGGTCAAAACCGGGTGATCAATCAAAGGGTTAAACAGTAGAGTAGTCGTAAGCAGGCAAGGTCAGGATCCAGAATTCAGAGTAGTCAAAATAGCCAGGCAGGGGTCAAAACAGGGATCAAGCTCAGAAAGCACCAGGAATGAAATCCTATCACGGGCAATTACAAGCAGCCACCCTGGGCTTTAAATACCATTTGAATTTCACGTATGACGTCAGCACGCCTGCGCCTTTAAATTTCCAGGAGGCGCGCCGCGCGCCCTAGAGAGAAGCCGACGCCAGCAAAGACACGCTGGCGCGGCTAGAGAAGAGGACGTGTGGCGGGCGTCCTCGCTGGCGGACGACCCCGCCGCACCCCAGGAACCCCAGGTACCCTGACAAGAAGGAGGAAAGTATCAAAGAGGAGCCTTCAGCAAGGAAAGGGGTTCCTTTAAGTCACTAGGGAAAAGAATAGTGGCTAATGCTTGGATTTTTATTTTCAAGAATTGTATACAGGTGTGTGATCCATTATCTGGAAACCCACTATCCAGAAATCTCTGAATTATGGAATGGCCATCTCCCATAGACTCCTTTTTTTTTTACTATTTTCTCTGTTATAATAAAACAGTAGCTTGTACTTGATCCAAATTAAGATAGAATTAATCCTTATTGGAAGCAACACCAGCCTATTGGGATTATTTAATGCTTACATGATTTTCTAGTAGATTTAAGGAACGAGGATCCAAATTATGGAAAGATTCTTTATCTGCAAAACAGAGGATTCTGGATAACAGGTCCCATAGCTGTAGTGGAATTTAAAAAGTAATTTTAACTAAAAAATGCAATTATTGTATGTTGTAGACATACTTACTGTATGTAAAATAAATTAAAAATGACTAAATTATTGGTTATCGAAGGTGTCTCCAGCCCAATGTTTCCTCTAATTCCTTCTTGTCTGTGTGTGCAAAGTTTCTTTTGTGCACACATTTAAACTTGTGTGTGCAGTTTTTAAAAACGGTGTGCTCATGTCAGAATCAATACTAAATTTTGTGTTTTTACAAATAATTCTTTGTGCACAACACAATTTGTGTCCTGGCCTCGAAATAGAGGGAACATTGCAGTCCAGTCTCAAATGATAACACAATCCCTTTAGTTTTTTTTTTTTTACACTTATACATTTTTATTTTTAAACATTTATGTATTTTTACCCCATGGGGGTTATTTATCAAATTCTTTAAATAAAAAAAGTCAGACCAAACTAGAATCCATGATTTACCCTTCTTTATCAATATATCTGCAAACAACTCAACTTTTTTTGGATTGTCACAAGAAAACCACAACTTTTTCAGATTTGCCGCCCGAAAAGTCGAAATTTTTCGTGAAATCAGTGGAAAGGCCAGAAATGTTCGGATTATCATACTAAACCCAGCACAGACAACAATATCTTCAAATTTCTAATAAGACCTCTACCATTGACTTCTACAGGACCTCGACAGGTTGAAGATGGAGCATTTTCAGATTCAGACTTTTTGCAGCCTCGGGGTATAATAAATTTAGAAAAATTCGAGTTTTTTTATTCACTAAAAATTTCCGAGTTTGGCCTCTGGCAAATAAATCGGCAAAACTGCGGTGAAAATTAGCAGACGAAAAATCCACTGCTCAAAAAATTCTTGGGCGCGTCAGAATAGTTGTGCGCATAAAAATTGTTGCGCGTCAAAATTATTCAGAAGCCCATTGACTTTAATGCATCTGGACAAAATAAGAAAGCGTATAAAAATTGTCGCGGGAGTTGAAATTGACTCTCGTCAAAATAATTTTGACAGCCATTGACTTTAATGCGTTTCGGCAATTTTTTGCACGACTATTTATAGTAAAAAAAAACTAGAATTTTTGGAGTTTTTGCATTTGGACTTTAATAACCCCCTTAAATTTGTGTGCTCAGTTTTTAAAAACTGTGTGCTCAGGTCAGAATCGATACAAAATTTTCTGTTTTTGCACAAAATCCTCTATGCGCAACACAATTTTTGTCATGAGCGCAGGGTCGGACTACGAGGCCCGAGGCCCACTGGGCTGCTGTCTCCAGGCCCCCCTCGCAGCCCCCTGCCCCGCCGAGGATCTCTGTGATTGTGAATGCGCGAACGTACTTTTTTTCGCAACCTGAAGTTCATTTTTAAAGGGAGCGGGTCTGGTGTGGCGTGGTCCCAAGAACTGGGGCTCACTAGGTTTTTTTCCGATGTCCCGCTGGCCCAGTCCGACCCTGCATGAGCACGCACCATAGAGGGAACATTGCAGTCCGCTCTGAAATGACACAATCCTTTTCGGTTTTTTTTCACACTTAAACATTTTTCTTTTTAAACATTTATATATTCCTTACCCCAGCTACTATGCATAAAATAGTCATATTTGTTAATGTAGTGTTTATTATGCCACTAAGTGGTGCATACTGTGAACGCTAACAGCAGAGTAAGTTGTCTAGGAAAATGGCATGGCTACAATAGTCCCTGATATCAGAGAAATCAGCTCTCTCAGCATTCTTATCATTTCCCTCTAGATTAACCATAATACAGTGGAAGAGATTTCCTTTATAGGCTTCTTAGTTGAAGAACCTCTATGGCAGGTGAATGCTGATTAGCTGTTGTGCTTGCAGGCAACTTGAATACTAAGCCTAGGCAATTCCCTCTAAGGCAGAACAAATGGCTTTTGAAAGAAGCATTTTTATATACAGGTATGGGACCTATTATTCAGAATGCTCGAGACCTGGGGTTTTCTGGATAATGGATTTTTAAGTAATTTGGATCTTCAGATCTTAGTTCTACTACAAAATCATGTAAACATTAATAAACCCAATAGGCTGGTTTTGCTTCCAATAAGGATTAAGTATATCTTAGTTGGGATCAAGTACAAACTACTGTTTTATTATTACACAGAAAAAGGAAATCATTTTTAAAAATTTGGATTATTTGATTATAACGGAGTCTATGGGAGATGGCTTTTCAGCAATTCAGAGATTTCTGGATACCAGGTTTACCTGTATAGACAAATACATTATGGCTGGTGATGAATAAAATGTACAGCTTTTACATTAAGGGGGTTATTTATCGAAGGTCGAATTTTAGAGTAATGTGAATTTTGTTAAACTGTAATAAATTCACAATTTGAATGGTATGCTATTTATATAAAAATTCTAATGTCTAAAATTCAATCTAATAGTTCTGACCAGAAACCTCAAATCGTTTTTGAATTGAGTTTTCCTCCGAAAAAATTTTTTTACATTTGCGCATAAATTTTTTTTTTGATGCTCTCCATTTTTTTCTCCCTATGGGGCATAATTTTCAAAGCGAAACTTGGCAACAATTTGGCTCATCACTGCTATTAACATCTTCAAATAGTTCAAGAGACCTCTGGCATTGACTTCAACATGAACTCGGCAGGTTTTTGGTGGAAAATAGTCGAATTAGAACTGTTTACAGAGTCGAAATGTGAGAAAAGGGAAGATTGTATCATACTTACCGTGATCTTCCTTTCCTGGACAACTCCATGTCATACTTACCGGGATAGCCCCGCCCCAGTGCTCCCATCAGAAGGACCCTCCTCAAAGCTTTAAAAGCCCAACCCCAGTCCGGTGTCTCGTAATAAGCTTCTAGAAACTACCGAAAAAGGGATGGGAAAACTTGACATGGAGTTGTCCAGGAAAGGAAGATCACGGTAAGTATGATACAATCTTCCCTTTTCCTGGACACTCCATGTCATACTTACCGGGACTTAGCAAGCTAATATCCCATTGGGAGGGAATTTGTTCCACATAAGGAAGTGGCCGAGTATAATCTATACCAGATAAAAACTCAGAAGAATGAAACCCCCAAAGGTGGACTAAAATCACCTTGTGGAAACCTGTGAACTCTATTTTCAGAGGAAATGGACTGGGAGAGAATAAAAGGAGTACTCCTTAAAGGAACCCACACCAAAGTAATGATACCGAGTGTGAAACCAACATGACAATTACATTTAAAAAGAGAGAATTATCTTTAATTAAAGAGAAGCGGATAGGAACCCAGAGTAACACTTCTACATAGTCTTACTCCTACTACATACCAGCACGTTAATTCCAACCGCATAACATCCACAAGAGGACTCTTGGAAATGGCTCAAAAGCATGGTACCTGAAAAAGAGGATTTAGTAGGGGGAAGGAAAAATACCATCACTAGTATTCTACATGACCCCGCTCTGTATGACACTACCGGTACATGGCATTACCTAGTGTAGTTCCCCGTCTCTTTAATACTAAGGAACCTTTATTTATTCTAGACCATAACCTGAAGCAGAAGGAAAAAAAGACACCGGACTGGGGGGTGGGGTTGGGCTTTTAAAGCTTTGAGGAGGGTCCTTCTGATGGGAGCACTGGGGCGGGGCTATCCCGGTAAGTATGACATGGAGTTGTCCAGGAAATTTCACATTCAAATTTGAGTTAAACGGGTTCATGTAAATTACCTGCTAAAGGGTTGATGCAAATTCCAATTAGGATGTAAGGTGTCTACAAACATTGTTAACATATCCCTTATTATACTTCCTCCACAGAAAGAAGTATTAACCAGAACAACCAGGAATTGCTTTATTATAACACAGAAATTAAATTTTGGAACCACCATGCTAATATAGAATCACTGGCAATTCAGCTGAATATCTTTGACATTGGAAAGATTTTTCTTGCCATTCATCACACCATCCTGAACATTAATTATCATCTCCTTGTATCACCACTTCTATCTGATGATATGCTAATGAGCATTATGACATCCATAATTAAATGTAGAGAGAACGTGTTCCTCTTACAATGCACAGTAGAAGATCTTATACCTGATGTTACTGGATCTTGGTTGAAGCCGGAATTCTTTAACAGCAGAAGCAGTTGAAGAGCTTGGGAGACCACTTAAAAGTGATTGTATTTCCAACCCCAATTAGCAAGATTAATAATTACAGAATAACATTGTATTTAGAAAATGGAGTAATTGGAAGGGTCCCTCAGAAGCCCCTCATTTGATGTACTATTCTCATTATGCTTTTCTGGTCTTTCAGGGAACTGTCCATTGACAGCGATAGAATTGATGTTTTAATCTTATTGATGTTGCCTAATGAAGTTTCTCTTTGGAATTGAATGTCTCAGTTCATTGTATCATTGGCAATAGCGATGTGTTTAATTTCATGTCCAAGCATTATATCCATGCGCAGCGCTCTCCTGACGACTTGTGTGTATGGGTTTCTAAATATGTGCTAAGGTAGATAAAAGGCCAAAAAAGTATTTTTCCAGAAAAGCTAATGAGATTTGTATTGTACTTCAAAATAATAACGTGCCCAAATTAGCTAGACAATTTAGGAGTCTTGTAGTCTGAAGGAGCCGAGTTGGCAGTTTTTATTGGCAGTTTTTATTGGCTAGTTTGACTCAATAAACTGCAAGAGCCCTAACTACAAGGTAATCCTGGGGCTCCGCACATCAGCGTCCGAGCTGGTCAAATGGGGGGGGGGGGGTGGAGCGCATAGCTAGTGCAATGAGTGCAATGAGCTCTAGTGTAAAGACTCACCCTGGTGGTCTAGTGGGGACTATAGGCCAGCGGGGACACCTGCCACGCTCCTGACGGGGACCCCCGCAGTCCTGGTTCTCTTCTTTCTCCACCACTTCTTCCTATGGCACATGCAGCGCGCACTTCCGCATTTTAAGCACTGAGCATGATGAGGTCATCATGCTTTGGTGTGTAGTTTAAATATTTAAAGGGGCCTCAACCCAAAACTCATTGCCCGTTGTTAGGTCTAATTCTGTTAGTTCCTGAGTATGCTTTCTGTCTGACTTTGTCGAATTCTGCCTATACCGACCTCTGCCTGCCTGTCTATTCTTGAACTCTGCCTGAACAGACCCTTGCCTGCCTTACCTTGCTGTACCTCATTATACCTTGGAAAGTTGGTGTTGCCTTCTGTCCTAAAAAAGCCACCTCTGGTAACTTTAAGAGACAATTTCCGTTTTTTAAAATGGAAATTCGGCTCTTCTAGTGCAGCGAGTGCAATATCGCTTGCTGCACTAGCGATGCGGCCCCTCCTCCACCCGCTCTGACGCTGGAAATTAAAAGAGCGGAGCAGGAGGGGGGCGGCATTGGGGCTGCTGCCTCAGGCGGCAGCAGCCCCTGAAACGTGCCTGGCCAGAACTAGGGGTAGACAGCAGAGGCACATATCTAGGGCACAACGCTTGGCATGTACTTTCCCTGTTGCCAACCCCTTGGCCAGCTGAGCTGAGCGTGTGCTGCTCTCCAAAGCAAAATGTGAGCCTGTTCGCAAGTGCACACTCATATACGAGTGCACAGGGGGTGGGGGTACCCAGCCAGTCTGGCCCAGCCCTGTTCACACTTTTCATTCTGCACTTTTCCCATACAAGTCAATAAAAGACACTAGACACTTTTCAACCTAAATATGCCAGTTGAAAAGTGCCACCTATTGGCCTTAAACATGCAAATTAAAGGAACATATAGCTCATTATGCAGGCGGTTATTAATAATATACAGTATGGCACCTGATTTCAGTGTGGGCTAAGAAGGACTGTTAACTTTAAAAATGCTGGAAAAATAAGCTCTCCATACATCCTCTCTGATCTCGGTCCCTGAGTAGATTACATATAATTGCTATGTGTTTCCTAATGGTCCTCTTCTACAGTGGGTAAGCTTCACAAAGGCAATTAAAAAATGACAGTTCCCTCTCTGGTCTCTGTAGCTGTTAATGATTGGCTTGCCATCCAACCCCAAAGAGATCTATAGACTACAGGCACCCATAGGGTTCCCACCTTTTGTAATATGAAAATCAAGGCAGGGGCATAGTGGGTGATCTCAAGGAGCAGGATGATGACACTAAGGGGGCGGACATGAGGCATTGAGGTGGGGCTATTGTCTGACCACTGCATCATTCAGTGCATATTTCTGTCCAGATTTTCAAAGTAGGAAATCCAAACAGGCAGTTTGGATTTGGACAACCTTTATGAAAACGGGATTTAATACAGATCATGGAACTCCGAGGTGACTTTTAATGTTCTCAGTGTTTATACTGTCGATCAGTTTGGTATTTATATAACTGCCTCCTGATGGCAAGTGCAACACGTCCTTGCATCCAGGCTTAGATTTGAATGGCTAGTAGGGTGATGAATAGGATATGAGTATAAATCTAAGGAAAATCTAACTTCAAAATTAACTATCTCTTTGAGTGCTAAGGACCCTCGCCATAGAAACCAGCTGTATTTGTTTTTAGTAAAAAAAACTAGAATTTTTCATGATTTATTATACCCCGGGGATGGAGAAAAAGTGTGAATCTAAAAATCCGGTATCTCAGACCTCTCAGAGGTTGTATATAAGTCAATCGGAGAAGTCCCAAAGATATCTTATTTTGCAATAATCCAAAATTTTCGTAGTTTTCAGGCAAAACTCAGAAAAAAATTCGTAGTTTTCAGGAGGAAAAGCCAAAAAAGTTTTTTTCCACACAGATATTTTCAGGAAAATGTATTGATAAATAAGGGGGGAAACCCAGTGTGGATTTTTGTATATTTTCGGAAAATAATTAGATATTTTCGGATTTTGATAAAGTGTAGTATACAATCATATAAACATTAAATAAACCCAAGAGGCTGGTTTTACTTTCAATAAGGATTAATTATATCTTAGTTGGGATCAAATACTTTATTATTTTTTAAAATCTGGATTATTTGTATAAAATGGAGTCTAAAGGAGATGGCCTTTCTGTAATTTAGAACTTTCTGGATAATGTATCCCATACCTGTACTTTCTTTTCAACTAATTAATAGTCAATCTTTTCCACCTTCTGTTATCAGCTGCCATAGTTTTAGGATAGTTTAAGCAGCACCCCTCTTTGATTACTGTTAATCCTCTATAAATGCTGAAATGACTTGGATCCTTTATCAGTCGCCCTTTCAGCCTCAGAGGCAATGCTCTTATTACTAAATACTGGTGTTACTGTATTGATTCTTGGCCGGGCACAATCTATTGAATGAGATGGCACCATCAGCTCTAAGCAGTAAGAGTATTGATCAGAGCTTGTAATACAATTCATTCCTCGATGTTATGTCATCAGTCCCGAGCGTAAGTTCAAATCTGGTGATACTG
Organism: Xenopus laevis; assembly: GCF_017654675.1. Classification (NCBI taxonomy): domain Eukaryota; kingdom Metazoa; phylum Chordata; class Amphibia; order Anura; family Pipidae; genus Xenopus; species Xenopus laevis. Next base: position 121,668,902 of record NC_054376.1, read on the forward strand.
TGGCTGCAACAACCTGAATTCTAAGCGATAACGGGATTGAATATTGGTGAAAATCCTATTACAGCTAAATGCCAGGGCACAATTATCCGTGACATTGTTCATTCTGTGTGGTAGAGCAATATGTTCTCCACAGCAAGCCAGAATATCTTTGAGTACTTCTCTTTGTGTGACAGTTTCTAACTGTCAGTTGTTTTCTCTCTGATTGACATCATTAAGTGCATACAGTATTTAATTTCATCAAGTCCTAGAAATAAATTAGAGGCTGGGAGTCATCAGGTAAAGCAGGCATCATGCTTCTGTATCAGATTTAGTATTTGAAAATAGCCATTGGATTCTATCTTGCTTAAAATACTCTTCATGCGGGGTTTCCTTGTCCAACCTTCCTTGTCCAACTGCCAGTAGGGGCCATTTACAAATTGTCACTGGGTTTAATCTAATATTAGAGCTAAAGACACTCCCAAACGTTAGTTATGTTGATTGCATTCCATTCCAGTGGATCGTGTAATACCCCTTAGAAAAAGAACACTTAAACCAGTATGTGTTATTGATATTTTTTCTTGGCTGAAGACTAATAGTTCCTGGTGTAAGAAATGGAGCATGAACAAATATTTATTTTGGTTTGGAGCTATGGGATACATCTCCAAGGTAAAGTTGTGCATGACTTTAGAATTCTGCTCTGTGACAAAGACAATATTGAGCAAAATTGTACTCAAACAATGTCACCAAAATGTGGTCTTAGGACTGGTCTTGAGTACAGTGAATGCTTGTTAGGATTACTGCATAATGCACTGCTCTCTCAATATATGGGCAAATCATCAGGACGACATTTGTGTCAAATGGACTCCTCATCTGCCAACCTATTTAATTATCCTTCACGTTGGTCCATATTACTGCTCAGTCTGTTTTTGTACAACATTCAAGTATTTTAAAAACAAAGAACAAAATCCCAAAATTAAATCATGCCACAGGGGTTTTACGATCTCCATAGTATAAAAATATTTGGGCACACACGTTTCCTATTTATTGATCCTTTCTGGTTTCTTTTTCAGGTTTGGTACATGGACGGCTACTACAAAGGCCGCAGAGTCCTAGAATACCGAAGCCTAAATGACTTCATCAAAGGCCAGAACTTTGTCCAACATCTTCTTCCACACCCTTGGGCTGGCACTGGCCATGTGGTCTACAATGGTTCCCTGTACTACAACAAGTATCAGAGCAACATTGTGGTGAAATACCATTTCAGATCACGAAGCGTCTCTGTCCAGAGAAGTCTCAACAATGCTGGCTACAACAACACATTCCCATACTCTTGGGGTGGCTTTTCTGACATTGATTTCATGGTAGATGAAAATGGACTCTGGGCAGTCTACACAACTAACCAGAATGCCGGGAACATCGTTGTCAGCAAGATGGACCCTCTAACCTTGGAGATCTTGAAGACATGGGACACAGGTTATCCAAAACGTAGTGCTGGAGAGTCCTTTATGATTTGCGGCACCCTCTATGTAACTAATTCTCATTTGGCAGGAGCCAAAATCTACTTTGCATATTATACAAATTCTTCTACTTATGAGTATACAGATATTCCATTCCATAATCAGTATTCACACATATCCATGCTGGACTACAATCCACGGGAGAGAGTCCTTTACACTTGGAATAATGGTCATCAAGTCCTCTATAATGTCACTTTGTTCCATGTAATAAAGACTAATGGGGAATGATGTTGACTGTATGGACAATCATCCCACTTATTTTTTGTTTTTGTTTTTTATTTCTTGGTTTCATTTTTTTTACAGTCTGATCTCGTTATTTCTATGAAACGCACAGAAAACAAAAAAAGACTATCACGTGGTCAAGTGAGCATGGTATAAAATATACTTTTTTTCTGGTGGCAAATAAAAGTATTTGACATTGATACCATCTCAGATTCATTTTTTCCAACCTACTCACATTTTTATTATATTATTGAAACAAAAAAAAAGTACAATGGAAGCATGACTGATCTGGCCACAAGCATACAAAAAAGAGAGAGGGGATTGATCAATGCACATTTCATGGTCCCCTGTTTCATAAGTAATTTAATGTCAAGAGGCACTTTAAAAGTAGCCAATATGTGCAGTGAAAAAAGTCTAAAAATTAAATGAATATATGGAAAAAACACCTTTTTACATTTTTCAGTGTTTTGCAAATTTTTCCATGAAGCAAAATGGTACAGATTTGAACATCACCAGGGGCGTAAGTACAGAGGGGGGGCCTAGGAGGTATAGGGGCCCAATAAGGCCTTAATACATATACAATATCAATAAATATTGGTAAAACAGGTCAGCCTCTAGACATTTTGGTGGTCAGCAGATTTTTGCCCCATAACTGTCTGAAATTGAGAAAAGTCACCGGAAAATGCGAGAATGCCTAAGAGTGATGGGAGACTGGGGTATAGAGCCCAAAGTCAGGTGAATTCAACACAAGTCAGGCCTATTGCATGCAGGGTATTGTAGTCTTATATTAAACTTGGCAGTTACTGGCTACCCATTGCAGGTATTAAGTATAAAGTTCCTTGATCTCCAAGAGTGTTGATGGGTCTTTTATTAGTGCTGGGTGCAGCAAATCCTATGGGATAAGGTGACCAGATTTTTGAAAAGAAAACCGGGGACAGGGGAGAATGTTTTTAGACCACACCCACTTTGTAAGACATCCCCCACTAATCACTGCCTATTTTACAAATACACCCTCTGTGAATATATTAATGAACATGACAATACCGCAGAATTCATATTAGGATGGCAAAAAGGCATTTCCATGTACGATACCCCCAGAATTCATAATAGGTTGGCATAGAGGCAATTCCATGTACAATACCCCAGAATTCATAGTAGGATGGTATAAAGCAGGGGTGCCCAAAAGGTAGATTGGGATCTACCAGTTGACCCTTAGCTGGTAATCAGTAGATCTCAAGACACTGACAACAAACAGCTTGTCTAATTGACTCTCCTATTTCATGCTTTTCATTCATTACATAACAAATAATTGTTTCTTGAATATAGCAATATAAATCAATATTTAAGTAATGTTTTCCATGGAACAGAATGCCAACAATGCTTTTATAGAAGTAGATCATAATGGGACAATATCACTAAAAGTAGACCTTGCTTTAGTAAAGTATGGGCACTCCTGGTATAAAGGAAATATTTGCTAATTAAAGGTAATTAAAGGGTTAATGGTGGCACAATGGGAGAAACTAGGTGAACCAGCTAAAACTTTGCAAGAGCATTGATAAGGGTATAATGGAGAGAGTGAAACTCAGTGAGACAGGCAGAGACAATAAACAGAACCTTACCAGCATTCTCTGCCTGTCACTGATTGTCTGTGAGGAGGGGGAATTTGCAGCATAAGGAACAGGATCCTAACCAATCAGTCAGCTAAGTCCAGCAGAAGTTTGCATAGGTGCGACTTTCCTCTTCAGTCTCCTCGTGATGTCATCAACCTGCTGCCTGCTTGCTCTCTCCTGCGCCCCCTGCCTGTAGAATAATGCAGTGCGGACCCTGTCCAACTGCTTCAGAGGGATTTTATAAAGATTTTTCTGCAGATGGGGACGCTTCACGGGGCAATTTCTTATGGGGACCAAGGTCCTGAAACAGGGCCTGTCCTCGTGGGATGGAGACAAATGGTAAGCTTACCTTAGGAGCAAGTGTGAGGTAAATGGGTCTGAAGTACTTGCTGTTAGATTAGTAAACAAGCCTGCAATCTCATACCTTTTAGAGGAACATAGATGAGGGATGTTATTTGAATTATGGTCAATAGCCCTTATGCACTCCAAGTAGTACGAAAGGAAAACACTCTAAGGATATAGGTTAGATATGTTGTTGTTCAGGAGGCAGAAGACCATCAGTTCTCCAGACATGTCCATACTGAAGCACCTTCCATGTACAGCAAGATTAATACATTAAAATACATCATAGATTATCACTTTTCCAGAAAACATTGATTTGAGATGCTGTGCTTTATCCATGCATTATAGTCCCTTCCAACAAGTCAGAAAACTGTGGATCAACTGTACCCGGAGGCTTAAATGACAACTTTGTATTCATCTCATTGAAATGTTAAAAAGATAATGAATACGGTATAATTACATCACTGTTGCATTCCCTAGCTTCTGTAAATTGTGATCTTCTTTCTGCTTTAAGATTCCGCCAACCGCTGTCTGCTCTTCCCACTCCGTATTGTCATTGTCCTCCAGCAGGAATATGTGCTCTAGGGGCAGATAGTACTTGAATTTAGCACAAGTCTGATGTTAAATTTTAATTTGAGGCAATGGCACCAGAAAAACAGGAATGATATTGCCCTGAGATACTATAGCAAAGAAGCTGCCAATGAGATGTGTATTGTTTCCATTTAACATTAATCATTTGAGGCGCATGCAGGCTGTGCTATTATAACTAACAAGTGAGGCACAGCTGGGTGACAACACTGAGCCAGAAAGCTTACATGATGACAAAGACATTAGAAACACTGGATCTTGTAAGTGCAAGGATGTTTTTTGGCAAGCTCAACGTGGATTTGATACCAGCCGGCTGCACATATCTATGGGCAACAGAAACAGATATACAGTACCATTCCACAGGGCACAGCAATGGAAAATGGAAAATCCTCAAGTCTGCAAAAAAATCCAAAACCAGAAACTTGAGGGAATATTCCCTTCTGTTCATATACTGACGCAAGCCCATTGTCTAAGGAAAGAGCCGAGTCAGCAGTGGCTCAGTGTTGAACAGATATCCGAGCCAAAGTGCAGAATCACAAATACAAACAGCAAAATAAATGCCAGATAATGGCAGTCAGGTCCACTTTCATTCATTTTAGCTTCAGGGGGTACAAAGTAGCCCCCATTGATAAGTACTGATCTCACAGCCTCCCTTCTATGGCCACAACACCCATAAACCGTAGTCAATGACCAATTAATGATGCAGATAAGGGGTATAATCGTTAGGTGCCTGAGCAGAGACAAATATATTTTAATGAAGAACTAACTTGTCCCGCATATCATGTTAACTATCGGTACCCCTGTACTCTACCCCCCCACCCCACCAGAGATGTGCAACGGAAAGAAAAACGAGATCAGCTTCTACTAAACATGCTCCTGCTTGGTGACAAGAAACGGGGAACAAAAACCCCAAATCCATGTTTCGCAGCTCTGGTTTAAGAAGTCAGGTATGGTCGAGCATTAAGGACATGAAGGATTAGAATCCACTTGTCAGTCTTGCTCAGAGCGTATTTTGATCACATTGTGCAAACAGATAAGCAGGTTCCAGACCAATGCACAAAAATAGGGAGCAGAGGGGGGCCCAATGGGTGTTTACTCTGCTGGAGTTCTTATGTCTGCAGAGAAAACACAAGGGCAAATTCACTAAAGGGCAAAGTGGCCGTCTCTAGCGAAAATTATTAAGCTACAACCGCCTCAATCTTATGTCAATGAAATTATATCCTCAACATCTCATATTAACTCTCGAGAGGGCAATTGGACAGTCCCTGGATCAACTATGTACTAAGTGCTATTTTCAGTAACCCTGAATTCCCTCACTTGCTAAAAAAGCCATCCAACCTCTTTTTGAAGTGTCTTGATTCAGGGAGAAAATTCAACCACTTTTCAGTAGCGAAGGGGCAAATAAATTCGACAGGCAGGAATTCGCTGTGAATTTCCTTGTTTCACTGCCAGGGAATAAGCTTGTGAAACTGCGGTGTAAATTCGCAGACGGAAAAAAAATTGTCGCCCATAAAATTGTTGCTCGTCAATGCTCGGACGCCCATTGACTTTAATGCATTTGGACAAAATAGTCACGAGTATAAAAATTGTCACTCACGTCAAAATTGTTGTGCATCAAAATGATTTTGTCATCCATTGACTTCAATGCGTTTCGCAAATTTTTTCGCCGCTTCGCAAATTTTGCAGTAAATTCGCCCATCACTAATCACCTTATATATTTATACATAGTTATCTCATCTCAAGCGCCTATTCTGTCTTCATAACAGAGACCTTCTAAACTGTTTATCAGATTAGTTGACCTTTGAACACTGGAGACCAAAACTGCACAGCATATTCTACATGTTCTTTGTAAAGTGGAACAATGACCCTCTTCCACCTGCTCACTAGTATTGCTTGTTTCAGCCAAGTTTATTATCTACCCGAGGTCCTTCTCCCTTATGGATTTGCCTAGTGCAGTTACTGTAAGTGGCTTGGATATTTTTACATCCCAGATGCATGACTTTACATTTATCAACATTGAATCTCTTGAATGCCCAGATTTTGTCCAGATTCTGTTAAATGGATGCCACATCCTGGATGGAATTAATTGGCAAGATTCGTTTTGTGTCATCAGCAAACACAGATACATTACTTACAAAGACAGTTCATCATTTCAGTAGGTACCTGCCACAGAGGAGCTTAAAATCTAATTTTCCTATCACATTCACACACAGTAGGGTCATTTTTATTAGGAGCAAATTAACTTGCCTGTATGATTTTGGGGTGTAAAAGAAAGCCGGCACAATCACAGGGAGGCCATACATATTCCTCCCATAAAATTGTGCACTGCATAGAGAGAACATATAAAATGAAAACAACAAAGATATTCCGCTGTACTAAGCCCCCTATGTTTTCTAACGGCCTGTAACATGGTGCACAATAACTTTTGTAGTTTATGACCAAATTAACCTTTTAGGGCAACCACCGTCACAGAACAGAAGGGACTTGTCCACCATCGTGAATAAACTGGAGATCCATGCAATCTTGCAGATGAGCATAGAAACACTTCACTCACAGTCGCTATCATAGCTTCTCCTGTAATAGTCGTTACATGAACTGCAACATTATTATTAACAATAAACAGATAAACAGAACAAAGATTCCCAGGCCGCTGGGTCTGCCTAATGTTTACTTCACTGTGTCTTCAGGTCTGGGGGTTCTGTACTTTACACAGACACTGTGGTCAGCCCACAACAGAAGTCCTAGGACCAAGCTAGTCCTATTTTTCCTCTTAACTGGGTCCCTGTTTGGCGAGGTACCGCCAGTGCACTTGCCCCTTCCTTACTTCTTTTGGGAACCTCAGCTGCTTAACTAGCTATACTACCACTAATTCTCACCTCTTACAGTGAGCTCCAAGGGTCTAACTTATCACTAGATAAACTGACTCACTTTGGGTACCTCAATGGAGGAATAAGTCTCTGCTATTTTAAAATGTAATTTGTCTTGGTTAGTTTTTTTTCGATGTGTACTAACGATTTTTTTTTTTTTGATGTTACTGGTCCTTTAATGGTGTCATTCAATCTTGAAATACAATAGGGATAATTTATAATTTCCCCAGGGCAGGCTAAAAGATAGGGCCCCATTCCGGCCTTCATCATGTGCTGCTCCCTATCTTGGAGCTAAGAAAATTAGGGAACTGGTTAGGTGCAGGATGCCTATGTGCCTCCTCCTATCTGCCCCTTGTTTAAATCTCTATCAAATGCATGCAAGGCAGCACTATATTCTTTGAGGCCGGTGCAGGTCTCTGTTTTCTGATGCCTACCTTCTGCAGAGCCTGGGGGACAGTGGTATTTGTTGGCACTTGTCTTGATGGACCCCCATATAAGGTCAGGACAGGAGGCCCCACCAAAATCATCCAAATTGTCCTTCATACTATATAAAGAGGCAGAATTACAATCTGCTCCTATAATGTAGGGACCCATAGGCTTAAATGCCTACAATTGCTTGTTTTCTGGTTGCTGGTCAAAAGCCCATGTATCTACTTGGCTTAGCATAATGTGTACCATTTACCCATGGGCTGCTGGCCACTACCTGTCCCACTTCAGAAAAGTGTTGGGCAGATTGTGGATCTTTCTCTTTGCCTCCCACTCCATGAGAAAGTGGATGCTTCTGGGTGCATGGGGCTTTCATACAGTAGAGGGAAGGCCCCAAGGGTGGTGAGGCCCTTGGTGAAGTTGGCGAATATAGGGACTCTGTGAATGAAGAGTAGTCAGGACAGGGTAGTTCTCTGTAACAGCACTTTATAAGAAAGTGAGGCAGATAGAACTAGTGAGCAAGAGCAGCCTGTGCGCCAATTAGGAAGGATGGGAAGGGGGTAGCTCTCGTCTAGGCAAGACTCTCCTGTTGTGTAGGGATCACAGTCTAACAAGGTCATGTGATCTCCCTGAATCAATGTGTGGGGATCTAGGTGATACTGGGGGTGTATCTATCTAATGAGGTACGCTATCTCCACAGGGATGTCACATGGCGCTGGCTCTGTATTGCTGTGATGTTACCTGACACGTATGTGATAAACCTCAAGGATTGTGAGTATGAAAACCCCGATTTGCACTTTAAGAGAATAAAGCCTGTTATTTGTTTTTTTCATGAAACTTCTGGTGTCCAATTCTTTTATTTAGTCACACAGCACAAGTGAGGTGTAGTTACACAACACCATTCCTTTGCCATTTCATGTGGCAAAGGCCCATCCTGTGGAAAGAGAGTCAAAATGGGTGAATTTTTGTCCCATTTCGATTTGCCACGAAATTCGCGAATTTCCCTCAAAAGTTGCTAAGCTGATGAAAAATTTGCAAAACTCCGGTGTCAAAAACCCCATTTTGACGTTGGTGAATTTTGCTGCAAATTTGCGAATTTATTCGCCGGCGGCAAAACGTGGAAATTCGCAGCAAATTTGCGCCTGCCGAATAAATTAGCCCGTCACTATCAAATGTAACTGATGTTTCCTAGCCGAACAAGGTCTAGCCTACATGGGGTTACAAGTCAATAATGAATTTAATAAAGAAAAATATCTTAGTTTCAGTAGCTGCAGGAGTTGCATTGCTCTATAGCAAAGTCTATCATCTCAATCAAAATCTGATATCATTTTCAATTGGCTAAATGCTTTGAAGTTTGCATTATAAGATACTGTACTTTATATTACTCCTAGAATTCATCACAGCTTTACTCTTCTTGTAAGACACATGCAGGTCTTAGATAGACTTCTCATGAGAACAGTGTCGATCTGGTCCACCGGGATACCAGGAAAACTCCCGGTGGACCCAGGTGTCAGTGGGCCCTCCTGCTTCTAAACATTTGGCCTATTTCATGGTCATTGCCTATTTCTATGAGAATAAAGAGGCTAAATAGATGGAATAACATGTTATAGTATGTAAAGTAAAGAGAATAGGAGAATAGAGGTAGAGTCAGGAGAGGAAGAAAATAATACTTTGAGTGTGGTCTAAAGGTTTTTGGGTGGGCCCCTGGTCTAAGGGTTTTTGGTGGGCCCCCGATGACCCAGTCCGACACTGCACGAGAAGCTAGAACACTGCTCCCCGCAAAGTGCCATGTGCCTCAGTTCTCTGTAGACTTTAGCCTAAAGCATTAGAATTTCAACTATAATTTGCATATATGCTGGTTAAACTCTTTCAATCAAAAGGGACAGCACTGCGCTGCAAGTCATGTAATTTCCCAGGGCAATATACCTGATTATTATAATTGGGACTGTGATTTGCAGAGCAAAACCCCGACATATGTGCTGCAAATGCATTTTACGGGCTTTGCTAAAGACAGGGGAGATTAAATTGACTGTTCTGGCGGTAGACAAAAACACTATTTTAGTAATAACAAATAAACAAGCAAACTCCTGCTCAGGAGAGATATGGCCATCTGCAACATATGTTTTTGCATACATTAGACATGACAAATATGAAGGCGTAGACAGCTGAAAGCATTCTGGCCTCATTCTTGATAGATTTAGCAGCACTGGCATAGCAGCCTGGAAAGGAGCAGAAGTGGGTTTCAGATTGGGACCCAATATACACATATTTGCAAGTAGCATCCATATGTATATGTATATATAATTATGTAAGTATATCTTCTGGGAACTGCTGGTGGGAAGTGGACATCTGCTTAGAGCTGTTCTGTCATGATTTTTATGACGTCGTTTTTATTTCTAAATTACACTGTAAATAATTCACTCTACAATCTAAAATTTCATTCCTGAACCAGCAAGTGTATTTATTTGTAATATTGGTGTGTAGTTGCATCTCAGGTCATTTTGCCTGGTCATGTACTTTCAGAAAGAGCCAGCACTTTAGGATGGAACTGCTTTCTGGCAGGCTGTTGTTTCTCCTACTCAATGTAACTGAATGTGTTGCAGTGGGACCTGGATTTTACTATCGAGTGCTGTTCTTAGATCTACTAGGCAGCTGTTTTCCTTTGTTAGGGAGCTGCCATCTCATTACCTTCCCATTGTTCTGTAGTTAGGCTGCTGGGGGGGGAGGTGATATCACTCCAACTTGCAGTACAGCAGTAAAGAGTGACTAAAGTTTATCAGAGCACAAGTCACTTGACTGGGGGCAGCTGGGAATCTGACAATATGTCCAGCCCCATGTCAGATTTCAAAATGAAATATAATAAAAATCTGTTTGCTCTTTTGAGAAATGGATTTCAGTGCAGAATTCTGCTGGAGCAGCACTATTAACTGATACATTTTGAAAAAAACCATGTTTGTCCATGACAGAAGCGATCCTTCCATAGGCTGATGTCCTGTTTTCATTTGTAATTAGCCTATGGAAGGTTTGCGCCGCTCGCAGACCAGTATCACTGAAACAACCACAGAAGATCCATTAGCAGTATCGGAGGGCCGGCTTAATGAAGGCTCACGGGATGGGGGCGGCTTTGGGGGGACTTTTAGAGGAAAATATTCGGTGTGCAGCACCTCCTTGATATGGACAAGTTCCTATGTTTTTATAGGAGCGTGTTGGTATCGCTTTAAGTCTACTAGAAGGTCATGTAAACATTAAATAAAGCCAATAGGCTGGTTTTGCTTCCAATAAGGATTAATTAAATCTTAGTTGGGATCAAGTACAAGGTACAAGGAAATCATTTTGAAAATTTGGATTATTTGGATAAAATGAAGTCTATGGGATATGGCCTTCCGTAATTCGTAGCTTTCTGAATAACGGGTTTCTGGATAACAGATCCCATACCTGTATGTTCAAAAGTATGTTCAAAATTTGCCAAACTACCCAACCACAGATGGGCATGTATAGTCACCATCAGATATTATAGATTAATTCTGCTCAAACATCATCGATATCTAGGAGGACTAAGTCAACATTGTCTTCTCCAAGAAATATAAATTTCTCTGGTTTTCTCTGGTTTTCACTGCTTGTCCAAGCTCTAACTGACCGTGCACCATAACATATCATACAGTCTGACCAGTACAATTGCTTAAAGGGATACTGTCATGGGAAAAATTTTTTTTTTCAAAATGAATCAGTTAATAGTGCTGCTCCAATAGAATTCTGCACTGCAATCCATTTCTCAAAAGAGCAAACAGATTTTTTTATATTCAATTTTGAAATCTGACATGGGGCTAGACATATTGTCAATTTCCCAGCTGCCCCAAGTCATGTGACTTGTGTTCTGATAAACTTCAATCACTCTTTACTGCTGTACTGCAAGTTGGAGTGATATCACCCCCTCCCTTTTCCCCTCCAGCAGCCAAACAACAGAACAATAGGAAGGTAACCAGATAACAGCTCCCTAACACAAGATAAAAGCTACCTGGTAGATCTAAGAACAACACTCAATAGTAAAAACCCATGTCTCACTGAGACACATTCAGTTACATTGAGAAGCAAAAACAGCAGCCTGCCAAAAAGCATTTCTCTCCTAAAGTGCAGGCACAAGTCACATGACCAGGGGCAGCTGGGAAATTGACAAAATGTTTAGCCCCATGTCAGATTTAAAATATAAAAAAATATGTTTGCTCTTTTGAGAAATGGATTTCAGTGCAGAATTCTGCTGGAGCAGCACTATTAACTGATGCGTTTTGAAAAAAACATGTTTTCCGATGACAGTATCCCTTTAATATAAGACACTAGAGGAAAGATAAAGTAAAACCAGAAGCTGAACACTAATTGGCATCAAGCAACTTGGAACGTCAAGGCTTAACCAGACAAATGCAATTGTGCTCGATGTGTTAGAGCCCATTAGCAGCAATCAAAGCTTGGGGTGCGCCAGGCACGTACCTGCTCTATCGCCTACCCCATGTCCAGTCCCGTCTCTCCCCAGCCGCTGCTGTAATTTCTGTGCGTAAATGCGCTTTTGCGCATGCGTGCACAAGCACAGGTTTCCGTCTCCCCGGGGCTGCTGGAATTTCGGTAAGTAAATGCGCTTTTACACATGTGCGCACGAGCGAAGTTTTGTGCATGCGCGCATGAGCGCAGTTTCGCGCATGCGCAATCTAACGCTCTATCAGCCGGCTCCGTGGCCGGCCAGGTTGCCTAGGGTGCCTGGCCAGGTTGGCCCGGCTCTGGCAGCAATGAACATGAACATGTCAATTTGGACAATTTTTTTACCACTGGCAATTGAACAGCCAAGGCCTGGTACATGAAATGTTTTAAATATGCCTCTAAAATCTAAAGTCATCTAAAAAGATGATATCTGCCCTGTCTCCATGGGACCCCACTCATTAAATATACAACTTTGGGAACTACTTGGTTAAAGTAGTTCCTATCTCAAGGCAAGGTAGGTGCATATATAAACTAGTGGTGGGAAGGAAATCCGGAGAGGCGACCCCTACAGTTTTACATAGGAGTATCATGTGATTTTCCATAGGAAATACAGATATATATATAGGCTGGAAAAAGTAAATTCCCGCACATTCATTTGTTTCATTGTAGGCTTTTTTGGGAAGTCCCATAAGCACTGTGTCTGATATTCACGATTTCCTTCTTTTATACCATGTTATGTGAGCTAAACCATTGAAGCTCCCCTTTGCCTCCTAACACATCAAAGGTGGAAGAGCTTGCGGCCTGAGGTGCTGCTTAGGTCTTGTTGTCATAGAAACACAGCCTCCCTGAGCCTATTCAAGCCCATCTGTTTCCAGTTAACTGCAGGGAAAGCAGTTAAAAAAAGAAGAGAAGAAAATATATAATGTTCTTTTTTTATTCTCCAGCAATTTTAACTGTGAACCTGTCATCACTTTGATAGGACATCACTTAGAAATATCATCACTTAGAAATATCATTACTTTCACATTAAAAGGCCCTTTTATTGGTCCCAACCAAAAAACTCTGAGTATTTTTCATACAAATAATAAACATCTCTATATTATGGGTGACGTCTTACCCCCCTTGCCAAAGTTATTATCCTCCTTTGAGTGCATTGCCCCACCTTCTGATTTTTTATTAGGTCAACAGAGTGTTGTGTGAGCAGGGTCCCCCTGCAAAAAAAATTTCCGAAAGGTGCCCAGTGTTCAGCGATGCCTTCCAGACCCCCCTGCTCACTGTTCCTTGGCACCTGCCCATTCCCCACCTCCCACATAACAGCTCCCTGATGCCGGATCCCATTCTTCCCCTCCCACCTACCTACTCCCCAGCTCCTGCCCATCCACCCTCTGCCTCCCACCAGTGTCTCCAGGTCTCTATGTCCTCTCTCCTAGCTTGCAGGTAGGAGAGCAGCTGGGGAGGGTGGATTAATTTCCAGCTAAAGAGAAAGCAGACCCTGTGATCTGGGACCACCTGTTATCTGCCCCTAAACCCCTCCACCCTACCGTGACAGCAGGGTCTGCTTCCTCTATAGTTATGTTACTGTCAACACTCCATCAGTGGTAGAACAAAGTTGAAAATTCGACTGGTGGAGGCAATTGAGCACTGCCCTGATAAAAGGGAGTAGGGCTTGAAACATTGTATCTGTAGTCATAAGTCAAATCATCTGACTGGTCTTCTCAATTCAGAATTAAATGATTGGAGTAAGAATCCAGGATATATAACCACAAATATTTTTGTACAGGCCATTCTGAATTGAGAAGGCCACTGGGATGACTAGCGAAAAGTCTTCAAGGAAAAAGGAAAAACAGCAAGTCCAGTTAATTTGACTTATTACTATAGATATACTATGACCTGTATGAATGAGAACCTTTCCAGATTATTGTCACTCTGTGTGCACCAATCAAAGAAAGCTCAGATCATATATTTTACGTATATTTTCGATGTTCCAATGTTGTTACACCCCCCGAGGTGCACCTGCCATGAGACAAGGTGAGAGCCTACAAGTTACCAGCTCCTGGTAAGTGTAAGAGCCAAATGTCTGACAAATAAACAGAAAATTCAGCTCTTCCAGTGGAGAAAGTGCAATTGTGTTGATTTTCAATGAGCCCTAATGTCTCACAAGATGTTATATAAGCTCCAAATGGACCATGTAGGAGATTGATCACTTATGCCCCCGAGGAAGCAGAGCAATCGGTGAAACGCGCAGGGCGGGTCGCATAGGTGGACGGTGGGGGACCAACTCCCACTTGTTCCCCGCGTAGACAGGCAGAATTTTGGGGAATCGATTGGAAGGGAGGGTGAATGGGTCTGACTTTCAGCTGCAATATTTAGCAGTCGCTTATCTTTACTTTACCATAAACTTTAAACGTAAATGCGTAAATACGTAAATACGTAAATAGGTAAATAGCAGTAAATACTTCCACCGTATTCCTGTGGTTTAGATATATGTGTGTTTTAGAGACACGGTCCCACACTGCTTCTTGATGGTAGGAGAAGTGAGATGTTCGTGGTTGTAGTTGACAGCGTCTATATACAAAGTTTTTATTGATTATGATTATTAAAAGTTAAGTCTTAATTTACTAATATACCTTCTCGATCTGAACTGGTTAGCTTGAAGCTCACAGACACTCCATGGTCTATGTTTAATGAATCCTGTGTAATTTCAGTTTTGCTGTGAATAAACTGATCCTATAATAGTCTGAGACCAGGCTGAAAAAAAAAAATACATATAGTATACATTTTTACACAGAACTCAGACAACCAAAAGATAAAGGAAGAAGCCTATATCAGGATGTCTTGTTTAGATACTTAAGGGCCAGTGCTGGAAGAATTTCCGGCAAGTTTTATAAACAGGACATTTATGGATTGCCTGGGAGTCCAACAGCACAAATTAAGCCCCAAAAGCATAGATCGTCTGAAAGAACATCCCCAAATGTTTACCACTAGAGAACATTTGCTGGCACCATTGTTTGTCAAAATTAATAGCAAAGATTTTCAATATCATTGTTCATCGGGTACTGTGCTTACAGCAGAAGAGGCTACAGGAACAATCCTCCAAAATGAATGAAGTTGGTTTCATTTGGAGCAGAGTGGGAAAAAGTCACTACATATCGATTAAATAATTAATATTTTGAGTTGTTTAGAGATCTACCCCACTGGAGCTTAGTCTCTCATTCTCAATTACCTTTTCTAGAAGGCTTTATGGATGGATATAAGAACCCTACTGCATAGTTGAAGCACTTTCAGGCTGGAAACACCCTATCAAGGGGTGCAGGCAGTGGCAGGGGCAATGGGTGGTGTGGGGGACCCTGGAATGGCAGTCCGACCCTGTCTGGGTAAGAAGGAGGACTCAGGCAAAGCCTGGTTTTGGCACCCAAGCTACAGAGTGGGCAACCAGTATTATAGCATGCTGCAACACCCAACCAGAGAGATACTGTTCAATAGGCCAGAGACCAAAGAGGAATATGTATTTGCTGAGCTCGGCCAGGAGGTAAGGCCGGGAGCTCCAGTTTTACAGAGAAATGCTTTTGGGGTAATAATAAGCTCTTGGGAGCAAGGAACTGATTTGTGCAATTATTTATCCCAAGTGAAAGTGTAGGACTGCTATATTCAAAGAACTACATTAGTTTGTCAGTGAGAATGGAGTTGGAGTCAAATAGACCCCCACATGTCCCCATTGCAGGAGTGTTGTATTAGGTGCCTGTTGCAGTTTTATGTTTCTGTATAAAGTTTATTATTGCTCCAAAACTCTGTATTTTTTTTCTAGTTAGATCCACCCCCCCCTTAAGTGTATCCCTCGGTGACCATTGGGGGGAAGCACTGTAAATCCCAGATTCCCAGTCTTTCCCAAATTCCATGAAGGTTCTAGGGTTGTCAGATTGGCAGCAGGTAAATGGGTCAAGTCTAAGGGAATGTGCCAAGAATGCAATAGATAAATACTGTGTTGAGTACAGAATTAGTAAATACCTTTCAATCATATAGTATTTATATTTGTTGTGAGGTGGCAACCCCAATACAAACATATCTTTTTAATAGTGGTATTCTTAAAAATGTATTTTCATGAGTAGGGATTGGACTTCGCAGCTCATTAAATAAAGTACTTTTGTCAAGGGTCTGGCAGTACTGTGCCAAAGGGCAGGTGCTAAGTAAAGGGCTCCATAACTCTCTGAATAAGAATTGATTAGGGGGACAAGTAGGTGACGGGTGGGGGAACACCTAAGTACATAGGTATTGTTCTAGTCATGGTGCACACATGGGGACAAGGGCATTTGCCTGGTCAGAACAGGGCAAGGTGCCAGTGTGAAAAAATATGGCGGTTTGCTCCTATTTTTATTGCACTTTGTAAATTACCCTTCAGAAATGGCCATAATGGACAACAGGCTTCACAAACAGTGTATTGTATGTTAACAGAGTAAGATTCAGCTATTATAGTCAATACCAAGGCCAAGATGACCAGACGCCCTAGACAACCCAGGCAACAACCTCCTCCCCCCCCCCCTCATAAAAAAACGATTGTGTGCAAGTGCATGTGAGCGTGCTAATCATTAGAATGGGGGAACTTTAAGAAGAGTGGGCAGTGGGAGGACAAGGGACAGGGCTAAGGATAGATGTGGAAGAGGTAAACACCCCCTATCATTGCACCCTAGGCACGGCCTCTTCTGCTAACCCATAGTTCCAGGCCAGGCCACTACTACCTCACTACTACAAAGCTTAGGTTGATCATTGGGTGTGTGATGGAAACCTCACATCTCAACATTGACATTTAATGTCAGTTAATTATTCAGGGACCCTCCAGGGTTCCCAAACCTGCATCAACTGCTGCAACCCAGTCGCCATGAATGAATGGGGTGCACAGCTCACTCTCTTTTGTAACACATTTTATTGGCTTTTCATCAGATTTTAACATACATTTAATTATGCATGTAAATTTTACACATAGGATGTCAAAGTGGATCAAGCAGCAAAAAACAAACCAAAAAACCCCCAAAAGAAAACAAAAGGAAAAACAAAATGCAGTACCATTAGTTAGCAGCAATGCATAGAAATCAACGAAACAATTAGAAAGCAGCCATATGGTATATATTTGTAGAGTAGCTTGGAATGGGTTATCAGAATGGGATCTAAGTTTCTAAAGCATTTAGGCCAATTTGTGTTGAGATCTGGCCCCGTACGTGAAAAAAATCTGGTCAAAATGGGACTACATATATCTCTACGTTCAGTTGACAAAAAAAAAAAAAAAACCCGGTGGGCCCCGGGTCTTATGGGCCCAGACCTGCTCCCTGTCGAAATGATCTTCAGGTCTCTGCAAGACTCACATGCAATCACCACGCAACGTGGCGGGGAGAGGGGGGAGGGGCCCAGAGGAAGCCCTGAGACAGCCCCAGTGGGCCCCTATGTCCAACCCTGATTCAGATTTTTTTGTAAAATCCATTACAGAGGCGCAAGCATCTCTATAACTGCACCAAGAAGTGTATATTCCCTATATTGCATTTTAACCAACCTCAGCTTATATTGCTGAATTAAATGGTGTCAATAATCACATCTAAATCAGCATTAAATCTCTCCAAATAACACTGCTGTTGCTTCACCCTGACAGCAACTATAACATTTCTATTATTCACTAACATTTTTCCTTTAAACTCCTTTTGATCTGTACAGTCTGTTCCCTATAAAAGCCCCTTCGGCATTCTAGAACTTTTTTTTTTTCTTTTCGATAGCTCCTCATATAACTGGCAATATAAGATGAGATATCTAGCATACTGTATCCTCTTCCCCTGCTTTTATAATCCTCCCTAGTAAGGATAAAAGCAAAACAGATGGGAAAGTTCATTAAAACATCATACTCTCTGCAGGAAAATGCCTTTGATTTATAGTATTTTTAGAGCATCGAGTCTGATGAATAAATAACTTGAATGCAAGAGTAGAAATCTGCATGCAGTGTTGCTGTAAGAAAGGTTTATTAACACTTTCACTGACATGACGAAACATAAGGCTAAGCAATAAACTGTGGCTGAACTGCTGCAGCCTCAATAGAGTGTTCCTCAGCCAGGCAATGAGTGACTCAAGGACAAAAAACTAGTAGAAAAGAGGAGATGCAAAGTGGGCTAAAGACAATATCCAAATCTGTAACCCTAGAAGACAAAAGACACGCTCTTAGTATAAAATACTCCCCTGTGCCCACAAGCAAATGTTGGCTTTGCATTCAGTTAATGTTTGTGACCATGTTAAGACTTGTGGGGAAAGGTTTCCTTCAACGCCTGGGCATTAGGATATTGCCTTCACCCAGGTAAGATCATTGATTGTTATAAAAGAAGACCCACTGTCATGAGCTGTGTTTTCTTCAATGGCTGAACCCTTAGCCTCAGTTAGAACCTTCAAGCTAATTTTGTTGATACTGCCATGTCTTTATGAACCAGGTAAGTGTGCTAAAAGGACTTGGTGCAACAGGTCATGTGTCTAGTTGTGTCCAGATTGACCTGCTGACCTGCAGCTGGGGCATGGGCTTTGGGTTGTTTGGGACCTGAAGCTGCAACAACAGTGGGCCCTGGACCCCCTCTATACTCAACTGCATCTATTGACAGCTCCAGGCAGGGGAGATCCTGGCCATTTTGCCGGCATTTGTTCTGCTGAACCCCATCCCCTCACGGCACTCACCTTTTCATTGCTGAAGGGGATGGGGTGGGTCCATGTTGATAGTGCCGTAAGCGCAATTCTGCTCCTTGCAGTAGAAGAGCCTAATTTCTGGGTTGAAAATCCAAAAATTGTCTCTTAAAGTTACCAGGAGCGGCATTTTTGCCACCACTAGCAACCAGGGAGGCACTGCCGGGTGGACCGCCCCTGGCTCCAGGGTTCCAACAAGGTGTTGAGTCAATAGGCACGCCAGACTTATGATAATTTAAAGGAGAAGTAAAGCTACCACATCAGTGCAAGCTAGAACGCCATTTTTCGTTCTTTAGAATGCTTTTCCATACCTGAACAAACAGCTCTAGATACTGTCTCTGTTTGTTTAGGATAGCAGCTGCCATTTTAGCTTGCTGTGACATCACTTCCTTCCTGAGTCATTCCCTGCTTGCTCACAGCTCTGAGCTCAGATTCAGTGGCGGAACTACCGAGGGAGCAGGGGGTGCGAGCGGGCCAGGGCCCGCACCCCCTCAGGGCCCCCCGGCAGTCTGTGCGCCACTTTGCGGCGCATATTCCCGGCCAGTTCCGGGTGTACGGAGGGGGGCAGGGGGCCCGGCTGCGCGTCCTGCACCAAGGCCCACCCCCCTCTAGTTACGTTTCTGCTCCGATTACAGCAGGGAGGGGGGAGAGGAACAAACTGAGCATGCTCAAGCCTAAGCCCTAGAGGTTTAAGCTGAAAACTGGAAGTCTGATATAGAAGCCCATGTATACACAATAGAAAGAAAGAAATGTCGTGTTTCTTTTCACAGAGGACCCTGAGCAGCATTACTTTGCGGTTTTACTAGTGTATTTATATAGACCTTTACTGATAAAGCTTACTTAGTTTGAACCTTTCCTTCTCCTTTAATCAGAATCAAGCACAGTTTTGAATGAAGGTCATGAAGTAATGCAATCTTCATTCTTAAAATGCTAGAAGCAACTTGCGACCAATTTGAAATTTGAATAATGGGAAAGTAACATAGCATAATGAGTTGTGTGAAATGAGAAATGCTTTCTGAGGATACATTAGAAATAAGTACAAAGAGTGGTATGAATACTGAAGCTATTTGGTACCATGTTACATGACTGGTATAAACTGAAACCAGAAAATACCCACAACAGAATGCCTTTCTTGCTACACTGCATTGCACCTTTCATATCTTGGGTTAATGTATTGTTCTGGATGTTTGAATAAAAGCTCAAGGACCAGACATCAATCTTCGTGCAAGGGACAATATCAGGCAAATCGAAAAGTGTTGGATGAATGATCTGGACAACGTCTTTCTGTCGTCAACAGCAAGAGATGTGTTGGGGTGGAGTGGAAGTCTGGTATTTATAGAACATGGACTAATAACATGAATTTACAAATTGTGCTAAGGAAGAAGCAGATCACAGAAAATTCCATATAAATATGACTATGCTCTGATTTAAAGTGTAAGACAAAGAGTAGCACATTGGACTACAATGATGAATTCTTCTTGAGAATGTTGTCCCAGTTAGTAAGGAGTTCACTACAAGTGCAGAGGGTGGCAATAATCAACAAACAGCCCTTTACTGTGCACAGTCACATTGTTTCTGGAATCATACTATGGGATAGGGCTCAGCACTAGTGGGTTCAAAGGGGCCATGGTAGTATCTAGATGGGATCTTGGGAGCCCCATCACTTTTGACCAGATTTAAAGGCAGTTGTGCCCAAAAGGTAGATCGGGATCTACCAGTAGACCTTTAGGTGGTGATCAGTAGATCTCAAGGCACTATCAACAAACAGCTTGTCTAAATCACCCTCCTCTTTCATTCTTTTCATTCATATATTTATTATGTTACATAATAAATTGTTGTTTATTAGATATAACAATATAGCTTTTCTCATAAATCAATATTTAGGTATTATTGTCCATGGAACAGAATACTTATAATGCTTTTATTAATGTAGATCATAATGGGACAACATGACTTAAAGTAGACCTGGAATTAGTAAAGTATGAACACTTTTAGTGTAAGGCCATTAGCATTTATAGTACATGGGACCTCTAGCTCAGGTGTTGTTGTACTAATGTTCATAATTTAAAATGGAAAACTGAGGCAACCAGTGACTTTATCTGCTCATGGAAAGGACCTTTGGCTGAACCAAAACCTAATGGGCCTCAATTTCACATATATGTCCAACCTGTCATCAGCCTATATATATTTATATGGGATCGCCAATGTAAAATTTAGCAGATCGAATTCTAGTGTTTTTGAACAAACATTGATTATTTTAAAAGTAAAACAAAGTCAACCAATGATTTATCAGCTCATGGAAGGGGAACCAGAACTGAATGGGCCTCATTTTCACATAAAGGTCCAACCTGCCATCAATCTCTGCATGGGACCTCTGATGGACAGTTTATCAGATCTAACTCTGTGTTGTTAAACTAACATTGATCACTTGAAATGGAAATGCAAGTCATCAGATTATCATCAGTTCAATGAAGGGGAACCAGAAATAAATGGGCCTTGTTTCATATATATATATCAAACCCGTCATCAGTCCATACATAGGACCTCTAAAGAACAATTTTGTGGATCTTACTAAAATGATAATTTAGATGAAGAATGAAGAATTTGCAGGTTTTTCTGAAATGAATGAAGAGCTGAGTTCAAGTGATCAAACCCTACACTATTCAACTGTTTTCCACCAATTAATCAACTGGACACGAGAAATGTTGGCTCATGAGAGGGAGCACAAGGTAAAGTACTTGAAAGGGAAGCTGTGGGGCCACTTTAAATGAAACCTTGAAATTAAATGTCCACACCCCACCTTTTCAGCTTTATCCTGGGACTATTCAATATTTTATAAATCAACACCCTATGTAATATTTATACACTTCCCAAGGCAGAAACCTAGAATTAACCAACATGTTTTATTATGCACAATTTCATATATCTATATATTTGAATATGCGTGTGTGTGCAATTGTCATGCAGTGTGCATCTTCACCTGATTTGTATTCATACAGGCCGCATACCATAAGAATTTGAATATGATTACCAAATTGAAAAACAATATGCACATTGCCTTCTTTTTCACATGAATCATTTTCAAATCCATATTATACCATGCACAATGCCAGTTCACCCTAAGGTCTCCAACTGTCTCACGGTTATTTCATACTTGAAACAGACACTCTACACGTCAAAGACTGATCTAGTTGTTATTCCTCTGAGACCATCCATTTGTGCCAAAATTAACCCTTTCTTTTCCTTCTCCAAAATTTTTTTTAACTAACTTCCCAATAAAATTCTCCACTTAGGGGTTATTTATGAAGGTCCGATTTTATCTCAATATCGGCTGCTACAAACTCCGAACTAACCAGCTTTATTTTATTTATTTATTATTAAATTTTCCTGAAAATTAGCTTTGTGGGAAAAGCTCAGATATTCAAGATTTTTTCGGAGTTTTCACCCGAAAGCTCCAAAAACATTGTGAAATTGCACGAAACCCCCGACACAACCAAAAATCAATGGGACTGTTCCCATTGACTTTTATGCAACCTCAACAGGTTTGAGATGCCGTGTTTTTATATTCTGGCTTTTTAGCCCTCGGGGTTTAGTAAATTCTGAAAAATTTGTGATTTTTTTTTTTTAAAAGTCCGATTTTATAAAAAAAAAAATCACAAATTTTTTGGATTTCGGGGAATTTCGTGTATTCGGAGCTTAGTAAATAACCCCCTAAAAGTACCCCTTGTTGGAAAATGTGAAGATATTATAAGTCACCAAGGAGTTCCATGACCTGAGGCCTTCAGCCTTGTACTTTTATATGGTCACGGAACTGCTCTGTGACTTATAATATCCTTATATTTTACAATAGGGGGAACTTTATTCACTATATCTTCTCCCATCATGACTATGGTGTAACTTACTTTATATTTGTCATCAATATTGTCTTGCAACCCATGGAAAATACAATGACAAGGATAATAGGACAGATTATACCTTCATTCATTGGCTTCATGACCAGGACATCATGACATCATGAAGGGAAGGAAGATTTCACCAGTCTAGAAGGATGAGTTGAATATGATAGAAAGGAAGCAGCTGTACTGAGTTGATGCTAGGAGGAGAGGGGTGTGATGTTTGAGCTCAAGGAGGATCTAGGTTTTAAGTTTTTTACCACTGTGAGCAGAAAAAATCTCATGAAACATTAAAGACCAGAAAATCAGTTGATTTACAAGAGGCACAATGGGTGTATAAAAACAAATAGAGGCCTTTTTGCCTCTACTTGCCGATAGGAACGCATTTATGTTTTTAGATGGTTGGCATTGCATAGATTTCATATATTGGGCATGCACTCCAGGAACTTGAGGGTGAAACAACTGTCATGTTCATCCTGATATCCTTGTTAAGGTTACATTTATAACTTCATGTTTACCAGTTTATATCTAGTATAGCTCTCTCACATCCATCCCCTTTTACTATGAGCTGGATTATCAAACTCACAATTATGAGTTCATAAAGATATGCACTATCTTGGGTCTCTGTTACATTTTATCTAGATCCTTCTAGTGACTGAAATCCATTCCTTCTCAACCTACATACTTCAAAGCCCTGGTCAACCACATGCTCTTCACTCTACTGAGCTCTCTTCTCAACACTCTTCTACTTGTACTACCAGCTGGATGATCAAATCCACAATTCTGAAGTCATAAAACTATTCCCTAATTTAATATCTGCATAGTTTTACTTAAATCCTTAGTGTCTTTTCATTTTGTTTTAAATAAAATCCTTCTAGTGACTGAAATCCTTTCTTTCTCCACCTACATTAAAGCCCAGGTCAACCATGTGTTTTTCGCTCTACTGAGCCATCTTCTCAACACATTTGATATCGTCACGTCTTTCTGTTTGTAAAATTGCACCAACTCAGCTTTAGGCTTGATATATGGGAACCTAGCTGGAAAATGAATAGTTGAAAATATTCTGTGGATTGTAGAGCCACTTTAATTGTGTTACTATGGCTTCTACACATGTATATTTTGACCAAGTTCACAACCATACTGTGAAACAGAGCATAATTGGGATATGCGTACTTTTTGACTCCATATAAATAAATGTATGCGCAGAACACTTTTTATCTGTAACACATTGGAACCCTCAGCTGAGGTTTCTATATGACTTATTCAACAGATGTGTAAGGTTTAGTCACGCTACGGTTCCTTTCTCTGTAAGCTTCTGAAATGTGTGTAATGCTAACCTTTCTTGTCCTTTCTCCACACAACTGATATTACTAGTGCGTCAGGCTTAGAAAATACATTTCAGTGGACTATATAGCAGATACAGCACCACTGGGTATTAGAGTTTTAATTAAAAATATTCAGCCTTAGAGAGCCAGCCAGAGGAAGCACTGAATCCTGAATTTGTCCCAAGTGCATTTTATTCAGGATTACACTCATTAGATGTAGTAATAGAACTTCAACAAGGGCATTTATTTTTTAAAAAGGGATAAAGTGACCCCTTTAAGAAATAAAATTAATTAGCACTTTTATTGAACATGAAGCAGTGGTTACAGGCCTGTAATCTGCTGTGTGGTTAGAAAAATAATGTCTGCTCCAAATCTCTATCTGAGTGCTTCAAGTGATCAATGGTTCACATGGAGTTCTAATTGTCATTAATAATACAGACCTTATTGTACACCCCAGATGATATTACAGTTCTTTAAATTGTACACAGTATCTTCCCATCTTCTGAGTGTCAGTGGCACATGCTCAGTGCACCTATAAGCAACTAAGTCAATTGTCATTTTGTCTTGCTTCCATATTCTCTTAAAAGGCACCTGTTGGGCAAAACTTTTACACCAACCAAAGGGGGGGGCTAATAGACCATGCACTTCGGTAGTTTTTTTTAATTGCCCCTTTCAGTTGCCCAAACTTAATGCCATTCGCAAAATAGTTTAGAAGTTGGCCCTTAAAGGAAAACTATAGCCCCAAAATGAATACTTAATCAACAGATGATATTGAATCATCCTTCCAAGTCCTACCCGAAGGCATGAGCTCTGTTGCCCAAGTGTCCCAGGCTACCCCCCGCGGACTGCTTGAACGGATGGGTCCCCCTTTGCCGATGCTAGGGGGTGCCCACCATCCCCGCCCCCCCAA
Source organism: Xenopus laevis (assembly GCF_017654675.1). Lineage (NCBI taxonomy): Eukaryota > Metazoa > Chordata > Amphibia > Anura > Pipidae > Xenopus > Xenopus laevis. Next base: position 121,693,747 of record NC_054376.1, read on the forward strand.
AGGGGTTTGGGGTCGTTTGGACTCCCCTTCACCGAAGCTAGGGGGAGTCCCGTCTACCCTGGGTTCTGCTGAAGCTTCCCCCAGGGCGTGTCATGGCCTGCGAGTCCAGCCAAAGGGACTAGGACCCCATTCAGGGTGCTCAAACCAAACACGAAAAGGGTGTTGGAGAGCGGTGCAATGCCATTGATTGCCTTGTTAGGGCTCCATCTGGCGGCTGGCAAAAAGAAAGAAGAGGAAAGGAGTAGTGGAGAGAAGATTTCCCCCTCTAGCCAAGCAGCCGGGGATATGGGAAGCAAAGCAAGATTAAGCAAGTATGTGTATTATGCAAGACCCAAAAAAGGTGGATCAAGCTCTAGTGATGGGCGAATTTGCGCTGTTTCGCCTCGCCAAAAAATTCACGAATTTCCCGCGAAATTAGAGAAATGGTGAAAAATTAGCGAAACGCCGCCGGCGTCCGTTTTTGATATTTTGGCGTTTCGTGAATTTATTCGCTGGCGGTGAATTGCGAAAATTTGCCGCGAAATCGCGCCTGGCGAATAAATTCGCCCATCACTATCAAGCACTTCTCCATAAACGATCACTGTGCATCGCTTTGATCAAGCTTCCACTTCATCTGCCCATTCCAGCGCATCAAGCGGATCTGACTACACATGATCTTAGTGGCCCAAAGACCAAGTGTTTCCCTTTCCTCACAGGATCATAAGAAGGTACTACACTTGATCTTAGCCAAAAGGCTGAGAAGAGATCAGATAGTTAATATCAAATTAAGTGGCATGATACAGGGAGATACGTTAGCATTATATGATCACAGACATAGCCTCGTCCTAAGGCCTGGATTTGTGGAGAGGCCACCCATGCCCGGGCCTAGGGCGGCAGGATTTAAGGGGGCTGCATGCTTGCTGTTCATCCTCACCTATATTGGTTCAGAAGCACTGGTGAATGCACAGGAGATACAATAGTTTTTATATTTCCTGTGCACCAATCTCCATTACTCTGGTCCAGATGATGAAAATTTGAATGAATAAAAGTGAGGGGAGGGGGGTGATGAACGTCAGCGGGTCTAGGGGCGCCCGCTATGTAAATCAGGCTCTGCTTGTCCTGAGCACATTTCAGCAGCTACATTTAATATAAAACTGCCAGCGTATGACTATAGGAATTGTGCCTCAAAAACCTCATTTGCAGTAGAGCCTTCAAAGCCCCATACGAGATAATAATGTACACATGATTTACTGTGGCCCCAGCACCTATAATATATTTAGCACATGCTTATTATTCTCTTGTAACATACTGAGCGCAGTCAATGATGAATTTCTCCACTGCCTTTATTACGTCTCTGCCCTTTTATGTGCATATTTAATTTCCACTTCCAATATTTTTCCAAGCAGGCAATGATAAAATACATGTATCAAATCTGCATTTGCAATGCCATTCATTACTCTTTTACTGTCTGCTGGAAAAAAAAATCTGATCATTTTCTCTCTCCTTATTTGAATATAGATCAAGATAAATCGGACCGGATTGCAGGAAATGCCAATAAATTTACTCACCCTCATAAATATAAACTAAAAATCAGCTGAAATGTCCATTTTATTTTTTGGCATCTAACTGGCATGGGGAATCTGGGCTTTGAGCTGCCCATTACTGTGACTGATGTTTGGCAGCTGATGTCTGTTGGCCCTGGATGTCTGGAGGGTTAGACCACTGCAAAACCATCCTGTTTGGGTTAATGAAAGTTTACAATATTTTTTTAGCAGACTTAGGATATGGAGATCTGAAACCTCCCAGGTCCAGAGCATTTTGGATAATAGGACCCATACCTGTATTATATATGAATTGGCACATAATTTATCCTGCCATGGGTCTTTAGCGATATTACACATGGAATATATGTATAATGTAGGGTTGCCACCTTTCCTTACAGCTGAGACTGGGCAGGGGGCAGACCGTGACATCAGTGGGTGGGGCTATGATGGAGATGGGAGTGGCTGTGGCATAAGGGGCGGGGATATGATACGGCAATTGGCTAATGCCTGATCGCTGTGTCAATCAAGGGAATCCTGCCCGGTTTTCCTGATTTGGAAAACCGGGCAGGAAGTTTTGACCCCGCAGTCCTGTAAAATACTGTCTTGGTCAAAACTGGACAGGTGGCAACCCTAGTATAATGCACCTAAAATAAGCCTCCCCAAACACACATATCACTGTTGCCTATAAGAATGCAATTTGATTATATAGCAGTTGATTGCTCAGAGGTGAAAATCATCTTAGCCAATGGACAGGAGGGAGTACATTAGGTGACAAAGGAATCAGTGGCGTAACTAGAGTACGCCAGGCCCCTTGCGAAAAAATATTCAGAGAGTCCGATCCCCATCCTACCATCCATTTCCTGCCTCTTACCCACCCACAGGGGCGATCCGCCAATGAGGCGAATTGAGGCACTCGCCTCAGACGGCAGCGGCCCCCTGGTTGCCAGGGGCGGCAAAAATGCCGCTCCTGGTAACTAAGAGCCGAGTTTCCGGTTTTATACCCGGAAATTCGGTTCTTCTAGTGCAGAGAGAGCAATTGGGCTCTCTGCACTAGCGATGTGGACCCCCCGCCGACCCCCGTCTGGTGCTGAAGGTGAGTGCTAGGGGGCGGCAAAAACTAAGGCCGCCTCGGGAGCCAAATTGGGTAGGATCGCCCCAGGGCCCAAAATTAATACTTAATCAACAGATTATATCAAATTAAGTGGCATATTAAAAATCTTACCAAACTGGTATATATATTTAATTAAATATTGCCATTTTACATTTCTTGCCCTATGCCACCATTTTGTGATGGTCTGTGTGCTGCCTCAGAGATCACCTGACCAGAAATACTACAGCTCTAACTGGAACAGGAAGAGATCACCTGACCAGAAATACTACAGCTCTAACTGGAACAGGAAGAGATCACCAGACCAAAAATACCGCAGCTCTAAGTGTAACAAGAAGAGATCACCTGACCAGAAATACTGCAGCTCTAACTGTAACAGGAAGAGATCACCTGACCAGAAATACTGCAGCTCTAACTGTAACAGGAAGAGATCACCTGACCAGGAATACTGCAGCTCTAACTGTAACAGGAAGAGATCACCTGACCAGAAATACTGCAGCTCTAACTGTAACAGGAAGAGATCATCTGACCAGAAATACTACAGCTCTAACTGAAACAGGAAGAGATCACCTGACCAGAAATACTGCAGCTCTAACTGTAACAGGAAGAGATCACCTGACCAGGAATACTGCAGCTCTAACTGTAACAGGAAGAGCTCACCTGACCAGGAATACTGCAGCTCTAACTGTAACAGGAAGACATCACCTGACCAGAAATACTGCAGCTCTAACTGTAACAGGAAGAGATCATCTGACCAGAAATACTACAGCTCTAACTGAAACAGGAAGAGATCACCTGACCAGAAATACCGCAGCTCTAACTGTAACAGGAAGAGATCACCTGACCAGAAATACTGCAGCTCTAACTGTAACAGGTAGAGATCACCTGACCAGAAATACTGCAGCTCTAACTGTAACAGGAAGAGATCACCTGACCAGAAATACTACAGCTCTAACTGAAACAGGAAGAGATCACCTGACCAGGAGTACTGCAGCTCTAACTGTAACAGCAAGAGATCACCTGACCAGAAATACTGCAGCTGTAACTGTAACAGGAAGAGATCACCTGACCAGAAATACTGCAGCTCTAACTGTAACAGGAAGAAGTGTGGAAACAAAAGACAGAACTCTGTCTGTTAATTGGCTCATGTGACCTAACATGTATCATTTGGTATGTTTGTGTGCACGTGAATCGTAGAATTTTTAAATTATTTATTTACTATTTATGATTACCCAATGACACATGCTACTAAAAAGTATATTAATGTGAGAATGGTTTACATGAAGCAGTGATTTACATATGAGCTGTTTTATGCAATATAGAGACATGCTGTACATTGTTCGGGGGAATAGTTTTCCTTTAAATATTGTAAATATTTATATAGAAGAATAATTTGCCAGTCCAGTGATCATAACGTATCCTGTGCCATATTCACTGTACAATTTGCCCTAACGTAGGTCTATTTATAGCCATACCTTTAAAGGGATACTATTTCATTTTAATTTGACAGCTGTAAATATTTATCATTCTGAATGATTTCTCTGCTCCATAATCCATTCTTCCTTGGTGCAGCACATACATATAACTGTGTATTGCTGGGGTCAGCTTTACTGCATACATGAAACTCAGAACTCCTGGTATTCCTGCCACTTTATCTCCATCCAAACACAAAGTCTGCCCGTGATTTATTGTCCCTGTCAGGCTTCCGCATACTGTATCATATAGGACAGAGCATAGAACAGAGCACCCAAGGCAAGATAAATGAAACTGTCTGACATCTATACCAGCCATTATGGAACACCCTGGATTATATATTGCTTTCCTGCTGGGCAGGTACAGATATGGGACCTGTTACCCAAAATGCAGGGGACCTGGGGTTTTTCGGATAATGGATTTTTTCTGTAATTTGGATCTTCATACCTTAAGTCTACTAGAAAATCATGCAAACAATAAATAAGATGCTTTTGCTTCCAATAAGGATTAATTATACAGGTATGGGACCTGTTATCCAGGACGCATGGGACCTGGTGTTTTTTGTATAATGGATCTTTCCATAATTTGGATTTTCATACCTAAAGTCTACTAGAAAATCATGTAAACATTAAATAAACCCATTAGGCTGGTTTTGCTTTCAATATGGATTAATTATATCTTAGTTTGGATCAAGTACAAGGTACTAATTTTTTACAGAGAAAAAGGAAATTATTTAATTATAATGGAGTCAATGGGAGACAGCCTTTCTGTAATTTGGAGCTTTCTGGATAATGGATTTCCAGATAACAGATCCCATACCCGTATCTTAATTTGGATCAAGTACAAGGCACTGTTTTGATATTACAGAGAAAAAGGAAATCATTTTTGAAATATTGGATTATTTGGATAAAATAGAGTCTATGGGAGATGGCCTTTCCGTAATTCAGAGCTTTCTGGATAACCAGTTTCCAGATAACGGATCCCTTATCTGGTATCCCAACATCCAGAACACCCTGAAACCTTCCCAGCCTCTTGCCCATCTATTTCAAAACCAGGACTAGGAATATGAATCACAAACTCCATCATCCCCTTCCCTTCCTTCCATTCGGAGCAATGATTAATTCAAAAGTTATTAATTAGCAATATCACGTATACCCCATGCTGCCGTTAACAGTATAGTCTTTTGGGGGTTCTGCTTTATTGGACTCAATAATCTTCTCCTTTCAACCAAAGGAAGCAAAATGTCTTGTTGTTTGGGAATGGAATTACTTGTGAAAGTGAAATGCGTGTCTTTTATTATTCTTTTCACTGCTGTTTCTGACTCCATATACCACTGAAACAGGAGAAGTGGAGTGGAGGCTGGAAATGAGAGGTGACTAATGCTACATTGCTGTAGTGGTCAGGCCCAGCAGTGCAGAGAAAAGCAAGGGACGGCTGCAGAACTTATAGTTTATGCTTAAAATAAAAAAGAAGCTCTACCCAAATTTTAAGGGGCAGATGTACCAAGGGTCGACTGGGGAATTAAGGGTCGACTGGGGAATTAAAATCCTTCGACTTCGATATTCAAAGTCGAAGGATTTTGCGCAAATAGTTTGATCGAACGATCGAAGGAATAATCGTTCGATCGAACGATTAAATCCTTCGAATTGAACAATTCAAAGGATTTTAATCCAACGTTCGAAGGATTATCCTTCGACCAAAAAAAGATAGCCAAGCCTATGGGGACCTTCCCCATAGGCTAACATTGACTTCGGTAGCTTTTAGGTGGCGAACTAGGGGGTCAAAGTTTTTTCTTAAAGAGACAGTACTTCGACTATCGAATGGTCGAATAGTCGAACGATTTTTAGTCGAATAGTCGAAGGTCGAAGTAGCCCATTCGATGGTCGAAGTAGCCAAAAAAACACTTCGAAATTCAAAGTATTTTTTCTTCTATTCCTTCACTTGAACTTAGTGAATGGGCCCCTAAATGTGTCAGATTATTATTGGTCTCATTCAGCGAGAAAAACAAAAGGCTCGACTTGCTAAACCAGGGCAGAGTTTCCCCTGTTATTATATACTGTAACTCCCATGAAATTTGTTAAGAAAGCTTTTTTTGTCATTGAAATGTGAGAGATAGTGAGGCAGCCATCAAACCCCCAGGAGAGCAAGTGACAGGAGTCATACATCACTGGGAATGATGGTTTTTATCTGGGAGACAAGCCCTCCTGTCATATACAAAGATTACGCTGTACAACCTGTCAATTACCCAGCTGCAATTTCTCCTTTATTTTCTGAACTCTCTACAGTTTTGTTTCGTTTTTTGGCTCATTCTTTTCTGGTTGTGAATCAGTACAAATTGTACTTCTGGGCCAAGAAATAGCAGACAAGGTGTCATGTTGGTGCAGTGTGGAGAAATACTTTACATCTAAGGGGAAACTGTGCCTAAGGGGGGCATAGGGATGCCAGATGTCCCAATTTTGGACAGGACACTGCACTGATTGTCTCTCCAGTCAGCCAATCATGAGTGCTATAGCCCCACTCCCTGACTCACCCAGTCATAGACACACTGATAATTATCATACGGAACTTCGATGTGCGTATCGACTTGGATATCGGTTGGCTCGTCAATCAGGCCGGCTGGAAAATTTCGCTTGGGCGCCTTTGAAGGCACCCAAACATTGGCCACTGTTAGTGCTGAATTGTCAGATACAGGTACAGGTTTGGGATCCGTTATCTGGAAACCCATTGCCCAGAAAGCTCTGAATTACAGAGAGGCCGTCTCCCATAGACTCCATTATAATCAAATAATCCAAATTTTAAAAAATGTATTTCCCTTTTCTCTGTAATAAAACAGTAGCTTGTACTTGATCCCAACTAAGATATAATTAATCCTTATTGGAAGTAAAATACTGGGTTTATTTAATGTTTACACGATTTTCTAGTGGACATAAGGTTGGAAGATCCAAATTAAGGAAAGAACCGTTATCTGGAAAACCCCAGGTCACAGGCATTCCAGATAACAGGTCCCATACCTGAATAATTCTATTGTTTCTACCTGCATATCTGCCGATTCAGCTCTAACATGTCTGCATTGAAAACAAACAATCTTCCCTATGACCAATGGAAAGATCATAACAACTATATTGTGTGTTTTCTCTTGTATCTGGGATACATCTATATGGTCTCACCTCTATAGGTGCCCTCTCTTGTATTTGGGAAACATCTATATCAGGGTCCCCAAACTTTTATACCTGTAAACCACATTCAAATGTAAAAAGAGTTGAGGAGCAACACAAGCATGAAAAAGTCCCTTGGGGTGCCAAATAAGGGCTGCGATTGGCTATGTGGTAGCCTCTATGTGGACTGGCAGCCTACAAGAGGCTCTACTTGGCACTATGCTTGCTTTCAAGCCTGGAATTCAAAAATAAGCACCTGCTTTGTGGACCTTGAGAGCAACATCCAAGGGGTTGGAGAGCAACATGTTGCTCACAAGCTCACTGATCTATATGGTATGCTCTCTCTTTTATTCGGGATACATCTATACAGTTTCCCTTCTGATCAATGGAATGTTCCAAATGCCACTGACCCAGAGAAGAACCAAGATTCTCCTTGTGTTGCCCAGCACTCATTCATTCATTTATCTGGCTCCATTAGTGAGCATGCAAGGTTTGATCCTCCACTGGTGGTACCCAAGGGATAGATTATACATTAAATGGGAAAAATTAGATGACTCTGGTGGATAGGACAACGAGAGGGATTTTATAGAGTTGATTTTATACTCAGATAAGTATTCTGGCAAAATAATTAATTGATAGGAACTAGCATTTTACTTTATTTGTTCTTTCTCTTAAACCAAGGGGAAAGAAACCTTAGTTCCTACCCCATATAAACTATAGTTTGAGATATATATATATATTATATATATATATATATATATATATATATATATATATATATATATATATATATATATATATATATACATTTTGTCAGTGTGTATATCATCTATCTATCTATCAATCATCTATCAATCTATCTATCTATCAATCTATCTATCTATCTATCTATCTATCTATCTATCATCATCATCTATCTATCTATCTATCATCTATCTATCTATTATCTATCTATCTATCTATCTATCTATCTATCTATCTATCATCATCATCTATCTATCTATCTATCTATCTATCTATCTATCATCATCATCTATCTATCTATCTATTTATCTATCTATTATCTATCTATCTATCTATCATCTATCTATCTATCTATCTATCTATCTATTTATCTATCTATCTATCATCTATCTATCTATCTATCTATCTATCTATCTATTATCTATCTATCTATCATCTATCTATCTATCTATCTATCTATCTATCTATCTATCATCTATCTATCTATCATCTATCTTGCTAAGTTTGTAAAAGTAATACATTTATTTCGCAAAATAATCTTAGCAAGGGCTTGTGCCAGTGAAATTCTTTACATTTACGAGTTTGGAGGTTGCCGAGGCCTCCTTCACCGAGCACCAGGCATTCGCTTTGTCGAGAGCCAGTGTGTTAAAGCATGGTGACTTTTCATTATATCTATTTGTGAGATACCATTGATGTTTGATGAAACGTATTGTAAGAACTTATAGAGAATATTTTCAAATGGAGGGCACTCTAATATAAGGTATATACAATATTGTTAGCTTATGGGTGCAAATAAAGCCCTTAAAAAGCCCCCATATAAGGCCAAACACAGAATAATGTTAACAAGAAAGGGCCTGCACACCAAATAAGTAGAACGACCAAGTGGTATTTGAATAGTCATATATTTAGATATATTTAAAAAGAAATACATACATAATACAGGGCAAAAATATGCCAAAAGATATCGCAGAAAATCAATTATACATACCACTTAAAATATGGTCAAACAGCAATATGAGAAAAAGAAGAAAGCGGATACACCTGCCCTGAGAGAAGAATCACCCCGATGTTTCGGCTTTTAGCCTTTCTCAAGAGTGAATTCCCCTTGAGAAAGGCTAAAAACCGAAACGTCGGGGTGATTCTTCTCTCAGGGCAGGTGTATCCGCTTTCTTCTTTTTCTCATATTGCTGTTTGACCATATTTTAAGTGGTATGTATAATTGATTTTCTGCGATATCTTTTGGCATATTTTTGCCCTGTATTATGTATGTATTTCTTTTTAAATATATCTAAATATATGACTATTCAAATACCACTTGGTCTTTCTACTTATTTGGTGTGCAGGCCTTTCTTGTTAACATTGTATTGTAAGAACTTACCCTGGTGGTCTAGTGGGGGCATGGCAGGGACGCCTGCCGCCCCCTCGGTGGGGACACCCCCTGCGTTCTTCTCTAGGCGCCGGTAACTAGGGGCGCGCACGGCGCGCTCCTGCTGTTTTATTGGCGCATGCGCGCTGGCGCAATGATGTCAGCGCACAATGGCGTGAAAATTCAAATATTTAAAGGGCCATTCCATTAGTTCTCATTGCCTGTTATAGGTTGTTCCTGGTGCCTTTAGCTGTTGCTATTCTGTACTTGATTCTGACTACCTGTTGTGACCCCTGCCTGTTCCTGACGATTCTGACCTCTGTATCCTGATCCATTGCCTGAATTTCGACTACCTCTTCTGCCGTATCCCTCTGATTGATCTCCCGGTTTTGACCCTTGCCTGCCTGACCTCGCTTTGATCGCTGCCTGCCCAGACCCAGCCTGATTTGTTTATGCTGACTTTCTGCCTGCCTCGACCCGGCCAGTTCCGACTACGATCCCGTCAAACACCTTGTACCACGACCTTCAGCCCAAAGACTTTGCTAAACAGTCGTGCCCCTCTGCTTGTCCAGAACCTCTTGCCTTGCACCTCTCGTTTAAGTCCTGGTGGCATCCAAGTAGCTGAGGGCTCCTCCCGAAGGCCAACGGTGGTCACACTACAGGTGAAGCACGAGCCAAGACCAGGGTGCTTGGCATTTGTTCTGGTGTTGGGTGCCAACCGTGACACGTAAAAAATATTTGTGATTGCCTATTTGGTGGCCCCTATGATTACTGTCAACCTACAGGAGGCTCTGTTTTGCAGTACAACTTACAACTGTTTTATATGCAACAAAAACTTACCTTCAAGTCAAATGTTTTTAAAAAAGTAGAAAATAAGCACCAGCTTTGAGGCCACTGGGAGCAACATCCAATGGGTTGATGAGCAACATGTTGCTCCTGAGCCAATAGTTGAGGATCACTGCTCTAGACACCATTATCCTTGTATAGGTGTGCATCTTTTCCCTTTTCCCATCCATTATTGCTACATGGGGTGTAGATTCTCCATATCATACTGAATATATTTACTTAAAGTGATACTGACGGTAAAAAAAATTTATCTAAAATATTAATCTACATTAAAAGTTACCTATAGGTCATGCTGATCGTTTTTCACTTATAGTTCTGATTTGGTAAGTAATTGTTATTTGAAGTTCTCAAACCTGACTGTCCCTTCTCAGCCTGTCAGTTAGAGTTTCTAATGCTAATGGACCACTGCTGCACAAATATGGCAGTCCCTTCACAGAGGAATATTGGGGTAATAAAGGTAATGTAAAAGCATCAGGCAAATACTTTTATGGAAAAATTATAAATTTCATTCAAAGATAATGTTATGATAGATATAAAAAAGGTTATTTTCTGGTGTCAGTATCTCTTTAAAGGGATGGTAAAAAATTGGCTAGGGTTAAATGAGGTTTAAAACAGCACTAAGCCTCATAGAACAGAAATTGTATAAAGATATAAAGTACAGAAACTACATTGTTGCTCCCAAATTAATCTCCTTTCTGGGAAGGGGATGCCGAACACCACAAACGAAGGTTACGCTCACACACCTTGGCCTACAACTCGAATGCCTGGTGCTCAATGATGGAGGGGTCAGCCCCCTCAGAAATGTACAATCGAAAAGGAATCACTGGCACTCAAAGGCAGGTGCAAGCAGGGCCAAGCACTTGCGTGTTTATTCAGCAGAAAAATGCAACATTTTGGGGTAAACCCCTTTGTCAAGGGTTTGACAAAGGTGTTTACCCTGAAACGTTGCATTTTTCTGCTGAATAGATACGCAAGGGCTTGGCCCTGCTTGCACCTGCCTTTGAGAGCCAATGATTCCTGTTTGAATGCCGAACACCAGGCCCGGATTTCAGTTTTGCATGCCCAGAGGCCGCCTCACGCTGCAGGGCCTAGCGCCCGGCAACTTCTCGCACAATCTCCTACCCCCCGCAGGAGCATGTACGAACTTAGAATGTGGCTGGGCTACAGTCTTGCCGTCCTAGGCCCAGGCCTTTGTGGCCTCACCACAAATCCAGACATGCTGAACACCATTTGCAGAGACACACACACACAGAAACCTGGGAGAATATCAGAGGCTGTGTTCACTGAGACAGGACAAGCCATTACATGAGGGGCTGAGGCATAGAAAGAGCAGGTTTCTTAGATACTCAGACTCAATCAGAATTCCACAGGAATTGACTTACATTTGTCTGTTGCATATGCTGTACAAAACTGGAAAGTGCCTTGCTTTCTAAAGCACAGGCAAGAGCTATACATGTATTCGGTATATTCACATTGTATACAGTATATACACATAGACACACATGCCCTGAACAAGACCAAATATCTCAGCCCCTTCCCCATCCTGATAACACTGCAGAGACTATACATTCACATGGGAGAGCGTGATTAATCCTCTTCACAGCCTTGACTTGACTAAACCTAGACTGGAGAAAGCAGCTGGGGTATAAATATTTAATCACTAGTAAGTAAAAGTGTCAAAAGAAGCATTGATTAAAGAGGGTTGTATTTCAGGTATTTTGAGCAAATCAAAGGCAAGAGACGGAGCAGACGGAATCTTATTCAGTTCACAGGGAGGCAACATGCGGCTCAAGCACACAAATCAAGAGTTTAGGAAGATTTGGAGCTGTTACTGAGCCTGACAAAACACACATGTCAATAATTTCAATGCCAAAGAGATCTTTGGCACCAGAGAAAAGAGTGGCAGCATCACTAGCCCCTGTTTTGCAGTTAGTGGCAGAACCAGAACAGATGACAGGGGAAGAAGAGGGTGAGTTGACTACTGTCTGCAAGCCAATTAAGGCTGTTATTAAGAAAGAGTTGTCCAGGTGCTGGACAGGGTGAAGAATCATGTTGGGCACAAAGACCTTGGACATGGCAATCAAAATATGGATTGGAACTTTAAACCTACAATCACAACAATTCTAGTTGCACCCTAGGCAAGTTCCTTTGCTACCTACCTCTAGTTCCACCCCAAAAACTGATATCCATAATCATAAAAAAAGATTGGGTAAACTGATAGATGGACCTGGGAATGGACTGTCATACTACTAAGGTTCGTGTTGCTTTAAGTTTCCCACCACAGTCAAGTTGAATAAATCTTCTATTTGCATTGAAATGGCTCAAAGATCCTCCCTCCAAATGGTACAATTTAAAATTTCAGGACTTGTGATAGTCCCCCTTTTTAGTCCCGAGAGTCCAGAACAGCAATGGATGGTAGAAAGAGGACAAATTAGCAGATATTTCAGAGCAATAGAGCAGCTGTAGGGCAAGAAAGATAATTGTAAAGCACGGGGGGGTTCTTTTTATCAACAATGGAAGGACTTCATATAGGACAGTCCTAACTTCTTATCTCCAAATTCACAAAGTGCTTGCTAATGAAACTGGGCCTACCTTGTACTCCAGTTAAAAAATGGCCTTTCAAGTGAAAGTACATTTTTATCAAGGACAATGAGCTTTACTTACTTTAAATTACACCAGTGCACTTACCCTTTCCAACTAACTGTCATTCCCTATCTCCATATTACATACTGGTATATATTGCACACACCTTTATTGCACTACAGTTAAAGTCTACAAGCTCCTATTTCTGCCTACCAGACTCTTACCCCCATAGCTAGTCCGAGATCTGAACTCTGCATTGTTACATTAGCACTGCCCAACACCCTAAGAATCCTTAAAGGGGAACTATCACGAAAATGAAAATTTAATATTAGCTTCAGCATACTGAAATAAGATTTTCTAAATACAATCAATTAAAAATTCTGTACCGTTTCTAAAATAATCAAGTTTATATTCACTATCCCTCTCTCAGCATCTGTTTCTTCTCATTTTGTCTTCATTCAGGAGTTGGGTTTTAGATGAATAATCCAATATATCTTATAGGGTGGGGGCTCCTTTTACCTAGAAGATGTATTAGAGCTCACTCTTTTGAAATCCTGTCTCTCTACATGCAGAATTTGTGCAAAAGGCAGTTATTTTGTTTGTACTGGAATCAGTTATTTGAGTGAGCTCTAAAACAGGAAATGGAGCCCCCTCTATAAAATATATTGGATTATTCATCTGACACCCAACTGCTGCATGAAGACAGAATGAAGAGAAACAGATGCTGAGAAAGGGATAGTGAAAATAAACGTGATCATTTCAGAAACAATACAGAATTTTTAATTGATTGTATTTAGAAATTGTCTTACTTCAGTGTGAGGAAGCTCCCCGGGGGGCAGAGTCGGGCCGCGCTGGCCAGGCGCCCTAGGCAAGCCGGGCAGTCTAGGCGCCGGCTTAGTGTGCGCATGCGCGAATGGCCGCTCGCGTGCGCATGCGTGAATGGTCGCTTGCGTGCGCGAATTGCCGACCACGTGCACATGCGCGAATTGCCGTTCGTGTGCGCTGATTAGATTCTTGCACATGCACACAAGCGAAAAACTACCAGAGATAGTCGGGCAGAGACGGGACCGGACCCGGGGTAGGTGACAGAGGCGGTACGTGCCTGGCGCCCCCCCAGCTTTGCGCCCTAGGCACGTGCCTACTCTGCCTACCCCTAGTTCCGGCCCTGTCGGGGGGCAAGTGCTTTGTGCCTGGGGGCTCACTCTAACACTTAATGATGGCTATAGCTGAATGAGGTTAGGCTGAGCCTAGCAAAAGTATCTATGTGTATTATAGCCTGGGCAAAAAAATTGGAAATATGAATTTTCCATTGCAACCTGTTTCATTCCCACAGGTATGAAGGTCACTGTTTGGACATAATAGAATCTTATTATTGTTGTCTAACATAATGTTTTGTCTGGAGGGATCTATGTGCAATATCAGTCTATGCGTTGCAAGGAAAGGACAGTCGGCAAGTAGAAACCGGTGAGTCAGAACATTGCCTGCTCACTCATTATGTCTAAACATAGAAGCCAAGTGAACCAGCTGCAATCCATTTTAATGACAGCAGACTGACACAGTAAATCAAGACGGGCAGCTCTAAGCCTCTTTTCAATGAAAAAGCCCTCTTACAGGAAAACATTCTTAAATGGAAAGGGGATTAGGAAGCAGGTTGAAGCCACTAATGTTATAAGACACTTCAGGATTGATTCTGTCCCATAACACAGGGACCAAGAGAGATATTTAGGTTAATGCATTCATCTACAGAATAGCCCAGCTATTTCCATGGATCCCACCAGCTGTTGCTAAACTTTAGTCTTCAACTGTTTTTCAAATGCCAATGACCTGGCTTGTCCCATTATTGCTGGCTTCTCTGGGAGCTGTAGTTTGGTAGAAGGTGAAAGTCCATGGTCTTGGCATCACCTTTAAAACCTCTGGCAGGAGGACACACGACAAAGACTTTATAACAGCCACATTGAGACCTTGCAAATATGAACTCAAGTCTTGTGAGTAGTGATGGGCGAATTTGCGCCAAAAATTTGTAAAACTGCGCCGGCGTCCGTTTTTTTTATGCCGACGCCCATTTTTAACGCCAGCGTCCTTTTTTGGACGTCGGCGACATTTTTTTTTTACGTCAGCGAATTTTTGCGCCAGTTTCGCGAATTCGCGCCTGGCGAATAAATTCGCCCGTCACTACTTTTGAGATCAAATTGAGGTTGACCAGGAAGGAAAGTGCAGACTAACAAAGCAAGGTCATTCTGTGTAGGTGGCACAAGGACTTTGGGCAACAAGATATTTGCTTACACTCTGAAATCCAGTCCTTTAGTTCTCATAAATAAACTATTTCTAACTCTATGAAAGTCTCCACGAAAGTTGCTTTCACACATTTTGAGTTTTCTGTACTAGAAGTTTCAGAATTTAGCAATTAAAACAATTGCAAACATTTGAAATGAAATAAAACCTCAATGGGAGTTGTATCTTCAACATTCAAAATGTTGGGGGGAATGTAATACTGGTCACCAATGGAAAAATCGTTAGCAATTTAATACATGTTCACCAAACTTGTCTTTGCAAATATTTTGTGAACACTTTGCCCCTCACACAAGTATAGTGATTGTGAATGTTATCATTTGCAATAGTGCGCAGTGTATGTAGTAACATTTCTTAATGAAAAATTTGTTACGTTTGCTCCAAAATTTTAAACCACCTTCAAGCTGATCTTAAAAGTTCCCAATACCCAATTAAGATTTGCACCCTGGATTGGCACCCTGAATCTAGAACCAATGCCAAGCACCCTTGTCTCGGCTCGTGCTTCTGCCTGTAGCAGCCGCCTTTGGCCTCAGGAGGAGCCCTCAGCTACTCAGATGCCGCCAGGTCTTAAAACGAGAGGTGCAAGGCGAAAGGTTAAGCAAAGTCTTTTGGGCAGAAGGTCGTGGTACAAGGTGTAAGACAGAATCGTAGTCAGGACAGGACGGGTCGAGGCAGGCAGAGAATAAGCGAAGTCAGGCAGGCAGGGGTCAAAACCTGAAGATCAATCAGAAGGGATTTAGCAGAAGAGATAGTCGGTATACAACCAAGGGTCAGGATCCAGAGGTCAGAATAGTCAAAAGCCAGGCAGGGGTCAAAAAAGGAATCAAATAAGTTCAAAACAGAATAGCACAAAGCTCAAATAGAACCAGGAACAAACTCCTATAACGGGCAGCGTGTAAAAGGAAAATGTCTCTTTAAATACCTTTTAAATTTTGCACCATTGCACGCTGGCGTCATCACGCCAGCGCTCCTGCGCCATTAAATCAAAAGGAGGCGCGTGTGCCCCCTAAGGAACCGGAGCCTGCAGTGCAGAAGGCATCCCGGCCGTCCCCCCACTAGACTACCAGGGTGAGTTGTAACAGCAATAAAAGCCTAATGAAGAATATTTAATTGTGACATGTGAATTTTTATTCTTATTTATGCAAAAATGTGTTCTTTTTTTGAATTTTATTACATTTCCCCCTTTGAATTATAATTTTTAAAAATTAATGGAATAATGCAATTATCGCAATTACGTTTTGTTTTGATAAAGCATTTTCAATCAAAACTGAATAAGGAACAACTTTCTATTTAAAGTAAACTTGGTTACACTGCTCTTCTGAGCACTTTTGCCATGTACTGCATTTGTCTGTGTTTAATGGTTTAAAAGATAGTTGCAGTAATTTCTATAAATGGGGCTTACAGCTCAGCAGCCCTATGCTAGAGCTGCTGTACTGAGAGATAATTGCATGTAAACGCTATGCTTAATGTATAAATCATGCTATTGTACAGCCCTGCGGCCAGTACCATTTTCTGAGTCCTCAACTTGCTAATTATCAGATTATTGGCTCCTGTTAGTGATCTGACATGGACCCAATGCTCTTACTCTCACTTGCCTGAGGAAAAAATTATTTATTTCAATGTTGAAAAATTCATAAAAGTTTATTTTAAAAATGCATAATACTAAGGTATTAAAAATATATTTAAAGAAGTGCAAGATGCAAATCATTGTGTATTCACCCCATTTTTCTTTATCCACAGTGGAACATTCTTAAATTGCACCTGCTGCAATCAATCATAGAGTTTTGCCCCAAACAACAAAGGTACAAAGGTTTGCACTAGTTAGCATTTTGTGCACATTGGGTGCAACTTGTGTGAAATAAATTATGGAACATTAAAAAAATATTTTGGGATAATTGTAAATTTTGTCAGCCCATGAAGGATATTTATGTTTACAGAATTCAGTTTTTGCAAAGAAAATTAATATTGTTGTAACTAGGGATGCACTGAATCCACTTTTTTGGAATTGGGGCAAATGCCTGAAGAATTCATCTTAATCCTAGACTGAATCCTAACCCTGATTTCATATGCAAATTAGCATATATGGGGGTGGGGAATCCGCATGTGGAAAAAATGTATCAACTTTCTAATTGGTTTAACTAAAGTCTCACATTTTTTAGGGTTTAGATTCGATCAGGGTCGGACTGGGGGGCCCGGGGCCCACCGGGACTTCTGGTCCAAGGGCCCCCCAACAGCCCCCCTGGCCCCCTACTGTGATGCGCCAATCTTGGCGATATTGTGTTAGGACGCCACTCAGTGCGCATGCATGAATGTTGCCATGCGCATGCGCGAGCTGCGTCTCTCATCGCACATGCGCAAACTGCGTCTCTCAGCGCGCATGTGCGAACTGGGTCGCTCAGTGCGCAGGCGCAGCGGCAAAAACTTTTTTCCCCCAAACTTAAGTTATCGGGAGAGGGGGTCTGGCCCGGTGGGGGCCCACAAGAGTCGGGGCCCACTAGGTTATTTCCCGGTGTCCTGACGGGCCAGTCCGACAATGGATTCCATTCAGGCACTTGGATTTGGTTAAATCTGAAAAAGGCTTAGATTCAGACAATCCTGAACTGAATTCTGGATTTGCCACATCCATAGTGGTGACAGAATTAATTCCATGTTGGCAAAATGGAGAACATGTTTTAGCCTTCACAGAATTAGTTTTGTGCTGACAAAATCATTGCGTGTTCACAGAAATGATTTGTCTTTACAAAGTTTGTGACTATGAAATCTATTACTTTATCAAAAATCACTAAAAAAATGTTGGCTAAATGGAGAAAATGCTTTAGTCTTCACAGAATTAATTTTGTGCTGACAAAACCATTACATGTTCACAGAAAATATTTGTGTTTACAAAGTTTGTGACCATGAAATCTATTATTTTATCAAAAATGAATAAAAAAGTGTCCCCCGTATTAACCTTTAATCATTTAGCTGAATGATAACAGTTTCATACCATCAGATTTTATGTAAAACTATTTTCATTTATAAGGCTCAGGTTGAATATAGGGGCAAATTTAAACTAAAAATATAATATAACTAGATAATTGTACAGAAAAATGTGCAGACAAATCAGTTGTTAGACAAGGGGCTTTGGTGGCATGGGAACAAATGGAGAGACCCAGTATCTATATCTCTTTATATCTCATTACCAATTCTTCTCTTTTTAACAACCACAGTAAGTTTGTAACCCCAAACCCAACTATAACATGATTACTGGACATTTTTCTTTGTTTCCATAACAACAGGTACTCTGCTGGCTTTCAGCATAAAGCTCTTCAACGGTGCATAATACTTGCACAGTTTATACTTTCTAATTAATGCTATTTAGTTATAAAAAATATATAAGCCTGTTAGTGTTCAAAATGTGATATTTACAAATTTGTTTTAACATTGGTTTTAACATGATTACAAAATATAGGTTATTATATATAATGTTATTTGGAAAGGGTATATGGAACCATAAGGTTATTATTGAAATATATTAAACAGAATCTTATACAGGTATAGGATCCCTTATCTGGAAACCCGATATCCAGAAAGCCCCAAATTACAGAATGGCTGTCTCCCATAGACTCCATTTTATCCAAATAATCCAAATTTTTAAAAATGATTTCCTTTTTCTCTGTAATAATAAAACAGTAGCTTGTACCTGATCCCAACTAAGATATAAATGATCCTTATTGGAAGCAAACCCAGCCTATTGGGATTTATTTAATGTTTACATGAATTCCTAGTAGACTTAAGGCATGAAGACCCAAATTACAGAAAGATCCATTATCCGGGAAACCCCAGGTCCTGAGCATTCTGGATAACAGGTCCCATACCTGTACTATGAATGAGTTATTGGGGGGAATTATACAGGGCAAAAGGAGATGCTATGAGTATTGAGAAGTTACATAGTTTAGCAAAGGCATTATAAACAGGGGCGATCCTGGCCCCTCCGCCGCCTGAGGCAGCAGCAGTTGCTGCTGCCCCCCTCCCCCAGAAATTGGCTCTTAAAGTACAAGGAGCAGCATTTTTGCTGCCCCTGGTACCTAGTGGGGCACTGCTGCCTGAGGCGACAGCCTCAACTCACCTCATTGGCGAAGCACCCCTGATTATAAATAGGGATATTTGACCAGTGGATGAAATTATGGGGGAGATTTTATATGAACAGCGAAAGGCCTTTAAAAAAGGGGTTATATGTCATATATGAGAGAGAAAGTATATAGTGAATAAAGTCCCCCCCCTATTGTAAAATATAAGGATATTATAAGTTACCAAGGAGTTCCATGACTGAAGGCCTTCTGCTTTTATACAGGTCATGGAACTCCGAGGTTACTTTGATTATCCTCATATTATCCAACAAGGGTACTTTATTTATTATAATACACAAGTCAGTCATGTGACAAACATGACATCGCTAAGCTCTGTTTATAACTGATGACATCACTAAGAGCCATTTAAAGGTATATAATACACAAAAGCCATGAATATCCTGTAAATTAAATCCTTATAAACGGTGAGTTCTGATGTCATTTCTGTCACATGACTCATTGAAATTTGTGTATTATAATAAATAAAGTACCCCCAGTTGTAAAATACGAGGATATTAGAAGTTACCTCGGCGTTTCATGACCTGTAAAGCACTGCGTATCTTGACAGCGCTATATAAATAAATGATGATGATGATGATGCTGTATAAAAACACTCGGCCTTCGGCCTCGAAGGCTGCTCTGATGTTCTTCTACTTAGGAAAAAAATAGAAACCTTTCACAAACCTTTCCTAAGTAGAAGAACATCAGAGCAGCCTCTTTCTTTCTCCTGACAACTTCCTTGACTACTTGGTGGTCAGACTGGTGGGAAACTGACCAGCAGGTGGCGCTGTTGTATCAAAATTCATTCATATTAACAGTACTGTATCCCTTAATATCTTGGAATAAAAAATAAATAAATAATGAATGTAAATTACAAAAGTGCTTAGAATAGCCTCCTCATCAATTATTTTAAAGGTTTACTTATCCTTTAAAATAAAATTGTCACCAATTGTTGGTGCATCCTGCATAATCACATTAATGGACCATTAATGCCTTATTCAACAGCCGAGAGAATGCAATGGCGTGCCTTTTAGATTAAATGAAAGGGCGTTTCATCTTAAAGGTGAAGGAAAGGCATTTTAGGCACCCCAAGTGATTGTATCTACCTACCTCACACCCCGTGCTGTTGCTCCTTTCAGGAGAAAACAGTACCGGCCAGGGGTTCTTCCAGCGAGCACCACGAGCAATCCACTTCCTGCTTCTTCTTTCTTCAAATTTCCCGGGGCAGACGTATCCACAGTAGAATGAAATCGGCAGCCTTTTCATTACAGTTCGGGTTTTCGCTTTACTGCGCATATGCGCCAGTGCAAAGAAAGTAGAAGCAGGATGAGGATTGTCCGTGGTGCTCGCTGGAATAATTTCTGCTGATAGGAGCACCGTTCCAAAGTGACAGGTAAGTAAATACAATCACTTGGGGGTGCCTGACTTTTGGCACCCCAAGTATAACAACACTTTTCCTTCTCCTTTAAGCTGCCAAAAATGAGAGTAATTTGTAATTGTCTCCAAAAAGTGGTTTTAGTGGCAGATAGATTAGACAGTTCCAAGAAAAGGTTGTTTGCCTTTTTTAACATGGGCGACAATACAAATTTACTGATATCCACACAATTTACTAACTTTCGTGTTTCCCAGAATCATACTTTTTATCCCTTAAAATAATGGATTATACTATTTACTAATTGCCTTCTAAATGCTGTTGAGAGCATTTAGAATTTAATGGAATTTGTCCTTTTCCAATTGTAAAACCTTTCTTTGATTCGAGCTTTTGGAGGTTTTTGGGGTTTTTTTTTTCTTTTGTATTTGCACGAAAAATTTGAGGATTTTCGGAATTAGTATTCGGATTAGTTCTGCATTGTTAATTGTTTGCACTTTATATAATAGGCTTTTAATAAATGAAATGGAAAACACGGTTTCACAGAAAATGAACTTATTTAATGATACTTGGATGTCTAGTTGGGCGACAGGGACACCTGCAACTCTCCCTGCTGAGAAGCCGCATCCTCTTCCTGGTCCTTTTAAATCCGGTTGCATCACTTGATGTCATCACGCTGGTGTGAAATTTAAATATTTAAAGGTGCCGGGTCCAGTTTCCAATTGCCCAACAAAGGTTTATTGTAGTTAGTTCTTGGTTGCGTTTCTAGTCTGTTTCTCTGTCCCTTGACCTTTCTCTGTCCTTGATCACCTCTGTATCACTGCCGGAATTTACATTTGTTATTAACTATTCTTCTGGACCCTGACTCTGTACTGCCCTGACTGACTCAGCCTCTTTCTTCAACTACACTTAGGGGCACATTTACTTAGGGTCAAATATCGAGGGTTAATTAACCCTCAATATTCGTCCGTCAAAGCAAAATCCTTCGACTATCGAAGTCGAAGGATTTACCACTATTTGTTCGTTCGAACGATCGTAGGAAAAAATCGTTCGATTGAACAATTAAATCCTTAGAATCGAACGATTCGAAGGATTTTAATCCATCGATCGAACGATTTTCTTTTGATCAGAAATTTGTTAGAAAGCCTATGGGGACCTTCCCCATAGGCTAACATTGATGTTCGGTAGGTTTTACTTGGCAAAGTAGGGGGTCAAAGTTTTTTTTAAAGAGACAGTACTTTGACTATCGAATGGTCGAATAGTCGAACGATTTTTAGTTTGAATCATTCGATTCAAAGTCGTAGTCGAAGGTCGAAGTAGCCAATTCGATGGCCGAAGAAGCCAAAAAATACGTTCAAAATTTGAAGTATTTTTTCTTCTATTCATTCACTCGAGCTAAGTAAATGTGCCACTTAGTTCTTTCCCCATTACTCCAGTCACATGTTCCGGTTCCCTTGATTGCCCAGAACTCTCGCCTTGGTTCTCTCACTTTAAGACCTGGTGGCATCGGAGTAGCAAAGGACTCCTCCCAACACGAAAGGCGGCTGTTATAGGCAGAAGTGTGAGCCATGACAGGAACCTAGGCGATGGTTCTGGGTTTGGGATACCGAACATGACAGTAAAATGTAAAATGAGAATGGTGCTAAATGGGCCTCCCCATCTTAGTACAAAGTTGAACCAGGGACAGATCAAGTTGTTGTAGCCATTGTAGAGTCAGGGAATATCTTTCTTTCCCTTTCTCATATCAAATCGGAAAGGCTTCAGGTGGGTTGTGCCTTTCTGTGGATGAACTAGAAATTAGAAGTGATTTATATGAGCCAAACGTTGAGCTTGATGGACATGTCTTTGTTCTCACCAGAGCTGCTATGTAACTCTGCCATCTTAGACGTTCAATTGCTGTTGTTCCATCTCAGGTCCGTTGCACAAAATAAACGCAAAGAATTCAAGGATAAATCCCCTCTGATCATATATAACCTTAAATTGCTCTGTGTCCTAGGGACTGGAAAAAAAACAAACTTAAAAAGCAGAAATATCAATATGTTTTCTGCTGTCTGCTTCATAGAAGAAATAGTGCTATCCATCAGCCATGATCTTTTACATGCGCTCCCTTGGCGTGACTTTTAATCATCATTTTCTCGCAGAGCAGAGAACTAGGATTATCGTGACCGAGAGCTCTTTTAGTGTGGTTAGAATAATCAGCCAAACACACTGCATGATGCCCTCTCCACTCCTCCACTTCTGTGCCCATATATTAAGAACAGCTTACAGTAAAATTGGGATGGTTTGAATTTTGTTATTTTCAACCCTTCCATTTGGATACAGATATATATCAATTGATATAAAGTGGCAGAGACAGACGTGAGGGACTTGAAGCCTGTAATGTTTGCTAGAAACTCAGTGGACCTCTGACGTTTTGATACAAGTGTATTTTATTACCCATTGCTTGACTCTATCTTTATTTATTATCATGTGAAGACCCCTCTGTGGCTCTCTCCACTTGTGCAGCAGAGCATTTTCCTTTCCGTATATGTCAGTCCATTATAAGCTTTCCTTGTCTACAACATCCTCACAAATCAACTGCAAACTCCACAGAGTAAAGCTGACTGCAAATCCTAATGGATGGACTAAGAGACATAAACTAAGGGGCCGATTCACTAAGGGTCGAATATCGAGGGTTAATTAACCCTCGATATTCGACTAGGAATTAAAATCCTTCGACTTCGAATATCGAAGTCGAAGGATTTAGCGCAGATAGTTCGATCGAACGATCGAAGGATAATTCCTTCGATCGACCAATAAAATCCTTCGAATCGAACGATTCGAAGGATTTTAATCCAACGATCGAAGGAATATCCTTCGATCAAAAAAAGTTAGGCAAGCCTATGGGGACCTTCCCCATAGGCTAACATTGACTTCGGTAGCTTTTAGATGGCGAACTAGGGGGTCGAAGTTTTTTTTAAAGAGACAGTACTTCGACTATCGAATGGTCGAATAGTCGAACGATTTTTAGTTAGAATCCTTTGATTCGAAGTCGTAGTCGCAGTCGAAGGTTGAAGTAGTCCATTCGATGGTCGAAGTAGCCCAAAAAAACCGTCGAAATTCGAAGTTTTTTACCTTCTAATCCTTCACTCGAGGTTAGTGAATCGGCCCCTTAGTATAATCAATATTACAACATACCCCCCAATCACCTTTTTTTTTTAGATGGGACAGTCTTAAAACACAAACAGCCATAGCTGAGTCTGGAATGGTTGATTTGTGCCATTATGTAATAGGTTTTATTTAAAGTATGTGCATTCCAGTCATTTATAGATTTCCAAAAAAAGTTGGTAAAATGACATACATTGTACATAAATATTGATTGAATTTTGTTGTGTTTCTGATCTACCCATTATCTGGAAACCCATTATCCGTAAAAGGCCGTCTCCCATTGATTTAATTTTATCCTAATTTTTAAAAATGATTTCCTTTTTCTCTGTAATAATAAAACAGTAGTTTGTACTTGATCCAAACTTAGATATAATTAATCATTATTGGAAGCAAAACCAGACTGTTGGGTGTATTTAAGGTTTACATGATTTTCTAGTAGACATAGGGTGTTATTTATCAAAATCCGAATTTATCTCATTATTTTCTGAAATATTCACTGACAAAATCCACACAGGTTATTTCCCCTTATTTATCAATACATTTCCCTAAAAAAATTCCAGTGCGGGAAAAAACTCAAAAAAATCGTGACAATTGTATGAAAATTTACAAATCTTTCAGATTTTTGCCCGAAAAAAACAAAATCTTCGGATCTTTGCACGAAACCCAGCACAGATCAGGATATCTTCGGGACTTCTCCCTTTGACTTATTTACAACCTTGGCAGATCTGAAATGCCGGATTTTTGGATTCTAACTTTTTTCATCCTTGGGGTATGGAAAAACGAAAAATATGGATTCTATATTAAAAAAAATTTAGAGTCATTTGCCTTCAGACTTTAATAAATAACCCCCTTAAGGTATGAAGATCAAAATGATGTAAAGATCTGTTATACAGAAATCCCCAGGTCCAGAGCTTTCTGGATAACAGGTCCCATACCTGTAATAGTAGATTGGAAACCTCTGTATGAGCTCTGGTGCTCTGGAGTCATGTTTTTTTGGTATTATTTTTGAAGTGGACATTTCCAGCTATTGTACTCCAACAAGACCCCGTTGAGTCTTGTCAGGATTATGATCTCTGTAAAGAAAGCAACAATTTAACTTGTAGAAATAGAGATGTGGTGTGTCTGTCCCAAACAAATTCACTTCACATTTAACCCACTGGATATTTGTGTTTGATTTATTTGACATTAGATTGGAAAAGCTGAATATGGTAAGTACAGATTTTTTTAAAAGTACAAGCCTATGACAGAGGGGTGGGGTAGTGAGATCACTGATTGCTCACATTGATATCTGTCCAGATGTGTCTTCTTTGCCGTTTCTAATTATTGCTTTTCCTTTGGGAAATTTCACGTTAGTTGAGATGCACTGACAAATAAATTGCATTTGTCATTAGAAAGCATGTGAAACTATGGTGGTCATGACTATCTTAATGAAGCACCAAATCTGAAAGGAACTCAGTGTTATTGACCTCATTTGAGCTTAATAACATGTTCCACATCCAGTGAAATATCCTTCTACATGCTCTTGAATTTAAGACTTATCAGCTACCAACCAATTAGGAATTTCAGGCCTGAGACACCAGTTGCAGTCCACAAATTAGATGTTGAACATTATTTTAGCTGCAGAATTCTTAAAGGGTGGGTAGAAATTCTACAATGCTGCCTCTGTCCAAATAAGCATTTTCGAAACATAACCATGAATAGTGTAATTCATCCAGGTCACGGTATTTCTAGTATAAGTAATTCTAAAACAATAGAGAACCAATAGAGACCAATAGAGACCACTTTACAAAAAGGAGCACCTTTCAAAGATTTCTATGAACAAAGTCAAAGGAACAAGTACTATTACAGTAGTTGAGTCAGGGCAACTTGATCTTCTTCTACTGAGCTTGCCACAGTTCAGGGCCCCCCTTGCCATGCTGGCCATCCAGCTGCACTGTGCTAAGGTGAGCTTGATAAAGGGACCTGCCTGAAACGTTGCCATGTTTTTGAAGTCTACAGTGAGCCAATGAAAATCACTTTTTTCATCCAGTAAAACGAACAGTGTGCTACAGTGTTTTTGGATTTTGTTAAGGTGGGCAAGTAAAGGCAGAAGTAGGCCTCACTCCGAACTCCTGCCTCCCCCCCCCCAAAACCCCCATGTTGTGACTTAACTGAAACCCCATAATAAGAAGCCATAAGTATGATATAATTTTCCCTTTTCCCTGGCCAACTTCATGTCATACTTACTCGGACATAGCAAGTTAACTGTCCCAAATGGGAGGGTAAAAGTTCCTAATAAGGAAATCTGGATCACAGAATGTAACTGCATGCCAGAAAAATCCCAAGTAGAATGAAACCACCACGGGTGAACATAGAAAGAAATGTACAGCAGCAAACATGGGAACTCCATTTCTGCAGAGGAAACGGACTGAACCAGATGAAGGGCAGAGAAAAGTGCAAATATTCCGAGTCTATACAATGACTCTGCATAGTATAGAAGTCAACTGAGCACATAAGGAATCTTATCCTGTTCCAAATGTGCTTGCACCATGCAAGAAATCAATTGGAGTAGGCTAATAACTGAGAAGAGAAGCACCATCTGTACAAAATTCATGCATATCCCCTAGACAGGGATTTCAGAAGAATAGGGATGTCGCGGACTGTTCTGCGGCGAACTTGTTCGCGCGAACATCGGCTGTTCGCGTCCGCCGCAAGTTCGCGAACGTCGCGCGACGTTCGCCAATAGGCGTTCGCGTCAAAATCGTTCGACCATTCGACCATTCGGTCGCTAAAATCGAACGATTTTCGTTCGATTCGAACGAAAATCGTTCGATCGAACGATTAAAATCCTTCGATCGTTCGAATCGAACGATTTTCGGATGTTCGAAGTTCGCGAACTGTTCGCGAACTGTTCGCATTTTTTGCCGGTGTTCGCGAACGGCGTTCGCGAACACATTATCGGCGTTTCGCTACATCCCTGCAGAAGAATACTTCAGGGAATTTAAGAGCAACCACACAGAGAACCCCTGTTGGACAGCCCTACAACCCAGTTTGGACTTAAAGTGAAAATCTTACTTGAAAAGAACAAGCTATAGAAAACTAGACCAACTGCTAAGGCAAAGGGAGTACAATATCTAGGAAAGCCATACAGCCAATGACGCCTACTTGCCACCAGACCTCACAGGCAGGCCAGTAAAGCACACGGATGGGGGACAGAGTATTTGCCACTGGACAAGATATAAGCAGGCCCAGTAGGCACATGGATCAAGGACAAACAAGTGATATCATATTAACACCATAATGCCCTACCTGATCCAGTAGATGAAGAACTGTTGATTCCATATCACAAAGACCAAAACCCCAGTGCTTAGGATGCTTTTTAGCCGGCTTTCCCAAGGCTAAAAAGAAAATGTGCTTCCAATGGGAGCCAAAAACTGAAGCAGAAGGATAAAAAGCCATCGGACTGGGGTTGGTGGTTGCACTTTTAAAAGAACAGCGACACTAAAAAAATGAAAGTAGTTTAAAGGAAGGACAATATACTGTTCTGTTGCCCTGCACTGGTAAAAACTGGTGTTTGCTTTAGAAGCGCTACTATAGTGTTATATACTACTATAAATAAGCTGCTGTGTAGCCATGGGGGCAGCCATTCAAGCACAGGATACACAGTAGATAACAGATAAGTACTACTATAGTTTATATAAACAAGCTGCTGTGTAGCCATGGGGGCAACCATTCAAGCACAGGATACACAGTAGATAACAGATAAGTACTACTATAGTTTATATAAACAAGCTGCTGTGTAGCCATGGGGGCAGCCATTCAAGCACAGGATACACAGTAGATAACAGATAAGTACTACTATAGTTTATATAAACAAGCTGCTGTGTAGCCATGGGGGCAGCCATTCAAGCACAGGATACACAGTAGATAACAGATAAATTCTGTTATCTACTTATCTGTTATCTGCTGTGTGTCCTGTGCCTTTTCTCGTGTTTCAGCTTTGAATGGCTGCCCGGATGGCTAAACAGAAGCCTGGTCATATAAACTATAGTAGTACTTATCTGTTATTTACTGTGTATCATGTGCTTGAATGGCTGCCCCCATGGCTATACACCAAATTGTTTACATAAACTATAATTGTGTTTCTGAAGCAAACGCACCAGATTTACCAGTGCAGAGCAACAGTACATTATATTGTCATTCCTTTGTCTAACCGTTTCATTTTTTGTGTTACTGTTCCTTTAAAGCTTTGGAGAGGATCCTTCTGATGGGAGCAGTGGGGATATCCCACTAGCTACAGAGTTGCCTTAGAAAGAAAAATTGCGATAAGTATGATATAATTTTCCCTTTTTCCATTAACACTATTTATTATATCCCCTCTCTATATGCCAATGCATGAATGCTAAGAAATGTCATCCACTGATTCATAAAATTAAAGGAACATCCATCTTGGAATCTGAGTCAGAAATTAATCCTAAAAATGAAAAAAAAATGTAATAATAAAAAAAGAATAATTCATTGTGAAGTGAGCAATCAGGTCTCTTCGTTATTATATTCTGGGAAAGTAATTTGTATTAGTTGTAGGTCATTCTCATCTCAAGTTGCTTTATACAAGGAAACAGAAAAAAATGCAAATATTTAATTTTTACATTTAAAAAGATCTGACTATATCAGAATCTGACTCTCTCAGGAGAGTTTATGTTGGTAGACAGTGTATCTAGGGCTAGAGGGCAAGTGTATGGAGAGTCTTACCTTCCATTTACCAAAGGTGGCCATATACAGGCAAACAATAGGTGCTAATCTATGACTTTAGGTGGCCATAGATGGTAAGATTTTTAAAAGACCTTTTCATTATTGTAAAGCCAAGCTTATCTTGAAACAATCGTTTATATGTATGATTTGTCCATCAACTAAAAAGACCATTTCAAGGGAAATCATCTAGTTCAGAGCTGTCCAACTTCTGTGGTACCGAGGGCCAAAACTTTACTGGCCTATGTGGTGGAGGGCCAATAATAGAAGTCAGTGTTGGCCACTCCCCCTTTTAAACCACAGTAAACCACACCCATGTTACCACAAGAACTTTTAAGATCATATCCAGATTAACGGCGGTAGCACACCAAAACCCATATGGCTGGTGATCACTGCAGGGAAATCCCTCATCACTCATATGTGAAAAATTGAAGTCATGTTAAAAAATACCCTTAAATCCATATGCCTCATCCTCCGCTGTGGATAATACAACAACCCCCCAACACATGATTAAACACCTTAGGGGCCCTTGACAACAATTTGCAAATGCTAACAAACCCCAAGAACAAACCCCTAACAGGCTTACATCCCACAGGTAGTGTAGGGCAAGCAGAGAATGGCACACACAAGCAGCACAGAGTAAGTAGAGAATAACACACAAGCAGCACAGAGTAAGTAGAGAATAACACACACAAGCAGCACTGAGTAAGCAGAGAATGGCACACACAAGCAGCACTGAGTAAGCAGAGAATGGCACACACAAGCAGCACTGGGCATGCAGAGAATGGCACACACAGAGAGGGAAGGCAGAACAGAGCAGGAGAAAGGGAAAGCTATCATTCTAATATGTACTACATACAGTGACACAGTGCTGGTGCCCCATTAGCATTTTGAATAAGGTGAGAACAGGTGAACAATGTGGGCAGTTTCAGTCTGGGTCTCAGTTGTGCACAGTACAGATTTTCGGATGTGAACAATAGGGTTGTCACAAGTGTGAACAATGCAGGAGGATCACAGGTGTGAACACTTACATATGGTAAGCAAACACAGCCACAGAGGGGGGCCACGAGTTGGACAGCCCTGATCTAGTTATAGCCAGGAAAACTATGGCTAGCTGCCTGGTTGGCCATGCAAATAATTGGACAATGGATAGATTTCAATGTGAACAATGAAAATCTTTTAACCTGCCCGATCGATTTTCTGACCAATGTCGGACGAAGAATCGTTAGATGCATGATCGTTCGATGCCCATAAATCTCATGATAATTTGATGGATTTGTTGGATCACACTAAAATCAGTCGTTAAAGGAGAAGGAAAGACAGCCTGCACTTGGGGGTGGCAAATGTTAGGCCCCCCCAAGTGAATGTATTTACTTACTTGAAACCCCAGTCCGGTGCTCCTATCAGCAGAAAACTGCACCGGCCCAGGGTTATACCAGTGAGCACCACTGAGTGTCTTCCTCTTTCTTCACCCAGCTGCGCATTTTTTTTAACTAAAAAGTCAACTATTTCCTCAACTGCGCATGCGATTGCCCCGGGAAATTTGAAGCAAGAAGGAGCTTGAAGAGAATCGCTCCTTGGTGCTCACTGGTATAACCCTGCTGATAGAGGCGCAGGCGCGGGGTTTCAGGTAACTCAATACAATCACTTGGGGGTGCTTAACATTTGGCACTCCCAAGTGCAGGATGCCTTCCTTCTCCTTTAAGGAGAGAAAAATCTTAACGTCTATAGTGAGCTTTAGTCATCAGCTTACTGGCATAGGTAAAGGATCAAAATAACAGCCTACCCAGCAAATATCATGGCGAGTATTAATCATATATCTATCAGTATATACAGTAAATGTCTCAGAAAATTAGAGAATCATTCCATCAATTACTTGTGGACAACCGACCTTATTAGTAATCTTTCCAAACATAACATGGTATTACACTCCATGTTTTCTTTGGATGGACCATGGAAAACAATCCCGACCCCCAGTCATATGCTTTCAGAATTCTCGATTAATGCACAATATGAACTATGCTAAGCCAGCACCCAGTAAAAATTCAAGATCAGGAAAGGATAGGAACTATGGTGGCCATTTATTGATTCGAAGATATCTATCAACTAATATGAAAATATCATCAAAAAAGATCTTTCACTTTGTTAATATGCTTCTTATTATTACTGGAGAAGCTTGGTGAGTCTTTTGTTGAGTTCTCATACTCTCCTCTACATTTTCTGAATTCTGAGGCATATGTGCTGGGAGATGTTCTCCACCGATTTCTAAGATAAAAGGAACATTCATCTTAGTGTTTGAGTCAGATATTAAATCAAAGAAAGAGAAATGGTTTAATAATAGAAAAAGTATATTTTGCTGTGAAGTGGGCAATCAGGTCTCTTTAATATTATTTTCTGGGAAGGTAATTTGTGTAATAAGTCATTCTTGTTTTATATAAGAAAATCAGAAAATGATGGTACCAGTAGATGGTACATAGAGATGTAATTTTTTTGTTTTCACTATATCCAAACACTGTTTTAAAGGAAACAATTTATTACATTTGCAGTCAAACACACTCCGGCACTTCCAGATGGTTGGCAATATGTCTATCCTGCCTATTTTAATGAATGCTGCATAAATGTTTAATGAATACAGCCACCTTAGAAATAGTGGTAGTTCAATGGTTACCACAGTGGTTTGCTTTGTCTAGTGAATTGGATGCTAACGTCATTTTCAACAAGTACTAGCCACAACCTTCACCCAACTCGTGACACTGCACTAATACAATTGCTCACCAACCCCTTGAATGTTGCTTCCAGTAGCCTTAAAGAAGGTGCTTCGTTTTGAATTTCCAACTTGGAAGCCCGTTTTATTTGCATAAAACCCATGAGTACTGCCAAACAGAGCCTCCTGTAATACAGGCTACCAAGGTGCCACCAATAGCCAATCAGAACTCATATTTGGCACCCCTGGGAACTTTTGCGTTCTTGTTTTGCTCTCCAGATTTTGTTTACATTAGAATGTGGCTCACAGGAAAAAAGGTTGTAAACTCCTGATCTAGAGCTACAGTAACACTGGGCAAGTGTGTGGATGGTTTTGCTATCCCTTCACCAAAAGTGGCCATACACAGGCCAATATTAACTGCCAAACCAATCACGCCAGACCAAATCAACAGCCTACTGGCCTTTATATGGGGCCATACTTACAACCCAACCAATATCTATTGTCATTTTGGAAAATCCTTGGTTGTGAATGCAGTCCTGTAATGATCCTATCTTTGGACTGTAGGTCAAATATTCAGATGATTTTACCCATAGTCAGGCTGGCCAACTCAAGCAAATATCTACTGCTTTTGTGATGTCTTTAGGTGCATAGCCAGCTTAAGGAAGCCACCTGAGAAGATAAATTCCCAGGGAAACAGAAGTTGAGATAAGACATTTAACTAATGCTATCACCAATGCTAAATTAACATTGTTTCCCAATTCCCAAGGCAGTAGGGGGGGGCTAGAGAACTTTGCTGGGGTAAAGGTAACATGCTCCCTCTCTACAGCTCTTAACAAGTTAAAATGTGCTGAAGGAATAGAACTCTCCATTTGAAGATGTTCCCAAGCCACCTCAATATTTAATTAAGCCCTGGTCCTCTGGAAGAGCAGAGCTGATCTATTAACTGGTTTGTTTCAGTTTTGGTATAAGGCTGAAATTTGGAGTGAGAGATAGATATGTCTCATTTTTTCCAACCTCAACAACCATGCGATTGTATTAAACACTGCCAAATAATTTGAATCCACTCGGGTTAATGTAAAAATGATGGAGAATACCTGTTTGGCAATCAGAATGACAGGTCTCTTGAATGAAGAAATACAAACGTTCAGATATGGAGCATTCTGGGAACACTACAAAATAAGTATTGCTCTGGCACGTCACTAGGAGTTTAACAGAAAATAAATGGAAAATAAATCCTATTTACAAATAAATATATGTTGTGTTCAAGCTGAAAGTCATTAAATAGTATGTGCATCGGTCTTAGAATAATCTTTCTAATACTTCTGCTGAATTTTTTTGGAATACCTTCTAGCGGTAAATATTGCTTCTGGGAACGTGAACCTAAATCAGCTTACTCGACAAATTGTTTTGGATAATCTCTATGAAAACCATGCCTGCTCAGATCTAAAGCTTGTTTGTCAAACTGGTTCTCAACAGAGCAATTTCTTATAACTTGAGGGAATTTCCCAGGCATGATACCTTTAACCGTACTCCTTAGATGCTTAGCAGTTGTCAGCATTTCTATCTATATATATTCATTTTCCAAGTATAGTAGGGGAATGTATATTTATTGGAAGATACCCATGTGCCTTAATGTGAGATGGTGTGCAGCCTATGAGTAAGTGCCCCAATAGGCACGAAACACGCTAGGTTTTTATGTCCTAATAACATTTTTTCAATTTTTTAACTAATTGCTTCTTTACTATTGGAGGTCCTCACATCTTTTTTGAAATGTTGTTCTGTGCTTCTTCTTCCCTTTGTGGACTGTCTCAGCTGTGTTGTCCATTGTGGACAGGGGCACAAAGCAAGTCTAGAAGTCCTGTGTCACTGCAATGAATATTGTACCATACTTCTTGCCCAGTAATTGTTCATAGACATTAGTGCTTGAGGACCAGCTCAAGTGAAGTGTGCAAAGGGCAATTTTGGATGTAAATAGCCATGTTTTACCCAATATGTAGTGTTTTCATGGGCACCCCAGGGATCACTTGAACGAGCAATCAATAGATATAATAAATGCTGTTTATTTGTGGTAATTTAAAAATAGTATGAAATGCCTTAATATTCTAGAAAATGTTTGCTAACTACTAGGCTGACACCAAAATCTTCTAACAGTCCCTAAATACTTTGCAAATATATATATTGATATTTCAGGACCCCTTTATTCAGTTCTCAGGGTCTACCATCCCCAACTGGTGATTTACTGTATGATGTGTATAAATAATGTACACTATTATCTTTATTGCATTTGCTTAATCGATCTCCCAACATTTTAAACATGAGACTAGGGATGAGCAAAATATTTTGCGTTTCACCAAAAAAACACACCCATAGATTAAAAATGGATAGTAAAAAAATATTGCGAGGTTTGAAAAATTGACCCACTTTATTCAATGTGTTTGGCGACTATTTTACTGTTTTTTGGAGCAACGAAAGGGGTCAGATTCGCCCATCGCTTTATGAGAGCAGTGAACATGGAAGGACAACATTTAGGGGTAAATTTCACTCTAGTGGCAGAACTTCACTATTAACTTCACTCTTAAAAATACCCCCTGGTGAGGAACACAGGAAAATCGACTGATTTATTCTTACTCCTTAGTGAAGCTTGAGTAAAGCCTACTAGCACCATTACCCACTACCGTTTGGGAGCCCTGAACTCTCTTCTGCAAAACAGCAGAAAACCCACATCACTGCAGAAAATAAACTACAGTGGCAAAGGTACAGACAAGAACAATGTCATAAACTAAAACAGGAAAGAGGTCAGGGCAAAAATTCCAAGCTTAAGTAAGCTCTAAAGAACAGAAGCCAGTTTGGCCATGGGTACAATGGTCAAAGAAAGTTTTAAACCCGACAGAGTATAAACCTGATCTAGACAACAAAAAATTACACCACAAAACATGCCTCCAGTGTCATCACATGCACACCCAATGTCAGAAAGTATGCACACTAACACAGTCGGGATCAAGCAAGTCCACAGATATGCCCTCTATATAATGATGAACTGCTCCTTGTCTAAAAGCTTGAACAGACTGAAGGAGGGGTTTGTTTATGCAGAGCTACTAATAGCCGTTTAAACATGATCTCCTGTAGGAGCATTAGTGCTTTATAATAGAAAATATTTGTAGATGTGGATACTTATAATCTATCTTACACAAAATGCAATGGGCTGTTGCTGATAACAGATATGTAACTGATAGGTATGGGCGAATTTGACCCGTTTCGTTTTGCCAAAAATTTGCCACCCGCGAAATGTCGCTGACGTCCATTAAAGTCTATGGCCATCAAAAATTTTTTGTCGTGCAGCAAATTATTTTGACGAGCGTCTTTTTTTTTTTTTTT
Source organism: Xenopus laevis (assembly GCF_017654675.1). Classification (NCBI taxonomy): domain Eukaryota; kingdom Metazoa; phylum Chordata; class Amphibia; order Anura; family Pipidae; genus Xenopus; species Xenopus laevis. The sequence goes on from NC_054376.1 coordinate 121,728,266, forward strand.
GACACACAACGCCATACAAGTCTATGGGCATCATTTTTGCTGCGAAACAAGGAGAAAAAATTCGCCCATCCCTAGTAACTGATGCTTAGTACTTCTTGTTGTTAGTTTCAGAACAGTACAGCCTTGCTGATTGTATTTCTATAATTAGCTTCATTAGAGCAGGATCTGATGATCACGCAGTTTGAATGTTTCCCAGAATGCTTTGCAATAGTAAAACACGAGTAACTTGAAAGATATAATCCCTTGGAAAGAGATGCACAATCCACATGCCAATATCTTTAAGAAAAAAAAGATATTGTAGCACAGACACACATTTATCATTATTATCTATCATCTATTTCAATAGAATGAGCCCTCTCCCATACCGACCCACATTATCTGTACATGATGTGAATGTAGATTCTTCTCCAGTAGCTGTAGGCACCAATCTGCCCTAATGCTCCAACAGCTCATTACGGGAAAGAATGTGAATGAGAAGAACAGACCTTTCCTTTGGGTTCAATGGGAAACTGCAGACCTTCAGCTGATGATGGAATATAGGGGTCATGGGTAATTCCTCTGCAGTAAGAATATCATTTTCACGTAACCAATCATCCCGGCTGAATGATTACCTCTCAAAAGGCATTCCAATTCCATTTCACAAAGGCTGTCAGGTGCACAGACATATCTGATGGGTACATTCATCAGAGAATTGCCTATGAGCTATTAATGAACATTATTTAGTAGATAGTACTACTACACTTGTGGATTTATTGCCATTCCTAATGGCCATTGTAACATTATCTCTCTAGTCCTTCGGAGCTTGTCTCTGAGCAGTTGTCATGCTGACCTTTAGCTTAAAGCCCAGAGGTTCCTTGAGTTTATTAAGATCTCTCTCTGCGATGTTCTGATATACCTCAAAGCACAAGTCTATGAGGAAATGTATAAAACAGGCCTAAAGTTTTCCAGATTTTGTTGAGCTAAAGCCTCTGGACAAATACTTTCTTGATGTTAATTGGGGCTTCAAAGAGTGGTCCTTCCCCCAATAAGCAATTTGTTTTGAACAGTCTGCTACAATTGGGATATGAAAACAAATATCGGGATTACTAAACCCTGTTAATAAAGGAGAGATAGACATCTGTACCCATCTATATTTTTTTAAGATGGATAAAATACATTCTGCCTATAATGGAGATTTGTTTAGCTTTCACACTTATCCCTTCAACAATAATTTGTTGAAACAAATTTGTTGTTAAACTCTGTATAAATGACCCCCTCTCATCACCTGCCTTGTGTGAATGCTTTGGCTAACAAATCAACAGAAGTCCATTGTGCAGGGGATTTATCTGTGCATTGGTCATCTGTGAACATGGCAAGAACCAGAAAGTTGGAAACATTTCAGGGATGTTCCACACAAGCCCTATACATTGCATTCATGTTAAACAAGGGTCCATTAAATGAGTTTATATTTTAATAACCTTTAAAAACTAGGCTTTTGCTAAAACTTGACCGTCAGAATATGCTCCCCCTCCTTTCCATATAGATACTTTCATTACTGCATGTCCTTGAAGCTCAGATTTAAACTTTAATTCCAGAATGCTTTGAGGAAATCTCACATATTTCAAACATATACTTCCAAGCTGGCCTTAAGGCTATATCATTCTCTGTTGGCCTCTGGCCCTGAGCCATTTTATTTGGCTAAAGACTGATGGCTCACAACAACCCCTGAATTACCTTAAGAGGACATCAAGGAAGCTACAGAGATATGTTATGGTTTATAGATTTCTTTTAGAAAACGAGCTTATGCAGTGCCAGTATACACTATGCATGAGTTAAACATGACCCCAGTAAGCCTTCATCAAAATGATGAATGTCCTAGTTGCAATTCTCTAGTTGCAGAGTTCTCCCATGTGCTTTGGGCAAGTCCTTAATAACTAGATACTAGAATGATACTAGACTCACTATTTGTGTTCTAACTTGTAAACTAGTTGTCCTGGATGGAATTATATATACAGACCTAGCCGGAAACATATTTTGCTCCTTACTATTCCATGCAAATGAAGATAACTCCATGCTTTCCTTCCCCACTATCTCCTCCTAAGAGATTAGAGAATAGTGGGACATTTGGGAAGCAGACCCAGCAAATGCCATTACTGTATATCCAATAGAAGGAAGAACTTCTGTTCGGTCAAGTGAGAGGAGATGTCATTAGTGCTTTAATATCCTTTGATACACTGGTGGAAGTCATTAAAATGCAACTGAAATAATTTAACTTCAAAAAATACCTTATCTACTCCGTTGCTGGAAATTCTTTATAATTAGTGAGTTTCAACATCAACAGCAAGTGGCAAAGTTCATTCAAGTAGTAAATATTCCGACTTTTATGCTTTATAAATAGGGCTCTTAATGTAATTTATTATTCCACTGGTGTTCTAATGGAACGTAGTGCCCATTTTAATAAAGTTTGTGCTCACCTAGTGAACAGATTCTTTTATCATTCATTAATATGCTTACTTTAACTCCAAAACAGTTCCAGTGAGAATTTCCATAAATCTAGAAGGCAAGAAGAGTCAGTAGCATCGATTTTAGGGGCACAATTTTCAAGAAGTACAGTGTATAAGGGTACAAGCGAGCATGCACATGGGGGCAGGACCACCATCAGAAATCATGGGGCCCCATATGACTAAATTTTCTGAGCCCCCCTACCCTCACAGTACAAAGGTCACATAAACATGGGCTCTAAAACAGTAAAAACACTTTTGGGCAAAGGATTATTAAGCCTGCCACCACATCAAACAACATAACTCATGGCCATGAGATTCCTAACAGATTAAAAAAAAACACTGGTGGCCAGGGCCCTCTACAAATAAAAAAAAAACTGGTAGCCGGGGCCCCTTACAAGTAAAAAAAAAACATTGGTGGCCAGGGCCCCTACAAGTAAAAAAAAACATTGGTGGCCTGGGACCACTACAAGTAATAAAAAACATTGGTGACCAGGCCCCCTACTTAAATAAAGTTCATTAGTGTACAGGGCCCCCTACAAGTTAAAAAAACATTCTTCATTCTTCTTTGGTGGCCTTCTTCATTTTTCTCCATTCGGCTTTCTTAGTTCGTTTCTGGTGGCGGCAGCAACAGCAGAAGATTCTTCTTGGCTAGGCCCTGATTGTAAGATGAACGTCACCGGGCCCGGGACAACTGTACCCCCTGTGCTCACTTATGGTGGCCATGCAAGTGGGATGGGCTCCTGGGGAGGGCCCAAAGTGCAAATTTTGTCCCCAGGACCACCTAATTATGCCATATATATCTTATCAGGTGTTAGCTTTAAGGCTTTTGGGGCTCTATGCAATTTGTAATTGTAGGTTGCACCCAAACAATATATATATATACACATTTTATTCTAGGATTATTGAGTGTCTACTATTTGTAATTAGGAGCACCATAAAAGGTTTACTAATGAATAAAATGTGCTGGATACCAAAAAAAAAAGGCAGATTGCATCTAGATTAATAAATCCCCTTGAAATCACAATCCCACTGTGCACTTGATGTCAAAAAATCTAATTACCGCAGAGAACGGCCAGTGCAAGTTACAGTAAACAAACACAACAAAAAAAACAACCTTTATTGTCACTTAACTAAAAGCTTATAAAACACACATAAATGCTTTCATTAACAACACAAGAAACATTGGTAAAGGGTAAAATATAATATATTTAAGATTACCAGTGTTGTCCCATTTCCGGTTAAGCCGCAGAGAGGCCTTAGCGTAAATGAAAGGAAAAAATCCAATATACTTCCCGTTGATTTCATAAAGTAAGTGGCTCACCTCCCTTAATAGAACAAAACCTTTTTTCCCTGAATTGCCTTAATACTCAAGCACTTTACGTCACGCGGCAATTGCAGGAGCAAGTGTTGAATTGTTTCAAGGGTAACTGTATATTCATTTATATTAAAGAGCATGCAATCGATGGGATGAAAAATGGCCCAGAAGTGGGTGACATGGGTGAAAAGAAACAAGCCATGTTAGACATTTAAAGCAGCCAGTGATTGAGAAACCTGTTACACAAATAACAATTGTTTGGTAGATTGACCAATAGAAAATCATCTGTACCAACTCTATGGTATATGCCCAATGCATCTGTTCCCTGTCCTGAAATTTATCTTTTTTTCTTCCATCCCCACATAGAATTCTTTCAAGTAGTCTATAGGCTACACTAGAACCCTGTCTGACTGTCATAGAAGCTCTTCGAAGTAAGTTGGGAAAGTGTAAAAGTTTATATTAGTATAAAGTAACAGATGGACTCAAGAAGAAATGGTCATCATGAATGGAGTAGCTGCCTTTGTAGCTAGAGTTGTATTTAGAGAAGATACAAATATGGCACACATGAAGAATTAGATATATTACTGTAGCTATATTAGGGCAAGACAGAGACAGTAGGACAAGAAACCAATAGCTGGTCAAGTAGGGCATAGGACAGGTTGGCGAGTATAGGACAACGTTGCATCCAAGTGTTTGGTCTCTAACTTTGATAGGCCTACTTCTGTCTTTTTTCATCCTCATTTACTTAAAAAGACTATATTGAACCAGAAATATTAATGTAGAACTTTTCTTCCATGGCAAAGATGGGACTTTGCAACAGTCAAATCATATTATCAGTACAAGTGGCATGTCTAGGTTAAGGCGTTGTCACAAGGATTTAAATCAATGCTTCTGACTGGAGTCATACAGTTTGTAGATCATTTAACCTCAAGGAGACTTCTCCTTATCATAACAAATGTCTTGTTTGAGAACTGCGTATAAATTATATAGGCATCCTCTTACGTTCTGTGATAGGGTATTAAATCATTTAATTATACACCCTGACTTTCTCAGTTATCTTGGATTCGATAGCACTAAATCAGTTCATTATTTACCTGCTTGTAACCCTACTGTGGACCTCTTGAAAGATAGAAGACCTGTCTTCCTTAAACACCCATCTGGCCATCTGAACCTTTAAACCACACAGGGCAGTGGATTTCATGCTAGCTCCCCAAAATGTGTGGTCTTACATTAGTTCTGTGCCTTTCATACCTTATAGTTACATAGTTAGTTACATAGTTCACAGTTGTGAATATATGAAGATGTTGCTTAGGATGATTCTGGTAATTGCCCAAGTATGCAAAACAGAAAATAAGAGTTGGACCTAAATTGTACTCTAATTGTCCATTAGGGTGAGCCTTTAGGGGTATACAGGACAGGAAATAGGCATTCTCTCCAAATCTCACCATGACTGATCCCACCCATGGACTTTGGCCTCCTACTGTGGGGTGGCAGGGTCTGAATGACATGACTCTAGACAAAAAAAGGTTCCTCCATTCTTCTATAAAGGGTTCAGTGGTCAGTTGTCTCAATGTAACTCCATGATGAGTCACCATACAGATAGGAGGTGCAGCGGTTAACAGACTGGTGCAGAGCCTGTCTCTCAATGTAGACAAAACAAAGAAGATGGTTGTTGACTTTAGGAAGACTAGGAGTGACCACCTGCCACTGTATATCGACGGCTCCAATGTGGAGATTGTCAAAAGCACCAAATACCTTGGTGTCCACCTGGCGGAGAACCTCACCTGGTCCCACAACACCAGTTACTTAGCCAAGAAAGCCCAACAGGGCCTCTACTTCCTGGGCAAGCTGAGGAAATCCCACCTCCCACCATCCATACTCAAAACCTTCTACAGAGGGATTATCGAGAGCATCCTGAGCAGCTGTATCACTGTCTGGGCTGGGAACGGCACTGTCATGGAGCGCAAGACCCTACAGAGTATAGTGAAGATGGCAGAGAAGATCATAGGTGTCTATCTTCCTTCCATGATGGACATTTACACCACTTGCTGCATCCTGAAGCCACCAGCATTGTGGCTGATCCAACACACCCCTCACACTCACTGTTCACACTCGTGCCATCTGGAAAAAGGTACCAAAGCATTAGGGCCCTCACTACCAGACTGTGTAACCGTTTCTTACCCCAAGCCATAAGGCTCCTGAATACTCAGGGACTGGACAGATCTCTCTCACACACACACTCCATCTGACCTTACTATATACCACAACGTTACACAGCCACTGTACGCCATTGTATGGATGAATAGCCATTGGATATAGTTGTTCTCTATAAACACATCAGCACTTTGTCATGTTCTTTATCATGGTCTTGCTATAGTCATATTACAATGATACACCCATCATGTCTGACGTTTAGCATTATTAACTTAACATATTACATCTGCTGAGTGTGCACTGTATTGTTGTGTCCCTGCACTGTGCTGTCCTGTCTTGCAGGAGTTGCATATTTTTGCACTTGCACTTTTTGTCTGTTGTCCAGTACATCTATGTTGTGTTGTGTAGCACCATAGTCCTAGAGGAACGTTGTTTTGTTCCACTATGTACTGTACAAACGTATATGGATAAAATGACAATAAACTCATCTTGACCCTCTTCACTCTTGATTCCCCTTTACTAAGAAAGCATCTCTACTTCCTCTACTTACCTACTAACACACAAAGAATAAAATGAGACTCAAAGGGAAATGGTTAGCTAAGCACAATGGCATAATGATATAACTGTTTCACGTGACTTTCCCAATCCTTTTCCTCTCCTGAGATCATTGCTGGAAGTGCTTATGCACGTGGACTTTAAAGACTTTAGGAAGTGTTGTCTCATCTTGGCTTAACAGGGGAAAATATTTATGGACACATTTCTCCTCAAATTTATATCTCTCAAACATGCTGTAGGCCTATGGGGCAAACAATACTGTCACTGGCAATAGACCTACCTAGAACTGCAGCCAACTGAAAGAATGCTCAGGGGGAGTGACTAGGAGGGGCCCATCAAATTGATACTGCCCCTGTCATGCATATACCTACATGTGTTCCAGAGCTCAAGTATACATTTATGATATACACATGCATGCATCCCAATAGGCATAGGTGTATACCCATGTTAGGACATACTGACCTGTCCAAGAAGAAGAAGACCACTATGTGAAATACATCTGCATAGAAAATGTGCTATAAGTATAACCTGCTATTACACTGATTACATAATTTCTGTGTGCAGTCTATGTATAGAAAAGACCCATGAATAACCTATATGAAAATCAAGGCAGAGCTGCAAACATCCATGTTCCTTGCACGTTTGCACACTGACTGGGTCTTTTTTGCAGGATTCCTACTACTTTGCACCCTAAATGCTTCATCTGCCCAGAGATATGAAAGCTCCACCAGAAGCTATAGAGGGCCCCCCTGCAGTCAGACTTGAATATCCAGGAGAGCAGAGAGGAAGATGGACCAGTTGAGGCACCCAAAAAATGACCAAAAGAGATCATTAAAACCACTTTTGGGACCTGCCTACAATCTCCAGTAAAGCCAGTAGGTAAGCCAGTCCCAGTGAGTATTGTTACTGGCAGCATTACAGTCATGTGATTCCTGTGTGCAAACAGGCCTTTTGTTTGGGCCTGTAAGGCATGATCAGCCTCACCTAAAGAGAGACAGCGATACTCTGGCGAGGGAATTTAGTGCCAAAGACTGGACTGCGCCATTATGTTAAGTCCAACTCTTATCCAGTGGCACAATGAGGGTTTTTTATAAACACTGGACAAATTTGCACCTATGCAGTAACCCATGGCAGCCAATCAGATGATTTCTTTCAGTGTTCAACCTGCAGCTTGCTGAAAAAAGCTAATCACTGATTGTATGCTATGGGTTACTGCCCGGGGCAAATTTGCTCAGTGTTTATAAATGAGCCCCAATGTGTTCCCACATTAATTGTTATAATACATGTAGGGGATCAAACAAATCCTTCCCCTGTTTTTCTGTCTGTGACATTATCCAGCCAGTTTCAGGTTGGAGAGCCATCCGATTGGCTTGACGCCCCAGTGCATCTTTGGGAGAGGGGGAAGTGCCTGACTTTGGAGCCAAATCAACAGGGTTTCCAACAGAACTTAGAAAGGGATCCCTGCTGCAGCAGCCAGAGAGATCCAGATTTCCAGGGAGAAGGAAAAGGAAAGGCTGCATTTTGTTCTGCTTTGAGGAAGTATTTGAGCATCAGGGAGAGCCAGTTTCTATCCCCTTCCTGTGGATACTTTGGCCACTATGTGTTTCCCCAGGGTGAGGACAGGTCTTGCTTGTGTACCTGCCACGTGGGAGCGGCTAGTACTTTCAAAGGGAAAGGTACCTCTGGGCAGGTGGGACTGTGCCATTGAGAGACTGTTCCAAGGGTTGATAGTCCACACAGGTTTCCCAGAGTAAAAGCTATATTGTGTGATTTGCATTTACAGTTACTAAATACATTTTTACATACATTTTAAATTTGTTTTATTGCACACTGTGTTTTATTTTTCCTAGTGGAAATCCCTCCTCCTCAGTGTTCCCTAGGCGGAGGCACTGTGCTGCACTGTGCTGTAAATCCCAGTTCCCAGTACTTTTAAGATGCAAAAGGGACTCAGGGCCCTGGATTGCCATGGGTTGATTGCTATTTAAACAGTCTGTAACCAAAGTAGGGCTATATACATTATATCATGTGTAGCACTATAGTTAGTTGAGTGCATCATTCTCTAATTATAAGCTCCACTCCCTATATTGTGCTCCAGATGAGACCTTAATTCTTAGGGAGTAAGCCCTTACAAATAGTGTGGAGGCAGGGTGTTCTGTGACTGTAACTTGATGCAGGGTGCAATAATTGGGCGCCAGTGGTTCTTATTTGTAATCTGTGAATTTATTCGCGACGGCTGCGAATTCCCGCAATTCACGAAACCGCTGCGAAAATGTGCCGGGTACAAAAAAATGGACGCCGGCATCCGTTTTTTTGGACACCGGCGCAATTTCACCAAAAACGGACGTCGCGTCCAAAAAAATGGATGCTGCCATCAAAAACGGACGTTTGGTGAATTTCACAGGAAATCCGCAAATTTTTTCGGAGCCCCAAATTCACCCATCGCTAGTTCTTATAACTTAACTAATGAACATATTTATATAAGAAGAACATCCACAATAGAGTGTACATAAGAGCAATCAGGATCATACAGCAACAGTACCTTTGGTCAGTAGCTGTCCCCACAGGGATGGGAGCATGTATACAGCAGCCACTCGGGGTACACCCAGCTTTCAGCCTTTTCCCTAAGTGGAACATTAAGGGAAAACTCACATCCCTAGGTCTGTACACTTAGTGCCTACTTCTGGGCAATTAGTACCCGGGATCATAATCCCACTCGCAATCCTTGGAGGAGCCTCATACTGCTTGGCTAAATAGCCTAACTATCTGTCACTCCTAGAGTGACCTCTTTAGCCTATCCTTACTAGACCTGACCTGTCTAGGTTCATCTGGAGCTCTGCCTGCCTGCTCAGGCCAGAGCTAGCACAAGATGGACCCTGAGCACATGACTTCAAAGGGTTTTATACACAGTGCCATCTACTGGTCACTGTGTGAACACCATGTGGCATAGCTTTAAGCAGGAATTGGAACAGTTCCCCCTCCTAACTGTATTTTAGGACCCGGTTAGGCGTCTATAACACCAGGGGACTGCCTGCTAAATAATACTGGGAGACTAATTTACCAGTCCCCTACACGTTGGCATGTTTCTTTCCTTATATAAAGTTCACATTTGTTGCTGCATCTGCGTGTGTTAGTATTTTTATTCCTAGTGAGACTCCCTAAAGTGAGGCACCATGCATTTAAGTACCAGGTTTCCCAGTCTCTCACTAGATTGCCTGATCATGCCTAAGAGAAGTATATATGTTAGCTAAATATAGGTGCATCTGTAACAGGTAATGGACATTGCTTGGCAGGCTTTCTGCATAGTGATGCTCAGAATTAGGAAAGTACCTAGAGACTCCTGAACAGCTCCAAAGCCAGGCATGCTGAATGGGTCAGCTCTGAATTATTGTAGCTGTTATTCAGTGGAACAATTTGTTTAACCCTATACATGGCAGAGAGCCTGCAGGAGGGTTGAATAAGAGGATCACTGCTGTCATGCAACACCTAGAGACAAATTAATTGTTCTGCTGAAGGAAGATTGCTATCAGTGAGGGCTGAGCTTGTTTGGAACTGTTCAGGTTCCTCCTGGTATCCTAGAGACACCCATATTTGATAGGCATGCATAAATGTTTATTTAATCCATATTTAATAATTATCCTCTCTCCCCTCATCTGCACTACAGCCTTGAATCCTTTGTTGTTTTAGAAAGGGTTAATAGTGCAAAACATGATTTGTGGAATGACAAATCTAAAATGACATTTATTGTGTCCTTTAGAAAGTCAATTAATCTTCATGTTCCTGATACTCTATTAGACCTTCCTCACATTGTGTCTCGGAGTGTTAACAGGGTTTATTAAATAAAAGGTGATTGTCTGCCAGTGATTGTGATTGCCAGCCAGGGCTTGGAATCTGCTCTCCAGGATCTGGTTCCCAAGGATCTGGTTCTCTAGGATCTGGTTTGCAGTTGCCACTGGCAAGGTCATACAGAGTCTTTATATGCCCATAGTTAGTGTACATGCAATTCAAGGAACAACTATAGGTGCAACTTGCAAAGAGACCCCTATAGCTGTAGGATCAATTGCAAACTCACTAAACAGTTATGTGCCATGTGACTCCCCTTCAAGTCACTGACTAACTCAGAGTTAGAGAGCTGAAAAGCAGGAAGTACCGTATATACTCGAGTATAAGCCAACCAGCGTATAAGCCGAGGTATCTCATTTTACCTATGAAAACTGGGAAAACTTATTGACTCAAGTATAAGCCTAGAGACAACTACAGCCCTGTCTCCCAGCAGCACACATTCCGCCAAATCGACCCCTCCAGCGATCAACCGGACTTCTTTGCAAAGTTGATGGTGACAGAGAATTGCCAAACACATTACTGTGTGCATTGTCCCACTGTCCCACTACTATGTGCAGAGGGTGCTGTGTGATATTGCCATCACTGTTAATCTTTCGTATAACCAACAGAGGGTGCTGTGTGATATTGCCATCACTGTTAATCCTTCATATAACCAACAGAGGGCGCACTGTTATTCTTTCATATAACCAACAGATGGCGCTGTGTGATATTGCAGTCACTGTTATTCTTTCATATAAGCAACAGAGGGCGCACTGTTATTCTTTCATATAACCAACAGATGGCGCTGTGTGATATTGCAGTCACTGTTATTCTTTCATATAACCAACAGAGGGCATTGTTATTCTTTCATATAACCAACAGATGGCGCTGTGTGATATTGCAGTCTCCCCCCAAGTGAACTGTTGGTATAGGAATGATTAAAAGTGACTGCAATCTAAGCTACTGCCCGCTGACTCGAGTATAAGGTGAGGTAGACTTTTTCAGCACATTTTGGATACTGAAAAACTCGGCTTATACTCGAGTATATAAGGTAGCAATCTGCCTCACAGAGCTAAATCCGTACTGCTGCTCTGAGCAGTAGAATAGGCATTGGGATGGACCATTATTTGAAGAGTTGCTGACTATAAGATGTAAGCCTTTTATAAGCTTATTGCAGGTTCCTCATGGTAATATTTAGAAATGTGTTCATATAAAAAAGAACAAAACAATATATGTATATATATGGCAAGAGAATATCCTTTATTATAAAGTACAAGGTTGGGGGGGGCAAGTGCTCCCCTTGTCCCTATCTGTGGATGCCCATGCATGCAGGCAATTTACATTGTAGCGCCACTGTCCCTTTAAGCCCATTAAAGTAGTCTGGCTAAGCAGGTTACTGCTATTACATTGGGCTATCCCAATAATCCTGTCTAAACAAGCACATTCTGTATTAAAGAGGATAAAATTTATCTTGTGACTTGAAATTACATTTTGACACTATCTGCAACATAATCCTCTAAATAAGATATTGCAATTTGATTTATGGCGTCTAAAAAAAACCTGGTCCCATGTGCATGTGAGATTAGATATTAAGGTTTCATTTTGACACACTGTTAAACATAAATCGTGAGACAAATCAAGGTTAAAAGATAGAAAGGCCGTGTCTTTATGAATCACAAGCAAACAGCTCTGTCTGAAATCCTTGTAAATAAACCCGATTTACTGTCTTTGCCAGTATTTTATGTGCTGGAGACAATTAAAGAGACAGAAGGGATTTTTTTTTATTTCAGTAGGAGCATTAAGGTTGTTATCATTATTTATTAATAATGTTCATGACATATTCAGAGAAGATGAGCAATGGGGAAGAGATGTACTACGATTTAAAAACCAAATAAAACAAACACAGATGATCCTGGCAGCAGGAGGTTTCAACTCAAGAGCAAGAACTCTATATATATATTTATAATACACAAAAGCCATGAATATCTTGTAAATTATATCCTTATAAACGGTGAGTTCTGATGTCATCAGTTAGAAACGGTGAGTTCTGATGTCATTTCTGTCACATGACTCACTGAAACTTGTGTATTATAATAAATAAAGTACCCCCGGTTGTAAAATATGAGGATATTAGAAGTTACCTCGGAGTTCCATGACCTGTATAAAAACACTCGGCCTTCGGCCTCGTGTTTTTATATGGTCATGAAACTCCTCGGTAACTTATAATATCCTTATATTTTACAAGAGGGGGTACTTTATTCACTATATATTGATATGATTCTTTAGATAGCAGTTATTAAAAACCAACACTGATGAATTCCCTACAACAAGAAAGATGGAGGTGATATACATTATTTATCCTGCCATGTGTTCTGGGGTTGTTATACATGAAATTAACAATGTATTTATACCACTATGTGTTCTGGGGTGTTTATAAATGGAATTTGCTATTTGTGTACCCTGCCAACACACACACACTGTAATACAGGGGCGGAACTACCGGGGGAGCAGGGGGTGCTTCGCGGCGCATATTCCCGGGCCAGTTCCGGGTGTACGGAGGGGGGCGTGGGCCCAGCTGCGCGTCCTGCGCCAGGGCCCGCCCCCCTCTAGTTCTGTTTCTGCTGTAATATGTCATATTAAATGGATGGGAACATTAATTGATTGAGAGAATTTGAGCCCAGATTACAGAGGTCTGGTATAAGTGTGTCAAGGATCCTCACCATTATTTATTTACACCCTTTTGGGGCCTGGGTTTTCTGGTAAGGGAGAAACTGACCCACCCAAGGTATAAGGTTACTGGAACAATTAGGGGGTTATTTAGTAGTCCAAATGCCAAGTTTTTAGTGGAAAAATATTTTCTTGGATTTTTCGAGATTTATTATACCCCGAGGATGGAAAAAGTACAAATGCAGCATCTCAGACTTACCAAGGCTGTATATACGTCAATGGGAGATGTCCCTATCCTGTTTGGAAGTTTCTGTGGTCTGCGCTGGAATAAGCCTAAAAATCCAACAATTTTTTGGGCAAAAATCGGAAAAAATCTGGCTTTTTGAGAAGAAGCTATAGTTGAGCAATTCAGGAAAAAACTATGATAAAATCATATGATTCGGATTTTCGCTCTACTTTTTCGTGTTTGTCCCGATCCGATTAAATTGTGGTTTCTTAATAATAAATAAGGTCCAATCATGTATTCTAGTTTGATCAGATATAGAAATAACCCCCTAAGGCTTGGCCCAAGGAACTACCAGAAAGGCTACGGTGGCAGACAGGGCTTCTAGAGAAAAACCTACTCAAGGACAAGTAATGTTGAAGTAAGGCTTCCAGAGGACAAGGTCACTTATCTGTAATGTAGTGTAAAAAATAAAATTTTTTATATATATATATATATATATATATATATATATATATATATATATATATATATATATATACAGGGTGAATATAAAAATATAAAGTTCAAGGCAACAGTGGTCTTTTTTAGGCAGTTGTTTTCTATATTTGAGTGCCTATATATATATATATATATATATATATATATATATATATATATATATATATATATATATATATATATATATATGTGTTTACCAGTTTAATATTATACACAAGGACACGTTTCCTGAATACTTAAATTAGAAGAAATGTAATTTCTCAAAGGATATGTCATTGTCATTGTTAGGCAAAAAGAAAAAACTGCAGCACCTCTTATTTGCAAAATGTGAAAAAATTTATTGCAATTAGTCAGTAAAAGGCAACGTTTCGGGCCTTGTCTTGCCCTTTCTCAAGCCTAACATTGTCATTGTTAGGCACCCCCAAGTGGTTGTTTTACTTACCTAACACCCAGGTGCTCCTATCAGCAAAAAAATAGGGTTCTTCCAGCGAGCAGCACGGAGCGATCCTCTTCTTCGATGAGAAGTTGAATGAAATAGCCAACTTTTTTTAACATTTGGCTTCTCACTCTAATGCGAATGCGCAGCCACGAGCTGAAAGAAGAAGCAGGAAGAATATTTCTCCATGGTGCTCGCTGGAAGTCCCCAGGACAAGTGCAGTTTTCAGCTGAAAGGAGCGCTGTCCTGGAGTGTCAGGTAAGTGGAAGTGGTCACTTGGGGGTGCCTAACTTTTGGCACCCCAAAGTATAAAAAACTTTCCTTCTCCTTTAAACAGTATGTAATGAATTTTCCTGGGCTGCTATTAAAAGCCCAATATGCATAACGAGTGCTGTTTTTGTCACAGCGAGCAAATAAGATGATATTTCCTGGGCCTAATTGCAGCAGCAGGGGAGCCGCAATTTGAACATGTCTGATTGAACTGCTTATTATAGAGAGGCAAAATGAGTTTACAGGGAAATTGCCATTGTCTACAAATATATATCATGCAGTAAGCTCCTGGGTCGGGCCTTATGTCTTGCTCTGTCCGTTTATGCCTTTTTCCATTGTTTGTAATCAGGTTTTTGTGTTTGTTGCTCTGTTTATGTTCCATTCTGTTACACAGGGCTGCAGAATATTACGCCACATTATAAATAAATTATAATAGTTATATGAAGCATATCATTTCTTTTCCTGCCCTGATATTGCTTTACCAGCGTTGGATATTACGATATGGAAAATAACACTTATTAAAATGTGTTTTTTTTTTCTGTGCCATAGGGCAGTAGGAGCAGACCTTTGAAAGCAAGTTAGGGAATGGGCAAGAGTTGGGATGACTACTAACTCCCAGACATCTCTTGAATGAATCCAGTGTTGCCAAATGCAGACATCAATGTATTTATGTGGGACTTTGGCCTCTACTCTTTATTGTCATCAGTAGTGATGTGACAGGTTGATAAAAATACAGCCCGCACCCAACCTGCACCCAACCGCAACCCGGTCGGCACCTCCATTTATAGACCTGAACCCGACCCACCCATCTCTGATGTCAAAAGGGGGGAGCAGAGCAGGATACACCTTTAAATGGAGGTTGCCCAAGCTGAAAGCCAGTAAGGTCACTAATTATGTATGGAGGATGACCCAAACCTGCTCAACCTGCTGGTAAACCCATGTTGGACCAATCCGCACATCACTAGTGCACAGCATCCATATTTTGTACTGTGCACCATGACTTCTAATTCTTTTTGTACTTGTTCTTTCTTTGTCTATCTACTATCTGCCAGCTCCTAACTGTCAGATCCGTAATCCTTATCTAATTCAACAGCTATTACTTCTTTACATCCCAGTATCCTATGGATATTACAAAAAAGTAATAAAAAAGGGAAGTAATTATAATAATAAAGCAGAATCTCATTACTAGAAGGAAGTAGATGTTTCTACTTGTACCAGGAATATAAAAGAAGAATAGCCATAACTGTTTCAATTTTCAAAAAAAATGTTTTTAACAACTCTAATTACATTTACTAAATCATTTACTGTACATGGTTTTCAGGCAAAAACAACGGCTTTTTATAAAGATGATACTATAAATTCTAGTCTGAGAATGATGGGGGTGGGATTAAAAACTATACAGGTATGGGAGCTGTTATCCAGAATGCTTGGGACCTGGAGGTTTCCTGATAACAGATCTTTCTGTAATTTGGATCTTCATACCTCTACTAGAAAATCATGAAAACATTAAATAAACCAAATAGGCTGGTTTTGCTTCCAATAAGGATTAATTATATCTTTGTTGGGATCAAGTACAAGCTACAAATAAAAGGAAATCGTTTCTAAAAATGTTAATTATTATTTAATTATAATGGAGTCTATGGGAGACAGCCTTCCTAAAATTCGGAGCTCTCTGAATAACGGGTTTCCGGATAACAGTTCCCATACCTGAACCGAGTTTCTAAAAAGTACAAAAAGAGTAGAGAGATTGAAGTTGTTTTCATGCTATTCTGAGTATTCTCTGGGGATTCACTTTGTTCACGGCGGAGCAGCCCGAGAAGTGTAACACAAGGAATAAAAGAAAAGTCCAGAGAGAATTCTCAGTTTCCTTCTAAGTGAGGACAAAGTGAGAATCGGCTCAGCTTTTTCCATACCTTTACGGCTGCTGTATGTAACACGTAATGTGTGAAAGCGGCAGAACATACAGTGCCAGCAGGGTAGGAGCTAAAATTATATTGTTGTTAATCAGTTGTATAATGCTGCTTAAAGGGGTTGTACACCTTTAAATTAACTTTTAATATGATGTAGAGAGTCATATTCTGAGACAATTGGTTTTCATTTTTTATTATTTGGGGTTTTTGAGTTATTTAGCTTTTTTATTCAGCAGCTCTGCTGTTTGAAATTTCAGCCGTCTGGTTGCTGAACCATGCATAGATTTGAATAAGAGTCTGGAATAGGAAAAGGAGGCCTGAATAGAAAGTAGCAATAACAAGACATTTGTAAACTTCCAGAACATTTGTTTTTTAGATGAGGTCACTGATCCCCATTTTAAAGCTGGAAAGAGTCAGAATAAGGCAAATCATTTCAAAACTGTATTGTAAGTGTAGAAATGTGCAAGTCCTAAAGAACACAAGTAATAATCTGGGACTCTTCCTGCCATTGTTACATGTAGTACTAACTACCATCTAGTTCATCCAAAGTCAAATTGTATCTCAGTCTCTTCCAACACAGGCTATATTTTGGGCTTAGTATAAATCCAAGTAGCTCCCCTAGTCCCCCCCCCGCGGCCCCGCCCATGATTTAGGCATAATTGCACCAGCCTCCTACATATATCAGGCAAAAATGGGTCAAAATGGAATCAGTTGCACTTGTGTTTTGATGCAAATCAGGAGCAAGTTGCTTTCAGCATTATCAAAGTGTGGGTTGCATCATACCCATAGGTGAAGTTGTATACTATTCATCATCAGAAGGGGCAGGATGGAAACATTGGTGATCCTGTGAAAGAGCAGGTTGGTATTTCGATGCATGTCCCTTAATGAATTTGTTTCTTCATTCTGTTCACTGTTAGTACCTACACCTTAGATGTGTTCATAAATGACCCCTATAGTTCACGAAACAACTTGTTTGAATTACAGTTAACAGTTTGAATTACATGTTACAGTTAATGGTAACACCAAAAAATTTAAGTATATTAAATGAATGGCAAGTTAATACACTATTGCCCTGCACTGGTACAACTGGCATGTTTGCTTCAGACACAGAACTATAGTTAATGTAAACAAGCTGCTGTGTAGCCATGGGGGCAGCCATTCAAGCACAGGATACACAGTAGATAACAGATAAGTACTACTATAGTTTATATAAACAAGCTGCTGTGTAGCCATGGGGGCAGCCATTCAAGCACAGGATACACAGTAGATAACAGATAAGTACTACTATAGTTAATGTAAACAAGCTGCTGTGTAGCCATGGGGGCAGCCATTTAAGCACAGGATACACAGTAGATAACAGATAAGTACTACTATAGTTTATATAAACAAGCTGCTGTGTAGCCATGGGGGCAGCCATTCAAGCACAGGATACACAGTAAATAACAAGTTCTGAAGAATTCCATCATATACAATAAAGCTTATCTGTTATCTACTGTGTATCCTGTGCTTGAATGGCTGGCCCCATGGCTACACAGCAGCTTGTTTATATAAACTATAGTAGTACTTATCTGTTATCTACATGGTATCCTGTGCTTGAATGGCTGCCCCCAAGGCTACACAACAGCTTGTTTATATAAACTATAGTAGTACTTATCTGTTATCTGCTGTGTATCCTGTGCTTAAATGGCTGCCCCCATGGCTACACAGCAGCTTGTTTACATTAACTATAGTAGTACTTATCTGTTATCTTCTGTGTATCCTGTGCTTCATAGAAAAACTTTTTATCATGATTTATTAAACCCAAGTGGTGTTACAAGTCCACATAAAAAAATACTCCAACTGAAACCTGCCGAGTTCATGTAGAAGTCAATGTCAGATGTTCCAATGATATCCTGATCCATGCTGGGTTTCAGTATTCAGGCGTCAAATCCAAAAAAGTTGCGGTATTCGGGCGTCAAATCCAAAAAATTTGATTTTTACGGTCTTATTGAAACTTTTCCTGCACAATAATTTTTTTACGAAAATGTAATCATAAATAGGGGGGAAAGTCTGTGCAGATTTGGTCAGAAAAAAAAATAGTGAGATAAATTAGGATTTTGATAAATCCTTTAATTTAAATTATGAGATCTTGTACAATAGTAATCCCCCTAGCATTCTCGGAGATGCTTTGCTTCTGAAGGAGATATGTAGGCATTGGATGGATCAGCTTAGGGAAGGAACTGGGTGGGAAAATGAAAAAATAGAGATAAAGGGTGAAACAGGTAATAAATGAGAAAAAAAGAGAAGAATGGTAAAAACGGTTGGGATCCAAAGTAGAAAGAAAAGGAAGGGTTAGACTTAAACTGAACAGTAGAGTAGGATAAAATTCTAACAGAAGAAGAGAGGAGAAAATAGGAATAATGGCAGGGGGAGGGGTAATTGGCCCCAGTATATAAGGTTTCTTTATTGGCCAAGCACCCAATTCTGACTCTGAAGAAAATAACTTTTGTTCAGGATTAGGTCATCGTAAAAAAAGCAACTGTCTATACAACTGTCAACAGACTGAGTAACTCAACCAGTATCAAAGATTAAGGTCAACGTCAAATAAAATTAAAGTTGTCTGGCATTGAAAAGATATGTTGCGCGGCTATGGAGGCTGAAAAATGAAATTCATCTATCAAGTTCAATTGATTTCCTTCAGTCTGGAAAGTCTCTTTATAAAATAAAGGAAAGCAGGAAAGGCTTAATTGCAGATGCATTTTATCTCCAAATACACTGGAATCTGCTCACAGGGAAAAAAGCAACAAAGACTTATTTATTTACCAATATAAAAACATTAAACAAATTTATATAGGCTACGGAAATTATACAGGGCATTACTAAGCAAAATCCCAGTCTCATGTATTTAGGGAAAAAAAACAGCTGCCACTTGCTATATTTTGGTGGCATATAGCTGGTATTTTCTTCATGAAGGATGCATCTGGTCAAGGAGACCATCAGGATGACCAAGTCAAATGCTGAACTTGCCTTGCAAAAGAAACCATATATGACACATGCATTTTGTCCAGTGTTTTTCTTGAAAACTTTCTTTTCCATTTTCCATAAAACCTTGTTTTCTAAACAAGAACCAATTAATATCTTTGTTTATTTGCATCCAGCTTCTACATGGACCAAAGGGAAGTCTTGGAAATGATAGACATCATGTCATAAAAAGGGTGTAGGGGACAGGTAAATTAGTCTCCCAGTATTATTTCACAGACAGTCCCCTAGTGTTATAGACTCCTAAACTGGGTCCTAAAACAGTTAGGAGGGGGACCTGTTTCCTTATCCTGCTTAAAGCTATAAAATATAAAGTTCAATCAGTGCCCAGTAGATGGCTCTGTGCTAAAGTATAAAGTCCTGAGCAACCCTGTGCACATGGTGCATTTTGTTAAGCCCTTACCTGAGCAGGCAGGAAGGGTAAAGTGGAACCTAGACAGGTCAGGTCTAGTAAGGATAGGCTACTCACCTTAAGAGGTCACTCTAGCAGTGACAGACAGTCAGGTTATTTAACTGAGAAGCCCGAGGCTCCTACGAGGAGTGGGAGTGGGATTAAGATCCTGGGTACTCATTGCCTAGAGTAGGGATTAAGTGTACACAGTTAGGGATGTAGTGATTCCCCTTGGTTCTACTTAGGAAAAAGGCTGAAAGCTGGGTGTAGCTCCATTGCTGCTTTGTATATTCTCTCCCCTGCAGGGACTAATACTGACCATCGGTGCTTGTATATGCCTATCCACTGTTGCTCTATGTTCCTGCTTGATCTATATTTACACTCCTTTGTGGATTATCCTGTTCTCTGGTTAAGTTGCAAGAACCACTGGTACCCAATTATTGTGCATTGCACCTATCTACAGTTGTACTATACCCTGCCTCCTCACAGTTGCAAGGGCTTACCCCCCTGAGATTTAAGGTCTCATCCAGAGCAAAGTATTTGGGTAAAGCTCATAGCCAATGGTGCCACTCAATTTACTATAGCATTACACAGGTTTATGATGGGTGGTGCTTTGGGATAACAAAGATGATGCTCAGAATTTGGTGCATGAACAAGTGCTTCAGTAACACAAAGCAAAGTTGCATAATTACAATGTAAGTTATTTATACCTTCATTTGTTACTTATTATTTCCACCAGAAAAATGAAGCTACTGATAGTTGCTAATGTTAGAATACTTGTATTCTTCAATATATAACAGTGTTAAATAAATGTTACCTGTTTACTGTATAGACCCAAAGCTCTACTCTAGCATATATATTCATCTGTTAGCAGGACCAGAATTCTTATCTCATGATCTGTTTAACATCTAGAACCCCTATTCCATACTGAACAGTTGTAAATATTTGGTCCTTCTAGCTGCATCCTCTGCACCCAATGACTGCCCTGTCTTTGAGTGCAAAAAAGATGGTGGACAAACTAAAAGTAATGGAACAATTTACCCATTTGTCATTGTTTTTCATATTTATATAAAGTACAGTATAGAAGTCAGTGTTGCAGGACTTGTATTGTAGTATGAGAGAAGGCACACCATTAACACATTATCAGTGGCTAACACTGGTCATGGTACTTAAATACTATGTTTCATACACAAATAGGGTGGTTGTGGCAGCACTCAATTAAATAGTATATTTTACTAAAATGTACTAAATGTACAATGGAATTAGCTTCCAACATAAGAGAGGAAAGAGAAGAATTGCTCTATACACAATTCCTGGTCCCCTATTAATAGTAATATAGTATGTATACAAGTGCATATACTTTCAAAAACAGATGTGTTTAGTTACAAGTCATAAACATAACCACATCATATACCACTTCAAAGTAAACCCCATATGGCCCTAACTAATTACTTCTGTTGATATTTTTCATAGGCTGGGACCACTCTTAAACATTTAAGTAGATGTTCACCAAGCAGAGCTCAGTTCAGCCATCCATTATTTCTAATTTTCTCAGGCACTTATATGATCTGATATGGCGCCAAAAGATGGGAGGAAAGGTTATGTAATCCCAACATTAAGGGCTTACAGACACAAACTGGCACGAAGAGCCTGTAAAGCTGTTGTTGTGAAATTATTTGAACATTTATAAAGACCTCAGACTCAAGATCATGTCCTGGAGAACTGTATTAAAGGTAAGAAACAGCATGGATTTATGAAGGACAGTAGGACGATGGAATAAATAGATATGGTCTACCTTTAGATTTGGCCAGGGCTTTTGACAGTACTGCATTAATGCTTTTTTTCTAAACACAAGGGGGCTCATTTACTGTATCAACTTTGCGCAGGGCAGATTGGTTCGCAATGTGAATATATTTGCCCTGTGCATGGTTACATTTATAAAGCTGAATAAGAGTGTACAAACAGAATTGAGATTTTTTTTTTTCACAATGCAAATGTCTATAAGAGTTTTTTAAATATGTCAAAAATCGCAAAATGAGTGAAAAGTTTGGAGAAAATATATGTTTAAGTTACTGTCAACGATATTTTCACGCACAACAACCTCGCACACTCACACAAACACCAGTCTCATTCGCGAAAATGTATTCACATTGCCAATTCACAAAAACTGGAAAGACGGGCAGAGCAGTGCAATATACTAGCGTTCAGAAAAAAACATGGGCAATATAAACTACTTGCGAATAAATATGCCCTGACCCCAAGGTCTTCTAAACTTGGTGGTACTATTTGAACTGGCTGAAGGATCAGGCACAAGTCATTATTAATGGTAAATTCTCATATAGTAAAGTAATCCAATTCAACTATGTTTTTTTCAGCAATGTCAGAGACACCATATGGCTCATTCAGTGCCATCTCTTCTTGTGTGTTCTTTTTACCAGTCAACCTTCTTGCATTCGTGAACATATTGGCGCCAACTTGTACACAGTTTTCAATTGCCTACAGTGCTAGCCCTCAAAACAACTACATCATCATCACTGGAGTGAAGCCTAGCAGAGAGAAATATCATCCCATGATGTAAAAACACAGAGCAACTAGAAAAGCCATATAACAGGAATGGCTCTCCACCAACCCACCCTCCATGAACCTAGCAAAAAACAAGCTGCATTTCCTGGGACTGGTTGGAGGCACCTCAATAGATTCTTGGACACCTGGACCACTTTCATTTTAAGTCTTCCCACCCCCCAACATCAACTTATGGTCTCCACATTTTGATATACAGTACCTCATGGTATGACCTGGCACCAACCCCTTGGTTTTAGCTACAACAACCCCAACCTGACAATGAAACTCTCTGCCTCCCAGAATCCATCATCATACAGATAATAACAGATATCCCAGATACCTATAATCAGGACTGGCAAACAAAGGGGCATACTTGATTTTAGCCTGTTTTTTCTTTATTGTTTATGTGTTTCTAATTAAAGAAAAATAAGTTTCACAACTGCTTTACCCAGGTGTAGCGGCACATTTCAAAAAAATGACTGCTGCTTTCCACTTCCAATGGTTTTTGACCTCACTCAGCCTGTATCTTGTTATGTTTCAATTATATACTGTATATGATGGAAAAATGTACACCCAAGGTCTTTTGCATTTGTAGAAATGCCTTTATTGCTTATTTATCCTCAAAATCTTTGAAATATGTGAACCTATTACTGTATGGTTTAAACCTTATGGTTGTTAAAGGCTTTAAATAAAAATACTTGGAAAAAAAACAAAGCTCTCCTCCATGCACCTCTATTATTATTAATAATAATAATAATGAACAATGGTGTATTTCTATAGTGGAGTTAAAATACAAAGAACATTTTACACTTAGAAAGCAAATGACAAGGTTGAACCCGCAGCCCTCCATCTTTAGTTGAGTGCCAGTTTCCAGTAGGGGTGCTTGGGCACCTAGTCGGTTTGGTCCGGCCCTGCTTACTGCCATAGGATATTTAGCCAGAAGTGTTATGGGAACTTCCAGATCTATATGTTGTAGTGTATTGTAGTATGTTTGTAAAAGAGAAATGTACACAGGGTTGTTGCAAGGACTGGAATGGGAAGGCTGAAGCACCTGGACCAGAAACAAAATAACTGCCCAACCAACATTGTTCTGCAAGTGACACAGAGTTTATTTATACCCGTCCTTTGCTCTATGTCTGTTCTTACCTCTCATGGGTTTCTCCATCTATGATCAACTCTCGCTCTCCCCTCAGTGTATTTGCACTCACATCATGGAGGGGGTCGGGTAGGTGACATTTATAAGAATTTACTGTCTCTCAATGGATTTTACTGCAAGAACCCATTTGAATAAATAAACAGTGCCTGAGGTGTGTGTGTTTATACTCCAGAAGCCTTAATGTGAGCCCAAATATTCCAGGATTCAGGAAATCTGGTTCTCCGAAAGACTAAATGCCAGTGGAGATTGGTATTGATGAAACTGACGTTCTCTTCATTATCTTGTGAAATTGCAGCAATACATTTACTCTGTGATGCTAATTGCTGGACGGGGATGAGCACGTAAATGGATGGGCATCATAAAGCCTTAGAAAAAGCTTAACGCATTTTCTTTCTGATCACACAAAGTGTATTAATGTGTCCAGTAATTAGACTTCTCCACCTGTATCCTCATAAAGTTCCTGCATATTCCAGATCTCTGTAAAGTAGAATGCTGCACAAACTATCCAGCCCAATTAATTCCATCCAGGACATGGCATCCTTGCAACACGATCTTGACAAACTGGTAATCTGGGCAGCTACCGTATATACTTGAGTATAAGCCAAGTTTTTCAGCATCCAAAATGTGCTGAAAAAGTCTACCTCGGCTTATACTCGGGTCAGCGGGCAGTAGCTGAGATTGTAGTCACTTTTAATTATTCCTATACCAACAGTTCACTTCGGGAGAGACTGCAATATCCCACAATGCCCTCTGTTGGTTATATGAAAGAATAACAGTGACTGCAATATCACACAGCGCCATCTGTTGGTTATATGAAAGAATACCAGTGACTGCAATATCACACAGTGCCCTCTGTTGGTTATATGAAAGAATAACAGTGGGCCCTCTGTTGGTTATATGAAAGAATAATAGTGACTGCAAAATCACACAGTGCCATCTGTTGGTTATATGAAAGAATAACAGTGCGCCCTCTGTTGGTTATATGAAAGATTAACAGTGACTGCAATATCACACAGCGCCCTCTGTTGGTGATATGAAAGAATAACAGTGCGCCCTCTGTTGGTTATATGAAAGAATAACAGTGACTGCAATATCACACAGCGCCATCTGTTGGTTATATTAAAGAATAACAGCGACTGCAATATCGCACAGCCCCCTCTGTTGGTTATATGAAAGAATAACAGTGCGCCCTCTGTTGGTTATATGAAAGAATAACAGTGACTGCAATATCACACAGCGCCCTCTGTTGGTTATATTAAAGAATAACAGCGACTGCAATATCGCACAGCCCCCTCTGTTGGTTATATGAAAGAATAACAGTGCGCCCTCTGTTGGTTATATGAAAGAATAACAGTGACTGCAATATCACACAGCGCCCTCTGTTGGTTATATGAAAGAATAACAGTGACTGCAATAACACACAGCGCCCTCTGTTGGTTATATTAAATTCGTTTCGCGAATTTCATGCCAAATTCACGAATTTTTCGGCGAAGCAAAATGGCGCAAATTCGCCCATCACTACTCTTTTTATCCAAATAATTTTAATTTTTAAAAACTATTTTCTTTTTCTCTGGAATAATAAAACTTTACATTGTACTTGATCCCAACTAAGATATAATTAATCCTTATTGGAAGAAAAAACAGCCTATTGGGATTATTTAATGTTCACATGATTTTTGAAGATCCAAATTATGAAAAAATCATTATCTGAAAAACCCCAGGACCCGAGCATTACAGATCCCATAACTGTATATACCAATTTTGGCAGAAATAAAACAATTCTGTAACCCAGCTTTAAGTTCAGGGACATGCTTAGCCTTGTGTTTGTGCAAAACCAGATATCATATGGATGGTGGGACCTCTCATTTCAGGATAAAAATGAGGTAATTTAATAAATTGCTGCATTTGGTTAAATGAAAAATGCTTTCCAAGTCATAGTAGTAAGTTTCTTTGAATTATTATTTTGGTTATTATGTATATAACAACATCCAGTGGCGTAACTAGTTGTTACTGGGCCCCATAGCAAATTCAATTTAGGGCCCCAAAATATTTATAAGTTGGCCTATTTTACCAAGATATATTAAAATTGCTAATTAATTAGGGTCTCACTGGGCCCCCTACACTCCTGGGCCCCCCTGCAACCGCAGGGTCTGCTTCCTCTATAGTTACGCCCCTGACAACATCATATTCTGTCATTAAAGATCTTGATTATTACTTAGCCTTGTTATAACACAGCAACACTTTTTTTGTATACCTATTATCCCCACTGCTACTATAGGCACCATCTCTCCCTACTATACCTGCTATCCCACAGTCACACTCCCTTCCCGGAGACTATTATCCCACTGTTACTATAGGCACCATCTCTCCCTACTATACCTGCTATCCCACAGTCACACTCCCTTCCCAGAGACTATTATCCACTGTTACTATAGGCACCATCTCTCCCTACTATACCTGCTATCCCACAGTCACACTCCCTTCCCAGAGACTATTATCCACTGTTACTATAGGCACCATCTCTCCCTACTATACCTGCTATCCCACAGTCACACTCCCTTCCCAGAGACTATTATCCACTGTTACTATAGACACCATCTCTCCCTACTATACCTGCTATCCCACAGTCACACTCCCTTCCCAGAGACTATTACCCCACTGTTACTATAGGCACCATCTCTCCCTACTATACCTGCTATCCCACAGTCACACTCCCTTCCCAGAGACTATTATCCCACTGTTACTATAGACACCATCTCTCCCTACTATACCTGCTATCCCACAGTCACACTCCCTTCCCAGAGACTATTATCCACTGTTACTATAGGCACCATCTCTCCCTACTATACCTGCTATCCCACAGTCACACTCCCTTCCCAGAGACTATTACCCCACTGTTACTATAGACACCATCTCTCCCTACTATACTTGCTATCCCACAGTCACAGTCCCTTCCCAGAGACTATTACCCCACTGTTACTATAGACACCATCTCTCCCTACTATACATGCTATCCCACAGTCACAGTCCCTTCCCAGAGACTTTTATCCCACTGTTACTATAGACACCATCTCTCCCTACTATACCTGCTATGCCACAGTCACACTCCCTTCCCAGAGACTATTATCCCACTGTTACTATAGACACCATCTCTCCCTACTATACCTGCTATCCCACAGTCACACTCCCTTCCCAGAGACTATTACCCCACTGTTACTATAGACACCATCTCTCCCTACTATACCTGCTATCCCACAGTCACACTCCCGTCCCAGAGACTATTATTCACTGTTACTATAGGCACCATCTCTCCCTACTATACCTGCTATCCCACAGTCACACTCCCTTCCCAGAGACTATTATCCACTGTTACTATAGACACCATCTCTTCCTACTATACCTGCTATCCCACAGCCACACTCCCTTCCCAGAGACTATTATCCACTGTTACTATAGACACCATCTCTCCCTACTATACCTGCTATCCCACAGTCACACTCCCTTCCCAGAGACTATTATCCACTGTTACTATAGGCACCATCTCTCCCTACTATACCTGCTATCCCACAGTCACACTCCCTTCCCAGAGACTATTATTCACTGTTACTATAGGCACCATCTCTCCCTACTATACCTGCTATCCCACAGTCACACTCCCTTCGCAGAGCCCAGAAGCTCTCACCCTATCAACTGAGATTTCCTGTAAACTGCCATAACTATGCAAAACCCTAAAACACATGATATAAACGATTACCCCCTGTTTGGAGACCCCCAAGAGAAAGCTCCAAAAAGAGCTGTGATTCAAAGCATAACATAATATTTTATTTATTCCCCTTTATTTCAGATAGTTGGCCAATACATTTTTCCCAGGTAATAGACTTCATTAAGCATTAAGCTTTGATATTATTCTTAGTCATCACCTTTACAGATTCATACCATGGTTTGCCCAGCATTATACTAATGAAATATTCTTAATTTTCTGTTAAAATACTTCCAGAATCTGTAAATCATAACTGGCTTTCTACCTTAGGAACCTGGCTTGCTAACTGCTTTGCAGATGACACTTTCAAGGTTGCAAAAATATAAAAGTGTCTGTTGTTAAAGGGATACTGTCATGGGAAAAACATTTTTTTCAAAATGAATCAATTAATATTGCTGCTCCAGCAGAATTCTGCACTGAAATCCATTTCTCAAAAGAGCAAACAGATTTTTTTATATTCAATTTTGAAATCTGACATGGGGCTAGACATTTTGTCAATTTCCCAGCTGCCCCATGGCATGTGACTTGTGCTCAGATAAACTTCAATCACTCTTTACTGCTGTACTGCAAGTTGGAGTGATGTTACCCCCCTCCCTTTTCCCCCCCAGCAGCCAAACAAAAGAACAATGGGAAGGTAACCAGATAACAGCTCCCTAACATAAGATAACAGCTGCCTGGTAGATCTAAGAACAACACTAAATAGTAAAAACCCATGTTCCACTGAGACACATTCAGTTACATTGAGAAGGAAAAACAGCAGCCTGCCAGAAAGCATTTCTCTCCTAAAGTGCAGGCACAAGTCACATGACCAGGGGCAGCTGGGAAATTGACAAAATGTCCAGCCCCATGTCAGATTTCAAAAATGAATATAAAAAAAATCTGTTTGCTCTTTTGAGAAATGGATTTCAGTGCAGAATTCTGCTGGAGTAGCACTATTAACTGATTCATTTTGGAAAAAAAAAAGTTTTAGGATGACAGGATCCCTTTAAGTATAATATATATATGTGTGTGTGTAAACGGACAGCACCTCTTCTCCAAAAAAAAAGCTAATTTGTAGCTGCCCCTGTGCTCAGTATAAACTTCATACACAACTGGAACAAAAAATCAGCACCAAGGGACTTCTTGTGCAAAAAAATTCTGTATTTGTTACATTGTATGCAATACCGACATTTCGGTCAATTTTGGGACCTTTTTCAAAAAGGGACCGAAACGTCGGTTTTGCATACAATGTAACAAATACAGAATTCTTTTGCACAAGAAGTCCCTTGGTGCTGGTTTTGTGTTCCTGTTTTATATATATATATATATATATATATATATATATATATATATATATATATATATATATATATATATATATATATATATATATATATATATATATATATATATATATATATATATACAATATCAGTAGATTTTTTTTATGATAATTTTTGTAGACACATTGGAACCGTGTTAGTCTCATAGTTTTATAATGGTTACAAACACTAGTCAACAACAGTAGGAGCCTATATTATCATGGCATTTCATGTGGCTTTTCACCAAAAAATTAGCTAATTAATTACTGTCATTAAACTGTACATTCTAGCATTCCACAACAGCTTAACTGCACGTATAGTAGCTGCACATGACTGTGTTTCTCTCCACACCTAAGGCAACTCTGGAGCTAGAGAACTCATAGTAACATAGTAAGTAAGGGTGAAAAAAGACACACGTCAATCAAGTTCAACATTTTAGTTTTTTTTAATCTGCCTAACTGCTAGTTGATCCAGAGGAAGGCAAAAAAAACCATTTGAAGCCTCTCCAATTTGCCTCAGAGGGGGGAAAAATTCCTTCCTGACTCCAAAATGGACATCAGGACCAGTCCCTGGATCAACTTGTACTATGAGCTATCTCCCATATCCCTGTATTCCCTCACTTGCTAAACAGCCATCCAACCCCTTCTTATACCTATCTAATGTATCAGCCTGTACCACTGATTCAGGGAGACAATTCCACATCTTCACAGCTCTCACTGTAACAAACCCTTCTGAATATTTAGGCGGAACCTCTTTTCTTCTAATCGGAATGGGTGACCTTGTGTCAGCTGGAAAGACCTACTGGTAAATAAATCATTAGAGAGATTATTATATGATCCCCTTATATATTTATACATAGTTATCATATCTCCCCTTAAGTGCCTCTTCTTCAGCGTGAACATCCCCAATTTGGCCAGTCTTTCCTCATAGCTAAGATTTTCCATAACTTTTACCGGCTTAGTTGCCCTTCTCTGTACCCTCTCTAATACAATAATGTCCTGTTTGAGTGATGGAGACCAAAACTGTACGGCATATTCTAGATGGGGCCTTACAAGTGCTCTATACAGTGGAATCAATGCCCCTTTTAATACAGCTCAAGACCTTATTTGCCCTTGATGCTGCTGACTGGCATTGCTTGCTACAGACAAGTTTATCAACTACAAGGACTCCAAGGTCCTTTTCCATAATGGATTTGCCTAGTGCAGTCCCATTAAGGGTAAAAGTGGCTTGAATATTTTTACATCCCAGGTGCAGGACTTTACATTTATCAACATTGAATCTCATTTGCCACTTAGCTGCCCAGATTGCCAGTTTGTCAAGATCCTGTTGCAAGTGCCACATCCTGGATGGAATTAATTGGGCTGATAGTTTTGTGTCATCTGCAAACACTGCTACATTACCTACAATACCCTCCCCTAAGTCATTAATGAACAAGTTAAATAAAAGTGGACCACTAAGAACCTTACTCCAAGCAGAGAATGTCCCATTAACAACCACCCTCTGTACCCGATCCTGTAGCCGGTTTCCTATCCGTGTGCAAACAACTTCATTAAGCCCAACAGACCTTAGTTTAGAAAGCAGTCGTTTGTGGGGCACAGTATCAAATGCTTTGGCAAAATCCAAATAGATCACATCTACTGCCCCCCCACTGTCCACCATCTTACTTACCTCATCATAAAAAAAAATTTGTCTGACATGACCTATCCTTCATAAAGCCATGCTGATTGCTGCTCATAATGCCATTCACTAGGACAAAATTTTGAATGTGATCCCTTAACAAGCCTTCAAATAATTTGCTCACCACAGATGTCAAATTTACTGGCCTATAATTGCCAGGCTGAAATCGTAATAACATCAGATTTTCTCCAATCCATAGGCACAATACCAGATGAAAGTGAATCAATTCTGAGAAAATCAGAAATAGGGGCTGGTCTAAAACTGAACTAAGCTCTCTTAGAACCCGGGGGTGTATGCCATCAGGCCCTGGAGCCTTGTTTATATTAATTTTTATTAAAACTTTTAATAATCATATCCTGAGTCAGCCACTAGGGATGTAGCGAACTGCCGATTTGGTGTTCGCGAACGCCGTTCGCGAACACCGGCAAAAAATGCGAACGTTCGCGAACAGTTCGCGAACTTCGAACACCCGCTAAAATCGTTCGATTCGAACGTTCGAAGGATTTTTCATTCGAATCGAACGTTCGAAGGATTTTAATCGTTCGATCGAAGGATTTTCATTCGAATCGAACGTTCGAAGGATTTTAATCGTTCGAACGAATGGAAATCGTTCGAACGAATGGAAATCGTTCGATTTTAGCGGTCGAATGGTCGAATGGTCGAACGATTTGTATTCGAATCGAACGCGAACTCAAAATGCGAACGTTCCCAAACGTTCGCGAACATTAGGCGGACGCGAACGGTCGAAGTTCGCGCGAACAAGTTCGTCGGCAAACAGTTCGCTACATCCCTATCAGCCACTGACTAGATTGAGCTGAGCCTTTAGTGCAGCTATAAAGTGAGCCTGTGAACTCAGACTCCTCTATTGTATACACTGAAGAAAAGAACTGATTTAGCACATTTGCCTACCATTATTTAATGGAGCAACCCTCTCAACCTGCATCTTTTTACTATTAATATATTTAAAAAGGGTTAGTTTTCACCTCCACTGCAATTAACTCTTCGTTTCCTTTCTTTGCCTTCCGGATTGCTGATTTACAACATTTATTATAGTGTTTATATTCATTAAATGCAGCTTCTGTCCCAACAGATATGTAGTTTTTAAATGCTTTTAAATGATGATTCTTAGAGCTTCTACATTTACTCCTTAAGGGAATAAATTGAGAACAGTAATGATTTAATATCATTTTAAAAGACAACCATTTTTGTTCTGTGTTTTTAGCTGAAAACTTAATGCCTCAATCAATACTCTGTAGAGCAGCCCCCAAGCCACTAAAATGAGCTTTTCCAAAATTCATGGTTTTTGTTGCCCCAGTATATATTTGTTTTCAAAGGTGGTGCACAGTGGAAAGTTTTGCCTCACACCAAGCAATCAGAGCAGAAGAAAGTCAGCACCCCATTTATCAACCAGACTCTGGCCATTCTCCGCTGACATCATACCCCCAGCTTTCCTGTTCTGTTTTGGTAGATGTATAGCACGTCTACATTTTGATAGCTTGGCTGAGTTAAGAAGGGTTATAGGGTTAAAGATCTCTTTGACAGGACAGAATCTTTTATGGAGCAAATTTTATAAAAAAAAAAAAGGGAGAGACTTGTACCTGAAATGTTGTTAAAGTTTCACCAAAATACCAAATGACTTTAAAACAATATGCTCACACTGCCTGGGATATATTGTATGAGCACTGGACCAGTAAAAAGAAATTCTGATGACTTAAGACTTTTAAAACTCAAACTTCTGACTTTTAAACTCATAATTCTGACTTTACTTTCTGATTTTACCAGAAACAAACTCAACCTTACTCGTATACAAGAATTTGGCTAATTTACTAATAAACTCAAAAAAAATCAGATAAAAAAAACTTTATGAATATCTCAAATTTTTCAAGTTTAAATGCATAAATACCTAAAATCCTTCAAGTTTATAGGCTTAAAAACCTCAATTACCTTGAGTTTTTAAGCAAAACCCAGAGTCAAACACCCCAAAATTCCCACAATTTGTGAAGGCAAAAAAAAAAAGCCATTGACTTTTACATTAATTCAACAGGTTTTAGATGGAGTCTTTTTGGATTCAGACTTTTTGCAGCTTCGGTGGATAATAAATCTTGAAAAATTACAGATTTTTTTTAAAATAATAAAGTTTTAATAAATAACCCATTAATCTTATAACTCTGACTTTAAAAAGAAACAATTTTGACTTTTAACAATTTTGACTATTATGAGTTTAAAGGGGTTATGTGCTAAAATCTGTTCTTTTCTGATTATTTTATTAAAACAACTTTGATCAAACTTCCATCCACCATTTTACCTTATTTTTCAATAAATTAACTTGAAATAACTTGACTCAATAAAATTCTGAAAAAATCTAAATCGTATGATTACTTTGGAATTGACGCCAGAAAACTCCACCGCCGGAAAACCACAAATTGTTTGGATAATCGTATGAAACCTAGTGCAAATCAGGACATCTTCCAATTGGAAAATGGACATCTGCTTTTGACTTCTACAAAACCTCAAACTTCTGATTCTTAAACTCATAATTCTGACTTTACATTCTGATTTTACCAGAAACAAATTAAACCTAACTCTTATACAAGAATTTGGCTACTTTACTAATAAACTCAAAAAAATCAGATAAAAAAACTTTATGAATATCTCGAATTTTCAAGTTTAAATGCTTAAATATCTAAACAATTTCAAGTTTATAAGCTTAAACGCCTCAATTACCTTGAATTTTCGAGCAAAACCCAGCGTCAAACACCCCAAAGTTCCCAAAATTTGTGAAGGCAAAAAAGAAAAATGCCATTGACTTTTACATGAATTCAACAGGTTTTAGATGGAGTCTTTTTGGATTCAGACTTTTAGCAGCTTCAGGGCATAATAAATCTTGAAAAATTAAAAATCATTTTTTTCTGATTATTTTATTAAAATAACTTTGATCAAACTTTCATCCACCATTTTACCTTATTTATCAATAAATTAACTTGAAAAAAATCTGAATCTGAAGAGACTTTGAATCATTTGATTTCTTTGGATTTGACTCCTGAAAACTCCACTTTTTCAGATTATCGCCGGAAAACCACAAATTGTTCAGATAATTGTATGAAACCCAGTGCAGATCAAGATATATTCCAATTGGAAAAGGGACATCTGCTTTTGACTTCTACATAACCTCAGCAGTTTTGAGATGGAGTACTTTTTATATTTAGGCTTTTAGCAGCCTTGGGGTATGATAAAACTAGAAAAATTCAAGTTTTTTTTCTATGAAAAAATTGTGTTTTCCCCTTTAAAACTCTCACCAGAAAAAATCAGACTTCAGTAAATAACACCCTAAAAGTCAGAATTTAAGTTTTAAGATGGTCATAAGCCATCAGAATTTTTTCGTTTGGTGGCCTCCAGGGAGAGAGAGATAGATGATGGATACAGTTGCAATTACACTTACATTTTTGGGGGGGAAAAGTTACTTTCTGGGTAAATAAACATGACAATTTGTGTCCAAAATTGTACTTTACACACTACACTTGCATGAGCACTTTCTCTGTCACCTTCTGAAAAGAAATTGACAGTCAGATAAATAAGTACATCTGGTAACCTCCCAGACATTTCGGTTGTCCAAATAATCCTACAGCTTCACATGAGATTGGCATTAAAAATGCATTGCACATCTTTGACCCGTGACTGTCAGCAAATAGATCCCTTCTGGAGACATCATTTAAATTGTAATTGTCATCTTAATGGTCGGTGCAATGAGGTGGACTGGAGCCAACAAAACAATATGGCAGAGAGGTGGGACTTCTCTGTGGCTACAGGGCTAGAGATCAGGATAATGGCGAGGTGTCTACCACTAGTAGTATTAGTTTCTGTGTTTCAATGTTTCCTATCTCTACTGCTCCCTGTCTGAAGATTTGATTTTTATAATACGCCAGGACCATGGGGCTAAGCATTCCAGCAAATTAACGAGAAACACAGATCAATATCCTTACATCGTAAATCCTTTCAGACATGCTCCTGCTAGATTGTTGTCCCTGCCAGATCAATAACAGGAGGATTGAGAGACGAGTCAATTCTGAGATTAGAATTATTGCCGTAGATTGACTGCAACTGGTTAATGCTTATATTAACATATTTGTATTAGCGGATAATATTAATGAAAAAAATAATATAATACATATAAATAGCAGCCTTTCTGTGTCTATAATTATTCCTGTAACTTTCAGTATCATTCCAATTAATTCTCTCGTTTAACTGTTACTAAGCATCCTAAAATCGTTTTTCCTCTATATTGTTGTTTACAAACTAGAATTTCTGTTGCATTATCCCTGTACTACCTCTCTATAACTCCACATTAATCTATACATTATACTGTACATATTTCCTATGACTCATCCTATATAGCGCCTGCCTATAATGCCTTCTATTGCTCCATATAACCCCTCCCTATAACTCCTTCTATTGCTCCATATAACCCTCACTATAACTCCTCCTATTGCTCCATATAACCCTCCCTATAACTCCTCCTATTGTTCCATATAACCCTCCCTATAACTCCTCCTATTGCTCTATATAACCCTCCCTATAACTCCTCCTATTGCTCCATATAACCCTCCCTATAACTCCTCCTATTGCTCTATATAACCCTCCCTATAACTCCTCCTATTGCTCCATATAACCCTCCCTATAACTCCTCCTATTGCTCCATATAACCCTCCCTATAACTCCTCCTATTGCTCCATATAACCCCTCCCTATAACTCCTTCTATTGCTCCATATAACCCTCCCTATAACTCCTCCTATTGAGCCATATAACCCTCCTTAAAACTCATCTTATTGCTCCATATAACTCCTCCTATTGCTCCTTATAACCCCTCCCTATAACTCCTCCTATTGATCCATATAAACCTCCATAAAAATCCTCTCATTACTCCATATAACTCCTCCTATTGATCCTTATAACCCCTCCCTATAACTCCTCCTATTGATCCATATAAACCTCCATAAAAATCCTCTTATTACTCCCTATAACTCCTCCTATTGCTCCATATAACCCCTCCCTATAATCCTTATAGTCCATTCATTAGCTGTACACCCACCAATCATCCTGGGCATGAGCCAGCCTACCAGCATTGGCTGAGCATAACTAATGCAAGACTATCCCATAACTGGTCCATGACAGCAGCCTCTAAGAGAGCAAACTTTAGGATGAAGACAAAATTTGGATGCTATACTCAAAGACTAAATAGATTTGACATAAAAGGAAGCACGTTTTCATGACTACTGGCTAGAAAGGCAAGGTAAGACTCCATAATTGTGCTAATTAAACCTCTATACACCCAGTATTTGTAGCCTATTGCCGTAACAATGCCAAAAGATAGTCTGCCAGGATGATGGCAAAAGGGCAATCCAAAGAGAGCATGGTCCAAAAATGACCAGAACAAAAAATGAAAAGAGACTGTGGTGGTGTGAAAAAATCAGGTAACCCCAGAATAATGCTGTGGTGTGAGGTCTTCCCTGAATGAGGATCCAAAGTTACTTTAACAACACAGTACTGTAAGTACTGGAGAAAAGGGAGATCAGGGTACAAGTAAGGGCAGAAGAATTTGTAGAAGACTGGAGAACTCCCAGATCATGTACCAAAAGAGGTGGTGCAATGTAAGGAAGAGAGACCAGTTGGTAGACTCCATAATGGACATACAGTAATATTGTGCTCATTAAACTACTATACACATTGCTCCTATATGCACTTGCTTTTGGGCCTACTAGGGAGCATCCTGCTGGATACCTATATACAGCCTATGGTCTGGCCATTACATGGGATGCACATTCTGCTATTTGTGCACTCCAGACAGCAGGTACAAAGATCTGCTCCTGCGGCATGCGCAATTACTCTGGAATGCTTGGAAGAAATAGTGCTATATAATTTAAAAATAATAAAAAATATAAACTAAATATTGTTCATTCAACCAAGTTTCGAAGCTTGTAGTAAATCTACAGGAGACAAAAAAAAATCTGAATGGACTCTTGTTTAAAGCTCATAAGACTATCGGTGACATTCTGCTGCCCAGTGTTGCAATTAAGAATAATGAAATGCTAACAATATGACAGTTAACATCATCTCAGTTCCTTTCAGTTCTGTTCCATTCGGCTAAAAAGGTAATTTAAATGAGTTAAAGCACTGCAGACTATAAAATTCAGCTAGGGGGAAAAAATTATGTTTTAAGGTTCAGTGAGGGAGCAGATCCATGGATGAGTCCTTGTAAGGTAGGAAAAGTTACAGTAATGCCAAAATGAGAACTTTGAAAATAATGCCTTATATTTATGAGTAAAACAAGGCTCCACTGATGTGTAGTAAGTACATTGTCGAAATAGGGGCCAAAGGCAATAACTACATTTTGGCCTCCAGTAGGCTCTTATGATCTCAGTCCACCAAAGGGCTTGAGGGGCTTGAGGCTCTTTCCTATATATATATATGTATAGCATAGGGCACATTTGGCAGGGCTAGGTATTAAAAGTATTGTGCAATTGCTCTATAATAGCTCTGGCGTTCACCAAGTGGCACTTACTTTGGTGCATGATGAAGGTGAAGCAATCTCTGATGCAGGAGACACTAGCCTTGACCATGAAGTTCTAGTTCTCCCTTTACATGTTACACTTATAGGTGCTCAAATGAAATTGAACGGTGTGTTGTACCATAGGTGCTTTCAATTGCACCACTTTAAACACAGACAAGTAAAGGGCATGTCACTGTAGACCAATATAGAAAAAACGCCAATACCTTAGTATGCTGCAACAGGGGTGATCCTAATTTATTCCATAACAGACATACAGATGTTTTTAGCCAATAATTACTCACTGACTAGGATAAAGAGAAGGACATCTTCTGTGGAAGTATAATAAATACATTTAGGAAAAATCTCTAATTTATAGAAAACAGTGTAATCCCAAATTTTCATTCAGGCCCTTTGGGGATAATGTGCCTAATTTCCAAATCCAATATGATTCCTTCTGGAGAAGTTTTCTATCATTATCAGCTTACCCCAATTTCACTTCTTCCAGCACCTGCCCCGTAATTGAGATACACTATGATTTTGATTGTGGATTGCGGATTGCAGTCCGATGCTCATTTAGTCTTATCCGCACCATCCTATTGGTTTTCCCAACATTCCCTTTGCCACATGGGTATTTCAAATAGTCACCACATTTTTCGACATACATGTGTGGTAGCCTTGTAATTTAATTTGGGTTTCTTGTGTCGGATGTAACACTGTTTCCCCTTTAATAATACTATTGCAGTTTAGGCAGGATAAGCATGGGTAAGTCCCTATTACAGTCTTCCCTTTAAACCGTTGTTTCTCAACTGTTGGGGATTTAATATCTGACCTCACTAGAATATCCCTAGAATATTTGCAAACAATGGATCTTCTTTAAAAATTTTACATGTAGAGGGATCGCTCATAACTATTGGCCAGTATTTCTTTATCACCTCTCACTTTTTTAGAATCTACATCATATGTTGTATATCTTTTTTTCTCTTAGGTATTAGTGGCCAGCTAGATTTTTAGCAACACTGATCTCCTGCCGTGAGAAGGTAATCAATAAATAAATAATTTAAAGTACAGGAGTTATGGTTACTAATGCCGGCAGGTTAAGTACATGAAGTATCTAACAACTAACTACATGCTTTGCACGTTCCTGGGTAGGCTAATATACAGCAGTACCATTTGTCATGGTTTGGATTACCGTTTTTGTTTTACTCCATACAAGGATAGGCTGAAAGAGGCAGTCTCCTTGAAGTTTTTGGACATTTGGACACTTGGACACTATGGACTTTGGAATATTTAAGACTCACATGAAGTTATCTGAATGTTTAGAATGTTTGAATTTTTTATCTCATGAAATCATTAAATATTTATATATTTTCCACACTGTCACTTTAAGTGGGGGAGGTGGTGTCTTGTTTCCAGGAAGGTATTTAATTCCCACAATGCCTTGCGTGTGTTACACTTGATAAAGGACTCGAAACCCGAAACCCGAAACATGTAGTGTGCCTACACTGCTAAATAAACAAATTGCAGTTTAAAATTACTGCCTGGAGCTCTTTTGATTCAACTATTTTCCTTGGATTATGCACATGATCACAAACACAGCTATAAAATGAAGAATTTGGAAACTGAATCTTACCTGTTATATTGACATCATATGTTGTCACAAATGGTATTCTTTCAATCTTTTATTCTTTCATCTTTAGTAGTAAGCAATATTTCTCTTGGTAATCTCTCCACTTCCCTTTCTGCTTTCTGTAGCACTGCACGGGGATAACCTTTATTTTTGAACATATTTAAAATGCCACTTTTCTTATCCTTATATTCAATTTCATTGGATGCTATACATTTACATGTCATTAGTTGACTTTTAGGGAGTCCTAACATGGTGTTTGGTGGATGGAAGCTATCATAATGGAGTATACTATTTTTATCCACAGATTTTCTATACAAAGTGGTAGACAAACTTATAATCTCTTTCTTAATACACACATCTAAAAACTCTACCTGTTCTCTATCATAGTGGAGGACAAATTTAATGGTGTTATGCGTTCTATTAACATACTCTGAGAAATGCAATAACTTCTCTTTTGTACCCTTCCAAACAAAGAAAATATCGTCCACATAACGACAGTACCAAAAAATGTACTGTAGAACATCTCATTTTGTAAAATAATTTTTTCTTCAAAATTATATATAAAAATATTTGCATAATTAGGTGCCATATTTTCACCCATGCTGGTACCTTGCTTCTGTAGAAAAACTGAAAAATAATTTTTAGTCAACCCTATTTGCAACAGTAAACATAAAAATGAGACAAAATGAGGTTCATGTTGATGTTTTCTATGTGGATGTTTTCTATGTAGATGTTGTTCAATTGCATCAAGGTCCTCACTATGGGGTATACATGTATAAAGGCTAGAAACATCCATGCTACAAAGTAGAATTTCCTCCCCTTTCCGATAATGTAATAACAAAAGTTTTTGTGGGGAGGAAGACAGAAGAGGCGACAAAAAGTCAAGGAAAATAGAGGCTGATCCGGAGTTTGTCAGGTAAAATGGGAGACCTAGAATTAATTGCATGCTCTAAAAATTATGATATAATTGGCATCACTGAGACCTGGTGGAATGAAACATGTGACTGGATTGTGAATTTAAATGGTTACACCCTTTTTAGGAGGGTCAGAGGGATTAAAAAGGGTGGAGGAGTGTGTTTGTATGTAAAGCCTGAATTAAAGCCAGGCGCTAAAGAAATAACAATAGCTGGCACTGGTGAGGGTGTAGAATCCCTCTGGGTAGAGATTTTGACTGGGCAAAAGGTTACTTTACTAATGATGCATGGTTCACACATGAAGAAATTCAAAAAAGACTAGAACATGTTAAGATTAACAAAGGTCCTGGGCCAGATAGTATTCACCCCAGGGTACTTAGCGAGCTTAGCTCTGTGATTGCCAAACCTCTTTACTTAAGTTTTTCAGGATTCATTGAGATCTGGCATAGTGCCGAGAGACTGGTTAATGCTATAAACCACCTTGTATAAGTGTCGAGTATGAAGCCCAGCTACTCTTGCAGATACAAGCGGCTTCACAGCTGGGTCAAGTTGTTGCTATGGGTGACTTCAATTATCCAGACATTGACTGGGGTAATGGGGTTGCCAAGTCAGAAAAACCTAGTAGGTTTGTAAATATGCTGAATGACAACTTTTTATTCCAGCTCGTTCAAGAACCTACTAGGAATAACTCTCTTTTGGACCTTGTAATAACTAATAATACTGAACTCATCTCTAACATTTGTGTGGGTGAGCATTTAGGGAATAGTGATCATAACATGGTCTCCTTTGAGATTCTGTTGCAGAAGCAATTCTATAAGGGAGTAACTAAAACACTAAATTTCAGATGTGCAAACTTTGACAGTATAAGGGCATCTCTGAAACATATTAAGTGGGAAATGCTTTTCACAGGGTTAAACACAGAACAAAAATGAGAAGTCTAAAATGCTGCTTAATAAATATACTTGTCAGTATATTCCACTTGTAAGCAAGGAACGTCGTTGCAAAGCAAAACCTTTTTGGTTCAATAGAAGCGTTGGTGTTGAGGTGGGTAGGAAAAGATGTGCTTTTAAGACTTTCAAGATAGCTGGTACAGCGAAACATTTATAAGGTACAAGGAGGCCAATAAATCATGCAAAGAAGCTATAAGGCAAGCTACAATTGAAATAGAAAAGGATATTGCAGCAAGCAGTAAAAAAAATCCAAAATAATTTTTTAAATATGTTAATAGTAAAAAAATTAAGCAGGAAGGGGTGGAACCTTTACTATCAGAGGGGAGTCAGCTGGTTGATGAAAACAAAATAAAAGCGCAGATTCTGAACTCATATTTTTCATCTGTCTACACAAATGAGGAACCAGTAAGTGAAGGTTTCCATCTAAATAGTCCCAATTCTAGTAATACAACTAATGATGCATGGTTCACACATGAAGAAATTCAAAAGAGACTAGAACATGTTACGATTAACAAAGGTCCAGGGCCAGATGGTACTCATCCCAGGGTAATTAGCGAGCTTAGCTCTGTGATTGCCAAACCTCTTTACTTAATTTTTCAGGATTCATTGAGATCTGGCATAGTGCCGAGAGACTGGTGAATTGCTAATGTGGTGCCTCTATTCAAAAAAGGATCCCGTTCTCAGCCTCAAAACTATAGGCCAGTTAGTCTGACGTCAGTGGTAGGAAAGTTTTTCGAAGGGTTAATAAAGGATAAGATACTGGACTTCATAGCAAATCACAATACTATGAGTTTGTGCCAGCATGGTTTTATGCGTAATATATCTTGCCAGACTAACTTCTTTTTATGAGAAGGTAAGTAGGGACCTCGATTCTGGGATGGCAGTGGATGTGATTTACTTATACTTTGTTAAAGCATTTGTTACAGTGCCACACAAAAGGTTACTGGTTAAATTAAGGAATGTTGGCCTGGAACATAGTATTTGTACCTGAATAGAGAACTGGTTAAAAGATAGACTACAAAGAGTGGTGGTAAATGGAACATTTTCTAATTGGACCAGTGTTGTTAGTGGAGTACCGCAGGGCTCTGTACTAGGTCACTTGCTTTTCAACTTGTTTATTAATGACCTGGAGGTGGCCATTGAAAGTACTGTTTCTTTATTTGCAGATAATACTAAATTGTTCAGAACTATAGCTTCCATGTAGGATGCTGCCACTTTGCTGTCTAAGTTGGAAAACTGGGCAGCAAACTGGAAAATGAGGTTCAATGTTGATAAATGCAGGTTATGCACTTTGGCAAAAATAATATAAATGCAAGTTATACACTAAATGGCAGTGTGTTGGAAGTTTCCTTAAATGAGAAGGATCTTGGGGTTTTTGTAGATAACAAGTTGTCTAATTCTGGGCAGTGTCATTCTGTGGCTACTAAAGCAAATAAAGTTCTTTCTTGCATAAAAAAGGCCATTAACTCAAGGGATGAAAACATAATTATGTCTCTTTATAGGTCCCTGGTAAGGCCTCATCTGGAGTATGCAGTGCAGTTTTGGACTCCAGTCCTTAAGAGGGATATACTGTAAATTAGCTGGAGAGAGTGCAGAGACTAAGTGCAACTAAACTGGTTAGAGAGAGGGAAGATTTAAATTATGAGGGTAGACTCTCAAGGTTGGGGTTGTTTTCTCTGGAAAAAAGGCGCTTGCGAGGGGACATGATTACGCTTTACAAGAACATAAGAGGACATTATAGACAAACCTTTTTACCCATAAAGTGGATCACCGTACCAGAGGCCTCCCCTTTAGACTAGAAGAAAAGAACTTTCATTTGAAGCAACGTAGGGGGTTCTTCACAGTCAGGACAGTGAGGTTGTGGAATGCACTGCCGGGCAGGGTCAGACTGGGGGGCCCGGGGCCCACCGGGACTACTGTCCAGGGCCCCCTGACCCCCCCACCCCCCTACTGTGATGCGCACTGCGTGCCTGCGTGACGGCGTGGCTCGACGCTCCTGCTTGAAAGGCGCCGCTCAGGGATCTGTATGAATGCCGCTGCGCGCATGCGCAGATGGAGCAGCGCGGCGCTTATAGAAATCTTTTTTTTTTTCAAACAAACTTGTCGGGAGAGGGGTCTGGCCCGGCGGGGGCCCATTAAGGGTCGGGGCCCACCGGGTTTTTTCCCGGTTTCCCGCCGGGCCAGTCCGACACTGCTGCCGGGTGATGTTGTGATGCTGATTCAGGTAATGACTATAAGAATGGCTGGGATGATTTCTTGGACAGACATAATATCAAAGGCTATTGTGATACTAAACTCTATAGTTAGTATAGATATGTGTATATAGAATTTATGTGAAAGTAGGGAGGGGTGTGTGTATGGATGCTGGGTTTTAATTTACTTTGTCTTTTTTCAACCCAATTTAACTATGTAAC
Organism: Xenopus laevis; assembly: GCF_017654675.1. Lineage (NCBI taxonomy): Eukaryota > Metazoa > Chordata > Amphibia > Anura > Pipidae > Xenopus > Xenopus laevis. The sequence goes on from NC_054376.1 coordinate 121,770,914, forward strand.
TAACTATGTAATTAATGTGATGTAAAAGTATAGCATCCAATGAAATTGAATATAAGGATAAGAAAAGTGGCATTTTAAATTTTCAAAAACAAAGGTTATCCCCGTGCAGTGCTACAGAAAGCAGAAAGAGAAGTGCAGAGATTACCAAGAGAAACATTGCTTACTACTAAAGATGAAAGAAAAAAGATTGAAAGAATATGATGTACATTCTAAGAAAGTGAGAGGTGATAAAGAAATTCTGGACAATTGTTATGAACGATCCCTCTACATGTAAAATGTAAGAATATCCATTGTTTGCATATAAGAGAGGAAAGAATGTGGGGGATATTCTAGTGAGGTCAAATATTAAATCCCCAACAGTTGAGAAACAACGGTTTCTAGGGAAGCCTGTAACGCAAATAGTGCCAAAACGCAATAGTATTATTAAAGGGGAAACAGTGTTACATCCGACATAAGGAACCCAAATTAAATTACAAGGCTACCACACATGTATGTCAAAAAATGTGGTGACTATTTGAAATGCCCGTGTAGCAAAGGGTATGTTGGGAAAACCAATAGGATGGTGCGATAAGATTAAATGAGCATCAAAAGTGACATCCGTTGGCCAGCATTGGGTAGATTGTAAGCACAGTGTATCTCAATTACGGTGGCAGATGCTGGAAGAGGTCAAATTGGGGTAAGCTGATAATGATAGAAAACTTCTCCAGAGGGAATCATATTGGATTTGGAAATTAGGAACATTATCCCCAAAGGGCCTGAATGAAAATTTGGGATTACACTGTTTTCTATAATTTAGAGATTTTGCCTTAATGTATTTATTCTACCTCCACAGCTGTGAGATAGAGATATCCTTCTCTTTATCCTAGTCAGTGAGTAATTATTGGCTAAAAACATCTGTATGTCTGTTATAGTATCTTTAGCAAATGTATTTTTGCATATAAGTCCTAGTCTTCTAGGTAAAAAATATTTTTATAGCTTTTTTTGTGTGTTTTCTATTTTTCTATTTTTCTAATTCTGTATAAATTTATATGAATTATAATGCACAAAATGGAAGAACTCGCATGAACTTTTTATATGGGCATTCACTGAAAACAAAGGCACTTTTTATTGCTAGTTGATATTGTTGATACTTTTGCACATTATAATTGTTCACCAATAGAGGTCACAGTTTTATTTCCTATAAAAGCTGCATAGCAGAGTAATTGCACCATCACTGAGGAAGGGACAGGTGTTCCGGAAACGTTTGATTGTAACTGCAGTGTCTGGCAGCACTATGGAATAAATTGGGATCACCCCTGTTGCAGCATACTAAGGTATTGGCGTTTTTTCTATATTGGACTAATTGCTGGTGTATGGCTAGGCCAGTGCCATTGCCTTTCACCCCTTAAACTGAATTTTTATGTCACTGTAGACCCCTGTCCCCCCTGCATGCCTCCGTTTCTTTTGCAGATGCAAGTTGCACCCAAATGCATGCACCTTATGAACAGGAGCTAACCTCTTCCATCACAAAATTCTTTAAATAAGTAGAAATTTTGGGAAGAAGCTTGTTGGAGGCCCTTGGAATTGCAGACGTATGGTTAAGTCAACTTGGATCCAGACAATACAGTATATGCCTTATTTTACTCCATATATTCTGTATTTAAACAGAACAATACTGCACTGCTGCTTGTGACTTTTGTTTCCATGGCAAAGAGAGAGAACTGGTTTCTTGGGTCCCCTGGGACTGTCTGTAGCTTCCAGCTTCCCTGTCCTTTTGAAGCCTGATGACTAACATACAGAGCAGCAATGACAGTCACTCAGGCCCCTGTTGGATAATTTTCAGAACTCAATCCATTACAACTAAGTTCTACTGTTATTCATCATGTTGCTTGGAAAAAAATGATCACGGGCACGTTTAGATTAAGGCAAAACACACATTAGCAGTGAGAAGAGAGTTTTATAGAGGGGAGGCAGACAATTGTCTGCAGCAACAATCACATTGATAACTAATCACTTCAAAATAAAGACTTTTGTTAAATAAATGATTTTAAAAAATCTATTTATTATTGAGTTTGTCATAAATATAAGAAGGTGTGGATTTTTCAATAAATAATCTGAATATTTCCTGTAATATTATAAGTAATCCTTGGTGTATAATCAGCAAATGCATGTTGTTTATGGGTCTTTATGATAAACAGTTGCATAGACCATGCAGGAGATGCACTGATGGTGTCCCAGAGTAGGGATGTATGGGAAAGCCTGGAACCCAAGGGTCCTTCAGGTTTACCCAATAGTCAGGAAGGTTTGGGCTGCAATATGGGCAGGATATTTTGACATGACATGTTTTGATTGGGTTCAGGTCAATCTGTTTCTGCCATAAACCCAGTACCTTGAAAAACTGCTGTAGGTTTATTCCCACCTCTCTGTGATCACTAAACTTGTGCATTGCCTTCCAGATGCTTTGTCTCTGACTTGCTCTGCAAAATGCCTCCACTAACCACCTAGAATATTCTGGTGACACCAGATCCTTCAATGTCAAAGTTTTGAGGGTTAGGGTCAGGTGTAGGTTGAATTTCCTGATCTGCACATAACTAGTCTATCACCAATGGGAAGGAAGAACATATCCTGACTTTGCTATTAAGGCCAATCCTTTACATAAATCTCTGGCTGTGTGCAAGAACAATAGGAATCGGATGAGTGGCTTTTCATGGACCCTAGAAGTTGAATATTGCCATTGAGTATATCCTGACCAAATCCCATCTACAAACTGGTTTCACCCATTGTACTGTTCCTCATCAGTGGAGCCAAAGGATTTCTGAAAGCCAGTGGGATACTGGACAAGTCAAAATATATGGCCCTGCTCTAATAATGACTACAAGAAAATTATTTAGATAATAGTTGCAAACTCAAATAGTCTGGAAGCATACTGGATACAGGGCCCAGGGTTGTCATCTTAAATTTGGGTCTCATAGAACTAATTGTATCTTGGGCAGCAGACTCTTTGTAAGTATCTCAGGGTCCCATATATTGCAATAAGCATTGGTGTCCAGCACCCCGCCCCCGCTAACCCATCTAGACAAACAACTGTACAAATTGCTAGGAACATTAAAGATGGTCTTATATACACATTAACACTTTAATTCCGATTATTTTTTTCTCTTTTCAGATGGGTTTCTACTGTGACCACAGTTAAATTCTGGTTTTACCGGAAGACCAATTAGATTTCTTCACTGACCTTTCTAAAGTTGCCACCATTTATGAACCAATAGCTGCACAAGTTGCTATAAACACTAACACTGGCCCTATACATTCAGTTCTGAAATAAAGCAATCTCCACCCTTTAGTTTACAGATTTGTTCCCTTTCATGTGACAGTAGCGTTGGATAACCATCATGATAAACTGGATTATCATCGTAACAGCAATTAAGAGAGAGCCTGGAAGAGTGCTGATTCAAGGAGAAAGCTCATTGGAGTCAGATTGTACTTAATTAAAATGTTTTTACTTCCTTTTGGAGATTTTGTGTTTAAACTGTTTGTTGTGAGAACTTCCAAGCCCCAATGGGTTTTCAGTTTTGCTGCAATGCTTGCTCATATTGCCAACTTTATACAGAACTGCATATAAAAATTGTGCTTTTAGCATTCTGTTTAAATCCTCCTGGCTAGCGATAAGCGAATCTGTCCCATTTCGCTTTGCTGAAACTAGAGTCCTGCAGCGGGTCGGGTACCTGTGGGTTACCCGCAAAAATCTGTACTAAACGCGGGTCGGTGGTTCTGCAGGTTTGTGGGTCGCAGGTCGGGCCACGGGTCTTCTCAATAGCGATTTTTACTCCTTTTTTCTGATCACGCCTACTTCCGATGATGTCACTTCCACTTTACAATGACAGAACTTCCTGTTTTACTCCTGTTTTTCTGATCATGCCTACTTCCAATGATGTCACTTCCGGTTTACAATGACAGCACTTCCTGATTCTTGATGGCCAGCGGGTCGCGGGTTGCGGATAAGGTACTTGCGGGTTGGGTAGCTGGTCCAAGCAGGTAAGAATGCGGGTTGCGGATTGCAGGTTGTGGTACGGGTCGGGTAAGGTTTCCAAAAAATGGACCCGTGCAGGACTCTAGCTGAAACATTCTCAAAACTGCTGACAAATTTGTGAAATGGTGAAAAATTTGTGAAATGCATTGAAGTCAATAGGTAACAATTTTTTTTACGTGCAACGATCTTTCACAGCTTTTTTTCTCACTCCAAATGCATTAAAGCCAAAGGGCATTTTGTCTTATGGCAATTTTTTTGTCTCTGCAACATTTTTGTCTTGGCTTTTTTTTTTTTTTGCAGTGAATTCTTTTGTGGCAAATTTTTGCAGCAGTTTTGCGAACAATTTGCAGATGGGAAAATATGGAATTTTCCTGGCTCTGGAGTTGGCACTTTGCAATAAGAAAAGCTTACATTGAAGGCTTTAAAATAATTATTCCTTATCCAAAAGCCAGTATTGTCCTGTATCAAAAGGGTTAAGGTTTACGTAGGGGATTATTTATCCAAAGTCGAATTTTAGATTAATGTTAATAAATAGATTTTGTTCACAATGCAAATGGTATGTTATTTCTAAAAAGAATTCAAATTTATAAAATTAGATTGAATAGTCCCGACCAGAAATCTTTTCCACCGAAAAAACCTCAAGGAACCTTAGCAAAAATCTGGCTTATTACTACATCTTTAAACAGTTCAAGGGTCCTCTGCCGTTGATTTCTACATGAACTCAGCGGGTTTTAAGTGGAGAATAGTCGAATCAGAACTGTTTCCAGGGTCGAGGTTTGGGAAATCTCACATTCACTTCAAATTCGAGTTGGTGGCTTTAAATTTGAATTTGTGAGTTTTGACCAAAAAGTGCTTCCAGCTTTTGTCACCTTCCAATGGCGTTATGTGTGCCATTACCCTTATCTTCCCATGCCTATGTTGGAGTAACTAGATGTTACTGGGCCCCACAGTTTATTACATTTTAGGGCCCCAAACATATCCAGAGGTTATCCTGTTCTACCAATAGATATTGAAATTGCTCATTATTTAGGCCTCATGGGACCCCCTAAACCTCCTGGGTTCCCCTGCAGCCGCAGGATCTGCTCTTCTGTAGTTACACCCCTGGGTATTGACTCACAGGAAGAGATCATTGCATCTGAACGCGGTCAAGGAGGGCTTCATTGCTGGTGCAGACAGCCGAAATTTCACTTTAAAACGCCCCTGGAAACTTGCAAGGCAGAATTTAAATGGAATATTATTGAATTAGAGAGGATCAAAAGATAGGCAACTAAGCTGATAAAGGGAAAATAAAGTCTCAGTTATGAGGCAAAGGCTGGTTAGGTTGGGGTTGTTTACGCTGGAGAAGAGGTGCTCTAGGGGGATATGATTATTTTGTAGAAATAAACCATGCAATATACTCTTGGATGCTTTATTCACCCTTTATTATTTTCTGTCATTTCCCCTTGGCTGAAAGGAGATCTCGCTGAATCGAACAATGTATTCTTTATTTGAAAATGTAACATTTATGGGGCAATGAGAAATGACAGCAGCTGACAGTCTGTTCAGATATTTAATAAGGAAAGTGCTTTATAGGCAACAGCCGGGCATAAACAATCACACACGGATCATATATGATGGGAAAATGGCAGCAAATGTGTTTAGCAGAAACAAAAGCACAAGACCTTCCTAGTCATGTCATATGGAGATGTCATTGAGTGGAATTTTGTTAGATATCTATATATAATACACAACAATGGATATCCCATAATTTATGTCCTTAACAGTGCATAGTGATATCATCTGTTATAAACATTCACATGGCTCACTAATGAAAACTGTGAACATTTATACAGAATAATGTACCTCTGTTCTACAATATGAGGATATTGGAAGTCACCTTGGAGTTCTATGACTTGTATATATATTGGGTTGTCATGTTATTCCCTCTTTATAGGTTATTCTGGTAAAATTAATCATGATTCAGTTTATAAAGGACTCTACGGCAACCCTTAAAGGAGATTAAACCCTAAAAATGAATATAGCTAAAATCACATATCTTATATAGTGAACTTATTGCATCAGTCTAACATTTCAGCTTGTCAATAGCAGCAATGATCCAGGACTTCAAACTTGTCACAGGGGGTCACCATCTTGGAAAGTGTCTGTGACACTCACATGCTCAGTGGGCTCTGATTGGCTGTTGAGAAGCTAAGCTTAGGGCTCGTCACTAATTATCCAGCAGAAAATGAGCTTCCCTGGCTGTAATATAAACTGATGCTACAGGTTTGCTGATTATTAAATTCTGATGCTAATTGCACTGGTTTCTGTGCTGCCATGTAGTAATTATCTGTATTAATTACTAATCAGCCTTATATTGTGACATTTCTATTCTATGTGTACTGTATATTGTGAGTGGCTCCCTAAGCTCAGTAAGTGACAGCAGCACAGAGCATGTGCAGTGAATCAGCAGAAAAGAAGATGGGGAGCTACTGGGGCATCTTTGGAGACACCGATCTTTACTGTTAAAGGACTGTGTAAAACACAATTTACAAAATTCCTAGCCTACTTATTTAGTTAAGCTTTAGTTCTCCTTTAATAGTCTTGTATTTAACAGCTATTGGTACATAGACACTTAAAATACGTTAGACTGATGGTTTGTTGCTTGGTTAAGTGGTGAGTAGAAGGCAACCCTGTTCTTACTGCCTGCCATTTATTGGTGGTTCTGTTAGGGTCTCCCTAACTTCCTTACTTGCATTTCTGATTAAGGCTTAAGTTATAGGTTGGGGTGGAACTGGGTACCCGGGTGGGACTGGGTACCCCTTAATGACATGCCTCCACCTGTCACATCCAATGAATACTTCACTGCTGAACTGTCATGGATGGTGTGGATCAGTCGTAGATAAATACCCACAAGCAGCCCACACTTACACCGATTTTGCCCAAGGTGGATACAGAAAGCAGTTGAGCAGAGAGAGGACAGTGAAGTCTATACATAGTACAAAATATCAGACAAGTTGAGGATCAGTCTGGTCAAAGCTCAAGGTATACGGAATAGGATTGTGGTTAGAAACAGGCAGAAGGTTTAGTCAGGCGGCAATGAGGCGGAGTCAAACCAGGAATCCATCAGTGAATAAGTAACCAGGAAACAAGCAGGAAACAGCTACATTTTATTACACAACCCCAAAGTGGCAATCCTTCAAAGTGTAGAGTTCAGAGAGACTTTGTCCTGTCCTGTACTTAGTAAATGACCCTTATTTTATTGGAATGATATTTGCATGAACCATCTCTCAGATCGAATTAGCAAACCTCTTGTTACGATGAGCTGGAAGAGTTTTTTAGCCCACTTTCTATAATAATAAAAAGGTCATACGTCTTGTGTAAGGGCAATTATGGCAGTTTCCACTCCTTCTCGTGGCAGCTAATGAGCATGTTCACACTAGAGGCTCAGCCATCATAAGGCAGTTGTGTAAGATTCCAGGATTTAAGCAAAAATGTCCCATGAGCCCACCATAGCCTTTAGCGCATGGCTCCAATACTTATATTCCCAAGGCATGAGAAATGATGTCATAATAGATTTAACAGATGATCTTTTTCATTGAGCTACAAAAGTAAAATATATATTTTTACAAGGAAAGAAATGGAACAGTGAGAAGAGATAAAGCTGTTACCTTTACCATTGGGAGGCTGTGCTGAATATCCCACGCTCACTTTAGCTTCTAAATGTTTATAGCTCAAGACTTACCAGTTGTTAAAGAGCTGCTGTAATGGATATGTCCCCCCTGGCCCTCTCATTTTATTCTATAAAACGTCTTTTATAAGAGTAGAGTAATTGCTATTAAAGCTTTACTTTACTTTTTTAAGTTTGTACTTTTTACTGGCTTTCTATTGATTTGCACACAGCTGTGTGCTTTTTTATCGTAGCGTGACTGTAACGTAAAGTGTTATGGGAATAACGGTATCGGCGGTAGGATGAGATTTGGGGAGAATTAGAGTAAAGGTTGACATTGCCGAACTGTAACTCTTAATTTATATACTTTATGTAAAAAAAATTAGTCCAGTTGTTCTTAATCAGTTGTGCCTGGCAATGAACTGACTTGGGTCAATCCGGGGTGAGTTAAGCTTCTTTGATTAAATGGGAGGTTTGGAAATTAGGGGAAAGTGTGATAGACCAATATCAAGGATGTCCAAAGATGGTCAATGGCCATACTCAAAGGCAGATGATGAATCAGGCTCAGATGACTGTGCCAGTGGCTTATCTGGCCGTGAATGGGGCCCGTGCAACTTATATTGGGGCAAAAATTGGGCAGGTTTGAAAATCCCATTGGATGAGGCCAATGGATAATCTGATCATTGGCCCTAGAGCCAAAAATTGGATCAGCCCAATTTGGCACAGAATGTGGCTGGCCCATATTGGTTTGTCTGGTGACCTTATGAGCATAGTAGAGGTCACCTTTGGTTCGGGATTCGCCCAAAATTTGGCCATTTTCAGCAGGATTCACGTGACTTTTCATCACAAGGAAGTAAAAAAAATGTTCCAGACTTTTACCTTTCCTGCCCATAATTTGCATATGCAAATTAGGATTTGGATTTGGTACGAGATTCTTTCACGAAGGATTCGGGGATTCTGCCTAATCTAAAATAGTGGATTTGGTGCATCACTAAAAGGAACAGCTCAGTGTACTAATAAAACTGGTTAAATAGATATATATTTCTAAAATAGTTTGTTTGCCAAAAATTGAATCTACAAACGCTGGAGTGAACAGGTATCTAACATAATAGCCTTAATAGCTCCTTTACAGCTCTTGAACCCGTTAGACAGACAGCGACTTGAAGGGGGGCAACATGGGCCATAACTGTTCAGTTAGTTTGCTTCTAATAATTAGAACACTGGTCAGATTCAAACTAACTTAACAGTTGTGTCCCATGTAGGTCCCCTTCAAGTCACTGATTGTTTACTGACTGGTAACAGGTTAGAGAGCAGAATTTAGGCTCTTCTAGTGCACTAGTAATGTGCCCTCTCGCCCCACTCCTATGCTTCAAAAGGTAAAGGTGGGCTAGCATCAGAAAGGCCATCTCAGGGAGGCCAAGGACCCAGAAATGTCCCTGAGCAAAAAAAAAGCAAAGGTCTCTAGGGGTTATTAAGAAGGGCAGGGGGTATTAAGAAGGAGAATCATAGAGAGAAGCACAGAGAGCAGTGTTCCTTGGGTTGTAGAAATCTAAATTACAGAGCCAAGCTCTCCCCCCACCCTTACCTGCCCTCCTGCTCCAAATCTGGGTGCTGGCGGGGTGAGGGTGCATCTGGACTCTAAGCAGCAAAATGGCCTGAATGGACCCTGCTTGTATCCAGTGAAAAGGACAAAGCATTAAAGGAGATGCCGATGGTTCCATTAAAAAGGGCAGCAATAAATGATTCTATTTTGTGCACAAGTAAGCCGTATGGTGGGAATAAAGCCGCGTTTAGCATTGAAACATCTTTGTGCTGCTTTAAGAGGCAGGAGCAGAGATAAAAATGACTTACAGTAGCGGCAGTGATGTCTTTTAGACTCAGCAAACACAGAATAATAAAAATAGGCTTTGACAAAAGTAAAGCAGTAAAAGCTGCAGTTTGCAGACATTATTGCAGGTTTTAGTCTAGGTAAATAAAAATGAAAGCCAGAGACTGGCAGAAAAAAAGAATGAAATGATTGCTAATCTGATTTAAATGGCAGAGCAGAAAGCCCTGTCGGGGGGGAAAAAGGTCATATTTATAGGAGGAAACGCTTACGGAGGCTTAGCCAACATACACAGAAGCGTTTTAGCAGTATAAGAATATTAAGTGTGGCAAAGAATAAATCCCCCCGCGGAGTCTCGCAGGCTGGGATAGGGTTTAAATAAAGAAAATAAAAATTACAATAAAAACCCTTTCCCCAATGTCACAGAAAATGTCTCTAATCATGTTTACAGTTTAGACAAGAAATTGAAACACTTGAAGAATTCTGCCATCTGTAGCTTTTAAAATGTCAGGCAGTTGCAAACACAGCCAACATCATATTCAGAATGGAAATGCGGCTAAAAATCTTTAGACCCTGCGAACTGTGACCTGTTAATATAAATCAGGTAGGAAAAATGGCAAACATGGCAGTGGTAACGGCAGCACATCAATCACTGTTGTTTGGATTCTGAGTCTCTTCCATCTTTCTTAAAGGATCAGTAAACCTTTAAAATAAGTGAATGTAAAATTGATGAGGGGGTTATTCTAAGCACTTTTGTAATTTACATTCATTATTTATTTTCTTTCTATTCCAAGATATTAAGGGATACATGTGCGGTTAATATGAATGAATTTTGTTACAACAGCACCACCTGCTGGTCAGTTTCCCACCAGTCTGACCACCAAGTAGTCAAGGAAGTTGTCAGGAGAAAGAAAGAGGCTGTTCTGATGTTCTTCTGCTTAGGAAAGATGTGAGAATGGTTTCTAACTAGTGATGGGTGAATTTGTCCCATTTCACTTCGCAGAAAAAAGCGTGAATTTCCCGCAAAATTCGCGAAACAGCGAAAGATTAGCGAAACGTGAATTTTGACGCAGGCGTCAATTCGTGGGCATCAGAATGGACGCCGGCGACAATTCCGTCGCCAGTGACAATTTGACAATCAGATGTTGAGGAATGATAGTGTTGAATGCTGAACTGAAGTCTATGAACAGCATTTGAACGTAGGTGTCTTTTTTGTCCAGATGAGAGAGGGCCAGATAGAGGGTGGTGGCTATTGCATAGTCTGTTGAGCGATTTTGACTGTATGCGAACTGTAGGGGGTCCAATGCTGGTGGCAGCAGGGTTTTGATGTGTTTCTTGACAAGCTTCTCAAAACACTTCATGATGATGGGGGTGAGTGCCACAGGACGGTAGTCATTGATGCAGGACACTGATGGCTTCTTTGGCACAGGGACAATGGTGGTGGTTTTGAAGCACTTCAGGACAGTGGAGGTGTTCAAGGAGATGCTAAAGATGTCAGTGAAAACATCTAACAGCTGATCTGCACATTCTCTTAGCACTCTGCCAGGGATATTGTCTGGTCCTGCAGCCTTCCGTTGGTTTACTCTTTCCAGAGTCATCCTCACGTCAGCCACCGTCAGACGCAGTGCCTGGTCACTAGGCAGAGTGATGGTCTTCCTCATTCCTGTGTTGTTCTGGGCTTCAAACCGTGCATAGAAGTCATTCAGCGCATCTGCAACAGAGGCGTCACAGTCACAGGCAGATGGTGTTGACCTGTAGTTTGTGATAATCTGGATGCCCTGCCACATGCGCCGTGTGTCGCCATTCTCCTGGAAGAAGCGGTGTAATCTCTGAGTGTATGCGCACTTTGCTACTTCGCCACGTTCCGTGAATGCAGAGTCTCGGGCCCTCAGTAACACACGTACTCCCGCGAAAATTTGCCAGCGTCAAAAAATTTTGGACACACGTCTGAAAAGTCGCCCGCTTCAAAATCGCAGTTCGTCAACACTATTTGGACGTCCACTGACTTTAACGTCAAAATTGATGTGAGCGACAATTTTCAAGTTTCACAAATTTTTCATGAATTTTCCACCATTTTTCTTTGGAGCAAAACGGGAGAAATTATCCCATGACTACTTGGGTGTTATACTCTACACCTCCTTTTAAGGAAACAACTCCATTTGTGATGAATGCATTTAGCTACACAAAACTGATCAGCACTATAAAGGGGCACATTGAAACATTTCAGTATAGTCACAGTGTCTAATTAAGCTGTTGTTTTCATCCTTGCACTCACCTCCATAGAGGTATTAGATGAATGGCTGATTGGGAAAGAAACAATTCTGGTTGTATAGTGCTCTCACAAATAACAATTCTTGAACTGACTCAATAGCAGACGGGTATTGCCAGCCTAGATGATGATAAATGGAAGATAAATATAACAGTAGACAAGGCCCAAATCATAATGTATGTGTATCAAATCAATTTATTAACTTTTCACCTAACATTTTCATAGCCAATACAGTTGGTGCAAATCCCCAGATAGGCATGTGTATGTATATATATATATATATCTATATATATATATATATATCTATATATATATATATATATATATATATATATATATATATATATATATATATATATATATATATTTATATAGATAGATATAAACAATTTCATCCATGGAAAATAAAGAAATCGCTTGTGGTATTTTGTTTACTAAATGAAAGTATGAAAACATGGATTAGGAACAGCTTTATTAAAGGGATACTGTCATGGGTAAAAACATTTTTTTCAAAATGAATCAGTTAATAGTGCTGCTCCAGCAGAATTCTGCACTGAAATCTATTTCTCCAAAAAATCAAACAGATTTTTTTATATTCAATTTTGAAATCTGAAATGGGGCTAGACATATTGCCAATTTCCCAGCTGCCCCAAGTCATGTGACTTGTGATCTGATAAACTTCAATCACTCTTTACTGCTGTACTGCAAGTTGGAGTGATATCACCCCTTCCCTTCCCCCCCCCCAGCAGCCAAACAAAAGAACAATGGGAAGGTAACCAGATAGCAGCTCCCTAACACAAGATAACAGCTGCCTGGTAGATCTAAGAACAACACTCAATAGTGAAAACCCATGTCCCACTGAGACTCCTTTCTCTCCTAAAGTGCAGGCACAAGTCACATGACCAGGGGCAGCTGGGAAATTAACAAAATGTCTAGCCCCATGTCACATTTCAAAATTGAATATAAAAATATCTGTTTGCTCTTTTGAGAAATGGATTTTAGTGCAGAAGTCTGCTGGAGCATCACTATTAACTGATTCATTTTGAAAAAAAATGTTTTTTCCCATGACAGTATCCCTTTAAAGTGCAGTTTTTCCATCTCTTGGAAAATGTTTATGTTTTTTCAAATGTTGCTCCAATTGGCAACTGCCAAACTGACAACCCCCCCCCCAGAGCCCAAATACTTATGTTGCACATATCCTGAATCTCTCAATGAAGAATGAACAAACCTGTACTAAAAAAAAGTCACAGATACTCATCAGTATATAAAATCTGTTTAAACCAATGGCCCACCTTGATTATACGGCCAACACAGATATACAATGAAAATCCAGTATTTAAAATATTCACCAAAAAATACACCACCCCTTTTCAAAAACGAGTGTCTGGCAGCCTGTGTCTAAGGGGGTTATTTATTAAAGTCCGAATGTCCAAAACAAAAAAAAATCTATTTTTTTTTACTATAAAATCTGAATTTTTGTACATGATTTCTTATGCTCCGAGAATGAAAAATGTCTAAATCCGGCATCTCAGACCTGGCGAGGTTGTCAATGGGAGAAGTCTCAAAGTTATCCTGATCTGCGCTGGGTTTCGTGCAAAAATCCGAAGGTTTCATGGTTTTCAGGCAAAAATCTGAAAAAAATCTAATTTTTCGGGTGGAAAATCTGAAAAATTTGTATGATTCGAATGTTAGGATGATTTTCACAATTTATCAGGAAAATGTATTGATAAATAAGGGGAAATAACCCGTGTGGATTTAGTCGGAATAAATAGTCAGTTAAATAACCCCCAAAGAGTATACATTTTGTTCATAGTTTTTAGGCCAACTCATTCTTCCAGTAAAAGGTTCTGTTAATTGTCCTTTGATTGACATAAAGTAAAATCCACCTCTCCATCATTTTACCATGTTCCTAAAAGCTCCCCTCCAGCAGATCAGAATAGGTTCATTCCACAATGTGTAAAGCTGGCCATAGATGTTGAGTTTTGAGATCCGATCTTGGCATTGCAAACATAGATAGATTGCACTGGGACCGACAAAGATTTTTTGACCTGGCCGATCAATTTCCTGACAGATGTCGGCCGAAAAATCGTAAGATGTACGATCGTTCGAATCCCACTAACCGCACGATAATTTCGAAGGATTGGTCGGACTTCCCTAAAATCGGTCGTTCGGCAAGAAGAATTGTCGCGTCTATGGGGAGCTTAAAACAGAATTATGGTTTGTCTTGTTGTAGCATTGTAGCCAAGGCACAGGCAGAAGGACTACAAATCCAGTTTCACTGGGAAATATTCCCTGAACATGACCAAAGCAGAAAAGCTAGAAAAGAACATTAGCTATGGGGTTTTATGTGTTGGTGGAAGTAGAAGAGGCTATACAGATGGAGTGTAAATGTAGGACCGTTTGAACAGTTTGAACACCTTCCCTTGGAGAAGAAGCCACTTTTCTAACCAGCCCCCACTCTCCAAATATGGATTAGCCTATAAACTGATGATGAATCCCCTGAGTTTTAAACTATGGATTGTTAAGGTGCTGAGTATATATTAGTTATATTCTATTATTAAAAATCCTTTGTTATCTGTTTGAAATATTCTCTAGTGTACTTGTAAAGCAAAGTCATGACCCCTTGCAACTGTCATTTCTCCATAGAAAACAAATCCAACCTTTGCAGTAACCATATCTTGGCTCAGAACTGGGTTTTAGACACTTTCTCTCAGCTGGGTCATTGCAAGGAATGAAGTGGTGTTATCGGGGCCTTGCTTTCCCAGGCACCCCAGCAGACAGCCACCCAGTTCAACAGGTGGAGGTCAAAGAGAAAGAGTCCTAGGTTCCAGTTATAGCATGAACGTTTAAAAGAATATTATCATACCCTGCTGGGCCAATGGGGACAACTATCCCACCATAATGCATGCGCATTATTTAAAGGCGCAGGCGCGCTGGCGTAATGACGTCAGCGCGCAATGGCGCGAATTTCAAACGGTATTTAAGCCCATTCATTGGTACTGCTGGTTGCCCGTGATAGGATTTATCCTGTGGTTTTGCCTGAAGCCTTGTGCTGTTTGTTCGTGTTTATTCTGCTAGTTATCCGGTTTTTGACCTCTGCCTGTTTCCTGACGACGCTCCCATCTGAATCCTGACCTGTGCCTGATACCCGACTACTCTATTGCCTGAACCCCTTCTGCTTGATACCCGGTTTTGACCCTTGCCTGCCTGACGATCCTTGCTATCTGCCTGCCTCGACCCAGCCTGTCTGACTATCCTCTCTGCCTCATCCTTGCCTGTAACCGTGATCCTCGGCCCAAAAGACTCTCGATACTTGCCGTGCCCCATTGCCTGCCAGAACTCTAGCCTTGCCCACTCATAAGTCCAGGTGGCACCCCAGTAGGCGGAGGGCCTTCCCGAAGCCCAAAAGTGGTCACACATACTGGTGAAGAGAGCTCTGACCACGGTGCTTGGCTCTAGTTCTGGTATTGGGTGCCGGCCGTGACAAAGAGTAACCAGATAGTTAGGCTATTTAGCCGAGCAGCTTGAGGCTCCTCCGAGAAAAGTGAGTGGAATTATGATCCCGGAGTACTAATTGCTAGGGACTAAGTGTACAGATCTAGGGATGTGAGTTTCCCCTTAGGTTCCACTTAGGGAAAAGGCTGAAAACTGGGTGTACCCTGAGTGGCTGTTGTGTACTTTGTCCCCATCTCTGTGGGGGACAGCTACTGACCAAAGGTGCTGTGAGTATATGCCTACCCATTGTTCCTGTATAATCCTGCTTGCTCTGTATGTACATTCCTTTGAGGATTGATATTGCTCAATAAATATTTTCATTGGTTAAGTTATAAGAACTACTGGAACCCAATTATTGCACCCTGCATCAAGATACAAACACTACACCCTGCCTCCACACCGTTTGCGAGGGCTTACTCCCTAAGATTTAAGGTTTTAAGATTTAAGGAGCTCATAGTAAGAGAAAGGTGCACTCAATTTACTATAGCGCTACATTCTCTTTATTTTACCAGTCTCGTAGCACCTCTCCTGCACTGCATACTCAAGTTAAGGCCTTACCAGGCATCTATAAAGAGACAAAGTTATGTTTTCCTCACTCCTATGACCTTTTTAAAGTAAGACAGTACTTTATTTGCTTTAGTAGCCACAAAATGGCAAGTTTGTTATCCACAAAAATCCCCAAATCCTTCTCAATTAAGGATGCCACCATTTAGGTGTATTACCAATATTCACCCTCATTTGCCAGTTTGATGCCCGGTTTAAATCATTTTGCAAAGTTACAATGCCCCGCATGGATCTTATAGCAAAAATAAAGACAACACTTACAATTCCCAGCTTAAGGTCATTAATTAACAAATGAAAAAGCAAAGGCTCAAAGACTGGCCCATGTGGTATTTCTCCAAATGAACTGGTCCATATAGAAAATGTTCCATGAAATACCCTTGGCTGATGCTGCACACACCTACAGATATGGGAGTGCAGGTAGCACCAGTTAGGAGTCAGATCTTATTGGATAAAACTGTTACCTAGTTATTGGATCAGACTATTGTTTTATTGTGCACCTTACAGTACATATGAGTTCTGTGACCCTTTGTGGGCTTAGCCACCTCTTCCTAGTAAATAAAATATAAGAAATTTGAAAAGATCTTCTCGGGAACCTTTTGCTGATGTGATGGGAAAAGTCTAATGTCATTGCACAATCATTTCTTCTGTTTCCCAGTTGCTACTCCAGACACCTGCTTCCTCGCTATTCTCACCAAGCGCAATTACTGTGTGGCTGTTCTATTCTCCATTGTTATATTTCACCCAGATGTCCCATAAATTTAGCAAATAAGAAGCTCCTGTCAACATGTAATATAAGTTTTTATTTTTAAAGGGCTTATGTGACATTTTTACTAAAGTTTTATGTCCTGAAAACAAATACAGGTATGGAACCTGTTATTCAGAATGCTCGGAACCTGGGGTTTTCGGGATAATGGATCTTTCTTTACTAGACTTAAGGTTAAATAAACCCAATAGGCTGGTTTTGCTTCCAACAAGGATTAATTATATCAAGTACAACCTACTGTTTCATTATTGCAGAGAAAAAGGAAATAATTTATCAATTATGGATTATTTGTTTATACTGTAATGGAGTCTATGGGAGACTGCCTTTCCGTAATTCTGAGCTTTTAATGGGCTTCCAGATAACAGATCTGTACTGTAAAAAGGCCCATTTCCCATTCATGACCTCCAGTAATTTAAAGGAGAAGGAAAGTCGTTAACCAGTTAACCACACGTTAACAAATGTTAGGCACCCTCCGTGGTCAGCAGTTTTCTGCTGATAGGGGCACTGGCTGGGGTTTCAGGTAAATAAATACATTCACTTGGGGGGTGCCTAACATTTGGCACCCCAAGTGGTTAACGACTTTCCTTCTCCTTTAAGACTTCAGTGTGAGTGAAGTCCTGCCATGAGAAAATGTAAGTTGGTATATGGAATGGTGAAACCTAATTCTAGGGTAAGAAAGGAGGGGAATTTGCCTCATATTCCAGGATGAGAGATGCCTCTTGGAGAGTAAACATAGATAAACGACTAAAGGCGAAATCATTTAAGGAACAATTATTAGATATTGTCAATATCTTCTGTTCTGATCTTTTGTCTCACTATACGTTCCTGGTCGTCTTCTCCACTCCTCTCAGAGTCACCTTCTCTTCACACCATCCACATCCACTGCCACCTCTAGTCTCAAACCCTTCTATCTTGCTGCTCCTTACCTCTGGAATTCCATCCCTGAATTCCTCCATAAGGAATCCTCTCTCAATCCCTTCCAGAAAAAAACTAACAGTCTACCTTTGGGAATAGTGATGGGTGAATTTGAGGCATTTCGCTATGCTGAAAAATTTGAGGCAAAAAATGCACGAAATTGCGCTGGTGGTTTTGCAAATGTATTCGCCAGTGGCGAATCGCGGGAATTCACTGCAAAATCACTCCTGGCGAATAAATTTGCCCATCACTATTTGGGAGCACTAGAACATTAGTCTAGTCCTGTGCCTACTGACTATGCCTTACCTTGTGCACTTTTTCATCTCCAATTTGTGCCTGTATGTTAGCCACCCACCCACTTAGACTGTAAGCTCTACGGGGCAGGGACCTCCTTCCCACTGTGTCTCTTACCACATAGGACTTAAGCTCTTTGTCCTATGATTCTGTATATATTTATTATGTGATTTGTCTTCCCCATGTATACGTTTATATATATTGTAATTTTATGGATTGTACGGCACTGCGACTCCTTAACAGCGCTTTATAAATAAAATTACACATCATACATACGTATATGGCCACCAGCAGTGTTTGAATTGCAAATCCCTGCATCCCACCAACTAGTGAAGGACCCAAAAGGGGAGCATAGTCTTACAGTCCAGGCACATTACATGGCATTACTGAGGGCCGGGGTGGTAAACACAACAAATATAGTGGCTTTTAAATGAGGAAACTCAAAGTCATCCTTTGTGAAAAGTAACCAGAAGTGGCAGGAGTTGACTGGCGATTCTGTCTCAGGCATTATTTAAAATTACCCCCTACTTGGATAACACATGTAAAAGAAAGCAGGCACACAACCCGACACTTGTATGAAGAAGACTCATTTAGACTGCTAGTTACTTTATCCACTTGCCTAAACACAGTCTGAGTCAAGCATATGCTTCCACGCTGTGTCTGTGGCCTTGCCTTTGATCTTGCAAGGCAAGCCGGTAGCTTTTCTCTTTGGGACTTTGGATATTCCCATCCCATATGGGTAAAGCTTAAACAGCAGACAGGCGATAATGCTGAAATTTCCACCATGTCAATGATAGAAGATGGAGGAGCAGAAGGAGGGTGGGCCCTGGGATTTATCTAATGAAAGCAGAATTTGAAGAAGGTGCAGAATCGGACAGATCTGGGCACAATATCCAATCGCTGCAGCTGTTGGATGCAAGGTTCATGTCTGGTTGTCAGCGGCAAGGTTATTTTTATAACGAAAGGCCCGTTACCGTCTGTGAAACTTGAATAATTCACTGGCTCTCTCAGCCTACGGAACAGATGTTCCTAATGCCATTTATTTTAGCCTAACAATGTGGAAATACAGTTCACTAATAATGATTGTACCCTTCTTGTTGTGTTTGCAGCAGGCTTTTCAGAGCAGGCAGCCAAACTACTGCATGAGGACACAGAACAGATGTTTCTAATGGAAGGCATTTACCTTAAACTTATGAAAATGCATAGTAATCATATAATTACACCTTTATATATTTAATGGTCCTTCTGGCTGTTTATTTGGCCTGTTTCTTGATAAAACTTCGTACTTCATAGAACTGCTCCTTTCCCTATTGTTCTCTCTAGTGTTCATGTAGAGAACCAGTGGGAATACATTCTGAGTGCACAAGACCAATTAAAAAGAACCTGACAGATGCCCTCTGCCCAATCCTTCAATGCCTGCAGGAATGCTTGTGGCCATCATGCCACCTGGGACAGAAGACCAATGAGTTGGCAATGGTTTTTAAAATAGGTTGGAGGTCTCTTTCACCCAAATGGTGAACATTGGTGATGCTGACTTTGCTCTTGTTCTTGAACCAGAAGAAACTGGAAAACTTTCTTTCCTTTTAATGTGCAGCTATGCCAGGTTCTTGGACAATGAAGGGAAGGATGGTAGCAATAAAGATGGCAATAAGTCAGGGACAAACATGAAGAACTATTTGACCCATCTCAACAATAAAGTGTTTTAAACATTTAGTAACCTCGGTATCCATATCTAGTTCTTGATCGTATATATCCAAAAAGCTTGGTGGTCTACTTTATCAGCCTTTGTGAGAAGTATGAAGACCAAGAACAAGGGTAAATATTATCGTGAATACGAAATGCGTCACAATGCTTTTAACATGTTGAAATAAAGTTCATCACTTTTAACATACGAGTGGACACAGAGTGCTTGCCGACGTTATCTTCAAGTTCAAGGGTTGCCTTTGTATTTGTTATAATCATGTGTGCAGTACCTTTATTTGGGAAGTCACCAGTAGACTATTCCTTTGCTCAGAGAGCAATGATTATTTTTCCAAACCATTAGGAGAAGGGTGTCTCTGTGGTGGAGGAGCACTAATCCCCCAACCTTGAAACTCATTATCTGACCCATTAAAGGGGTGTTTTCCAGGCCCCTTAAAGGGGTGGACCACCTTTAAGTGAACTTTTCTTTGTAATGATCAGACACTAAAGTGAACCAATCATATAGGAACCTGTGTGGTGGGGAACCCAGGGTATACCTGTATATGGCAGAACTGAGTAAAGGTTAAGTAAATGCAGGATTTAATGTGACAAAGTAACTAAACAGGTGCAAAATATTAAGAAATATACTAGCTAAAGATAGAAAGCATCTGCAGGCATAGACTCCAGTCCAGTTATCAGGCCAAAAGATCAGGCAGCAGGCAAACAGAGACCAAGGACAGACCAGAGGTAACAACTGGGAAATCCAATAAGGCAGGCGAGGAGCGGACAGGTGCACAGGAACAAGGCTGGGAATCACGGATAGAGGGAGGGTCCCAGGAATAGGAATCTCAAGAACAGGAATCTCAAGAACAGGAATCAGGATGACTATATCTGGTCTATGAAGCACAATGACCAAGCAAGAAACAATGGTCAGGGACAGGTTTATAAAGGGTCTTGATTAGGGGATGAGGAACACATGGAACTAATGAGGTGGGTGGAGACAAGGGAGCAGATGAAAAGAACACAATGAATACATGAGTAGGAGGAGTGGCCAGGCATAGCCATGAGAGCCTCCTGTGGTCCAATTGATAAGCACACAGTCCCAGGGACACAAACAGAGTTCATATCCTGGCTGGTCCTTACATTCATACATTATAGAATGTCGAATTCGTCATCATTTATTTTTTTTCAGTCGTTTTTTAATTATTTGCTGCCTTCTTCTGACTCTTTCCAGCTTTTAAATGGGAGTCGCTGACACCATCTAAAAAACAAATTCTCTTTAAGGCTAAACATTTATTTTGCAAATCGTCTCAGAATATCACATTCTACATCATACTAAAGGTTAACTTGAAGGTCAACAACAAATTTAGGGTCAGGGCACACAGGCAGATTGGGGCGACTAATCTCCCCAAACTGCCCCCCCCGCCTTCCCGCCAGCTAAAATGTAAATCGCTGGCGGGATGGCAATCGGAGCGATTTGTTTTCCGCTCTGAGTGCCATATCGCCGGCGATTTACATTTTAGCCGGTGTGAAGGTGGGGGGTGGCGACTAATCTCCCCCAATCTGTCTGTGTGCCCTGACCCTAAATAAAATTTTTTGTAAATTCCCTTGTGTTTTTTTAGGCTAATTAACTAGCATAGGCGCTAAATTGCAGCAATTCAGTTACCCATAGCAACCAAGCAAACCTTTGCTTTTATATTCTTATGAGTAGTTGTTTCATCAAAGATTTGTGCTGATTGGTTGCAATTATCGTTAGCAATTGGCAAACCAGCCCTACTGAATTAGATGTCCAATTGTTTGCTTCAATAGCAAGACCAAAAGGCTTTCCCCAGAAGGATTAAGGTGATAAAGCCCCCAAAAAATAAATAAGAATTGCTTGATACCTGAAGGGATCAGTGTACTAATTTCCAATTACTATAAATTATATATTATTTTGAGCCATGAATTTAATAATTCAGTTGCTATGTATAAATTTTAGATCTATGTTTTCTATCTTTTTTTAATATTTATATCTGTGTTTTACTGCTCCTGTACAAAGATTATTTTTTCCTTGCAAAGTCCTGACTGGCTGGTTAATGAGCTAATTAGTGTTCATACAGATATCCAATCACTACTCTCAAATGAAGTGCACTGGGGGTTGTTGCTATGGAATCTCCATTCATTAGCTTCTTTCTTGTGGAAATTTGTATTTCTGTATTGCTGAAACTGTGGCTGGAGAATCTGCAAAACTTACTCCAAATCATTCAGTATATACTGTATATATACTGGGAGTAGAATTAAAGTACATTGCTATTCTTGAGAAGGTTATGATGGCAACTTCTGTTGATCTTTTCAAGAAAGGGTTAGATGCATTAAGAGATTAAGGCTTACTCAGAAGAAGAATGTAGTAAAAGAGCATTAAACCTTTTGTCAATGCTACTCCATTCTTTTGGGTTAGCCTTAACCTGATAATGCTTCTAACCTTTTTTGAAAATATCAACTGAATTTGCAATCATAACCTCCTCATTCTACTCCCAGTGCATACAAACCCAAACCATTCAATCATATATTTGTTTTTAGCACTAACTGCTTCGGGTGGCTATGGGTAATAAAATGAGAAAACAGGAAAACTAACGACCCCTCTATCTTGTTATTGCAAATCAAGAGCATCCCAGAGGAGTTTATGAGTGCTTACTTTTGTTGAGGGTTCATACTTTTGGGGCTTCTGTAGCTTTGGCAGTGCTGGAGAGTCCCAAGTGCTCTCACCAAGTGTTTGAGATACTAAAATTCCAGTACAATTACAATCTCAGCCGGGCAACCGGCAAGTCTGACCTTTGTTGTGGACATTTGAAGTTTTGTTAAAGAATCACATACAAGAGTACAGTCTGGAGGATGGTAAGTAGAATGGATTTATGAAGGACAGATCATGTCAAACAAATGATCCTCATATGATGAGGTAGGTAGGAACTTAGACACAGTAGGTGCAATCTACATGCATTTTGTCAAAGCTTTCGACACTGTTTAGCAAAGATCTCTTGATCTTGGTAATAGGGATGCACCGAATCCACTATTTTGGACTCGGCCGAATCCGCGAATCCATCTTGGAAGATTCGGGCGAATACCGAACCGAATCCAAATCCTAATTTGCATATGCAAATTAGGTGGCGGGAAAGAAAAAATTGGTTTACTTCCTTGTTTTGTAACAAAAAGCCATGTGAAATCCCGCTCTCCCCACAATTTGCATATGCAAATTAGGATTCAGATTCCGCTCGACCAGGCACAAGGATTCGGCCGAATCTGAATCCTGCTGCAAAAGGCCAATCTTGGCCGAATCCCGAATCGAATCCTGGATTCCGTGCATCCCTACTTGGTAATGTTAGCACATGTATAGTGGCTAAAACTAAAAACTGGTTAAAACATGGGTCGTTTGGTCGATCGGACAGGTTACAAAATTTCTGTCGCCTGCCGATAATATCTCTGCGTGTATTGCCGATCGTACGATTTTCAGTGGGAGACTGTCACCAGCTTTTGTCAGACATAACTATCGTACGATTGCTGTCAGGGGCAGAACATCGGCTGATCTGTTCTTTTACTACTTTATTTGATCTGAATGGTTAGTGACAGGTCGGGAGATGGGGAAGTCCGATCGTACATTGATTCGTACGATCGGATCTTTGCGTCTTTGGCCAGCTTTAGTAACATGTTGACCATGGGACTGGTCTGATTATCATCTTGGGTGTCAGGAAAGAAATTTCCCCCCTTTGAGGAAACGGGAAAACCACTAGATGGAGTTTTTTACCTTTGGCTCAACTAACACTTGGGTAAATTTCCCCAGCAGACCTAATTTTATATATAAATATATAATATATATATATATATATTTTAATTTATTTATTTTTCCCACAATGCAGTGTTTTTCTCAAAATTCCAGTTTCATTGCATTCTCAAGGGGGTTATTCATGCATTTGCCCTGCTTGGTGCCGCATTTCACCAATTCTTACAGTTATTTTGAATGATCTTCTTCTTGATTTTTTTATGTCTCAGTAAAGTTTCCTAGTGTCCCATGCAAATTCTTTATTGATCTTCATTCCTTTCCCATGGAGCAGATTTTTGTTTAAAAATGCATACATTGGCCTTAGAGTACACTGATACAATGAGTAGACTGCGTGTATAGGAACACAATGAGTAGATTTAAAGTATAAGGACACTATTAGTAAACAGAATACAGAGACACAATGTGTAGACTGGGAGTATAGGGAAACTATCAGCAAACAGAGTACATGGACAAAAGGAGTAGACTGAGGATATTGGATCACAATTAGTAGACTTAGAATATAGCAAAACAATGAGTAGACAGAGTACAGGGACACCATTAGTAGACTAACTAGAGTTAGAATATAGGGACACAATGAGTAAACTGAGATTATAGAGACACAATGAGTAGTGATGGGCGAATTTCTCCCGTTTTGCTTTGGTGAAAAATTTGCGTATTTCCAGAAGAAATCGTGAAACAAACAATTTGAACGTTTTCACTATAAAATCGAGCAATTCTAATGTTTTCACACAAAAAATCAAGCAATTCGAATGTTTTCACTACAAAATCGAGCAATTCAAATGTTTTCACGCAAAAATCTAGCAGTTCGAATGTTTTTCACTAAAATCGAGCAATCCGAACATTTTCACAAAAAAATCGAGCAATTCGAATGTCTTCACTACAAAATCGAGCAATTCAAACGTTTTCACGTAAAAATCTAGCAATTTGAACGTTTTCACAAAAAATCGAGCAATTCAAACGTTTCAAGAAAAAATCGGAAATTGACACTGGCGAATTTTCACCGGCATTTATTCGCAGGCAGCGAAATGTGGAAATTCGCCAGGTGAATTTATTCACCCATCACTAACAATGAGTAAACTGAGCGTATAAAGACACAATGAGTAGACTGAGAGTATATGGACAAAATAAGTAGACTGAGGGTATATAGTTACAGTTAGTACAGGAACACAATGAATAGACTTAAAATATAGGGACACTAGCAGTAAACAGAGACATGGACAAAAGTTGTAGACTGAGGATATTGGATAACAATTACTGTAGTAGACTGAGAATGTAACAAAACAATGAGTAGACAGAGTACAGGGACACCGTTAGTAGACAAACTAGAGTTAGAGTACACCATGAGTAGACTGAGAGTATAGGGTCACAATTAGTATACTGAGAATATAGTGAAACAATGAGTATACTGAGAGTATAGGGACACAATGGGTAGCAAAGTATAGGTATACAATGAACAGAGTATAGAGACAAAATGAGTAGCCTGGGAGTATAGAGATACAATAAGTAGACTAAGGGCAGATTTATCAATTGAAAATTTTAAAATGCCTTTTATTGCATATGGGGGTAAGAGTTTTGGGTCACAATGAGTACACCTCAGTATCTGCAATGTAACCAAAATGTAACTGTTTGAAATGTTGTGGTTAAAACTCTACTTCTAGAGACTACTGTGATCCCCAAATGTTCCTGTTATTTAACCAAATGATTAACAATGACGGCTGCTCGTATCATTTTTCATGACATAATAAAACACACAGTTATTCAAAACAGGAGCCAATTAACACTTGAGAGTGAAGGATCAGTAGTGCAACCTTTGGTCTTCCTTGACTAAGCCGTAATCTGGAATCTAAAATAGTATAGCAGAATGCCCTTTAGAAAATCCCTTATTTGCCCCGATCAGACCCAATATGGTCATAAAAATGAGGAGCCCCTGATTTATAGAGAGTCCAGTGATAGACCTATGCAGCAGAAGGTTCTTGCACCAGACTGTAGGCCTAGTAATGCCTGTCTAGTGAATATTACATTTCCCAAGCTTGACATCCAATGAAGTCTAATGCCTGCTAATTGGAGAATGCTTGTACCTTCACATTGTTCCACGGGAAGCAACTGCCAAACATCCAGGGCAGTGAACCAAGGCAGAAATCCGAGTAATTAACGTTATATATAAAAAGACTGTGCCAGGTTCCCACTGTGCTCAGGCTGCTGAGTTTGTAGAACTGAAAGCTCAGAAAACCCCGTCAAATTTAAAAGCTCTCTTATGGCCCAGCTAATCTGGAGGGAGGGCTTGCCTGTCTGCTACTATAGGCAGCAGAAAACAAACAAGTTAAAAAGCCTCATTAAAGGGGAACTATCGAGAAAATGAAAATTTAATATAGGCTTCATCATACTGAAATATGGAACTTTGTAAATACAATCAATTAAATATTCAAGTTTATCTTCACTATTCCTCTCTCAGCATCTGTTTCTCTTCATTCTCTCTTCATGCAGCAGTTGGGTGTCAGATATTCATTGACAGTTAGATCCAATATATCTTATAGGGGGGCTTTATTTCCTAGCAGATGTATTAGAGCTCACTCAACTGATTCCAGTACAAACAAAATCTAACAAAATAATTGCCTTTTACACAAATCCTGCAGGTAGAGAGACATGGTGTCTGGTGATTTTAATAGAGTGAGCGCTAATACATCTTCTAGGCAAAAGGAGCCCCCCTATAAGATATATTGGATCTAATTGTCAATGAGTATCTGACACCCAACTGCTGCATGAAGACAGAATGAGGAGAACCATATGCTGAGAGAGGAATAGTGAAGAGAAACTTGATTATTTCAGAAACAGCACAGAATTTTTAATTGATTATATTTAGAAAACTTCTTATTTCAGTATGATGAAGCTTATATTAAATTTTCATTTTCTCGATAGTTTCCCTTTATGAAGAAAATATGATCCACATATTGGCTTTCTGTGAGTGATATGTAACTAGAGATACCCATTGTACTTAAACCATCTGTGTCTGTAGATTGCCTTTCCTTATTCTTAAAGGGGTGGTTCATATAATAATCTAATAATATAATATAATAATCTCTCTAATGCTTTATTTGCCAGTAGGTCCTTCCATCTGACACAAGGTCACCCATTCTGATTAGAAGAAAAGAGGTTCCGCCTTTAGCAAGTGAGGGAATACAGGGATATGGGAGATAGCTCATAGTACAAGTTGATCCAGGGACTGGTCCCATTGCCATTTTGGAGTCAGGAAGGAATTTTTCCCCCTCTGAGGCAAATTGGTGAGGCTTCAAATGGGTTTTTTCGCCTTCCTCTGGATCAACTGGCAGTTAGGCAGGTTATATATAGACTTAAAAGGTTGAACCTGATGGAATTTTGTCTTTTTTTCCAACCTAACTTACTATGTTACTAAGTTAATTTTAGTATGTTATAGAATGGCCAATTCTAAGCAACTTTTCATTCAGCCATAATGATTTATTTTTCATCGTTTTTTAATTATCTTTCCATCTTTCAAATGGGGGTCACTGACACCATCTAAAAAACAAATGCTCTGTAAAGCTGCAGCTTTATTGTTATTGCTTCTTTCTATCCAGGGCCTCTCCTATTCATTTCCCAGCGTCTTATTCAAATCAACACATGGTTGGTAAATAAGAACATTTGGACCCTAGCAACCAGATTGCTGGAATTGCAAACTGCAGAACTGCTAAATAAAAAAAATCTAAATAACTCAAAAATCTCAAATAATAAAAAATGATAACCAATTACAAATTGTCTAAAAATATCACCCTCTCCGTCATAGTAAAAAATAACTCATGTGAACAACGCCTTTAAACCACAGCCCAACTGGCAGTTGATCTGAGAGAGAACCTGGATGGGAAATGCTATGGAATCTTATTATGAGCTCACTACTTGGGTGGAATGAATCAGTGTAACAGTTTGAAGGGTGATCTGATCATTATTATCCCCAAGAATTTCTAAACACTTTGGAAGGGGCCATGCATCTACAACTTGGTGTCTGGTTCAACACTTTGTACTTTAAGGTTGGGCTTCTTAGAACAGACTTGATTTTGTAATTTTGATTGTTTTTTCCCTCCCTAAATGGGGCTTAAATCCTGGAAAGAGAAGACAATCTATTGTCCTCTACCCCTGTACTTTGTGGTTTAGGAACATTACACTATATTATAGGGGGCCTCAGAGAACTAATGACATTGACATTGAGCAGAAATGCACAAGATATTAAGCAGGGTTCATACTTGATCTTTATCAATTGTGTACCATTTACTTCCTACTTTTACTCTTTTCAAATGTTAAATATTTTGCATCGTTTTATAACTAGGCCACAGCATATTTCTCTTTCCCAAGTAGATAAAAGGAGCTCTGTTTGGTGCCTCTGCTGGAAAGAGAAAGTTGCCTTTAATACTCTTCAATTGATTTTTATAGGGTCCTTGAGAGTTTCTGTAGTGGATACTTGCCGATGTCAAAAGAAAATGTCTTTTACTAGTGTGGAATACAAAAAATGAAATCCTCCGTTATCACAAACTATTATTGGTTCATTTTCTGCAATAAGAGCCCGTTCTCTATTTGCTTCCTTAGCTATTGTCAGTGTGTAGCGTATTCCAATAATACACATTTATTAGGCTTTTTTTTAAATTTTCTGTCCCAAATTCACAGACTCCTCCTCCTTTTCTCTGAGGCCTTTCCAGACATTGATGCAGTTTGGACATAATGTTGAATCTGTTATGTTGAATCTATAAGGAACCCAGGGAGAACCAGTAGGAGTTGCTCACACTAGTCAGTAGGGGTTGTTGACACTACTATTACTACTACCGCTTCTCAATGAATTGGAACACACTGTATCTGATTATATATTTATGGAATCTGGAAAACTCTTTAGCCCTGAATTATGGAAAGGCTGTTTCCCATAAACTCAATTTTATCAAAATATCCCCACTTTTTAAAAATTCCCTTTTTCTATTTAATAATAAAACACTACCTTGTACTTTATCCAAACTAGGATATAATTAATCCTTACTGGAAAAAAAAAACAGCCTATAGGGTTTATTTAATGAGACTTTAGGTATAAAGAACCAAAAATATTGGTTATCCGGAAAGCCCCAGGTCCTGAGCATTGTGGATAACCGATCCTATACCTGTACTAGATTCCCATTCAGCATTGTAGTGTAGCATATGGCAAATATGTTTTATATAGAATAGAGTTAAGACCACAAGAAAAAGAACTGACCAATACAATGTAGTGGTAGTATGAGGCATAAATAGAACCATGCTTAAAAAAGAAGGTCACACCAGCCAATTTTTGGCATATATGAGTTGGTCACTTGCAATATATGGAACAATCTCTGTTCTGTTTTAAAGATAAGGACTAGTGATGGGTGAATTTGCGCCGGCGTCTCGTTTTTGACGCCGGCGCCCGTTTTTGACGCCGGCGTCCGTTTTTTCTGAATAAATTCGCCCATCACTAATAAGGACATATTTTAGGCACAAAATGTCTCAGTGTCCTTAATATATTGTATTTGTGCTGGTCACTTGGCCAGAAATTGAACACTTTGACCAAATAACTCAATCCTAAAATTACACCAATCCTATCCAATCCTATTTTTTAGCCTTAAAGGAAGAACAAACTAAATTCTAAGGAAGAGAGGAAGAGTGAGGGAGGAACAGTGCATTTTGCTTTTAAGCTGGTTGATGTCTACTAGACCAGTTCAGAATTTTTGAGCTTTCAGGGTGGTCTGTTGAAGCTTCCTGTCATGGAGCCCTGCAACAACCCTTTGTTCTGCAAAGAAACACCAAAATATCTGGCTTTAATGCTACATGTATGGACAACTCAAAAATCTAATTATCACATGAGTGCAATCTGCTCCAATAAATAAAGCAGGGTACAGCACACCTAGTGGTATATTTAGCAAAGAGTGAAGATAGAGATGGTTCGTTCTAGTGAAATTGCGCCACTCTACATTTATTTCTATGGCATTTTGAAAGGAGTATTTATCAAAGGATGAATCTTCACTTTCACCCATTGATAAATACTCTTTATAAAATCCCATAGAAATGAATGGAGAGTGGCAGCATTTCACTCTAGCGAAATTTAGCCATCTCTAATTTCACTTTTTAATAAATTTACCCCATAGTCTAGCACATCCTATAAACTGGTTATTGGTGCCCCCAGTGCAACACATGTTTGGGCGCTAGGTGGCATTGGGTGCTAGATGGCATAGGGGGCATAACAGAAATGCACAGTGCTCCATTCATTACAGGGTGCTAGATACCTGATATGCCTAGGAGAAGCCTTGCCAGGTACCACTGTGTCACTCTGTGCCATGTTTTTGAGGCCAAGCAGTGCAGGGGAAGTCTTTCCATGGGTGAAACACATGTCCCTTTGGTTTTGTGCCTTAAACATAAGAGGCAGATTCAGTTTGTAGCTAGAAGCTGAGCTTCCATTAGTGTTTTGTGTTCTTTGCAGTCTAGTTACCAAGCCGATTGCATTCAGCATTTAGTGAGTTGTTCCCAGTAATACTCCTTATCCCACCACATTGTAATAATTCCATTTCCATTATGATGAAACAGACAGTCCTTTAATGATACAATAAATGTCTGTGTAACTGCAAAATATACTTACATCCCCCTTCATTTTATTTTAATTTTCCCTTTGAAAGCCCTTCTCAGATTATATTGATCTTCATTTTCTTTTACCAGTAGAATAGTGCTGCCTTCCCAGTGGGTAGCGTATTTTCAAAGACCTTCATTCCTATTGATCAGGGTGTTGGGATGGGTGAGTTTCATTGAAGCCCATTAGCTATGGAGAAGACCAAGCAGGTGCTCTTTAAGAGGCCATTAAACTTGTCTCATTAATCTATATTGGTTGCTCCACTTTGGGAGTTCCTTGCCTCTCTTCTATTCTTCCAGATAATTTATGTCTGAAGAAGAACAGTTTATCTGAGCTGCATTTATTTATCATCGCGAGTGTGGAATACATTGATTCATCTTTAATTTTTCATTATCTATTGATCATCTGGTAGGCAGTTTTTCATTATTCATCATACATAAATCATGGGATCTTCTATATTGATTTGGTCCTCAAAGATTTATGGGCAATGATTATAGTGCTCCTCTTATTTACAGATGTAATACGTTTAATGCCAACTTTTGATTATATTCTCATTCACATTTATTCTATTCTATTCATTTTATATGATCATCACTCATTTCCTCATTAGCACTAACACAAACATGATATTTTACATTATTTATGGCTTTTGCTTGTGGCCCTTTTTTTCAGTATTTGAATTTTTGCTTTATATTAATGAGATTGCCCTCCAAGATTTATGATTTAGATAGAGGGATGAAATATTTCACTCTTAACATTATGATTGTTATTATTTATTTATAAGTGGTGGACGTGTCCCACAGTTATGGAGAACTGGTAGAGATGAGAACATAACAGAGATAAGCGTGGTGGTTTTGATGGTCTTCAAATAATAACATGGACATACAATATACTATTAAGGGAAGTTGTTATTTAAATATATTCAGTTGGTCATTTGTCTTCTGTGAGACCTTTGCCTTTTTCGGCTTTTAGAAACTTTAAGAATGACTATTTCATATGCAAGAAAGGTCTTCAAGATTCTTCAAGACTCGTCAAAAATAGGATTTCGGTTTTAAGTCAAAACCCAAATTATACAGTATCTTGAAAGCACAAACATGTACAGATATGGGAACTTTCTCCAGAATGCTTGGTATGCTTGGTATGCTTGGTAACAGATATTTCTGTAATTTGGATCTTCATGCCTTAAGTCTACTAGAAAATCATGTAAATATTAAATGAACTCAATAGTCTGGTTTTGCTTCCAATAAGGATTCATTATATGTTAGTTTGGATCTTAGTGCAAGGTACTATATTATTATTAAAATGGGAGATGGCCTTTATGTAATTCTGAGCTTTCTGGATAAAGGCTTTCCGGATAACTGATCCCATACCTGTATAAGAAAAAACAACACATGATAGATAGATAGATAGATAGATAGATAGATGATAAAAAGATAGATAGATAGATGATAGATAGATAGACAGACAGACAGACAGACAGACAGACAGACAGACAGATAGATAGATAGATAGATGATAGATATAAATACTTGGTGGTACCTTTAGCAGGTCTCTCAAGGGTAGAGCACTGCTACATACGACTCCTTACAGCTGGGCCTTCACAGAAGTAGGAGAAAGCCTCTCCTGGCTTAATTATAACTCTCAACACATTTAGTTTGCAAAGAGACGTGGCTGCCAGTGGTTCTAAATAACACATATAAAAGCAGGGTTGAACTGGGCTGTCAGGATACTAGGTATAAACAGGGGCGCGCCGCCAATGAGGCGAGCTGAGCCGCTCGCCTCAGGCGGCAGCGCCTGAAAGGATTCCAGGGGCGGCAAAAAGCCGCTCCTGCACCTTTAAGAGCCGAATTTACGGTTTTTGAACCGGAAATTCGGCTGTACTATTGCGAGAGAGCGCAATTGCGCTCTCCGCAATAGTGTTTCTGCCTCCCCTCCCGACGCGTAAGTTGGTGAGGGGGGGCGGCATTGCAGGAGCCGCCTCAGGCGGCTCCTTAGTCAGAATCGCCGCTGGGTATAAAACCAGAGGGGCCCCAGTTTTTACGGGCCTTGCCAACCCAGTCCCACACTTGCCTGATCACAACCTTGAGTTGAGAAAGGAAGAAAGACATGTGTGGTGCTGCGGTAGTGGTTTGGTAGGGAAGCCTTCCCTTTTTTCCTACTCAATGTAACTGAAGGTGTCGCAATGGGACATGGATTTTTACTATTAAGTGCTGTTCTTATATGTACCAGGGAGCTGTTATCTGGTTACTTTCCCATTGTTCTGCTGGTGGGCTGCTGGGAGGAGAAAGGGAAGGGGGCGATATCACTCCAACTTGCAGTGCAGCAGTAAAGAGTGTCTAAAGTTTATCAGAGCACATGACTGAGGGCCCCTGGGAAACTGACAATGTCTAGCCCCATGTCAGATTTCAAAATTAAATATAAGAAAATGTTTGCTGTTTTGAAAAATGGATTTCAGTGCAGAAGTTTGCTGAAGCAGCGCTAATAACTGATGCATTTTGGGAGAAAAACATGTTTTCCCATGACAGTATCCTTTTAAGGAAGTTCCTGTGCACAGTCTACTAAAGTATTATGAGTAACAGTTCAGCACTTCTTCAACCCCCTTGCCAGAGTCCAATGGAGAGAGCTGCAAGTGTAAGTGTTCTGCCTAGAGAACAGCTGGAGTAAGGTATTACTGCCAAGTAAAGGTTGCACCTGTTTTACCTTTTCCCCCTAAAATCAGCAGCCGCAACAAATATTTCTTTTTTTCTATCCTTTGCCAATTTCAGCACATTGAGTCTATTATTTGAGAACTTCTTTGCTTACCCTTATAAGGCTGGGTTGTAGCAGAACAGAGACAAGGAGGGAAACAGCAGTGAATAACAGAACAAAGCAAAAAAAATAACAAGTAGGATACAGAATACATCGGTGGATGCCAAAGAAAATGTGAGGCATCTCATTCACAACAAAGCAGCTGTTTTGTTTTGTTATAAAACATTTTTTTTTCTTTGTCATATAAAATCCAAAATAATAATAAGACTGACGTTTCATACACAATATAAGAATTGTTTGCACTGTATGTAGGTGGGCAGTCTAGATGAGGAATAGTTAAAAGGATACAGATAGAGAAGAGTAGGACTAGGTTGGTACTAACAGCAGCTGGCTAATCTAATGAGATCTTTCTGTACCACATTTCTCAAACGTCTACATTGGGCTTTCATACTGCAACTTTATGGCTTTTAATGAACACAGGTGCAAAAATGTATTTTCTTGTGGGTTTAATATTTAGTAAAAAGGTGGAGAATGACTACTTGGGCAGCTGTTATTAAAGGATAAGTAAACCTTTAAAATCAATAAATAAAATTGGTGAGAGTGAAATTCTTATCACTTTTGTAATTTACATTCGTTATTTATTTTCTTTCTATCTCAAGAAATCAATGGATACATGTGCTGTTAATATGAATTTTGTTACAACAGCGCCACCTGCTGGTCAGTTTCCAAGTAGTCTGACCACCAAGTAGTCAAGGAAGTTGTCAGGAGAAAGAAAGAGGCTGCTCTGATGTTCTTCTGCTTAGGAAAGATGTGAGAAAGGTTTCTAATTCTTTTCCTAAGCAGAAGAACATCAGAGCAGCCTCTTTCTTTCTCCTGACAACTTCCTTGACTACTTGGTGGTCAGACTACTTGGAAACTGACCAGCAGGTGGCGCTGTTGTCACAAAATTCATTCATATTAACAGCACATGTATCTCTGAATTTCTTGAGATAGAAAGAAAATAAATAACGAATGTAAATTACAAAAGTGATAAGAATAGCACTCTCATCAATTTTACATTCACTTTCAAGATTTGCTTATCCTTTAACTAGGGTGGGGCATTGACCATTACTATTGGATGTAGCAAGTGTCAATGTTCTAGGAAACACAGCAATAGTGCTTCTTATAGTGCTTTGCACTTGTTCTACACACTTGTGCCCTTGTTGTCCAATCCACTGATAAAGGGAATGCACTGGATATGCACCAAATCTTTTTAAATAGGCAAAACCTTTTTTTTTTGCATATGTAAATCACTGTAGGTAAACCCCATAAAACCCATAAAAAAATGTGGCACTTTCTGCCATCTAGGGTTTGGTTTCAGTTTAACTGGACACTCAGATCTGACTAACAATGTTACCATAAACCGTTAAACAAAATTTGACTTTCAAAGTAGCCTTATGCATTTTGTGCCTTTCTTAATCATAGGCTGCGTTATATAGACCTGGATAAATTTCCAGTTGAATTGGTACATTCGCTGCACAAATAAACCCTGCCTAGATCAATAGTTAAGTATCAGGATATGGATGGAATGGGGTTCCATGGGTTCCTAAACGTCCGCACCTCATATTGTCTGTTACATAGTGGGCACAAGCTATGGCTGCCAGGTGCCATTCAGTCAGGTGCAAATCTTTGTAACCCACAACTGAAGTGGCAAAGGACATGGCACCTTGTGCCCTATGACCCCATCCTTAAATGACTCCTCATCTGTTTCAGTGTAATTGATCAGTCTATAGAGAATATGGAATATAGCCAAAGGCAGTCAGAAGGATTCCGGGAGCTGTAGCTTGACATTTCGTAGGGTTGCAGGTTGTTTGTTTCTTCTAGTTATCCTTTAAAAAATTCACGAAAGATGCTCCTTACAAAATATTTATTAGAGTGCATTTTGTTACCCATCTCCAGGATTAAACTTGGGATGCACAGAATCCGATATCCTGAAATGTTCCCACAGACCGGTCCTTGATCTCCTGCCGAGCCAGGCTCCCCTCATTGTAATTCACAGCCTGTAGCCTGGTATTTCAGAGCTGAATTTTGCCATCACTCAATTTTACTAGGATTGTCTGCTTCCGAAATGCCAGCTATCCACATACCCCCCCCCCCCCACATACACACACCTATAAGTAATCTGTAGAAAAATCCGATTTTGACAACGTTCGTGCCCATTAGTTACCTGGAGATTAAAAAAAAAAGGGGGGGAGAGTTTGTACCAATAAGTTATTGTTGCTACAAATACACAGTTTGTCCCAGCGCAATTAAATCTGGCAGGTCCAGGGGCAGATCGTGTTCAGGAACGCCGTGTAATTTAAATGGTGGATAAAACATTGAAAACACAATTTTCTGTGTTAACGCAGATGGTTCCTTTTTTGGGGCTTATGTAATAAAAGTTAATGAAAAAGCAACATGTTTTTAATGAAAAAAATGTTAGTTTTAAAATCAAATGCTGGCAGGAAGTACCGGTACTGGTATTTTAATAGAGTTAAAATTTTTGTTGATATTATCTGGGTGTGTGGCCATGGGAGTGATTGGGGCGCTGCTGCCATAAGGCAAATTGAGAAAGTCGCATCAGGTAAAAGCAGCCCAGAAGTTAGTTAGCAGGGGCAGCAAAAAAGCCACTAACTTTAGGAGCCGAAATTCAGATTCCACATTCTGCACTAGCGATGTGGCCCTCCATACTCCTGCTCCGGCGTTGAAAATGGTATGAGCGGGTGCGAGGGGGGTGGCTTCAGAAAAGCTGCCTCAACGCAGCAAGGAGCCACGAAATGTCCCTGGTAACAGGATATGGCAAAATGCTCCTAAAAGGATTCCTATAAGGTTGTACAGGTATGGGATCCATTATGCGGAAACCCATTATTCAGAAAGCTCCAAATTACGGGAAGGCCATGTCCCATAGCTTTTTCTCTGTGATAATAAAACAGTAGCTTGTACTTGATCCCAACTATGATATAATTAATCCTTATTGGATGCAAGACCAGCTTATTGGGTTTATTTAATGTTTACATGATTTTATTTTAGACTTAAGGTATGAAGATCCAAATTACATAACATCTGTTATCAGGAAAACCCCAGGTCCCGAGCATTCTGGATAACAGGTCCCCATACCTGTACACACTTTCACGTTTGGATGTTCTAAAATGAACACAATGGAGAGCACATATTGAAATAATTAGCGATGAGCCAATTCATTTGGCAGCCATGGATTCACAATGAATTTCCGAATTTCGCCTTGTGTGAATTCTTCGCAAAGCTGTGGTGAAAATTCACTGCGGAAAAATGTGCCGCGAATAAATGCCCATTGACTAATGCATTTGGAGAAAAAAGTCACCTTAACAAAAAGCACCCAATGACTTCAATGCATTAGGAGAAAAAAAGCCACCATAGGAAAAAACATCCGTTGACTTTAATGAATTAGGAGAAGAAAGTCACCAATGGGAAAAAAAGGCCATAAACTTTAATGAATAAGGACAAAAAAAGTCGCCATAAGAAAAAAACGTCCATTGACTTTAATGCACTTGGAGTGAGAAAAATTGTGCGCATAAAATTTTTGCATGTAAAAACATCCATAGACTTCAATGCATTTCCTGATTTTTTTTCGCAGATTCCCAAATTTTTCGGTGAATCAAAATGGCACAGATGCGCTGATCACTAGAAATGAATTATTTGGGTACTTGTGTCCAAATACCTTTCTACACTTACATGGTTTCCGATGTGGACATCCTGCTTCTTTTAATGAATAGTAACAACTGCATCTATTGAAATTGAATAACCCTGGAGCTGCCACCATCCTCTTCCTGGATGAAGCTCTGGGTTACCCACAGAAGATGCCATCAATAGGATCATCAGGTGTAAATACTGTGGTGTGCCCTTCAAAAAAGAGACAACCCTCACTCTGAAAATGCAGATGTAACTTGCTTTTGTTTTGTGTCCATTTTCACCCATTGGGCGTTACTGTAGGTGATGTAATTTAGGGTGCAGCTGCAATTACTCTGGAATTATGGAAAAAGGAAACACTGGAATGAACACCTGTTTAGGGGAGATGGTCATTCTAATGTACCCTTCACATGTTGCACCAGAGCATGCAACTGACTTGCACCTATTAAATTGCAACAGACTAAAGCAGTTCTGAACACAATGCCCAGGTGTAGCCAAAGGATTGCCACATTCATGAACAAAATGCCTATAAAAAACCATAAGCTGTGGTGCTGGACCAAGGTGCACCAAAATGGACCAAGTTCAAATTTTCTTTGGTAAAAATCACATGACATTTTTAAGGTACATTTTGGCACTTTGCACTTGTGTTATTTATATTTATATTGCAAAGTCATCATCATTTTTTCCTAGTTGATCCAGAAAACAACTCCAGTTTCTGAAATGAAAAAAGATGCAGTTAACTTGTGTTTTGTCCCTGTATTTCTATTTTTCTTTACTTTTGAATTTACCCTTGAAACATTTTTTTGATTTTCTATGCATTATAAATGGCAGTTGATGTGATGAGTCTGTGCTTCTGTGTCTTGGGCTCTATCTGTCTCCAGTCAATAAACAATTACAGAGCTGTTAAGCCTCATGCTGATAGTACTTCAATGTCTCTGCTACAGGAGGGTTCAAGGTCTGCATAACACACTCCACATTCAAGTGTTCATAATACACATACTATAATAAATCACACAAAGTGCTGAGATGGTTGTGATCTTCTCTTGTTCCTCTTAAGTAGAACACTATTCATGTCAGTGAGTGTTTTTGAAAGAACAGGGGGAAATGAATAAATGTTATACCAGGACAAGACTTAAGCTGACCATTTGACTAAGTCAATAAATAGGTTTATCTCTGCCTGATTTGGCCATCCACTTGCTGACATGAGGGCCAACAATAAAGTCCTACAGAGGCACACCAATGCAGCCTTAAAAACAGCCTGATTGCTATTTGGGTGATTTTTGACCATTTATTGTCATCAGGCCCTCAAGTGTGTTCCATGCAAAGGCCAAAAACAGCTGACATAGTCTACTAGAGGAGCAAAGTTGGCAGCTTTTGATCAGCACTTGTATGGTCAGCTTTAAAGCTTAACCAGAAGTCTGCAAGAACAATGGATCTTTTTCTTCTCAAATTTCCTCAGTACTTGTGCAAACATAGGAGGCTGTTTCTGCTGTAATCTATAAGGGCAAAGACACAATTCTCCTCTTCTGTGGGTGACTAATCTCAGCCAAATGCTTTCTCATGATGATACAGTGATGTTCCCCATAGTTGACTTCAATGAGATCAGAAAAGCAAAGCAATGCATATGTTTTACCACTAGTGATTCACATTATCACAGGTGGGAAAGAATTTGGGGGAGATTAGTTACTTGTAGAACAGGACATTTGTGTCAGGCGACTATTCTCTTTCTCTTTATGTGTCATTGGCCATACAGGTGAATACCAATGCTGCCTTACTTTTTATATATCCATGAACAGGCTACATGCAAACTCAAGCAGATCACACATGGTCCCATGACCATGTATGGGCCAAATCAACAGGATCCTTAGCAGAGATGTTTCAGCAAATCTAAAGGACCTATAGACCTGTTCATGGATTCTTCTTCCAGTTGGTCTGCATATGCTCCTTGTTGGCTCCGGGCTAAACTATCAGTTGAGCCTGATTTGGCACCCAATGTTGATGGCATGTCATGGAAGCAGCAGGGTCAGCACCCATGCAACATCCATTGATATATTAAATAATCCTAATTTTGATTATGGCCTCTGGTTCCCGATATTACCTTCACAACTGCTTCTTTTCTTGGGACCCTTCCACGAAAGCATTGTTATCCTATGCAATTGAATTGCTCAACTAGTTTGTAACTGAAAAGGTCCATTTGAAAGAAATGTTTGATCAAAGATTACAATTTGACTGCAGCAACACATTTCAAAATATAATGTACTATGGCCATTTGCAGCCAAGACTACAATTCCTCCAATGCTCTGCATGCTTCTTTAAAGGTCTGTT
Organism: Xenopus laevis; assembly: GCF_017654675.1. Classification (NCBI taxonomy): domain Eukaryota; kingdom Metazoa; phylum Chordata; class Amphibia; order Anura; family Pipidae; genus Xenopus; species Xenopus laevis. Next base: position 121,809,564 of record NC_054376.1, read on the forward strand.
AATCAGCTGGCTTATATATACTATATATTTACAAGCAGCGTGTGTGAGTTCCAAATGCAGCACATAATAACATGGGCAGCATATTACAGGCATCAGGAGACCCAATAAAAATCCCTATGTAGGCAGTTGGGATAATGAGTTTGGAAAGGATGAATGTAAAGAACTGAATGCGGTATATGAATATGAATCCTCAAGTGGATATACCATGGAGGAGTTATTCAACAACAGAAAGCAAAGGAAATAACCCTGCTCTAAAAGGACATTTTATTTACCAATAATGGATAAAGAGAATAATAAATGCTTTGCTTGGGCTTCTTGTTGAGGAAACCAGGGTATTTTTATTTCTTGATGCATATATATTAAATACAGTACTGTTTGTCATGTCACTTCTTCCATTGGAGAGCATGGTATATATGCTTGGGTTGATTGAAAATTAGCATCAGTCAGGACAATGTTTACAATATAAAGACTGTACCCAGATAATGCACTGGTTGGATTTCCATACTTTAATTCACTTTTTTTTTTTGGACTGGATCTCAACCATAACCACATTGATGTACTTTGTATCCCTACTTTTCATGGGTTTTATGAATATCCCTCATTAAAGAGGAAGACTAGCTAGCGAGGGTATCTCTGGCACAGGAGCAGAAGAGCACCTCTGGCATTTGAGGTTGTACAGATCTTTTTCCCTATTGCTAATAATTACTGTCACAAAGGGTTAATTGTCCCTCTGCTTGTGAAGCCACTTTTCTGTTACCTGTGACCTTTTTCAGGACACACTCATTGGAGGTATAGCAGACCAGCTTAAAAAGAGCAGTGTTGGGTTCCACTAGGAGTTGTAGTGGGGTTGTTAATTCTTCAAGGAGGCCACAGTCTTGAAAGGACTTACTGTAGGTTAGTGCTATCCCTGTGAGGTTTCCACTGAAGGGGATCCATGCCTAAGTAGTGAGACTAACCCTTCACATGCTGAAACTCCAAAGTGTATGGGTGTTTTAGCCACTGGCTACTATGTACCCTTCTGTCTGCCTCATTTGGAAGAACCTTTGCTGTTGTTCAATAAATTATCTATTTGTATAAGAATCATTGGGACCATATTTATTTTATAAAGTACTAAAGTGATGACAATAATAGTTTAATTTCCTAAAATATTTTCTTCCGGCACCTTGAGAGGGCTCAGCTAAGAAAGAGGGTTGCAATGTAACAGTGTTCTGCCAGAAAAGCAACTGTAATAAGGTATTACTTCCAAGACAGGACTACATACACTCCATGTCCAAAAGTATGTGAAAACCTACATTTCACTCTAAAACTAAGGGTACTAATATAACATTTGTCCGCTCTTTGCTACTAGAACTTTACTTTCTACTCTTCTTGGAAGGTTTCCACTAGATGTTGGCACATTGTTGGTTGGATTTGCTTCCATTCAGCCACAAGAGTATAAATGAGGTTGGGCACTGATGTTGGGAATCAAGCCTGACTCACAGCCAGTTTTCGAATTCATTCTACAGGTGTTAAGTTGTGTTAAGGTCAGGGCTCTATACATGTTGATCATATTTTCCACTCTCATCTCAGCAAACCCATTCTTTATGGACGTTACTTTGTGTGCATGGTTATTATTCTGCTTCTCCAAACAGTGGTCACAAAGCAGAAAGGACAGAATTGTCAAAAATGATGTCAATGTATTATGTAGCAGTTCCTGTGTGGGTGATAATGGCTATGGGTTGAATAGACAATTGGACTAATTAGATGGGGTGTCCACATACTGTACGTCTGGCCATACACTATATTGGCCTAAGTTTTAATATCAAGAATCAACCTCCTCTTACTGTACCACTTTTCACTCAAAAATCTGTATAGTTACTGGTAAAGCAAGGAAGCTGTAGCAAACAATACTGCGTGTGTTAGTGAAGCAGTGATACACAGTCATTCTGCAAATATGACATTCAGAACTATTAAACACTAAGTTTATGGGTTTCCTAAAAACTGACTACAAGAAATGACTAAGTGTTACATCTCTTCCTAAAAGGTGCTACCAATTAGAGGCTACATCCTTTCCTCTAGAACCTACATGACAATCAATATTTTGCTCTGTACCAGATCAAGCAATAATAATCTAAAAATCCTCCTTTATTAAATTCTCACAGCTAAAAGATCAATAGGAGGGGAGATATCACATTCGCTCAGACAGCTGGAAAGCAAGTCATCATTGTAGCATTTAGCCAGTGGTTAGTCCAAATATAGTCCGAGAACTAATATGCCAATAGTCCTTGTAAAGATTTTTTTGGCATTTTCACAACACATTCCCCAATGCTGAGAGAGCACCGGTTTAAATGGGATACGGCAGAGTCTGCATTGTACAGTTAATCTTACATAAGAAATGCCATTTACTAGACTATATGTTGAGACAAGTTCACTTAGAACAGCGCCCTTCATCTTTTTTGAGGAGCATATTTTGATGACTATAGCAATAAGTTATAGAGTAGATTAAGAACCATTAAAATTCTTTGGAGGACCCCATTAGGCTTGCAAGACTTCAGTTAATCCTAAAAATAGAGGCAAAAGAGTGTCTGATGAGGGTTTCTGGCTTCTCAGCTTGTCCCCAATGTGCCAAAGTTAGTTACATAGTTAAATCGGGTTGAAAAAAGTCCATCAAGTTCAACCCCTCCAAATGAAAACCCAGCATCCATACACACATCCCTCCCAGTATTAACTGAATCAGCATCACAACATCACCCGGCAGTGCATTCCACAACCTCACTGTCCTGACTGTGAAGAACCCCCTACGTTGCTTCAAATGAAAGTTCTTTTCTTCTAGTCTAAAGGGGTGGCCTCTGGTACGGTGATCCACTTTATGGATAAAAAGGTCTCCTGCTATTCGTCTATAATGTTCTCTAATGTACTTGTAAAGTCTAATCATGTCCTCTCCCAAGCACCTTTTTTTCCAGAGAAAACAACCCCAACCTTGACAGTCTCCCCTCATAATTTAACTCTTCCCTCCCTCTAACCAGTTTAGTTGCACTTAGTCTCTGCACTCTCTCCAGCTCATTTATATCCCTCTTAAGGACTGGAGTCCAAAACTGCCCCCATACTCCAGATGAGACCTCACCAGGGACCTATAAAGAGACATAATTATGTTTTCATCCCTTGAGTTAATGCCCTTTTTTATTCAAGACAGAACTTTATTTGCTATACAGGCTAGAAATACATATTGTATAAGTCACTATTTACTTGTACTCGGATAGTTTAAAATAATCTCTTTGTACAGGCCGGTGGTAGTTTATATTCCTGTATAATTGTGCCTAGTAAAGGGGAATACCTATGTTGGTAAAGCTTTATGCTGTCTCTCTGTACTGTTAAGGGTATCTGTTTATACAGGCGCAGAACACACTGGAGATGTGTCTGTTGACGGTGTACCTAGAGTTTCCTATTAACAGCCACATTTGACTTCCGAAAATTGATTGAAATCTCACCATCCCCCCTCCTCTAGCAGGTCATACCCCTGCTGACTATTTACCTATGGGATTATCATAATTTTGAAGGGCTATTGGAGGTGCAGAAAAAGGCTGTGGCCTGCCATCCAGAGAACAGTGGAGACAAGGCTACGTGAACAGCTTCATAGAAACTATTGCAAACAAAGCAACAAGGGAATAATAATACATTCCTATCTTTTATATACAAACAAGAAAGAGGATACAAATATTGCCTCAATAGAGCAATTTCTTATGTCTTAATGTATATCCACCTTAATGCTGCAATGAACGCTCCTTACTTTTTATAAAGTTCATGGCATAGTCCAAGTCCATAACATGCAATGAAGTACCAAAATGTGAATAGGGAGAAAAGCTTTAACTGGTGGGGGCATTACGCAAATGGCTGATGGTTCTTGCAAGCGTTTGTCTATAAAACCATTAAATCCACAGGTACAAACTCCTTCTAAATTAAGGATAGAAAATATATGGACCATTAAAATCAATTGGTACAAACTGACTTTGTTGTTCCTTATGTTCCTTATCATCCCATTTAAATGGTGCAAAGTGGTCTTCTGAATAGACTTTACTTTGTGATACATGAACCAGTTCTTCAAATGGCTGGTATCCCGAAGCTATTGTGATGGTTGTCTCATTATATTTATCTTCTTCGTTTGGAACCTCAGGAGGATTCCAGTAGATGAGATTGCTGTGACTCAAGGTTGAAAGACGCTTCTCTTTCTCGGGTATCATATCAATGGGGTCACTAACCATGAAGAGTCACATGAAAAGCAGAAAGAAAAAAAATGAAAGCTGATGGTTGAGGCGACTACATTGCCCAAATGACAAATTATTGCTTCTCTATAGTAAAACATAGCCTATTTTTATTCTTGCCCTTAAAGGGATACTGTAGTGGGAAAACAAGTTTTTTTTTTAAATAAAATGCATCAGTTAATAGTGCTGCTCCAGCAGACTTCTGCACTGAAATCCATTTTTCAAAGGAGCAAACAGATTTGTTATATTTAATTTTGAAATCTGACATGGGCTAGACATGTTGTTAGTTTACCAGGTGCCCCCAGTCAAGTTACATTGAGTAGGAGAAACCAGTCAGAAAGCAGTTCCATAGTGCAGCACTGGCTCTTTCTGAAAGCACATGACCAGGCAAAAAGATGGCATCTACACACCAATATTACAACTAAAAAAACACACCTGTTGGTTTAGGAATTTTATATGGTCGAGTGAACAATGTAATAAAACAGAATCCCTTTAAAGGGATCTCACAAATACCAAGACACCTGATTCTGTCTCACTGGATCACAGTCAGGATAGTTAAGCCAATTCTGTTTAACTTTATACATGTAGTGGGCTGATTATTTCTTATGCCACTTGCTAGGACAAGATTATATTAATGTGATGATGTCATAGAAAGAAGTTACAATAGATGTTTGGGCAATCCTTCCCTTTCATATTCCATTAACATCCTAGCCAGGGAAACACCAGTAGCACAGGTAGGTAACTATTCTCTTTTTGTATACTGATGATATAAAGTCCACTCACACTTTACTGTAGGTTTCTTAATTTTGCAATAACCCTACAAATATTTAGCATGAAAAGGATATGAGGAAGCAAACTAAATACAGTAAAGAAAAAAGAGAAGTAGTTAGAATCCTTATGAATGCTATTGGGGGGAGGGGAAGAAAAAAATAAACACAGAACTCTGCTCACTTTATTCTGCAGCTATCTGTCAGCTCCTCGTATTCGCGGTAATCAGGACAGTTTAAATTCAATTGGGACTTCTTCTGTAGGTAAACAAGTCAACAATCAAAGATGTCATTGTTATGAACTTATTCCCAGGTCAGAAATAATTTTATTTTGTAGTTAACAGACATTATTTACCTCAATCATGTGTTTTTATAATGCCCCCCAGCCTAGAACAGGGTATATTGCTATATATATATCTGCTAGGAGTTTGTGTTTGCATTTGCTTCCTCCCACATTCCAAGAACAGCAAGGTAGATTAGTTAGTTCTGATCAAACTGATCACTGTGTGTGCGTGTGATAAGATTGTTGTATGGAAGTGCCATCAAAATAAAGATTGATACACACGGTCAACACTGACCCTACTCACGTGAAGAGGAACTGATGATTCAACTCCATGGAAAGTTTGCTTTTGTATGTATCTAACCCTTTATCCTAAATGGATATCGTCAGGTGATTTTAGCCTAGTGTTCATTTATTGACTTACCCTTTTCTGCTCAAAATTAAGAATAAGGTTGCTCTTGCTGGGGTCTGGAATCAGCTCTTCCCATTTACTTTTATACCTGTAAATATGATTGGGTTATATATATCAGAATATGCATGAGTTTGCAGCCTATAGGGTATGCTTCTAGGTACAGGCCAACACTACAGGTCCTTATCCCAATAGCATCACTGATATTACTTAAATGATCACAGTCACTAGTGGAGGAAACAGACTTGGACCCACCAATTGGAACTAGAGTCCTGCAGCAGGTCGGGTACCCGCGGTTTACCCGCAAAAAAAGCGGGCACTCTGCAGGTCTCATCTAAATTTCTTATCTTATGTAATCTTGTCTATATTTTACTCCTTTTAAAGTTTTACAAAACTTGTTTCTGTCCCCGCCCATTTTTGATGACGCCACTTCCGGTTTACAACACCATCACTTCCTGTTTGATGGTGGTCGACGGGTCAGGTTGCGGATAAGGCAGTTACAGGTACGGAAGCTTATAAGAAGGAGGGCATTCATTTCCGTATACAGTGAAATCCCCTCACCTGTATTTATGGTGGGAGCCATACTCTACAGCACACTCACCTTCTCATACATTTATTTCCATAAATACAGAAGACGATGAGGATGATGATGCATATCGGGATCACTATGTACAGAGGCATGTGATTAGGAGCTAGAAACAAAAATCAGCGTGACATAAATTAGTGAGGCATATTAAGTACAAAAATACTTACATCATATTTCAACATTATTTATAACAGCTGAATTAACAATTCTAAGACGATGTATATATCTCTATGATGACTGTATTTATACACGCATGGCATCCGTTATCTGGAAAATCGTCATCCAGAAAGGCCATCTTCCATAGACTCCATTTTATTCAAATTTTTAAAAATTATTTCCTTTTTCTCTGTAATAATAAAACAGTAGCTTGTACTTGATCCCAATTAAGATTGAATAACTCCTTACTGGAAGCAAAACCAGCCTATTGGGTTTATTTAAGGTTTACATGATTTTCTAGTAGACTTAAAGGGGACCCGTCACCCAAAAAAATTATTCAAAATCATTTTTTATCAGATTAGTCAAGCAAAATGAACTTTAATTACACCATAAAAATTATTTGAATCTTGTTTCCTTCAGTCTGGGATTTCAAAATGATAGCAAGCAGCCAGGAGCCATTTTGTGGACACTGTTATTAAGACAAGTCTTGTATCATCTCAGAATCTTGTTTGTGCACCAGAATGGGGGACCTGATGTCCATCCCCATGTCCTGGTTACACAATTAAATGGTAAAAAGAACGGGGGGAATATAAGGAGAGCAGTGACATGTAGGAAGTGCTGAATGGAAAGTGAAAGTAATTGTCTGCCCCGTCTCTATGCCACGGGCATAGAGGAGGGGCAGACAATATTTGATTGACAGCTGAGATTTTTAAATGAGCTTACAGCAGCTAGGAGAATGCTTTAATAAAAAATAGAAATAGGATTTCATGTTTAATTTGAAAAGGACTTTTATTATACAGATTTTTGTGTCTGGGTGACAGGTCCACTTTAAGGTATGAAGATCCAAATTACGGAAAGATCTATTATCAGGAAAATCCCAGGTCCCAAGCATTCTGGCTAATAGGTCCCATACCTGTATACAGAGGAAGGTACTTTTATATATTCATGTCTTTTATATGGAATAATAATCCAACCCTTTTGGGTATATATCCTCTCAGAGGAACCTTAGAAGACCCCTCAGGATGATAGGCAAGACACTTTGTAATGATTTATTGGGTTCATTGAGGTACCATATTTTTGTAGATCACTGTGTGGGACCAGTTACCTACTGTATGGCTCGTTGTTATGGTTCATCACAACTGGTCACTGTTTTTTTACCAATACTAGGACCTTACAGGCTGCTGGATGATTATGTTTGATGAATCATCTCCATCTAGACCACATCCATTTTAAGAGAACCTGGTATCTGCACCATAATCACAAACATCTACTGTATATATACAGTAGATACCATCAATATATCCATATTGATGAGCGAATTTGCAAAGAATTCACAAAACGCATTGAAGTCAATGGGCATCAAGTAAAAATTTCCACGCAACAATTTGTTGATGTGTGCAACAATTTTTTTTGCTCCAAATGTATTAAAGTCAATGGGCGTTTTTTTCTTAAGGCGACTTTTTTGTCTGAATGCATTAAAATCAATGGGATTTTTTATTTTATTTTTTTGCCGCGCAACTTTTTTTTTGTAACAAATTGTCCATGGCAAATTTTTGCTGCAGTTTCCTGCAAAAAATTGCGGATGCAAAGAAAGGCGGAATTTCACCACAAATCCATCCATGGCTGGTGAAATAAGTCAACCCTCACTCTGTCTAATGTAGCAGAAGATTTGAAAGTCAAAGACAGTTGGTGAAAGATTGTTGAAAAAGGGCAATGGGGCAGAGGTTTAAACAACAGTTCAGCTCCGTAGAAAACAATGGTTTTAGTTTTTACACAGGACCATAGTTTTGGACATTGCTCTCTGCAGAATTGCAGAATAAATTCATTTCCTATTTGAAATTGGACAGATTTTGCCAAGACATATTTTATTTTAGGTGCAAGAAGAGCAGATACAAACTTTTGTATTTTCCCATTTTATGGTATTACTACTTGTCTAATAAGTTGTTTTTCATTGCTAAATTCTGGAATATTATACGCTGTTATGTTCTTGGTGGATAATACTGATCTTTTCATCTATCATGCACACTGAGAACCATGCAAATTTAATAGCACTTTCTCTGGCAGGATAGAAGGATTAGAGTTTAAGTGGAATTAAAAGAAATAATTTGTTTTTATCTTCACTGTTTAGTGCAATTTATTCTGTGTCGCTCAGTCATGACCCTGTCTAAAAGATTTTTATTAGTAAGAGCAATGCCATATTTTGCCTACATCTTGCTTATTAATGCTGGGATCAGAGCAGCGAAGACTCACTCGAGATATTATGGCACAATCTGATTTTGCAGATTAAAAAGGGCAATAAAATCTCTCCTTGGAAAATATACAGCTAAAGCAGTGGTTCCTGAATAGTGTGGCTCAGCCTGAAGAGAATTGAGGGCCATAATTATTTGCTCTTGTAGATACTAGTGATGGACGAATTTGTGCAGTTTTGCTTCGCTGAAAAATTCGCGAATTTTGCGCGAAATTCGCTAAACGGCGAAAAACTCGCGAAACGGCGCCTCATTTTTGATGCCGGCGCCCGTTTTTTTGACGGGCACATTTTCGTGGGCGTTTCTCGAATTTATTGGCTGGCGGCGAATCACACAAATTCGCCGCGAATTCGCGCCTGGCAGTAATTTTGCCCATCACTAGTAGATGCACCCGAAAACTCACTGAAAACTCGTATTTATATATAGGCACACATTGGGGCAAATTTTGGGGAGCAGCCCTTGGGTGCCTATATATTTGAAAGATTTTCTCAAAATAAACTAGGAAAACTAGGAAAATAAAGTTGTTAGAGACCATTCCCATTGACTTATATTGAACCTCTACAGCTTTTACAGTTTTTGTGGCAATTTTTTTTTGCTGTTCTTTAATACATATTGACTATTTAAGGCTCTGAAGAATATTCTCAAATATGGTTTTTTCTTGAATCATGAAAAAAACGTTAAATTTGACAAATCGGGCCCTTCGGTGTCAAATTCTCTTGATGGCACGGTTAGACTCATTTTGCAAAAGTACTGTGGCATCAGAGTATATAAAATTGCAATGGCCACCATGGTGTCACTACAATAGGGGCAGCCGTAAATAGAGAAAATATCACTCTGAACAAGGGAATATATCTATTAAATTGCAGAGGGATTGCTTTAAGGGACTATTAGACAATTAGCTAGGGGACAATTTACTAGTGGGGTAAAGTCTGTAGAGAGAGTTTATTTGCTGACAGATACAATGAGTTCAATACCTGTTTTGGTTTTCCAATTTTCCGTTTTGCTCCACTCACTCCATGGTCCACGAGGACACATACTTTCCCCTTGCAAATTCAGGATGCCCATCCGAACCTTTATTTTGTAGTTGCTTGAGGGCCCCAGTTCATTACCAAGGCGAAGCGCCACAACCCGGTCTTCATTCATGGGTTTTTCTTTTAGCTCATACTGGCAGTCAGGAAATGTCTGGTGGCAGAGATGATGACATGATGAGGTCAAGCATTGCTCTAATGTTGCATTGCATAATATTACCTTGAGTTCATCTTACCAGTAAGTGAGAATGGAACTACCCAAATATGTAAGATAAGTGTGTATAGCACAGCCAAGCTACCTTAATTTTTGTCTTTAGTCTTGCCATGGAGATTGGCACATGAAGCTTGTTAGTTTTTTGCTGTCATGCTTCATACTAACCATGACTTAGGTATGACTCAATGTCGGCCCCAACACCCTCCTACTCCCAAAAAAATACTTCAGACAATAATTATGGGTGAAAAGGTCGCAGCTTGTTTTATTTCTTAACCTTATTTAAAGGGATACTGTCATCGGAAAACATGTTTTTTTCAAAACACATCAGTTAATAGTGCTACTCCAGCAGAATTCTGCACTGAAATCCATTTCTCAAAAGAGCAAACAGATTTTTTTATACTCAATTTTGAAATCTTACATGGGGCTAGACATTTTGTCAATTTCCCAACTGCCCCTGGTCATGTGACTTGTGCCTGCACTTTAGGAGAGAAATGCTTTCTGGCAGGCTGCTGTTTTTCCTTCTCAATGTAACTGAATGTGTCTCAGTGGGACATGGGTTTTTACTATTGAGTGTTGTTCTTAGATCTACCAGGCAGCTTGTGTTAGGGAGCTGCTATCTGGTTACCTTCCCATTGTTCTTTTGTTTGGCTGCTGGGGGGGAAAAGGGAGGGGGTGATATCACTCCAACATGCAGTACAGCAGTAAAGAGTGATTGAAGTTTATCAGAGCACAAGTCACATGACTTGGGGCAGCTGGGAAATTGACAATATGTCTAGCTCTATGTCAGATTTCAAAATTGAATATAAAAATAGCCGTTTGCTCTTTTGAGAAATGGATTTCAGTGCAAAATTCAGCTGGAGCAGCACTATTAACCGATTCATTTTGAAAAAAAATGTTTTTCCCATGACAGTATCCCTTTAAGCTTAGTTAAAATATCCACCAAACAAACCTCATTATTATTATCACCAAATTGAGTAACCTGTTAACATGCATAAAAACATTAGCTAAAGGCTGCATATAACAAAATGAATAATGTGTTGACATGTGTAAAATACTGGCTACTGAAGGCTGCATATAACATTTCACAATAACTTGTAAAAAACTTACAGTATTCATGTTAACCAACCCTGTTCTCCAGCCTAAGGCTAAGCCTCCATTCCTTCCTTCCATGCCTGCTGTGCCTAACCCTAGGCTCAGGTCAATCTCACCTTAGCACTACAACGCCCTTTCGGCTACCCATTAGGGAAGCCCCACTACACCACAGCTGCGACTTATCTCCTTACCCTCCTTGTCGGGCAGACGGGAGGGAAACACTATTACTCCTGCTGTTCCCGAGGTAAGACTGGCTTCCCACCTCTCACCCCTCTATTTATGGCCTAAGCCTAACCCCTTCAGCCCTGCTTACATTTCCTACAATCAGCATAATGCCAAGTGTTCAACCCCCACTGTAGGCCTACTCGTACCTCAGTCATGTCCCTCTCTGCTTCACCTGTCCCAGGGGCGCTTTATGGGCTTCTGTAGATGGAACCATAGCTAATCGCACAACCTAATGTCAATTTCAATGTCCTTAATATATTGATAATGGGAGTGCAGAGGACTTCTTGTATTTGTCTGAATGAATTTTGTGACAAGAAAGAAGGGAAAAGGTGCTACAGAGTGCCAATTTACATAAATCCCCAAATATGACAAGAGGCCCAGGTGCACCAGCCAAGAAGCGGCAATCCGAAATAAGGCAAATGAAACAAATGGGGCTATCCGGCACTCAAAGGAATCCACAGGGCGAAAAAAGTCAAAATAATATTTTTTTGTAGAATTTAAATTCATACATCTCCATAGACCCTCATGCATTTTGTGCCCTACAGGCACTTAGTCATGGACTCCATGGAGTGAGTTTCAAATTCTACAAATAAATATTATTTTTACTTTATTTTTTTGGTCCTGTGGATTCCGTTAAGTACCAGATTAGTTTAATTGCTGTACGAATTTTGTGGTCACAGCCTCATTGCACCCCTGTTTAATAGTTTAAAAATGAGTGGTGAGCACAACTTTCCACAACCAAAATGCCAGTCACTTCTCTGCCTCCTATAGGAGAAGTGATCTCATAAAAACCAGAAAATGGTAATATTGGCTGCTATGGATATATAAGGGCCCAGTTCAGTCCTATTTTCCCAATAAATATCTGACCAGGCCTCAGTGAGATATTTGGTGGAGAGGCCACGGTCTCAAATAAGCGGCAATATAGAGAAAGATTCTCTAATCATTGTACAAAAGCACTGACCTTATTTTTGCGAAATTGACCTTCTCTCCAGTAGCAAATCTGATAGCGCAGTGTCAAGGAATTGCTTATTGTCTCAGTGCTCCATCTGGCTTGGTAGAGCTGCCCTTGCTCTTTTTCATGAATGGAAAGGTTAATGGGTGGTCCATAACGAACTGGAAGAGGAAAACCAGATTCAGTTACCTTATCCAGAGTGCTGAGACAGCAGACACTTGACAGGGACAAATTAAGGAAATTAGACTCAAAATAAATGGGATTTCAGATGTTTCTCCCCTGACAAAGATGAAATGATAGATACTAACCATTATCACAGGCTATTATCGTTTTGACTTCTTTTTCTGGTTTTACACTTATTTGCCAGCTGGCTGGATTAAAATTCTCTGTCTTAATGCTGCAGCGACAGGAGATGTACGGAACATTGGGGACCTCCATCTGGCATGTGTGGCTACATTTTTTATCCCTGTCAAACACAACACAGAAGTTAGTGCCCATTTTTAAAGGTTTATTTACTGCATCTACAGGGGATCTAAACCTCAACCCCACATTAATCAATTATTGCTGGATTAAAAAGACTAACATACTGCCAACACACATTAACAAAGGTAAAGCTGGGAGCTTTACTACAGCAAGAATAATGCTTTGTGAAGCTTCCCCCATGTTTACAGGACTATCAGCCTCATTAAATTGAAGATGGATCCTTCAATGAGATCTGACACCTGATCTGTGTGTTTTTCTTTGTTCAGTTCTCATCTGTAACTTTGCAACATTGGGTTTTTGGTCAACTGCATTCTCATTGGTGAATCCAACTGCATTTTCAATTACATTTTTTAGATCTTTTTTCGTTTTTGGGAGCTAGAAGGCCCAGAGAAAGAGGTTTATGGAGGGCTTAGATCCCCTTTGATGCTCAGGACAGGCAATGTCTACAGAAAGATATTTGGGCTGTCCCTGGTTCCCTCTTGATCCTTTTTCTTCAGTAAGTAAGTATGCCATAGTTTATGTCAGTGTTTCCTCAAACTGTGTAGCACGACCCGCTGGGTTCTTTGAACCCAGAGCCACTTTGTACTTCAGCAAATCATTGACTTTCTTTTACATACACATCCATTTTTCACACTATATCTCATTAGATATAAAAATTGTCTGTTATATAAAGAAGAATGTCCCTACTAGCCCACCATTTTGTAATGTTAATCCAAATACACTGAGCAGTCAGCAACTACTGTACATCCTCTGTAGACCCCAACATACTTGTTAGACTCAGTCTCCTTGTAGAATAGTTTGAAGGACACAACATCAGCTACTTCCACCCTCACCTCCCAGGCACATAGCACTTGTCCAGAAAGGTGTATGCAACGTAAGTTTTGGGGTTTGGCTTCATCTTCTGGAGAAAAAAAAATAAAAAAATGAAAGAAATGTGAGTATTACTTCATCATCATCATCATTTATTTATATAGCGCCGACAAGATATGCAGTGCTTTACCTTTATTATAACAAACAGGGAATAAATGGTGGATAACAAAGAAGGGTTACAGAGTACAATAGGATTAGAGGGCCCTACAAATTAGAGTTTACAAACTAAAGGTTAGGGTACAATTGAGACATTAGGATTTTAGAAACAATTTTGTGATTTATGATACGGCAATGATTGATTAATTAAGGTACATTGAATAATCTTCTTTAAACAGATGGGTCTTTAAGGAGCGCTTGAAAGTTTGGAAAGAAGGAGAAAGTCTGACAGCTCGAGGCAGAGAGTTCCAGAGAAAAGCAGAAGCCTGAGAGAAGTCTTGTAGATGAGAATGGGCATGATGAGAGGAGAAGCGAGGCGAAGATCAGAAGCAGAGCAAAGTTGTGTGAAGGAGAGTATTTGGAGATTAGAAATGAAATATTGGGAGGGGCTTCATTATTAAGGGCCTTGAATGTGTGTGTTAGTAATTTGAATTTGATTCTAGAGGAGATTGGGAGCCAGTGAAGGGACATACATATAGGAGCAGCTGATGTTGAGCGGTGAGATAGATGAATGAGTCTAGCGGCCGCATTTAGAACAGATTGGAGTTGTGAAAGGTGACTTGTTTGAATACCTATTAGGAGTAAGTTGCAGTAATCAAGGTGGGAGATGATGAGAGACTGAATCATTATTTTAGTTGATTCTGAACTAAGATATGGACATCAGACAGATAAGATGTAAACCATGAAAGAGTCAGCTGAGTATAGAATGTCTGGGAGGAGTGTGTGGTCAACTATGTCAGAGGCTGCAGAGAGACCTAGAAGGATGAGTATGGAATAGTGTCCTTTAGACTTTGCCAGTAGATGATCATTGGTAACTGTCATGATACAGGCCTGTAATAGTTACTAAAACAGGCCAAGGTATCATGAGAAATATTTCTGGCAACATCTAAATCAGACACACAACAGGCCTCTTTTCACTATGGTCAGAGGGGTCAGAGCTGTAATGCCCTTCTGTAAGCCCTGGCTGATAAGAGCCATTCCATGGGGAGGGGGAAGCCCAAGGAGTGAGAACCCTCAAGACCCTCAAAGGTGAAGTAAAGGTTACATATAATGTATACTCCAATATATTTATCCTTACAGAACCCAGACCTGTTGTACCAACAGTATAAAAAACTGATGATGGGTTCAAGGCAATTTCATCTTTCCAACGAGTCCAAACATGACTAGGTTTGGTACTCTGTGTATTAGATATGGATATCTGGGCAGGGGCAGGTCACACAGTATTGATGTTTAGTATCTATGGAATCCCTGAGAGAATTAATAACCAATGAATATAATATCATCTCTCTCCTATGTTCCAATGGAGAGTTATGGTCATTATATTCTTGGTCCAGTTCCTACTCACAGGAGGTCATAAAAACTCAATCTGTGTCCTGCTAGGCCACGCCCCCTTACATTCCTGAGGGAGGGGGGGAATGTGCAGTTACCTGATGCCCTGAAATCACTAATAAATAGTCAGCTCTTCTGACTAAATTTTGAATTTACTTTGGAGGACCAATTGCGACTGGAAGTTATCCCGTTTGTTTCCCCTTGCCTCCAGGACCAGGAATTCTATATCTTTGAAGTTAAGTATAGGTTTTCCATGTTTTCCCTTTTATTTTACAACTGTTTGTAATTGTATTATTGAATGTATGTCTCTTTTTGTAACATCTTTTTGTATATTGCACTGTTATACCTTTTATAATATTAAAGAGAATTTAATAAGATTGTCTTTGATGCTCTAAACGAACCTAGCCTGAAAGAGTTGAGCCTTAACCCTCTGCATACTGAAGTACTTGTTGAGTCAGTAGGAACTAACTGACTATAGGGAGAGAGTGTTAATGCATTGGTGTATTGTGAATTATTACCTGTTAGAGAGAACAGGGGAATAGTCACATTAGGTTTCTATCGCCTGTGAATGATAGATGGTGGCAGCGAATGAGTTTTGTGGGTGTTGGTTGGTGTTTGGGGTGCTTTTGTGTTAGTCTAACCTGTGTGCAAGGTGGGTGAGAGACTGAGTGAGTGACCCCTGATAGCCACACCTAAAGTCCCGTGCGGTTGGAAGTACCGTGTTCGTGACAGATTTGTCACGAACACGGTACTTCCAACCGCACGGGACTTTAGGTGTGGCTATCAGGGGTCACTCACTCAGTCTCTCACCCACCTTGCACACAGGTTAGACTAACACAAAAGCACCCCAAACACCAACCAACACCCACAAAACTCATTCGCTGCCACCATCTATCATTCACAGGCGATAGAAACCTAATGTGACTATTCCCCTGTTCTCTCTAACAGGTAATAATTCACAATACACCAATGCATTAACACTCTCTCCCTATAGTCAGTTAGTTCCTACTGACTCAACAAGTACTTCAGTATGCAGAGGGTTAAGGCTCAACTCTTTCAGGCTAGGTTCGTTTAGAGCATCAAAGACAATCTTATTAAATTCTCTTTAATATTATAAAAGGTATAACAGTGCAATATACAAAAAGATGTTACAAAAAGAGACATACATTCAATAATACAATTACAAACAGTTGTAAAATAAAAGGGAAAACATGGAAAACCTATACTTAACTTCAAAGATATAGAATTCCTGGTCCTGGAGGCAAGGGGAAACAAACGGGATAACTTCCAATCGCAATTGGTCCTCCAAAGTAAATTCAAAATTTAGTCAGAAGAGCTGACTATTTATTAGTGATTTCAGGGCATCAGGTAACTGCACATTCCCCCCCTCCCTCAGGAATGTAAGGGGGCGTGGCCTAGCAGGACACAGATTGAGTTTTTATGACCTCCTGTGAGTAGGAACTGGACCAAGAATATAATGACCATAACTCTCCATTGGAACATAGGAGAGAGATGATATTATATTCATTGGTTATTAATTCTCTCAGGGATTCCATAGATACTAAACATCAATACTGTGTGACCTGCCCCTGCCCAGATATCCATATCTAATACACAGAGTACCAAACCTAGTCATGTTTGGACTCGTTGGAAAGATGAAATTGCCTTGAACCCATCATCAGTTTTTTATACTGTTGGTACAACAGGTCTGGGTTCTGTAAGGATAAATATATTGGAGTATACATTATATGTAACCTTTACTTCACCTTTGAGGGTCTTGAGGGTTCTCACTCCTTGGGCTTCCCCCTCCCCATGGAATGGCTCTTATCAGCCAGGGCTTACAGAAGGGCATTACAGCTCTGACCCCTCTGACCATAGTGAAAAGAGGCCTGTTGTGTGTCTGATTTAGATTTTGCCAGAAATATTTCTCATGATACCTTGGCCTGTTTTAGTAACTATTACAGGCCTGTATCATGACACCTCCCCTTTTTAGAGTGAGCAAGGGGAGATTGACTTACAGGTCATCTACACTGCGCTCATGCTGGAAGGTTCTGATTGGCGTGACAAGCCATCTGCATTCCCATGATCACTCCCTTTCTTGTGTTGGATAGTGAAATCATATTGTTGGAGAGTCAAACTCCACCTGAGCAATTTCCCGTTGTCCCCAGCCATGCGGCTGAGCCAGCTAAGAGGGTTGTGATCTGTAATAACTGTAAAGTTGCGTCCATATAAATAGGGTTGTAATTTTTGCAAGGCCCAAACAATTGCCAGACACTCCTTCTCTATGGTGGCATAGGCTACTTCTCTTGGCAGCAGCTTTCTGCTCAGGTACAGTATAGGATGCTCCTCTCCCCGTTGGTTCACCTGGCTGAGAACTGCACCTATGCCATAGGCAGACGCATCCGTCTGTACAACAAATCTACGTGTAAAATCTGGGGCCTGCAACACTGGAGAGTTAGCTAGAGCATTTTTTAAGGCCAAAAAAGATTTTTCACAGTCTGGGCCCCATAAAATTACTTTGGGGAGTTTCTTCTTTGTCAAATCCGTTAGTGGTTTGGCTAGTGAGCTGTAGTTTGGAACAAATTTTCTATAATAGCCAGCGGTTCCTAGAAAGGACATGACTTGTTTTTTGGTTTGTGGAGTGGGCCAGGCCATTATAGCATCCACTTTCCCTGTTTCTGGTCTAAGTGTGCCCCCTCCTACCCTGTGTCCCAAATACTGTACTTCCCTCATGCCAATCTGACATTTGCCAGGTTTGATAGTCAAGCCAGCTGCTTTGATTTTACCTAGGACTTGGGACAGGTGAGTTAGGTGCTCCTCCCAGGTGGGACTGAATACAGCAATATCATCTAAATAGGCTACTGCAAATTGTTCCAGCCCTTCTAGCAGACCATTCACAACTCTTTGAAACGTAGCAGGTGCGTTTTTCATGCCAAACGGCATTACGTTAAATTGAAATAACCCAAAGGGGGTGACAAAAGCAGATCTTTCCTGGGCATCTGCTGTGAGGGGGATTTGCCAATAACCTCTACTCAGGTCCATGATGGTTAAATAACTGGCACCTGCCAACTTATCTAATAATTCATCCATCCTAGGCATGGGGTAGGCATCAAAGACAGTTATCGCATTTAACTTTCTGTAGTCCACACAGAACCTGGTGGATTTGTCCTTCTTGGGGACAAGGACTACTGGTGAGGCCCAGGCACTATGTGATTTTTGAATTACATCAAGGGCTAGCATTTCTTCTATTTCCCTTTTTATATCTGCCTGTACCTCTAAGGAAACTCTATAAGCTGATTGTCTGACAGGAGAATTGTCACCAGTATCAACATGGTGAACGGCAAGGTGAGTTCTACCTGGCTTTCCGGTAAAGGTTCCCTGATATGGGTTAAGCACTTGGGATAGCTGCACTTTCTGCTTCTCTGACAGCTGAGGGTTATATTGCACATCCTTTATGGACCCTGTTTCCTTGGTCACAGCTAATAAGTCTAGTAGAGGGTCCCTGTCACCCTCCTCAGAGACACTGCAAACTGGCAGAGCATAGGCAGCCCTGTCATAGTGAGCTTTCATCATATTGACATGGAAAACCTTTTGCCTTTTTCCCCTGTCATCAAGGGCCACCACATAAGTTACATCATTAATACGCTTCTGAATAATGTAGGGCCCCTCCCACGCAGCCTGAAGCTTGTTTTGCCTCATTGGTACTAGGACCCACACTTTCTGCCCTATTTCATAGACTCTTTCACGGGAGTGGCGGTCATACCACTGTTTCTGATTTGCCTGAGCCTGTTCCATATTTTCATGCACCATATGCGTCAGAGTTTGCATGTTCTCACGAAATTTCATGACATACTCAATGACAGAGACTTCTGAACTGACCATTTTTCCTTCCCAGGCCTCTCTAATTAGGTCCAATGGGCCCCTCACCCTTCTCCCATACAGGAGCTCAAATGGCGAGAAACCAGTGGAAGCCTGGGGTACTTCCCGGTATGCAAAGAGTAAATAGGGGAGGTACCGCTCCCAATCTCTTCCCTGTGAATCCACAAACATTTTAAGCATTTGTTTCAATGTCCCATTAAAGCGTTCACAGAGCCCATTAGTTTGTGGATGGTAGGGACTGGCAACTATATGTTCTACCTGTATTTTCTGACACAGGCACTGCATCAAGTTGGACATAAATTGAGTGCCATGATCTGTAAGCATTTCCTTAGGAAAGCCTACCCGTGAAAATATGCTCAACAAGGCATCAGCAACCTTGTCTGCCCGTATAGAGGACAGAGCTACTGCCTCTGGGTATCTAGTAGCATAATCTACTACTGTGAGGATAAATCTCTTGCCGGAACTGCTGGGTATGGCTAGAGGACCTATAATATCTACGGCCACCCTTTGAAAAGGTTCATCAATAACAGGCAATGGAATCAATGGGGCCTTCACAACATCCCCAGCTTTACCAACACGTTGACAAGTGACACAAGAACGACAATAGTTAGCAATATCAGTACCCATGTTAGGCCAATAGAAATTATGCACTAAGCGAGCTTTGGTTTTTTGCACTCCTAAGTGCCCAGCTAGTGGAATTTCATGGGCCACCTTTAATAATGGTTCTCTAAACTTAAGAGGTACAATTAATTGTCTTTCTATCATCCATGGTTCTGTGGTGTCAGTCAGAATTAGCTCTCTATACAGCTTTCCCTGTTGCCAGTATACCTTTTCCTTGTCAGACTCACTGGGGGGTCCAGCTGCAAGATTTCTCAGCTTTTCTAAGCTAGCATCTGTTTTTAGAGCTAATTCAAACTCAGAACTGCTAGTCTGAGACACTGGCCCTGTTGTGAAACTGATAACTGGCAGGGATTCCGTAACTTCTGAGTCTCCTATTTCAGTGTGTGGAGGGTCTGATACACTAAGGGGTTCCCCATTACTAGGTAAAGACTGACACTGGTTTGAGGCTTGTGCACTCTGCTTACGTGTCACAGCCGCAACAGATGGAATACAATACAGTCCACTTCATCAGAATTGCCTAAGGGATTACAGTAAACATTTCTATCTGTTGTAACAGGAGATATATTCTTGGGCACCTCTGAATCTGTCACAGGTGGAGCTACAGTTAAACATTCATCCCCTTTTCCCTCCATCCTCCCAGATTGCATAAAGTCATGACACAGTACCTTATGATGTTCAGGAGTCTCCGGTAGGGGTGCAGATTCACTGGAAGTTGTTTCAGGCACATACTGGGATACCAACCTGCCCAGGTCTGTACCTAGCAACACATTGGTAGGAATGGTGTCTGACACTCCCACTTCCCTAACCCCTCTTCCTGCACCCCAATCCAGATACACCTGAGCCATTGGCACTGCAGGGCTGATTCCTCCAATTCCTTTAACATCCATGGTTTTCCCGGGAATAATGTCTTCGGAGTTTACCATCTCGGGCCGCACCAGAGTAACTTCTGCTCCGGTATCTCTGAGTCCAACAGTAATCTTGCTGCCTACAGTAACAGGTTGTAAGTTATCCGCACTTTTTCCCTCTTTTCCGGCAACAAACAAAACAGCCGGGGATGAGCTTGTCTGTTTCCCAGTAGGTGCAGATTTCCTTTTCTCTGGACAATTTATGCTGACATGTCCCACCTTGTTACATGCAAAGCATCGTCGGGAATCTAGTGGTGCAGGCTTAACCCCTAATGAACTGAAGACATTTTTAGGTGGCCCTTGGTAGATGGGGGAAGATGGGCTTCCAGTGACCTTCCCTCCCTTCCAGCTGGGTAGAGAGGTTTTGCGTCCTTCTGGCGTCCGGCTAGCTGCATAAGTATCAGCAAGCTTGGCAGCCTGGTCTGCTGTTTTAGGCTCCCGGTCCATAACAAACTGCCGTACTTCCAATGGACATATGTGTAAAAACTGATCTTTGACCATCAAATCAGTTAAATCCTCCTGTGGTAACATCCAGTCCAGAGACCCATTGCTTAAAGGTAGTTTTCAAACTACTTAGGATATCTGCATAGCTGTCAGCAGGGCCTTTTTGTAGGGAACGAAACCGTTTCCTATATCTTTCTGGAGTAAGATTATACCGGTCAATTAAGGCTTGTTTGATAGCATCATAATCCCCATCGAGCTCTGGTGGTAAATCCACAAAGGCTTCCTGGGCTTTGCCTTTTAACCCTGGGGTAAGGTACTTTGCCCATTGTTCCCGGGGCAGTTGGTACTGTCTACAAGTCCTCTCAAACCCACGCAGGAAGGTGTCCATATCTCCATCCTTCTCCATGGTCGGGAATTTGTCATGGGAAATATGGAAAGGATGGGCCATCCTGGGTTCCATGGACGGTAGGTGTGAGTTTTGTTGCTGGAGCTTTGCTAACTCCAGTTGATGCTGTCGTTCTGCCTGCCTTTCAGCTGCTGCTGCATCTCTTTCTGCTGCTGCTGCTGCTGCTGCTGCTGCATCTCTTTCTGCTGCTGCTGCATCTCTTTCTGCTGCTGCTGCTGCTGCATCTCTTTCTGCCTGTTGATATTGCAGGATAAGTTGAAGACGCAGCTGGGGGTCATCTGAACCCAACAATTGCAAAGCTGCTTGCAGGGATGAATTCCTGTCATCCTGCCCACTGCAGCTAGAACTGTCCTCTCGCTGAGAGGATCCAGGAACAGAGTTCATCACTGGGACATCCTGAGTTGCATAGTCTCCTGACTCAGGTGTGTAGTTCTGCTGCTCCTTTTCCACCAAGGCACAAATCAACATTTCCTTCGATTTGTCCGCTACATCAATTCCTCTTTGCTCACAGAGATTGATGAGGGTCTCCTTGGTCTGCCTCTTGTAAAATGCTGCCATCTTGCAACACTTTGCCAAAATAAAAGATAGAAAAGAAAAACAAGAAGGGAAGGGAAACTGTTTGCAAGTATGTCTTAATAAAAATAGTATGCACTGAGTTTGTCTTTGAAGACTGTAAACTCCTCGCAAGGATTTACAGTTCTTTAGCGCAAGGTTTAATGACTTAACCCAAGCACTAATGCTCTAAATAAAAAATATGCCACCGCTGCCTACCAATCTGTCACGAACACGGTACTTCCAACCGCACGGGACTTTAGGTGTGGCTATCAGGGGTCACTCACTCAGTCTCTCACCCACCTTGCACACAGGTTAGACTAACACAAAAGCACCCCAAACACCAACCAACACCCACAAAACTCAATCGCTGCCACCATCTATCATTCACAGGCGATAGAAACCTAATGTGACTATTCCCCTGTTCTCTCTAACAGGTAATAATTCACAATACACCAATGCATTAACACTCTCTCCCTATAGTCAGTTAGTTCCTACTGACTCAACAAGTACTTCAGTATGCAGAGGGTTAAGGCTCAACTCTTTCAGGCTAGGTTCGTTTAGAGCATCAAAGACAATCTTATTAAATTCTCTTTAATATTATAAAAGGTATAACAGTGCAATATACAAAAAGATGTTACAAAAAGAGACATACATTCAATAATACAATTACAAACAGTTGTAAAATAAAAGGGAAAACATGGAAAACCTATACTTAACTTCAAAGATATAGAATTCCTGGTCCTGGAGGCAAGGGGAAACAAACGGGATAACTTCCAATCGCAATTGGTCCTCCAAAGTAAATTCAAAATTTAGTCAGAAGAGCTGACTATTTATTAGTGATTTCAGGGCATCAGGTAACTGCACATTCCCCCCCTCCCTCAGGAATGTAAGGGGGCGTGGCCTAGCAGGACACAGATTGAGTTTTTATGACCTCCTGTGAGTAGGAACTGGACCAAGAATATAATGACCATAACTCTCCATTGGAACATAGGAGAGAGATGATATTATATTCATTGGTTATTAATTCTCTCAGGGATTCCATAGATACTAAACATCAATACTGTGTGACCTGCCCCTGCCCAGATATCCATATCTAATACACAGAGTACCAAACCTAGTCATGTTTGGACTCGTTGGAAAGATGAAATTGCCTTGAACCCATCATCAGTTTTTTATACTGTTGGTACAACAGGTCTGGGTTCTGTAAGGATAAATATATTGGAGTATACATTATATGTAACCTTTACTTCACCTTTGAGGGTCTTGAGGGTTCTCACTCCTTGGGCTTCCCCCTCCCCATGGAATGGCTCTTATCAGCCAGGGCTTACAGAAGGGCATTACAGCTCTGACCCCTCTGACCATAGTGAAAAGAGGCCTGTTGTGTGTCTGATTTAGATGTTGCCAGAAATATTTCTCATGATACCTTGGCCTGTTTTAGTAACTATTACAGGCCTGTATCATGACAGTAACTTTGGTGAGTGCAGTTTCAGTTGAGTGTGATGGGCGGAAGCCAGATTGCAGGGGGTCGAGAAGGGAGTTGTGAGTGAGATGCTGGATCAGGCATGTGTAAACAAGCCTTTCTAGTAATTTGGATGCAAATGGAAGAAGGGAAACCGGGAGAGATGGGATCAAGGGAAGGTTTTTTGAGGATAGGAGTGATTAGTGCTTGTTTGTATAAGGATGGAAAAGTACCAGTTGAGAGTGAAAGATTAAATAGGTGGGTAAGTGCAGGAGAGAGTGTATCAGAGATTGCATAGAGGGGGCGAGAGGGTATGGGGTCAAGGGAGCAGGTTGTGGATTTTGAGCTGGCTAGAAGTTTGCTAACTTCATCTAGTGTTGCAGGGATGAAGGAGTGCAAAGTGGATGTGAGTGGACTGCACGTTAGACTGAGATTGTTGTCAGACGGTATGCTCAGCCTAATGAGATTGATTTTTTCATTAAAGAAATGAGCAAGATCTTGGGCAGTTAAATTAATGGGTGGAGAGGGTGGAGGGGGGCATAGGAGTGAGTTAAATGTGGCAAACAGTCGCTGTGGTTTAGAGGACAGAGTGAAGATTAAAGAAGAGAAGTATTGTTCTTTAGCTAATGATAGAGCTTGATTGTAGCAGGAGAGCATGAATTTGAAGTCAGGATCAGTTTTGACTTTTTCAGCCAAGTTTAATTTCCATTCTAGGTTTGCTATGGCACTACTCCTTAATCACGTTAACCAGGGTCGCACAGCTACTAAGGCATTTGGGATGTCCTACATGAAGAAGCCTGCTCTAAGCAGAGCTTAGCTTGACAAATGGCTGTCCTTAAATTAAGTAGCCATGAATCTACCCATATAACAATGTAAAACTGCTCTTTTGCAATTGTACATTCTTTTTTTTGTTTTCATGATGTTAGCAGTTCACTGCTAATATAATGAATGTTTATCAGTTGCACCCCCTGCTGTTCTGTCCAGTTGGAATGCAGAACGTGACTCCTGATGCTTCATTACTTAGTTCTTTTTCTTAGTGAGACAGAATATTACTATTTTAGGACATTTACCACTGAAAGTGTTTCTCTTTTTAAACCAATACATAGATTTTTTCCTCAAAATAATTATTTAAAAAACAATTCCCTTTTGGAAACGAGTATCTTTTATCTTATCTACAAAACCATATTCCTCCCTTTTAACCACATCGTTGAAATCTCTGTCATTTTCTTACCTGCCGTTTTAGGTTCAAGCACAACTTCCGAGCTCCAGTTACTCCAGTGGCCATTATTATATTTTACTCTCATTTGTGCAACATGGGATTTTCCTGCCTTTGGTTTATAAACAGCCCATACATTGATGCACTCTGCCATTGATGAATTCTGTAACCACAAAAGAAATAATTAAAAAAGGCTTTATTTCTATACAGTGTCACACTTTGAGCTTTTGCAGCTGCTGACTGGCACTGAGCTGTCTGTTGTTTAGACAATGGTTTGCAAATGTTCCAACAGCCTTTTCAAAATAAACTCTTATATATGTATCAAAAAAGAAGAAAAGCTAAAATCAATGGGGATGCAGAAAGGGGTGTGGCTATGGCTGGATTTATCCATAGGTCACTTCTAGACTGGGACTAATACTCGCCCCCCTTCCCCTATCTCGCTTTTCGTTGGGTCCAGACCATGGTGATTGGCGTGGGGGAGGTTTAAAGTGCTAGCAAATCTCCTGCATGTCCCCAGTGCTACTGAACCCATTGCAATGTGGCTGGATGGCATGCCGCCCCTAAAATTCTGCTGCCCTAGGCCCAGGGATTTTGGATGGATTATGGCAGCTCCTGGAATGATTGAATGGATTGTTGGTTTATATATATATATATATATTACTATTACCATAGTAATGGTATATATTAATGGTATGTAAATTCAGACAGAACATTGAAAATAATGACATGGTGATCAGCCAATTGCTGATCACCATGTCATCAGGCCTGCCCCAACCTCACGCCCCTGACATCATCAGTCCTGTCCCTGAAATCACAGAACCACCCCCTGATGTCATCCACACGCCCCCCCACACATCATGCGCACCGCCACCCCCCTGTCCCTTTTCAGCAAAAAGGTGACAACCCTAGTAGATACAAACAAAAAAAATTCACCAACTGCCGGGGTCCCGAGTGGTAGTTCAACGAGCATATGCACAGCAATAACTCACAATACTTAACATTTTTATAAAAATCCTTTTTATTGTGCAATCAACGTTTTGGTCAAATATTATATATGAAAATGTGACCGAAACATTGATTTTGCACAATAAAACAGATTTATACATTTTTGTTAAAGTGCTGAGATATTGCTTATTTTTTATATATTTATTTTAATTGTAGTGTAAGGTATAAATTGGAATAAATATAATATTTATACTCTGCAATAAAACAGTGGCCAAATGAGTGTTTAGCAAACAATGAGCTTTGAAAGAGAAATCAGTCTAGCACGCCCCGCCTGCAACATCCCTGTCCCGTCACTGTGACATCATGGCCCCACCCCCTGCCTGGATCGTGAGCCACATAAAGGTCTTCCTGCCTTCCATTTTGAAGTGAGCGCTGCTCCATCTTTTAACACACAACACTGTGTGTACTCCCTACATCCTACCATCACCTCCTAACTAGCTGGTAGGTCCAGGGTTCCCTCCAGCGCCCTGTATGAATTGCCACAGAGCAGTTGCTCCTAAAGAACAGAACACAGGCGTCACTCCAGACAGACACTGGAATTTTTAGATGCAACTGTGATAGATTTACATAGAAATGCACATGCAGTTGTGTCTATTTGACAATTCAGACACATTTGTGCATCTGATTCAGTGCCAGCAGTGATGTCTGAATCTGGAAAAAATATATTTCTCTGCAGAGGGGTCAAAGGCAAATAATTTCCCTGGAGATTGACATCAATAACTTGCTCTTTTGTGTGAATTTTCCAGCCACAGTGAACTCTTGAGTCCATGACAGGCATGTCTGGAGGGGTGTGGGGGTCAGTATACTGCAAAATGCCAAGTGTCAGCTCCTGCCTGTGCCTGAAATTGTATATTTAACCTTATTCTATGATGTGCTGAACGAGAATGCCGACATTCCCAAGGCTTTGCCTATGAATCATTGTTGCACAATATAAGTGTGAATGGTATTTTTATTAAGATCTCAATGATTGCCTATTTAAATGTGGATATAATTAGATCCGCCAAGACCTAGTACCGACTTGCATTCTCTATGAAATGATATATTAATGGATTTAAACTCTAATTCCTCTCAATATTCACAAGTCCCCACAGACCAAATTATCTCTGGGTAATTAAAATATTCAACAATTATATCTTTGCCATGTTCTGAAAGTTTTTTTTTTGTTTTAAAGCGAAAATGTTTCCAATCCCTTTCATCATTCATTTTTATTTCCTTTGGTACTGGAACATCGTATTCACAACAAGCGCGTAATTGCAGGAGTATGCAAACATCGATTTGTTTATTCCAATATCATTACACAGGAACAATCAGGCCAGGATTTGTGGAAAGGCCATCAAGGCCCGGTCCTAGGGAGGCAGGATTTTAGGGGGGCAGCATTCTGCTCAACCACACCCATTTTTTTCAGAATAACTGGGGATGCACAGGAGATATGGTCGTTTTTTAAATCTCCCGTGTGCCAATACCCATTGCTCCGGTCCCAATGACAAAAATTTGCCCAAATAAAGGGGGGGCGACAAACGGCAGTGGGCCTAGGGGTGCCCGCTATGTTAATCCGGCCGTGGGAACAATGAATGCAAATTGGCATGTACCAGGCTGCAGGAAGAAGGCAAAAGGCAAAACTAGTTGCTAAATTGCTGTTCAATGTAGTCCTATTTAGTGAAGGACCGAATTTCTCCTGTTGCGCCGAAAAATTTGTGGAAAAGCATGAAATCGGAAAGTTCATGAAAAAATCTTAAAAATTTGAAAGTTTACATGGAAAAATCGTGCAATTCAAACGTTTTCACTAAAACATTGTGCAATTCGAACGTTTTCTCTTAAAAACTTTGAAATTCGAAAGTTTTCATGACAAATTTTCATTTTCATTAGGGAATATTCGAGGGAGATTTGCAAATTTATTCACCGGTAGTGATGGGCGAATTTGGGAAACGGCGAAAAATTCGCGAAACGGCGCCGGCGTCTCGTTTTTGACGCCGGCACCCGTTTTTGACGCCGGCGCCCGTTTTTTCGATGCCGGCGCCCGTTTTTGACGCGAATTTTCGTGGGCGTTTCGCAAATTTATTCGCTGGTGGCAAATCGCGCAAATTCGCGCCTGGCTATTCACCGGTGGCGAAACGCGAAAATTCGCCACAAATTTGTGCCAGCCAAATTTATTTGCCCATCGCTAGATATTCTTTGTTATGCCCCTGGTTCATTACGTCCTTACGTCCTTGATCAGGGGTTCCCAATATTCTTTACCCATGAGCCACATTAAAATGTAGAAAGAGTTGTTGTGCCAAAAAGTGCTCTGATTGGCTATGATATAGTCCCTTTGTGGACTGGCAGCCTACAGGAGACTCAGCTTGGCCTTAAACCTGGTATTTATGCAACTAAAACGTGTCCCTAAACCAGGAATTCAAAAATAAGCACCTGCTTTGAGGCCATTGGGAGCAGCATCCAAGGGCTTGGTGAGCCACATGTTGCTTGTGAGTCACTGGTTGGGGAGCACTGTCCTAGATCCACCCATTTGCATTACATTTAGCCTACCTGGTATATCCAGTATAGATGAACTCCATCTAGGATTCAGTTTGCGATTGAGTCCAAACTGATTTTGAATCCTTTAAAAATATGTGACATTCACCCAAACAAGGAAAATTATTTTTTTTCCACCTCTTCTTATTCTAATTTGCATAGGCAAATTTGGGTTCAGTTTCAGTTCAGGATTCAACCAAATCCTCTTTGTGAAAGATTTTTATGATTTAGCCAAAACCCAAAATATCCAGCCAAATCTCATCAGCACATCAGACCATGCCCTGATCTACCCCTAATGTCTGATGAAGGGGCATGCCTCCGAAACATTACGCCTCAATAAACACAAATTTTTGCCTTTTTATTTTATAGCATGTCACTACATTACTCCCTTTATATAACCTCCATTATTTCAGTAAAAGAGGGCAAAAAAGGCAACACATAAATCTAAAGCAAAATAGGGGATCTAGGATGGAGGTATTTCTCATTAGTACAAGTGTATTCTCACCAACTGGGAACCTCATTGGAAGGTGAGGAACACATGCTCCGTGGCTCTACCAGAGCTATTCGCCTATTCGCCACCTAAAACCTCCTGACATTCGAGTTTTTTTCGGAGAAAAAACTCAATTCGAATTTGTTTCGAGTTTTCGGGTCGGTAAAATTCAGTTTTGCATATTAGATTTTTTTATAAATCACCCCAATAGAATTTCAAGTAAAATCTAATTTATATGAGTTAAAAAAACTTACATCAATTAGAATTTGGTCCATTGTTTGATTACTTTTAATACGTTGTACAGATCTTACCTCCCAGTTTTCTGAGATCTCCTTGTATCGGCTTTCGCACTCTGAAATTTCCTGAGTTTGATTGTCTGGAGCATAATTAGCTTCTGACCATAGAAGGAAATACCCATCATCATTGTAGTACGTAATGGGGTTGGGATTCTCTGTGAGACCAGTGCCTGTAAATAGAAATATGTACCAAAGTCATCTACAGATGGAACCCAACAGATATTCCATTTTAAGCTTTTTTTAATTTTCATTTAATAACCTAGTATTTTGGAATATACAATTCTGCTATTGTTACATAGTGCAGGTCAGTGAGGAGACATTTCTAGAGTGATGTTGACCATTCTGCAGATGATCTGAACATCTTCTAGTGAACATGACTTTATGATTGTGATCACCAGGAGGGGCAATGTTTGAGCACCAAAGATCTCAGCAATGTTTTATGCATTTATCCATCAACTCTTGCATATTACTTAGTTTACCAAACTGACAGCCAAAGAAAAAATTTAGGGGGTCACCGTGATTACTAGCTGTAGTGGTTTCTTCATCATCATTTATTTATATAGCGCCGACAAGATACACAGTGTTTCTTATTTGCTCTCTTGTATAATTGTGGATCTACATCAATGATGGGTTCTACAGCAATGAAATTATACATGCATAAGATTAGAGGGTAATCTATTAAAGTTTGATTATTTCTCATTGGCCTTATAAATGGGAAAAACACAATTTTTCCGTGGAGAAAAAAACGAAAACTTTTCTTTATTTATTAAACCCCGAGGGTGTTAAAAGTCTGAATAAAAGAGTGCTCCAACTCAGATCTGCCGAGTTCATGTCGAAGCCAATGGGTTTACGAAAAAATCACGATATTTGGGCGACAAATCCAAAAAAGTTGTCTTGTTGGGTATCAAATCCTTAGAAGTTGCGGTATTCAGTGTCAAATAAAAAAATTCCGAATTTTTCATGATTTTATCGAGTTTTTTTCCTGAACAAGTAATTTTCAGGAAAATGTATTGATAAATAAGAGGAAAAAATCCATGCTGATTTGGTCGGAGTCGTTTTCAGAAAATTTGGAGAAATTTTCGACTTTTGATAAATGACCCCCTTAATGTAGTGGGTCACCATGTTTGCTAATTTTGGTAGATTTTCATTTGCTATCCTGTATAATTGTGGGTCTATATTAACGGTGGCTTTTACAGCAATGAAATTACAGAAAATACAGAAATGTAAGGCTTTCACTTTTTTTGGACCAGAATAAAGGGACTTGAATCCAAAAATCTTAAAATCTCTTACCCAAGGTTGCTCTGTAACAAAATTGATTGTGGGGGCAGCAACTTTTAATCCTATCGATTTGGGTGGGAAGCAACTAGCAAATTTTCAATTAGTGTATCCCTTGAAGAAACCAATGACTATTTAGTGGGCTTTGTCTGAGAATGATGAGATTTGTGTTTTAGCAAAAACTGAATAGGTGCTTAGTGACCTACAGGTATACAGTATGTTTACTGAGGGGGTATCTGTAAAATGGGGAGTGGTTTATCGGAGGGTTTGTAGTGGGCATGGTCTAAAAATGTTTCTGTGGCATGCTGTGTGTGCCACCATGCTTGCCCCTTCTGGTCATCTTACTTTGACTTTGTCTTTTACTTGCTTCATGAGATCCTGTAAACCCCAACTGCTCTTGATCTTCTGCAAAATTCCATAGAGAAACTTAGCACGTTTCCTCCCAGTTTGTGGGTTTATAGGGACCTGAATCTACTAGGCTGCCTGTGGGCACCTTACCTGCTTATTGTGGTGGAAAACAAGTCATCTTACCTTTGTCTGTTAAATTAAGTTGTTTTTCCAGATTGCGGTCAGGTTGAAAGTGATACTGTTCTGTCGTGGTAACATAAATGTCATTTTCACTGAGACATGTCCAGGTGAGATTGGTCTGTGTGAGGGACTTACAAGTTGTGTTCCTGCTGTTTCTCCTGCAGGAGAAATATTACGTAAAAAAACAAGAACATGCCATCCCACAGTACTCCTCCAATGTGCTGAGAAAAGTTGTGCTTGTGATACTTTATTGAAAAGTTCCCCAAAAAATGTACATGTATTGGCCATCTTATTTACTTCCTGCTTTCCCTTGATGTGCAGGAGAGCCTTTGTGGATGCAAGACTGTGATTGGCTATTTACTTCCTACTATATAAGTAAGCGGTGGATGTCCAATCACAGTCTTGCATCCACAAAGGCTCTCCTGCACATCAAGGGAAAGCAGGAAGTGAAAAAGATGGGCAATACAATTAAATATTTTTGGGAAGTTAGTAGGAGGTGGATATATAAAAAAACAAGAACATGTACTGAGTTGTGCTTTGTGATACTTTATTGGAAAGTTCCACATAAAATGTACTTGTATCGCCCATCTTTTTCACTTCCTGCTTTCCCTTGACATGCAGGAGAGCCTATGTGTATACAACACTGTGATTGGCTATCCACCTCCTACTGTGCTTCTGCCATGTACTGTTAGCACACAACCACCACTCCTTAGAAATGCAGATATCATTGCCACTTTTCCACGTCATGAGCTCCGGACAGTGACATCATGAGGTGGACTGCTGTTGTCACAAGGGCGGGGCTATGATATGCTGATCTTTGATTGGCCAATTTCTACATCAATCTAGAAAAGTCCTGCCTGGATTACCTAGTTTGGAAAACCAGCTAGGCAGTTTTGACCCGGATAGTTCTTCTGGCCAAAACCGGCCAGGTGGCAAACCTACATATTGACAGGGACCGATATGAACAGAAGACCAAAGGTTTTGACTTACTTTTCATATAATGTCATATTGACATAAGGTTCATAAGGTCGGTTGGCAGTCCAAGTGCAGGTGACTAATGAGTTATAATCATTATAGCACTCTAAGCTGTCCAGTAGTTTGGAACCTGTGGAAACGAAATTGCTCAGTTACATTTATTAATGGAATTGAATATGTACCCATCCACTGCCCTGATATCATAAAGAGAAAATTAAAGGGGCACTACACCCCTTTGTTTAACATGAGTGTAATGAATAGGAGCTTGTGCTGAAGATACTTTTGCTTGTTGTTTTAACCATGGAAAATAATTTTTTTGTTTTTGCTATTTCTTGATATGGATTATTGTCCTCACAAGGACCAATCATACAGTTGTTTTATTCTTCCCGTATAGCTCAAGAAGTAATAATAAAATACAGTTATTGTCCTGTAAGGATTGCTTTCCAGTCTTCTGAAAACATACTATAAAATTAACGCAGCATTTGAGCAATTTTGCATTTATGCGCTTGTGTTTCCAAATGAGCCCCATTGCCCCCAACACTAGAACTAGCGTTAGTAGGAGCGTGTCCTCACCTTGCACTTGTATAACTGCAGAAAGGAGGCACACGGCAGCATAACTGAACATCACACCAAACCTACGCTCAATCGAGTCCATCACTGTAAATTACAGCCACATCTGAAACACACCTGTGAGAGAAGAGACAATCAAGAATGTTTGTAGGTTGCCCAGTCTGGGCAAGTAGATCTTGGCCAGCTTTAGTGAAGGCTACAAACTGTACAAAGTGGTCTTTAGACTGAATATACAGAAAGTGGGGCATGGGAACTGCATCGTTTTCTCTTCTTTCTGTCTCAAGCCACTTCTCCATACCCGAGGGCTGTCCCACAACAACTGCTGCCCTAGGCACAAGTCCTCAAGGAAAAGCACCACCTAGAGGTGCAGGGAAATGCCAGTAACAGGTTTTATTGCAAATATAGGTTGCTTCTGTCTCCACTAATGTTTGAATAACAGCGAAAAGAAGAAGTAATTTATTCTATTCCAAAATAATTCATCCTATCCCGAGCCAACCTGATCCAATGGATAGGTGGGAATACATCTTAGAGAATGTTGCCAGTGATTACCTGAGAAATCATTTAGTATAACCAGTGTAAGTCCTGTGTAGAAGGATATCTCAAGATATTGAGGGTCAAGCCTTTGGTTGACCCTGTTACTGAAGTCTTAAGGTGCCCATACATGGAGAGATCCGCTCGTTTGGCGATGTCCCTCGGATATGCCCACCTTGAGGTGGGCAATATCGGGCTGATCCGATCGTGGGCCCTAGGGCCCAATGATCAGATCCTAGCGAATGCAAACGGGCGGTTGGATCGCGGGACCGCATCAACGAACATATGCGGCCGCGATCCGACGGGATTTTTAATCCCATCCGATCGAGATCTGGCCGACTTTCGGCCAGATCTCGATCGGGGAAGCCCGTCGGGGGCCCCCATACACGGACCAATAAGCTGCCGACTCGGTCTGTCGGCAGCTTTTATCGGCCCGTGTATGGCCACCTTTAGCGAGAGGAGAAGTGCAATACCTGAGTCAGCAAAACTCTCAATCATACTTGTGTCAAGGACGATATCTGTATCCCGGCAGACTTGCCATTACAGAAATATTTTTAGTTGGAAGGATTTGGTGATTAATAAAACATTGTAAAAGATACATAAAATACTCTCAGTGAGACAGGTCTCGATATGTCGCCTGTTGGGAAAGAAAAAAAAATATAAAATAATTTTGGTGTAGTCCAATATATGCAAGGCTGAGAGACCCTGGTCTCTCTTCCTGGTGAGGAGGAAAATGGAAAAAAATGTGAAATGAAAATTAAATAAAGGTACAAGACTCAATTAACCAAAATGATGGAATAAAACATAGATCAATAACATATGTTCTATGAATGGTGCAAAGAAAGAGACCAAAAAACAAAAAGATATCTATGGGTAGGGATGGGTGAATTTTTTACCTTGTCTCGCCACGGAAATGACACCCATAGACTTGTATGGCATCGTACGTCAAAAAAAAAAAAAGACGCACGTCAAAAAAATTTCGCCGCACGACAACATTTTTTTTACGCCCATAGACTTTAATGGGCATCAGTGACATTTCGCCGGCGGCAAATTTTTGGTGAAACGAAACGGGTCAAATTCTCCCATCCCTATCTATGGGGGGTTGCAATAAAAGGTGCAAAGTTTATAGCAGGTTTAGGAACCAATTACCATTAGGCATGTAATGGCCTGCATAAAAACCTAAAAAAGAACAAAGTTTCCCACAGCAGATCCTGATCTCAAATATTGGATCTTTTGTCTGTCAGTGGCACTGTATACACTCAGTGGGCTCTGCTGTTGAGTAGCTAAGCTTAGGGGTCATTGGAAATCATACAACCAAAACACAAAAAGTCTGTTATAGAAGCTAATGTCTTTTGATTACTAATAGGGATGTAGCAAACTGTTCGCCGGCGAACTTGTTCGCGCAAACTTCGACCGTTCGCGTCCGCCGAATGTTCGGGAATGTCGCGCGACGTTCACATTTTGAGTTCTCGTTCGATTCAAATACAAATCGTTCGACCATTCGACCATTCGAATTCCTTCGACCGCTAAAAATCGAACGATTTCCATTCGTTCGAACGATTGTAAGCATTCGATCGAATGCTTCGATTCGAATGAAAATCGTTCGATCGAACGATTAAAAGCCTTCGATCGTTCAAATCGAACGATTTTAGCGGGTGTTCGAAGTTCGCGAACTGTTCGCGAACGTTCACATTTTTTGCCGGTGTTCGCGAACGGCGTTCGCGAACACCAAATCGGCAGTTCGCTACTAATCAATTACAGTGCAGGGAGCTATGGGGACATCATCAAAGTACCCTTTGCAGTACACATAATATACCTGTTGGGAAGTGAGTAAATGTTCAGAGCACATATATACTTCATTGTCTAGTAGTTCATACTCAGCATATACTTCATTGTTCATATTCAGCAGTCCCTCCCCCATATTCCTTCTTAGGAATAGCTTGGAATACCTGTAGCTTCCTATTATTAATAGTGCTGAAACCATGCTTACTTTAGAAGATTAAACCAGATTAGCAGGGCAGATTGATGGGTGTGTTCAGAGGCCAAAATAAAATGACTTCATAATATCATACATTGATAGTTACTGGAGTCCTTGCCATAAAAATCTCTTCGGAGGAGGCCACATCTAGCCAAGCTCTACATATTCCATGAGTGGACCAAAAGGTACTGTATATATGATTTCTATCTGTATAGTCATTGGGGCCAGATTTATCCATAGGGCACCTCTAGGCCAGGACCACTCGTCGCCTCCTTCCCCTATCCCGCCTCTCCTGCCTTATCTCGTTGGGTCCAGAGCATGGGGATTGGCATGTGGGAGGTTTAAAGAGCTGGGACTCTCCTCTCCTGCATGTCCCCAATGCTTCTGGCTAGGTGGCATGCCACCCCTAAAATTCTGCCTCCCTAGGCCCGGGCCTCTGCGGCCTTTCTACAAATCCGGGCCTGATAGTCATCAATGTACAGTATATAGAACATTGAATTAGCAGATGGATAAGCATAATTCTGTATAGACAGAGTATTACTAATAAATATTCATCTGTAGTTATAGCAACAGTAGATGTGTTATTAAAGAGGCACCATGGTGGTTACTAAGTATTATTATAAATAGAAGGTTTCAACCTGATAGAGAACAACTTGTTTTTGTTGTTACATATTTCTATTCTATGTGTTCAGCCCCATAAGAAAAAGTATGGGTGTTCAAAAAACACCCCATATATTTGAGTCCTAAATTCTTGATTCCACACAGCAGCACTTGGTTTGACAGAAGATTTCGATTTATAGCATAATATAAATTTGCCGTCCAACTGGTTTATTCTCAGGAATGTCAGACCGATGTTCATATCTCTGTGACACCTGAAAAAATTTCTCAAGAAATATGACATATAATAATATTTAGCTTAAAGTGCAACTCAAACAACCTTTTGAATTTCAGCCAGGGCTCATCTGAGCGTGGCCTGTTCATTTCCTATAATGTCAAGTGTCCTTCCCTTATCATGAAATCAAGTACCTAGGACTCATTTTTGACCATCTTTTCACTTATACACAAATAAAATAGGTAGGTGGTGGATATAATGCAATATTGTCTGTAATACTTTGCTTAGGCTCATAGGCTGTCCACTGCCATTACCTCATTCATGGGGTACATATTCTCATTCATGGGGTACCTGCTGGTAACCTTAGGGTCCAAAGTGGGACCTTACAATCCAGGCTTCTAGCACATTCACCCCTAACTACAGTAGGTGGAGACCAAATAGGGAAAAGTCATGTTCCCCTTCCCATTCAATAACGTATGGACTGCAAATGGTCACGGAATCCCTGGGTCAGTTGGAGAAATCTCCCTGTTATAGGGGATAAGTAACAGAACCTAAAGATCTTGAGCAGTAGAGGAGATTAATACTGATGCATGTGCCTAAACATGCATGGCTAGAAGCCTGTGTTGTGTATCAGAAGGGGAAGGAACTCTTGCTAATGCTTGTATTAAGCTTGTACTTCTCTATTTGTTGCATTCAATTCTTAAAATAAATGCTGGGTGTCAGCTTTTCCAACCAATATTTCCTTTAAATTTAAATTACTTCCTGTAACAAATCCATGTAATTATAATTCTTCTTCTGAAATAAGAGTTCAAATAGCAGTTCTTTGGGAGTGCTGTGGTTCTTTGTTTCTGCTAGAGGTTTCTTATGAGGGCTAACAGTTTTGGAGAGTAAGCAGCCTTGACTTGCCTTCCAAGATTTCTCCAGCATAGACCTAGTCTTACACATTTTATAGATGTGTAACAGCAGGTTACAGCCGCAAGGACTAGTATACCAAACCCACATGCAAAGGCCTTGCTTCTGGCATTTGCTGTTTTCCTGGAAATACATGAGATAAAGAGCCACCTCAGTGGAACTCTGATGGTACCTTAAGATGTTCAGGGGCTCAACTATAATGGAATGACAGGAAGAAGAGTGGCCGACCTCCATCAGATACTGTATATTATTTACAGAAATTCCGATTCCCATTGACCAGCACCACCTCTACTCTGGTGGTTAATACACAGAAATCTCGAAATATTATGTTATATAGAATACAAAAGTGTAACCATAGTGCCTGAATCAAGCAAGTCTACTCCACCACAACTCTCAGCCTATTCTTTCAGCTTTGATTGATAGTTTATCATACACAAGTCTAGAAATGACAGGAGTAATAGACAGACAGGTGAAAGAGATGCTGCTGTGAGGAACAGAGAAAATGAAAGGAATCAGTCAAAGTAGGTAGACTGCTGTGGGGAAAGAGAAGAAAGATAGAGCTAGAGAGAGGCTGCTGAAAATGCCAGGAACCCTGGAAGCATCATGGCGGATGCAACTGATACACTGCATGATCTCTTGGACAACTAGCTCTTTGAACCCTATCTCCTTTATAGAAACCATCCCTACTCAGCCCTGTAATCCTTCTTCTCCCTTACACTCCTTTAAAGCGCCCCTGTCTCACTGCCCATAGACTATTATCTGGAGCCACATAGAACCAGATATGGCCCATTACTGGTAGACTGAAGAGAGAAAGGACACCAGCCAGCTCTCATGCTTCTTCATCCTTTATGTACTGCATTTAAAAAAAAACATGAATTAAGAAGAAAGTCTGGTTGTTTGGCAATCAAGCTATAATTAAGCTATAATTACATTTATATTACTCTCTTCCACATTGACAATATTGCATCCAGTAATAGTCATGAAATCATTATACAAGTGATGTATACTAAAATAGACTGGAACAGAGTTATAATTTCATCACCAGAATCAAGGTGAGGGATAATAAAACAAATATAGGGGTGCCAGGCATTACCAGGTTTGTGCACCTTGGATCCTTCTAATAATGCATGTATAATATTACTGCACTTTTTATATTGTGCAGAAGTTCATACCATTATAATCCTTGTTATGAAGAATTTTTAATTTGGAGAAAGGGTC
The DNA here is from genome assembly GCF_017654675.1 of Xenopus laevis. Lineage (NCBI taxonomy): Eukaryota > Metazoa > Chordata > Amphibia > Anura > Pipidae > Xenopus > Xenopus laevis. The sequence goes on from NC_054376.1 coordinate 121,847,198, forward strand.
TGATGTTGGCCAAGTATTGTTTAAAGGTGTCAGAGGGTGTCATAACACTGGGGCTGTATCACCCTTTCTGTTAGGACAATGACATGTGTTTCTCTTAGAAGTCGGGAAGATCAACATGTGGGGTGAGGGCACCTCTAATCACCCCCTATGCTCTAAAGAAGTGTATATTACCATTCTGGTGTTAGAGTATGCCAATGAGGGCCTTAGATACATTCAATAAAGACATCAGGGACTCCTTGCTAGTGAAATGCAGTTTATGGCAATTGATCAACCGCTAATCTAAGAAACACATAAATACTGTATTACTCCCTTTACTGCCTAAATTAAAACATTAGTCAATGGCCAGTGATATGGCGTCTAGTTAACATCTTAATATTACCCTCTCAATAACTGAATCACTAGAACTAAATCTAGATTTTGTCATATATAATGAATTTATTATAAACACCAGTGCGGCAAATCGTTAAACATCAGGGCTGATGCATAACTGTTGTATGTAATTTAACGCTTAGCTCCAGCCTTAGCGATTCTTCGCAAAGTTGCTAATCATTCTATGATATAGTAGCGATTATGTAAGAGATAATATTGTGGCATGAGGTTAATGTATCTGCACACACAGGGCTCATTTATACTGGCAGTCTCCATTTGTAATATTGACCAGTCTGGCAAACATGTCATCTATATGCTTAATTTTCTCTCCATGTGTTCCCTTATTCATCACGTATGTTACTGTTTCTTCCTTTGTAACAGCTGACTTGTGAAAATGGGTGCAGTTGTAGAGTTTTCTAATGAAAATCTAATTATAGTGTCACTCTGGCTACTATTTGTTTGCTTAGACAGATATTTGGATACATGTTAGAGCCAATTTATAACACTGTGTATTTGTCAAAAGTGCTCAGTCACCCTACAGTATGTTCCTGGTGAAATTAATTTCTGCAGGTCCCTGTGCTCATCTATTTAAACAAAGTAGCCTATCCATACAGGTGTATTTTATACCACCCGTATAATGTTATATATGTAATTTGTTTCAACCTTTGCACTTGGGAATGGCAAATGTTAGGCACCCCCAAGTGATGTATTTAATTACCTGAAACCCCGGGCCAGTGCTCCTATCAGCAGAAAACTACACCGGCCCAGGGTTATTCCAGCTAGAACCAAGGATCCATCCTCTTCCGGCGTTAAAGTTCCGATTTTCACTATACTGCGCATTTGCAGCCATGAGAAGAAAGAGGAAGACGGAAGAGGATTGCTCAGTGGAGCTCACTGGAAGAACCCCTGGCCGGTGCAGCTTTCTGCCGTTAGCACCGGCCCGGGGTTTCAGGTAAGTCAATACAATCACTTGGGGGTGCCTAACATTTGGCACCCCCAAGTGCAAGAACACTTTCCTTCTCCTTTAAAACTCCAGTCTGGGAGTCAGATCCAGTTTGGGGCAAACTATCGGATCATGATGTAAGCCTATGCAGACCCTTCAAATGAGAACAAGATTGACAATCTGTAATGACCTACCAAACGTAGATTGTGTCAGATTTAATGTCATCAAAGCGTTAAACATTAACATTGACTCAAAACTATTGAATTTAACTTTTAGACCAAGCTTTAGGTATTCTTCAGAAGAAAATCCAGTTTAGGGTAAACTATCAGATTATAGTAGGAGCCTATACAGTCCCATCAAGAGAAGACTACATTGACAAACCATATTGACCTACTAAACGAAGATTGTGTCAGATGTAGTGAATTTATTATAAATGCTAATACTTCATCAAATGGTTAAACATTAACACTGACACAAAACTATTGAATTTAACTTTTAAACCCAGCTTTGGCTGTTCTTCAGAAGAAGATCCAGTTTGGGGCAAACTATTAGATCATGATAGGAGCCATTGCAGACCCATCAAGAGATGACCACATTGACTCACCCATCAGGATCTTATAACCTGATATCTGAAAGATTTAGCCAGATATTGTTAGGGCAGGCCTTCAGCTTGACTTCATTTTACTAATAAAAATAGGTTTGTTAAGCAGATAATGAGAAGAAAGTGAAAATGAAACATGGTGGCACGATGATGAGCTTTCTTTTCTTGAAGACCTCTACCTTAAAAACAACAGCAATATGAACAACAAAGTAAAAACTTTTAGATTAACTTTTCTAAAAACAATCTATCCAGACTCTTGAACAGTCATGGAACCAGCCAAGACAAGCTGCTAAATTGTACATGGCCTTAGATATAAAACAAAAACTTAATATGTTAAGCATTGAGCAAATGAGAGATAAAAGTGTATTTTTCATACAACAAGTAATTCAGCAGAGTTCAGGTAGGAGGTATATTTCAGAGGAACTGGAACTATTGAACAAGGAGCCATGCCCTGGAGCTCTCTGTTGAAAAGCTCAGAAGTAATATCAGAAAGGTGCTATTATACTGACAGAAAATTGGAGGTTTACAACTCATTTTAAAATTGTTAAATGTGGGATCAAAGTCAGTGGCAGCTTTAGCTAAAGGACAGTGTGAGTGATAATACAAAACCAGTGATGCATCATTGGGACCTGTTTGTTTAATCCTGATTAGACATATTAGATACTGTATATCAAAGGAGAGGCCTTACTTTTTCCATACATGATGGAGAGCATGGACGTCAATTTTGTTTGTCTATCTATACAGAATTATAAATCACATTATTTAGAGTGATGAGTGAATCTGTCCCGTTTCGCTTGCCGAAAATTTGCGAAACAACAAAAAATTTGCGAAATGCATTGAAGTCAATAGCCATCAAAGTAATTTAGACAATTTTTATACACGTGACGTGACTCTTTTGTCCAAATTTATTAAACTCAATGGGCGTCCGAATAACTTTGGCGCGCGACAATTTATATGAACGTGACAATTTTTACACACGCAACTGTTTTGTCCAAATGCATTAAAGTCGATGGGCGTCAAAATAAATTTGACGTTCGATAATATTCTTTGTTGCAGCAAATTTTTGCAGCAGTTTCACAAAAACATTCACAGTCGGCAAAGCGAGGAAATTCGGCGCGAACCCATGCCTGGTGAATAAATTCGCCCATCACTAGTTATTTATACTAAAATGGAGGGACCTGAATGGCACAATAACAATTGCCATATTTTTATTATATTTAGATGTAGTTAGTATCTGTACCAAAACATAGACAATTATACCCATTTGTGCTCTCTTGTAAATTATTGTCAATTATTGAACCAGAATATCCAGAAAGTTTTGCTGCCAATGATGTAATGTTGGAGTCTAGGATTTTATACCAATCAGTGTTCTTTCTGCATGGGGTGTGTATGTTCCTCTCATGATGCATCGGTTTCCTCTGGGTTCCGTCGTTTCCTTACACTGCTTTTTTTGGGCCTCATTGGCCAGGTACTTTCCCACCCAGTAGTTAAGAAATGATCAAACCACTCTTCTATAGTTCCAACTGTATGCAGGGCATCAGACTTTCATGCAGCACAATACTCTGCCTCAGGCTGGGTCCCTACCCAAGGCTTTGTGTCCTAAGCGTTCCACAATTTTTAGCTTACAAGATTGTGGTTCTATGGATAATAAGCAAGACATGGGAAAAACAAATTATAAAGTTATGTAAAGGTTTACAAGAAAAGAATTTGGATTGAGAAGACCCAAAGCACAAGAAAACACAGTTTTGCTTCTAAATTTTCCATTTTCATGGAGGGTCTCTGCTTTTCTTGTGGATCCACATCCCTGGTTCTACATATGTTGTTCACAAAACCCTGAACTACACGGATGAGCTCCAAGCAAGGCAAAACTGGTCTCTAGTTGGGATACTGAGAGATATACTTGAGATACTGTAATATATAAATGGAGGGAAATACTCACTGGTGAGTCCTTGCATTGGTTATTGCACTCAATTTAAGGGTGCAGTAAGGGAGGTGGCTTGAACTAGTCGACACAATTAAATTCTGAGATTTCTATCAAAATATGGTGCTGAACATGGAGCTGGTTTAAATGTTCTGCTTTGTTGGGAATTAAACAAGGCACAATTTGCTGTGGTCAGAAAAAATCAGCAGCTTGATCAGATTAATGTTCTTATATTAGAGCTTGTGCAGAACACTGAGATATTGCTGTGAAGATAACTTGAATAAATCTTGAGATAATTCAATTTTAAAATCATGGGATAGAAATTCGCTCCTCTCCGTTTCCTGGCTTGTAAGCTCTGCTTGTGTAAGTCTTTCTCACTGTGCACTCACCAGTCACTCTAAATAACTCTGTGATTGTCAGTAATGAAGTTATTATTATTATATGCAGACTGCGTGCTGACAAGGGGAACGTAAATGAGTTTAGATAAGCAGAGAAATGTAATGTATACTGGCACTAATGCAAACATATTACATGGAATTGCCTAATGAAGTTCCATCTTTAAGATGGTGTAGATATAGATAGAGATTATATAGATTTATAAATAAATTATACTCACAGAACTCACAGATCATACAATTATGAATGAGAACTGAACACTTTAAAAAAAAAAGTAATACTGAAAATCTGACTTCAGGGAGGTTATTTATCAAAATTCTTTTTTAAATAAAAAAAGTCTGACCAAACTAGTCCACGATTTGCCCTTATTTATCAATAAAAAAAAAAACACAAAAAAATCGGATCGGAAAAAACGCAACTTTTTCGGATTGTCGTGCAAAAACCCCTAATTTTTTGCATTCAAAACTCTGAAACCTCTGAACATTTAAAACATCTTCAAATGGTTAAGGGGACATCTGCCATTGACTTTACATGAATTCAGCAGGTTTTAGATGACGTATTTTCGGATTCGGACTTGGAAAAGATTTGGGGCAGAATAAATCAATAAATTGTGTCTACTCTTTACATAGTGAATAACGTACCCCCTAGTCACAGAGGAGTTCCATGACCATTCTCATATTCAGGTCATGGAACTCCAAGATGGCTTCTAATATCTTCATATTTTACAACAGGAGGTACATTAATCTTACATAGTTACATAGTTAAATTGGGTTGATCCATACATACACCCCTCCATACACTCATATAAATTATATATACCCATACACTAACTATAGATTTTAGTATCTCTTGCTTGTCCAAGAAATCATCCAAGCCATTCTTATAGTCATTAACTGAATCAGCATCACAACATCACCCGGCAGTGCATTCCACAACCTCACTGTCCTCACTGTGAAGAACTCCCTACGTTGCTTCAAATGAAAGTTCTTTTCTTCTAGTCTAAAGGGGAGGCCTCTGGTACGGTGATCCACTTTATGGGTAAAAAGTTTCTATTAATGACTTTCAGAGGGGCTTGGATGATTTCTCAGACAGACATAATATTAAAGGCTATAGTGATACTAAAATGTACAGTTAATATAGATAATGGTATATATAGTTTCAGTGGGTGTGTAAGTATGGATGCTGGGTTTCATTTGGAGGGGTTGAACTTGATGGACTTTGATCTTTTTGCAACCCAACTAAACTCTGTATATGAGCAGTGACCAGCTCCATGTTGTAGCTCACACCCGTTCCAGCTACAGTCAGATGATCCCAATGGTGGCCAATAAAAAGGCAACCATGATTTGGAATTATAAACTTGAAAGCAAGTAAGTTGCAGATAAAACTTAGTTCCTGTGTAAAATGTATAATGAAGCAGTAGAATTCTTAATGAATCAGATAAAAGTTGAGTATAGGACTGGCCAGACCACAGGTGACGTTGATGTACTTGGCTAGCTTAAATATATTGCAATATGTGGATGAACAATCTCTGTTTTGGTAAAAGGGCAGGGCATTTTTTAGTATCTTCAGGCACAAAATGTTTTAGTGTCCTTTATATATTGATAATGGGTTGAGTGCACAGGACCTCTTGTATTTGTATATATGAATTTTGTGGTCACAGCCTCATTGCACTCCTGCTTAATGGTTTAAACATTCTTGGTGAGACATGAATATAATATAATACAATATAATAAGGAGGCTTTGGTGGTTATACAACCGACGCTCCGAAAAGAAACCGTCAACACCAGAGGAAGCACAAGGGAAGATCACTTTTAAATGAAGCTTTAAAATACAGGCATGGGATCTGTTATTCTGAAAACAATAACCCAGAATGCTCCGAATTATGAAAAGTTTGTCTCCTATAGACTCTATTTTATTCAAATAATCCAAATGCCTTTTTTCTCTGTAATAATAAAACAGTATCTTGTACTTGATCCAAACTAAGATATAATTAATCCTTATTGGAGGCAAAACCAGCCTATTGGGTTTATTTAATGTTTACATGATTTTCTAGTAGACCTAAGGTATGAAGACCAAATTATGGAAAGATCTGTTATCCGGAAATACCAAGGTGCCAAGAATTCTGGATAACAGGTCCCATACCTGTAATACAAAGGGATCTATTCTAAGCAGATTACCAATTTTTCAAAGCATTTGACAGAGGAAAGAAGGAGTGCACCACACACCAACCCAGAAATGTTCAGTCCCCAGCTAAATCTCAAGTCTATTCTTAATGCTACTATAGGCACCATCTCTCCCTACTATACCTGCTATCCCACAGTCACACTCCCTTCCCAGAGACTATTATCCACTGTTACTATAGACACCATCTCTCCCTACTATACCTGCTATCCCACAGTCACACTCCCTTCCCAGAGACTATTATCCACTGTTACTATAGGCACCATCTCTCCCTACTATACCTGCTATCCCACAGTCACACTCCCTTCCCAGAGACTATTATCCACTGTTACTATAGGCACCATCTCTCCCTACTATACCTGCTATCCCACAGTCACACTCCCTTCCCAGAGACTATTATCCACTGTTACTATAGACACCATCTCTCCCTACTATACCTGCTATCCCACAGTCACACTCCCTTCCCAGAGACTATTATCCACTGTTACTATAGACACCATCTCTCCCTACTATACCTGCTATCCCACAGTCACACTCCCTTCCCAGAGACTATTATCCACTGTTACTATAGGCCCATCTCTCCCTACTATACCTGCTATCCCACAGTCACACTCCCTTCCCAGAGACTATTATCCACTGTTACTATAGGCACCATCTCTCCCTACTATACCTGCTATCCCACAGTCACACTCCCTTCCCAGAGACTATTATCCCACTGTTACTATAGGCACCATCTCTCCCTACTATACCTGCTATCTCACAGTCACACTCCCTTCCCAGAGACTATTATCCCACTGTTACTATAGGCACCATCTCTCCCTACTATACCTGCTATCCCACAGTCACACTCCCTTCCCAGAGACTATTATCCACTGTTACTATAGACACCATCTCTCCCTATTACAGTAACAATGCAGTTGAGTAACTATATTTTCTTGGCCCGTGCACATATATTCTCATCCTGCTTAATGCCCTTTCCTTAACCTTTTCCCTGCTTCTGTCTATTTGTTCTCTGAATCAACACAAAGAGAAAATGTTATGAGAGCCTTAATAAAATAAGATTATTAATATACATTAACACATGTTCTGCACTTTCCGAGTAGCTCTCTTTCCCCTTCACATGCAGCTGTAAAAGCGAAAATGGCATTTCATTATGGGAACAGTTAAAAGTCCCATTAATATTTCATTACCAAAGTCTGCCATGCAAATTTATGCAGCCTCTGAAATATGAATTGGCGCTTCATGCACTTTTATGAAGTGTGCTTCCTCATTTGCAGTCTTAATATAGAGAAGATCATTCTAACTTTTCATTTTTTCAATATTGATACACTCATAGACTTTTTTTTTTTACAAGACTGTGAGTTAAATGTAAGTTTTATGTAGGCATTGAGCAGAGTTACTAAACTTGTAAGATTTACAGTGAAGAAAGTAACTATAATCCTTATTGATTGGTTATACGGACACATGCTTCCTAAACACACATGAGCAGCAATGTAGGGCAGTAGTTTTTCATTAAAACTTCATATTATAGACTACACTAAATCATAGGAATATCTCCTTCCCATAACAGTACAAATGTTCTGCCTGGTGCCCAGTTTACTTATTAGAAACTCCTAGCCCTACTCTGAATACAACTTTTACTTTCCTTCTGTTGGCCCCATATCAGCTTCCCACCAAACAGCCCATCCCAAGTGTATAAGAGGCTCATGTGTTCTGGTTGAGTTGCCACAGAGCACAATGTGGGGTAAAGTACATCAGGCTGCTCTGTACCTTCAGGTTCTTTAAATCTGGAGCTAATCAGAAGCTAGCAGGACTAATGGACTAATGTTTACAAGGAATTGGGGCAGGCATTTCACAATAAGATCATGGTAGACAAAGCAGCTGATGTTCGGGCAACAGTATAGGTATATAATACACAAAAGCCATGAATATCTTGTAAATTATATCCTTATAAACGGTGACTAGTGATGTCATCAGTTATAAATGGTGAGTAGTGATGTAATTTTTGCAACATGACTTGTATATTATAATAAATAAAGTACCCCTTGTTGAAAAGTATGAGGATATTAGACATAACCTCGGAGTTCCATGCCCTTTATATGGTCATGGAACGCCTCGGTGACTTATAATATCCTTATATTTTACAATAGGGGGTACTTTATTCATTCTACTTCAGTCTACTTCAGGAAGCGAGCACTGTAGTGACGCATGCATAGTGGGAATTGGTCTTCCGCTTTGTGACAACTGCGCAAGCGCCGAAAGTGACGTAAATTGCCAAAGGGAAGGAAGAAGACCTGGAGCATACTAAAGCGCCGGAAGGTGGTGCCCATGAGCTCTGCTGAGCTGACTCCGAAACAAGAGAAATTTAAAGGATATGGGGCATTTACAGGTGTTATCACCTGTGCTGGGGAGAGCAGGGAAGGGGGGAATATATAGTATAGGGGTTTTTATTAGGGGGGGATTCAATTCTCTTTTAAGGAACATCCTAAAGCTTAAGTCAATAATGAGTGTGATTTGGGTAAAGTGTAGGACTTTACGAAAGAATTGTGATAGCTGTACAGCCAAAAAGCTTATTTTGTTGAGTTAATTACATTCAAACACATATTCCCTCTCCATCAGTTTGCACTAGTTTGCACAGGTTGAGGTTGGGCAAGTAAAACTGCCTTTTTTTTTCAGTCCCCCTGGCAACTCTTATCCCATAATGCAATTTCCTTTAGTTCCAGTCTGTCGACACTAGTTTACCAGTAATTCACAAGCCATAATTCAGTTTCCTTTGTTTCCCTGGGTCTTGCTTTGTCTCTACTCCACTTTACAGTTAATTTACATCCCATAATTCAATTTCCTGAGTTTCCTCTTGTACTTTCTATAGTATTTGGCTATTTCGCATTCCGTAATATTATTTCCCAAGTTTCATTTTGTTTGTCTCATTCATTGCTGCCCACCTGTTCAGTAACATAATATCACTGTCTCTTTTCCCTGCCTACCTGGGAATTTGCCCCAGAAATCCAATAGGGAGAAGTTTGGCTGTCTTAAAGGTACTGTGATATTAAGGAATAAAGCCTTAGGGTAACGGCAGACAAAATGATTCAGACCAATTTGTAGCTCTGTGAAGGGGGAAAAAACACTTGAAATCACCCCCTTTCAAGGTAAATTGGTATCACAGTGAGAGAGCAGTTAACGCTGGGTCAGGTGACCATTACATGGAAACACGGCCGATACCCTGACCCTTCCCACTGTTACATCCTCAATGGAAATGATACATCTCTGGGTAATTATAAAGCTGAACAGCAAACATAAGTGAACAGTTAAATACAAACCAAATGAAATGTAACATGCAGATTAATGCTAATAACATAATGAAATATAACATCCAGTAGTCTCCCAAGACTGCACATATCAAAACAACTCAGCTTCTACTGGAGAAGGGAGAACTGGCGACCAAACTAATTCTAATAAAATAAAACTGCTTTAAACTCTCTTCTTTTTCTCCCGTCTCCTTCTCAACCCACATTTAATTATGTCAGAACTGGACACACAGAGATCAATGCACTGGCTGAATAAAGATGGGCATAGATACAATTGCTCTCTGCACATCTGCACTTTATCATGTTCTTTATCTACTATCATATCACAGTGATACACCCATCATGTCTGACGTTTAGTATTATTTACTTCTGAGTGTGCACTGTATTGTCCTGTCCCTGCACTATGTTGTCCTGTCTTGCAGGAGTTGCATATTTTTGCACGTGCACTTTTTGTCTATTGTCCGGTACATCTATGTTGTGTAGCACCATGGTCCTAGAGGAACGTTGTTTTGTTTCACTGTGTACTGTACCAAAATAAATGGATGAAATGACAATAAACTCACTCTTGACTCTTTAGATGGGAAGATCCCCTTTTTTGGAAAGGTTACAAAAGGAGCTAATGTTGGTGAGGTTAGACAAGCAGATCTGCTCAGTATTGTCATCTACACCAGGGGTCCCCAACTTTCTTTACCCGTGAGCCACATTCAATTGTAAAATGAGTTGGGGAGCAGCACAAGCATAAAAAAATAAGGATGTGATTAACTATTTGGCAGCCACTATGTGGACTAACAATATCAAGATGGCTCTGTGTGGCAGTACATCTGTTTTTTGTGCAACTAAAATGTGCCTCCAAGCCTGGAATTCAAAAATAAGCACCTGCTTTGAAACCACAGGGAGCAACATCCAAGGGGTTGGAGAGCAACATGTTGCTCATGAGCCATTGGTTGGGGATCCCTGATCTTCAAGTTGGACGGCTATGATTCTCAGTCTATTGAGGCTCATTGGGAAAGGACCACAAAAGGACCACCTCCAACTGAATTTTCTGACCTACTCGATACACAGACAGGGCATCAGAAAGACATGTTGCTCCTTAATCTGGAGAGGCCCAGTTGGCCCATGTATGGCCTCCTATAGTTTATTTTAGGCTAATCCAATTTAGGCATTCGAAGACCACAGGAAGCCAGTGTGCAAAGTGCAAAAAAAAAAATGAAATGTACAGATTTTTCTGCACTTTGCACGCTGCCTTCATTGTATGGAGACATGCTACAGCTCTTTGTGCCCCGTATTAAAGTGCAGCAACCTGAGGCTACCCCCTGAACACAACTCTGCATGAATTCGGCAGAGCTGTATTCTTGAGTGGAGAGAGGGAATGTACATAGGCACCCAACCTCCTGCCCCTTACCTGTTCCCTAACTTACCTGTCATTCAGATGCACAAGTTATGGAGTGGCAGAGAAACCAGGCAGCAACAGGGATGCTCAATGGTAGGCGATAGGGACAGTGCTGGCTGTTCTGTGCACTTTGCACTTCATTTATCTGGTGCAAGATGAATAGCACATCTATACCCTGGTGTGCAGAACTACTCTGTGGACAGGCACTTATTGGCATGGTCTTGAGCTGCCCAGCAAAAACATGATTGACCCTTCATACCACTTGTATGTATCAATTAATTTTTTCAAACTGTATTAATAATATGATTTTAAGCATAAATAAATCACCCCCACCATGGACACATTGAAGCCCACTAAATTAACAGAAAATATTTTGTCGTTTCTTTGCTCTTATCTGCCTGCCATTTCACAGGTAATTTTATGTTTCTCCACGCCAGAAAAGAAAATGTAGGAAAATATAAATGGGGTAAAGATGCAGGAGCTGATAAGCCCACAGCAGTGGGTCACAATGATGACACTCTATCATTATCTGTGTAAATTAACTCATTGCCATGGAGACACTGTAGCCATAATATGGCAAGACGAAATTTCTCAGAATAAGCATTTCTCAGATAACTATTGATGTGCAACAAGACAAGATGGCAGAAAACATAGAACCGCTAACAAGTAATAATATAAACCCTAATTCCCATTTCTGTAGGACTGATATTTCATGGCAGCCAATCAGCAGATGTCATTTCCTGTCCTGAAACCAAACACCTGATTGGTCATGATGGTTATGACATCCAGGCTGACAATCCAGTAGGGTCAATAGTTGATGCTTTGGGTCTGAGTGCACTTCTTGCACTCCACTCACAACCATTTCCATTAGATTCTAGGCTATGATGAGCATGGTCTCTTTGGCTTTAGGTTACATACAGTTTATAACTAATCTTGTAGGCTTGGCCTTATTTTATGTGTCTATATCCAGTGAGGTGGCAACTACACACTTGACCATTAAGCAAAGTATCAGCTGTAGCAGACATATTGGGAGTTGTCTGGAAGGTTCAGTGATTGGACAAACAGGCAACTATCCTCGTCTATTTTTGCTACTATCTGATGTTCACTGGTGGCCTGTGGTCCCATCAACATCAGAAACTTAGAATTCCAGTAGGGACAAGTGACTGTACCTTGAGCATTGTTGTCTGCACTATTCCCCTCATATGAACCTTCTTGAGATGTTTCAATGGTACTGGCCTTACCTGTCTGTTGGCGATACTGCTTCACCCAGTCTGTCACTGCAGTGAGCTGGCCAGGACATGTTCCCGTCATACAGGACAGGTTTGTATGCTCAACTTAATTAAGCAAATGAGCGTAACTGCCTCAGGGACATGTTCTATAGCACTATACAGATGTAATCATTACAGAACAGTGGATAGAATCATACAGCGCTGTGTGCATATGTAAGCAGAAAGAGTAAACACTGCCTTAAAGGGCCACATCGATACCAGTCTAGACTCAGGATTCATACACAGCTCTATTGCAGCTGGCAAGTCCTCTGTGGCACTGGAAAAGGCTAAAGCATTAAAGGGATTGGACAAAAGGAACCTCTGAGCAGAACACAGTAGGAAAACAGGAGCACTCAAGCTATGCAGATGATCATTGCCACCTACTGTACCAAACTGCACCCATTACCATTAAAACCAATTTTCCAGTTTGCTGCCCAGTTCTCCCGTGTAAAATCACTCTGCAAAGTGGCAGCATCCTGCATGGAACTTTTTGCACAATTTAGCATCATCAACAAAAATAGAAACAGTACTTGCAATGCCCATCTCCAGGTCATTAATAAACAAGTTAAAAAGCATCCTACCAAGGACAGACCCCTGCGGTACTCCACTAACAATACTGGTCCGATGAGAAAATGTTCCATTCACTCCCAATCTTTGTAATCTATCCTTCAGCCAGTTTTCTACCCATGTACAAATATTATATTCCAGGCCAATATTCCTGAACCATTAACCTCCTGTGTGGTACTGTATCAAATGCTTTAGCAAAGTATAATTAGATTACATCCACTGCCACCCCAGTCAGTCAAGGTTCCTGCTCATCTCCTCAATTAAGTTAGTTTGGCAAGATCTGTTACACATGATGGCACAAACTCATAGTATTGGGATTTTCAATGTAGTCAAGTATAGGGATGTAGCGAACTGTTCGCCGGCGAACTAGTTCGCGCGAACTTCGACTGTTCGCGTCCGCCGAATGTTCGCGAACGTCGCGCGACGTTCGCCAATATGAGTTCGCGTTCGATTCGAACAAAAATCGTTCGACCATTCGACCATTCGATTCCTTCGACCGCTAAAATCGAAGGATTTTCGTTCGAATGAAATCATTCGATAGAATGGCTTCGATCGTTCGATTCGAATGAAAATCGTTCGATCGAACGATTAAAATCCTTCGATCGCTTGAATCGAACGATTTTGCGGGTGTTCGACGTTCGCGAACTGTTCGCGAACTGTTCGCATTTTTTGCCGGTGTTCGCGAACGGCGTTCACGAACACATAAACGGCAGTTCGCTACATCCCTAGTCAAGTATCTTATGCCTTATTACCCCTTTAAAAAGAAGTTCTCTCACTAATGTCAGACTAACTGGCTTATAGTTTTAAGGCTGAGAACAGGATCTGTTTTTGAATAGCTGCACCACATTTGCAATTTGCAATTTGGTTACTATGCTGATTACTTAATACTGAAGGTTGAAAAATTAAGCAAACAGGTTTGACAATCACAAAACTAAGCTCACATTGTACCCTGGGATAATTATGAGTTGGTCCTAGAACGTTGTTTACCTTCACATGTTCTAGTCACTGAACTTTACCCTGAGTGCCTCATCTACCAATACTTGTATTATTACAATTGGGTCTATTAAGTGGTCTTTAGAATATTTTAGACAATGGTGAAAACTTTCAGACACATCTTTATCTGTGGTTCCATGGACTAAAAATGGCAAAATTCCACAAAATTGCAAACCCTGACATATCTTTTACTCATCTGTACTATAATAAATTGGCTCTTTCCTCAATTTCTCACTTGGCCATGCAGAATCTAAAACAGCTTCCCTTTGTTAATGCATCCTTCTTGTATTCTGTCTTCCAAAATATAGTTTCCAGGGGAACTAATGACGACAGCTTTGTAAATGAACAAAATCGGGTATTACCCAACAACTCTCACGTAGCACAGAGACGTCTCCTACGCTTCCAGCAGACAAATGTCTCAAAATGGACTTCTTTTTTCTCTTCCCTTTTCTTACATAAAATCCTATTACATATGCTTCTTCCATAATGATCATTTAAAGGAGAAAGAAAGTCAGAATTAAGTGCCAGTTGTTAGGCAACTCCCAGTGATTTTAGTCGTTCTGTTCCTACCCATGACTGGTGATCCACTTCTTTAAAAAAAAACAATGCCATCATTAAGTATTTTATTTCTGAGGAATCCCCTGTGCCTGTTGAAGCTGTGTACTGTACATGTGTAGAACAGGCATCAGAAAGAAGGTTCTGTAATGTGAATTTGCTTGCCCAATGGGGCTCAGGGAATGCTGGGAACTCAGGAACAAAATGGCAGTCAGAGGTAAAGTTTCAGAGGAAGAGGAGTGTTGTCATACACAACATTGTGTAATAGATAAAGCTAACAAAGCTCTGTTAAACAAAATCTGTTCAACAGAGTTAAATAAACAGACCTTGTGCTGAATATCCAATAGTTTTAATTAAAGAAATAGTCATGTCATGTAGAGGTAGATGATCAGTTTACAAGAGCACAGATAAACTCATGTGTTTGGGGGACTTCTGCTTATCTATAAACCAAGGATGGATATAATAAAAAGGGAACGTTTGGGGGGTTGTGTTTACAGTGCTCATTAATTCAACTGCAGTATGCCCCCTTGTCCAGCCCAAGTTTAATTGCTGTTATCTCTTGAGCTGAAAAGGGCAAACAGGGAAACTGAAGCTACTCCAAATATATTTATTTACCCCTTCATTAAACAGCTGAAGCAGAGGCTCAAATATCTAACTGCCTCCTAGCTATCTCAAATTGGATGAACCAGCGCCACCTCAAACTCAACGTAAAAAAACGGAACTAATCATCTTTCCACCTAAGCCTGGTCCTACTCCACATTTTACTATCTCTATTGATGGCTCATTAATCCTGTCAACTCAGCTCGCTGTCTGGGGGTAATCTTTGACTTCTCTCTCTCCTTCTCTGATCACATTAACACCACTGTCAAAACCTTTCACTTTTTCTTATGCAATATTGCCAATTTGTGTCCCTTCCTTTCACCTGCTATGGCCAAGACACTCATGCATGCTCTCATCCTATCCCGACTAGATTACTGTAACCTTCTATTAACTGTATCAGATCTCTAAGTCTATGGCCATCTTAACTCCCATCTCCCCCTCTACAGTCTGTATTATACACTTCTCCTCGTTTTTCTGCTTATGTGAATTGTATTTCTTATAATGCACTTATTGTTACTCATTAATGTTGTGACCTCTTGTTTGTTACTACTAATTTATAGTTTTGCTGTACAGTGCTTTGCCCTCAAGGAGCGCTATTCAAATAAAAATATACATACATACAAATGATTTTTTTTTTTACAAGTTATTAGAACACAGACAAACCCTCCTGTATGGACTTTTTATAAGACAAAATAGTAATGACAAAGCTGTGAAGGGGGTGGTGTTGTTTATACAGAGCTTAGTATCTCTAGTTACATAAATTCAGATTATTACAGTGTGGAACATTTTCCCATGACTGCTTTCTATTTGAAAAATAAGATAAATTGTGGATTTGTAAGTGCTGGATCCCGGACCCCCAGTCCAAAGCTGTGTGCATTTCCCTTTGTGCTCTCTATTTTTTATTTATCATTTAATAAATAAATATAATAATATCCAGTAAAATAATAAAAAAACTTATGTAAAACACTAGACTCTTCTATACTCTATTTACTGAATAAATGAAATTAGCCTGTCAATGAGATATTCAGACCAATGGGGGTTAAATGTAACGAGACGGCTGTTCCACTTGAACTTCCAACTTTTTTATTTTTGGTTTATGTAATTTGATGAGCATTCACTATTGAGATGACTCCTGATTAAATCTGATCCTTCCCCCCCAATCTCTGTCTGTTGACAATATAGGATGTAAATTGAGTAGAAGTGCAATATTGGTCCAGTTTTTCAGCTTTGATTTTCTTTTGGGGTCAAACGAAATCATTAAAATAAAAAAAAAATTGCAACAATTGTCCTGCTTCTAAATGATACTGACTAGAATCCGGTGGGAATGAGATGTCAAGCAAATGAGTCCCAAAGTTGTATCATAACCAACACATGACAAATTGGTGACATACACAATGGTGTGCGTCTCTATGTGACGTGAGTATAAAGTAGAAACAAAATCCATACCTTTAGAGATTTGTCAGTCCCTGGGGAAAGGGATAAGTACCATTTCTTCCATTCCCATCAGGATATATATATATATTTTAGCCTGGGTTCAGATGTAGCTTGGGTGCATCTTCCTTACTTTCTCATATGACAATGACTGTGTTTTATAAAGAACAGAACTAGTTAGACTGCTACAACGGGAACTTGCAAAAGGAAACATAAGCTCCTCCCATATCCCGTTTCACTCTTATAATAAATATTATGATGATTTGTGGTAGAGCAGTAAGACGGCCCCTCGCTGGCATTGGCCTGACTCACAGGAGAAATCAGAATGGCTTTACTGGCCCCTGTATTTAATGTCTTTATTCTCTAATGGTTTTATCCAAGCGGATTTATTTTTTATATGGTCACAAAACAACCCCTCAGTGACTTCTAATATCCTTATCATTTACAGTAGGGGGTACATTATCCCTTATAATACATGAGTGATACTCAGAGTTCCCTGTATAACTCAGCCTGCAGCCTTGTGCCTTTATATGGTCACAGAACAACCCCTCAGTGACTTCTAATATCCTTATCATTTACAGTAGGGGGTACATTATCCCTTATAATACATGAGTGATACTCAGAGTTCCCTGTATAACTCAGCCTGCAGCCTGCAGCCTTCATATGGTCACAGAACAACCCCTCAGTGACTTCTAATATCCTTATCATTTACAATAGGGGGTACATTATCCCTTATAATACATGAGTGATACTCAGAGTTCCCTGTATAACTCAGCCTGCAGCCTGCAGCCTTCATATGGTCACAGAACAACCCCTCAGTGACTTCTAATATCCTTATCATTTACAGTAGGGGGTACATTATCCCTTATAATACATGAGTGATACTCAGAGTTCTCTGTATAACTCAGCCTGCAGCCTTGTGTCTTTATATGGTCACAGAACAACCCCTCAGTGACTTCTAATATCCTTATCATTTACAGTAGGGGGTACATTATCCCTTATAATACATGAGTGATACTCAGAGTTCCCTGTATAACTCAGCCTGCAGCCTTGTGCCTTTATAAGGTCACAGAACAACCCCTCAGTGACTTCTAATATCCTTATCATTTACAGTAGGGGGTACATTATCCCTTATAATACATGAGTGATACTCAGAGTTCCCTGTATAACTCAGCCTGCAGCCTTGTGTCTTTATATGGTCACAGAACAACCCCTCAGTGACTTCTAATATCCTTATCATTTACAGTAGGGGGTACATTATCCCTTATAATACATGAGTGATACTCAGAGTTCCCTGTATAACTCAGCCTGCAGCCTTGTGTCTTTATATGGTCACAGAACAACCCCTCAGTGACTTCTAATATCCTTATCATTTACAGTAGGGGGTACATTATCCCTTATAATACATGAGTGATACTCAGAGTTCCCTGTATAACTCAGCCTGCAGCCTTGTGCCTTTATATGGTCACAGAACAACCCCTCAGTGACTTCTAATATCCTTATCATTTACAGTAGGGGGTACATTATCCCTTATAATACATGAGTGATACTCAGAGTTCCCTGTATAACTCAGCCTGCAGCCTGCAGCCTTCATATGGTCACAGAACAACCCCTCAGTGACTTCTAATATCCTTATCATTTACAGTAGGGGGTACATTATCCCTTATAATACATGAGTGATACTCAGAGTTCCCTGTATAACTCAGCCTGCAGCCTTGCAGCCTTTATATGGTCACAGAACAACCCCTCAGTGACTTCTAATATCCTTATCATTTACAGTAGGGGGTACATTATCCCTTATAATACATGAGTGATACTCAGAGTTCCCTGTATAACTCAGCCTGCAGCCTTGTGTCTTTATATGGTCACAGAACAACCCCTCAGTGACTTCTAATATCCTTATCATTTACAGTAGGGGGTACATTATCCCTTATAATACATGAGTGATACTCAGAGTTCCCTGTATAACTCAGCCTGCAGCCCTTGTGCCTTTATATGGTCACAGAACAACCCCTCAGTGACTTCTAATATCCTTATCATTTACAGTAGGGGGTACATTATCCCTTATAATACATGAGTGATACTCAGAGTTCCCTGTATAACTCAGCCTGCAGCCTTGTGCCTTTATATGGTCACAGAACAACCCCTCAGTGACTTCTAATATCCTTATCATTTACAGTAGGGGGTACATTATCCCTTATAATACATGAGTGATACTCAGAGTTCCCTGTATAACTCAGCCTGCAGCCTTGTGCCTTTATATGGTCACAGAACAACCCCTCAGTGACTTCTAATATCCTTATCATTTACAGTAGGGGGTACATTATCCCTTATAATACATGAGTGATACTCAGAGTTCCCTGTATAACTCAGCCTGCAGCCTTGTGCCTTTATATGGTCACAGAACAACCCCTCAGTGACTTCTAATATCCTTATCATTTACAGTAGGGGTACATTATCCCTTATAATACATGAGTGATACTCAGAGTTCCCTGTATAACTCAGCCTGCAGCCTTGTGCCTTTATATGGTCACAGAACAACCCCTCAGTGACTTCTAATATCCTTATCATTTACAGTAGGGGGTACATTATCCCTTATAATACATGAGTGATACTCAGAGTTCCCTGTATAACTCAGCCTGCAGCCTTGTGCCTTTATATGGTCACAGAACAACCCCTCAGTGACTTCTAATATCCTTATCATTTACAGTAGGGGGTACATTATCCCTTATAATACATGAGTGATACTCAGAGTTCCCTGTATAACTCAGCCTGCAGCCTTGTGTCTTTATATGGTCACAGAACAACCCCTCAGTGACTTCTAATATCCTTATCATTTACAGTAGGGGGTACATTATCCCTTATAATACATGAGTGATACTCAGAGTTCCCTGTATAACTCAGCCTGCAGCCTTGTGCCTTTATATGGTCACAGAACAACCCCTCAGTGACTTCTAATATCCTTATCATTTACAGTAGGGGGTACATTATCCCTTATAATACATGAGTGATACTCAGAGTTCCCTGTATAACTCAGCCTGCAGCCTTGTGCCTTTATATGGTCACAGAACAACCCCTCAGTGACTTCTAATATCCTTATCATTTACAGTAGGGGGTACATTATCCCTTATAATACATGAGTGATACTCAGAGTTCCCTGTATAACTCAGCCTGCAGCCTTGTGTCTTTATATGGTCACAGAACAACCCCTCAGTGACTTCTAATATCCTTATCATTTACAGTAGGGGGTACATTATCCCTTATAATACATGAGTGATACTCAGAGTTCCCTGTATAACTCAGCCTGCAGCCTTGTGTCTTTATATGGTCACAGAACAACCCCTCAGTGACTTCTAATATCCTTATCATTTACAGTAGGGGGTACATTATCCCTTATAATACATGAGTGATACTCAGAGTTCCCTGTATAACTCAGCCTGCAGCCTTGTGCCTTTATATGGTCACAGAACAACCCCTCAGTGACTTCTAATATCCTTATCATTTACAGTAGGGGGTACATTATCCCTTATAATACATGAGTGATACTCAGAGTTCCCTGTATAACTCAGCCTGCAGCCTTGTGCCTTTATATGGTCACAGAACAACCCCTCAGTGACTTCTAATATCCTTATCATTTACAGTAGGGGGTACATTATCCCTTATAATACATGAGTGATACTCAGAGTTCCCTGTATAACTCAGCCTGCAGCCTTGTGCCTTTATATGGTCACAGAACAACCCCTCAGTGACTTCTAATATCCTTATCATTTACAGTAGGGGGTACATTATCCCTTATAATACATGAGTGATACTCAGAGTTCCCTGTATAACTCAGCCTGCAGCCTTGTGCCTTTATATGGTCACAGAACAACCCCTCAGTGACTTCTAATATCCTTATCATTTACAGTAGGGGGTACATTATCCCTTATAATACATGAGTGATACTCAGAGTTCCCTGTATAACTCAGCCTGCAGCCTTGTGCCTTTATATGGTCACAGAACAACCCCTCAGTGACTTCTAATATCCTTATCATTTACAGTAGGGGGTACATTATCCCTTATAATACATGAGTGATACTCAGAGTTCCCTGTATAACTCAGCCTGCAGCCTTGTGTCTTTATATGGTCACAGAACAACCCCTCAGTGACTTCTAATATCCTTATCATTTACAGTAGGGGGTACATTATCCCTTATAATACATGAGTGATACTCAGAGTTCCCTGTATAACTCAGCCTGCAGCCTTGTGCCTTTATATGGTCACAGAACAACCCCTCAGTGACTTCTAATATCCTTATCATTTACAGTAGGGGGTACATTATCCCTTATAATACATGAGTGATACTCAGAGTTCCCTGTATAACTCAGCCTGCAGCCTTGTGCCTTTATATGGTCACAGAACAACCCCTCAGTGACTTCTAATATCCTTATCATTTACAGTAGGGGGTACATTATCCCTTATAATACATGAGTGATACTCAGAGTTCCCTGTATAACTCAGCCTGCAGCCTTGTGCCTTTATATGGTCACAGAACAACCCCTCAGTGACTTCTAATATCCTTATCATTTACAGTAGGGGTACATTATCCCTTATAATACATGAGTGATACTCAGAGTTCCCTGTATAACTCAGCCTGCAGCCTTGTGCCTTTATATGGTCACAGAACAACCCCTCAGTGACTTCTAATATCCTTATCATTTACAGTAGGGGGTACATTATCCCTTATAATACATGAGTGATACTCAGAGTTCCCTGTATAACTCAGCCTGCAGCCTTGTGCCTTTATATGGTCACAGAACAACCCCTCAGTGACTTCTAATATCCTTATCATTTACAGTAGGGGGTACATTATCCCTTATAATACATGAGTGATACTCAGAGTTCCCTGTATAACTCAGCCTGCAGCCTTGTGCCTTTATATGGTCACAGAACAACCCCTCAGTGACTTCTAATATCCTTATCATTTACAGTAGGGGGTACATTATCCCTTATAATACATGAGTGATACTCAGAGTTCCCTGTATAACTCAGCCTGCAGCCTTGTGCCTTTATATGGTCACAGAACAACCCCTCAGTGACTTCTAATATCCTTATCATTTACAGTAGGGGGTACATTATCCCTTATAATACATGAGTGATACTCAGAGTTCCCTGTATAACTCAGCCTGCAGCCTTGTGTCTTTATATGGTCACAGAACAACCCCTCAGTGACTTCTAATATCCTTATCATTTACAGTAGGGGGTACATTATCCCTTATAATACATGAGTGATACTCAGAGTTCCCTGTATAACTCAGCCTGCAGCCTTGTGTCTTTATATGGTCACAGAACAACCCCTCAGTGACTTCTAATATCCTTATCATTTACAGTAGGGGGTACATTATCCCTTATAATACATGAGTGATACTCAGAGTTCCCTGTATAACTCAGCCTGCAGCCTTGTGTCTTTATATGGTCACAGAACAACCCCTCAGTGACTTCTAATATCCTTATCATTTACAGTAGGGGGTACATTATCCCTTATAATACATGAGTGATACTCAGAGTTCCCTGTATAACTCAGCCTGCAGCCTTGTGCCTTTATATGGTCACAGAACAACCCCTCAGTGACTTCTAATATCCTTATCATTTACAGTAGGGGGTACATTATCCCTTATAATACATGAGTGATACTCAGAGTTCCCTGTATAACTCAGCCTGCAGCCTTGTGCCTTTATATGGTCACAGAACAACCCCTCAGTGACTTCTAATATCCTTATCATTTACAGTAGGGGGTACATTATCCCTTATAATACATGAGTGATACTCAGAGTTCCCTGTATAACTCAGCCTTGTGCCTTTATATGGTCACAGAACAACCCCTCAGTGACTTCTAATATCCTTATCATTTACAGTAGGGGGTACATTATCCCTTATAATACATGAGTGATACTCAGAGTTCCCTGTATAACTCAGCCTGCAGCCTTGTGCCTTTATATGGTCACAGAACCCCTCAGTGACTTCTAATATCCTTATCATTTACAGTAGGGGGTACATTATCCCTTATAATACATGAGTGATACTCAGAGTTCCCTGTATAACTCAGCCTGCACCCTTGTGCCTTTATATGGTCACAGAACAACCCCTCAGTGACTTCTAATATCCTTATCATTTACAGTAGGGGGTACATTATCCCTTATAATACATGAGTGATACTCAGAGTTCCCTGTATAACTCAGCCTGCAGCCTTGTGTCTTTATATGGTCACAGAAAACCCCTCAGTGACTTCTAATATCCTTATCATTTACAGTAGGGGGTACATTATCCCTTATAATACATGAGTGATACTCAGAGTTCCCTGTATAACTCAGCCTGCAGCCTTGTGCCTTTATATGGTCACAGAACACCCTCAGTGACTTCTAATATCCTTATCATTTACAGTAGGGGGTACATTATCCCTTATAATACATGAGTGATACTCAGAGTTCCCTGTATAACTCAGCCTGCAGCCTTGTGCCTTTATATGGTCACAGAACAACCCCTCAGTGACTTCTAATATCCTTATCATTTACAGTAGGGGGTACATTATCCCTTATAATACATGAGTGATACTCAGAGTTCCCTGTATAACTCAGCCTGCAGCCTTGTGCCTTTATATGGTCACAGAACAACCCCTCAGTGACTTCTAATATCCTTATCATTTACAGTAGGGGGTACATTATCCCTTATAATACATGAGTGATACTCAGAGTTCCCTGTATAACTCAGCCTGCAGCCTTGTGCCTTTATATGGTCACAGAACAACCCCTCAGTGACTTCTAATATCCTTATCATTTACAGTAGGGGGTACATTATCCCTTATAATACATGAGTGATACTCAGAGTTCCCTGTATAACTCAGCCTGCAGCCTTGTGCCTTTATATGGTCACAGAACAACCCCTCAGTGACTTCTAATATCCTTATCATTTACAGTAGGGGGTACATTATCCCTTATAATACATGAGTGATACTCAGAGTTCCCTGTATAACTCAGCCTGCAGCCTTGTGTCTTTATATGGTCACAGAACAACCCCTCAGTGACTTCTAATATCCTTATCATTTACAGTAGGGGGTACATTATCCCTTATAATACATGAGTGATACTCAGAGTTCCCTGTATAACTCAGCCTGCAGCCTTGTGCCTTTATATGGTCACAGAACAACCCCTCAGTGACTTCTAATATCCTTATCATTTACAGTAGGGGGTACATTATCCCTTATAATACATGAGTGATACTCAGAGTTCCCTGTATAACTCAGCCTGCAGCCTTGTGCCTTTATATGGTCACAGAACAACCCCTCAGTGACTTCTAATATCCTTATCATTTACAGTAGGGGGTACATTATCCCTTATAATACATGAGTGATACTCAGAGTTCCCTGTATAACTCAGCCTGCAGCCTTGTGCCTTTATATGGTCACAGAACAACCCCTCAGTGACTTCTAATATCCTTATCATTTACAGTAGGGGGTACATTATCCCTTATAATACATGAGTGATACTCAGAGTTCCCTGTATAACTCAGCCTGCAGCCTTGTGCCTTTATATGGTCACAGAACAACCCCTCAGTGACTTCTAATATCCTTATCATTTACAGTAGGGGGTACATTATCCCTTATAATACATGAGTGATACTCAGAGTTCCCTGTATAACTCAGCCTGCAGCCTTGTGCCTTTATATGGTCACAGAAACCCCTCAGTGACTTCTAATATCCTTATCATTTACAGTAGGGGGTACATTATCCCTTATAATACATGAGTGATACTCAGAGTTCCCTGTATAACTCAGCCTGCAGCCTTGTGCCTTTATATGGTCACAGAACAACCCCTCAGTGACTTCTAATATCCTTATCATTTACAGTAGGGGGTACATTATCCCTTATAATACATGAGTGATACTCAGAGTTCCCTGTATAACTCAGCCTGCAGCCTTTGTGCCTTTATATGGTCACAGAACAACCCCTCAGTGACTTCTAATATCCTTATCATTTACAGTAGGGGGTACATTATCCCTTATAATACATGAGTGATACTCAGAGTTCCCTGTATAACTCAGCCTGCAGCCTTGTGCCTTTATATGGTCACAGAACAACCCCTCAGTGACTTCTAATATCCTTATCATTTACAGTAGGGGGTACATTATCCCTTATAATACATGAGTGATACTCAGAGTTCCCTGTATAACTCAGCCTGCAGCCCTTGTGCCTTTATATGGTCACAGAACAACCCCTCAGTGACTTCTAATATCCTTATCATTTACAGTAGGGGGTACATTATCCCTTATAATACATGAGTGATACTCAGAGTTCCCTGTATAACTCAGCCTGCAGCCTTGTGCCTTTATATGGTCACAGAACAACCCCTCAGTGACTTCTAATATCCTTATCATTTACAGTAGGGGGTACATTATCCCTTATAATACATGAGTGATACTCAGAGTTCCCTGTATAACTCAGCCTGCAGCCTTGTGCCTTTATATGGTCACAGAACAACCCCTCAGTGACTTCTAATATCCTTATCATTTACAGTAGGGGGTACATTATCCCTTATAATACATGAGTGATACTCAGAGTTCCCTGTATAACTCAGCCTGCAGCCTTGTGCTTTATATGGTCACAGAACAACCCCTCAGTGACTTCTAATATCCTTATCATTTACAGTAGGGGGTACATTATCCTTATAATACATGAGTGATACTCAGAGTTCCCTGTATAACTCAGCCTGCAGCCTTGTGCCTTTATATGGTCACAGAACAACCCTCAGTGACTTCTAATATCCTTATCATTTACAGTAGGGGGTACATTATCCCTTATAATACATGAGTGATACTCAGAGTTCCCTGTATAACTCAGCCTGCAGCCTTGTGCCTTTATATGGTCACAGAACAACCCCTCAGTGACTTCTAATATCCTTATCATTTACAGTAGGGGGTACATCATACCTTATAATACATGAGTGATACTCAGAGTTCCCTGTATAACTCAGCCTGCAGGCTTGTGCCTTTATATGGTCACAGAACCCCTCAGTAACTTCTAATATCCTTATCATTTACAGTAGGGGGTACATTATCCCTTATAATACATGAGTGATACTCAGAGTTCCCTGTATAACTCAGCCTGCACCCTTGTGCCTTTATATGGTCACAGAACCCCTCAGTGACTTCTAATATCCTTATCATTTACAGTAGGGGGTACATTATCCCTTATAATACATGAGTGATACTCAGAGTTCCCTGTATAACTCAGCCTGCAGCCTTGTGCCTTTATATGGTCACAGAACAACCCCTCAGTGACTTCTAATATCCTTATCATTTACAGTAGGGGGTACATTATCCCTTATAATACATGAGTGATACTCAGAGTTCCCTGTATAACTCAGCCTGCAGGCTTGTGCCTTTATATGGTCACAGAACCCCTCAGTAACTTCTAATATCCTTATCATTTACAGTAGGGGGTACATTATCCCTTATAATACATGAGTGATACTCAGAGTTCCCTGTATAACTCAGCCTGCACCCTTGTGCCTTTATATGGTCACAGAACAACCCCTCAGTGACTTCTAATATCCTTATCATTTACAGTAGGGGGTACATTATACCTTATAATACATGAGTGATACTCAGAGTTCCCTGTATAACTCAGCCTGCAGGCTTGTGCCTTTATATGGTCACAGAACCCCTCAGTAACTTCTAATATCCTTATCATTTACAGTAGGGGGTACATTATCCCTTATAATACATGAGTGATACTCAGAGTTCCCTGTATAACTCAGCCTGCAGGCTTGTGCCTTTATATGGTCACAGAACCCCTCAGTAACTTCTAATATCCTTATCATTTACAGTAGGGGGTACATTATCCCTTATAATACATGAGTGATACTCAGAGTTCCCTGTATAACTCAGCCTGCACCCTTGTGCCTTTATATGGTCACAGAACAACCCCTCAGTGACTTCTAATATCCTTATCATTTACAGTAGGGGGTACATTATACCTTATAATACATGAGTGATACTCAGAGTTCCCTGTATAACTCAGCCTGCAGCCTTGTGCCTTTATATGGTCACAGAACCCCTCAGTAACTTCTAATATCCTTATCATTTACAGTAGGGGGTACATTATCCCTTATAATACATGAGTGATACTCAGAGTTCCCTGTATAACTCAGTCTGCAGCCTCCAGTGACTTGTATCAAAGCAATATCTTTACTTACTATTTTGAATTAGTTTTGGTTATGTTTAAAACCACATATTTACAGTTTCTTCTTATTTAACAGGCATGGTAGAATAATTATACAGTTCATTCTTATTATCGGGCTGACTGAGACGGAAACACAGGGGATGCCTTTCTGGACATCAGACTCACCAAATTAATTGAGGATGTAACTGAGCCTCACAACTGAATTCGTGCAAAGTTGACAAACCTCATTGCAAAAATGACACAGTCACAAATAACACGGAATTCACTTGTAGCTGTTAACATTTCATAATAAGTTTGTGTCATACAGATTTCCTGGCAAGTTCTTTAAAGGGATACTGTCAAAAAAATGAAAAATATTAAAGTTAATGTAAAGGTGAACAACCCCTTTAATGCTGCACTGATTAACCCTTGCCATTAACACAATAAAAAAATGTATTTCAGACTCCTGTACTTATATCCTTTGAGTACAGGTATGGGACCTGCTATCCAGAATGCTCAAGACCTGGGTTTTCCAGATAATGGAACTTTCTGTAATTTGGATCTTCATACCTTAAGTCTACTAGAAAATCATGTAAATATTAAATAAAGCCAATTTATTTATTGCTTCCAATAGGGATTAATTATATCTTAGTTGGGATCAAGTACAATATACTGTTTTATTATTACAGAGAAAAGGACTTTTTAAAAAAAAAAAAAAAAAGTTGAATTATATGATTATAATGGAGTCTATGGGAGACTGTGTTCCTGCCCAATGCATGGGGGGGGGGGCCCAGTTGTAAATTTACATACCAGGGCCCTTGGGGGTCTAGTTACGCCACTGTGACTTGTGCCTGCACTTTAGGAGAGAAATGCTTTTCGGCAGGCTGCTGTTTTTCCTTCTCAATGTAACTGAATGTGTCTCAGTGGGACATGGGATTTTACTATTGAGTGTTGTTCTTAGATCTACCAGGCAGCTGTTATCTTGTGTTAGGGAGCTGTTATCTGGTTACCTTCCCATTGTTCTTTTGTTTGGCTGCTGGGGGGGGTGATATCACTCCAACTTGCAGTACAGCAGTAAAGAGTGATTGAAGTTTATCAGAGTACAAGTAACATGACTTGGGGCAGCTGCGAAATTAGCAATATGTCTAGCCCCATGTCAGATTTCAAAATTGAATATCAAAAAAACTGTTTGCTCTTTTGAGAAATGGATTTCAGTGCAGAATTCTGCTGGAGTAGCACTATTAACTGATTCATTTTGAAAAAAAAATGTTTTCCCATGACAGTATCCATTTAAAATGTTGCAAAGAAATTAAAGGAAAGACTGCAGATGAAAACACTAGCCCTTGCACTGAATGCCATTTAACGTGTTCTAGTGCACCCCATAGTAACATAGTGAGTTAGGTTGAAAAAAGAAACACGTCCTAGTTCAACCTTTTAGCTTTTTCGAACTTGTGTGCAAGATAGTCAGCACAACCTTGTGGCCTCCTTTCTCTTTATCCTGGTGCAAGTTCTCCAGTGGCCACTTACCAACGGCAAATACAGCAAAGATTCAATAGGAACAGCAGCACTTTATCTTGTTCGATTAAAAATGCCTTTATTGCAAACTTATGGGGCATTACGGCAACGTTTCAGGCCTCACATGGCCTTTTTTCAAGCTAAACTAACAATCATTACACCACTATTTAAACTCTTACGTGCCATCTAGTGGACAATTGGCAACAAGTAACAATCATGTGAAACACATTGTTCCATCTATTGAAAAAAGTTACAATTTACAAAATGTGTCCACCCGGAAGTTCATTTGTAACAGATCTGCAAAAAATCTGCAAAAAATCCAAAATAAAAACAGTATATAAAATCATTTGAAAAGCAGAAAATGTATCTAAAAATCGGTTTGAGGTCATATTCTTTATTTAGACCTAATGGAGTTAATGTCTCCAATCTCCTGATCCAGAAGGCCTCTCTTTACAATAGGGTTTTAATTCTATTTCCACCATGGAAACCTCAACTGATTGACATTATGGGCTGCTTTAATAAAATGACCTGCACCTGCTTGTTCCTTCTTACCAGTTTTAATTGCCGACTAATATTCGCGAATACGTTCCTTTACAGCTCTTAATGTCTGTCCCACATATGCTAGTAATGAGTTGAGGATGAAAGAGAGGTCAATGTTACTGGAGAAAAAAACTGCTGAACATGTTACATTTATCACTCAATATAAACATATTACAAGAATATCGAAAAGTCACTGGTCACTGGTAAAAGATAACTTACCCAATATTAGACCGCCTATGATTAGTGATGGGCGAAATTATTCGCCAGGCGTGAATTCGCGGTGAACTTTTGCGATTCGCCGCCAGCGAATAAATTCGCAAAACGCCCATGAAAATTTGCCCGAAAAAATTTGCATAAAAAAACGGGCGCCGGCGTCAAAAACGAGATTGACATG
The DNA here is from genome assembly GCF_017654675.1 of Xenopus laevis. Taxonomy (NCBI): domain Eukaryota; kingdom Metazoa; phylum Chordata; class Amphibia; order Anura; family Pipidae; genus Xenopus; species Xenopus laevis. Next base: position 121,876,362 of record NC_054376.1, read on the forward strand.
ACCAGGGGCAGCTGGGAAATTGCCAAAATGTCTAGACCAATGTCAGATTTCAAAATTGAATATAAAAAAATCTGTTTCCTCTTTTGAGAAATGGATTTCAGTGCAGAATTCTGATGGAGCAGCACTATTAACTGATTAATTTTGAAAAATAATTTTTTTCCCATGACAGTATCCCTTTAACAAACATCATTGCAAAAATGGCACAGTCACAAGTTACATGGAATTCACTTGGCAGCTGTTAACATTTCATAATAAGCTTGCATCATGTAAGGAGATTTCCTGGTAGTGTTAAAGTTCTTTAAAATGTTGCAAAGAAATAAAAGTAAAGACTGCAGATGAAAACACTAGTCCTAGCACTAAATGCCATTTAAAATTCTCTACTGCACCCAGTAGTAACATAGTAATTTAGGTTGAAAAAAGTTCAACCTTAACAAGCCTTCAAATCATCTGTCCATCACAGATGTCAAACTTACTGGCCTATAATTGCCAGGCTGAGATCACAATCCCTTTTTAAATATTGGAATGACATCAGCTTTTCTCCAATCCATAGTTACCATACCAGATGAAAGCAAATCTGAGAAAATCAGAAATAGGGGCCAGTCAAAAAGTGAACTAAGCTCTCTTAGAACCTGGGGGTGTATGCCATCTGGCCCTGGCACCTTGTTTACATTAATTTTCATTAAAAATTTATGAATCATATCCTGTAAGGTGCCGCAGCTCCGTGACGGAGCTTGCGGCCACCTTCCCCCCTCTCAGCCTAAAAAGTAAAGTACTTACGCTAACCCGGAAGTAAGTTTGGCGTCTCCCTGCTTCAGATCCTCGTGTCAGACTTTCTGCAGTTTCTTGCAGTTTCTGGTCCTGGCTCTCCTGCAGCGTTCTTCAGCTTGGTGAATCAGCTTCTTGGGCTTGTTCCTGCACGTTTCTGCCTCCAGCACATTCTCACTTCAATCAAGCTCCATTTCTAGGAAGTTCCAGTCATAGCAACAGCTTCCAGCCACAGCACCCAGCCCTTCAGCCATAGCAACAGCTTCCAGCCATAGCAACCGGCTCTTCATCCATAGCAACGGCTCTACATTCCTTCCTCTACCAACGAGTTATTAAGAATTACCTAGTCTTGTATAATCATTGCCTGGGCTAAATATTGCCCCAAGAATTACTCAACAGCATTGATTAACCTATTCAAGACTTGTTGCCAAGTATAGGTATTATTTCTCACCAAAGACTTTACTGTAACCCTTGCTTGCCTATGTTGCCTGGCTCATTACTTTAAGACTGTGCTGTTAACCCTTGCCTCTCTACCTGCCTGGCTTATTATGCTAAGACTGCTTGTTTACCCTTGTTTCTCATCTGCCTGATCCACCTGAGACTTTACCGTGAAAGCCTTGTTTGCCTACATTTCTTGTTGCCTGTTTAAACATTGACTATTTGCTAATTATTCAAGGAAGTGGGGGTATGGATTGCTGCTCCCTAATTCTGGAAATTATACACGTCTATGTTACCACATTCCAGTATTACTTACCTTGAGGGAATGGTCTTTTTTACCTCTTTCCTAATGAGGATTCATACGGTGCCGGATCTGTTACTCTAAGTTCCTGTGGAAAGAAATCATCATTTAAAGACTATCAACTCCCTAAAGAGCATTTCCCATTACAGCCATACTTTCCTGGAATTTCCTGCTAATTTCTGGATTGCTTTCCTGGGAATAACAGGGATTGTGTCTTTACAGAGATCTGAAAATAAAGAGACTGTTATTTCACAAGTGTGTACTTTCTTCTTGCTGCACGATACAGGATTCACTTTGAAACTACATTAAATTCCTAACATATCCTGAGTCAGCCAGTGACTAGTCTGAGCTGAGCAAATAGTGCAACTATGAAGTGAGCCTAAAAACTCTGACTCCTCCATTGTATACACAGAAGAAAAGAACTGATTTGACACATTTTTCTGTATCTGTTACAACCATACTGGTGCCATTATTTAAAGGAGCAACACTATCAACCCACATGTTTTTGCTATTAAAATACAATATAAACAATTTTGGGGTTAGTCTTAGCTTCAGCCACAATGCACTCCTCGTTTCCTATGTTTGCCTTCCGGATTGCGGTTTTACAACATTTATTATAGTGTTTATATTCATTAAAGGGATACTGTCATGGGAAAAAAACATTTTTTTGAAAATGAATCAGTTAATAGTGCTGCTTCTGCAGAATTGTGCACTGAAATCCATTTCTCAAAAGAGCAAACAGATTTTTTTACATTCAATTTTGAAATCTGAAATGGGCCTAGACATATTGTCAATTTCCCAGCTGCCCCAGGTCATGTGACTTGTGCTCTGATAAACTTCAATCACTCTTTACTGCTGTACTGCAAGTTGGAGTGATATCACCCCCTTCCCCTTCCCTCCCCCCCCAGCAGCCAAACAAAAGAACAATGGAAAGGTAACCAGATAACAGCTCCCTAGCACAAAATAACAGCTGCCTGGTAGATCTAAGAACAACACTCAATAGTAAAAACCCATGTCCCACTGAGACACATTCAGTTACATTGAGGAGGAAAAACAGCAGCGTGCCAGAAAGCATTTCTCTCCTAAAGTGCAGGCACAAGTCACATGACCAAGGGCAGCTGGGAAGTTGACAAAATGTCTAGCCCCATGTCAGATTTCAAAATTGAATATAAAAAAATCTGTTTGCTCTTTTGAGAAATGGATTTCAGCCAGTATCGGTATCACCCATACAATACTTTTGGATTTATAAAGCAAGTGGAAAGTCCTGAAGAACTTTTAAGTTTCAACATCTTGAAGAAAGCTTCTGAAATAACGCTATTCAACCCATTATCTTATGGGATGTTATCAGGCTTATAGATGATTATTATGCTTCTAATTAAACAATATCTTCTTTCTCTCACATACACAGTACAGAAAAGTGACCAGTAAAAGTCTAGAGTTATTTTGGGCAATAATAGTTGGAGGAGATTTGCAGGTTTCACCACTTACAGATGTAGCCTCGATCCTGGCCCTTCATCCCCAGGGGCTTTATATGACTCAGGAAATTATAGGTTTTTCTAAATATGATACAGTAAACAATGTTTTCTCAACCCAAAACGGACCCTGGAGTTCTCCTTAGCAAAAGAAATTTAGAATTGAAAGGAATAATGGACCTAACATAAGCCATGACCAACCTCCTTGCCCTAAAAAAGTGAGTGGTATTGAGATTCTTGGATCTGTTGGGGTGTTGCATCATAGATAAATAAATATAATACAAAAGAAAACAGCACTATTGGGTTCTCTTGTATAGATGTGTGTATTTAGATTTGTATATCCAGGTGCCGCGGTTCAATCCCCAGCAGGGCCTTCATCAAGGCAGCCATACATTTACACACAAATCTAGTGCTTAACAAGGAATAAATGCTAGGTGTCTCTGTCCCAAAGAGCTTGCAGTCTATTACAAAGAGGAGACAAACAAAATGGGCAAATTGACGAGTGCTCGCTGTAGAAAGTGATTTTTAATGTGTTTAGAGAATAGAGTTTATTATGATGCAAAGTGGCAGATCATTTCAGAAGCCTGATATGATCATGGACAAAGGGTTTATGTGAGACTTAGCTCTTTTTGTAAACTCTATGGTCAGTAGGTTCAGAGCTGAGTGTAAGTATCTGGAAGGAGTGCATGGGAAGATGAGGGCTAGTATATAGGTTGAAGCAGTGAAATACAGGGCTGGAGAGGAAAGGGTGGGGGAAAGAGATTTAGATGCAGGTGAGATGATGTAGGCATCAGCAGTGAAGATGGAATGCAGTAAGTAGAGATGATGTTCTGGGAAGCCATCTAGTAATATGTTGCACTAGTCTATATTGGAATGGATAAGGGTTCAGTGCTTGAGTAGAGGGACAGAGGAAGGGACATATTTTTTGCAAAGTCCACAAGGAGTATATATAAGTTTTCTATTGATCCCTAAGGCAGTCATAAGGTGGCAAAGCATGGGCCATCATTTTCTGGTTATGAGTTCAGACTGTTCCTTATGATGATGTCATGGCCCTCCGCCATTCCTCTGGCTTTGATTGCCAGCAATAGTGGCAGCCTTAATATAAATAATGATAGATGATAGATAGATAGATAGACAGACAGACAGACAGACAGACAGACAGACAGACAGATAGATGATAGATAGATAGATAGATAGATAGATAGATAGATAGATAGATAGATAGATAGATAGATAGATAGATAGATAATAGATAAATAGATGATGTCTCCCTTGTGGGAGACAGCAGTAGATTTTTTGAATGGTCCAATAGAACTGCATTCTGAGGTTTCCAAAGCTGATTCTGTTAATGCCTTTAAGACATAATATCAAAGGCTATTGTGATACTAAACTCTATAGTTAGTATAGATATGGGTATATATAATTTATGTGACAGTAGGGAGGGGTTTATGTATGGATGTTGGGTTTTCATTTAGAGGGGTTGAACTTGATGGACTTTGTCTTTTTTCAACCCGAATTAACTATGTAACTATGTAACTATGTTTTCTACATTACATGTGCAGTGATGACCAGGCACTAAGGTTGCTACTGTCCAAAGTACCTGCCCATCTCTCTATTCACTGCCAGTTCTTTATTGGGGAGAGAAGAAGAAGGCATCCTGCGTAGTGTGAGTGGATTAGAGAGTCAATAAATATAAGATAACAAACAATGAAACAAAAAAAGAGATTGCAGCAGCAAAAAGAGGAGACAATTAAAGTGCAAGGAATAAACAAGTGTAAATGTGGAAGTGAGGAAACAAGGTAACAATCTGTACACACTTATGGGTCAACAGATAAAAGCAGAGTGGAAGTAGGATGAAAGAGGGAGAGAGAGCAGAAGAGCAGAGAGGACCTTGAGTGGCGCATAAAGAGCAGAATCCATTTCAAGCAGGAAAGCAGAATAAAAGGGAATGAGTAGCCCAAACTAAAAAATGATGCTATGAAGAGGCAGTAAGGAGGGGTAATAAAACATAAAGATATGGGACGAAAATGTATTGATCATCATCAAAATGCTGCAATTGGATATAAAAATATAAGGAGTAATAAAAGGCACAGGCGTACAACACAGGGTTTGATGGCCCTGCATTCATTTGATTAAATGGAGAAGCCCATTAGACGAATAAAAAGTCCTGTGTGTTTTATACTCGTGTTTACAAAGCAAGGCAGGGAAATAGATTAAAGTGAGACATTTACTGCTGTGCGTCCACAAGAGCCGGGGAAGCACAATTATTTACTGACCTAGAGCCGGGGTCCTTTAATACAATGCATGTAGCACATTCTTAAATTCACTTTTAGTTTTTCAAGGCTGGGCCTTCCATTCATGCCAGTGATGTTATGATAAACAGTAAGAAACAACCTCATTCATGAGTATAGTTAACCGTCCATAGATTTCCCTATTATAAAGATAATATGAGAAAGAAGAGCAGGGAAACAGCAGTGATTCTTGGTCTGAAAGGCCATTTCAGTGCAGAAGAGTAAAAACTAAAAACTTATTTGACATTTTTTTCCATTCCTTTGTTCATCTTTTCGGTCCCAGTCAGGTGCACATGCTCAGTAGTGTGTAAAGGGTTGGATGAGGAACACCAAAGGGACAACAGAAAAAAAACGGTGGGCCCCAGCCCTCTTGGGTCCCACCAACCTAGGCCTGATCAATGCCAGGAACTGTGGCTGCTCTTCTTGCTGCTGGAAAAGGTAGAAGGTACACAGGGGCTGATGGAGAAGCTTGGCAGGGAGGACTGAGGCAGGGATCCATTACTGGGGTGTGGAGGGCTACGACTGGGGGCACTTAAATTGGCAGCCTCAGTGGACCGCATAAACCACAATCCAACACTGAGCATGTAAAACTGTAAGCTTTGTCTTGGGGCCAAAGAGAAAAACAGAAGAAGCAGAAGAAGATTGCAACATGGTACCTTTACAGTAATGCCATGGGCTGGTGGAGTTTTCTGTGGTGTACCAACAGGTGTACCAACCCGAGGTATCATGTAATTTATTATAATGATTTTGGCACTTGCCAGTGATTTAGCAGCACTTTAGCAAATGCCCCCCAAATGCTAGTATTGGCCAATGTTGATATTTCTGCCGCTCATAATGACACTATGGGGCAAATCCACTAAGATTCGTAGTTGCGCCAGGCGCAACTTCGCCACGCTTCGCCGCACTTTGCCAGGCATAGTTTCGCCAGCGCTCCGCAAATTCACTAAAATCCGAAGTTGCGCACAGGGGTAGCGTAAGGTTGCGAAGTTGCGCTAGCGTTGATTCGCTAAGTGAAGCGAAGTTACGCTAGCGAAGGTTAATTTGCATACAGCGCCAAATTCAAATTTCAATGGAGGAATACGTAGAATCACTACAAATGCCTGGGAAACCTTCAAAACATCAAATAAAATTTTTTGCCCTACACATGTGCCCACTGTATAGTTAAGTTGCCATGAGTTAGGAAATGTAGGGGGGAAGGAGGGGAGCCCAAAAAAAATTCTCGATCTTTTTCAGCCTATCACCCATAATATAGAAAACACGCCAGCGTTTTTTGGGACTTGGAAAAAATTTTAACTTTTTTGGAAGCAATCCCTATCTACTCTATTGCGCTTCGCCTGGTCTGAGGTGGCGAAGGAAGTCTAGCGTAAAAGGTAGCGTTCAGTACACTGCGCGCGTTAGTGAATTCGCGTAGTTACAACCGTAGCGAAAATCTGCCAGGCGTAAGGGTGCGAAGTAACACTAGCGAATCTACGCCAGCGTTCGTTAGTGAATTTGCGAAGTAACGAAAATGCCCACACTAGCGAATTGACGCTAGCGTTCGGCGCTTTGGCGCTTAGTGAATTTGCCCCTATGGCTTTATGTATAATCTTTGTTTGATATATACGTCGCTATTTTCTACTCTCCAAATGAACGGGATTTGCTAATGATCTTTTACATCTGCGGCAATCTTGAATTCAGAATCTCTGGAAAACAGAGATTTCATGTGAAAACATTCCTAAGGGAAACTGCAACTGGATTCCTACATGAGGTATGTTTATTGATGGGAAAAACAGTTTGCCAAGTTCACATTCTGGGAATTCCAGTAGTCATTGACAGCCAATGAGAATTTTGGCAATCATTAGATTTCCTTCTATTCCATGATATTTGTCATGCCCCCTCTTGTGGGTTCTGACTTTAGTCAGCCATCCACCCTTAGCTCATAATAAAGTTACAGATAAATGAAAACACTGGTATATCATCCATTCAGGTAAAGTTTCTGGATGCACTCGCATACCCTGGCCCTCCAAGTAATACATCTCCCCGGTTCACAGTGATGGAGGTATCGACCACCTCTTCTTCCAATATGGCACAAAGAAATCGCTGGCACACAAGGTAATGCTGGCAGGGTGAGCCCTTGCTTTAAGTGTATTGCAGCATACAACATTTCTGGGTAAGCTTGACAAAGGGTCCCCCCCCCCGAAACATTGCATACTGCAATGAACTTAAAGCAAGGGCTCACCTTGCCAGCATTACCTTGTGTGCCAGCGATTGCTTTGTGCCATATCATCCATTCAGCCAGAGTTCCAAGAATGACCAGGAAATGAAATACATGTTCACCACAATTCTCATCCTACCTGGCCTTCAAGCTGAGCTTCTCAGCCACTGCTTCAAGTTCTAGAAAGGAGGAACAATCCCATAGTTTGGGAACCACTGGCCTATATTTTTCATTTGAAGAATGTGGCTTTACGTGTGCCTTGTCCTTGTCCTTGAATGAAACAACAGGCTCACTAGCATGGATAAAAGACATATATATACATACATGTACATGTAGTGATCGTTGAGCTATTAAACCTTAGTAGAATGTCTTTCAAGGGGCTGCCAGAGAGTTTGTCAGTCCAACACGGTGATCCAAGGGATGGTTAATGAAGCACATTGTGTGATTTGGCAGAGAACTTGGATCTTTGATCGTGTAAATAAGACTTGTCTCTGATCTTCATTGTTCAAAGCACCAGCTGTTCTTTTGGTGACAGAGATCAGTCAATGGACTAATTGCAGTAACCATGAACATCAGATACAACCGCTGTTAACTCCATCCAATATCTGAAAGCCTGCCTGACACTGTTTAGCAGAGGATCAAAAGGGAACCAGAGTTTATTTCCCAAACATTGATTTTATTAGACAGCTTTGATCCCAACAGGGATTACATATATAAAGATTTGATAATACTACTAAAGAGAGCAAGAAAGAATAAAAACAAAAACAAAAACTACCTAATGCAGGAGAGTGCCATATAAAAATGTTTCATTTTGTCTTACTTTGTCCTGTTAATTCTGGTAACTTACCTCCTACCCCATGTACTAGGCTTTATCCCAAGGCATTCTATTGTGAGGGTGATTGGAGGACTTTGGGAAGTGATAAGAACCAAGGAATCGCCCATCAGAGTTACTAGTAGCAGCTACTTGCCATGGCTGCAATAGGCAATAGTGATAATTGGCTTTCCTAAGACACTTTGGGTGTTTTAGCAGAGACAATCATAGTATTATCTATGACGTAGCTCTGTGTGTCTTCACCCTTAAGGTGGCTATAAACATTAAGATTTTTTTCTCCCTACGACCAATTTTAATATGATAAAACCAATCTGTCAAATTGTCGTGAGGTTAGTGGGCACCAAACAGTTTTTCATCTGACATTGATCAATCAGGTTAGAAAACTTTCATTGGTCACAGTGAAATGTATCCATTGTCCAACTGTTTGAAGGGCTAAGCAGCTAGCAACAGTTTTCCTGGCTTTACTAGACCATATCCCTTGAAATGGTCTTTTTAGTTGATGGACAATTGTACATTTAAATGATTGTTCCGGATATGCTTTTTCAGCATCCAAAATGTGCTGAAAAAGTCTACCTCGGCTTATACTCGGGTCAGCGGGCAGTAGCTGAGATTGCAGTCACTTTTAATCATTCCTATACCAACAGTTCACTTGGGGAGAGACTGCAATATCCCACAATGCCCTCTGTTGGTTATATGAAAGAATAACAGTGCGCCCTCTGTTGGTTATATGAAAGAATAACAGTGACTGCAAAATCACACAGTGCCATCTGTTGGTTATATGAAAGAATAACAGTGACTGCAATATCACACAGCACCCTCTGTTGGTTATATGAAAGAATAACAGTGCGCCCTCTGTTGGTTATATGAAAGAATAACAGTGACTGCAATATCACACAGCACCCTCTGTTGGTTATATGAAAGAATAACAGTGACTGCAATATCACACAGCACCCTCTGTTGGTTATATGAAAGAATAACAGTGCGCCCTATGTTGGTTATATGAAAGAATAACAGTGACTGCAATATCACACAGCACCCTCTGTTGGTTATATGAAAGAATAACAGTGACTGCAATATCACACAGCGCCCTCTGTTGGTTATATTAAAGAATAACAGTGACTGCAATATCACACAGCGCCCTCTGTTGGTTATATGAAAGAATAACAGTGACTGCAATATCACACAGCACCCTCTGTTGGTTATATTAAAGAATAACAGTGACTGCAATATCACACAGCGCCCTCTGTTGGTTATATGAAGGATTAACTGTGATGGCAATATCACACAGCGCCCTCTATTGGTTATACGAAAGATTAACAATGATGGCAATATCACACAGCACCCTCTGCACATGGTAGTGGGACAGTGGGACAATGCACACAGTAATCCGTTTGGCAATTCTCTGTCACCTGTCTGGGGCCTTGATTATTTCTCTACTATATACAGAGTGAGACACAACAACCAGATTTCAATGGGGGATTACGAAAATGCATCTTTTGCACTTTTCCTGACTTTTGGTAAATACAATTTATATCTCCAGCAGCAGTTCTTTTGCTCTACTGAGAGACTATGGAGGCACAGCTGAAAAGATTCAGGTCTAGAACCCCATAGCAACTGATGTCTCACAATAGATTGTTGTGGATTCCTGAACACATGTTCCATGCTATTATGTTCTCCTTTGTCTGTCCAGGATTTTAGCCATTCTCTTGCTCAGGCTTTGGGGGATACACTCTGCCAAGTCTTTCCCCATGGGGAGTGACTTTAATGCTGGGGAACAATCGATAGTAAAAGGCAGGCTGTGATCACTAGCAAATGAGTAGTCGGCAACAGCAGAGCTTCACTGGCAGCCACCCAACTCCACTAGATCTGGATGTTTGCTATGGCTTTATATTAAAGGCAATTCAATTAAGCCGGGAAAGGGTCATTTTGATAAATATTTGCTGAGATTGTGGACCTTGTGAAAATTATTGTGCCACTTGGCAAGTAAAGTTTTAGGAACTAAAGAAATGTACTGCAGTGAATTACTCTTTGCCAATGTTAAGAATGGAGAAATGCTGAGCAGAATATTGGGGAGTCACTACCCAAACTATACAGTACATTAAACTAAAGCATGACAATTCTGCCTTACTTATGCTGTCTTCAATGACTGGTAGACTTTCCTTGTTTTATTTTTGTCATACCTCTTTTCCCGATGCGTAGCGCTTCATTAGATTTGACTCAGCGATGGCCTCTGTATCCATGGTAACTGTATCCACTATGCTGAGCTAAGCCTTTGCTTCAACACCAATCTTTTATTTGCCTATAAACACTTTATTCAGGATTTAATCTCTATCTCTTGCTCCATACAGGCATTATTCGAACACCAAAGAGAGAAGGTACTATACAAATGATATAAATCTTACAAGCAGTGTCAAGTCACACTTTTCTATTACAGACAAAAGTCTTTAAACGAATGGAGTTGCAAGTGAATGTAGAAGGCATGCTCTTAATGTAATTAGTCTGCTGCGTCTGCCCGTGTGCTAGTTCCCTCTCTACTATAACAACAGAAGTTAGGAGAAGACACAGTTGGCTCAGATGCAGTCTGTTGGCAGCCCTACTACATTTAAGGTGGTGGCACACGTGGCGTTCCATGGAGACTAGTCGCCCAGCGACTAATCTCCTCTTCTTCGGGCGACTTATCTCCCCTAAATGCCTTCCCGCAGGCAAGAATGTGAATCACCGGTAGGATGGCACTCAGATCACTTCATTTTCTTAAGTCACCCGAAGTTTCCTCATGGGACAACCAAAGGGACTAATCTCCCAATGTATGTATGAGTACATATCAATTGTCCCAAAACCTTACCTTCATCCATCAGAAGAATGTGGTCATGACATCATACTCTCATCAAGGTAGGCACCAAAATTCTGACATTAGCCCATTTAATCTTTTCCTCCAAATGCCACTGCATAATATGAATAAGAGTGTTAGAGGACAATGTTTGGGTAGCACATGAAACCTATTGGTTTGCAAAGGGATTCACTTTGGCTTCAGTTTGGTCAGTGACTGATAGGGATGTAGCGAACGGCGGAAAAAATGTTCGCGAACATATTCGCGAACTTGCGACAAAACATGCGAATAGTTCGCGAACGTCGCGAACCCCATAGACTTCAATGGGAAGGCGAATTTTAAAAGCTAGAAAAGACATTTCTGGCCAGAAAAATGATTTTAAAGTTGTTTAAAGGGTGCAACGACCTGGACAGTGGCATGCCAGAGGGGGATCAAGGGCAAAAATGTATCTGAAAAATCCATTGTTGACACAGCGCTGCGTTTTGTGCTGTAAAGGGCAGAAATCACACTACGTCACTCAGGTGATGTTTCTGGACACGGAATGTGAAAAAGCTCACACAGCTAGGTGGCACTTGGTTAAAGACTGGGCAAATAATGCCTGCAAGGTCAACGTATACACTACAGCCGTTGGATACGGAATATATTATTGCTGCTTGAAAAACGTCACTCGGGTGGTGTTTCTGGAGACGGTATTATTATTGATATTTAGACAGCTAGGTGGCAGTTGTTTGAAGAACAGATGCAGATGAGAGATCAGCAGCAGGACAGCTGCCCACAGCAGCTACATACAGAGCACTGCAGTAGAAGGTAGATTACTAGCCAGCAAAGCTACCTAACCTAAAATGTCCCTCAAATCCCTGCAGAGTTCTGTCCCTACAATACAGAGCAGTATCAAGTAGATTACTAGCCAGCAAAGTTACTAGCAACTGTCCCTCAAATCACTAACAGCTCTCTCCCTACACTAGCTCTTCCAAGCACACACAGGCAGAATGAAAAAACGCTGCAGGGCTTCAGTTTATATATGGAAGGGGAGTGGTCCAGGGGGTGTGGGGGTGGTCCAGGAGGGAGAGCTTCCTGATTGGCTGCCATGTATCTGCTGGTCTGGGGTGAGAGGGCAAAAATAAGCGCCAGCTAAGGCGAACCCAAATTGGCGAACGTCGCGCGACGTTCGCGAACATTCGCCGAACGCGAATAGTCGATGTTCGCGCGAATTAGTTCGCGGGCGAACAGTCCGCGACATCCCTAGTGACTGAGAGATTCTTTTCTAGTTCAATCCACCCTTGTAGGTTCAAGGTCCCTCTTTATCTCAAAATAAGGTTACAGATATGGGAAACAATAATTCTATACAAGCTATACAGCAAACACAGTTTTCATCCCAAAGGTCATCTTGGTTGGCCCCCCTGCCACTGCTCCAAATTTCTCAGTGGGGGAGGGGTGGAGTACAGAATCAAAACTGCTCATAGAACAGGTGTCCCCAACCTTTTATACTTGTGAACCACATAGAAATGAAAAAAGAGTTGCGGAGCAACAAAAGCATGAAAAAAGTCCTTGGGGGTGCCAAATAAGTGCTTGGTTGGTTGGACACATGAAACACTTGCCTGGGGTTGGGGGATGATGTAGGAGCTCGTTTAAAAGATCCCAGGTCTACTTATTAGGCAGCTTATCAAATGTTTATCACTGAGCAGCCGAGTAGCACCTAAATAGGGTAACGTAGCACCTAAGTAGAAGGAGATTTATAAAAATGATATATTCATATTGGCGCCCCAATTCTAAGTATAGCATCTAATGTTATCCTTCTTTATAATAACAGCACTTTATTTGTGTAAAGGTTTGGCATGAGACTGCCTACTTAACTGTTTATCAGTTATTAAGCATTTGAAATGAAACCCTAGCTCTTTTATACGGCCAGTAGTCACTATACAGCACACATATTCCATCGCAAACTGTTCATCCTACGCTTACTTGTAGCTTTGCCAGTGACCTCGAGCTTATGTGCATCAGAATTCTACCTGCATGGATGGCTGTCAGAGCCTGCAAGGAGTCTGTTGAGGGCAAGAGGTGGAAGATGGATGTGTTTCAATCTGCCAAATGAATTGTCAGAATCCCATAGGGGAAGAGCAGAACCATAGGCAACTGGCGAATAGGAACAGCGAGTGTTTATCTGGGGATGTATAACAATGTATGTGTGATATCGGTCATCCGCAATGTATCCCTGAGCTCCATGCCAGAGAACTGAAGATATTCAGGGGACAGAGTGGATGATCTGATTTAGTTACATGGTGAAAAATAAGAAAATGATGAAAACAGATAGAGACAAGGGGAGTGAAATGGAAAATTAAAGATTGGTTTATGGATGTTGTAAAATCAATGGTTGGGAGGCAGGAGAAATGAGCAAATCAACTTTTTTTCATTATAAACTTAGTTGGAATGATAAAAGCTGTAACTGTTACTCTGATATATGCAAATATTTTTACTTTTCAGACTGGAGGTCAATTTGCATTGATTTTCTCCTTGGATTAGCTCTTAAAGGGGTCATACCTGTATATCCACAAATCTGGTTGGAATGATCCTTACGGCCCCCTATAAACCTTTGCTGTATGGGAGGGTCATGACTACATATTGGATTCCCCTGATTAAATTTGCATGCCAGTTACATAACAGGCCCCACCCACCGATATTCACTTCTGGTGAGTCCACTTGGCCCCCCTTCACCAAATGCTAGAAATATTTTTTTTTTGCTGCTCTGCACAGTTGGGGTAATACAAGAGGATCATGGATACAGGGGGCATTTTTGCAGGTTCATGATTCAGAGGGTGGTATCTAGCAGCATAGGAATATGGCTCCATTAGGTAGTCAGTATGCTCAGCAGTCAAATTTAATGACTCATGATGCAACTGCATAAACATATAAACACATATGGTTTATGTGGTGGTTGCATTCTAGTATATTCCAAACCCTATCTTTACCTAGTCTCAGAAAGTGAAACATACCTGATAATGGAACTCTCTGGAAACCTTACTGGAAACCCTATCCTCAAATAAAGAAAATGATGGAACTTACCACATGGAAACTCTAGCTGAAACCCTATCCTCAAAAAGCAAGAATAAAAATGGACATAAATTACATGCCTAGGTTTGGTCAGGAATTTTGGCCAATTTCAGTCATACTAGATGTGTATGGCAAGTTTAGATGGATAATCCTATGATTCTGGTGGATTGGTGATTATCTTTCCTTACAGAAAATATCCATGCGTTGGCTGAAAGAAAGTGAAGAGCTGCTGCAGATCCTCATCATCTCTTACTATTCCAACTGGAACAAGTAAAATGTGGCCAAGCACATATATGGACCCTCATTTAATATCTGTCTATTTGCTCCACAGGCTTATTGGCCAAAGTACAATATGGTTCTGCCAGTGTAGGGCCACTGACAACAATGCTGGGCTCCTGTGATTTCAACAAAGTAGAGCTGGTATTAAGTGCAGAAAGTTGGAAAGTTTATAGAATGATTCAAATCTTTCTAAATGGGTATATTCTCCTGCTTGGCAGGGCTGCTTAAATACATGGAGGAAAGGGGCACAAATCAGTCATCCTATCTGCTAGAGCTTTAGCATTAACCATCACCCAGAAATGGCAGACCCTTTTTTTATAAATCAGCTTGAACAGTTGTAGACTTGTGAGGGTACTACTGTGGAAGGTGAGGGAAGTTCCTCCACAAATGTGGCAAGGGTATGGGGTTCAACTGCAGGGGGCTTATAATGGTATACTTTCCCTGAGCCTACCAGTACTTTAAAGTGGTTCTGAGCTTAGGCACGTGGAATACAACATCAAACAATAACAGAAGGACCATAAAAATTCATCTTCATTTTAATTTTTTCTTATTTTTTAGCCATTGGAGGCCTTCAGGAATCTGTTTCAGCAGGAGGCCCACCAGGGCTGCCACTTCAGGGTCCCCCACCCAGTTGAGAACTCTTCTACTGCCGACAGCCTCTCCCCCACTCGTATCATGCATCGCATACTTTTTACCTCCTTTAGGCTTTGATTGGGTGAGGGTGGAAAGTATAAAGTTTCTGCTGGATATTACGTTATTAAGTCGGCTGAGGCCCACTGGGTTTGGTGTCTGGCCAGCCCAGTCCAACCCTGTTTAGTAGTCATCTTTTTTTCCATCTTTTATAGATGGAAAATGACTGATGATGCCTAAATATACAGTATGCTTGCTGCAGATCATCAGTTGACCATTAAGTGATGGCCAACTGTAAATTGTTCAGTAAATTATGTGTTTTGATTCAGTGCATTTAGGACTCTTTTTAAGTAATAATCAAGGATGTTTAAAGAGCCACTTGACATTTTTTCTCTTTGCGTTCTAATCTAAAGTATGACATTTTGAATTTATTAACCTTCTCTTTTTATTAATTTCTATAAATAGAAATGAGGTGGCAACACAGAAATGATATTAATGGAAATTATCATTTTTTACATACACTATATGTTTGTGATCAGGGCAAGATCAAACATGCTTTAGTTGTATGACTAGGAAGATTTTCTTTCATCCAGGTCATGGTATATCTAGTATAGGTAAATTTAAAAACAACTGGACTTGCTGAGTAATCAATGAAGACGTTTCACTACTCGTCCGAGCAGGTTCTTCAGTTCAATTGACTGGTGTGGGAAGTTCTGGGCATATAAACTCTTCCACTAATCCAATCACAATGGCACATTGTATCTCTTCAGAGAGGTGACATCTGAAGAAATTCACAGAGGTGTAGATTCTGTGTAGTTACTGTGATAGGATTATCCAATGTGTCATGTGACTCCTAGATACAGGTGTTACTTGTGAGAGTTGCATGAATGGACGTGTGAAGTGTTCTGAATCCGCCGGGGTACAGATGTTAGAACAGCATTGTATGTAGCAGACAGGTGGTGTCGAAGGCCCCCGCCTCTGTTCAGTTGGGACATTCAATGTAGACAAGAACAGCACCTTCTTAATGTAATAAAAGGCCTTTATTCAAACACGGCACAGACCAATAGTAGCAACGTTTCTCTGGCTCTTTATCAAGATGTTCAGTTGGGAACAGTGTCACACAAGGTGTATTTAAAGGGATAATAGCCACCTGTGTTCAATTTGAGTTCATTGTTAAAAGTACTTTCTGCCTATTGTTTCAGTAAATCTATCGGCAGTGAAGAACAGGGAAATTGAAAGTAGTTTTGTTTTCCATGGTCCTTAAAACTAGTGATGGGCGAATTTGCGCCGTTTCGCTTCGCCGAAAAATTCGCGAAATTCGCGAAACGGCGAAAAATTCGCGAAACGGCGCCAGCGTCTCGTTTTTGACGCCAGCGCCCGTTTTTGACGCCGGCGTCCGTTTTTCGAAAAAAAATATTTTGACGCCGGCGAATTTTTAACGCGAATTTTCGCGGGCGTTTCGCGAATTTATTCGCTCGGCGCGAATCGCGCAAATTCGCCGCGAATTCGCGCCTGGCGAATAAATTCGCCCATCACTACTTAAAACCAGATGAGGTAGAAGAATGCAGTTGATGATGAAATTTAATGTTGAAAGTAAATGGATTTCTAAGCAATGTTCAAATACATTATAAAATAAACATAATTTAAAAAATGTTAACTGTATCCTAATGTAGCGATCGTACCTGTTGGTCTAGTGGGGGGAGGGCAGGGACGTCCGCCTCGCCATGCTGGTTCTTCTGAAGCCACAGGCGCCGGTTCTTAGGGCGCACGCGGCACGCCTCCTTGTAATTTAAAGGTGTGAAATTCAAAAGTATTTAAGGTACATTTTCTTTTCAACACACTGCCCGTTATAGGTTTTATTACCTCGTGGTATTTGCGTTTTTTGCTGTTCTAAATCCTGATCTGATCCTGTACTTTGACCCCTGCCTGATTATCGACTATCCTCAACTCTAGAATCCTGGCCCTTGTCTGAATACCGACTACCTCTTTTGCTAATCCCTTCTGATTGATCACCCGTTTTGACCTTTGCCTGCCTGACTACGCTTGTATTCTGCCTGCCCAGACCCAGCTGATAATTCCATCTCACGCCTTGTACAGTGACCTTCTGCCCAAAGACTTTTCTATCCAGTTGTGCCCCGCTGCTTGTCCAGAACCCCGGGCCTTGCACCTCTCGTTTTAAGACTTGGCGGCGTCTGAGTAACTGAGGGCTCCTCCCGAAGCCAAAGGCAGCTGCTACAGGCAGAAGCACAAGCCGAGACCAGGGTGCTTGGCATCGGTTCTAGATTTAGGGTGCCAACTGTTACACCTTTAATCAAATTACCCCACCCCCAGTATAATAAACTTCTTTTCACCTGTAGTCCTACTAGACAGGATTCTGCAGTGGAAGGTTGTTTATGCAGAGTTTCTTATCTCTTTTTAAAAAAACTTTCCTAATTTGAGAGGGAGAAAGGGGGTTTATAAAAGTAAAAGCAAAACATGGATTGTTTAGATTAGCTCCTGCAGAACACTGCTGTATATTGCCCTTTAAATCAAATACAAGTCCAGTCTAGAGCCCCTATTATAAACCAGTCAGTCATTGTGTCAAAGCTTCAAAACAAAGTGGCCGTTACAGCAGCTCTTCCTGATAAATACATTATGAAACCAACCAGAAATGCTGAAATAAACACAGAGGTTTCCTTATGAGTTAAAAGGGAAGTGTTGATTACATAGAAATTAGCAGCAGGCAAGTCATCCTCTTCACATTAATCTAAAGGGAAGTCATCAGACTATCTTATTCTTCTGGCTTTTTGATAATTAAAAGGACCAGTGTCAAGATGTACATTTATTTTATCATTTTCCCATTCACTTATCACTAGCCTATCCATGCCAATTTATCCACCCATGTTGGGGATCCCAGACAGGCTCTCGTAGTCTCTAAAAACTGCAACAGTCCAGAATACTTTCCATTAGATCACCTCCATCTTATTTGATTATCTCCCTGGCTCCATCCTTGGTTGGTGCATGTGCATTGTTCACTCTACTGTCCATGCCCTGGGCAGTAGAGTCCAAAGTCAGCAACTTGGGTGGCATATTAGCACTCAACCCATGAATCCATGGGAATATATTAAATTGTATTTATTTACTTGCGCTTTTGTCCCCTGACATATCATTAGAAATGTGCCACTCTGGGTTCACAATTAGTACTGTATAAATAAGAATACACATAAATACTGTATACATACAAATCTGTTGCTGGGCCGAGCAGATGGTACATTCTGGCCATGAAAACACATTCTTTACATTCAGATCAATAGGTACAGCAATATGAAAGGCATCTTGTTTTTCCTACCAGTTAAACCAGCCAACTGCAAATAAAATATCTGAGCTTTCCAGCCCTTTTTCATATGCCAGCCATGTCTGCAGAGCCAACAATCCTTGATCTGCTTTCTAGCCTAGACGTCACAATCTGCCAAAGCCGGATACTCCCTATTCTGAATAACTCTCTTTTTTAATTGTCTGTTTCAGATCAGAGTTTTCCAGCCACAGTATTACTTGCCCTTCATACATGTACGTTAAGAAGGTTACATATTAAAGTCCGAATGTCAAAAACTAGAAAAAGTCTAGGTTTTTTTTTACTATAAAATCCAAATTTTTAATGAAAAAAAAAACCCCTAAAATGTTTCTAGATTTATTATACCCAGAGGATGGAAAAATTTGGAATCCAAAAATCCAACATCTCAGATCTACCGATGTTGTACAGTATATAAACCAATGGGAGAGGTCCCTATACTATTTGGAATTTTCTGTGGTCTGCTCTGGAATTAGGCCAAAAATCCGACTATTTCTGACTTTTTGGGAAAAAAAATCTGAAAAAATTGATTGAAAATACTCATACGATTCGGATTTTCGCTCCATTTGTTAGTGTTTGTCCCCAATCTGCTTAAATTGTGCTTTTAATTAATAAATAAGGTCCAAGGTAAGGTCATGGATTCTAGCTTGGTCGGACTTTTTTTTATTAAAATAATCACATGCTTTTAAGGCTAGAAGCTTATATACTTTAATGAGTGATGGGAAAACCCTTAACACTCTTAGATTTAGAAAAAACCATGACTTGTGGATCCTCAATCTCCGGGTCCTTCTTCTTCCCCAATAACTGACACCAAAATCTGGGTGGAAAGGCCACAGCTTAATTTATTGTACGTTACAGTAAATAATCCCTCAATATACAAACGATTAACCACCCATAACAATATCCATAAACCAGTGCATAAACAGATACATAAACCATTGCTGGCTGCATATAACCACATATAATGTAACAAACTGAAAGTTACCAAACCAGAGGCTAGTTCCCAACACACTCACTTACTCTGGCACCTAACTAGGGATGTCGCGGACTGTTCGCCGGCGAACTTGTTCGCGCGAACATCGGCTGTTCGCGTCCGCCGCAAGTTCGCGAACGTCGCGCGACGTTCGCCATTTTGGGTTCGCCTTACCTGGCGCTTTTTTTTGACCTCTCACCCCAGACCAGCAGATACATGGCAGCCAATCAGGAAGCTCTCCCTCCTGGACCACCCCCACACCCCTGGACCACTCCCCTTCCATATATAAACTGAAGCCCTGCAGCGTTTTTTCATTCTGCCTGTGTGTGCTTGGAAGAGCTAGTGTAGGGAGAGAGCTGCTAGTGATTTCACTGATTTGAGGGACAGTTGATAGTAACTTTGCTGGCTAGTAATCTACTTGATACTGCTCTGTATTGGAGGGACAGAAGTCTGCAGGGATTTGAGGGACATTTTAGGGTAGCTTTGCTGGCTAGTAATCTACTTTCTACTGCAGTGCTCTGTATGTAGCTGCCTGCTGTGGGCACTGATCTCTTCTGATCTCATCTGCTGACTGCTGTAATAACCCAATAGTCCTTGTAAGGACTGCTTTTATTTTCTTTTTTGTTGTTTTACTTTGCTACTTTAACAGCCAAGTGCTATTAGTCTAGCTGTGTTGGGGAGTGGGACTGGTGTGCTACTGTGCTGCTCCTAGTAGTTCAGCAGCACCAACCCGAGAATATTTTTTTTTTTAATATACATATAATTTTTTTTTTTATTTTACTTATCTTACTGTTCTTTAAGGTGTCCAGTGCTGTTTGCTGTTCTTCATAGTAGTGCACCAATAGTAGTGCACTTGCAGGCATTATTTGCCCAGTGGCCATCTAGCTGTGTGAGCTTGTTCACATTCTGTCTAAATATCAATAATAATACCGTCTCCAGAAACACCACCTGAGTGACGTTTTTCAAGCAGCAATAATATATTCCGTATCCACCACTGCTGTAGTGTATACGTTGACCTTGTAGGCATTATTTGCCCAGTGTGTTCTTCATTTTCAAACCACTCCCATCTAGCTCTGTGAGCTTGTTCACATTCTGTCTAAATATCAATAATAATACCGTCTCCAGAAACACCACCTGAGTTGTTGTTGTTTTTGTTTTAAAATAATGCCAGGCAAAGGCAGGCCGCCACGCAGAGGCACAAGGGGCCGTGCTGCTATGCTATCCTGTGGCCCTAGGAAATTGCCCAGTTTTAAAAAGGCAATGACCCTGAACTCCCAAAATGCTGAAGAGGTAGTTGACTGGCTTACACAGCACACCCCATCCTCTACCGTTTCTAACTTTACCACAACATCCTCATCCTCCACTGCTATGGGCACCCCACGTAACACTTCCTCCACCACCGGCGCCCCTTCTTCACTGGAGTCAGAGGAGTTATTTTCACATGAGTTTCTTGAACTGAGTGATGCGCAACCATTATTGGCAGAAGAAGATGAAGGAGATGAGGACGTTACACCAGATTTAATTCTGGCAGAGAACACAACAGAGATGGACATAATGAGTGATGACGAGGAGGTCCCCACTGCTGCTTCCTTCTGTGAGCTGTTAGAAGAAATTGATGCATCTGAGGAGAATGATGATGAGGAGATTGATGTTTTGTGGGTGCCCAGTAGAAGAGAGCAAGAGGAGGATAGTTCAGATGGAGAGACGGAGAGTCAGAGAGGCAGGAGGAGAATAAGACTTAGAAGAAGCAGGGAGGACAGCTCGCAGGGAACAGTAGGGCAACAACATGTATCGGCACCTGTGGTCAGCCGGCCAACGCACCCGCCATTGCCGCTAACGCCGCCGACTTCTACTTTTACCCCCAGATTGCCAGCCTCAAAAAGGTCAGCAGTGTGGGATTTTTTTAATGTGTGTGCCTCTGACAAAAGCGTTGTAATTTGCAATGAGTGCAGTCAGAAACTGAGTCTTGGGAAGCCCAACAGCCACATAGGTACAACTTCTATGCGAAGGCACATGAACGGCAAGCACAAAGCACTTTGGGAGCAACATCTCAAAGGCAACAGGCAAACTAAAAGCCACCCTCCTTCTGGTCCAGCATCTTACTGCTCTACCTCTGCTGTCCTTGACCCGTCTGAACCACCCTCCACTCCGCCTTCCACCTTGACCACCAGTTCCCATTCCCAGTCATCTGCCCCCAGCCAAGTTTCTGTGAGGGCCATGTTTGAGCGTAAGAAGCCAATGTCTGCGAGTCACCCCCTTGCCCGGCGTCTGACAGCTGGCTTGTCTGCACTCTTAGCCCGCCAGCTTTTACCATACCAGCTGGTGGACTCTGAGGCCTTCCGCAAATTTGTAGCAATTGGGACACCGCAGTGGAAGGTACCCAGCCGCAATTTTTTTTCAAAAAAGGGAATACCACACCTGTACCACCATGTGCAGAGCCAAGTCACCGCATCTCTGTCACTTAGTGTTGGGCCAAAGGTCCATATGACTACTGACGCATGGTCCTCCAAGCATGGTCAGGGCAGGTATGTCACCTACACTGCCCACTGGGTGAACTTGGTCATGGCTGGGAAGCAGGAAATGTGTGGCTCAACAACGACAGTGGAGTTGGTGTCACCGCCACGGATTGCACGCGGTTCTGCCACCACCTCTACTCCTCCTTCGCTCTCTACCTCGTCTTCTTCCTCTTCTTCGTCCTCTGCTGCTGGGTCCTCCTCCTCCTCCACACCTGTGCACCCCCAGCTCCCCCTAGGCTATTCGACGTGCCAGGTACGCCGTTGTCATGCTGTCTTGGGGATGACGTGCCTGGAAAGCAAAAACCATACCGGATCTGTACTCCTGTCATCTCTGCAGTCACAGGCCGATCGGTGGCTGACCCCACACCAACTGAAGATCGGAAAAGTGGTGTGTGACAATGGAAGCAATCTGTTGGCAGCACTGAGACTGGGCAATTTAACACATGTGCCCTGCATGGCACATGTTCTGAATTTAATAGTACAACGTTTTGTCTCAAAGTACCCAGGATTCCAGGACATTCTCAGGCAGTCCAGGAAGGTGTCGGCCCATTTCAGACGTTCCTATACAGCCATGGCACGCCTTGCTGACATTCAGTAGCGGTACAACATGCCAGTCAGGCGTTTGATTTGCGACAGCCAGACTCACTGGAATTCAACGCTCCTCATGTTGGAACGTCTGCTGCATCAACAAAGAGCCGTCAACGAATACCTGTTTGAACTGGGTGGTAGGACTGGATCTGCAGAGCTGGGGATTTTTTTCCCCCGTTACTGGGTGCTTATGCGCGATGCCTGCAGGCTCATGCGCCCTTTTGAAGAGGTTACAAATATGGTCAGTCGCACCGAAGGCACCATCAGCGACCTAATACCCTTTGCTTTCTTCCTGGAGCGTGCCGTGCGACGAGTGACAGATGAGGCTGTAGACCAGCGTGACGAGGAGCAGGAAGCGCACGATTTCTGGTCGGAATCACCAGAACGAACCCAGGCACCTGCTGCAACGCAGGGAGAGGTGTCAGAAGTGGAGTCAGAGGAGGAAGGTGGCTTTGTGGAGGAGGAGGACCAACAGGAGCAGGCTTCCCAGGGGGCTGGTGGTGACCTTTTGGGGACCCCTGGTCTTGTACGTGGCTGGGGGGAGGAGACCGTGGATGATGCAGTCCTTGATAACGAGGAAGCGGAGATGGATACCTCTGCATCCAACCTTGTGAGAATGGGGTCTTTCATGCTGTCATGCCTGTTGAAGGACCCCCGTATCAAGAGGCTTAAGGAGAAGGACCTGTACTGGGTCGCGACTCTACTAGACCCTCGGTACAAGCATAAAGTGGCAGAAATGTTACCAACATACCACAAGTCTGAAAGGATGCTGCATTTACAAACCAGCCTGCAAAACATGTTGTACAATGCTTTTAAGGGTGATGTCACTTCAGGAACTCATCAACATTCCAGGGGCAGAGGTGCCAGTAATCCTGCCACGAGCGCACCTGCAAGGACAAAGCACTTTGGCCACTTTGTAACGTCAGACATGCAAATGTTTTTCAGCCCAAGGCAGCGGCAGAACCCTTCGGGATCCACCCTCAAAGAACGCCTCGACCGGCAGGTAGCGGACTACCTGGCATTAACTGCAGATATCGACACTCTGAGGAGCGATGAACCCCTGGACTACTGGGTGCGCAGGCTTGATCTGTGGCCAGAGCTGTCACAATTTGCCATGAACCTCTTGTCTTGCCCCGCCTCAAGTGTCCTCTCAGAAAGGACCTTCAGTGCAGCAGGAGGGATTGTAACTGAGAAGAGAACTCGCCTAGGTCACAAAAGTGTGGATTACCTGACCTTTATTAAAATGAATGAGGGGTGGATCTCGGAGGGTTACTGCACGCCGGAAGACTTGTTCTGAGTTTCTGATTCTGACTCCCCATGCAGCTGTCCTTCTCTGCACGCCTCATGACTCCACATACAGCTGTCCTTTAGCGTCCTCCTCCCTCCACCACCGTTACAAACTAGGGTGCAAACCCTACTGGTTTAATTTGAATCCAGGTAAATCCTGAGTTTTTCTGGCCTCTGTGCTTCAGTGGCTGCGACCAAAAAAAACAGAATATTTTCAGCATTTATATGGCATATTTTTCCTGGCCTCTGTGCTTCAGTGGCTGCGACCAAAAAAATTGAATATTTTCAGCATTTATATGGCATATTTTTTCTGGCCTCTGTGCTTCAGTGGCTGCGACTAAAAAAAACTGAATATTTTCAGCATTTATATGGCATATTTTTTCTGTCCTCTGTGCTTCAGTGGCTGTGACAAAAAAATGAATATTTTCAGCATTTATATGGCATATTTTTTCTGGCCTCTGTGCTTCAGTGGCTGCGACTAAAAAAAACAGAATATTTTCAGCATTTATATGGCATATTTTTCCTGGCCTCTGTGCTTCAGTGGCTGCGACCAAAAAAACAGAATATTTTCAGCATTTATATGGCATATTTTTCCTGGCCTCTGTGCTTCAGTGGCTGCGACCAAAAAAATTTATATTGTTAGCATTTATATGGCATATTTTTCCTGGCCTCTGTGCTGCAGTGGCTGCGACAAAAAAAAAATTTATATTGTTTGCATTTATATGGCATATTTTTCTGGCCTCTGTGCTGCAGTGGCTGCGACCAAAAAAAAACAGAATATTTTCAGCATTTATATGGCATATTTTTTTCTGGCCTCTGTGCTTCAGTGTCTGCGACAAAAAAAATTATATTGTTAGCATTTATATGGCATATTTTTCCTGGCCTCTGTGCTGCAGTGGCTGCGACAAAAAAAAAATTAATATTGTTTGCATTTATATGGCATATTTTTTCTGGCCTCTGTGCTGCAGTGGCTGCCACAAAAAAAAATTAATATTTTCAGCATTTATATGGCATATTGTTTCTGGACTTCTGGTTCAGTGGCTGCGACAAAAAAAACATAATTTTTCAGGAAAGTACACATGCCTAATTTTTCAGGGTTCTGCAACAGTGGCAAAATCGCATCTTTTATGGTCACCGCAGGTGATCAATAAAGTAGACCAAAACTGGGCCCACACTGCAGAATCAGTGTTTTTTGGTTCGCTTCACTGTACATTGAATGACCTCTGCCTGACCGTGCACGTGCGCACAAGCACGGTGACTGCTAAACACACCACTACAGAAATATTGCCACCAACAGGACGAACATCCTGGAGGTGACAAGCAACTAGTAATTAACAACTATTATTTGCTCACTTGACGGTATCATTCATTAAAGCTCTTTGCGTCTTTTTGCGTTGCAGTAAGCACCGCGTTTCGTCTTTGCGTGTGAACAGGCTGTAACTTTTACACGACTTGATTGGCATGTAGACGCCGGACGTTTTAAAGCATTTTATTACACAGGTTTAGAAATGTATTGTGATTTCTGCCCTTTACAGCACAAAACGCAGCGCTGTGTCAACAATGTATTTTTCAGATACATTTTTGCCCTTGATCCCCCTCTGGCATGCCACTGTCCAGGTCGTTGCACCCTTTAAACAACTTTAAAATCATTTTTCTGGCCAGAAATGTCTTTTCTAGCTTTTAAAATTCGCCTTCCCATTGAAGTCTATGGGGTTCGCGACGTTCGCGAACCGTTCGCATTTTTGACGCAAGTTCGCGAATATGTTCGCGAACTTTTTTTCCGACGTTCGCTACATCCCTACACCTAACTGGACCCAGCCCCAAATGCCTATCTTTCCCGCTTAAACTACCCCCTTCCATTTTCTTTTCCCTTTTTGACTGCCCATAGTGCAGCCCACCACGCCCTCATTGCGCTAGGACAACACAACCACCAGTGTACCTTCTCTCCCTTTGTTCCTTGTGCTTAGCAATAATGTGAAGTGTAAGCTGTTAAAATAAGCTGTTTCTTATCTTCTTGATGGACAGACAACCCTCACCATGGTCACAGCTGGAAAAAAAAAGTGAGGAAAAACTAATTTATGGTTTCCTTATTACAATTTTTTTAGAAACATTTCAGGAAACATGTTTTAAAAATAAGCAACAGGAATAAGGAAGAACTAAAGGAAGAAAAAAGGGGAAGATGGAAAGGAAGATGGAAAGGAATAAAAATATTGCAGCGCAACAGGGTTCTCTATTGTTACATCACTGAGGGAAGAACAGAGGAAAGTCCGATGCAAGTTAAATCAATTTAAATCGAAAGGAGGGTTTAAAAAATGGAGGAATAAAATAAGAAAAAATGAGTGGTGGATGCTAAAAAGAGAGAAATTATTTACAAGAGGCAAAGGATGAATTACTCAGTAGATAAAGTTGACAACCAGGACAAAAGATTGAAGTGGAGGAGATGGCAGGGAGTGACAATGGCAGAAGCAAAATGGGAAATGCAGAAGAGAATAAATATAAGAAAGGGATTTAGAGGCTTGCAAGCAGACAGTCAGACAGCACACCTGCAGACCTGCGGATGTGTAATTGAGTCGGTGGATGGCATTTATCATACAGAATGCATCCCTGGACGTTTCACACTGGGAAATGAGAATGTATGGAGAGCTGCAGGCACTGACGTGATTTACATTTACTGGGACTAAACAACTGCAGGGAGGGAGGGGAGGTCTGAGAGGGAAAACTTGCAGAAGACACGAGGGTAGGCGAGTGATGAAGAGTTCAGACAGAGAGAGAAAAAGAGTCTGGAGGTTTGGGAGGGGGAGTTCAAGGAAGAATAAAAATCAAGAGAAAGATATTTTTAAAGGTTCCCCTGAGATGTTTACATTTGAATCTCACTTATAGCCAATGATTTTCTGCTAACAAGAATAAAAACACCCAACGATAAAAACCAGGAAAATAATCCTAATATATATATTTCTTGGATTTAGCACTAGGGTTCCATTTTTTTTTCACTTGTGTCTGCGCAGGGCAGATATGGAGACACAAATGAGTTTCATCTATTTGGAATATTTCTTAAATCATCCATATATATATACAACAAACAACTGAATCAACAAAATCAAGAGTAGATCATATCCACAGTTTTATGTAGTTCTCAGCCAATGGGATTTTACAACCTCCCCAACTGAAGTCCGATTAAGCCCAAAGATAAAAGTCAGGAATGAAATTATTTTCACACATCCATGGGCCAATAAATTGCCTCAAGAGTGACAGTTAATATCAGTCTATGTATGGCAGCTTTAGAGGTATTGGTGTTCCCAAAACAGACACAACTGATTTTTCCATGATCTATAAAGTTTTCATGGTGCAGATGTGGATGTATGGGTCATACAAATCAGGACCCCACAGCAAGATATTCCAGGAAAATAACTTATTTACTGAATATCATCTGTGCAATTTAGGGGACATTAGGGACAAGAATGGAGACAGCAACATGCCTACCCCAGCCAGATCCTCATATATGGAGATGCCAAATGTACTGTAGGTGGCGCTGTATTCATAGAGTGGCCAAAGGAAACAGCCAATTATCTAGACTTGAAGGAAGAGAGCAAAGTACATTATGGATTGTGCTAATCTTTTACACTCTTTCTGGACCCTACTTTCCATGTTGTAAATTACCCCATGCAGGTCTGGATTGAGAATTAAAATACAGGTACACAGAGGCCCAATCAGCCCACTCAGAGGCCCAAACAGCCCCCACCAGCCCACTAAATACTGACTTTCTATGGCACCTTATAGCAGCCCCTCTGGCATTTGCCAGAGCCCACAGATTGCCAGACCCCTGGGTTTGCCCGAACTAAATTAGGTCAATGACAGTGGAGAACACCCCCTCCCCCTTCATAAGATCCCCTGTATGTATCAGAGATGGGGAGTTAGCAGGATACCCAGCAAATGTATTATTACTTTCTTCTAATTTTGTAGTTACATTTAATGGAGAACTAAACCCCGCAAAGATATAACAGCCCCCTTAACTGCCTTTGATCTGCCCACTTTATCTTTCCCTCCCTGCAAAGTATAATACCTATATTAGTGCTCCTATTTGGATTCCTGAGCAGAAGAAGCAGTGCAGCACAGTGGAGTCCATCTGAGCCATCTTCTGTCCATTCGTATCCTTTTCGGGTCTCTTCGGCGACACTGAGCCTGCAGGCGCATGCCCAGTTGATGCGAATTCCTGACCAGCCCCAACTGCGCATGTGCTTGCAGGCTCTGTGTCTGTGTACAGACCTGATATCAATGGACAGAAGATGGCGCAGAAGGATGCGTTGCTCTGCTTCTTGTGCTCAGGATTCCAAATAGGAGAGCTAATATAGGTAATAGGGAGGGAGAGGTAAAGGGGGCAGATCGAGGGTAGTTGAGGGGTTGTTATATCTCTGGGGGTTTAGTTCTCCTTTAAATATGGATCTTTCATGCAGAGACTGGCTTTAATTTTGATATTTGTCCTCTTGGAATTTCATGTAATGGGTCCATACCTTAGCCTGATGACAACTTAGGAGGCCATCGATCAGCCTACCAACTGTCAAGGGCTTTTTCAAAACGTGAAGGGGCCCCTGAAACGAATCCAAAGGATTAAGTGGAAAGGACATGACTGGGAGAAAATAGGGCCCTATGGGGATGGTGGTACTTTATGGGGATTGTAGTTTTGAGCCAGGGTACAGGGAGGAGGGGCAACAGAGGGTATAATAAGGTGGCATTAAAGAAATGGGGCAGATATTTTACCTGAAGGCTGGAGACAGCTGCCTGCCGCCCACCCAGGGGTTCTGGGGAACAAAGGGATGGTTGAGACAGTGATGGTTATGTAGTCGCAGCAATGAGGATTCAAAAGTCATGGAAATCACACCCCTATGGGGCTGGGGTGCACAGGGTTTATACCTTTAAATGCTATAGAATGGGATGACACAGCAGAAAGGAACTCTGGGACATGAAGCGTGTTCCTCTAAATTCAGGGTGACGGAGAGACAGACAACAGACTACAGAGTCCCATCTCACCATTAAAAGCGTTAACAGCTTTGTTATTCCTAACTAACTCCCTCCGGTACTCCCTTCATTTCCTATGCAGCCGTGCAATTACCAAAGTTAAATTGAATTATCTTGGGCCAAATAAGAGTAATTTCCTCGCTCTTGCATAATAAATGGATTTAACCCTTCCCTGCAGGAAGCAACATGACTGCGCTCCAGAACCCAGAGACGCATGGCTCCCCACCCGCAACCAAGCAGTCAATGACAGAATCTGAATTGAAAGAGAGGGCCTTGAATAATTTAGGAGCTCTCAGCTTTTTATTCACAGAGAGACGTAATGGAGGAGGCTCAGCGTGAATGCATTTCACAATGGGTGACAGTAAAACTGGTTTATTGTTGTTGTGCAAACTACTGAGTCAACTTAAACAGAAAGGTGAGGATAGCTTCTCTATTTGCATCAGCAAGCTCCACAACATTATTATTTCTAAATACAGTAGATATATTCAGTAACCACACCCAGTAGCGCTTCCCAGGAGAGAGGGTAGCAGCTTTTGTTTAACCATATTTGAATGTAAAACATTAAATGATGCAATTTCATTAAAGCACAACTTCAAGCCTCTACTGTATTTTGTCTCCAATGATTCTGTATTTTAAAGGGTAATGTAATAGACTGAGGGTGCAATGTTTGGTCTAGTCACTGAAACATATCAGCTGGTACCATTTTTTGTTCAACTGTTTGAACGCATATCTCTATTGTATTACCCTGCTTGAGAAGGTTATAATGCTCTTTGCTTCTTGAATTTTTGACTTTACTAAGTAAAAAAGAATTGGCTTGGACCTGGTCCCAAGACAAAGCTTCCTCCATGTCAGAGAGAACATTTAAATAAGATTTGTGCATCAGTGCTAGTGTTTTGTTGAGCTCCCCCAGCTCATATTAGAGTTATCAATATATGAAAATATCATAAATCCAAAAGTATCTAGGACAGTAAACAAATGTGTGCACCTAATTTCACTCTAATTGACATTAAGGCTAATAATAATATTTATGAATGAATTAGGCACTCTCCCCAAACCTAAACTTAGTGGCCTACAGGGTGCGCCACCCAAACTCCAGGGTCAACCCCACAGTTTTGCTACTGTCCAAAGCAGCTGCATGTTCCATCACAAGTCTTTCAGTGAAGATAATAAACAATCCATCAAATGGCCACATATATGAATCTCACAATTTATGATTGCAAACCCCTGTGCTGATATTCCATGCCGATTGCCTTCCTAACCAGCCAATAGCAGTCCACATCCTTGGCACATCTCCATAAGTATATAGGAGTAGCCATGACTTTTGCATAAACAATCCACACTTGTTCTTCATTGGCTTTTCTCTCACTATAACAAGGAACCTGGCTAGGCCTATGATTAAGGGAGTTTCTCCCAAACGCGTCAGGCAATTTAGTTCCTCGACCTGTTGCAATAAATATTCTCTTATTTTATCTGGAGCGCCATCTGATCTATGTTGAGTGTTTGCAGAACATTGTTCCACAACTCTTTGGTCACCCAGTAACCCAGCAATACTACAGATCACCACCCCACCAGTCAACAAGGAAAATGGTCATTTATGTCCTACAGTACATTGACTTGTTTCTCTTTTTATGGCCATTTGTTTTAGTTTGATTAAGACAATTTCAATAGCTTCTAACTGACTTGAACTGCCCAAAAAAGTCTCCTTGTTGGATCTCTGTTCCACCTAGACAGTTAACCAAAATTTCCAACTAGAAGGACTGACCTCCTCTATTAATTTCAGCCACTGCAGAAATTTTAAAGCTCAACCTTCTGTCCAATGTCAGTATGTTGAGCTTCTAAACCCAGCCACCATCACAAACCAAATTAGCACTCTAGGGTTCTGCACATGTAGACTGTACGGGCCTATATAAACTAAACTGGAAATACACTATATGATCTCACCAAATGAGCAGAGCTTTACCTGATATAGCCACCAATATTCTTGGCCTAATCAAGATAACATGATTATTGACCTGGGGGTTTAAGGAGACCCACCAATGTAGTCCTCACTCAATGGGATGTTCTAACCACTTCCAGAGGGTACCATTTTGGCAACAATGGATGTGGAATCATAATATACAAACATTCCACACAAGGATGGTATAGATGCCTGCAAAACACTTCTGGAAAAGCATGACCTACAATCTAAGCAGTTGTACAAATGATTGAGTTTACATTAACACACAACAGCTTCTTTTTTTGGCCGGGAAGTATTTCTGCAATGGATGGGAACCAGTATGGGTACATGCTTTGGACCCCAATATGCCAACCTCTTCATGGCAAAACTAGAAGCGGACACCAAGCCTTTGACATACCTCCGCTTTATAAATGACATATTCATAATCTGGACAGATACTGAACAAAAATGTATTCAGTTTCACAAACAGTTTCAAGACTTTCATCCAACTATTCAATTTAAAAATGAGCTACTCCCCCACTCACATCCACTTTGTGGACACAACCATTCACATCAGGGAAAATACTATTCAAAGCTCCATATATCGAAAGCCAACGGACAAACCATCATATCTAATGTATGACAGCTTTCACCCTGACCACACTAAATACTTAATAATCTACAGCCAGGCATTGCGATACAATCGTATATGTTCGGACACTGCTGAAAGGAACCACCCCCTCAAAACACTCAAAGCAGACTTCATCGACAGGCGCTATAACCTCATGATTGTAGATCAATACATTTATGCAGCCACCAGGTCTCCCGGAAGTCACTTTCTACTGTATAAACAAAAACCTGAAATAAATCAGGTTCCCCTAGTGGTCACATACAATCCACAAGGTACAATTTATAAGGACAAGAGGCTCAGAAGCATATTCCCAGACCCACCACTCCTAGCATTCAGACCTAAAGCCTCCCAACCTAAAGTCTCTAATAACAAGAAGTGCCTTATTGCACCCCACCAAAAATGGAACATACCTCTGTGGCAAAAAACAATGCAAAACCTGCCCACACATCCTGACTTCAGACAAAATAGCAATTCTGGACACATTAGAGTACAGCATCCATGGCCACTACAACTGTTCTTCTTCCAATGTGGTGTACTTAATACAATGCACTAAATGCATAACAGGAGGACTGTATATAGGAGAGACTGGGCAAAGTCTGAAGAGAAATACACACCACAGATTCACTGGACAAAAAAAAACTGGAAAATTTGCGGAAAAATCATTTAATTTAAATTCACAAAAAAACACGAAAATGTCACATCTTCACGAAAAATCACGAAAATCGGAAATTGACGCCTGCATCCAAGCTGACGCTGGCGTTAAAGTCAATGGGTGTCCGAATAGTTTGACTATGAGCAAAAAATTTTGATGGCTAAATGCGGAAATTCGCAGCAAATTCGTGCCAGGTGAATTTATTTGTCCATCACTAGAGATAAGTCAAGTGGTATTTGTGTCCAAAGCAATAGTAATTCATCCAGGATCCTGCTTATATGCTGCCACCTGCTCCCCTCACCACTGCAAATCATTCACCTGGGGTCAGTCTCTGCTTTTCTGCTCTTTTACAGTGTGAGAGTCACAGGTAGAACAGTAGTTCATGCCGGTTTCCTTTATTACTGTAGGTTTCTCCCAACATGTCCTCCAGTCACCTCTGCATTTAATCCCACCTGTTGATATGTGTAACATCTTCCTTCTTCCCACAGTTACTAACAGCTCCAAGAATGTTTTAATTTAAACATTCTTTTGCAGAATGATTAATCACTTTTGCAATCATTTTGGAGAAGTCTGAACCATAAAATTAATGAAGGCTACAAATAACGAGCTGTCCAGATGGTTCATTGCTGCAATTGCCTATCATGAAATAAATAATGGATTCAAAAATTACTTTTTATTTAAAAAATGTAAGGAAAGAGCTTGGTGGCAAAATAAATCGGCTTAAAATGCACTTATTGCAGTGGTTATGAAGACATATATAAACTTTTGATACAATTATTGACAGAATGATTTTAGAATAAATATCGGTGTTAAACTCAGAGCTCAACCAAATGCTGGGTTTCTAAAGATCAAGGCCCAGACAACCCAATATAGCTGAATGCAACATCATCTTTTTTGACATTAGCCTTATGTTTCTCATCAAAAAGTAATTTAGAAAAACATAATTTCTCCATAAGGGGCGTAGAGACCTCTTATTAAGAGAAAATTAACTTCTACGAATAAGAAGATAATGAGTAACAAAGCTGACACTGTAATGTAGAAAATTTAATTAATAAAATAAAACTGGAAAAAGCTATTTATAATATTTGCCTTTTTGAAGGTTGTATTTCTTTATTATTTCTTAGTTGCTTTATATTTCTTATTTATTAAATCTTTCTTATATGTTATTTCTCATTCATTTCTAATTTTTTTTATCTCTAATTCATTCATTTTTTAAATGTATTAATCATTTATCCATGATCATGTATTATTATTTTAAAAATAATTTAAAAATAACCACATTTCACTTGTTCTATAATTAATTAACTTGGCTTTTGTTGGGTATACTGTATATTTTTCTGTGTATAACCAACTGGAACTAACCCAACCAACCAGCAACCAGTCAGAGCATTAGAAGGTTCATGGGCTAGACCCAGAGTCCCCAACTTTTTTTAATCCATGAGCCACATTCAAATGTAAAAAAATTAGAGAGTAACATGAACATGCAAAGATTTCCTGGAGGTGTCAAATATGGGCTGTGATTGCTATTTGTAGACCGTATGTGGACTGGCAGCCTACAGGAGGCTCTGTTTGGCAGTACACATGGTTTTTATGCAACTAAAAGAATTCAAAAATAAACACTTCTCCAAGGCCACTGGGAGAAACATCCAGTGGGTTGGTAAGCATGTATCTTGTGAGTCACTAGATGGGAATCACTGGACTAGACCATCTTGTTGGTAGTAAGAATAATGGAGTATTCACAATTCAATTAACAACAACTTCAAAAGGTCCAGAAACTGAAATATGATGGCCACAGAATACAAATTGGTTTAGAGGACTCTGCTCAGAAGAGG
The DNA here is from genome assembly GCF_017654675.1 of Xenopus laevis. NCBI lineage: Eukaryota > Metazoa > Chordata > Amphibia > Anura > Pipidae > Xenopus > Xenopus laevis. The sequence goes on from NC_054376.1 coordinate 121,910,195, forward strand.
TTACAATGTAATGGGATGAAGAACAGCTGACATATAATATTACTGAAATATCTGATACATAGAAACATCAGCAGCTTCAGCCCAACAATTAGAAACTTTATTGGTATTGTGTGGTCTACCAAGGTTACCCTCAATGTTGACCATCTAAATAGTCACTTTAAGGAGGCTTTGAGACCTTTGTTTTTCCCCAGAAAAAAATGACTGATAGATTTTCAACCTTCCTGAATTTTTCTATACATCTCATATAGTCTTTAAGAATTCTGCCCACACCCAGGAGAGCAAGTTGGAAGTGTTTACTTTGTGATTCCTGTATAGAAGGTAAAACATGCAACTTATGATTGAAGAAAAAATGTCAACTTTGGGTGTAAAATTTGGAAGAGTTCTAAACACCACAAGATCCAGGAAAAAGATTGAAAAGGGTTCTTTAACCAACAATAAGTTTGGAAGTGATATCTATTAAGATTGGGGCCTTCAAAGAGAAGGTTCATAAGAAATTTTGCATAAACTGATTAGATTCAAGGGTAGATCCCAAGAAAAATCTTAGGTCAAATCTTAGTGGTAGATTAATAAACCTTTTAAGTATAGGGTAGAAAGAAATTTATTCAGAAAAGTCAACAGTGATGATATCTGTATTTCACTTGCCTACAACAGGTATGATAAAAAAGCACAGGTGACTCTGGTTGGTAATGTCAATTTATTTGTATGGAAAAATGAACTCTTTTTTCTTCTTCACTTTTCCTACATGGCAGGAGATATAAAATATTACTGTGCTGTTGTATGGGGAGTAAGGGAAAGAAAGAACACAAGAGAGCTGGAAATGAAATGAGAGAGCAGTATCTTCAGATGAACTTGGTAACTTGTAGGAGGAAAATGAAGACAATCACGTTAGGAATTATCAGTCAAAGATGAATTGGATAAAGCCATTTTTGGGTTTCTATCTAGATACAGGCAAGCCTGTAAAAAATGGTCCTTGATACCAATGTTATAAATTGCAAAGAAAAATAACACAAATGGAGAGGCTGGAATTTTCCTGGCATCCCTACCAGAATCTACCCTACCAGACAGGTGTCTTGGGAGACACCTGTCTGTTTAGCCAGAAAAAAACATCAACCAAGATCTGCATTGAATCTGAGTCTCCCCTCTGATTCCATTAGTTGATGGAAGGAGCTGTCCAGGTGCCATGGGAAGAAATTGGCAACATGGAAAGAACAGTTAGGGGCTGATTCACTAAATTCGAGTGAAGGATTCGAAGTAAAAAAAACTTCGAATTTCGAAGGTTTTTTTGGGCTACTTCGACCATCGAATGGGCTACTTCGACCTTCGACTACGACTACGACTTCAAATCGAAGGATTCAAACTAAAAATCGTTCGACTATTCGACCATTCGATAGTCGAAGTACTGTCTCTTTAAAAAAAACTTCGACCCCCTAGTTCGGCAGATAAAAGCTACCGAAGTCAATGTTAGCCTATGGGGAAGGTCCCCATAGGCTTGCCTAAGTTTTTTTGATCGAAGGATATTCCTTCGATCGTTGGATTTAAATCCTTCGAATCATTCGATTCAAAGGATTTAATCGTTCGATCGAAGGAATAATCCTTCGATCGTACGATCGTAGCATTTGCGCTAAATCCCTCGACTTCGATATTCAAAGTCGAAGGATTTCAATTCCTAGTCGAATATCGAGGGTTAATTAAACCTCAATATTCGACCCATAGTGAATCAGCCCCTTAAATTATACTGAAAAGAAGCTTCTCTAACAAGGTAGGGCAATATATATATTCCAAATCTAAAACCCCCTTTAAAGGGCTAAACACAAATAGATTTATATATTTTTTATTCGGGCCCTAGAGTTTCTGCATTGCCAGAACCCCATTTCTGAAATCCTGTCCCAAAGCCTCATCATTTATATCTAATCTCTCACTTTGACTTTATATGGAATAATGACACTGAACAATCAGTTGAACTTTGTGGGGAGGGGAACTTTCGTTCACACTTCATTAATGAAACCATTATACCTTTAAATAATAATTGTAAAACCAATGTATTCATGTTGTGTTCAGTTAAAGAATACAATTACAGTGCATTTTATTGTTTAGTAACATAAAACACAAATTAGCCATTACATGGCAATTATTTCTGGCCAGTAGTCACAGAGGGCCATGGATAATGGCTGGACATGCTGCATCTATCCAGCAGGCAGTGTTGAGTCCACCCCTCCTTGCCAGGGAGTTTATACACGCAATGTCAACTATCTGAGAGGAAATTCCCTTTTGCCACAGGACTGCCAAATGTCTGTCTGCCTCGTGCCAGTTGCCTAGCAGCTAATCTATGGACTTCAATGGAAGTGCAGCTGAGTCACTCCGCAAATAGTGCCCCAAGGACCCGTAGACGGTTCTGTCTAAAAGCGGAAATAAGTGGCCCTATGGCCAGGAATTGTTGATACAAATGGCAATGAGGACTGTGCTTCGCCTTAGGAGAGCGAGTAGCAATGCCAAGGGGTAAAATGAAACAATTTTGAAGCAATTTCTATACTGCCAGACTTATCAGCAAGCTCAGAGGAGCGCCAACAGCAACTGTTACAATAACACAGATGTTACACTTTGTTGAAGGACCCCCACACACATACTGTATATAGGCTCATGTGTGTACCAGCACAAACACTCATCCATACATTCTCATGCTTTACTGAGGATCTTCTCATGTTTTAATTATAAATAACAGTGATGAGTTTGGACAAGGTTTTTGTTAGGTTTGTCGTTACTCTTTTGGCTTGGACCATTCCATCTCAACACAAGTTCAGTTTGTTAATTCATGCATAGAGTTTGCTAGTTCATTTGGCTGTTTTCAATCACATCCCTTCTCTGCCAGGGTATGTAAAGCACCCTCCCTCTTCTTAGTTTTCTTGCATCCACTTGTCTAGGAAATTTGACCAAAGGAACAGAAAAATGCTGTTAGGTCATCTGTGTGGATAATCACACACTATCTGACCATTCTGTTTGTGTACAGATCATCTTTAGGCTGGTTATGAGACATAGTTACTGGGCCTCCACAGCCAACTTCTTAAATGACCCCTATCCTACAAACAATATAATAAAATAATCTTTTTGGCCTCAGCTTGACCCTGTGCCTATCATTATGGCCCTGGTGCAGCCACCTTAACATTTTATGCACAGTGTCAGATCCCATGGGCAGAAATGAAAGCCTTCCTCCCACAGAAAACTTGGTGCTTAGACAGTACCTGGTAACGATTATTCTATAGGGAAAATAAAAGAGCAGGCACTAATGGCGTCCCCCTATTTCATGTTAATTATCTAGTTCTCTCAATGCTAATTGTTTTGATGGAGAAGTGAAATTGGGAACATTTTTAATTTTGCCTTACTTTCTCATTTATTTCTAGTTTTTGTAAGAGATTACATTTTTACATGTGTATGGGTGGCTCAATAACACCCTTGCCCCACTCTATATCCAGTGATGTTGGGAGGAATGTGCACAGGAATATTGGGGTAGTCCCCTCAGGCAGATGTTTAGTAAGTAGTCTTATAAACATGTATCCCATAATATTAATCTTTCATTCACTATATATATATATATATATATATATATATATATATCTATATATATATATATATATATATATATATATATATATATATATATATATATATTATATATATATATATATATATCAAGATAGAGGGAAAAAAACTCCAAAAGGAAAATTTTTGGCAAAAGGTGAGTACAGTAACCATAGTAACTACAGTGTCTAGTAGAGAAACCCTGAAATATATTAAAATCAAGAATAGAACTGGGTAACTGCTAAAATGCAATATGTCCAGATCGGAAGCAGATAAAATATATTCACAGATATTCTTAGCGAAATCAAGAAACAAAATGATAGAGATAACGAAGCATAGTGACTGGGTCAGATTTACAAAGGCGCAAAGGAGGCGTAGCCATGAACAGTACAGAGGAGATGGAAGAAAGAGATGTGACATGGGTGGGGCCTAAAGTAAAAGCCACATAGTGCCTTCCAAGAACGATTCTATCATAGCAAAACTACAGCTAATTGTCCCTATAGAATGAATTGAAGAGTGGGCTGCAGTAATGTAACCAGCCCTGCTGTGGTGCAGGTTGTACACCTTGGCCTCCCACCCTGGGCGCATTTCCTCCCCCCAGTAGTTACATGAGTGGGCTATTAGGAAACAGTGATGCTGACTCCTGTGGCTAAGCATTCCAACTGCCTGGGGGCAAATATCTGCAAAGCAACAAAAATCTGATCTGGACCATGAACCAAGTCAGTGGCGTAACTATAGAGGAAGCAGACCCACAGTCACAGGGGGGCCCAGGGAACAGGGGGGCCTGGACTGTGGGAACTGCTTGCTCTATAGCTAATAAGGGAAGGGGGCGAAAGTTGGGGTGGGACATGGGTGGAGTCAGGGCAGGATGTGGGCAGGGCGGAGGCGGGATGTGGGTGGGAAGTGAGTGGGAAGATAGGGTTTAGACTGCGCCAGGCCACTCTGAAGGGTTTTTTTTGCAGGGGGGTCCAGCGCACTCTAGTTATGCCACTGAACCAATTGACTACTTATTTTACATGCTTTGTTCAAATGCGGGTCTTTAAGCAAATGTATCCACAGGGCCTTTTTGTGGCCCATTCTACAGTGATCTCTCCTTTCCTCTGTTTTTGCTCTTAAGCTGGCCATAGATGCAAAGATCCGATCGTACGAATCATCGTACGATCGGACTTTCCCATCTCCCGACCCGCCACTAACCATTCAGATCAAAGTTCTGCCCCTGATAGCAATCGTACGATATCTATGTCCAACCAAAGCTAGTGACAGTCTCCCACTGAAAATCGTACGATCGGCAATACACGCAGAGATATTATCGGCAGCAGACAGAAATTTTCTAACCTGTCCGATCGACCAAACGACCGATCTCCGCTGGACGAAAAATGTCGGGACTCTCCACACACGATCAGAATATCGTACGAATCCTCGATTCATACGATCAGATCTTTGCGTCTATGGCTAGCTTTATTCTCCTTCTGTTTATAATGGAACCATGGATATTGGTTATGACCCACAGTGACTCTAGTAACCTATTATGACAATTCCTATGGCCACTATAGTTCCTATATATTGATTGGTTAATTTCTCCAGAAATTTTCAAAACGGCAACAGAAAAATCATGAAAACTGACAGTTTCACAAAAAACTTGAAATTCTGACATTTTCATGAAAAAAATCATGAAAATCAAAATTTCATTAGAAATCTTGAAAATTGGAAAATGACACCCACGTCTAAGCTGACTAGGGATGTAGCGAACGTCGGAAAAAAAGTTCGCGAACATATTCGCGAACTTGCGCAAAAATGCGAACGGTTCGCGAACGGTTCGCGAACCCCATAGACTTCAATGGGAAGGCGAACTTTAACATCTAGAAAAGACATTTCTGGCCAGAAAAATGATTTTAAAGTTGTTTAAAGGGTGCAACGACCTGGACAGTGGCATGCCAGAGGGGGATCAAGGGCAAAAATGTATCTGAAAAATCTGCCTGTGTGTGCTTGGAAGAGATAGTGTAGGGGGAGAGCTGTTAGTGATTTCAGGGACAGATGATAGTAAGTTTGCTGGCTAGTAATCTGCTTGATACTGCTCTGTATTGGAGGGACAGAAGTCTGCAGGGATTTGAGGGACATTTTAGCTTAGGTAGCTTTGCTGGCTAGTAATCTACTGTTCTCTTTAAACAACTGCCATACGTTGACCTTGTAGGCATTGTTTGCCCAGTTTTTTTGGACGCAGCCACTGAAGCACAGTTGCCAGAAAAAATATGCCATATAAATGCTGAAAATAGTCATTTTTCGCCATACGTTGACCTTGTAGACATTGTTTGCCCAGTTTTTTTGGACGCAGCCACTGAAGCACAGTTGCCAGAAAAAATATGCCATATAAATGCTGAAAATAGTAATTTTTCGCCATACGTTGACCTTGTAGACATTGTTTGCCCAGTTTTTTTGGTTGCAGCCACTGAAGCACAGTTGCCAGAAAAAATATGCCACATAAATGCTGAAAATAGTCATTTTTTGCCAAAAAAAGTGACTCCGGTGTTTTTTCTGGAGACGGTAATATTATGGATATTTAGACAGAATGGGAACAAGGTCACACAGCTCGATGGCGGGTTGAAGAAAACAGTGTGCAAATAATGCCTACAGGGCAAATAATGCCTAAAAGGTCAACTTATACACTACTACAGCGGTAGTAAAATAAAAAAAAGTAAAATAAAAAAAAAATGAATATTAAAAAAAAAAAATTAAAGTTGGTGCTGCTGAACTACTAGGAGCAGCAGATTAGCACACCAGTCCCACTCCCCAACACTGCTAGACTAATAGCACTGGGCTCTTATAGTAGTAGTAGTAGTAGTAGTAGTAGTAAAACAACAAAAAAATAAATAAAAGCAGTCCTTACAAGGACTACTGTTATTGCAGCAGTCAGCAGATGAGATCAGAAGCAGGACAGCTGCCCACTGCAGCTACATACAGAGCACTGCAGTAGAAGGTAGATTACTAGCCAGCAAAGCTACCTAAGCTTAAATGTCCCTCAAACCCCTGCAGACTTCTGTCCCTCCAATAACAGAGCAGTATCAAAACGATTACTAGCCAGCAAACTTTCAACTGTCCCTGAAATCACTAACAGGCAGCAGCTCTCTCCCTACACTATCTCTTCAGCACACACAGGCAGAGTGAAAAAACGCTGCAGGGCTTCGGTTTTTATAGGGAAGGGGAGTGGTCCAGGGGAGAGCTTCCTGATTGGCTGCCATGTACCTGCTGGTCTGGGGTGAGAGGGCAAAAAAAAGCGCCAACAATGGCGAACCCAAAATGGTGAACGTCGCGCGACGTTCGCGAACTTCCGGCGAGCGCGAACACCCGATGTTCGCGCGAACAAGTTCGCCGGCGAACAGTTCGCGACATCTCTAAAGCTGACGCTGGCATTAAAGTCAATGGGCATCAAAATAGTGTTGACACGTGTCGATTTTAATGTGAGCGTTTTTTTCAAAAAAATGTTGACCTCGAATTTATTCGTCAGTGGCGAAACGTGGAAATTTGCCCGCAAATTCGTGCCAGATGAATTTATTCTCCCATCGCTATTCCTATACTCATAATGCAGCCCTACATAACAGCATCTGGGGTCCACAATTGGTGTACACCTATTATTGCTCCTTTCTTGGTTCACCAGATACACTGTAACATTTTTTGTGTTGGTCCCAGAAGGCTGGTTGGATTACTTTGCCAAAGGACGTAAGGCCTATTAGATTCTATCTATCATCTGGGTCTTTTTTATGCGGTACCATTGAAACCAAGGCCAAAAAGTTGTTGTTTAACTATTATCGAGCATCTCCTAATGACTGTTTCAATTCCTGCTGTGTGCCAGCCTCTGAGACTGCATCAGGTGAAGCTTTAATGAATTTTTCAAAGGCGAGCAGAAAAGGTACACATTTTTGTAATTATGCACAACAACAGTCAAACATCAGATAACCATGCCTTCTATAGGCTGTGCGTGGGAGGCAGGGAACATTAGTAGGGAAGGTCAGAAGGGGAAAAATAAAAGAATGGAGCTTCAAGTAAACCACAAAAACTGCACAGATCGAACATGTTGTATAGAATTTCGGGACAAACCGTTCTCAAGTAGGGGGTAGCCAGGTCTGACACAGTTCAAGTATCTGAGCCTGTGTCCATGCCACCCATAGGATCTAGGACAGCAGTTCATTTAGCAGATAATTCACCAGTTTATTGGCCAAATGTGGTTATTATGTGTTGCTTGCACAAGTTTGCCCCCCGATGGGAAGTTGAACTACTCAGCCACAGGGCCACCACATTCTAAAGTACATACTGCACCTCTCCCAATATCTGTGCACTAACAACAGGGGCAGTTAGTAGTAGTTCTGCTCTGGTAGAATAGTGCTTTGTTCTTTTGCACACCTGATGCCTCACCAAGTGAGTTGGACACTACCAAGGTACTGGCTTGGTGGCCTCAGCTCCCATTTGCTTCATGTTCTTGGCTTGGTTACTGTTTCCATATAATACAACACATGACCCAATCATAATGCTCTCTATCTGTTTGTCATTTTGTTTCCAAATCTTGATTGCAACATCTGTGAATATTATTTATCTTCCTTTGATGTAGACATTTTGCATGTAACTCCGCTCTGTTCTTGTTTTTTTTTACATTTCCCTGTTTCTCTAGAATACACAGTGATTACTATGGTTACTGTGTTCACTTTTTGGTTGCCTTTTAATGAGGAGTAACTATCACGGGACCCCTCTGGTCTGCGATGGTGAGGTATTCTTCTATTATATGTGAACCAACCCCACATGCCTTGTTTTGGAGGCCCACAACTTACCCACTGCCAGCCCTTTACTATGTTGTACATTTGACTCTGGTTGCATTATAGAGTACCTGATGTTTTTGTCTATGCTCTCCCTGTACCTGATGAGATATTCTGTTCTGGCTGTGCTGCCCAGTCTAGAGTGCCAATGTAATCACTTGTATATTCCTTAGAGTATCTTAAAAGGGGTGGGGTTTGATTGCACTCTTTGTTCATCTTCAGAAAGATCCAATGGAGGATCAAATGTTGGTTAAGTAAACATTTGTTTTTCTATTATTTAAGTCCCTTCAGAGAACCATTCCTTTATACAGTAGATATTTGTAAATATACCTATGCACACAAAGAATCATGGTCGAACTCGGCTGGCCGGACACCGGGAACACCTTGTGGGTCCCATGCTCCCTATGGAACTGCAGATACTCCCTGCCACCCCCTTTCACCCGATCACAGCAGCAAGATGAAGAAGGAGGTAAAACATACACATTGCTAGCTACACAACGCTGCCAAGTGGGGGGCAATGGTAGGGCAGATGTCGAGAGAGGGGCCATTGTAGTTGCAGTCTAGGTGGGCCCTGGATACCCTAATCTGATGCTGCACAGAATACAAACGTAACTGAAGAAGGGAACAGTGTGATGATGGCGGACATCACTTAATATATTCTCATACTGTAAAATAAGATATCCCAAACTCAGAACTAACTCCAATGACCCGGTCACAACACACTCTTCTGCCTATAGCAGCCGCCTTTTGCTTCGGGAGGAGCCCTTCACTACTCAGATGCCGCCAGGACTTAATGTGAGAGGACCAAGAGAGTTCTGAGCAGGCTTGGGAGCCGAGCATATGCGGAAAGGACGGGGGAGCAGTCAGCGAGGTGTGAAACAGGCAGGGTCAATACCAAATGGGCAATGCAGTACCAATTCTTAAGAAAGAGATTAGTCGAGGTTACAGGCCAAGGTCAAACAAAACAGCAGTGTGGTACAAAATCAGGAACCAGCGAATCATCAAAAACAGGCAGAGGAACAGGCAAGTTTCAGGAACAAGAACAGACTTAGAAAGCGCACCCAGGAATCATAGGAATAGACCTTTACGTTGGGCAATGGGAATCAGGCAATTGCACCTTTAAATATTTGAATTTTGCGCCAACTGAGATGGCATAACACGGTGCCCCAAAGAAAGCTGAGTTTAGCCAAGCACCGTGAGCGAAACCGAAAGCAGCATTTCAGGAGTGGCCACAGCGAGCATAAGGCGGCAGGCGTCCCCGCTGCCCCACTAGTCCACCAGGTACTCTTACACATACGCAATAGCCAATACAATAATGATTACATTGGGAAAGCCATTCCTACACTTCACTGTGCCACACCAAGTTTTGTCCAGATTGGATCCTTTGTCTAACAATCATGATCACATCCAAGTTCCAATTTGGCCCATTTCCATTGGGATTTCCCAACCTTCCCAATGGATATCTGCATATATATCAATCAGAAAAGTTCATTATCATAATTTATTTAAAGAGTCCTAGCGCATAGTAATAATTTATAACAAAAAGGGCTAATATGATAATGCAACAAACAAGAGCTACATAATTAAAACAGACCCCCAAATGTTGTCATTCTGCCCCAATACATTTGCCCAATAAATCTCCAGCCTGGAGTAGCAGAAAGAGCATTTCTCAGGCTGTATTATAATGTATAATATACACATATATACTGTAAGGCATAAAAATACCTTATAAGTTATTTATGTTTCACAGGCAGTAGGTTAATTGCGGCTGCAAAACTGAACATTTCGATTTATGTGCTGACCTTTTATCTTTGAAAACCTCATGATAAGTAATTGCATATAATGGCATCCACGACACTAGACACTTTAGAACACTAATTGACTGATCTAATCCAAATTATACTCCTTTACCCTGCACCAAAAAGAGTCTATCAGCGTTTGCTTTTGGTATCCCCACCATGTTGTAACATAGAGCCATTGATGATGTACAGAATTGTATAGTACCAATGGATCAGTTCCCAGAGTTCTTTATTAATAAATAAGGTGTTTTGTGGTTATTTCTGTTGGCTGGTGGCTGCTATAGCAATTAGGGTTTCAAATATTTACAGTTGGGGGAAAAAAGACGAGTCTCCCAGGGGAAGATTTCCCATGTGTCCAGGCTGGACGGTGTCAGTTGGGAAACTAAAGAGAGAGACAGTGAATAGATATTGAAGAATTAGAGAATACCTAGGAAGCTATTTATAGGCTTGGAGCGTGACTGTGCATGTAGAAAAATGCCGTTGGAGAGGCGTGGTTGCTGGCAATCAAGTCCGGCACCCATATGGCAGGTTGGATGACTTTGGCAGAGACGAGGAAGGCAACAGAGATGATTAACACAATAGTCAGAACTTGCAGGGGCATTTCATTAAGTCTTGCACCTGAGCTATAGAAACAGAATACAAATGCACAGATGGCATATTCTTCTTATGTTTGCATTATATCAATATTCAATAAAAAGTTTGAGGTTTGCTGTACCCCAAAGCTTTCCTGCAGAGCTCTGCTCAATATAGGTGCCTTTCTATGGGCAGGCTATGAGCAAACTTAGGGGGCTGTTCCTGGTTGACTGGGCTTAGAACAAAGTACAAAGACAAAAGGTCCTCTGCACTCACCCATTAGCAACATATATATATATCAGGGGTCCCCAACCTTTTTAAACCGTGAGCCACATTCAAATGTTAAAAGTTTGGGGAGCAACACAATGATGAAAAAAAAGGTTCATGGGGGTGCCAAATAAAGGCTGCATTTGGCTATTAAGTTGCTCCATGTGAATTGGCAGCATACAGGAGGCTCTGTTTGGCAGTACACCTGGTTTTTATGCAACCAAAACTTGACTCCAAGGCTGGAATTCAGAAATAAGCTCCTGCTTTGAGGCCACTGAGAGCATCATCCAAGGGGCTGGTGAGCAACACGGTGCTCGCGAGCCACTGAATGGGGACCACTGATATATACAGTAGGATCTTTTGTATTTGTCTGTATGAATTTTGTAGTGAAAACTTCATTGCTCCTTCCCTCCCCCAATGGTTTAAAACATAGTGTTGAGCTTTTTTTAGCTTAGAACAAAGTAATACCCACTGTACGTAAACAAAGTATTCAAGTGTCAATCAGTGTCAATCAGCCATAAACCCTCATCTCCCCCACCAGCATGTACCTGCGTGTATCAATTTCTCATAAGATCGGGAGCTCACGGGGATGGGCGTGAGGAGCACAGTCTACTGCTGGCTGTGTGGATCACATCTGGGCCAGTGGAGCCCAGAAGAGCTGGAACCCACCATTTTTTTCCCGGTCTCCCAGTTTTACCCTGGTGTCAATGTACAGGCTGAGAACATACTTTGAGGACTGTTTATGCACAATATTGGAGGTGGTAAGGGAGCTTATGGGACAGCAATGGCCTTCGGTCCTGCCCTTCCTTACGCTGGTTTGGGCCTTCATTGGGAACCAGCCCCACCAGTTTGTAAACCACTGCCTGTGATGTGATTATATACACTTCACTCCCTTCCAGGCTACAATTTTATTACTATTGTAACTTTTTTTTACTTATCTTTATCTATGCAGGCCCTCTTTTATTTCTATTTATGTTCTGTCCCTTTTACAAGAAAAGGATTCTGGGTACCATTTCTCCTTTACAGGATCAGCTGTCTTAGTACACCAGCTGTTGTACCTATTAGTCTATACAGCTGTACTAGTAACATAAAATGTTGTGTGAACTAACATTAATACGATGGTACCAAGGATCTTTCTCTCTTCAGTCATGAATGTCTCATGGCACCTTCTCTTTTTTTAATTCTGGGATTGAAGAGGTTGTAATTATTTTGTTGTTCCAAAGGTAATTAGATGCACTAGAGGGGAAAGAGAACAGTGCGTGATATCTTCCTGCTATGGTGGATCTATTTTCCACTTGCTGCTTTTGTCTCTGGCCTTGGAGGAAAGTGATGTCTTGTATTTTTATCTACTGCTCATGAATAGTCATGTGTGTGTCACTTGGATAAAAGATAAAATAGATAAAATTGCATTCCAAGTGACTCAAATACTGAGGGACCTCCAACAAGTCGTTCCACAGCTATCCTGCATGAGCCATTATTATAATAAAAGTGTCGTTACTCAGTTGTTACTCAGAACATGATGAATCCAGAAAAAAATTGGCATCAATTGCCCTGGCTTTTCCCTCACCATTCCAGTGTAATTGTGCTAGAAATTAAATTTGCCCCTTGCACTTGATTATAGGTCCCTCCATATTCTTTAACTGTATGTAGTTATGACCATCATTCTCTACTTTTATAATACATTTTTTATATATCTTTTTATTAAGATTTTCACTTTTTCCACTACAATAGAGTACAAATGTTCTGTACTTTTACCAATAATATACAAGTAGTCAAATGAATAGTTTATGTAAAGGAAAAATCAAATGCGGTGTGACTGTTGTATTTCTATAGATATATGCACTTCAAGGAGTATAAACCAACAATAAAACGTTTATTTTTCCAACTCAACTTATTGCCCAGCTCTTTTTTTGCTTCTGGTACTTTCCATTAATTCATGCAACTCTATCCAACTAAATAACACTCTCTAACTAATAATGAATCCACATATTTGCAGTATTTCTGCTGTTTATTTGTTTATTCAAGACCCCGGAGACACTTTCGTTTCCTCTAGACCTGCAACCAAAACATTTATAGATAAAAATTGTCCATAGCTCCACCAGTTTCAATATTGTGTTATCTATTGGATATTCCCTACTGTATGATAGCCATTGACCTATGCTGAGAGAGAGGACAAATCTAACCCCGAAGTAGTAGCCCGAGAGGCCCAAGGTTGCCATATTTGTAGAAATTTACTATGAGTCCCAGATAGAATAGAGAACATTGTTTCATTTAGCCATTATATGAGCCATTCGTTTTGGGATTGATAGAAGTGGGGAGTGCCACTGTTTAGCTGCTGTAAATATAAACATAATCAGTTTCCTGGAATTACTGTTAATGTTGGGTGATCCATTGGTTAAACAAGGCTACCCATGGGTCCTTTCGAATATGAATATGGGTGATAGAATCGATCATACAAAGGACCCTTGACCAATATCTTTGTACTAGAGGACATTGCCACCATATGTGGGCCATTGTTCATTCCCCCCCACAATTCCTAAAACAGGCCGAGGTTTGAGATGGAAACATTCTGTGTAAACCTACAGGAGTCCAGTACCAATGAGTTCTTTTATAATACATATTATAATACATTTCCATATTTGCAAAGAGATAAAGATAGTATAAGAAATGGTACTGTCTCATGGAGTAGATAGTAGTGATGGGCGAATTTGGGGTGTTTCACTTCGCCGAAAAATTCGCGAAACGGTGCTGGCATCTCATTTTTGACGCCCGTGTCTGTTTTTTTGACGCCGGCGAAAATTCGCTGGTGAATTTTCGCAGCAGTTTCGCAAATTTATTTGCCAGCAGCAAATCGCGGAAATTCACCGCAAATTCGCACATCACTAGTAGATAGTGTTTTTCAGTAACCTTATCAATGTCCTTATGAATAATGAAAAGACAATGGTTATATATCATACTACATGTATTTGCAATGTTAAAATTGTATTCAGTCCAAAGGACTTGATTAGATCAACAGATTAAATGGAAAACTTTTGTTCCCCCCCCCAATTACAAGGGTTACCCAGCGTGTCCCTGTGGCTGGTAAAATACAGTTCTGGCTATGAAGAGCAATGAAAATAGTGAGGTGGTCTGGCAGGGTCACCTTAGCCCATATAGGTAATGCATATTATGACATTGCCTGAACAATTGCAATCAAAGATGGTTGCTCACACATAAATGATGGAGATACAGTTGAGCTAGTCTTAAAGGAGACATCTTGTGTAAAAAATAAGAACGTACCAGTGAATTATACTCATTTAGATATAGAAGAATTGTGCTTAAAAAAGTAGTGTTTCAGGCTGATTTATTGAATATTTCTGCAAAAACCCTAATAATCCCTCCTTTCTCTTCCACTTCCTGCTCCCTGAATTCCCAGGCTGTACAGGAGAGCCGGCAGCTCTCAGCTCACTGCACTGTAGGACAGGAACCAATCAGCAGCTAGCAGGACCTGATAGGGAACTGAAGCCTGTCTGTGCGTGACTGCAGGGCTGTGATTGGCTGTTGCCCTCCTACTGTGCTTTTGGCAGGGACCATTAGGACACACCCACCTCTCATTTGAAACACAGACAGGGACCAGAGAACATCTATAGGGAGCTCTAATAAAGGGGCTATTTTTAAAGATAATATTAATTTTTAGCACCATGTAAAAGCAACACCATATATTACTTATAATTGTCTACAAAATTAGGGTTATTTAATTTATTCTATATGTCTCCTTTAAATAAGAGAACTGAAAATATTCAGAGGAAGACAACATGACATTTAGTAAAATAATGGAACTCACAGGTTAGGATTAAAACAAGAAGTATATAACCTCAGTGGTGGGTAAGGCTATACGTAAGAAGTAGAAACTGGCAAAAAAAGCTTAATAATGAGTAATATACTTAAGCTTCACTAGATAAAAGGCTCTGTTAAGTATTCAGCCATTTCCCTGCAATATTTTAAGATCAACTACATTTGAAGCCTTCATAATATTATTCTATGAAGGTCTGGGCAACTATAGGAAACTGTAGTTGTTCAGAGATGTTCCAGTCACGTTGATTTACTGAAACATATCTGCTTGAGAATTTGGTGCATCCTTATAAGGAGTATTAAAGGGAATTATAAATTCACAAGCAAGTCACTTTGCAATACACTTCACCTTTTCTATTGGCTTTTATAATTGTATGGCTTCTTTAAATGGTCTATAGAAGAAGTCGTTCTGGTAGAGTGTTTTTGAATTCCCTCTTTGGTGTGAGAGTTTGCTTCTTGTAGGCTCTTTGAATGCAGGACATCATGGATCATTGGTGGGTTCCCTCTGGTATAGCAAGAGGAACATAAGGAACAGTTGATTGTACTTTTGAAACTGAAAGCTTCACATACTTCAGATAAATGAGGCTTGAATATGACTCTGAATTGGATAGAGGTGGTAAAGGATTTTTTTCTACAGAGCACATGTCTCCAAGTTGGAAGAATGTCCAAGTTGGAATGGAGTTCAAAAATAAAACCTAATAGGAAAATACCCTGCAATCTTGGCATCTATATTGAAATTTCCTCAAAGGACCTTCATTTTTACCTCACCAAATATGGTAATGCAAGTTATATTTGGACCAATCATTATCATCAATAGGAACTGCAAAAGCATGAAAGCAGTCCCTTCTGCCAGGAGCTTTTCAAACTCCCTGCAGATCCATTATATGGGAATACAGAAATGAGTGCTTAGGAATCTATAGACTGTTCTCTTACACATTGATGATTATGGCAACTCTGAAGATACCATAGAACTTGGCCCAATTTAAAAATATGAGTAATTTAAAAAAAACTCATATGGCTTTCATTGTCAGTTATATGACATAGTATGGGTTTGTCTAGATAACGGTTTCCTTAATGAGGGCACCATTCTTTAAGACCAGTAAGAGATTTTAAGGTCACAAGATATATTGTATTTAAGTTTTACAACATAAGGCCAAAATAAAACACCATTCTTTGAAGAGGTAACCTCAAACAAATTTAAGATTAGCACATAAAAACGTAAAATTGTTCTTTTCTATAGCAGATAGCAAGTACTTTTAGAATGGCTTGAATAATATTGGCTGGTGTTTAAACTCCACATGCCCCTGACACGAGGCATCCCCCGAGAGTAGACAAAAAAAAGGTTTCATCCAAAGATATGGAGAATAGTCAATCTGATTTTCTTCTGTGCCTGAATCACTTGTATGCAGAGCCAAAACAAATATTAATATTTATACGTTATGGCTTGGGTAGAAATGTATAAATGCATGAAAGCAGCTCTACATAAAATGAAATAATAATCAGTGCAAATAATAAAAGTGTGTCCCTTAAATGATCCCATCGCAACTGAGGGCAGGCAGCATGAATTGAGGAAATGCACTCTGTGGGTCAGACCACCAAATATAGAGCTCACTGAATGTAACTATATTAGGGATCTTTCTGATAAGCTGGTGTGCTCCAAGGATGCTTCAAAAATATATCTTCTTGATTTAGAATCTCTACAGTCTATCAATCAGGTGATAGGTAGCTGTAACTGAGCAAGGCCACTGAGCTATACTGTCTCATGAGTAAGAAATGAAAGATAAGAAGGCTCCACCTAGCCATGGTCCCCTAGCAGTACCATGGGGTATGTGTAAAGCATCCAGTTTGATAAGCCTAAACAGTTCAAAAGATGAGCTCCTGATAGAAAGTGGCATAAAGGATTTATCCTCTGTGGAATTAACAGATTTTTCTCTAGGTAGTATGAACCAGAATTATCATTAACTGTGATCCCACTGCTGTGGACTAAATGTCATACACGGTCTCCCAAAACCCAGAACAAGAGCCAACGTTCCAGTCATGGCTCATGCTTCTGCCTATAACACCAGTCTTTTGCTCTGGAAGGAGCCCTCCGCTACTCGGATGCTGCCAAGTCTTAAAGTGAGAGAAGCAGGGCTCAGGTTCGTAGACCGTAGTCAAGGATCAGGCCAAGGGCAATACATTCAGAGCAGCGAAGTATCAAATCAGAATCCAAAATTGTATTCAAGAAGCAGACCAGAAGATCAGGACAGGCAGCTTTTATGAGAATCAGGATCAGACACAGGTGAAACTTGTGAAAACAGATCAGGAAACACTCCCAGAAGCTATTATCAAACAGAACCAATGTTGGGCAATATATATATTTGAATTTGCACACCTGATGAACACACCCAGACCCTGCAGGCGACCCACGACATACCACTGTACCACCAGGTACCGCAACATTATATAAATATATTTCCAAAATTGACAGCACAAAAAACTTTTTTTGGGGGCCCCAATTTTTTTTAACTTGTAAGGGGGCCCCTGACACTTTTTTTTTTTTTTTCAAAAAACTTTTTTTTTTTAATTTTTTTTTGGGGCTGCAATTTGTTTTTAACTTATAAAGGGGCCCCTGCCATCAATGTTTTTTTAAAAAAAATTTTTTTTTTTTAATTTTTTTTTTTTTGGGGCCCCAATTTTTTAAAAGGGGGCCCTGACCATCAATAGCTTTTTATAACTTGTGTGGGGGGGGTTACTTTTTTAGCACTGATGTCTGTGTGGTCTTTTAACTGCGATGTGGAGTGGGCGGCATATGGGGTGGAGCTTGGTCGTCAGGGTGAGCGGGGCCCAGGGAGCCCCAAAAATTTTGTTGTACGGGGCCCCGTGATTTCTAATGGCGGCCCTGCTTGTATATATATATGTCTGCATTGCAAACAGTGAAATATGTGATAATGGGGAAATCATTTGAACATCTAGGTACAGGAGAGTCAAGTCAAATAAAGGGACATCATACCTGTTTATCCCAATTTGTAGTTGTGGTATGATATATGTTGGACTATATATGGACTGTTCAAAAAGTAAAATCACAAATCTCCCAACATAAATCCTATGATGGACTTTAAAAAGCTATACGGACTTGGACTGAATTTTAAACTATTGTTCACAGGGCTTGAGAAAGAAGAGCCTGTCTGGTCTTGAAACGTCGCTATATATATACATATACAAACCCTCCTGAAGACGGCCTCAGTTGGAGCGCCGAAACGTTGAGCAAGAATAAACTTTCACTTGGCTTTTGAGAAACGAAGTCCTTGAAGTGCAGTTTGTTTGTTTTCTGCTATACTAATGTGTTGACCGGCACCCAGGCATTTGAGGACAGTTTAGAGTGCACCAGTTGTATGGGATTTATATATATACTGTATATATATATATATATATATATATATATATATATATATATATATATATCTATATATATATATATATATATATATATATATATATATATATATATATATATATATATATATATATATATATATAGCTGGCATAGTGAGGTTGTGATTTACACTATTCTTTCACAAAACTGAGTTAGTCTCTACTCAGCTGAACCACCTTAAAGATACTTTGTAGAAGTTGAAGTCTAGAAAATGCATTCTCAGAGACTTTAGCCTATCCGTCATGTAACTTGTACGTATAAAACCTAGACATAAGTTTGTACCAGCCGTGATGCCCCGGAGAACTGAAAGAGACAGCAACACAATGATGAGCTCGTGAGTGCATATTTCTTTTGAAATATAGATGAGAATAAGGTGAGGTGAATGGTATACATTTCATGAAAATAACGGAGTATTTTGCTTTATGATGTATTATTTATATGGAATGCTTGTGGAGCAAGCTCAGTCAGTAACAACATTTGTGTGCTGAAGAAATGAACTGTATGAAAAATAAATCATTTAGATGAGAGATGGATGCATGCCTAAAATTAGAGATGAGAGGTTCTGGGTAATGCAGGAGGGTTAGTGAAACAGTAACTGTTTTAGAAAAAATATCTTTGGGAATCAGAAAAGGTGATCAAGATTGAAGACTTTTATCCACAGAATGTAGATGGATTTATGAGCCTAATTTAAACAATTTTCAGTATCATTGTGACCATTGCGCAATACAATTTGCCCTATGTATGATATTTTGTTTCCAATATAGATGTTCTCCTCATTATAGTGCTTTATTCTAATAAATTTGCAGTATAAGCGCAACTGTTGCGCATTTTCCATAGCCAAATCACAGTCAATTCGATATCATGACGTTGGAGAATCCAGAGAAAGGTCCATTGACCATGTGATTACCCACAACCAATGGGCGCAACCACGATGACGTAAATAACACAAGATTTGGGCACCATTTTGCCTTTGAGACAGCCTTCACAGGCAAAACGACCTTCAGGCATTTGCTCCACTGGGAGGTTCAGCAGTATGCGATAGAATTGGTGGGGCAACAGTATTTCAGGGGGTGGGTGGAATGGTGGCAAAATACATTTCTTGCTGAATATAGGTAATGCCGGACACACCCATGATATTTTTATCATGGTCATATAGACTTATCTTGTGGGCAACCGCTCGTTTCCAGCAATTGGTGTTGCACAAGAACAAGTGACAGGGAATAGGTCATTCATTTTAATGGGTGCCTCTGAGAGGACAAAGTGCAGTTAACCTTCATTTGCACACCATATTGGAATTAAATGTTGGTAGTGATGCACTAAGGTGAATGTTATTAATTGTTGGTCTGTCCTCCGTTCCTATTCACATTATTGACCACCCAATCCACAATGCCACTTATACTCTCCTGATCCCCACAAAACTTGATACAATTAATTTGAGGGCATTCAGGTTGATGTAAGATCTAGGTGGGACCAGTATATTAATTTATTATATATGATGTAATCCCTACAATGGTGATACCGAATCACTATACATCTTTATTTTTAAATGTTTTTTAAAATGATCAGTTCCCTCTTCATTTCAAAGGAGCTGTTAAATTTAATGTTTTAATTGGGTAATTGTTGATATATCAGTGGAATGCAAACTGCTTATTAGATTATTGGCACTCTACGCACTATTAGCACTTTACCAATTGACTATTAATTATTTATTAATTGACTCTGAAAAGACACAATAACGACACTTGGTTTTTGGTTTTCACATAATGAATTTATTTATGGATTGAAATGATCCTGAATTAACCACATCTCATGTTATGATTTCTCACTTACGTATACTATGTTCCAGCTATATACAATTAACTTCACACTGAACGTATAAAGATTGTGCAACACTATTAACTCTTCTTAGCAGTTCCTTTCTTCTCTGTACAAATCAATTAGTGAAACCCACAACTACCACCTCAGCGAAAAGGAAGGAGGTTCAATCTGTTACTCCCCAACTGTTGTTGGACCACAACTTCCACCCCTAAACCTACAACCCTTCAGCCATTGAGCATGGGCTACCTCTGGTGTAAATGCAAAATATAAATAATATATACAACATTTCAAACATACTATGCAATAGAAACCTGTTTGTACTGATACTAAAGACTAGAAAGCAGCAAAATGATTCAGGAGAGGGACATAGCTGGTGATTAGAGATGTCGCGAACTGTTCGCCGGCGAACTTGTTCGCGCGAACATCGGGTGTTCGCACTCGCCGGAAGTTCGCGAACGTCGCGCGACGTTCGCCATTTTGGGTTCGCCATTGTTGGCGCTTTTTTTTGCCCTCTCACCCCAGACCAGCAGGTACATGGCAGCCAATCAGGAAGCTCTCCCCTGGACCACTCCCCTTCCCTATAAAAACCGAAGCCCTGCAGCGTTTTTTCACTCTGCCTGTGTGTGCTGAAGAGATAGTGTAGGGAGAGAGCTGCTGCCTGTTAGTGATTTCAGGGACAGTTGAAAGTTTGCTGGCTAGTAATCGTTTTGATACTGCTCTGTTATTGGAGGGACAGAAGTCTGCAGGGGTTTGAGGGACATTTAAGCTTAGGTAGCTTTGCTGGCTAGTAATCTACCTTCTACTGCAGTGCTCTGTATGTAGCTGCAGTGGGCAGCTGTCCTGCTTCTGATCTCATCTGCTGACTGCTGCAATAACAGTAGTCCTTGTAAGGACTGCTTTTATTTATTTTTTTGTTGTTTTACTACTACTACTACTACTACTACTACTATAAGAGCCCAGTGCTATTAGTCTAGCAGTGTTGGGGAGTGGGACTGGTGTGCTAATCTGCTGCTCCTAGTAGTTCAGCAGCACCAACTTTAATTTTTTTTTTTTAATATTCATTTTTTTTTTATTTTACTTTTTTTTATTTTACTACCGCTGTAGTAGTGTATAAGTTGACCTTTTAGGCATTATTTGCCCTGTAGGCATTATTTGCACACTGTTTTCTTCAACCCGCCATCGAGCTGTGTGACCTTGTTCCCATTCTGTCTAAATATCCATAATATTACCGTCTCCAGAAAAAACACCGGAGTCACTTTTTTCAAGCAGCATTCATATATTTTACGTAATCCGTATCCACCGCTGTAGTAGTGTATACGTTGGCCTTGTAGGCATTATTTGCACACTGTTTTCTTCAACCCGCCATCGAGCTGTGTGACCTTGTTCCCATTCTGTCTAAATATCCATAATATTACCGTCTCCAGAAAAAACACCGGAGTCACTTTTTTCAAGCAGCCATAATATATTTTACGTAATCCGTACCCACCGCTGTAGTAGTGTATACGTTGGCCTTGTAGGCATTATTTGCACACTGTTTTCTTCAACCCGCCATCGAGCTGTGTGACCTTGTTCCCATTCTGTCTAAATATCCATAATATTACCGTCTCCAGAAAAAACACCGGAGTCACTTTTTTCAAGCAGCCATAATATATTTTACGTAATCCGTATCCACCGCTGTAGTAGTGTATACGTTGGCCTTGTAGGCATTATTTGCACACTGTTTTCTTCAACCCGCCATCGAGCTGTGTGACCTTGTTCCCATTCTGTCTAAATATCCATAATATTACCGTCTCCAGAAAAAACACCGGAGTCACTTTTTTCAAGCAGCCATAATATATTTTACGTAATCCGTATCCACCGCTGTAGTAGTGTATACGTTGGCCTTGTAGGCATTATTTGCACACTGTTTTCTTCAACCCGCCATCGAGCTGTGTGACCTTGTTCCCATTCTGTCTAAATATCCATAATATTACCGTCTCCAGAAAAAACACCGGAGTCACTTTTTTCAAGCAGCCATAATATATTTTACGTAATCCGTATCCACCGCTGTAGTAGTGTATACGTTGGCCTTGTAGGCATTATTTGCACACTGTTTTCTTCAACCCGCCATCGAGCTGTGTGACCTTGTTCCCATTCTGTCTAAATATCCATAATATTACCGTCTCCAGAAAAAACACCGGAGTCACTTTTTTCAAGCAGCCATAATATATTTTACGTAATCCGTATCCACCGCTGTAGTAGTGTATACGTTGGCCTTGTAGGCATTATTTGCACACTGTTTTCTTCAACCCGCCATCGAGCTGTGTGAGCTTGTTCACATTTTGTCTAAATATTGATAATATTATCGTCTCTAGAAAAACCACTTGAGTTACTTTTTTTCAAGCAGCATTCATATATTTTACGTAATCCGTATCCACCGCTGTAGTAGTGTATACGTTGACCTTGTAGGCATTATTTGCACACTGTTTTCTTCAACCCGCCATCGAGCTGTGTGACCTTGTTCACATTTTGTCTAAATATTGATAATATTATCGTCTCTAGAAAAACCACTTGAGTTACTTTTTTTCAAGCAGCATTCATATATTTTACGTAATCCGTATCCACCGCTGTAGTAGTGTATACGTTGACCTTGTAGGCATTATTTGCACAGTGTTTTCTTCAACCCGCCATCGAGCTGTGTGACCTTGTTCACATTTTGTCTAAATATTGATAATATTATCGTCTCTAGAAAAACCACTTGAGTTACTTTTTTTCAAGCAGCATTCATATATTTTACGTAATCCGTATCCACCGCTGTAGTAGTGTATACGTTGACTTTGTAGGCATTATTTGCACAGTGTTTTCTTCAACCCGCCATCTAGCTGTGTGTATTATCGTTTCCAGAAAAACCAACTGAGTTTTTGTTGTTGTTGTTGTTTTTTTAAAAATAATGCCAGGCAAAGGCAGGCCGCCACGCAGAGGCCGTGCTAGGGGCCGTGCTGCTATGCAATCCTGTGGCCCTAGCAAATTGCCCAGTTTTAAAAAGCCAATGACCCTGAACTCCCAAAATGCTGAAGAGGTAGTTGACTGGCTTACACAGCACACCCCATCCTCTACCGTTTCTAACTTTACCACAACATCCTCCTCATCCTCCACTGCTATGGCCACCCCACGTAACACTTCCTCCACCACCGGTGCCCCTTCTTCACTGGGGTCAGAGGAGTTATTTTCCAATGAGTTTCTTGAACTGAGTAATGCGCAACCATTATTGCCAGAAGAAGATGAAGGAGATGAGGACCTTACACCAGATTTAATTCTGGCAGAGAACACGATAGAGATGGACATAATGAGTGATGAGGAGGAGGTCCCCGCTGCTGCTTCCTTCTGTGATGTGTCAGAAGAAATTGATGCATCTGAGGAGAATGATGATGAGGAGATTGATGTTTTGTGGGTGCCTAGTAGAAGAGAGCAAGAGGAGGGTAGTTCAGATGGAGAGACGGAGAGTCAGAGAGGCAGTAGGAGAATAAGACTTAGAAGAAGCAGGGAGGACAGCCCGCAGGGATCAGTAGGGCAACAACATGTATCGGCACCTGTGTTCAGCCGGCCAACGCACCCGCCATTGCCGCCAATACCGCAAACTCCGCCAACTTCTACTGTTACCGCCAGATCGCACACTTCCAAAAAGTCAGCAGTGTGGGATTTTTTTAATGTGTGTGCCTCTGACAAAAGCATTGTAATTTGCAATGAGTGCAGTCAGAAACTGAGCCTTGGTAAGCCCAACAGCCACATAGGTACAACTTCTATGCGAAGGCACATGAGCGGCAAGCACAAAGCACTTTGGGAGCAACACCTCAAAGGCAACAGGCAAACTAAAAGCCACACTCCTTCTGGTCCAGCATCTTACTGCTCTACCTCTGCTCTCCTTGACCCGTCTGAACCACCCTCCACTCCGCCTTCCACCTTGACCACCTGTTCCCATTCCCAGTCATCTGCCACCAGCCAAGTTTCTGTGAAGGCCATGTTTGAGTGTAAGAAGCCAATGTCTGACTGTCACCCCCTTGCCCGGCGTCTGACAGCTGGCTTGTCTGCACTCTTAGCCCGCCAGCTTTTACCATACCAGCTGGTGGACTCTGAGGCCTTCCGCAAATTTGTAGCAATTGGGACACCGCAGTGGAAGGTACCCAGCCGCAATTTTTTTTCTAAAAGGGAATACCACACCTGTACCAACATGTGCAGAGCCAAGTTACCGCATCTCTGTCACTTAGTGTTGGGCCAAAGGTCCATATGACTACTGACGCATGGTCCTCCAAGCATGGTCAGGGCAGGTATGTCACCTACACTGCCCACTGGGTGAACTTGGTAATGGCTGGGAAGCAGGGAATGGGTAGCTCAACAACAACAGTGGAGTTGGTGTCACCGCCACGGATTGCACGCGGTTCTGCCACCACCTCTACTCCTCCATCGCTCTCTACCTCGTCTTCTTCTTCTTCTTACTCTGCTGCTGGGTCCTCCTTCTCCTCCTCCACACCTGTGCACCCCCAGCTCCCCTAGGCTATTCGACGTGCCAGGTACGCCGTTGTCACGCTGTCTTGGGGATGACGTGCCTGGAAAGCAAAAACCATACCGGATCTGTACTCCTGTCATCTCTGCAGTCACAGGCCGATCGGTGGCTGACCCCACACCAACTGCAGATCGGAAAAGTGGTGTGTGACAATGGAAGCAATCTGTTGGCAGCGTTGAGACTAGGCAATTTAACACATGTGCCCTGCATGGCACATGTGTTAAATTTAATAGTCCAACGTTTTGTCTCCAAGTACCCAGGATTCCAGGACGTTCTCACCCAGTCCAGAAAGGTGTCGGCCCATTTCAGACGTTCCTACACAGCCATGGCACGCCTTGCTGACATTCAGCAGCGCTACAACATGCCAGTCAGGCGTTTGATTTCTGACAGCCAGACTCGCTGGAATTCAACGCTCCTTATGTTGGAACGTCTGCTGCAACAACAAAGGGCCGTCAACGAGTACCTTTTTGAACTGGGTGGTAGGACTGGATCTGCACAGCTGGGGATTTTTTCCCCCGTTACTGGGTGCTTATGCGCGATGCCTGCAGGCTCATGCGACCTTTTGAAGAGGTGACAAATATGGTCAGTCGCACCGAAGGCACCATCAGCGACCTAATACCCTTCGCTTTCTTCCTGGAGCGTGCCGTGCGACGAGTGACAGATGAGGCTGTAGACCAGCGTGACGAGGAGCTGGAAGCGCGCGATTTCTGGTCGGAATCACCAGAACGAACCCAGGCACCTGCTGCAACGCAGGGAGAGGTGCCAGAAGTGGAGTCAGAGGAGGAAGGTGGCTTTGTGGAGGAGGAGGAGGAGGACCAACAGGAGCAGGCTTCCCAGGGGGCTAGTGGTGACCTTTTGGGGACCCCTGGTCTTGTACGTGGCTGGGGGGAGGAGACCGTGGATGATGCAGTCCTTGATAATGAGGAAGCGGAGATGGATAGCTCTGCATCCAACCTTGTGAGAATGGGGTCTTTCATGCTGTCATGCCTGTTGAAGGACCCCCGTATCAAGAGGCTTAAGGAGAAGGACCTGTACTGGGTCGCAACGCTACTAGACCCTCGGTACAAGCATAAAGTGTCAGAAATGTTACCAACATACCACAAGTCCGAAAAGATGCGGCATTTACAAACCAGCCTGCAAAACATGTTGTACAATGCTTTTAAGGGTGATGTCACTTCAGGAACTCATCAACATTCCAGGGGCAGAGGTGCCAGTAATCCTGCCACGAGCACACCTGCAAGGACAAAGCCCTTTGGCCAGTCTGTAACGTCAGACATGCAAATGTTTTTCTGTCCAAGGCAGCGCCACAACCCTTCTGGATCCACCCTCAAAGAACGCCTCGACCGGCAGGTAGCGGACTACCTGGCATTAACTGCAGATATCGACACTCTGAGGAGCGATGAACCCCTGGACTACTGGGTGCGCAGGCTTGATCTGTGGCCAGAGCTGTCACAATTTGCCATGAACCTCTTGTCTTGCCCAGCCTCAAGTGTGCTCTCAGAAAGGACCTTCAGTGCAGCAGGAGGGATTGTAACTGAGAAGAGAACTCGCCTAGGTCACAAAAGTGTCGATTACCTGACCTTTATTAAAATGAATGAGGGGTGGATCTCGGAGGGTTACTGCACGCCGGAAGACTTGTTCTGACTTCTATGCAGCTGTCCTTCTCTTCAAGCCTCATGACTCCACACACAGCTGTCCTTTAGCGTCCTCCTCCTCCCTCCGCCACCGTTACAAACTAGGGTGCAAACCCTACTGGTTTAATTTTTTCTGGCCTCTGTGCTTCAGTGGCTGCGACCAAAAAAATGCCTATTTTCTGCATTTATATGACATAATTTTTCTGGCCTCTGTGCTTCAGTGGCTGCAACCAAAAAAATTTATATTTTCAGCATTTATATGGCATAATTTTTCTGTCAACTGTGCTTCAGTGGCTGCGACCAAACAAATGCATATTTTCTGCATTTATATGGCATAATTTTTCTGGCCTCTGTGCTTCAGTGGCTGCAACCAAAAAAATTACTATTTTCAGCATTTATATGGCATATTTTTTCTGGCAACTGTGCTTCAGTGGCTGCGACCAAAAAAATGCATATTTTCTGCATTTATATGGCATAATTTTTCTGGCCTCTGTGCTTCAGTGGCTGCAACCAAAAAAATTTATATTTTCAGCATTTATATGGCATAATTTTTCTGGCAACTGTGCTTCAGTGGCTGCGACCAAAAAAATGACTATTTTCAGCATTTATATGGCATATTTTTTCTGGCCTCTGTGCTTCAGTGGCTGTGGCCAAAAAAACTGGGCAAACAATGCCTACAAGGTCAACGACGTTGACCTTGTAGGCATTGTTTGCCCAGTTTTTTTGGCCACAGCCACTGAAGCACAGAGGCCAGAAAAAATATGCCATATAAATGCTGAAAATAGTCATTTTTTGCCATACGTTGACTCAACGTATATGGCAAAAAATGACTATTTTCAGCATTTATGTGGCATATTTTTTCTGGCAACTGTGCTTCAGTGGCTGCAACCAAAAAAACTGGGCAAACAATGTCTACAAGGTCAACGTATGGCGAAAAATTACTATTTTCAGCATTTATATGGCATATTTTTTCTGGCAACTGTGCTTCAGTGGCTGCGTCCAAAAAAACTGGGCAAACAATGTCTACAAGGTCAACGTATGGCGAAAAATGACTATTTTCAGCATTTATATGGCATATTTTTTCTGGCAACTGTGCTTCAGTGGCTGCGTCCAAAAAAACTGGGCAAACAATGCCTACAAGGTCAACGTATGGCAGTTGTTTAAAGAGAACAGTAGATTACTAGCCAGCAAAGCTACCTAAGCTAAAATGTCCCTCAAATCCCTGCAGACTTCTGTCCCTCCAATACAGAGCAGTATCAAGCAGATTACTAGCCAGCAAACTTACTATCATCTGTCCCTGAAATCACTAACAGCTCTCCCCCTACACTATCTCTTCCAAGCACACACAGGCAGATTTTTCAGATACATTTTTGCCCTTGATCCCCCTCTGGCATGCCACTGTCCAGGTCGTTGCACCCTTTAAACAACTTTAAAATCATTTTTCTGGCCAGAAATGTCTTTTCTAGATGTTAAAGTTCGCCTTCCCATTGAAGTCTATGGGGTTCGCGAACCGTTCGCGAACCGCTCGCATTTTTGCGCAAGTTCGCGAATATGTTCGCGAACTTTTTTTCCGACGTTCGCTACATCCCTACTGGTGATGACATCAGGACAACTTGGTGCACCAAGCACTCTGTATAGAAAATTATATAGGGGTATCTATTGTTGAAGTGCTGTTTTGGAGATGAAAAAACATGGATGGGGAATGGGAAATTTTCTTGTATCTTCTAATGGCATTTCTGTATGCCTTTTTTTAATATGAGGTATTTAGAACTTTATCCAGGAGGGGGAGTTGTTGGGACTCAGACTGTTATGATACACATCCCTTATTACATTAACTACATTTTTGACCATTGGTGTTTGGTCATTCATGTCTGCTTAGGTTTATGTAACCTTATATTGGATATATGCCATTTAATGTTTAGTATCTATGATAAAGATTAAACAGTATGTTGTATTCTAATATGATCGAATTTGTATCTAGATATGACCCATTTAAATACTAATGAGGTGGGTGTGTACATTACCTATGCATTTATATAGGATATGATGTCATTGTAATTACTGATGTTTGAGAAAGAAGCGGGAGCTTCGAAACATTGCATATTACTTACCTGTTTGGTAAAAATATTTTTGTTTCTTGCGTAAAGTTATATAGTTGCATAGTTACATATTTACATAGTTAAATCGGGTTGAAAAAAGACATCAAGTCCATCAAGTTCAATCCCTCCAATGAAACCCAGCATCCATACACACACCCCTCCCTACCTTCACATAAAGGGGCAAATTCACTAAAATTCGTAGATGCGCCAGACATAACTTCGCCGCACTTCGCCACACTTCGCCAGGCGTAGTTTCGCCAGCGCTCTGCAAATTCACTAAAATCCGAAGTTGCGCTCAGGGGTAGCGTAAGGTTGCGAAGTTGCACTAGCGTTGATTCGCTAAGCGAAGCGAAGTTACGCTAGCGATGGTTAATTTGCATACGGCGCCAAATTCAAATTTCAATGGAGGAATACGTAGAATCACTACAAATGCCTGGGAAACCTTCAAAACATCAAATAAAATTTTTTTTTTGCCCTACACATGTGCCCACTGTGTAGTTAAGTTGCCATGAGTTAGGAAATGTAGGGGGGAAGGAGGGGAGCCCCAAAAAAAATTTCGATCTTTTTCAGCCTAACATAATATAGAAAAAACGCCAGCGTTTTTTGGGACTTTTTATGAGTAAAAAAGTGCCCTGCTATTTGGCTATAAAATCCTCAAATGTACTTGTAAAGTGTAATCATGTCCCCTCGCAATGGAAAATGTTCCATTTACCACCACTCTTTGTAGTCTATCTTTTAGCCAGTTCTGTATCCAGGTACAAATCCCTTTTTGAATAGCGGCACCACATTAGCAATTGGCAAGTCTCTCTGGACCATGCCAGACCTCAATGAATCCTGAATAGTTAAGTAAAAAAGTTTGACAATAACAGAGCTAAACTCGTTAAATACCCTGGGATGAATACCATCTGGCCCCGGACCTTTGTCTTTATCTTAACATGTTCTACTCTCATTTGAATTTTCTCATGTGTGAATTGTGAATCATTAGTTTTATTACTAGAATTGGGACTATTAAGAAGAAAACCTGATTCCTCATTTGTGTAGACAGATGAAAAATATGAGTTCAGAATCTCAGCTTTTTTTCTGTTCTCATCAACCAGCTGACCCCCCCCCTATGATATTAAGGGTCCCACCCCTTCCTGCTTCATTTTTTTTACTATTTACATATAAATAGATTATTTTGGATTCTTTTTACTGCTTGCTGCAATTTCCCATTTAATATCAATTTTAGCTTGCTTTTTTGCATGATTTATTGGCCTCCTTGAACCTTATAAATGATTTGGCGGTCCCAGCTAACTGGAAAGCCTTAAAAGCACGTCTTTTCTTACCCACCTCAACACCAACACTTCTGTTGAACCAAAAAGGTTTCGCTTTGCAATGATGTTCCTTGCTTACAAGGGGAATATACTGACATGTATATTTATTAAGCAGAATTTTGAAAACTTCCCATTTTTGTTCTACGAAAAGGGGTTTGTATGCTGCAGAGATGCCCTTATACCGTCAAAGTTTGCACATCTAAAATGTTGTGTTTCAGTTACTCCCTTATAGAATTGCCTCTGCAACAGAATCTCAAAAGAGACCAAGTTATGATCACTATTCCCTAAATGCTCACCCACACAAATACTAGAGGTGAGTTCAGTATTATTAGTTATCACAAGATCCAAAAGTGACTTATTCCTAGTAGGTTCTTGAACGAGCTGGAATAAAAAGTTGTCATTCAGCATATTTACAAACCTACTAGCTTTTTCTGTCTTGGCAAACCCATTACCCCAGTCAATGTCTGGATAATTAAAGTCACCCATAGTAATAACTTGACCTAGTTGTGAAGCCGCTTCACAACTTTTTTGTATATATATATATATATATATATATATATATATATATATATATATATATATATATATATACTGTATATATGTTTATCTGCTCTGTGCTCCATAATATGAATAACAAAGTCTGAATAAATGTAGAATGTTTTGCTATGCGGTGAAAAATATCTCCCAAATCAGGATGTTATCAGAGTGAAGTACTAAAATGTCTAATTGCTCAAATACTCCGCTCGTAGCTGACAATCAATGCTAATTAACAGCTCTTCAATCAAGCATATTTTAATAGTGTGGTTCTAAGATGTTATTTATATATATTTTTTTTACTAATTTAAATATATTACCGAAATTGATTTATCAGTCTCTAAAACGGCAGAGAAGTGATGAGAAAACAAATTACCCTTCTCACAAAGTTCCGGCTGGTGCAGCAACAGATTTATACCAGCTGGACGCTATTCTAGCTGATATATGTACAGTCTGGATGGTGCCAGCATTACTTAGAGTAAGTTAATTACGCTGATTGTGTAGAATGTATTCTTTTCATGATTTGGCATATCATTTGCTTTAGTGGTCTTGTTTGGACTAATTTAGCCCTGTCATACTGTAATAAAAGCTACAGAGTTTGTACCAGGCCTTATAACACTTAATAGGAAAACTATGTTTGCTTTTAAATTAACAGCCAGTAAAAACTACCCCACCAGTTTCCCAACACATACTCACGATATCCAGAATACATATTATATACACATGACAATACAAGATTGTATGCAGATTCAGATCACATGGAAGCTCAGAAACCAGTGCATTCTGCATCAGAATTTAATTATCAGCCCCTATAGCATCAGCTTCTATGACAGACAACCCTTGCATTTTGCTTAATGATTTCCAACAACCTCTAAGCTTACAAAATGGAATCCCAAACCCAGAACAAGCCCCAATGTTCTGGCCTCAGCTCACACTTCAGCCTATAACAACCGCCTTTCGCTTCCGAAGGAGCCCTCCGCTACACAGATGCTGCCAGATCTTATAGTGAGAGGACCAGGGAGAGAGTTTTGGGCAGGTAAGGGAACCAAACGTTTACAGGAAGAACGGGGAACAAGAAGTGTGGTCAAGAGACAGGCCGAGTTGATGTCAATCAAGCAAAACAGTACAAAATCAGGAGACACACATGGGTCAAACACACCAGTAACGCAGTACAGAATCGAGAATGATCAGAAATAGGCTAAGGTCAAATCAGGCAGAAAACTAGACAAGGTCAGGGACAGACAGGGTCAAGAAAAGGTTAAACAGACTTAGAATCGCACTCAGGAACTATTGAAAATAGACCTACATTGGGCAAATGCTGGTAGGTTAGGACCCCTTTAAATATTTGAATTTTGCTCTGCTAGCAATTATGTCACACATCAACGTCAAGAATAATAAGGACATGCGTGGGCGTCAAACAGTAGGAGATGCGAGATGCAGCGAGCTAGACCACCAGGTACCCTTATACTTAGGTTCTCAACTGCAGACAAGAGCACATTGAGCAATGGCCTAACAACATCCAAGATGGGGAGCTGCTGGGGACAGATTTGAAGGCCTGGATTGCTTTAGCCATTAATTTTATAGGACTGTTGAACCTCTGGGCTGGTACAGTAAGTTTAATATATAAAATACAGCACATATAACCATAAGCTATAGTTCTCTGTTAATCATACATTGTTAACAAAAAAAATCATGTAGACCATGACTCAATCCATCGTTGGTCCATGCCTTGATCTTCAGAACCTCCATCCACTCTCTACTAAGACCTTTCCTTTGTAGGGTATCTGATTATAGACGAAAGGAGGATTTAGAAACATTATATTAATGAGACTCTCTGATCTAATTAGAGCCATTTAGCCATTTTGTATGAGCTTATCCATCAGAACATGCCCTATTTAAATTCTTGTTACACTGCATATGCTTTAGCAGGGGTGCTTCTGGCTTGAGGCACAGTGGCAACAACGTAACAGAGGAGCCTAGTATGTTGTGTTCTTGAAAAAAGAGATTATACAATACATGGCAAATGATGCTGCTACTCAGAATTGATAGAAGAAATACAAAAGGTATTCAAAGATAACCTACATCCGAAAATATACAACAAACAAACTAAGTTTTTATATAAAATATAGTGAATAATGTACCCCCTCTTGTAAAATATAAGGATATTATAAGTTACCGAGGAGTTTCATGACCATATAAAAACACGAGGCCGAAGGCTGAGTGTTTTTATACGGGTCATGGAACTCCGAGGTAACTTCTAATATCCTTATATTTTACAAGAGGGGGTACTTTATTTATTATAATACACAAGTTTCAGTGAGTCATGTGACAGAAATGACATCAGAACTCACCATTTATAAATGATGACATCAGAACTCACCGTTTATAAGGATAGATATTCATAGCTCTTGTGTATTATATAGGATATAGGTGCATATTTTACACTTGTCCGCCTGCCTCTTGCTATAAATGACTCTTGTTACCTGGGAACAAAATGCTCTGTATGGCTGCAGGCAAAACTCTAAAACACAGAATTTTTTAAATAAAACAAAAGTGATTGTGAAAATACTTTTTATTTCAAACCAGCGCCTCTGAGACACCCATTATATCTGCTGCACTTATCACTAGGTAACACTTTTGCACAGATTCACACACATTACACCTATTACACTCCTCATTTAGCTTTTCCTTTTTCATCTCATTCTACATCTATACCCACACCTGTACTTATACTTATACTCACACACATACACACACAAGTGTGCACTTATATATACAAATTTACTTTGCCTTCATTATAATCTCTTCACAATCACTTTTTTTTTAAATGGGCGTTGGTCTGCCCTTCAAAAGCCGCATATGCAAAAGGCAGGGAAGGATCTAGTCCAGATTGAAAGCAAGCTTTTATATTTTGATCACAGGTAAACAAGTTAGGGACCGCCCTATGGGGTTTACCATGACGTGGTATGGCGGCTTATCAATTTTATGATCATAACTTTGTAAAAAAAAACCTTGTTTTTCTTTTTTAGACAGGGGATTATTGTATTTAAATATGTTTTTATATGGCCTTAGGAGTGCACCCACAACCCTCCTTTTTTGTATCTCTAATGTTATGACCTGGGGGCATCCAAGTAGCGGAGGGCTAGACTTGAAACCAAAGGCGGCTGTTATAGGCCGAAGAGTGAGAGGCGACCGGGTCCTTGAAGTCTGTTCTGAGTTTGGGATACCCTGTATTTCTTTATGGGATAATAAGGAGGGGTGAATGTGGAACAGATATGCCATCATTCAAACAAATGAGAATCCTGATGACCTCCAAAAATAGTTATTGATGCTCACCAACCTAAAAGGTAATTAATAAAACTAATAATTTCTAAAGAGTTTGGACTCCACCAGTCCACTGTCAGCCAGCATATTTGTCAACCAACTGAATCACACCAAGCTCAAGGCATGTAATACTCAAGGAGATGTCAACGAACCTCAGGTTAAGGTTTAATGATCAACCCCTCAACTGCATTGGGGAATGTCTGTGTTCATGGGTCCACCATAACACTAAAAAACACGGGCAAAGTGGCAAGGAGAAAGTCACTACTATCCAATTAGAACATTGCTGTCATCTACAGTTTGCTAAAGACTACATGGATAAGACAGAAGTTCATGGACAGATGAGTCCAAAAGAGAACTTTTTGGTTTGAATGAAAAATGTTATGTTTGTTGACAACCGTATGCCATCTGTGAAACATGGCGGTGGCATTGTCATGGTTTGGGGTTCCTTTGTTCCCTCTGGACCAGGATGGCTTGTCATAATTGATGGAGCTATGAAAATATCAGGGTATGTGTTCATAAACTGAAGCTCAGGAGAAAGTGGGTCATGCAGAAAGACAATTTACCAAAGAAAGTTTATGTTTTGAAATTTCCATAAAATCCCTGACCTTAGTTCTTTAGAAATGTTGTGGGAGGATATAAATGAGTATATTATTGATGTCCAACCAGTGGTCCACCAGCTGTGGTTGATCCTCATCTCTGAATCCACTCAGTGCTAGAAGTTGTATTTCTATAGCGACGGCTCATAGATCGAATTATAATTCCTAATTGTAAATTGTACATGATTAAAATCCAAATATTGCCTTTAAAAAATTTTTAATAAAACTCATAATATTTATATCCATTTCATTATTTTGGTTCAATGTGTTATTGGCTCGAGGTGATGCGGCTGCTGGAAGAAGTAAATCTAACAACCCTGAAATAAATCCCAATAAGCACACAATGAATCCAGAAAAGTGTAGGGACGGGGAACAATAACCCGTAAATAACTTTGAAGGTTACAGCATTTAGTTAATTAATAGCAAGTTGTATTTATTATTAGAGTTGCCTTAATGTGTAGGTGTAAGAGATTACACATTTTATTGCTGCACATAGGGAGGCTCTGGAACTCACACTGTTTCTAGCTGTGATCTTTCAATGATTCATGTTTGCATCTATTTGTTCAGCCTGCTTACACTTAGGTCCATCAATAACCATGACTGCATTCTTCTTTTCAATGAGTCACCCAGAGGTTGTAAAGCATAAAAGAAGTTGGGGCACATGTATAACAAGGGTGCACATAAATAGTATTGGCTGCTGTAGGCTGCATGGAATTGTACTTTACAGACTAAAGGCTACAGTCCCTTCCCAGAGACTATAACCCCCATTTTTACCACCTCTCCCTTCTATACCTGCTATCCCACAGTCACACTCCCTTCCCAGAGACTATTATCCCACTGTTACTATAGGCACCATCTCTCCCTACTATACCTGCTATCCCACAGTCACACTCCCTTCCCAGAGACTATTATCCACTGTTACTATAGGCACCATCTCTCCCTACTATACCTGCTATCCCACAGTCACACTCCCTTCCCAGAGACTATTATCCCACTGTTACTATAGACACCATCTCTCCCTACTATACCTGCTATCCCACAGTCACACTCCCTTCCCAGAGACTATTATCCACTGTTACTATAGGCACCATCTCTCCCTACTATACCTGCTATCCCACAGTCACACTCCCTTCCCAGAGACTATTATCCACTGTTACTATAGGCACCATCTCTCCCTACTATACCTGCTATCCCACAGTCACACTCCCTTCCCAGAGACTATTATTCCACTGTTACTATAGGCACCATCTCTCCCTACTATACCTGCTATCCCACAGTCACACTCCCTTCCCAGAGACTATTATCTCACTGTTACTATAGGCACCATCTCTCCCTACTATACCTGCTATCCCACAGTCACACTCCCTTCCCAGAGACTATTATCCACTGTTACTATAGACACCATCTCTCCCTACTATACCTGCTATCCCACAGTCACACTCCCTTCCCAGAGACTATTATCCCACTGTTACTATAGGCACCATCTCTCCCTACTATACCTGCTATCCCACAGTCACACTCCCTTCCCAGAGACTATTATCCACTGTTACTATAGACACCATCTCTCCCTACTATACCTGCTATCCCACAGTCACACTCCCTTCCCAAAGACTATTATCCACTGTTACTATAGGCACCCTCTCTCCATACTATACCTGCTATCTCACAGTCACTCTCCCTTCCCAGAGACTATTATCCACTGTTACTATAGACACCATCTCTCCCTACTATACCTGCTATCCCACAGTCACACTCCCTTCCCAGAGACTATTATCCACTGTTACTATAGGCACCATCTCTCCCTACTATACCTGCTATCCCACAGTCACACTCCCTTCCCAAAGACTATTATCCACTGTTACTATAGGCACCATCTCTCCCTACTATACCTGCTATCCCACAGTCACACTCCCTTCCCAAAGACTATTATCCACTGTTACTATAGGCACCCTCTCTCCATACTATACCTGCTATCTCACAGTCACTCTCCCTTCCCAGAGACTATTATCCACTGTTACTATAGACACCATCTCTCCCTACTATACCTGCTATCCCACAGTCACACTCCCTTCCCAGAGACTATTATCCACTGTTACTATAGGCACCATCTCTCCCTACTATACCTGCTATCCCACAGTCACACTCCCTTCCCAAAGACTATTATCCACTGTTACTATAGGCACCATCTCTCCCTACTATACCTGCTATCCCACAGTCACACTCCCTTCCCAGAGACTATTATCCACTGTTACTATAGGCACCATCTCTCCCTACTATACCTGCTATCCCACAGTCACACTCCCTTCCCAGAGACTATTATTCACTGTTACTATAGACATCATCTCTCCCTACTATACCTGCTATCCCACAGTCACACTCCCTTCCCAGAGACTATTATCCACTGTTACTATAGGCACCATCTCTCCCTACTATACCTGATATCCCACGACCACACTCCCTTCCCAGAGACTATTATCCCACTGTTACTATAGGCACCATCTCTCCCTACTATACCTGCTATCCCACAGTCACACTCCCTTCCCAGAGACTATTATCCACTGTTACTATAGACACCATCTCTTCCTACTATACCTGCTATCCCACAGTCACACTCCCTTCCCAGAGACTATTATCCACTGTTACTATAGGCACCATCTCTCCCTACTATACCTGCTATCCCACAGTCACACTCCCTTCCCAGAGACTATTATCCCCACTGTTACTATAGGCCCATCTCTCCCTACTATACCTGCTATCCCACAGTCACACTCCCTTCCCAGAGACTATTATTCACTGTTACTATAGGCACCATCTCTCCCTACTATACCTGCTATCCCACAGTCACACTCCCTTCCCAGAGACTATTATCCCACTGTTACTATAGGCACCATCTCTCCCTACTATAAGGGCTGTGGTTGTCTATTAGGTAGCTATGTGTGGCCTAGCAGCCGACAGGAGGCTCTACTTGGCACTATACTAAGTTTTATACAACCAAAACTTGCCTCCAAGTCTGGAATTAAAAAATAAGCACCTGCTTTGAGGCCACTGAGAGCAACATTCATGGGGTTGGTGAGCAACATGTTGGATCACTGCTATAAGCACTACTGGGGCCCTCCATGTCCGTGAGTCCTCCAGCATCCCCTCCCCTGCATCCCCTGAGCATGCTTCCCTGCCTACTGATTCCTGTGACAATATAATCTAATGCCGCATTAGGAATTAATTAGGAATGCAATAGTGACAAAGCAGAAGATAAAGACACTTTATGGGCAGAGAACCCCTCTCATAATCAATGACAAATGTGATATTAAAGAGAAGTATGTTTTTAAAGTAATAAAAGAAAATTCCCTCGCTAGGTAGATTGCTGGTTCAGTTTAATAAGCAGTCAGAAGGGCCGAAAAGTTCATGATTAATGTTGGATAAACTTGGCAAGAAGAGCTTGAAAAAATGTATTGAAAAAACAGTGAGACAATTTGATATGCAGCAAAATAATCAATCGGCAATAAAATTAATAGGCGTAACAAGAAAATGCTGTGATTCCAATGTCTCTCCTGAGCAATCCTGCATTTATAAATATAATTCTGACCTTCAGATGGGAGAAGTGTGGCTGTAAATCCTTCTGCACATTTAAACTGAAAGAGGTTGGTTGTTTAAAGGATACATTTTTCTATTTTTTGTTTGTTATGGGTTTTTTTTATATTTATTTGTTTAATTTAGTGAATGGAAGCTGAATACCAAAACTACAAGCCATCTGTTTGCCATGACTGAAATATAAACAAACCATCAAACCAAACCAGTAGCCAGACTTCGGAGAAATAAATGGGGATGTATATTGTAAGTTCTATGGGGTATATTTATCAAAGAGTGAAGTTAATAGTGAAGTTCCGCCACTAGAGTGAAATTCCGCCACTTCCAATTAATTTCTATGGGGTTTTTAAAGGCGTATTTATCAAAGGGTGAAATTTCACTTCCACCCATTGATAAATACGCCTTTCAAAATCCCATAGAAATGAATTGAGAGCTGCGGAATTTTACTCTAGTGGCAGAACTTCACTCTTTGATAAATTTACCCCTATGTGAGAGAGACCTGCATTGAGTTGGATACCTGCAAATACCCAAGTTGCTGGGTTTTGGGCAGAGAATCCTAGATTGCCTGACTGGTCAAGCTGGCTGAGGGTACAGTCCTACTACTCTCTTTTAAACCTGGTTAAAGGTTGATAACCTTCCTGGTTACCCAGTTCTCAGGTTGAAATTAAGTTTAACCTGTGGGTAGGGCCAAAGAGAGAGTTTGGTTTAGGGGTGATGTGACTAGGTTGGTCCGAGAGGGGTTGGAGATCAGCAGGTCCAGCTCACATATGGGTAAGCCCTACTGGCTCAATGCTGGACTCAACTCTGGATCTCATAAGGGGTCATTTAAGTCTTTCTCTGAATGTTAACTCTTTGAGTGGAGATCTTTGCCCCAGGTGGTACTACTCATAGCCATAGCCAACTGCAGAAGAAGTCAATGTGCTTCCAACAAGTGCATCTTCTGAGCAGAAATACTGCTCTGCTTTGCTGACTCAGTAGCCCAGATCTTCTCCTTGGCTCAAGAGTGTATAAAGGGATTAGCCTTAAGGGCAATTAGGATGATAACTAAAAACAATAGCAATAACAATACATTTGTAGCCTTACAGAGCATTTGTTTTTTTTAAGTGGCTTCATTGACCCCCATTTCAAAGCTGAAAAGAGTTAGAAGATAAAGGGCAAATAATTAAAAAACTGAAAAATAAATAATAATGAATGCCAATTAAAAAGTTGCTTAGAATTTGCCAATCTATTACATACTAAAAGTTAACTTAAAGGTGAGCTGCTTCTTTAAGCAATGCAATGAGATACTATGAAGGCCCAGCCCGAATTCTGAATGCCTAGTGGAACAATAGCGTCCCTTGGATATGAAACGCATAGGGCGGATGGAGATGATGCTTTTTTAATGCAACTTTTAATAAAATATTCTAGTTTTACTTTCCGTGACCCCTTATGGAATCCCTTAGAGTGCCCAGCTGCCCCTTCTGCTATTAGTCACCTTACTATAAAGCACTGCACAATTTATGGGATTTTTTGGTGGTTATATTTTGATTTGTTGGCTTTTGCTCAAAGATGACTATGTATATGTTAACGTTTTGATTAGGTGGTATTAAGCTAATGTTTTGTGGAGGATCCAATAAGTCCCAAAACACTGGATTTAATATCTATTTATTTCATATGAAATTAATTATTTCATACTTTTGGTTTTATTTTCCATGTGATTATGAACTTGTACAGAAGCAACATTGATTGTGTCTTTGAAAGTAAAAGTATTTTGAAGAGCATCTTCGACGCATGGCTCTCTCAGCATCCCCTGACGATCAATATTCCCCGAGCTCTATTCTCACTCCTTTCTTGTTGACTCTGTATTGGAATACAGTTTCTACTAAAAATATCTGATTCCAGGATAACTGCGGGGTCTCTAAATATCTCAGAACCATAGGTTTGCAAATTGTGGGTGGGACATTCCACTCCACAGTGGAAAGGGGCTCCAAAAATAAGTGCAAGGAACCTAGCTTCAATACCTGTGCAAGAATAAGATTAAATGCTTAATTTTATTTTGTAATATACTGAGGTGACTGATACAGAGGAGTCCACCCAGCCTTCCTCCACTTACCTTCCTGTTTCTACAGGGTGAATCATCAGGGTAGAAACATAGTACATGTATGTTAAGTCTAGGGCATTTGCATTAAGTCTTCCCAGAGCCATCCCAGAAGAACCATGAAGGATGGACAGCTTGTGACCAAAATATCTGGTCAACTGCCTTTCCAACATCTCATTTTCAGATCAAGAGTATTAATATGAAGTTGCTTCTCCTTTTGTAACAGCCTCTACAGTCCTTATAAGGTTTTCCACTAGATGATGGATGTTGTTGATGGGATCAGCTCCCATTCAACTACACAAGAATTGGTGAGGTTGGGCACTGAATCAGGCCTGTCTCATAATCGGGGTTCCAATTCATCCCACAGGTGTTCAGTTGAGTTGAAGCACAGGGTTCTGTGCAGGCCAAGTTCTTCCATTCTCACTGCAGCAACCCCATTTTATATGGAAATGATTGTGCTAATTCAAGAAAAAGTGCCGCCCACAAAGTGTTGCCACAAAGTAGTGAGCACAGAATCGTCAGGAATGCCATTGCATTCTGTAACCTTAAGGTTTGCTTTTAATGGAACTAGGAGACCTAACCCAAAACATGGAAAACATCCCCAGATCAGTACAGTATTCCCTGCACCAAACTTTACCATCTGTATTATGCATTCAGGCAGGTAGAGTTCTCCTGGAATCTGCCAAACCCAGATTTTCATTCCATTGCCATTTACTACTCAAGAGGATACTGCAGAATCCAATTTTCTTTACACTACAGCCAAGACGTGGCATTACATATGGTGATGTTAGGTTGTTTGTCGCTAATCTTCCTTATTTTCTTGCCTGAGATTGTTTCTGGAGACAGTTTGAAACTCAGCATTGAGTTTTCCAACTGAGGACATTTAATTTTACATGGTAGGTCCAGATAATGTTGGCCACACAATGAAGAGCAAAAATTGTCTAGAAAACACAGACTTACAGAAAACCGCATTGTTGTCCTTCCAGTTGACCACACCGGGTGTGCAGTTTACCAAGGACTCCCCTTCCTCCCAAGTCTCTACCCTAAACCTTGGATTCAGTGCTCCTTGGCTTTGCACATAAATGTGTTATTATATGTAACTGTGCAACTATTTATACTATATATATTTATCTAGACTGTGAAAATATTTTGATTCATAATAGAGCAGCAAATGATTTTTAGAGACTAGGAAACAAATTGAATCCTTCCATCAGGCGGTCTTTCCGAGGCAACAGGAAACACAAAATAAATACTTGTCAGAGAAGGCTTGTGTCTGGCTGCTCGGTGTGAGCCCCCCAGCGCCCCTCTGCCTTCTTTGCTTCATTGTATTGATCCAAACCTTCACACAGAGAGCTGAGATTCCTGCATCCAAATTGCAAACGGCATTAATCTAATTCTGGCCTTTCCAGGGCAATAATATAGGATAAATAGGAGATGAGACATTTATCCATCTCTACCTTTCAGCTGTCGGGTGGAATTAAATTAGTGATGTTTTTGCTCAGAACAAAGCAGGATACTCATTAAATAGGCTTAGATGGTGATACTCATCACTGATATGCAGCACAACATAGCCTTTACATAGTGCTGTGCAGTGACTATTAATGCAATGTACACTGAATTCTTCTGTTTATTTGATTTAAGTTATATGGTTTCATTTTACCCTCCTTGTGTCCTCCTTCCCCTTCAGTAGAGCTCCCTGATAGCACAGCAGCTGAGGTTTCTAACA
This sequence comes from Xenopus laevis, assembly GCF_017654675.1. NCBI lineage: Eukaryota > Metazoa > Chordata > Amphibia > Anura > Pipidae > Xenopus > Xenopus laevis. The sequence continues at coordinate 121,951,701 of NC_054376.1, forward strand.
AGGCAAACATACATCAAGTTCAATCTTTTGCCCAAAAATATTACATTTTAGTTGATCCGTGGGGCAATGCCGAGAAACCAAAGATAAAATGAAAAGAAGATTTTTATCTGCAGTAGCCATTGAAATAAATAACATTGTACACTGGATTTGGGTTCTAACATTTTTAGTTGAAAAGTATATATTATGCTGTTTTAAATTATACATATATCTTATAAAACCAGAAGTAGCCCATTGGATGAATACTGCCCTTCAAGGTAATTTTATGACCCTCAAGATACTTGAAGGACAAGGAAATGCAGAATCACTGGAGAGGGATTCCTAGTTATTAGGCATCCTCTACTGATTTTATTTGCTTGCTTCATAACCTGGGCCAGTGTTCCTCTTCTTCCAAGAGTACATTTCTTTTCATTTTCACACTGTCATACACAAAAGGCCAGTTAGTGTTAGATTTGAAGATAATGATCATTCTCTCTCCAAGACACACTGAGCTAAAAGGTCAGTTGGGGTGTTATATAGGGATATTGGCCATTGTCTCTCCAGAAACCCATGAAAACTCATATAGAAGGCCCGTTAGGGTGAGATTTAGGGATAATGGTCATTCCCTCTCCATTCTCTCTCTCCAAGCTAAAAAGTCAGTAAGTGTGGGATATAGGAATAATTGCCATTGTCTCTCCAAAAAAACCATGAAAGTTCAGATAAAAGACCAGTTAGAGTGAGATTTGGAAGAAATAGTCATTCTCTCACCAAGATACCACAAAAGTCAAGCTAAAAGCTTAATTAGGGTGGGATATGAGGGATAATGGCAACTGTCTCTCCGGAAACCCCTGAAAGCTAATAGAGAAGTCCAGTTAGGGTGAGATTTGTTGATAATGGGCATTCCCTCTCCAAGATACCACTGAAAAACAAGCTGTGAAAAAAGGGTCGGTTAGGGTGGAATATGGGGATAATGGTAATTTTCTCTCTGTCATATCCTTGAAAGCTCAGTTAGAAGGCCAGTTAGGGTGAAATTTTGAGATTTGGACCTAGATCTTCTTGGTACTATGATTGACTAGCAGATACATCATCATTTCTTATAACTGTGACTTTGTTATGAGCAAAGGAGGGCCCTGAAAATATATTAGTTAGGGGGATAAGGGGGGCTTGACGCAAAAATACGCAACAGTTTTAACAAGGTCTAAGTGTTAATTAATTCTGGAGCATCTGGAAGGCTGCGTGTTGCCCACCCCTGTCTGAGAGGATGATACTTGAGGTCATTAGAAAAGAGAAGATAAACTGATTTTTCTATTGTCGCTTTCATCAAATTCATTCCCTAATGCCACAGCTCAAGAATACACGTTGTTAAAAAAAATTTAATCTCTGAATTGGGAAAATGTATATTTTTGGTACTGGATAGTAAAAGGTACTGTTATAGCTGCTTCCTATCACTGTTGAAAATCCACGGGCACTGAGAGACAGCAGCACAGGCAAAGTTAGCATTCACCCTGTGATTGTCAAAGCAGTCACTCAACTGTGAGCTGATCCAATCCCTAAACAGGTTCCACAGCAGGATTCCACCAGCTGTCACTGGCATAAATGACTTGTTGGTACAGACTTGGTTTTATAGATATATATATATATATAGTTGTGTTCAGAATAAAAGCTGTGTGCAGTGAATAAAGCTCAAAATCCTGACAATGGCTTTGATTCCCATACACACAAATGCATTGGGAACACTGCACATTCTATTCCAAGTCAAAACATGAAGAAAAATGTATGAAATTTGTGTAATTCCTGCATTCTTCTTTACAATCTCAAACATTCACTGTAGGAACTGAGAAATGTTTCTAGATTTTGCTTTCCTTTGAATGACTGAACTAATATTGATTTGTATAATCCGTGTTTCTGGGAACTGCTGCACATCTGTGTTACATGGAGTCCACCAACTTCCAACAACCTGTTAAATTCCACAATTCTTTCCATTTCTTGCTTTTGCCTCACAAACACCATTGTTGATGTCATCCTACAAGTTTTCTATTGGATGTAGGTGCTCCATAATGTCAATCTTGTTGGTCTGTAACCAAGATGTTGTTGGTTTACTGGTGTGTTTGGGGTCATTGTCTTGTTGAAACCCCCCTTTTAAGGACATTTCATCTTGGGGATAAGGCAACATGACCTCTTCAAGTATTTTGATGTATTGAAACTGATCCATGATCCATGGTATGTGATAAATAGTCCCAGCACTCCAGTATGAGAAACATCCCAATATAATGATGCTTGTGCCCCCGGCTTGAATCCGGCGTTTGGCTATCTGCGGCCACTAGACCCAAAAAGAACAATCTTGCTTTCATCAGTCCACTTAATGTTGGTCCATTTCGCTTTAGGCCAGACAATGTGTTCTTTGGCAAATTGTAAGCTCTTCAAAAGGTCTTATTTTTTTAAACAATGGGATTTTGCGGGGGCTTCTTGCCGATAGCTTGGCTTCACAGAGACGTCTTCTAATTGTAAAAGTATCACAGGTAACTTCTTTGCCATTTTGGCTATTCTTCTATCCATTCCAATGGTCGTTTTCCATTTCCTTCCACGTCTTTCAGGTTTTGGTGCCATTTTAAAGCATTTCAGTTCATATTAGCTGAGCAGCCTATATTTTCTCCTCTCCAATTAACTTTTTAATAAAAGTACACTGTTCTTCTAAACAATGTCTGGAACGAACCATTGGAGTCAGATTTTCAGAGAGAAATACACTATAACCAGCAGGACAACATTTGCTCCTTCCTTCCTTAAAGGAGAAGGAAATTCCCTGGGTGCAAAAACCCTCCCCTGTGTTGCCCCCCTCCCTCATCCCTCCTGGCCTACCTGTCCCCCCGGGTAAATGCCCCTAACTTGTTACTCATCCCTCTGTGCAGGTCCTGTCCATGGAGTTCCCAGGCGCCATCTTCTCCGAATCGGAGCATTTACTGGTACGGATCTACTGCGCATGCGCCAAAAGTCACAAAGATTTCCAATTTCACTTTGTGACATTCGCCGCATGCGCAGTAGATCCGTACCGGTAAATGCTCCTACTGCGCATGCGCCAAAAACACCGGTCAAAGCAGGAAGAAGACCGCTTCGGAGAAGATGGCGCCTGTGAACTCCGTGGACAGGACCTGTGGAGAGAGGTGAGTAAAAAGTTAGGGGCATTTGCCCGGGGGGACAAGTAGGCCAGGGTGGAGGAGGGATGGGAGGGCAACACAGGGGAGGGGGAGGGATTTTGGCGCCCAGGGGGTTTCCTTCTTCTTTAAATGAAGGGCTTGTAATGCTATTTTGAGATATATTAGACCAATAAAGTTTAATGTGAAGGGTGACACTTGACTCTTAACACACAAAGCAGGGCCTTTGTAGTTAAACTACAACTCACATAGGCTATATAGGCTACATAGGCTACTGTGCTTAAAAATAAATAGAAACTACGCCAGGAGGTTCTTGCAGAAAACAAGCAAAATAACTTTTATTGTCCAAGACAATATATACACAGGGTTATACTCACATCCACAGAGGCAAGGTTCTAGCAGATGGTAATATGCCAAGCAAGTTAGGCAGAGACAACAAGATGTGGCACTATGTGGAATAATAGGGTAGTTGAAGGTGCACCTCAAGGATGAAATGCCCGGGTGTGATCTGGATCCCATACAGTGGAATGTACAGGGAGAATGAATCTAAGCCTGATTCTCTGTCCAACTGTGGTCCCTTCACTATAGGCAAACTCAGAGCCTATGGCAGAGCTACTCCCTACTACAATCCTTGTAGGAGCACATGTTGCTAATGCACCTCTCTTTATTACTCTCCTAGAGACTACTATGCAAGGGTCAACCTGTCTCTGGCTAAGTCTCATTCACGGGGTCCCTGCTCCCCAACTTATCACTAGAGGTTCAGTCCCCTCTAGGGAAACATGGCTTTACTGGGCCTTGGTGTAGCCAGGCTCCCTGGAACATATCCAGCTGGTCAGCAACCAGAAGCCAAAGAGAAAGATCCACCCCTAACCAGACACTATGTTAAAGTGTGGCAGGAAGTGGTCGTAGTCCAGTAGGCCAATAAAAGAAATGTGTAAATTAGAATCTAGATACATGCGAATCTACATAAATATCTTAAAATGTTGTTTATTAGTGTGCGAACTCAGGCACACATTTGTTTCCACCAAGTGCCAATGTCCGTTCCAGAGTGCCCTAGCAGTTACTTTCCTTTTCCTTTCCTAGCAGGAGATATGGATTTGACTACAGTAAATTCAAGAGAGCAAATGAAACCTTCACAAAGATATATAGAGAGGAAGGGTTGGAGATAAGATTGCTAAAAATGAAACATGGAGCTAGAAAGGCAATGGAAAGCAGAACTGAGCTCGTTTTAATGATCAGTCAGACTAAGGAAAGGAGAAGGGGAAAGGATAATTACTTTGTGCTATAAGCTTGTAATGTGAATACAAATAGCACATTATCTACAAGCAAGCTTAGGCATCCGAAGAGTACCAGACCTGTACTTACCCAGAATGTGGTGAAATGATACAGGTTTCCTGCCCCAGCACGGTGACCCCAATGACTTGTTTGTGAACAACATGTTGCTCACCAACCCATTGGATGTTGATCCAAGTGGCTTCCTAGCAGGGGCTAATTTTTAATTCCTGGCTTGGGGCAAGTTTTGGTTGTACAAAAACCTGGTGTATTATTGCCAGAATTCTGCTGGAGCAGCACTATTAACTGATTCATTTTGAAATTGTTTTTTTCCCCATGAAAGTATCCCTTTAACTAGTGGCATAGCCGGTACCATTAAGCCTATCCTGGCACACCAACAACAGAGTACTTACAAATCTCGTCTGCTCTATCTAAACTTAGGATCCATTTCCTTACCATGAAGTGCTGTCATCTGCTTCAGCTTGTTATCTGCTGGCCTCTCAATCACACGATGCAGCTCTGCTGCGCTGAATCTGAGATGTAAGTAAAGAGTTAGGGGCATTTACCAAAGGTAAGAGCTAGGCTGGGGGAGCATAAATTAACATTTCTAAACTCTCTACCACTTCCTAGTGGTAAACATTAAATACTACTGTGGAAATTCAGGAACTGGATATCACATGAGGTGAAAAAATAAGGTATATTTGACATGAGCTCCGTGTATTCTAAACACAGAACCGCAAACAAATGAATCACAGAGTTTTTATAGAATGGATTTACTGGTGGGAGATTTCTCTCTACAGCACAGACAAAACAAATAACTGCTCTTACAGCCAAGCAGATGGCTCTGTCCTCAAGGCCTGGGTACAAGTGACCAAGGCTAGCTAGAGAACAGAATCCATCCAAGTCACTAAATATAAGATAATTTCCTTCTTCCTTCTTCTTACATATTTCTTTCTATGATAAAAGTAATGTTTAGGTCAGATTTTGGTAGAACTAGTTTGGTAGTTAAAATTTGTTTGTGTACAAACATAGATCTAGGGTAATTATCTACTGTGTAAATACTGAGTTTTGGCTAGAAAAGATGCTTGTAACTTTATTCGATTCTAACAGACCGCTATTTCCTTCTAGAATAAATACGGTAATATGCTTATTAAAGGAAAACTATACCCCCAAAATGAATACTTAAGCAACAAATAGTTTATATCAAATTGAATGACATATTAAAGAATCTTACCAAACTGGAATATATATTTACATAAATATTGCCCTTTTACATCTCTTGCCTTGAACCACCATTTCGTGACTCTATCTGTGCTGCCTCAGAGATCACCTGACCAGAAATACTACAACACTAACTGTAACAGGAAGAAGTGAGGAAGCAAAAGGCAGAACTGTGTTAATTGGCTCATGTGACCTTACATGTGGTTTGTATGTGAGCACAGTGAATCGAACGATCTCAGGGGGCGGCCCTTATTTTTTAAAATGGCAATTTTCTATTTATGATTACCCAATGGCACATACTACTAAAAAAGTATATTATTATGAAAATGGTTTATTTACATGAAGCAGTGTTTTACACATGAGCTGTTTTACTCAGTATCTTTTAATAGAGACCTACATTGTTTGGGGGGTATAGTTTTCCTTTAAATGGGTTTTCTACAAGCAAGTTGAGCACATCAAAGCCCCATTATTTAAGCATGAATAACCACGGCATTGTAAAATAGTCGCCTTACCATTCAGCCCACTGATAATATGTGTTGCCGGAATTGTTCTACAAATGCCCGGGATTTTTCATCAATAACCCCATTAAAGACGAATTTTCAAAGCCAGCGATGCTGATTGCATAAAAGAGTGAGATCGGACAAAACAGATCAAAGAAAATTTTCTCTGGAGGTGGCAATGGGAATTTACCTTTTCAAAGAATAACTGCACCATTAAAGGGAACCATCTCTAAGGGGAAAAAAAGAGATGTTTTGTGAGATTGAAATGCGTTTTCCTTTTTTTTCCCCTGCTCTGCAGTTTTCTTTCAGTTCAATAGTTTTTCTTCATCTGGAATTATATTTTTTTTTCTGCTTGTTCATTAGAGTCTGGGAGCTACGTTCTGTGCAAACTGCATTCTAAATATTGATTTCCGGTGTGTGTTTTATATTAGTTCTCTATCACTGCAGCAAATTAGCATTCAGCGGCATGGAAATTTAGCCTAGAACAGTCGCTGTTCACATTTCCCAATGGAAATAGCCATAAATGTGAACTTTAAATTGATGCCTGTAGTCATATCTTTTTTTTAAGGTACAGTTCAACATAACAGCAAAATACCAATAAGGGTAATAACTGAGCCGGCAATTGCTTATTTGTTATGCGCTGTAACAAACAAACACAAAAACTGGAATGACATTATAATGGACAATGCAATGATTTTACCCCCATGAAGGCACCATTAACCGCATAATTGCACCAGACCAACCAGCAACCAGTGAAAAAATGATCTGTCTAATTGGTTGCACTCAACAAATGTGGCCACGCTGGAATAAAGTAAAAAAAATTAGTTGTTCCTGCTCTTTTGCTTTAGAAATAGAACACAAGAGTTCCAAGAAACATAACATTTAATGGCAGATAATGACTGTATTTGCTATCTAGTACTTTCCCTGCCTATATAAAACACCTGGAGCAAGTAAAGAGACCCTTAAGAGGAGGAAATTGGGATAAACTCCTGCTTCAAAGTGAAGCACGGTGGATAATGAAATTAGATTGCATTAAACCTAAGGGTATGAATGACCATAACAGCCTTAAATGTTTTTTGTAATAACCTCTCATGTAACAATGTCTCCTCCAGCCCGTAAACCCCCTTTTATGTTTTTCTTGCTACTTAAGAGCTAAATGATGCTAACTATTATCATTGTTGTTTCCTTTCTTTTAGATATTAAGTATCAGATAGCGGTGTTGAATTTTTTACGGGACTCCTGCCGTGTAAGTAATTACTAACATATTCTTATCAGTGTAAAGTACTGATACAGGAGTTACCCATTCTATTAACATAAATTAAATAAATACATGTTATTATGAACATATGCAAATTTGTTAAATAAGAATATATACATGCTTCCTGTGACCCTTGAGTAGGCATTTGTTTGCAGTACTTTTGAATTTCTTGTATTTTTACCAGGGTTAGGCTGTGAATTGCAATTTCCCGGTTACGAATTTTATACTATACACTGGACTTATGGACTTCACTTACACTGTGGAATGACACTTGGACACTTTGGATTTGTTCATTTGGACTTTTAGATCGATTTTTACTCTATATTTATTCAATATTTATTGTTCCAAACAGCAGAGTTTTCTACATCTTGATTGGATTGGGGGAGGTTCCTGGAGGGAAGGAGGGTATTTAACCTCATGTTTAATTGCACTTCCTATTACACTTGAAAAAGGGTTTTACCCGAAACATGTAGTGTGTTGCACTGCACAATAAAAACACATGCAGTTTGAAATTACTGCTTTGAAGCTGTTTATTCCATCAATTCCGACTTTATCGTATACCTTTGGGAGTGTGGCACAGGCTCCTAGGAATTTGCAGCGATACCACATTTGAATCTACGCGCTGGGACCAGTAATTTTGTACGTCTTTATATAAAACACCTGACCTTACTTAATGGCTACCAAATCTCCAGCCGTGGTTATGCTTGTTTTTCTCCAAAATGACTATTCTATCCTCTGGCTGAAGTGCAGTAACAGTGAATGTAAAAGTTGAGAAATGTAGGCTGTTCCCATTACGGAAGGCACAGAGGTAATGGGAGACCCAGCTGCAGCCATTTATAGGGGGGAAAAATCTGACATTTTTATATTTTCAGCACAAAATGCGCTCTTACAAACACGGACATCCATTTATGACATGTTTTCTCCAGGATCCTGTTAAAATCTTAATTTCCTTTATTTTTATCAATACATAAAAGTTGTCAGCATTGGCACAGTTTATTAAACAACTACTGACGCGTTTCGTGCCCTGTTTCCTGGCAGTTCCTCAGAGTATGACATAACTTTCACAATTTACAACTTTATTGATACCACAACATTCAGACAAATCCTTAAAGGGTAAGAGAATAAAGTTATCTGTTGCCAGCATGTGGGACTAAATCTCACGTGAGTAGTTTGGCCATGTCAGATCTAGTTTCCAACCAGGATTGTGTACATTACCAACCAGGACCAGCTACCACTGTGCACAATCTTGGTTGCCAATTGCTGTCCAAGAGCTAGAAACTTTGGTAGGGCCAAAGATGGTGGCACCAACCTATCTGCACAATTCTGCAGTTACAGTGCTGGTACAGGAGGACTTTTAAGGGCCGGCAACAAAGCAATGTGGTTATGGGCAGGAGGGACTTTGTGGGGGGGATCAATTAAATACAGGGGATGGGAGTTTTATATTTTTGAATTCACTTAATGGAAATGTTAAGATATTATATATAACTAGTTTCTATGGAAATGCCACTGACACTTCTAGCAGTTTCTGACTTGTATAGACTTCCAGTGACCACTAACTGTCAGTTTTGATGTTATTGCTTCCTGTAGGCCTCTTGACATGTCACAATCTTCTTACAAGAAGTCAGTAAAGATCATGGCCCCATGACCAAAAGAGCATGATTTGAAATAACGGGTGGCGTGGCTGGCTGGGTTTCATTTTGCAATGAGCGGATCCATCAATTTGCATTTATAAGAAGTGTCAACCAATCTGGTAACCTTTTGGTTGGTCCAAAGTCAATACCAACTTAATAACTCCACTGTATAATTCAGCAAGCTGTTGAACACAAGACATTTTGATATCCATTTCAAGGCAGATTTTTTTCAATTATTGGTTCAGGATAAGAAATGTATTTTCCCATTTCTGAGAGTAGGACTCCACCAACGATTTTGTCGCGATCCGATGCGCTTCAACAAAACGCATGCGTGGTGTTGCAGCGTTGATGAGATGCAATGCAACAGCATGCAGCGTCTGCATCCTACAGTAGTGTCACGTCGGATCAACGCTGCGACACCTTCCGACAATTCTATCTCTTACCTTATTTTTGTTGCATGCGTTTTGTCGCAGTGTGTCGAATCACAACAAAATCGTTCATGGAGTCCTACCCCCCTAATCTCGTTAAAACTCCTTGCAAGCCATAGCCCCTATTTTAGAAAATGGATTTTGTTACCCTTCCTTGCAATGTCAAAGGAATTGGTCATTATCCACACCCACTACTATAACATTTCTGAAACCTGCAGAACATCCCTAAGGATGCGCCTCGACTACACCTCACTGCTGGAATCTTTCAGAACTACGTTTGCATTTTCCAAAACACTGGTTTATTGATCCAGTTCTCTTGAGTGAAAAATAGAATTTGACAGAAGATGGATATTAAATTGACTTTTATAACCTGTTTTTGTGCTTTTTTATTGTTTTATTGCAGTGTTGGCAAAACTTTGTTTTGAACAAACAGAGAAGAAACACAAATCATGTGCTTCTTCTAGTCATGCTAGAAGAAAATGTATATGGAAAAAAACCATATAAGAGAGACCAGATTGGGATTTGCATTGCATAGAAGTAGGTACAGTTATGATGATGAAGCTGACAAAAAGAGAATGTTGTAATATTATCAGTTGGACTGGGCTGGCTGGACACCGGGAATCAACCTGGTGGGCCCTACCAACCCAGACCTGCTCCCCATCAGGAACTTTGGGTGCCCAACCCCTGATCACAGGCACAAGAAGAACATGGAGCACACAGGGGGAGCTGCAGGCTAGAGGCAAGTTTCATGAGTGGAGAAGTTCATGATTGCGGTGGGGAGGCCCTAAGGTGACAGCACTGGTGGGCCCCAAACACCCCAGTCTACTACTCAATCATTGCACATCCGCAGGAAGGTTCTGTGATTATGCAATGACTTTTATAATATCTCCAAACAACAAACAAGTCTCAAACATAGTGAAGCAGGCAGTATTTTGATTTCTTAAAATGAGGTTGGTGACACAACTGAAAAGAATTTGGTTTGGGAATATGTTTTAGAGTTGGCCCGAGACTTGCATATAGGCTGTGATATTAAAACTATGGTTAGGGGTCACCTTGTCCCAAACTGAACTGCAATTGTGTCTGCTCTTAAAAGTTCCTGGGTTTAAGGTATTAGTTTGTTGGTGAGTCCTTAAGGCAAGGAGGAGCTATTGTGACCAGTCGGGAATAGGACAGGTAAGAGCAGGACGGAGCAGTCCAAGATACAGGAACAGCCGAAATCAGGACGGAGTGGGCAAAGAGACAGGATTAGGTTGTACAATCTCAGGAACAGGACTGGAGTGGGAACAGGAGTGGAGCAGGAACAGGTCTGGAGAAGGAACAGGAGCAAGGGCAAGGGGCACTGGGGACAAGCCACAGTGTTCAAGCTTTTAGGCCAGTGTACTTAGAAGTACTCTGCGCTATAGCATCTAGTGCCCTTTCCCAGAGGAAATCAATGCATTAATACATATATAAATATAGCCTAGAAGAGGAAATGTGAACTAATAGCGATTTGGTAAAGGTTATAGAGCTTCTGCTCAGCTGTAATAAGGATTCATTACTGGGTCTAGATACTGTATGTTCGCTGTGTTTATTCATTGAAGTAGGTCTTGAAAGCAAAACATCAATCCTTAAACATAATATAATATACAATGTTATGGAGAGTAATGAATGCTAAGGAAGATGTGATTAGGAATTGTTGGACAAACCGGCCTATATATATAGTAGAGGGCATCTAATGTACAGTTGATAATGAAAGGACTTGTGACTTTTGGACAAAGTGAAATGGGTGTATGAGACCTGAGTAGGAAAAAAGCATCTTATGATTCATGGGAAGTATTATGTTCAAGGCAGTTGGGGCCTATATATATATATATATATATATATATATATATATATATATATATATATATATATATATATATATATATATATATATATATATATATATATATATATATATATATATATATATATATATATATATATATATATATATATTGTACATAATAATATGCAAGGTGGTCTAGATAAATATGCCTATGGTGTTGCCCTCGCGGGTGTCAAAGGAAAATAGGTGGAAGGCAGAGGGGTCCATTATTTTTGGTCTCTACTTACCTGGAGTTAGTGGATTGCAGCAAGTTTGTTGGCAATGGCAACCTTTAGAGCAGTGATCCCCACCCAGTGGCTCATGAGCAACCCCTTGGATGTTGCTCCCAGTGGCCTCAAAGCAGGTGCTTATTTTTGAATTTCTGGCTTGGAGGCAAGTTTTGGTTGTATAAAAACCAGATGTACTAGCAAAAAGAGCCTCCTGTAGGCTGTCAGTCCATATTGGGGCTACCAAATAGCCAATTACAGCTCTTATTTGGCACCCTAGGAACTTTTTTTATGCTTGTATTGCTTGGGCTTGAGAGAGAGGGGTGGGGGGCCTGGCAAGGACAGGTGTAGGAATCTCTTGGTTTAGCCTCAACCAGTGGCGTGTGGGCAACATGTTGCTCTTTGATCCCTTGGATGTTGCTCCCAGTGACCTCAAAGCTGGTTCTTATTTCTGAATTCCAGGCTTGAAGTCAAGTTTTAGTTGTATAAAAAATATGTGTACTGCCAAACAGAGCCTCCTGTAGGCTGTCAGTCCACATAGGACCTACTAACAACAAATCAAAGCCCACTTCTGGCACCCCAGGAACTTTTGTTGCTCCCCAACACTTTTTATATTTGAATGTGGCTCACAAGTAGAACCAGTTGGGGACCCCTGGTTTAACCACTAGGTGAGCCCTGACACTAAAGTAGCTGTTTACTGTTATGTGAGACACAAGGTCAACAAGTTCTACAAGGATCTTGTTTAAAAAGCAAGTTTATACAATTTTGAGGCCTGGCTGTCCTCTACAGGACTAACTACTGTAAATGGGAGTTAATGAGCGTGTTTTTTTTTTTTTGTTGGACCCTGACCTGCATGTAGTAAATGACCCCCAAAATTCTTAGCCTTTCTATTATCACCAAATGTGGCGCGAGGAACCAATCTTCCATCAGCCCCTGTAATACACAAATGAAACACTTGTGTCAAATTTATGCTTTTTTTTTTGTTATCCAGAATGCTCAGGGGGTTTCTGGATTATACATTTTTCCATAATTCATACTTTGTCTATTAGAAAGTTATTTAAAAACTAAATGAACCCCATAGGCTGGTTTTGCTCCCTATAAGGATTAATTATATCTTAGTTTGGATGGAGGAGGGGGTCATTCTTCCACTGTATAGAGCACTTGTAAGGCCCCATCTAGAATATGCCGTACAGTTTTGGTCTCCATCACTCAAACAGGACATTATTGTATTAGAGAGGGTACAGAGAAGGGCAACTAAGCTGGTAAAAGGTATTGAAAATCTTAGCTATGAGGAAAGACTGGCCAAATTGGGGATGTTCACGCTGGAGAAGAGGCGCTTAAGGGGTGATATGATGACTATGTATAAATATATAAGGGGATCATATAACAATCTCTCTAATGCTTTATTTACCAGTAGGTCTTTCCAGCTGACACGAGGTCACCCATTCCGATTAGAAGAAAAGAGGTTCCACCTAAATATTGGGAAGGGGTTTGTTACAGTGAGAGCTGTGAAGATGTGGAATTGTCCCCCTGAATCAGTGGTACAGGCTGATACATTAGATAGGTATAAGAAGGGGTTGGATGGTGTTTAGCAAGTGAGGGAATACAGGGATATGGGAAATAGCTCATAGTCCAAGTTGATCCAGGGACTAGTCCGATTGCCATTTTGGAGTCAGGAAGGAATTTTTCCCCCTCTAAGGCAAATTGGAGAGGCTTCAGATGGGTTTTTTGCCTTCCTCTGGATCAACTGGCAGATAGGTAGTTAATAAACAAAAAAAAAAAAAAAAAGGTTGAACTCGATGGACATGTGTCTTTTTTCAACCTTACTTACTATGTTACTATGTTACTATGTAAGTATAAGCTCCTGTTTTATTATTATAGAGAAAAAGGAAATCATTTTTAAAAATCTGGATTATTTGGATAAAATTAAGCGCCTGTGCCAACACGATGTCCAAACACAGAGATAATATTTGAACCCAGAAGCTTTGATAACCTTGGCTCTATTATTCTGTGGCAAATTCTGACTGAGCAGAAGGTTCCTACTCTCCCAACCTACAGTGTGTGTCTAAACCAATATTTTAAAATGCTTAATTGAAATTTGGCCCCAAGTACCGTCATTTCTATGAAAACAGTATATTACCATCAACAGCAGCCACATTTCTAACATATCATCACAAACCCAATGTGGGCAAGCAGGTGGCTAGAATTTATTCCGCTAAAAGGTCCTTGATTATAGGTCTATGCAACCAGAAAATTGCAGGGAAATCATAAAGATTGAAAAGGCCAAGATCTAATTGAGATGTGCGATTATGTCTCTGTGCGGTTGGGGCAAGTCTCTGAGGCCACTTCCTCGGGACATCGTTGCTTGTTTTATCGCCAAGGTTCAAATTTCACACATTTACGTTAATCAAAACTGAAGCAATGTGATACAGAAGCTGTTTTGGTTGATGATTCTTTATTTTTTGCTTTCTGCACATCAAGTTTAGGAACAACAACATTATATGAAATAGTTTAAAGGCTGTCAAGAAATGACTCAAAGATCTGTAGAATATTTTAGTAATATGTACATTTGTATTATGTATTGGTAACAGTTCCTATGGATGTAAATCGCCTACAAAGGCTCTTCCCCTCTTCCCCCCTCTTTATCTTATTCTTATTTGTTTGTTATTGGCTCCAGGAGATAGTGACCACTGGTGGTTCTTCCTCTTTGGCCTCCATCTTCTGACCCAGGTTGATGTGTCTGGGGAACCTGGTGTCAACATGGCACAGTAAAGAGTTCTGCCCTAAAATGACAACAATTCTAGTGAAAGTCAGGGAGCGTGGACTCCATGAACACAGATTTGATTAATACAGGACTAGCTTTGTCAGATGTATGTTCAAGGAACATAAGATTTTGAGACATAGAAAGAAACCTAAGGTAGCTCTCCCTTAGGCATAACTGAGTCCACAGTGCTGAAGGGATTTAGGCTTTAGCTTACAGCTCTCCTGGAGGAGATCCAGACCACTAGCTGGTAACCTAAATGTGTCTCTTAATGGAGAAGGAAAGCTAACGAAGCAGTTAATTGCCATTAGATTAGCCACAATAGTGCAAGCTATAACACTATATTTATTCTGCAGAATGCTTTACCATACCTAAGTAAGCAGTTCTAGAAGCTCTCTCTGTTTGTTTAGGATAGCAGCTGCCATATTAGCTTGGTGTGACATCACTTTCTGCCTGAGTCTCTCCCTACTCACTTATAGCTCTGAGCTCAGATTAAAGTGGACCCGTCACCCAGACATAAAAATCTGTATAATAAAAGTCCTTTTTAAATTAAATATGAAATCCAATTTCTTTTTTTTATTAAAGCATTAATAGCTGTTGTAAACTCATTTAAAAATATCAGCTGTCAATCAAATATTGTCTGCCCCTCCTCTATGCCTAGGCATAGAGGCGGGGCAAACAATTACTTTCACTTTCCATTCAGCACTTCCTACATGTCACTGCTCTCCCTGCATTTCCCCCTCTCTCTTAACGATTTAATTGTGTAACCAGTACATGGGGATGGACATCAGCTCCCCCATTCTGATGCACAAACAAGATTCTGAGATGATACAAGACTTGTCTTAATAACAGTGTCCACAAAATGGCTCCTTCCTGGTTAATATAATTATTAATTCCCAGACTGATGGAAACAATATACAAATAATTTATACAGTGTAATTAAAGTTCATTTTGCTTGACTAACATGATAAAATAGGATTTGGAATAATTTTTTTTGGGTGACGGGTCCCCTTTAAAGCAGGGAGGGGAGGAGGGAGGGGGAGAGAGGTGCAAACTGAGCATGCTCAAGCCCATGCCCTGGAGGTTTATGCTGAAAACAGGAAGTCTGATACAGAAGCCCATGTGTACACAATAGAAGGAAAGAAATGCTGTGTTTGTTTTGACAGAGGACAGAATTATTTGAGGGTTTACTGGTGTATTTATATAGACCTTTCTGATAAAGCTTACTTAATTTTAGCCTTGCCTTCTCCTTTAACATTCCAAGTCAATCTCCTAAGGGTTGTCAAAGACACACATTTTGCCTGTGAATGTATCTACCCAGTGGTGTAACTAAATATTACTATATTTATTGAAATGTACTGTATATGAATTAGGGCCTCATGGGGCCCCTATACCTCCTGGGCCCCCTGCAGCCGCAGGGTCTGCTTCCTGTTTGGCTACACCCCTGTATCCACCAGTACAAGTAGTACCTCAGTCGAATCTGTGAGTATGAACTCTGTGGTGTGGTTAAACAATACCACTTTTGTTTTGACTGAAAGAACCTCTGGCATCCTATTTTTATTTTTATACAGCAGCAGTGAGGTGTAGTCATGTAACACCCTCTCTCTTCCATCTGGGCAATAGAGTCCTCTGTGACCCATGTTCTACTAGTACTTTTATGCCAAGATGGGGTTACAGCTTTGATAGAGTCAGTGATATTGACAACTGGAGGCAAATGGTCCCAACCTATTACCCTTTACTATTAAAAATATAGACTGCCTATTGTTTTTATTTGCAGAAACACATAAATAATAAGGTATATAAACTTTGAATCTGTCAGGAGGATGTCCCTCTTAGGAACCGGGTGGAGCTATGACAAGTTTTTATTTCTTGGTCTCTTCTTTCCCTATTGGGCGTTAGATTAATGCGATCTGTCTGACATCTCTTGAGGAAGTACATCTTAGATGTACATAGTCCCTCTTTTATTCTCCAATTGGCAATGATACCTCCTGTATAGTTACAGAAATATTATCACACAATCAGCCAATGAACAAGGCCTTACTTATTTGCATTTTCAATCTACTTGCAGGAATCAGGCAGCACCTATAACTGGCCCTCTCCCACCCCCCATCAGTCAGTTCTGACTGCTCAAAGGAAGGCAAGTGGCTGAGGAGGGAGGGAATCTTCAGAACTATAAAGGAAGAGGTGTCTATGGTCCAGGCCACAGGGTCTGTTACTCCACTCAAAAAGGCATCTGGCAAGCCTGCCTAATAGTGATGGACCAATTTGTCCCATTTCGATTTGCCGAAAAATTCGTGATTTTCCAGCGAAATTTGCAAAACGGTGAAAATTTGACAAAATGCAAATTCTGTGCCCGCATCAATTCTGCCGCTCGCGTCAGTTTCGATGCAGGTGTTAAAGTCAATGCGCATCTGAATAATGTTGACGTGCAACGGTTTAGACACAATCGACTTTTCAGATGTGCGTCCAAAATTTTTGGAATTTTTGCAGCAGTTTCTCAAATTAATTTTTTTAGGGGACGAACGCGGAAATGTGCAACGAATTCGCTCCTTCTGAATTTATTCGCCCATCACTACTGCCTAATTAATCTACCTCTCTAGCATGGAAATTCACTTGTTGTACTAGCAAATAACAGGCACCTGTGACTCTTCATAGACATCTTTTTGTTCCCAAGGTCCTGGAGCTCATTAATCTGCCTTTTTTTTAAAACCTTGAAATGTTGTGCCGCAGAAAACCATGAATATGACTTGATATAGTTTGCTTGTGTTATCAATGGTTTCTAAGCAAAAAACAATAGAAAGCATTCACAGCAGTTGCTCCAAGTGTACTTCTATTTATTATGACCTATGCACATGATGCAGATGTCTAGATGTATACAGAAATCCCAATCAAAGAGAGCGTTATTTGTTCTTATGGGTCTGTAAGCAAAGCAGAGACAGCGGGTGCTATAAAAGGCAACCTCGCCTTCCCATAAATTCTTTGTATAAAGAGCAACTTGTGTTCCAGCCTGAATACACATGCAAATAACTAGTTCAGCTGCAGAGTTGTTGGCACACATAAAAAGTTCTCCTTTGCTTACTGGCAACCAATAGAGGTAGAGCATTATCTGCGGCTTTCAGTAAACCATTGCAAAGAGCTGAGGCTTAATATTACATATTATATCTGCATGTTGTATTTGCATTGCTAGTCTCCTGGATGTCTTGTTGTTACAAAATAGAAAAAGCCAGAACACACCATATTTCAGTGTCAACACCTGATACTTATCTGCGTATGAAGAACTAGATTGGGGGAAGCTTAAGTGGTTCATGTATAAATCTCTACTTAGTGAATGTGGTGCATCAAACAAGCTGATACAAAGCGCAATATTTCAGCCATTTACTTCTAGAAATATGTCTATGTCCAAGAAACTACTCAACAACCATGGAGGTTGGTCCAGGAGTGTTGCTTATGGGATCTGAAGCGCTGCAAAATGGAAAGTCATGGTGGTCCATAGAGTGGATTACAGCAAATGAACACAGCTAATAAGCAACACACTTAATGCAAAATAGGATGAAACATTGAGAAGTTTCGGGGAGACATAGGTGGAACATGAGAGAGGCCATGAGTGGAACATTCAAGATCTAAGCTGATTATTACAGGGTGGATGCAAAGGACTATAGGGGCACCTTCAGCCTACAGTTGATTCCATATAAGATATGTTATGTTATTTTAGGTTAAGTGATTAAAGGAGAACTAAACCCTAAAAATGAATGTGGCCAAAAAGTGGCATATTTTATATAGTCAACTTATTGCACGAGGCTAAAGTTTGAGCTTGTCAATAGCAGCAATGATCCAGGACTTCAATCTTGTCACAGGGGGTCACCATCTTGGAAAGTGTCTGTGACACTCACATGCTCAGTGGGCTCTGATTGGCTGTTGAGAAGCTAAGCTTAGGGCTCGTCACTAATTATCCAGCAGAAAATGAGCTTCCCTGGCTGTAATATAAGCTGATGCTACAGGTTTGCTGATTATTAAATTCTGATGCTAATTGCACTGGTTTCTGTGCTGCCATGTAGTAATTATCTGTATTAATTACTAATCAGCCTTATATTGTGAAATTTGTATTCTAGGGGGGTTATTTATCAAAGTCCAAATTTATATCAATATTTTCTGCTACAAACTTTGATCAAATCTGCTCAGGTTTTTTACGCTTATTTATTATTACATTTGCCCAAAAATTTGCTTTGCGGAAAAAAAAAAATCAGATTTTCACAATTTTTTCAGATTTTTCATCCGATTTTATCGGAATTTTCAACTGAAAACTCTGAAAACTTTGAGGAATTGCACGAAACCCAGCGCACATCAAAATATCATTGGAACTTCTCTCATTGACTTATATGCAACCTCGACAGGTCTGAGATATCAGATTTTCAGATTCAGACTTTTTTCATCCTTGGGGTTTAATAAATTCCGAAAAATTCATGATTTTTTTAAAAGTCAGATTTTCTAAATAAAATCTCGAATTTTTCAGAGTTTTAGTAAATAACCCCCTATGTGTACTGTATACTGTGAGTGGGTCCCTAAGCTCAGTAAGTGACAGCAGCACAGAGCATGTGCAGTGAATCAGCAGAAAAGAAGATGGGGAGCTACTGGGGCATCTTTGGAGACACCGATCTTTACTGCTAAAGGATTGTGGTTGCCTTGGGCTGCTACTCAAGTCCAAAACATAATATACAACATTTCTAGCTACTTCTTTAGTTAGGCTTTAGTTCTCCTTTAACTTTGTCATTAGAGGGCTGAGGAAGTGTAGAGGAGCCTGATAAGTTTTCTCCACCATCCTGCCATTGTTTCAGGGGGACCACTTGGCTCCTCTTACTCCAAGATGGTTTTCATGTGCCAAGTCTGAAATAAAAAGATGGACCTGAGTTCAATGCACAACTTTAGGACTTTTCTTGTCCCTGGGTGCACCTTCAATTCCTAATTCCTATTGATTTTCTGGTTTGTGACTTTCCTGCTCATCTTTGACCTGCCTGCCCTCACCTGTACCTGAAATTTGACTAAGATACACATTAATCCTTTAGCTACATAATGTTGGACTTGTTTTGGTTCCTTCTTGGTCCTGACTTCAATCCCAGTAAGGGCTGAGTGCCTTTGATACCTTGTAGCTATGGCCTTCACACAGGCACAGATATAGGGCTGCTTCCTAAAAAAAGGGCAACTGTATATATATATACAATTCAATATTCAATGTAATTATAAGTTCTCCTTTGGAAAGCCCCTTGTTGGCAGCCTCTCCAGATCTCTAGTTTATCTTACTGCTTTTTATTTATTATTTTTAAAGGGGGTTAGCAACCCAAAAATAAACTTTTGGCTAATAAAATAAAATGGAATTCTGAGCAACTTTCCAAAATACATTCATTAAACAATTGTATTGTTTTTTAAGTTATTTTTAAATGTACTTGCCATTGGATTACAAAAGGACTATAACCCCTGGGCCCTGACTATAAACAGGGAATAGTTTCCCCCTTAAATCCTGCTATTTGTTCCCAGCTGTACCTTTGCAAAGCTCCAGAAAGCAATATTTAATCATTAAAGCATAAAAACATGGCACTTAATAAGCAACCAGACCCTACTGAAAACATTAAAACAAGACTTGTAAATTATTCATTACCCTGTCGCCAGCTCCATATTTAAATCTATTTCAGCAAACTGCATTCAAAATTGGCAAGCTCTTGGTAGGATTTACATCATCCCTCTGTATCCCTGATAGGTGCACTACATCAATAACTAATGGAGTAAATACAAATCCCATTACTAAGTGCAAAAACAATATATAGCCGCCTTACATATCTGCAAATACCTGCAGCTCTGATAGATCTGTATATATTGAGAAAATGGGGCTTATAGTAGGTTTTGATGGTGTTCATCGAGGTAAGTCAAGAGATACAACATTGAGAAGATCATAAGAAGTAAGAATAAGAGAGTAATATAATACAAAAAGGCACCTAATTTTAATGGTTCTTCTAATACTGGGATCCCAGGACCCTTGACCTGATATTCACCACATATTCATCATAGGAGAAATCTATAAAGTCCTTGATCAGAAGGCAGAGGGTTCATAAAAGTCCCTTGGAGGTCCCACTTCATTTTGCCTTTGTATGGGAAACTGGTAAGTCTGTTTTTGGACTTTAAGGACTGCTCTGATAAACAATGGTCCCTTTTCTTGATAAAACACATGTTCATCACAGGACAGATGTATATAGAGACCCTTGGACAGAAGATGAGCAGGTCATAAAAGTCATTTGGGGGGACACTCTTTTCTCTTTTGTATGGGTCCATTTGTTTTAACTTGACACTGCTAAGTCAAACCAAGCTCTGTCAGGTTTCAATAGTCTCTTTGATACTAGGAACCTAATGCCCTACCCATAAACCAAGACTAAACAAAACCCTACCCGCCTCTTGCCTTCCAGAACCAAAGACATTTCATAAAAGTCATATCATTTGCAGCAGGTCTAGTATTCTATAGCAACCAATTAGCAGGTAACATCTACTAGGCACCTGTTTTAAAAAACAGATTTGATTGGCTGCCATGGGTTACTGGACCTGGTGCAAACTGTACAACTTTTATTGCATGACTCCAATATAAAAAGTGAATGCTAGTCATTTCTTAGTGTCTTGTGGAATTCAAGTGGCAGGCTCACATGGATTCTTCAGGAGTCAACCTATTTTACCCGCCCTCACCCTGTAATCTGCACCTGAATTAAAGGGGATGTCCACCTTCCTGATCACTCTAGTTTCCTCCTTCTCTTTCATGTAGAAATAATAAGGAAGTAGATGTTCAATGTAAAATACCTTCTTTCTCTTATGATTTTAACCTTCTAAACTGGCTCCTCAGTGGTGCTTCTCAAAGGCAGTGAGGGGCTCAGGTGGGTCACATGACTTAGTGCTATCAGCCAATCAAGAAGAGGGCAAAGGGGGTTGATTACATTTGACAGATCTGAGGGTGATTTACAAGAATTGTTAAAGCATATATGCCCATACAAAAAAGCAATGCAGAGTGGTCCTCCAAGGGACATTTATGACGTCCCCTTCTTCTGCACAGGTATGGGACCTGTTAGCCAGAATGCTTGAGACTTGGGCTTTTACGGATAAGAAGTCTTTCCGTAATTTGGATCAATATACTTTTTTTAACAGAGAAAAAAATCATTTAAACATTAAGGGGGTTATTTATTTGTCCGAATGCCAAAAATTAGAAAAATGGAAAAAAAATTTTACTTTAAAATCCGGATATTAGTGTGAAAAAAACCCTTACATTTTTAGGGTTTTCTTAAAGCCTAATGCTACAAAAAAGTTAAAAATCCAGCATCTCAGACTGACAGAAGAGCAATGGGGCCAGCAAAAAAAAAATTAAAAGTGATAATTCATCAGAATTTTTTTTTTCGTGATGGCCCCAGTGCTCTTCTATACAGACCTGCCAAGGTTGTAAATAAGTCAATGGGAGAGTCCTTATCCTATTTCGAAGTTTCTGTGGTCTGCGCTGGAATTAGCCTGCAAAATCCAACAATTTCAGGCAAAAATCCTGACTTTTCAGGAAAAAGACCAAAAAAATTGAGCAATTCGGTAAAAAAATATGAAAAAAATGTACGATTCGGATTTTCGCTCGATTAAATTGTGATTTTTCAATAATAAATAAGGTCATATTGTGGATTCTAGTTTGGTTGGACTTTTCTTTAATAAAATACTCAGATTTTAATAAAATTGAGATTTTGATAAATAAGGCCCCCATAAACCCAGAATGATTATTTTGCCTCCAATAAGGATTAATTATATCTTAGTTGGGATCAAGTACAAACTACTGTTTTATTATTACGGAGAAAAAGGAAATCATTTCTAAAAATGTGAATTATTTGATTAAAATGGAGCCTATGGAAGATGACCTTCCTATAATTTCAGATAACGAATCCAATACCTATACTACTTAGATCCTGTGATGAACAAGATTTAACACAACAGACAATAAGCCCAGTGCTCTGCATTACCAGGCAGGCATTTATATGGCTTCCCTGTAATAATCCAGAATTATTGCTTCCCCTAAAAAAAAAAAGATATATTTTTCCAAAGCTTCTGAAAATCACTTTACATGTTCTGTTTCTAATGACAGCTTAAATATTTTCTCTTCCACCCATCCGCTCCTCTCTAAACAATTCATTGTGGAATTATTGTCGCATCAGATCTCCAGAAATATCATGATTTATTCAGCACTTGACTATTCCCCAGTGCTAACAAATACAAAAAAAAAACCTTCTGTGAATTCTAAAGAGAACGGGGATAGAATGGGAAACATTTGCCTTCGTCAACAATAAAAGCTGCAGCTAGACCCCCGTACAATTTCAGATATGAGGGGTGAAGGAGTTAAAGGTGCAGAGTTTTCTACAGGTCCAGGCATCTCTAGTGACCAATCACCAGCTTGCACCTGTGCAATAGCCAGCATCTTATGTGTTTATGTGTTGCTATGGGTTACTAGACCTTGGCAAAATGCAAGTGGCTCTGTATTCAATAGGGCAGCTGCAGTTGTGGGTGATTTTTTGCAGTTTGCACATCCCCTTTCCATAACTAAATGAGTCCTATCATCTCCCCTCGGGTTGCCACCTTTTTCCCGTACAACTTTCCAGATGGGGGATGGGAGATGACATCACAGGGAGCGGGGTAATTAATGCCCAATTTTCCTAATTTGGCAGTTCAGACCTGGGCAGTCCTTCTGAAAACCGGGCTGTTTGAGTCAAAACTGGACGGGTGACAACCCTAACCTCCCCTCTTGCTCATTGTTGTTGCTGGGGTCATTGTTGTTGGGGTCCTTCATACAAAAATATATATCTGACTGGTTCAGTAGGGGAACTTTAAAGGAGAAGGACAGGCTACAACTAAGTAAGCTTTATCAGAAAGGTCTATATAAATACACCAGTAAACCCTCAAAGTAATGCTGCTCTGAGTCCTCTGTCAAAAGAAACAGCACATTTCTTTCCTTCTATTGTGTACTCATGGGCTTCTGTATCAGACTTACTGTTTTCAGCTTAAACCTCCAGGGCTAGGGCTTGAGCATGCTCTGTTTGCTCCTCTCTCCCTCCCTTTTGCCCCTCCCTCCTCCCCTGCTATAATCTGAACCCAGAGCTATAAGTGAGCAGAGAGAGACTCAGGCAGGAAGTGATGTCACACAAGTAAATATGGCAGCTGCTTTCCCAAAGAAACAGAGAGCTTCTTCAGCTGTTTACTCAGGTATGGTAAAACATTCTGCAGAATAAATATAGTATTCTAGCTTTTACTATTGTGGTTAAGGTCACGAGAGCTTACATTCTAAGAGGAAGTGAGACGTACAGCGAGGGTAACAAGTGTGGCTGTAGAGTAAAGGTGGATTAGTGAAGTGATTATAAATGCAGAGTAAGAGATAAATACCAGTAGTTAATGAGTATGTGAGCAGAGGGTAGGAGAGCTGGGTGGGAGATCAAGTTGCGGAGGTTATAGGCTTGTATGAAAATGTGAGTATTAAGTGACCATTTCAGAGCCTGGAGGTTCTGAGAGTCAACCCTTTGGCATGAGCGGGCACTCAATGAGCAATCCATCAGGAGGCAAATTATTGAAATCAGTGTTGGTTTATTCAGTACCCATCACAGAGGCAGCTTTACACGTTTCATGCTGGGACGTTACCCTTAGTCACAGTCTGTCTCCTGATGGATTCTTTATTGAGTGCCTGCTCATTTTCACACAGTTGATTCCACTCCCCTAGTTGAAGGCTCAGGGTGGTCCTCCAGTTTACCTTGGTGAGTTGTGGTTTGATTGTGGTTTGAAGGTTCCAAGAGTGTCTGATGGAACAGGGTAAATCATTCCAAAATATTAGTGCAGCAAGTGAAGAGACCTGGATTTGAGAAGAAGTAATGAGTGAGAAGAAGAGAAGACCAAAGCTTATGTCTGTGGGTGTGCTTAGTGATTAGGTTGCTTTTTATATAGAGTGGTACAGCACTGGTGAGCTCCAGGGATGAGCAAAATATTTTGCCGAGATTTTCCATAGATTCTACTTTATAGTTTTAAAAAGTTGTGTGGTTTGAAAAAAAGTTGCAGTTTCAAAAATGTTCCCTGGAATCCACAGAGCAGTGAGTTAGAGTAATCTAAGATGGACAAGACAAGGGCATGGAAGAGAATAGAGGAACATTAGTGTTCAAGCTCGTGCTCGGGTGGGGGCAGTTCGGGGTGGCCGGTTGGGTTGCCTAATGCGCCCGGTTGAGCCGGCCCTGACCAGTGGTAGAGATTGAAAATAGAAGGGACCCAAGAATGGAATTATACACAACCTGCTCATTGTATATTTCCCTATGTATATGTTTAGCAGTAATATTTAAGGGAATAATTCCACCCTACATTTCCACAGATTGAGAGGAAGAGGTTAAGAAAAGATTGACATAAGACAGGCCCAGATGGTACATCACTATCCAAAGATACTTTCTACACAAGTGATGTTGTTTCACTGCTAAAAAAAGGAGAATGAATGTGATTTGGGAATTACAGATAATGGAGTGAGGAATTACCAAGAGACGAGTTTAATTTGGGGAGACATTTCTGCAGGATTGAGAAAGAAAAACATCATAAAAAATCCAAGTCATCTTGGGTTTAAGGGTAGTTAAGGGCGCGAATTTGAGGCAAATTTCCACTTTTCACCACCAGCAAATAAATTTGCAAAACTGGCTTTCATAATTTCGAAAAAGTCACTCGCGACAAAACCAATTATTCGGACGCCCATTGATTTTAACGCCAGTGTCAAAATCGCAGCGAGCGTCAGAACTGACGTGGGCATCAAAATTGACGCAGGCATCAAAACTCGTGTTTCCTGAATTTTGCAGGAAGTTCGCAAATTTTTCAGCGAAGCCAACGGGGCAAATTCGCTCATCACTATTTATGAGAAATGTCTCCCTGCAGGAATATGGAGGTTTCCAGCATGAACAATAACTGTCACACACTTACATGCTGGTGGTTTATAAAAAGGAACAGAATAAAGGAAGGAACTGGTTCTATTCAGTGAATCACTGGCGTTTCCAATCAGTTTCCCTTGGGTGTCCAGCCCACAGCATGCCATATCTCTCTGCCTCCAAGGGATTTTTATACACAGGTATGGGACCTGTTATCTAGAATGCTCAGACCTGCGGATTTCCAGGTTTTCTTCCTGTAATTTGGATCTCCATAATTTAAGGTGGAAATGTAATAAAATTTGCAAAGAGCAAAAAAAAACGAATAAAAATTTGTTTCTTCATTAGACTTTTATATATATATACATAGTGAATAAAGTACCCCCTTTTGTAAAATATAAGGATATTATAAGTTACCGAGGAGTTTCATGACCATATAAAAACACGAGGCCGAAGGCCGAGTGTTTTTATACAGGTCAGGAAACTCAGAGGTAACTTCTAATATCCTCATATTTTACAACTGGGGGTACTTTATTTATTATAATACACAAGTTTCGGTGAGTCATGTGACAGAAATGACATCAGAACTCACCGTTTATAAGGATATAATTTACAGGATATTCATGGCTTTTGTGTATTATATATATAATTATATTATATAGGTCTGGGATGGGGGATTTTCAGATTCCGACTTTTTTTTAAAAATAAATCTTGAAAAATCCAGTAAAAATTTTGATTTTAAAGTAAAAAAAAAAACTAAAAATTTTTGAATTTTTGGCATTTAGACTTTAATAAGAAAAACCCCAAAATAAAACCAATAGGATTATTTTGCCTTCATTAAGATATACTTACATCTAACCTGGGAGCAATTACAAGATACTGGTTTACTTTTACAGAGGAAATTGGTATTGTTTTTAAAAACATGAATTATCTGCTTAAAGGATAAGTAAACCTTTAAAATAAATACATTTAAAATTGATGAGAGTGGTATTCTAAGCACTTTTGTCATTTACATTCATTATTTATTTTGTTATTATTCCAAGATATTAAGGGATAGATGTACTGTTAATATGAATGAATTGTGTTACAACAGCGCCACCTGCTGGTCAGTTTCCCACCAGTCTGACCAGCAAGTAGTCAAGGAAGTTGTCAGGAGAAAGAAAGAGGCTGCTCTGATGTTCTTCTGCTTAGGAAAGATGTGAGAGAGGTTTCTAATTCTTTTCCTAAGCAGAAGAACATCAGAGCAGCCTCTTTGTTTCTCCTGACAACTTCCTTGACTACTTGGTGGTCAGACTTGTGAGAAAGATTGAGGAAGATGAAGCTTCATTTTAGCAGCTCGCCTGGTCTCAGGTGGTGAAGTCTAGCGAAAGAGGTAACGTTCGGTAAAATCCGCACTTTACTGAATTCCCGTTCGCTAGCGAATTGACGTCTGTGCCTGTTAGTGAATTGGCGATGTCCCTGCTGATTGGATTTCTAGCGAAAAGTCGCTAGTGTAAAGGTGGCCATACACGGGCCGATAAAAGCTGCCGACAGACCGTGTCGGCAGCTTATTGGCCCGTGTATGGGGCCCCGCGACGGGCTTCACCGATCGAGATCTGGCCGAAAGTCGGCCAGATCTCGATCGGATGGGACAGAAAATCCCGTCGGATCGCGGCCGCATCTATTCGTTGATGCGGTCCCGCGATCCGACCGCCCGTTTGGGCATCGTTAGGATCCGATCGTTGGGCCCTAGGGCCCACGATCGGATCAGCCCGATATTGCCCACCTCAAGGTGGGCATATCGGAGGGAGATCCGCTCGTTTGGCGACATCGCCAAACGAGCGGATCTCTCCATGTATGGCCACCTTTAGTTACTTCGCCCTTTAGTGGTATGCCCCATAGAGTCCATCTTTTATAAAAGTCCAGAGACTGTGGCTGATTTCAGACTATAATACATATATGGCACATAATACAACCAGTGTGTCCAGCCAATAATTTAACTCCAATTATCTTTAGTTTAACTACAGAAAGTAACAAGCCCCTGACACCCAGTGCTGCCTCCTGCTCTGCATTCATTTGATTTTTCTTATTCCACCTGCTGATTTCACTTTTCAATAAAACCTTAGCACCACCATGTGGTTAAAGGCACAGAAATCAGTCCTTTAAATCTTGACTCAGCCCTTAGTTTATTCTCACTTTATGGCTGAGGACATCGCTCCTTCACCCAGACATGTAGAGGTGCATAGTTTGCAACATTTCTGTAACTCACGGGGGGATCTACTAAATGTATAGGATTCATTATATGGAAACCGCTGGCTGCAAAGCCTTTGCTTGCGAATTTTCGCTGCTTAATAAATTTACCCTATAGACTCGATTTTATCCAAAAAATCCAAATGTTTAAAAATGGGATTTTTTTACCTTTTTCTCTATAATTATAAAACAGTGCCTTGTACTTGATCCCAACTAAGATATAATTGGTCCTTATTAAAGGCAAAACAGTGCATTTGGGTTTAAGTCATGTTTCAATCTTATTTTTATAAACTTAAGGTGTGAAGATCCACAATACAGAAAGATCCATTATCCAGAAAACCTCAAGTGCTGAGCATCTGGATAGCAAGTTCCAAACCTGTACTATTCTGTTCAGAAGCAAGGTTCTGATTGGTTGCTTTGTTTTACAAAACCTTAAGTAATTATAGGCAATAAAAACAAAAAACACAAACATGTTAGGTGTATCAGCAGCCTGCTGTAATAGTTTTTTTTTACCAGAAGTGCCCTCCAGTTGCCCATTTTGGGATTTAAGTAATTATAGTAACTCTAATCAAACTCCCCCAGGAGCAATGGAACCAATTCACAGACCTATTCAAATCCCTGGCATTATTAGTATAGAAACCTCGACTGAGCATGAGTGGGACATCTTGCCCTGCCTTCTTCTATGTCAGTTAAACTATTCCTTATACCCAGCAAAATGAATTCCTTTCTCATCGACCCTAGATATTTGAGATATGAAAAGTAAAGGGGAACTAAAGCCTAACTAAAGAAGTAGCTAGAAATGTTGTACATGATGTTTTGTGCTTCTGTACCAGCCCAAGACAACCACAGCCCTTTAGCAGTAAAGATTTGTGTCTCCAAAGATGCCCCAGTAGCTCCCCATCTTCTTTTCTGCTGATTCACTGCACATGCTCTGTGCTGCTGTCACTTACTGAGCTTAGGGACCCACTCACAATATACAGTACACATAGAATAGAAATGTCACAATATACGTCTGATTAGTAATTAATACAGATAATTACTACATGGCAGCACAGAAACCAGTGCAATTAGCATCAGAATTTAATAATCAGCAAACCTGTAGCATCAGCTTATATTACAGGGAAGCTCATTTTCTGCTGGATAATTAGTGACGAGCCCTAAGCTTAGCTTCTCAACAGCCAATCAGAGCCCACTGAGCATGTGAGTGTCACAGACACTTTCCAAGATGGTGACCCCCTGTGACAAGTTTGAAGTCCTGAATCATTGCTGCTATTGACAAGCTCAAACTTTAGCCTCGTGCAATAAGTTCACTATGTAAAATATGGCATTATTAGCCATATTAATTTTTAGGGTTTAATTGTTCTTTATAAAACAAAAGTAAACATTCTCAGGGTGCTCATCTAACATTTTGTCAAATATTTAACCTCTATCCTCTATCAGTTTTTGGCCCTCTTACACCCAGCAGGTCTTCTGGTGGCTGCTGACCTTGTGACCCAGGGGTTCTCATGATCTTGTGGGCCTGAGATATGTGTATGTAACCCTCCATTCAGGTCTGGATTCGGGAGTCAAAAAAGGTCCTGGTATCAGGGCCAGAATACTCCTAACGACACTAGGAGGACAGTGTCCTCCATCGCCCCCTCCCTCCCAGAGGATCTCACACATGCATCCTTTCTTAATATCGGAATACTAGTGCTTAGTTGCAGTACTCGTGTGCTGGGCCACATGCCTCAACTTAATTTATGCCGCCATAGGTTCAAGTTTTTGTGGCCTTGCTGCAAATCCGGGCCTACCTGGCATTACAAGAACAAAGAGGCCCAACGGCCCCCACCAGCCCAATAGAAAGTATCAGAATCCACAGATTACCAGTCAGGGCCAGCCTACTAGTCCTGTGGGGTCTAATTTCTAATACCTGTACCGACCCATACCCGTTACCCATGACCCATGATCTGCTGGAATATATTACAATATATTTCACACTGGTTGGGTTTTCGGCGGCACTTGGCATGGGTTACATACTTTAGCAGGTACCAATTATAAATCACGACCTTATACTACTTAGTTGACTGTGCCCACTCCTTAGGGAGCCAGCGTTATTAGTGCACTGCTGATCCGGGCCTTGTGGGGTAGTGTAAGGGTACCTGGTGGTCTAGTGGGGCGGCAGGGACACCGGAGCTGTCGTCTTCTTCCTCTGACGCGTGTGTCCTTTTTAAGCAGGCGTTGGCCAATGTAGGTCTATTTCCTAATAGTTTCTGGGTGCTTTTATTGTTCTGATCTCTGTTCCTTGACCTCTGATACTTCGCTGCCTGTACCAACCCCCGCCCATTTACTGACCATTCTTTGGATCCTGATTTTGTACTGTGCTACTGTTGGTTCTGACCCCAACTATGGGGCAGATTCAGTAAAGGGCGAATTGTCGCCAGTGGCTTTAGTGAATCTCGGCGTATCGATTGTTCACCAGATTGAAAAGTCGCCTAGCGATAGAATGCGAATGAATGTTAGCGAATTGGCGCCTGCGCCTGTTAGTGAATTGGCGATGTCCTTGCGGGTGGCAATGCTGACGAAAAGTCGCTATCATTAGCCACTTTGCCCTTTAGTGAATCTGCCCCCTTGTCTGTGATTCCTGATTTTGTTCGGCACTGCCAGATTGGTATCAAACCGGCCTGACCCTCGACTACATTCCTTGTTCCCCGTCCTTCTTGTACATGTTCTGATCCCTTGTCTCCCAGAACTCTTCCCTTTGGTTCTCTTTGGTTCTCTCACTTTATGACCTGGTGGCATCTGAGTAGCAGAGGACTCCTCCTGAAGCAAAAGGCGGCTGCTTTAGGCAGAAGCATGACCGGCACCTTAGGGTTTGTTCTGGTTTTTGGGATATCCTAAGTTACAGGTGGGCTCTGCCAACTTGAATGTGACCTCATTTTTAGGTTCTGTTAATCTTGACTTTCAGAAAGTATCATACATCCAAGCCCCTGAAAGGACTCCTGCATATATCATTGGACCCAACTGTGGGAATGTGTTTATTTCCCTCTTCTGCTCTTTTCCCATAGTAGAAGGTGCCCGGGTTATGGCATTTCTGCACCTGTTTCCCCAGTGGTCATTTTATTCTTTATAATTTCATCTAACTCATAATTTTTTTTTATTTGTCATCTGCATCTGCCACAACTACTACACATCTTTCAGTACTGCATGAAGGTGTCTTCTCATCATCAACCACTTTCCTATTGTACCGCCATCTTTTTCACTCACTACCTTGCTTCTCTAACGGTTCTTCATGGATTCTGGCACCTTGTTCCCACTCTTCATGGATTCTGGCACCTTGTTCCCACTCTTCATGGATTCTGGCACCTTGTTCCCACTCTTCATGGATTGCAGCACCTTGTTCCTACTCTTCATGGATTCTAGCACCTTGTTCCCACTCTTCATGGATTCTAGCACCTTGTTCCTACTCTTCATGGATTCTAGCACCTTGTTCCCACTCTTCATGGATTCTAGCACCTTGTTCCCACTCTTCATGGATTCTAGCACCTTCTAGCACTCTTCATAACCATTCTTTATTTGTGTTTGTCTCTATAACCATTCTACAGCATGCTACAGATGAATTAAGAATTTTACTGCAAATACTGTTCTACCACATTGTCTCCTTTCCATTTCCATCAGTGCTAGAGTATGTTGGTGCTTCTGCTGCTTTACTCAGAAAAGGTGGAGGGAATAACATGCTGAAAGCTTGAAAAGGAAGCTCTTTCATTAGTGTACACTTACACCATGAATTAATTCCTCCATGCTACAAACATACGTGGCACAAACTATGAGCAGGGGTTAAAGCACAAAGGTCATGGGCTCTAGGAAGGGTAATTTTGAACCCCTTAGCTCTGCCACATGGAAAAGGTTGGATAGAACTTCATTATTTTGTCCTTTTTAATTCCCCTGAGCCCTGTACCACCATAACAGTTCCCTATTACACATTTTTGACTGCAAATCTATTATTTTGCCATTTGCTGTTTCCCTTATTGGTTCCCTATCAATGCTCTCAGTATTTTTATTTTATAGCAAACTCAGGGCAAGCATTCAGCTTCTGCTAATGAGCATCTAAACAAAGCAGTCTACAGCAGTTAGTAAAGGCTGTCAGGACAAATGTGCTACTTCTCCTGATGCAATTGACCAGGGACATTATTGTTGTGAAATGTTATGACAAAAGCTTATGGCAAACATGCTAATTGTTTGTTGGGTACCAGGTCTCAGTTCCTTAAAGAATAAGGGATTATTTGCCAGGTCAGCAGTGGCGTAACTAGATATTATTGGGCCCCACAGCAATTCACTTTTTTAATTAATTTTAAATATTTTAAAATTGCTCATTAATTAGGGCCTCAATGGGCCTCCTACACTCTTGAGCCCCCATACAGGGTCTGCTTTCTCTGTACTTACACCCCTGCAGGTCGGTGTTCTCAAATGTATTCCAGCTAAATTCACGTGGACACATATACGGAACATGCAAAGGCAAAATGAAACTTGATTTTATTTAATGCAATAGGCAACAAGTAATTATTTGGCCACAGCTCTCTCTCTAACTATCCTTGGGAATTACTCTGCTCAGTCTACCCCAGGGTGCCCAGACTCTTTACCCCATCCTTTACCTCCAGCGAGACCTCTCCCTTCTGCTAATACTGCCAGAATGGCAGACATTATGACATAATGGGGTCTCATGCTACTTATTTATCAAGACTAATAACCCAATAACCCACACTCACCTGTAGGTCCCTGGTGTTCTACAGGATAGTAGTGAACATCTGGAATTCTAGTTATTGGCTTCCTTTCATACCTTATTGGTATAGTGACAAGGCACATAGATAGTCTTACTGTCAGAAAGGTCTGGCATCCATTCCATGTCCCTTTTGTCCATTTTCTGAAGTTGCCTCATGAGGAAACTTCGGGTGATTTCAGAAAGCCGAAGCGTTCCGAGTGCCATCCCGCCGGCGATTTACATTATAGCTTAAGGCATTTAGGGGAGATTAGTCGCCTGAAGAAGAGGCGATTTGTCGCTGGGCGACCGCCCTTAAGGTGGTAGAGTTCTGACTTGTGGACCCTTAATTGGATAGAATCCCAGGAAGAATCATGTTGGAGTGTAACTAGGACTTGTGGGTGTTGAGTCAAGATTTCAAATTTTGAAATGTTGGGAGGAATGAACGTGTGTTTTAAGGGTGACAAACCTCAAACATTGGTCTCAGATATACCAATCTTTCTAGCTGTGAATTGATTTCACTACAGATATATGAAGGTTACAGAATTTTGAGCTTGTGTAAGGCCTCACCAAATAAGCACAGGGAGAACAAACATTATTTCGCTGATGAAATGACCTCAGTGTTCTGTAAGCTTTATGGACTACCATGATAGGTTCCATTTGTATGCCACTTGTGGAACTGCTAAGTAGCCCATCCATCCATATGACAAGCCGGTGACCTCTTTCAGAAAACCTTTAATCTCTCATGAAGCCAATCAGAATCAGCTACAGCAGGGTGCCTGTGTCAGGACCGAGAGTGTTGTACATGGTTTTTTTATGAACGCCTGCAGAATTTTCATTCGCGGTCAGATTTATGAGCTGCCAAATGCCTGGTCCACGTTGATGAATTTTACACTTATTCCCAAAGGAAGCAGTAACTAATGGCACATATAAATGCAAGAGCTTATGATGCCAGTCTAAAAAATGGTGTATTTAGTTTCCAGATGAACCCTTCACTGGGTCAGTTACAGATGATGCAACAAGTCCCATTACGGATGAATTATTCTCAGGCTAGTTTATGTGGTTGATTCCTGGTGGAGATATAAATCAAATCCCTTAGTCTTTGTTGTCTCAGGATTAAAAAACTTTATATATCAATTTCACTTTTGTGTCTTGAGTGAAAATTATGGTGAAAATCTTCTGAATCGAGAGAAGCCAGTTGGTTGACTGGTGAAACGTCTTCAAGACAAACACAGAAAGTCCAGTTGATTTGACTTATCTCTACAGGTGGAAATGAACGTTTCACAGCAGGGACAGGCCCAATATTCCATTTCACAGCTGTCGTTATTGGCAGTTTTCTTCTGCGGGGTCAAAAAGTTTCTTCAGTAGTAGATATAGCCCAACGAAGAGATCTGAAGCTAGTCTCATGTACTTTTGGAATTAGGAATATCACACTATCTGTCTAATGTGTTGTAAAAAGGGTGTGAAAGATTTTAAGAAATCATCTTTAACACCTAACCTGTGGTACCATACCAGATCCACAAGTCCATTCTAGGTCCAAGCCCAGTGCTAGAACACAATCACGATGAATCAATCAAGCTATCCAGTTGAGCTTTTTATCTCATTCACTTAAAGGCAAGGAATGTAATATTGGTCGCTATAGCACAACTCCTTCACAATTCATTCACAATGCGAATAAATGTTCACAAAATGAAAAAAATGTGCCTTTGCGGACACTTTGCCCCTCACGTGACAGTAAGATAGCAATTGCGAACTTTATAGTTTGCAAACATTTGCACTATATGTAATAAAATTTCGCAATCACAAACCATTTTTTTCGACAAAATATTTGATGAAAATCCAGAGCAGGTTTTAAAGGATTGCAATGCGCAATTGAGATTCACAATGCAATAAAAGCCTAATGAAGAATATTATATTGCAACAGTTACAGAGAGTGTTAACCTCAGCATCATGCCCTATATCTTCCCACTCATACTACCTATGGTATAACTATGCACAGCCTGTTTGGGCACCTTAAAGCAGTGATCTTTAGACTTACTTGGATCAAGCCTGCTTTTGAGGCCAGGCATTTTGTCAGAGCCCCCATAATCCCATAACAAACGTTAAAAAATATTGCTGTATCAGCCATTCTAGGAAATTAAACAAGTGTTCATGCTCTAAGTGGGCTTCAAGATGGGCTTCCAGGAATATCTAGGACAAAAGGCGTTCAACCCATATATGTTTCCATGAGGCTTTCAGGTTAAAAAATGGTGGGGGCTGGGACCCGCGGGGGGACCAGTCACATAGTTTGACTAAGCACCCCTTACACTCAGGCTTAAACAAAGATGCACTAGAAATACAAAGTACACTTATCTTTATTTAAAGGGTTGGGTGCCAGTGACTCTTAAAGTGGACCTGTCACCCAGACACAAAAATCTGTATAATAAAAGTCCTTTTCAAATTAAACATGAAATCCAATTTCTATTTTTTATTAAAGCATTCATAGATGTTGTAAGCTCATTTAAAAATCACAGCTGTCAATCAAATATTGTCTGCCCCTCCTCTATGTCTTATGCAATTACTTTCACTTTCCATTCAGCACTTCCTACATGTCACTGCTCTCCCCTCATTCCCCCCTTCTCTTCACTGTATAATTGTGTAGCCAGGACATGGGGATGGACATCAGGTCCCCCCTTCTGGTTAGGGATGTAGCGAACGGCGGAAAAAATGTTCGCGAACATATTCGCGAACTTGCGACAAAACATGCGAATAGTTCGCGAACGTCGCGAACCCCATAGACTTCAATGGGAAGGCGAATTTTAAAAGCTAGAAAAGACATTTCTGGCCAGAAAAATGATTTTAAAGTTGTTTAAAGGGTGCAACGACCTGGACAGTGGCATGCCAGAGGGGGATCAAGGGCAAAAATGTATCTGAAAAATCCATTGTTGACACAGCGCTGCGTTTTGTGCTGTAAAGGGCAGAAATCACACTACGTCACTCAGGTGATGTTTCTGGACACGGAATGTGAAAAAGCTCACACAGCTAGGTGGCACTTGGTTAAAGACTGGGCAAATAATGCCTGCAAGGTCAACGTATACACTACAGCCGTTGGATACGGAATATATTATTGCTGCTTGAAAAACGTCACTCGGGTGGTGTTTCTGGAGACGGTATTATTATTGATATTTAGACAGCTAGGTGGCAGTTGTTTGAAGAACAGATGCAGATGAGAGATCAGCAGCAGGACAGCTGCCCACAGCAGCTACATACAGAGCACTGCAGTAGAAGGTAGATTACTAGTCAGCAAAGCTAACTAACCTAAACTCACTGTCCCTCAAATCCCTGCAGAGTTCTGTCCCTACAATACAGAGCAGTATCAAGTAGATTACTAGCCAGCAAAGTTACTATCAACTGTCCCTCAAATCACTAAACAGCTCTCTCCCTACACTAGCTCTTCCAAGCACACACAGGCAGAATGAAAAAACGCTGCAGGGCTTCAGTTTATATATGGAAGGGGAGTGGTCCAGGGGGTGTGGGGGTGGTCCAGGAGGGAGAGCTTCCTGATTGGCTGCCATGTATCTGCTGGTCTGGGGGAGAAATGGCAAAAAAAAGCGCCAGCTAAGGCGAACCCAAATTGGCGAACGTCGCGCGACGTTCGCGAACATTCGCCGAACGCGAATAGTCGATGTTCGCGCGAATTAGTTCGCGGGCGAACAGTCCGCGACATCCCTACTTCTGGTGCACAAACAAGATTCTGAGATGATACAAGGCTTGTCTTAATAACAGTGTCCACAAAATGGCTCCTGCCTGCTTGTTATAATTATGAATTCCCAGACTGAAGGAAACAAGATTCAAATAATTTATATAGTGTAATTAAAGTTCATTTTGCTTGACTAATGTGATAAAATAGGATTTTTAAATAATTTATTTGGGTGACAGGTCCCCTTTAACTATATCTTAGTTGGGATCAAGGTACAATGTACTGTTTTCTTATTACAGAGAAAAAGGAAATCTTTTTTAAAAATTTGGATTATTTAGATAAAATAGAGATCTTTCTGGATAATGGATTTCTGGATAATGGGTCCCATACTTTTATACTTTTCATACGTACATGCAATTTAATTGTAAATATGTACACAACAACATCCCTTTGTTTTGATGTTGGGGAAAAAACGATGTGGGCAAAAATGCCAGAATAGCTACATGTGGCATATGCCTTAGGGGCAGTTCTATTGGACCTGAGAGCTGAACATCTAATTAGCCAGGATGCATAAGGACTGCTTATTATCAGTATGACAGGGGAAACCATCTATTCTGTGAGTGTCATGGAGGAATTTAAGCATGGGGAATTCATGTTTTAAATTAATTAGCAACTCCAGTCATGCTTGGATTTCAAATTCTAGCGAGTAAATTCATTATTTTTTATCATATAAAGACTAATTGCAGCTTCCCACACAAACCGACTAATTATAAAAAGGAAACATTAGGGCAGCATCTGAAACAACTCATTTACAAAGTTTTTAATATTCATTAATTTATTGATAAAATAATATGCGGTTATTTTTTGGCTTTACTTACATTTAACTAATGGAACTGTGGGGAGATGTCAGCCTGACTTATTCCCATTTAACTTGGCGCAGAAGATTATCAAAGCATTGCACACCGCTACTTCAGTGGGAAAATGTAATCAATTCTTTCATGAAACATAAAAAGTGATTTCTATTCTGTTTGTAAGTTAGGGTGACACTGCATTTAACATTGGACTACATATAAACCCTATGATGTCCTCCAGACAACTGTAACCAAGGTTGCAAAGTGACCCCTGCAGCTGTATGAACAGAATTAAGGATGGCCAATCACTGGCTTCTCTTTAGTGTTGGACTGGGTCTCATAAGGCCAAGCAGTTAATCCAGGTACAAATTAACAGCAATTAAATGTAGACAATGCTAATAGATGTTATTGAGATCTATGAGCAAAATAAGAAATAGTTGATGGACATTACTGTACGCAGAAAAGAGCCCACCAAGAAATCATCTGGTGTCCTGGCAGGGCAGCTCATTGTTGCTCCTCTTCACCTCCTTATCATGTACTGGTCAATATATTTACATCAGCCTGACTGGCAAACTGGCCAATATCCATGGTTCAAAGAGCTCAGTTGAGATCATCCATCCAGAATCTAGGTACCAAGAAAGTCATACAAAACTTATTTGGATGCTGAGGGATGAAGAACAACAGTTGGAGGACTACAAATTGGTCATCCCTGATAGTTATACTAAAAAATATCTAACAATTGTTATACAATTAAGCAAGTCCTTAATACTTCATCTACTTGTTTACCTCTAAGAGGCTCGTTTGATGCTTTGCCCATAAAAACATCTGCCCTCTCTTCTGTACCTGACAATAAAATAGTGAGACCTGCCCACCCCTGACAGGTAATAGTCTGTATAAAGGGATATAATTTATAATATAAAATGTCAGCTGCACCCCCCAGTTCCTTAATACGCAGAGACTAACCTAAGCCAGGTGGCTGCAGGAGGGTAAATGGTGGTCCAATAAAGTAATATAAGGCTGTGCTCATATAATGTCAAGGCCCTGCTGCCAGAAGTCAAAGGGTTAACATTAGTTGGGACACGTGATCGAATTGCAGCTACAGAAATGCACGTACACACTCTGCAGTTGGTAAAGATAGACCACAAGGCTTGCAACATTTGTGCCTAGGAAACCGTTGGATTGGGAAACATGTTAACACAGTAAAATAGTAAGTTAGGTTGAAAAAAGACACACGTCCATCAAGTTGAACCTTTTAACTTTTTTTTTTAGCCTGCCTAACTGCCAGTTGATCCAGAGGAAGGCAAAAAACCCATCTGAAGCCTCTCCAATTTGCCTCAGAGGGGGAAAAAATTCCTTCCTGACTCCAACCAGACCAGTCCCTGGACCAACTTGTACTATGAGCTATCATCCATAACCCTGTATTTCCTCACTTGCTAAACACCATCCAACCCCTTTTCCATAATGGATTTGCCTAGTGCAGTCCCATTAAGGGTATAAGTAGATATTTTTACATCCCAGGTGAATGACTTTACATTTATCAACATTGAATCTCATTTGCCACTTAGCTGCCCAGATTGCCAGTTTGTCAAGTTCCTGTTGCAAGTGTCACATCCTGGATGGAATTAATTGGGCTGATAGTTTTGTGTCATCAGCAAACACTGATACATTACTTACAATACCCTCCCCTAAGTCATTAATGAACAAGTTAAATAAAAGTGGATCCAATACCGAGCCCTGAGGGACCCCACTAAGAACCTTACTCCAAGTAGAGAATGTGCCATTAACAACCACCCTCTGTACCCGATCCTGTAGCCAGTTTCCTATTCACGTGCAAACGACTTCATTAAGCCCAACAGACCTTAGTTTAGAAAGCAGTCGTTTGTGGGGCCCAGTATCAAAATCTTTGGTAAAATCCAAATAGATCACATCTACTGCCCCCCCCCCCACTATCCAGAATCTTACTTACCACATCATAAAAAGCAATCAAATTAGTCTGACATGACCTATCCTTCATAAAGCCATGATGATTGCTGCTCATAATGCCATTCTCCAGAACATAATCTTGTATGTGATCACTTAACAAGCCTTCAAATAATTTGCCCACCACAGATGTCAAATTTACTGGCCTATAATTGCCAGGCTGAGATCGTAATCCCTTTTTAAACATTGGAATAACATCAGCTTTTCTCCAATCCATAGGCACCATACCAGATGACAGTGAATCTGAGAAAATCAGAAACGTATCCCAGCAATGGTGCACTGTTACGGAAATCATTGTACCCCCTTTACTTACAGTAAATGCCTTGCCAAGGGTATAAATACTTGGACAAATAGGCGTGACATTTCAAGTTCTCCTTGCTAAGTGTGACATTGGGGCAAATCCACTAAAGAGCGAAGCGGCTAATGCTAGCGCAAATTCGCCAGCACAACAAAAAAATTTTGGGGGTACCCTCTTTCCCCCCTACATTTCCTAAAATATGGCACCTAAACCAGTGACAGAACTAGGTGGGGGCGGGCCCTGGTGCGGGCTGTGCAGCCGGGCCCCGCCCCCACCATCGTCCGTGCGGCTGCAGCCGAATAGAGTCGTGCGCGTGACTGCCGGGGGCCCTGGGGGGGTGCGGGCCCTGGCCCAATTGCACCCTCTGCTCCCCCCGGTAGTTACGCCACTGACCTAAACTATAAACAGTGGGCACATGTATAGGGCAATATAGCTTGTATAGTATAATGTATTTGCTGCTACATATACGTCCATTGTACTTTACCTTGGCGCCGTATGCAAATTAGGCATTGCTAGTGTAACTTCGCTTTGCTTGACAAATTAAAACTAGCGCAACTTCGCATTTTAGGGAATTTGCGTAGCACTGGCGAAACTACACCTGGCGAAGTGTGGCTGAGTGTGTCGCCGGTGCAACTTCGGATCTTACTGAATTTGCCCCATTGTGACAAGTTTCCCAAGATTCCAATCTTTGTCTAAGGGTAGAACTCCACAAGCGTTTTTTGTCGGATCGACAACTGCGCCAAAACGCACGCTACAAGTCAGATAGAGACGTAGGCGTCAAGATTCTAACTGAACTGAATGAAAAGTCGCAGGCAACAACAACATTACATCCGACGCCACACGACTGTTAGATGTGGACGCAGAAAGCAGCTTCTTCATCCGACAGTGGGACCGTGTAGTCGTTACCTCCGACTTTTCATGCAGTGTAATTATATCTTCACGTGTGCGACTCCGTTTGACTTTTCGCCTGCGTTTTGTTGGCGGGCGTCGATCCGACGAAAAACACTTGTGGAGTTTTTCGTCGGATCGTGGAGTTTTGCCCTGATAAGTAAATCAGTTATTCCAAAGAACCTTGTCTTGGAGTCTTGCTTAATATTAATAAGGTTCTGGTATATTATAAATTACCAACATACCCCAAAAACAGCCTTATTTGCATGGCTTTATGGACCAAACCATGAGATCTTTGACCTAAAATTCCATCAAAATCAATGTCCCAAACGGGTGGGTATCTTGAAATGAACACGGCATTCGACCAGATAATAACACGACTTGAACAACTTTGCCTTCATCTTTAAAGATCATTACAGTATCTAGCAGAAAAATGGATAAAGATGCAAAAGAAAAATTAGCATTAAAGAGGCCCAACGAGTATGTTATGAGCTGTATTCCCATGATTCCCTGCCAGCCAATGGCTGTACGTTGCATCTAGTACATTAACCTCTAATTACACTTACAGAGCCGCATTGATCATTCTCTTCTAGTTAATGGAAGTAGTCACTTTTGCACATAAACTGATAATTTAATTAACCTAACAAACCCAATGCCTTGCAGTTATCATTCAATCCAATCTATTATTCACGTCTCACACCAATGTCCTCACTAAGTTATTTTACGGTATATTACGAGAAAACATTCATCTCATTATCTATTCATTTTCTAAACTCCAAAAATAATGATGCGCGCACTAATCCCCTCTTGTCTCCTCCGGCCCTGGCCCCCTTTCCTCGCCCTGGGATATGATAATGAATCCATCCTACACTCAGCTGCCGGCTGAATTTATAAAAATAGAGGTTTCTGTGCAAAGAAAAACTATTTCGCTTCAGATTTGCAAATCAGACCAAAACATGTGAGAAATATGAATTATGCAAATTGTGATTTGATTTTGTTATGCTTAGCTCTTGAACTACAAAGTGCAGAATGTGTGTGTCTGGAAAAGTCTGCAGCAAAAATGCATCAATCATGAATCACAATTCAAATAAAAAAAGAATTGCAAATGGTTTACAAAATTAGCAATAATATTGTTATGCCCCTGATTCAAGGGCTCATTTACAACTGCCGTTGTGGTTGAGTAGCATTGCATACACTAGTTGTGCTTTGATCCACAAATGTTGCATCATGTGACTGAAAAAGTTGGGCAGTAACACTCTTATTCCTACAGGAACTTGATAAAAAAAACCTTCTTCCTACTCACAATGTAGACTTCTGATCTTCTTCTGCTAAACGTTTGTGTTTGTTATCAGTCATTTTCATTGTTGCCTACAAAGCAGTGCTGTCCATGCATTGGTTGAGCAAAATATTCATAAATTCTCAAAATCGATTCCACTTCTGGAGCGACACTACATTTTATTAATGTAAGAACAAGAAGAATGCATTTTTAGCCCCAGGTTTGCCAATGAAAGTGATATGGCCTCAATGGACTTGTACTTGCTCTCCTCTGTGTAAGAACCTTATACTTTGGGCTATTTTTCACACCTTTTGAGACCGCAAAGGCCATTCATTAGGACAACATTAATTATGCATGAAACATCAGAACGAATGCTTCGACTACATATCTTCTGGTTATTCTTGTGACATTAGTATTGCAAGCAATAATACTTAGAGATAGGTTGACCCATCTGAGCATCCTATCCCCCATTTTCTACTTTGCTGCTTTTTCTATTCTTTTTTTATTCCCCTGGCTAAAGATGATTATTCTGTTTGCTGCTATGCATCAGTATCCTGAAAGAACATTATCAGGGCTATGCTTAAATAGCAGCAAATGCTGTCCTAACCCTTCATCTAACTGCTTGAGAGCAACTGAGGTCTACTGGTTGGAGATGGTCCTGCAAGAGATTTTTTATGGCCACAAACATGACCAGATCTCCATAGATATAGACAATTAATTATATTGATCCGGCCCCCAAACATGTGAAATAGCAGATAAATATCACACAGCATAGACCATCTTAGACAACACTGAATTAGAAGCCTCTCTTTCTTTTTTCGTAACTTAGATTTTTATTGGTTTTACAAAATCATAGTAAACAGTACAGCTTAACATTCCTGTGGTTCAGCAGAAATAATGGAAATAGATACAGGTACAAGTAAACAAATATATGAAAGAGCACCAGGGGAGAAACTTAATACAGCACGACAATTGGCAGAGCAGGCAGATGTGAGACAAGTAGCGAGTGAAGCTGATGTCCTAAACCTGGGGCAGATTGTATCAGAATAGGAAAAGATCTACTCTAAAGAAAATCAAATCAAAGAACGGTCCACCAGGCCTCTCATGGCTAGGTGACGGATGGGGGGTGGATTCCTTGTGACCCATTGGCGACTAATTCTCTCAAATCCCATATGTCCCAGATATTAATAAACCGATCCATAGTGTTAGACAACATGGCAATACCAGCTTCAAAGGTTCTGTTAGCATTAATTCTGGAAACTATCTCAGACAAAGTAGGTGGCATAGGGTCTTTCCAGTGTGAAGAAATGGCCAGACGGGTTGCGGTCAGTATTTGGTTCACCAAAGCTTGACCACAAGTGCGGAGTCGTGATATAGGTTTACCCAGTAATAAGACAATAGGATCCATCGGAAATGGGCTATGGAAGATACGGCCCAAGAGCTGAGAGATTTCAGTCCACAGTGGCTGTATCACTGGGCAATCCCAAAAGATATGAAGCATAGTACCCTGAAACCCACAGTTCCTCCAGCATAGGGGCGAATGTTGCGGAAATAATTTGTGCAGCCTGTCAGGGGTGTAGTACCAATAGGTCAAAATCTTATAAATGTGTTCTTTCTGTCGCACACAAGTGACCATACGTTTTGCGTTGTTCCATATCAATGGCCAATCTTTAGGCTGGACTGGGTGTGGGAGGTCTCGATCCCATTTCTCCATGTACTTATGTCTGGGCGGATCCAAGTCTGGAGGAGCAGTCAATATATTGTAGATCCTGGAGATGAGGCCTTTCTGTGGTAGGCCTGGAAGTGCCAAAGTCTCAAACATCGTGGGGGGATGTGATCTGAGATATGCGACATAGGGAGCCAAAAAATGCCGTACTTGAAAATATTCAAATAATTTTATATCCGTTAGGGGCTGCTTCTCCTTAATCACTTGGTAAGGCAACATCCCATGAGCGAGCGGAGTGAGCAGGTCTTTGACCGTAAAGAACTGTAACCTAGACCATCTGGTACAAAACGATGGCTCAGTGCCAGGCGAAAACATCGGATTGTTCAAAAAGGTTGTTACCAATGATTTAGCGGAGACCAATTTGTATTTAAGCCGGGTCTTCAGCCAAATAGAGTAGGAAAGCCTGGTGGCGGAGAGGGTAGATGATGGAATCCGCAGAGAGAAGGCAAGGTCCCAAATGAGAACATTTAAATGATAATCCGTCACCATACTATTTTCAATGTGACCCCAGGTGGTAGTTGGAAAATGGTGAGACCATGCTAAAAGTTGCCTCAACTGTGAGGCTTCATAGTATCGTCGAAGATTGGGGACCCCCAGACCTCCCAAGCTCGTATGGGTCATCATCACCGATTTAGCCACTCTGTGGCTCCGGTGGGCCCATATAAAATTATGAAACAAGGCTTGTAGTTCCCGAAAGACTTTGGGAGCTATCGGAATCGGCAGAGTCTCAAACAAGTAGAGGTATTTGGGTAAAACCGACATTTTTAGAGCGGCTATCCTGCCGAGCCAAGAAATAGGGTAATTAGTCCATCGCATGAGAGAGGTCTTTGTTTGCTGGATGAGCGGTTTAAAATTCAGATTATATAACTGAGCATGAGAAGCTGCCATCTGGGTCCCTAGATATGTCAAGGAATCCACCCTCCATTTGTAATTGAACTAAAACCCCCCCTATGTCAGGATGTGACCTAATGGCTGCCGCTAGAGGCTCGATGCTGAGAGCATAGAGAAGGGGAGATAAAGGGCACCCCTGCCTAGTGCCATTCCTTATTGGGATCGCTTTACCAGATTGACCCGAAAGTTTTAGATGGGTGGATGGGGTGCTATAGAGATTGCGAAGAGCATGCAGGTAGGGGCCCGAGAAATTCAAGTGTTCCAAGAGTTTAAAAAGGTATGTCCAGTCCAATCTATCGAACGCCTTTTCGGCGTCTAGGCTAAGAACTAACGAGGCAGCTTTTCGTCTCTGAAGTATTTCAATTAGGTCTACAGTACGTCTAGTGTTTTCACCCGCTTGGCGCCCCAAAATGAAACCCACCTGATCCCTATTTATAAGCCTAGGTAGAATTGGGGCCAAACGGTTTGCAAGAATTTTAGTGAACAGTTTCAAGTCCGAGTTCAGGAGGGCTATCGGCCTGTAGTTGGAGCATAGTGTAGGGTCTTTACCTTCTTTGGGCAGCAGTGTCAAGTAGGAGGATAGCACAGAGGGAGGGATGGGTTCGCCGTGTAAGTATAGATTAAACAGCTTTAACAGGTAAGGTAGAAGAATATGCTGGTATAATTGATAATATTTATACGGCAACCCATCTGGACCCGGAGTTTTACCACTCGGCATAGTCTTAAGGGCGAAGGATAATTCCTCCATCGTAATATCTTTATTTAGAATCCCCAAGTCGTCTTCTGTAAGACCCGGGAGCTCTAAATTCTCTAA
This sequence comes from Xenopus laevis, assembly GCF_017654675.1. Classification (NCBI taxonomy): domain Eukaryota; kingdom Metazoa; phylum Chordata; class Amphibia; order Anura; family Pipidae; genus Xenopus; species Xenopus laevis. The sequence continues at coordinate 121,996,262 of NC_054376.1, forward strand.
AAAGCCAATAATAGACTCAGAATGTAGCCTGGTGTCAGTCAAGGTCGGGGACAAATTGTAAAGTTTGTGGTAATAATCGTAAAACAGGGAACCGATCTGATAAGGGTCATAGGTTAAATGGCCTGCAGGGGTCATCAGAGAGGTTATTCGAGATTGGACCTGTTGGTCTCTCAACTTTTTGGCAAGCAAAGTATGCTGTCTATCAGCCTTTTCATAGAAACACTGCCGCGTCCAAAGTATGGCCTTCTCAGCCTGTTTTTGCCGCAAGGCTGCTAGCTCTGTACGTATGTGTCTAATTCGGGCCAGTAAAAGGTCACTCTGAATCAGGTTGTATTGTGTTTCCAAGTCCCTAAGTTGCCTATGGAGTGTAAGATAGGTAACATTAGCTGCCCTGTTTTTGTGCGCTGTCAGTGCTATCAGCTGGCCCCGCAAAGTGGCCTTATGGGCTTCCCATAGCGTGGTTAAGGAGGCCACGGAGCCCTCATTTATAGCAAAATATTCCTTCAGATTACCCTCAATCTTAGCAAACACGTCCTTGTCATGTAGGAGTGATTCATTGAGGCGCCAATGAGGCTCTCGGGGAGGGGATTTAAACAGTTCTATGGTCAATGTGATCGGAGCATGATCTGACCAAGTGATTGGCATAATGTCTGAATCATAAGGTAAGTGTAGGCAAGAGTAGGATATAAAAAAGTAGTCAATGCGCGAATGCGTTTTATAAGTGGGTGAATAGAATGTAAACTGTTTATCACGAGGGTGTTTAGTTCGCCAAGCATCAAAGAACTGAGATTGGCGCATAATCTGCCTAAAAGAAGTAGAGAGGGTATGGGCCGTCTGGTTTGGCGAGGGTTCCGATCTATCAGTCCCCTGAGAATATGTCAAATTAAAATCGCCCCCTATTATCACATATGGGGAGTGTAACTGTTGGGACTTGGTGATGAGTTTGCGCAGGAAGCTGATCTGCCGTTTGTTAGGTGAGTATACATTGACCAACAATAACTGCACATTAGCATACATTCCTTTGAGCATCAAAAAATGGCCATTGGGGTCTGTGAGAGTCTGGTCAACTCGAAAGGGACAATCCTTATGGATAAGTATGGCAACCCCTGCTCTTTTATAGGGACCAGAGGAGTAGTAAGCAGTTGGGTAGATTTTGGAAGCAAGCTTGCTATGATTGTCCTTATGAAAATGAGTTTCCTGAATAAGAGCTATGTCCGCCCGAGAGTGTTTGAGCTCTTTTAAGGCAAGATATCTCTTATGGATACTATTAAGGCCCTTGACGTTCATAGATATAAATTTAGCCATAATATTGGAAGGATAAGTGAAGCTTATCTGAATGATGACCCGGTGGAGGGAAGGAAAGGAAAAGTAAACGACCAGACTCCCACATCCCCTCACAACATGTCATAGACCCCCGAAGCACATTATAAATACCCTGACAATCAGGAATGAAAAGAACATGAACTTTGCAAACATACAATAAGCTCCCAATTAAAAAGTGTAAGTACCAGTATCTGAACCAAAATAGCATAATAATCCACAAACAAAAAGGAAAAAAGAGAAAAAAGGAAAAAAGGAAAAATGAAGAAAAAATGTCAATCATCTCTGCCTTGAGTAGAACCCAATCTGATGGTTATCTTGTAGAGAAAAATTGAGAACAAAGCTCTGACAAGACGTCAAGAGCTTACGAGGAGCAAAACAAGCACCTCTGGTGGGGGGGTGAGGATCAAAATCCACGTAGGGGTCGTGCAGACCAAAAAGAGAAAAGGCAGGATGGGAAAGTGGCCTATCCATCCCTGGATCCAATAGGTGGCTGCTGGCAATAAAGTGGAAAAATAGGGTATACACCCAGCTTGGAAACAATGAGGCTGATGCGAGTCGCCACTCACCCATCGTGAGGAGGCGAAGGGCTGAGGGCCAGCCGTGGCGGTGAGGCTTTCTGTCGAATGGTGGACCATTGAGGTGCTAGCGGTTGTGAGGGCTCCCTTTGTGGGGGATCTTTAGTCGGGTCTCGAGCAGATAGTCCAAGAGCCTTGAGAAATCTGTCCCCATTCCGGGGGTTGTGTAGTGTATAGGTCTGACCCGTGCGTACAACAATTAGCTTGAAAGGGAATCCCCAGCGATAGGGTATGCCGTGATCTCTGAGTGTTTGTGTAACAGGCCGCAAATCTCTCCGTTTGGATAGAGTAATCGGAGAGAGATCTTGAAATATCTGGACCTTATGGGAGCGGAAGGCCCATTCACGGGTAGCTCTCGTTTTCGCCAGGATAGCTTCCTTCCCTTGATAGTAATGAAAGCAGGCAACGATATCACGTGGAGGTTTTGATGCAGCAGGTTTTGGGCCTAGAGAGCGATGTGCCCTATCAAATCTCCATAATTCACTTGGGGTTGTCGCGCATATGAACGCACACAAATCAGCAAGGTAGTTCGGTATCTCGGAAGGGGTTACTTCCTCAGGAATCCCCCTAAATCGCAGATTCTGTCGCCGCGACCTGTTCTCCAAGTCCTCACACATGTCGCGCAAATCACAGACTTCCCCTCTAAGAGTTTCGTTATCTTCCTCAACATACATCAGGCGTTGAGCAATATCATCAGTATAAGATTCCAACTTATCTGTGCGGTCTCCCAGATCATGAACATCCCTTTGAATCTCTTTTAGTGCTGCATTCACGGCCGCCGACACAGACTGCGTGATAGTGGAAGTCAACGAGTCCTGCAGTGTCGCTAGCTGGGCCGCTAAAATCTGTGGCGTTACTGGCTGATCGTCCGGCCGTTGCGAGGGATCTGATGGGGACCCTTGCGGGGAAGTCTGAGTAGGGGTGAGTGCCGGAGACATACTCACTGATCGCGTGGGTGAGGCAGGTATGCGCGGGGAAGTATGAGATGCGTCATCGTCCTCACCGCCATCTTGGAACTTCGCGTGTTTGCCTCTGCCGGGGGTTTTGTGCAGGAAAGGCGACATAGTTGCACGTTGTGCCCGGGTTCCACGTTTACCCATGCTTCGGCATTAATCAGAAGTGACCCGGAGTAATGTGGTGTGCTCTGCAAATAGCGGAATGTCGGGTTAACAGGGATCCAGTGGAGGAGCTCTTAAAGTCTGCGTCCGGACTCCACCATGGCTAAGGACCGCCCCCCCAGAAGCCTCTCTTTCTAAGACAGGGAATCCTCGGGAGCAGAGACCTGCACCCAACCCTAACCAACGGTTGGCCAAATTTTTACCCAAACCCGCCTGGGTCAACCCGCACATCACTTACAGGGATATGTCCTACAGTGAGGCCCACCAGGAGATTCACTGGTATCCAGACAGGCCAGTCCAACCCTGAATGACACCCTAAATCCACATAGAGAAGAACAAAACACTCATTAGAGAGTTGGAGTTTAATGATGGGCGAATTTGTGCTTTGCCAAAAAATTTGCAAAACGGCGCCCGTTTTTAGACGCCGGCGACAAATTTTTTTGACGCCAGCGAATTTTCGCGGCCGTTTTGCGAATTTACTCACCGCCAGCGAATCGGACAAATTCGCAGCGAATTCGCACCTGGCAAATAAATTCGCCCATCACTATTGGAGTTCCCCTTTGTATCCACTGGGTTAGCATATGTACTACTATAACAATTAAAATGAGAATAATAATAGGGGTTAATATTTTTGTCCAGACTTTTTCCTCCCTCCTAAGCCTGCACACAAGACATCTAGCAGAATCATACAGTATTTTTTTTTTTTTACCAATTAATGCTTAATCTGTCCCTTGAGATGCAATGCATATTAACGTAACAAGCTTTATAAATACATACAGCGTATGTACAAAATTCAATTCACTTCAACACATATTTCCGGAGAAGTCCACATCATGCCTCATAACTAAGCTGTACAGATCACTTGGGGTCCATTTCATAAAAGTCTCTATTTTACACACTTCAAAGCATTCTCCGATCCTAGGGAAGATAGGAGGCGGTTTCCATGGAAACCCATTAGGATCACATCTTCTCCCTTTTCAAGGACCTGTTTCCTTTTTCACAGCTGAGTGAGGAGGAGAGCAGTAGGGCTGTTTAAACACACAAAGACTTTTTCCACCTTCTCCTCAGTCACTTTGGAAAAGGGTCAGACAGAAAGATGCCCTCACTATTAATGCTGGAGCTGCCCTTGTATGGGGATTTAATGTGGCAGGGGAAAATGTCTCCATTTAACCTCAAGGAGAGATGGATTACAGGTCCTTCCATAGGCTTTTGAGACCCAGGGCACGCTTGGGCCTAAGGAGACGCATGGAAATTTCTGGCTGCAATAGTAAAGGTCAATAACAAAGTGGTGTCTATTAGTCAGGCCTAAGGTGTTAAACTGCAAAGCATCACTCAAGATAATAATAATAATGAGGTCTTTAGTGGACAGAAAAGCCTGTTTACCAGTAGAACAGAACTCTCAAAATATTTTTTTCATTTTTCAAAATGAATCAGTTAATAGTGCTGCTCCAGCAGAATTCTGCACTGAAATCCATTTCTCAAAAGAGCAAACAGATTTTTTTATATTCCATTTTGAAATTGACATGGGACTAGACATTTTGTCAATTTTCCAGCTGCCCCTGGTCATGTGACTTGTGCCTGCACTTTAGGAGAGAAATGCTTTCTGGCAGGCTGTTGTTTCTCCTTCTCAATGTAACTGAATGTGTCTCAGTGGGACATGGGTTTTTACTATTGAATGTTGTTCTTAGATCTACCAGGGAGCCGTTATCTTGTGTTAGGGAGCTGCTATCTGGTTACCTTCCCATTGTTCTTTTCTAGTAAAGAGTGATTGGAGTTTATCAGAGCACAAGTCACATGACTGGAGGCAGCTGGGAAATTGACAATATGTCTAGCCCCATGTCAGATTTCAAAATTGAATATAAAAAAATCTTTGTTCTTTTGAGAAATGGATTTCAGTGCAGAATTCTGCTGGAGCAGCACTTTTAACTGATTCATTTTGAAAAAATTTTTTTCCCATGACAGTATCCCTTTAAGGAACTTGTGAATAAGAGATAATTGCTTGTTATAACGTGCAGACCTCAGACAGGCATTCCCACAGATAATGCATCCACAACAATTATCCACAACCTCCTATGATTCTTGCCTGGCAAATTTACTTCAGGTTAATGTGATGGCCCTCACACCTGTTGGGACAATCACATGTTTCCTCTTTGTTCTTTAGTATTATAGAGCTGGTTCTCATGCTGTCCTGTACAGACCAGGTAAAGATGCTGTGATAGCCTTTAGTGTGACGTTCCAGAGGTAAACCCTGAATGCTACACAGGTGTAAGGGACTGTAAGTTGGACTTCTCATATGTAAATCACTTGCATGTCACTTATGCAAAATTGGCCTCAACATCTACACCAGCAGACGGTCATACGTAAAAGTCAAGGACTGGAACCTAGTTTTTTCATATTAACTAGCTTTCTTTCTGCTTGGATCTTATCCAAAGAAACCTCAACTGATGCATAAAATATCTTCCAGTGTATGACCAGCTTTAGTTAGTGTCCAGTCCAGTGAGATGACTGGTAGCTCATTCATGGGAAAGGCTATCAAGTAAGTAGAATTACCTGTTGAGTAATAAAGAGCTATTTTGCAATCAGTGAGGCTGCCTTCTGTGCGGAGGATTAGACCGTGAGCTGCTAATGAGTAACGGACAGCGTGAGATTATAATTTACACTGCTGGTATGAAAGAAAAATGTATTGACTGAACTATAGGGCATCACTATACTTCACAAATGCATCACTGTAATGAGTCTGACAGCCTTCTCAATAAAAAGAAATGACCTTAGTATTCCCGGCAGGGCAATTGCTTTACAGTTCCACATTTGTGCTAGGCAAGTGTCCGAAACACCATATGTCGTTCAATGTTTCCAGAATCGGGTGTTGAAAGAATGTACGACAGGAGACTCTTCTCTTGCATCGCCAGTGGCACCAATAAAAGAGGCAATGAAAGGAACGTAGAACAGAAATAAGGGCGTTGAGACAATAAGAGAGAAGCGCAGAGGTAGAATTGATGAGACTGAGTGGAGAATTTTTTGATAGGAGACATAAACAAGGAAGAAAAGACAAATAATTGAAAGAATGAATCTTTGTACCCAGAGATGTGCAGAATGCAGAATATAGTATAGGTGTCTGGGCACAGCCACAAAGCTCTGCACTTAAAGGAGACCTGTCATCCAGGTATAAAAATCTGTATATGAAGTAGGGAAGCACCGAATCCAGGATTCGGTTCAGGACTCGGCCAGGATTCAACCTTTTTCAGCAGGATTTGGCCGAATCCTTCTGCCCAGCTGAACCGAATCCGAATCCTAATTTGCATGCGCAAATTAGTTGTGGGGAGGGAAATCGCATGACTTTTTGTCACAAAACAAGGAAGTAAAAAATGTTTTCCCCTTCCCATCCCTAATTTGCATATGCAAATTAGGATTCGGATTTGGAATTGGAATTATTTGTTAAGCACAAGAGTTCTAGATGTTGGAAACAAGCTTAATGGCAAATTGGCTTCTAACTCGATTCTGTTTGCATGTCCTCACAAAGAAGGAGGGAAAAGAATCACTCACCCGCAAGTGCCCTGGGCCAGTGCAGTTTTTTGAGAAGAGGAGCACTGGCCTGGGGTTTTAGATGAGTCATTACAATCCATGGGGGTTGCCCTAACATTTGGCAAAACTCTTGGATTGGAGAATTCCTACCCCATATTGCCATCCTACATGGCTATTATTTTGCTCTTGTCCTTGCTTTCCTTGGCCTAAGTTTTTTAACCCAACCATGGCATAATATGGGTCACCTACTGAACCTAGTTTGGAAAGCCAACAAGGACCTCTCCCCCCCTGTGTTCTCCTTCAAAATATTTCCTCAAGACCTAATTCTCTGCTCTTACTCCTACTTCATTATTTCACTCTAGCTTCCTTTGTCTCATGTTTAAAGAAAATTCTTTCCTTCTCCCATTCCCACCACCTTTTTTTTACCCACTGTCCTTTTCCCCAAAGGAACAGAATCTACATCTACATCCCTCAAACATCAGGAGAGAAATACTGATCTGCAGTTTCAAGCAACACATTGTATATAATTCCCATAGCGGATTTACTTGACAATACACATTGGCTACACTGGGGGTGTATTCTATACAGTAGCGCCATCCTCTGTTATGGATCATTTCCCTGAAGCGTTTGGGGTTGCACATTTAATAAAATCATCAAGTTTCCTCCATGTCTTCCTTTCATACTGAGTGCCAAATGTTATTAAGAAAGGAGCCTCAGGTGGGAAGCGGCTGTGTAAATGACATAGTGTTTGAGCTGGCTACTAGGATCCCTGCAGGTGACAGCAGCATATTATTTGTGTCCTTAAATTGTCAGCTGAAAATATCAGATCAAGCCGCTTCTAGGAAGCACTGATTAAGACTGTCACATAGCAGCGTGCAAGGAAAGTGCAATGAATTGAAAGTACTCTGCAACATTGCGTCCTCTTTGCTGTTTGCCGTCTTTTTAACAAGCCATTGTCATTTGGTCATTTCACTTCTGCAAGTGCCTGACTGGCCATTTAACCAATTAGACATGTTCCTATTGATTCTCTATAAACTAGGAAAAGTCATCTTTTCTTTCTAAAGCAAGATCTTTTTCCCCATTAACCATTCAGTCTAGTTAGTCTATTGTTGAGGGAAGTTTTATTTGATTGGATTTTCAAAAGAACAATTAGTCTTGATCCACCTCATTACTGGAGCTAAATAAAGAGAGAACCATTTCAAATCTTAAAAGAGAATCCTGTTTTCACCACCTGGAGACTCAACCAGCCAAATTAAATAGTTTCAGGGAAGATGAGGGTGAAGAAAGACATACTTGCTCTATTAAGGTCAGGCTATTACCAAAGTTAAGCCTGCCTAATTTCTAGCTGAATCTGTCTCTGATTTGCCTCAAAAGGTGAAAAAAATCCTCAACAAATCCAAAAGGACAATTGGACCATCTCTGCAGCATCACTGTATAAAGAGTATTACTATTATTAAGTAGCCCTGTACGTTGTCAATACTTTTTTAAAGGAGAAGTAAAGTCATCTTGCACTTGGGGGTGTCAAATGTTAGGCACCCCAAGTGATTGTATTTACTTACCTGAAACCCCGGCACCAGCCCTGGGTTTCAAGTAAATAAATACATTCACTTGGAGGTGCCTAACATTTGACACCCCCAAGTGCTCATTTAAAGCTATCCAATGCATCTGCATTACAACCACTTCAAGGAGAGATTTCACAGCAAAAATGTTTGGTATGTTACAGCATGTATATCTGTATAACTTTATCTGTAAGGGTCTGGCCACACGGGCAGATTCGGGGAGATTAGTTGCCAGGCAACAAATCTCCTCTTCTTCGCGGCGACCGATCTGCCTTCTGACGGCTAAAATGTAAATCACCTGAGGGCAGGCACACATTGCCTCATGAGGAAACTTTGGGCGACTTTAGAAAACGAAGGCCTCCGTGTGCCTGCCCCCAGGCGATTTACATTTTAGCCGGCGGAATTCAGGGGAAGGCAGATCGGGGAAATTAGTCGCCGCAAAGAAGAGGAGATTTATCGCCTGGCGACTAATCTCCCCGAATCTGCCCGTTTGGCCAAACCCTTATGTGGTAAGAGACATAGTGGGAAGGAGGTCCCTGCTCAGTAGAGCTGACAGTGTAAGTGGGTGGGTGGCTAACATACAGGCACAAATTGGAGAGGAAAAAGTGCACAGGGTAAAGGCATTGTCCCATAGGTACCAGGACTAGACTAATGTTCTAGTGCGCCAAAAGGTAGACTTTTAGTTTATTCTTTTTTTTTTTTTGTAACTTAAATTTTTATTGACAGGTTTTGAAAATTATACAAAGCTGAAATCAGCAAAATAGACATCAGTAGCATAACAATACAGCGTAGTTTTAAGAAAAACACCAAAAGCTAGGGCCGATATGGCCAACAACCAGATCAATGTCAATAAGCAAAGTGATGCTCGCAAAACCCATAGGGAAGGCGAGACACTGTTGACAGTATCATGAACAACAGGCAAAAGAAAAATGAGCAAGCAGAAGGTACAACATCAAGGGTTCAAGTTAGGACAGTATGAATTCAAGTTCAGACTATAGCAGCGGTGTGGGTGTGGGGAGCAACAGGAATGATATGTGAGGGAGCTCAGGGAAGGTCTCAGAGGATCTTAGTGGGGCAGGGTGGGTGCCATACCTCGAAGGTCCCATACGGACCAAATTTTGAGAAAACGGTCTGTTGTATTGTGGATGTGGGCTATGTTAGCCTCAAAAGACCTATTGCTGTTCACCCTGTTTATAATCTCGGTCATTGTGGGAATCGTTCGAGTTTTCCATTTAGCGGCAATGGCCAATCGGGTGGCGGTCAGTACTTGATTAACAAGTGCTTGTCCACTCTTCTGAATCCGTGGCAAGGGTTTGCCCAACAGGAACACCACCGGGTCCAGTGGCACTGGTCTGGAAAGCAGCAAGCAGAGAAGGTCTTGAACTTCCTTCCATAGAGGCTGAATAAGGGGACAGTCCCAAAAGATGTGTAGCTGGGAACCACAGGCACCACAGTCTCTCCAACAGAGAGGAGAATGGTCGGGGAAAAACTTGTGAAGTTTTTCTGGGGTGTAGTACCAAAACGTTAGGATCTTATAAATATGCTCCTTCTGTCGTACGCAGGACACCATGTGGGCTGCATTGTCCCATATTCTGGACCAGTCCAAGGCGGTAAGAGGTTGTGGAAGCGCTTGGTCCCACTTATCCATATAATTGTGGCGATGTGGCGGAGATGCTTGGGGGGTCGTGAGTATCAAATAAATACTAGAAATGAGACCTTTTTGCGGTAGACCATTGACGGCCAGGACCTCAAATGCAGTGGGTCTAGATGCAACAGCAGGTTTTGCGAAAGAGTCCACGAAGTGTCGGAGTTGAAGGTACTCAAAAAATCTAAGTCTCACAGATGGATTATTCTCCTGAATAGTCTGCAAGGGAAGCAGCATGTGGGTGAGTGGGTGGATAAGATCCCGTACAGTGAAATAGGATAACTTCGACCACCGCAAGTGAAACGCTGGAGCCATGCCTGGCTGGAAGGCAGGATTCCTCAGGAAAGTGGTTAACAATGACTTGGCCGAGATCAAATTGTGCTTACGCCTGGTGTTGAGCCAAATCGAATGTAAGTGTCTAGTAGCCGAAAGCATCGTCGGAGAACATCTGACAGTAGTTGTAGGACACCAAAAAAGTGCATTCAGGTGGTAATCACGAGCCATCACATTTTCAATGTGACCCCAAGCAGTAGGAGAAGTCCAATGAGACCAGGCTAAAAGTTGTCGAAGATGGGCGGCCTCATAGTATTTCCGTACATTAGGGGCACCCAAGCCCCCGCGACTGCGAGATGACAGCAGGACCGAGCTGGCCACCCTATGACTCCGATTCGCCCAGATAAAACCTTGAAACAGGGATTGTATGACCTTAAGCGTTGAGAGTGGAACAGCAACAGGGAGAGTCTCAAATAGATAGAGGTATTTGGGTAGCACACTCATTTTTATAGCAGCCACCCTGCCCAACCAAGATATAGAATAATGAGACCATTGCAACAACTGAGTCTTAGTCTGCTGAACTAGTGGTTTAAAGTTTAGGTCATATAAATGGGAATAGGCCGCAGATAGATGGGTACCAAGATAGGATAAGGAGTCTCTCTTCCATCTATAATTGAAAGCTGATTGCAGGGACTCCAGCTCCCTGGGGGTGAGATTTAATGGTAAAGCTTCGGTTTTATCTAGATTCAATTTGTAGCTAGATAGTGCACTGTACCTGTGTAATAGCTGGTGAAGATTAGGGAGTGAAACAAATGGGTTCGATAGCGTAAGGAGGACATCGTCTGCAAATAAGGCTATTTTATAATGAGACTCGCCCACCGGAACTCCCATAATGTCCGGGTGGCTCCGTATGGCCGCCGCCAGAGGTTCAATACTAAGGGCATACAGAAGGGGGGAAAGGGGGCAGCCTTGTCTCGTCCCGTTGAAAATAGGTATTGGATTTCGAGATTGACCAGGTAGTTTGAGGTAAGTGAGGGGGGTACTATATAGGCTACGGAGAGCACTGAGATAAGGGCCTGAGAGATTGAGGTGACCTAGTAAAGAGAATAGATATGTCCAATTAAGCCTATCGAACGCCTTCTCAGCGTCTAAGCTGAGGATCACCGATTTGCTCTGAGTCCTCTGAAGGATCTCGATTAGGTCAATAGTACGTCTGGTATTGTCGCCAGCCTGTCTGCCCATTATGAAGCCTACTTGGTCCCTATTAATAAGTCGCGGTAAAATGGGTGCAAGGCGGTTTGCCAATATCTTAGAAAACAATTTCAAATCGGAATTTAATAACGCTATGGGTCTGTAATTCGAGCATAACGTGGGATCCTTTCCTTCCTTGGGTATAAGGGAGAGGTGTGAAGTCAAAGTGGTATTGGGGATGGCAGTCCCTTGTAAGTACAGGTTGAAAAGTTGCAGCAAATATGGAGACAATATATGCTGGAACAATTTGTAGTATTTATAAGGGAGGCCATCAGGACCCGGAGTTTTCCCTGTAGGCATTTGTTTGAGAGTGTAGGCTAATTCCTCCGGGGTGATAGCTGCATTGAGCACGTCTAGGTCTTCGGCTGAGAACTTAGGAAGATCAAGGCCTGTCAGGAAGTCAGTTATCAGGTCCCTATGATAGCCTACTTGTGGGAATGGTTGAGGTAAATTATAGAGTTTGCTATAAAAATCATGAAATTCAGCACCTATTTGTTCTGGGTCATAAGTTAAGCCACCAGAAGAGCGCTTAATGGAAGTTATTCTGGTTTTGGCTTGTTGATCTCTCAATTTCCGAGCTAACAGTGTGTGCTGTTTATCAGCTTTTTCATAGAACATCTGTCTGGTCCAAATGATGGCCTTTTCCGCCTGTCTATACTTCAAAGTGGCTAGTTCCTTGCGTAGTAAACTAATTTGGCGTAATAGGGAGTCAGTGCCCAATAAGTTATATTGAGTTTCTGTGTCTCTAAGTTTTTTATGTAGGGAGAGGTAAGTACGAGTCATGAGTCTTTTTCTATGGGCCGACAATGCAATAAGGTGACCCCGTATCGTAGCCTTATGGGCCTCCCAAAGGGTAGGGATGGAATCGGACTTTTAGTTTATTCTTGATGAGATTGACAGAGGATTCCTTACAGAGGAATTCAGGGATGGAATCACAGCGGTAAGGAGCAGCAAGATAGAAAGGTTTGAGACGAGAGGTGGCAGTGGATGTAGATGGTGTGAAGAGAAGGTGGCTCTGAGAGGAGCAGAGAAGATGACCAGGAACCTATAGTGGAACAAGAGAAGTAATGTAGCGAGGAGCAGAGGAGTGAAGGGCTTTGAATGTTAGTAGAAGGGTTTTATTTGCTATGCTTTGCTTAATAGCACTCTGGTGAGTGCGGGTTTTTCCCCTAATCGTCTATTTATACATTATAGAGTGACGTGTGTCCAGCAACATGGGGCCTGGGGTATGTACACCCAGGTCATTATGCCTTAAGGGTGAGCACGTTTTTGTCTTGTAGAGGCTTTTCATATAATGATATATTGAGATGGAGACTTTCCCCAGAAGGGAATTTGTATAATTAAGATTTAAATGCCCCATATAGAAAATATTGGAGGTTAGAAGGGACTCATTCCGTTTTGCAATTTGCTTAATATCCAGCCAGCTAGGATTTTAGTTGGGGTTGAACAGTTAGTTATTTTAATTTATTTTCATTCTGTGTTTTTAACAGAAAAAATATGAATCTATAAATCTATAACCACATGGAATGATTACAAGAGAGGTGAAATGTGCTTCATTGAATGGCTGCCTTTAATGTCATTGCTATAAGATTCAGAATGGTGCCTAGCATCAAGTGGAGGATGATCATTGTTCAAAAAAATGTTTTCCCTAGTTTAAGTAAATAAATATATCAATAAATAAAATTAACATGAGCCATTAAAAAATGCCTATTGTTTGCTGCCATCTTACATTTCTAGGCCAGCCGACTGTTTTGGATGATGCGCTGCTTTACACCCAAGCTACCCACACTATAGTACAGGCTGCTACAATATTACAAACCATGACTGGAATCAGGGAAAATATAAGAAAAAACAGTAGGGAGTAAATTCATTGCTGGGGCCCTGAAAACAATTAAACCTTAAAATAGGTCAAATGAATCCTCATTTGTTCCCGAGTGCCATTACCCGTAGAGCATCTCCTTCTTAAAGGGATCCTGTCATCGAAAAACTTGTTTTTTTCAAAACACACCAGTTAATAGTGCTCCTCCAGCAGAATTCTGCACTGCAATCCATTTCTCAAAAGAGCAAACAGATTTTTTTATATTCAATTTTGAAATCTGACATGGGGCTAGACATTTTGTCAATTTCCCAGCTGCCCCTGGTCATGTGACTTGTGCCTGTACTTTAGGAGAGAAATGCTTTCTGGCAGGCTGCTGTTTTTCCTTCTCAATGTAACTGAAGGAGTCTCAGTGGGACATTGGTTTTTACTACTGAGTGTTGTTCTTAGATCTACCAGGCAGCTGTTATCTTGTGTTAGGGAGCTGCTATCTGGTTACCTTCCCATTGTTCTTTTGTTTGGCTGCTGGGAGGGAAAAGGGAGGGGGTGATATCACTCCAACTTGCAGTACAGCAGTAAAGAGTGACTGAAGTTTATCAGAGCACAAGTCACATGACTTGGGGCAGCTGGGAAATTGACAATATGTCTAGCCCCATGTCAGATTTCAAAATTGAATATAAAAAAATCTGTTTGCTCTTCTGAGAAATGGATTTCAGTTCAGAATTCTGCTGGATCAGCACTATTAACTGATTCATTTTGAATTTTTTTCCCCATGACAGTATCCCTTTAAGTCAGTGATATAATCAGCAATGAGAACGGTTGTTTCAACAGTGAAAACTAGGGATGCACCAAATCCAGGATTCATTCTGACTGGCCAAACTGAATATGAATCCTAATTTGCATATAGTGGTTTCGGTGAATCCCTAGTGAAAACAGTGTGTCCTTTAATGCATTCAAGCGAAGAAGTAATAATTCCAGAACACAGGGATAAACAACGTTTTCTGCTGCTGTGTTAGGTGATATTCTACTTTGAGAAGACAATGTAATTCTGAGAACATCAGATTTTTCTCGGATAGGAGGTTGATTATTCACACCCAGCGTCTCCAATTTCCCAATGAAGTTCAGCCTCATGCTGCAAATTTCTCTGCCGTCCTTTTTTTCTGCTCTTAGGTTTCGGTTAGATCACACAGACGGTTGATCAGATGTTCTGCGCTCCATTAGTTGCTCATCTGTGACCTCTAACTCCTTTTCTCTCCTGCCACACGCTTTCTGACTTCTGCTGCTTCTTATATTTAAATTCTCTTATCTGAGTTATACAAGCAGCACTCATTACAAGCACAGATCCTTGTCTTGATCACTTGTTCTACCCAGGGATCACACCATCCTTAGATTAATGTATGTCTCGGTCTCATAGGGACGGTAAGTTTGTTTTGTCTGTGTGAGTACATTTACCACATAGACAGGTAGGTTTGCTGATGAGCCTTGTAGACAGGGAGATATGCTGATGTACCATGAAGACATGTAGATCTACTGAGGTACCATGTAGATTTGCTGATTACCCATAGAGAATGGGTAGGTGCACCACAGAGACATGTAGATATAGTGATGAGCCATGGAGACAGGAAGATAAGCTGATGTACCACAGAGGCATCTAGATATGCTGATGAACCATGGAGAATTAAAGATGTGTTTATGATGCTGATAGTGATGATCCATGGAGATAGGTAGCTATGCTAGTGTACCACAGAGACATCTAGATATGGTGATGAACCATGGAAACAGGAAGATTTGCTGATGTACCAGAGACATGTAAATCTGCTGATGAACCATAGAGAATGGGGAATCTGTAGGTGCACCACAGAGACATGTAGATATAGTGATGAGCCATGGAGACAGGAAGATAAGCTGATGTACCAAAGAGACATCTAGATATGCTGATGAACCATGGAGAATTAAAGATGTGTTTATGATGCTGATAGTGATGATCCAAGGAGATAGGTAGCTATGTTGGTGTACCACAGAGACATCTAGATATGGTGATTAACCATGGAGACAGGAAGACTTGCTGATGTACCAGAGACATGTAAATCTGCTGATGAACCAAAGAAAATGGGGAATCTGTAGGTGCACCACAGAGACATGTAGATATAGTGATGAGCCATGGAGAATTGGAGATGTGTTGATGATGGTGATGAGACAGGTAGACATGGTGTATGAACCATGAAGACAGGGAGATTTGCTGATGTACCACCAGGGCTGGATTTACATAGAGGGCACCCCTAGGCCTGCTGACATTTCTCATCCCCTCCCTTTTATTCATGCAAATTGTAATCATCAGAACCTGAGCAATGGGGATTGGCACACTGGAAATTTTAAAAACGATTTAATCTCCTGTGCATCCCCAGTGTTTTTGAACCAATGTGGGTGTGGTTGGGCAGCATGCCGCCCCCTAAAATCCTGCCACCCTAGGCCTGGGCCTTGGTGGTCTTTCCACAAATCTGGGCCTGTGTACCACAGAGACATTTAGATCTCCTAATGAACCATGGAGAATGGGAGATGTGTAGATGATGGTGATCATGATGAGCCATGGAGACAGGTAGACATCCTGATTCACCACAGAGACATCCACTGTATATATGATGATGTATCACAGAGACATCCACTGTATATATGATGATGTATCACAGAGACATCCACTGTGTATATGATGATGTATCACAGAGACATCTAGATATGCTTATGAACCATGGAGACAGATAGATCTGCTGATTACCCATGGAGAATGGGAGATGTGTAGATGATGGTGATAGTGATGAGCCATGTGCTGATGTACCACAGATACATCTAGATATGCTGATGAACCACTGAGAATGGGAGATGTGTAGGTGCACCACAGAGACATGTAGATATGCTGATGAAACATAGACATGGGTCAATTTGCTAATGTACCACTATAACGGGTTAATTTGCAAGTTTGTGGCAGGGTGACTTCCTTTAGGTTTGTATATATGTGAACTCATATCTCTGTGATGGGCAAACCTAAATGTGGATGGAAACCTATAATTTGTTTAAAGAAAAACTACACTCCCCAAACAATGTAGATCTCTATAAAAAAGATATTGCATAAAACAGCTCAGATGTAAAAACCTGCTTCATGTAAATAAACCATTCTTATAATAATATACTTTTTTTTAGTAGTATGTGCCATTGGGTAATCCTAAATAGAAAATTGCCATTTTAAAAAATATGCGCCGCCCCCTGGGATCGTAGGATTCACGGTGCACACAAACAAACCATACAGTGTTAGGTCACATGAGCCAATTAACAAACAGAGTTCTGCCTTTTGCTTTCTCATGTGAGATCCTTCACAACTGCACATCGGTGGTTCCAGGAGGACTAGTCTTACTTGTGGCACAGACAGAGGGCATTCCGGATAATGGATCTTTCCATAATTTGGATCTTCATACCTTAAGTCAGGGATCCCCAACCTTTTGAAGCCGTGAGCAACATTCAGAAGTAAAAGGAGTTGGGGAGCAACACTAGCATTAAAAATGTTCTTGGGGTGCCATATAAGTGTTGTCATTGTCCATTTGGTAGCCCCTATGTGTATTGACAACCTACATTGAGGCTCTGTCTGGCAGCGCACCTGGTTTTTATACAACCAAAACCTGCCTCCAAGCCTGGAATTCAAAAATAAGCAACTGCTTTGAGGCCAATGGGAGCAACATCCAAGGGGTTGGAGAGCAACATGTTACTCATGAGCTACTGGTTGGGGATCAATGCCTTAAGTCTACTAAAAAATTCATGTAAACATTAAATAAACTCAATAGGTTGTTTTTTCTTCCAATAAGGATTAATTATATCTTAGTTGGGATCAAGAACAATGTATTGTTTTATTATTACAGAGAAAAAGAAAACCATTTTAAAAAATTTGGATTATTTGGATTAAATGGAGTCTATGGGAGACAGCCACTCAGTAATTCGGGTCTTTCTGTATAACAAGTTTTCAGATAACGGATCCCATACTTGCATAACCAAAGAAAAGAGGCACTAGGACACCAAAAGGAGTCAAAAAAGTGGTCCAGTTGCACCAATCCCAGACCCTCAGCAAAGGGAACGTTTATCTGTAAACAGCTCCAAAAATGCCAATCAGGCACTCAGGATTCTGCAAGGACCATAAAGAAAAAATCCAAATGTCTTTATTTAAAGCTACTTTAAAGTCGCCGTCATCTCCATTTGCCCTACACATTTCACGCCCCAGGTGCATAGGCTATAACTAAGGGCCTCTAGGACACAAAACTGGTAGGGCAGATGGAGACTTAAGGTGGCCATACACGGGCCGATAAAAGCTGCCGACAGACCGTGTCGGCAGCTTATTGGCCCGTGTATGGGGCCCCCCGACGGGCTTCCCCGATCGAGATCTCGCCGAAAGTTGGCCAGATCTCGATCAGAAGGGACTAAAACTCCCGTCGGATCGCGGCCGCATTGGTTAGTTGATGCGGTCCCGTGATCCGACCGCCCGTTAGGCATCGTTAGGATCCGATCGTTGGGTTCTAGGGCCCACGATCGGATCAGCCCGATCAAGGTGGGCATATCGGAGGGAGATCCGCTCGTTTGGCGACATCGCTAAACGAGCGGATCTCTCCATGTATGGCCACCTTAAATCCGATAACAGCAGTTGATTCTGGGTAATTATATGGCGAGGGGAAAAAAAATTCCCGAAGTGTGCGGTTACCCAGGATCCCATTTTTCAAACCTCTTGCGCTTGCCATATAATTATGTGATTAGACATGCTTGTGCATCTGACTGAGATGATTTTCATCACTGTTTAGTATATAAATATATATATATTTTTTTTAATCATTGTTAACAGTCGGAAAAACACGTTTCCTTTTAAGCATGATTATAGTTTGCTGACAGTAATCTGATTTCACACTGTTTAACCATTCTTGTTCAAACGTTACAATAAAATGCCAAGATTAGAGATGCACTTTAATCAGAGATTATTGGGTGAATATGTTTGAACTCCTGCTATACTGTATGTAAGTAAACAACAAGTGACTTGTGTAGGGATGGGGCTCAACTGACACTAGAAGCTCATTCCCAGACTACAAGGTCCATGTGATATTTTTCTGTTATATCTTTCTACTGATTCAAGTTGGACCAATTAGTATTACTGTCAATCAGATGAGACTGTGTAGAATGATATAGTGCCATTTGCACCCAGTGGCTTTGATCGCAAAGTGGGGGATAATTAGAAATTGGTGATTGTTCGAGTGTAATTTGTCATGACTGGGGTAGGTAAGGTGAAGAGGTGAATGATGGGAAGCTGTATGGAGATCCCTCATCGGCAGTTTAAAATATATATATATATGATCAGGTGGAAGCAAGTTGCTAAACCAGACTGTGATGGATCACACACTGGGGACTCACTTAAGAGAGGGGACAAAGAGATCAATAGCAATAATAAAGCAGCCCTTCAGGAACAAAATGCTAAGTGGCCCATAATGATATAGTCTTCATGTCTCACCTTGCTAACTCACTCACTCACTAACTCACTCACTCACTTAGTGACCACTGTGTTATAACAAGTCAGAAAGTAGACCCTGTGACTTCTGGAGGACTCAGGAGTGTATGATACTAAACCTTAGCCACAGCCTCTTCCAAGAGACAATTATCCCACATTTACTATAGGCACCATCTCTCCCTACTATACCTGCTATCCCACAGTCACACTCCCTTCCCAGAGACTATTATCCCACTGTTACTATAGGCACCATCTCTCCCTACTATACCTGCTATCCCACAGTCACACTCCCTTCCCAGAGACTATTATCCACTGTTACTATAGGCACCATCTCTCCCTACTATACCTGCTATCCCACAGTCACACTCCCTTCCCAGAGACTATTATCCCACTGTTACTATAGGCACCATCTCTCCCTACTATACCTGCTATCCCACAGTCACACTCCCTTCCCAGAGACTATTATCCCACTGTTACTATAGGCACCATCTCTCCCTACTATACCTGCTATCCCACAGTCACACTCCCTCCCCAGAGACTATTATCCACTGTTACTATAGGCACCATCTCTCCCTAATATACCTGCTATCCCACAGTCACACTCCCTCCCCAGAGACTATTATCCAATGTTACTATAGGCACCATCTCTCCCTACTATACCTGCTATCCCACAGTCACACTCCCTTCCCAGAGACTATTATCTACTGTTACTATAGGCACCATCTCTCCCTACTATACCTGCTATCCCACAGTCACACTCCCTTCCAAGAGACTATTAACCACTGTTACTATAGGCACCATCTCTCCCTACTATACCTGCTATCCCACAGTTACACTCCCTTTCCAGAGACTATTATCCCACTGTTACTATAGGCACCATCTCTCCCTACTATACCTGCTATCCCACAGTCACACTCCCTTCCCAGAGACTATAATCCACTGTTACTATAGGCACCATCTCTCCTACTATACCTGCTATCCCACAGTCACACTCCCTTCCCAGAGACTATTATCCCATGTTACTATAGACACCATCTCTCCCTACTATACCTGCTATCCCACAGTCACACTCCCTTCCCAGAGACTATTATCCACTGTTACTATAGGCACCATCTCTCCCTACTATACCTGCTATCCCACAGTCACATTCCCTTCCCAGAGACTATTATCCCACTGTTACTATAGGCACCATCTCTCCCTACTATACCTGCTATCCCACAGTCACACTCCCTCACCAGAGACTATTATCCACTGTTACTATAGGCACCATCTCTCCCTACTATACCTGCTATCCCACAGTCACACTCCCTTCCCAGAGACTATTATCCACTGTTACTATAGGCACCATCTCTCCCTACTATACCTGCTATCCCACAGTCACACTCCCTTCCCAGAGACTATTATCCACTGTTACTATAGGCACCATCTCTCCCTACTATACCTGCTATCCCACAGTCACATTCCCTTCCCAGAGACTATTATCCCACTGTTACTATAGGCACCATCTCTCCCTACTATACCTGCTATCCCACAGTCACACTCCCTTCCCAGAGACTATTATCCACTGTTACTATAGGCACCATCTCTCCCTACTATACCTGCTATCCCACAGTCACATTCCCTTCCCAGAGACTATTATTCCACTGTTACTATAGGCACCATCTCTCCCTACTATACCTGCTATCCCACAGTCACATTCCCTTCCCAGAGACTATTATCCCACTGTTACTATAGGCACCATCTCTCCCTACTATACCTGCTATCCCACAGTCACACTCCCTTCCCAGAGACTATTATCCACTGTTACTATAGACACTATCTCTCCCTACTATACCTGCTATCCCACAGTCACACTCCCTTCCCAGAGACTATTATCCCACTGTTACTATAGACACCATCTCTCCCTACTATACCTGCTATCCCACAGTCACACTACCTTCCCAGAGACTATTAACCACTGTTACTATAGGCACCATCTCTCCCTACTATACCTGCTATCCCACAGTTACACTCCCTTTCCAGAGACTATTATCCCACTGTTACTATAGGCACCATCTCTCCCTACTATACCTGCTATCCCACAGTCACACTCCCTTCCCAGAGACTATAATCCACTGTTACTATAGGCACCATCTCTCCCTACTATACCTGCTATCCCACAGTCACACTCCCTTCCCAGAGACTATTATCCACTGTTACTATAGACACCATCTCTCCCTACTATACCTGCTATCCCACAGTCACACTCCCTTCCCAGAGACTATTATCCACTGTTACTATAGGCACCATCTCTCCCTACTATACCTGCTATCCCACAGTCACATTCCCTTCCCAGAGACTATTATCCACTGTTACTATAGCACCATCTCTCCCTACTATACCTGCTATCCACAGTCACACTCCCTTCCAAGACTATTATCCACTGTTACTATAGGCACCATCTCTCCCTACTATACCTGCTATCCCACAGTCACATCCCTTCCCAGAGACTATTATCCACTGTTACTATAGCACCATCTCTCCCTACTATACCTGCTATCCACAGTCACACTCCCTTCCCAGAGACTATTATCCACTGTTACTATAGGCACCATCTCTCCCTACTATACCTGCTATCCCACAGTCACACTCCCTTCCCAGAGACTATTATCCACTGTTACTATAGGCACCATCTCTCCCTACTATACTGCTATCCCACAGTCACATCCCTTCCCAGAGACTATTATCCACTGTTACTATAGGCACCATCTCTCCCTACTATACCTGCTATCCCACAGTCACACTCCCTTCCCAGAGACTATTATCCACTGTTACTATAGACACCATCTCTCCCTACTATACCTGCTATCCCACAGTCACATCCCTTCCCAGAGACTATTATCCACTGTTACTATAGGCACCATCTCTCCCTACTATACCTGCTATCCCACAGTCACACTCCCTTCCCAGAGACTATTATCCACTGTTACTATAGACACCATCTCCCCTACTATACCTGCTATCCACAGTCACACTCCTTCCAGAGACTATTATCCACTGTTACTATAGCACCATCTCTCCCTACTATACCTGCTATCCACAGTCACACTCCCTTCCCAGAGACTATTCCACTGTTACTATAGACCATCTCTCCTACTATACCTGCTATCCCACAGTCACACTCCCTTCCCAGAGACTATTATCCACTGTTACTATAGGCACCATCTCTCCCTACTATACCTGCTATCCCACAGTCACACTCCCTTCCCAGAGACTATTATCCACTGTTACTATAGGCACCATCTCTCCCTACTATACCTGCTATCCCACAGTCACACTCCCTTCCCAGAGACTATTATCCCACTGTTACTATAGGCACCATCTCTCCCTACATATACCTGCTATCCACAGTCACACTCCCTTCCCAGAGACTATTATCCACTGTTACTATAGCACCATCTCTCCCTACTATACCTGCTATCCCACAGTCACACTCCCTTCCCAGAGACTATTATCCACTGTTACTATAGCACCATCTTCCCTACTATACCTGCTATCCCACGTCACTCCCTTCCCAGAGACTATTATCCACTGTTACTATAGGCACCATCTCTCCCTACTATACCTGCTATCCCACAGTCACACTCCCTTCCCAGAGACTATTATCCACTGTTACTATAGGCACCATCTCTCCCTACTATACCTGCTATCCCACAGTCACACTCCCTTCCCAGAGACTATTATCCACTGTTACTATAGCACCATCTCTCCCTACTATACCTGCTATCCCACAGTCACACTCCCTTCCCAGAGACTATTATCCACTGTTACTATAGCACCATCTCTCCCTACTATACCTGCTATCCCACAGTCACACTCCCTTCCCAGAGACTATTATCCCACTGTTACTATAGGCACCATCTCTCCCTACTATACCTGCTATCCCACAGTCACACTCCCTTCCCAGAGACTATTATCCACTGTTACTATAGACACCATCTCTCCCTACTATACCTGCTATCCCACAGTCACACTCCCTTCCCAGAGACTATTATCCACTGTTACTATAGGCACCATCTCTCCCTACTATACCTGCTATCCCACAGTCACACTCCTTCCCAGAGACTATTATCCACTGTTACTATAGACACCATCTCTCCCTACTATACCTGCTATCCCACAGTCACATCCCTTCCCAGAGACTATTATCCCACTGTTACTATAGGCACCATCTCTCCCTACTATACCTGCTATCCCACAGTCACACTCCCTTCCCAGAGACTATTATCCCACTGTTACTATAGCACCATCTCTCCCTACTATACCTGCTATCCCACAGTCACACTCCCTTCCCAGAGACTATTATCCACTGTTACTATAGGCACCATCTCTCCCTACTATACCTGCTATCCCACAGTCACACTCCCTTCCCAGAGACTATTATCCACTGTTACTATAGACACCATCTCTTCCCTACTAATCCTGCTATCCCACAGTCACACTCCCTTCCCAGAGACTATTATCCCACTGTTACTATAGCACCATCTCTCCTACTATACCTGCTATCCCACAGTCACACTCCCTTCCCAGAGACTATTATCCACTGTTACTATAGACCATCTCTCCTACTATACCTGCTATCCACAGTCACACTCCCTTCCAGAGACTATTATCCACTGTTACTATAGCACCATCTCTCCCTACATACCTGCTATCCCACAGTCACACTCCCTTCCCAGAGACTATTATCCACTGTTACTAAGCACCATCTCTCCTACTATACCTGCTATCCCACAGTCACATCCCTTCCCAGAGACTATTTCCACTGTTACTATAGCACCATCTCCTACAGTCACACTCCCTTCCCAGAGACTATTATCCACTGTTACTATAGACACCATCTCTCCCTACTATACCTGCTATCCCACAGTCACACTCCCTTCCCAGAGACTATTATCCACTGTTACTATAGGCACCATCTCTCCCTACTATACCTGCTATCCCACAGTCACACTCCCCCTTCCAGAGACTATTATCCACTGTTACTATAGCACCATCTCTCCCTACTATACCTGCTATCCCACAGTCACACTCCTTCCCAGAGACTATTATCCACTGTTACTATAGGCACATCTCTCCCTACTATACCTGCTATCCCACAGTCACACTCCCTTCCAGAGACTATTATCCACTGTTACTATAGCACCATCTCTCCCTACTATACCTGCTATCCCACAGTCACACTCCCTTCCCAGAGACTATTATCCACTGTTACTATAGGCACCATCTCTCCCTACTATACCTGCTATCCCACAGTCACACTCCTTCCAGAGACTATTATCCACTGTTACTATAGCACCACTCTCCTACTATACCTGCTATCCAAGTCACACTCCTTCCAGACTATATCCACTGTTACTATAGCACCATCTCTCCTACATACTGCTATCCACAGTCACATCCTTCCCAGAGACTATATCCACTTTACTATAGGCACCATCTCTCCTACTATACTGCTATCCCAAGTCACACTCCCTTCCCAGAGACTATTATCCACTGTTACTATAGGCACCATCTCTCCCTACTATACCTGCTATCCCACAGTCACATCCCTTCCCAGAGACTATTATCCACTGTTACTATAGCACATCTTCCCTACTATACCTGCTATCCCACAGTCACATCCCTTCCCAGAGACTATTATCCACTGTTACTATAGACACCATCTCTCCCTACTATACCTGCTATCCACAGTCACACTCCCTTCCCAGAGACTATTATCCACTGTTACTATAGGCACCATCTCTCCCTACTATACCTGCTATCCCACAGTCACACTCCTTCCCAAGAGACTATTATCCACTGTTACTATAGGCACCATCTCTCCCTACTATACCTGCTATCCCACAGTCACACTCCCTTCCCAGAGACTATTATCCACTGTTACTATAGCACCATCTCTCCCTACTATACCTGCTATCCCACAGTCACACTCCCTTCCCAGAGACTATTATCCACTGTTACTATAGCACCATCTCTCCCTACTATACCTGCTATCCCACAGTCACACTCCCTTCCCAGAGACTATTATCCACTGTTACTATAGGCACCATCTCTCCCTACTATACCTGCTATCCCACAGTCACACTCCCTTCCAGAGACTATTATCCACTGTTACTATAGGCACCATCTCTCCCTACTATACCTGCTATCCCACAGTCACACTCCCTTCCCAGAGACTATTATCCACTGTTACTATAGGCACCATCTCTCCCTACTATACCTGCTATCCCACAGTCACACTCCCTTCCCAGAGACTATTATCCACTGTTACTATAGGCACCATCTCTCCTACTATACCTGCTATCCCACAGTCACATCCCTTCCAGAGACTATTATCCACTGTTACTATAGACACCATCTCTCCTACTATACCTGCTATCCCACAGTCACACTCCCTTCCCAGAGACTATTATCCACTGTTACTATAGGACACCATCTCTCCCTACTATACCTGCTATCCCACAGTCACATCCCTTCCCAGAGACTATTATCCACTGTTACTATAGGCACCATCTCTCCCTACTATACCTGCTATCCCACAGTCACACTCCCTTCCCAGAGACTATTATCCACTGTTACTATAGACACCATCTCTCCCTACTATACCTGCTATCCCACAGTCACACTCCCTTCCCAGAGACTATTATCCACTGTTACTATAGCACCATCTCTCCCTACTATACCTGCTATCCCACAGTCACACTCCCTTCCCAGAGACTATTATCCACTGTTACTATAGACACCATCTCTCCCTACTATACCTGCTATCCACAGTCACACTCCCTTCCCAGAGACTTTATCCACTGTTACTATAGGCACCATTCTCCCTACTATACCTGCTATCCCACAGTCACACCCCTTCCCAGAGACTATTATCCACTGTTACTATAGGCACCATCTCTCCCTACTATACTGCTATCCACAGTCACACTCCCTTCCAAAGACTATTATCCCACTGTTACTATAGGCACATCTCTTCCTACTATACCTGCTATCCCACAGTCACCACTCCCTTCCAGAGACTAGTATCCACTGTTACTATAGACACCATCTTCCCTACTATACCTGCTATCCACAGTCACACTCCCTTCCAGAGACTATTTTTTTTTTTTTTTTTTTACTGTTACTATAGGCACCATCTCTCTACTATACCTGCTATCCCACAGTCACACTCCTTCCCAGAGACTATTATCCACTGTTACTATAGACACCATCTCTCCCTACTATACCTGCTATCCCACAGTCACACTCCCTTCCCAGAGACTATTATCCACTGTTACTATAGGCACCATCTCTCCCTACTATACCTGCTATCCCACAGTCACACTCCCTTCCCAGAGACTATTATCCACTATTACTATAGACACCATCTCCCTACTATATCTGCTATCCCACAGTCACACTCCTTCCCAGAGACTATTATCCACTGTTACTATAGGCACCATCTCTCCCTACTATACCTGCTATCCCACAGTCACACTCCCTTCCCAGAGACTATTATCCACTGTTACTATAGGCACATCTCTCCCTACTATACCTGCTATCCCACAGTCACACTCCCTTCCCAGAGACTATTATCCACTATTACTATAGACACCATCTCTCCCTACTATATCTGCTATCCCACAGTCACACTCCCTTCCCAGAGACTATTATCCCACTGTTACTATAGGCACCATCTCTCCCTACTATACCTGCTATCCCACAGTCACACTCCCTTCCCAGAGACTATTATCCACTGTTACTATAGGCACCATCTCTCCCTACTATACCTGCTATCCCACAGTCACACTCCCTTCCCAGAGACTATTATCCACTGTTACTATAGACACCATCTCTCCCTACTATACCTGCTATCCCACAGTATCAGGCCTGACTGTGTATATAATCGCTGCTGTTCGCTACTGCCTACATAGTGAAGATACATATTTGCAATGCCTAACTGAGCTTTCACTCTCTCTTCCTACCTACTACTAGTGCCCTGTAGGGCTCATTATTTGCAGGGTACAGGACAGTTGCCTTTTCTTGGACCCACTTTCTGGGAGACATCTTTACCACTTTGTCCAGTCACAAAATCCCTTACCTCATGCTACACAAACAGAAAATGCACCCAGAGGCAGTAAATTCGACTGAAATACAGCTTTCTCCTCTACCCCCTCCCTTTGTGCCAGGGAGCAAGAGAAGGATCAGAACCAAACAAATAATTTCCATGTCTAGAATGCAATGATTCCATGGAAATATGAACTGTGCTGCAGATATATTTGAAAAAGCAGGTTATTTATCAAGAAGGAAAAAGAAGCAAGGATGATGGAGGGGAATAGAAAACTGAAAAAAACAAGGCATTAGTGCTATGGGTTAGATTACATTTTCCATTCTCAGAATGGCTCAGGGGGGCTTTCATGGAGCGGGAGAGCAGACGGGTAGAGAAATGATAGGGAGGAGATGGATTGGAGTAGGTATATTTTATATAAAGTTTTAAGGAGTTTTTATGGAACAACAGAAATCAACAAACTCAAGTTAATCTTCTGAATAGTTTAAACAAAGTCTGAACCTAATAATAGGCAGAAATGTGAAAACATTACTAGAAGTCTATAATCACATTATACATGTTGTTAGAAGGGAGATGGACAGGAGGTCGCATGGGTCAAGTGTGGCTTTATTAAGAGCAAGCTTGACAAACCAGATTAGAGAAGAGAAGAAAATAGCAGAAAACTGAATATATCTATAGAAATAAGTCAAATCAACTGGACTTTTTTCCTTGAAGACATTTCACCAGTCATCCAACTGGCTTTCTCAATTCAGAATAACTTGAATATCTTCCTTCGAGAATATATATCCTCTGGAATGTTGCTCCAATCAGCATTATCTGTTTATCGTAATCCACAATGACTTCATGAAGTTAAGTGTTGATTGTATTAGCAAGATTGGAGCTTTGATCTGTTATTAAACCTTCCAAGGAGAGGCGCCAAATCAGCAATCAACACCTAATTTAATGATATCATTGTGGATTATGATAAACAGATTAGTCTGATTGGAGCAACATTCCAGAGGATATATATTCTCGAAGGAAGAATTACAAGTTATTCTGAATTGAGAAAGCCAGTTGGATGACTGATGAAACGTCTTCAAGGAAAAAACACAGCAAGTCCAGTTGATCTGACTTATTTCTATAGATATACCATGACCTGGATGAATGAGAATCTTCACTAGCAAAACTGAATATATTTGATAAAGGCTGCCAAGAGGACAGGAGCACAGTATGTGATTACAAAAAATAGAAGGAAGAATCAAGTTGTGAGGACAAGAAAAATACTTTAGACAAGATTGAGAAAAATATAAAAAGAAAGCACTCAGTTTCTTCTAGGAGTCAAAAGTATTCAGCCCACCCTCTCGTGGTCACATGTGGTAGGGAACGAGTCTCCTGCTTCATGTGACTTGCACCCTCATTTTCTTTGGAGCCTATGCTGAGGGCCTTATTGGCTCTCCCAAATTTGTCTTCATGAAGAAAGACTTTGGTGAGGCTAATGGCATAATGGAAGATGTGGCTGGGACATTACGGGATGCCAAGATCCACCACCGAAAAGGATGTTTAGCCAAGTCGACATCTCTGAAGAAATAGTATAAGACTTAAAATGAGAGACATTATTTATGGATCAAAAAGCCAACAAAATTGTTTGCATAGCAGAGATAGAATAACTGTTGGAATGGAACCGTGTAACAAAAGATATGCAACCTGACTGTTTAGGCCTCTCGTGATGATGCTTGATCCTATGTTGAGCTTTTTCTTTATTTATTTTTTGTACAAGTGACTATTTTATGGGGGTTTTTTGGATCTGCAGACTGAAGGCTAAACAGAATATATGGACCAGTGTGTCATAGTCTTTATGGCCAATTTCTAGGACAGGAAAGGTGAAAACCATAAAGTCTAAATTGTTAAATCTTGTTTCTTTTTTTTTTTTATCCAAAGTGCTTGGTTTTCTTTCAAACTAGAATCTCAGCACCAAAAGCAAATCTGTTGGATTTATAGGGAGATTTGTTTCTAAGGCTGGAGACGTGATCTGATGGTCTAAGGACACCATCCAGAGGGAGAGACAGTCAATGATCGACATTACACTGCCATCTATGGGCCGCAAGTGATATCGCACCTTGCCAGTACTATGACAGGAATGAATTCCCTTAGTTCTTGTCTTCAAGGAACTCTCTGTCATGCCTGCTTTTATGGATAGACTGATTAAATGCAAGTACTCCAGTCAAAATAGTAGAAGTGCCAAGGCAGGTATAATTGAAAAGTGCAGCTGAAGTGAAACCAAGCATAAAATGGAAATAGATTGTGTGCTTGAAGCAGCCGCTGTATAAAACTCTTTCCCAACTGTCAATGATGGAGAGTGGAACATAACCAACTGGCAGTAAGTGTGTAAGCAGCAATTCTGCAATGTCTTCATTCACACAGAGCGCACTCATTCTTCCTCAACAGCACGGAGCCGAGAGTCTGTTATTTCTATTAGAGCTTATATCTCATTACTGCCTTGCGAAATACACTAATGCTGGGCTTTCCAGTAATTGTCTGCCGCCAGTTAGAGAAAGCTTAAAAGATAAGGAATTTAGGATTTCTGAAAGAAGGAGACTTCTTTACTCTTTAGGGCAGAGAAACACGCTCAGATTCGGGTAGATTAGTCGCCTCTTCTTCAGCGCGGCTAATCTCGGTGGGATGGCACTCGGAATGCTTTGTTTTCTGAAGTCACCGAAGTTTTCATCATGAGGCAACTTTGGAAAACTAAGCACACTGATTGCCATCCCGCTGGCGATTTACATTCTAGCTGGCGGGAGGCAGTTCGGGGAGATTAGTTGCCCCAAAGTAGAGGCGATTTGTTGATCGGTGACTAATCTCCCCGAATCTGAGTGTGTGTCTCTGACCTTAGAGCAAAGGTCTTTAGACTATTTTTGGTTCTGGCCCTCCTTATCTCATAACGAGGTTACAAATATATGAAAAAATCTTCTAATTGTACCCTAACTGTCCTAAATGTCAGAACCACTGGTTTGGGCCCCCTACAGAGGCACAAATATTCAGCAGGAACACCAAAATTGTTTGCTTATACTTTGTACTGGTTGTGCAGCAGGTGAGGATCCAGATGTAGGTTTTGTACCTACAGACTTCATGTGCTTCTTAAAGGAAAAGCCTATTTACCTGGTTGTGCCAAAAGTTAGGCAACCCCAAGTGATTATTTATACTTACCTCACATATCACCAATCGAAATGGGCAGCACGCCAGAATAAAGTTAAAATATGCCTTTATTCACAATCGCAGGGCAGCATTTACGTATTTTATTATATATACTTACCTCACACACCAGGCCAGTGCTCCTATCAGGAAAAACTGCACCACAAAGTGATCAGCATCCGGCTTCTTTATTCTTCGCCAGGATGAAGAAGGTAGCTGATCGCTCCATGCAGCACCGGGTCAAGCAATAGGTGACTCGGCTGGCCACCGTAGCCCCCCCCATTACAGTGTGAGTGCGTATGCGCCGGAGGGGAGGGAGGCAGGGGAGAAGGAGAGCGTCAAAGGGAAAGGGAGAGCGTCAAAGTGGAGGGAGGCAGATGGAAGACCGCCAGAGAGGAGAGCAGTGAACATGGACTAGAGGTAGTCAGAAGTCAGGTACCTGCCCAACGCCCCCTTACCATTGCCCTAGGCAGGTGTCTTTTCTGCCTACCCCTAGTTCTGGCCCTGACTCTGTGTTGCAGTTTTCTCCTGATAGGAGTACTGGACTGGGGGTTCTTCCAGCGATCACCACGGAACGATCGGCTTCCTTCTTCTTCTTTCTTCAAAGTTCCCAGGGCAGACGCATGCGAAGTAGAACGAAATAGCCGACTTCTTCGTTAAAGTTCAGCTTTTCACACTACTGCTCATGCGCAGCCACGCGAAGAAGCCAGAAGTTGATCGCTCCGTGGTACAGTTTTCTCCTGATAGGAGCACAGGCCCGGGTGTGAGGTAAGTATATACAATCACTTGGGGGTGCCTAACTTTCAGCAACCCAAGTAAATACAGCCTTTTCTTTTCCTTTAAGAGAGATTGTGTTTTGCTGGGCTCTATGTAACTTAATTAACAACTTGTGTGGGTTTCATGAATGACCTCATATGTTCCTTCTCATACCTGACCACTAAGTGAAGATTAATATGCCCCCAGATAAGTGATCCTGGAAGTCCCAAGAGACAGTTGCAAATGAAGGGAAGGTTGTGCCATGGTATTCAAGCCAAAGGAAGCCCCATGTGGCTCAACTTCAATGTTTTTGGAGACATTTTGCCATTTTGCAAATTAGCAAATGGGTCAGATTTGCCCATGACTATGTGTCATTTCTTGCACTAGAGAAGAAATTGAAACCAAACAAACTATCTGACTTCCTATAAAAAAAACATTTCCTGGTCCTGCTGAGCAAAAGATATCTGCTCTCTGACCTTATTTCATAGGCTGCAGCTTAGAGGAAGGAGGGGGTTTGTTTATTCGGAGTAAAACAATTTTTAAATTTAACATAAGAAAGTTGCTCGTATTAACATAGTTTCTTCATTATGTTTCAAACATGTTTTTGGGTGGAAATTCTCTTTAAAGGAGAACTATAGCCAGGGGCGCGCCGCCAATGAGGCGAGCTGAGCCGCTCGCCTCAGGCGGCAGCGTCTGAAAGGATTCCAGGGGAGGCAAAAAGCCGCTCCTGCACCTTTAAGAGCCGAATTTCCTGGTTTTTGAACCGGAAATTCGGCTGTACTATTGCGAGAGAGCGCAATTGCGCTCTCCGCAATAGTGTTTCTGCCTCCCCTCCCGACGCGTAAGTTGGTGGGGGGGGGCGGCATTGCAGGAGCCGCCTCAGGCGGCTCCTTAGTCAGAGTCGCCGCTGACTATAGCACAGTGCTATGCATTATGTTGGCGCTATATAAATACATGTTAATAATATAAAAGCACAGGGGTTCAGCAGTAAACCAGTAATAATCCAGGCCTTCAAAGTTGCCCAAGGCTATTGTTTGAATTAGGGATGCACCGAATCCAGGATTTGGTTCAGGATTCGGCCAGGATTCTGCCTTTTTTAGCAGGATTCGGATTCAGCCGAATCCTTGTACCTGGCCAAACCAAATCCGAATTTGCATATGTAAATTAGGCGTGGGTAGGGAAATAATATGACTTTTCGGGACAAAACAAGAATTTTTTCCATTTCCTTTCCTGACCGTAATTTGCATATGCAAATAAGGATTCGGATTCTGTTTGGTATTCGGCCGATTCTTTCAACAAGGAATCAGGGATTCGGCCGAATCCCAAATAGTGGATTCGGTGCATCCCTACTTTGAATGTGGAACTGCGGTTACATGTGTCAGAGAAGTGGATTCTCAGTTCTTTTTTTTTTTATGTTATTCACAAAAAAATGTGTTATACTACACAGTATAGTGTGCATTGCTCCCTAAGCTCAGTAAGTGACAGCAGCACAGAGCATGTGCAGTAAATCAGCAGAAAAGAAGATGGGGAGCTACTGGGGCATCTTTACTGCTAAAGGGCTGAATTATTAAGGTCAAAATATAAGCAGCATTTTTGGTCTATTTCTCTGCTGAGCTTGATCTTACCCTCTCCATAATGTTACTGCATTTGCAGGCAGGGCAGTGGCCTATGTGCATTAGCCTTAGCTCTTTTTACAAAGAGGAAAATAGTCTGGCGATGAGTTTCTATTACCAGATGATCAGAGCATGGTCAGAGTAAGGAAACATTAATAGCCCATATATAGGAAATAATGCATCTAATTCCCTTACATTTTAATGTACCATACCTCCCAACTGTCCTGTTTTTCGCAGGACAGTCACGATTTTGACACCTCAACAGCAGTCCCGGATTGTTACTGAAATGTCCCGACTTTCTCTTTGATCTCCTGTACTGAACAGCCAGAAGAAGATACAAAGTTTGTAAAACGTAACTGGCTTTTGGCAGAGAGCCCAGAATACATGGCAGCTGCACTTAGATACATTTGTAACAATTTAAGATAAGCAAAGAAGCAATTGTAGCAATTTAAGATAAGCAGGTCTCTTATGGAGACTGTGACTTGCATTCGCAAAACTGTAATAACACATAAAAAACAGAGAAATATGTTCAAACTTTCATAACCTGACACATTTTGTAAAATGGACATGGTAATTAGGGGTGTGGCCACAAAAATGGCCAAAATCTTTTTGTCCCTCTTTCTATTTCCAAAATGTTGGGAGGTATGATGTAGGTACCTTTTTATTTTTACTTAATTAGTTCCAACCATCTGACAAAAGTCACATCACTAAGCACCTTTTATAACGTAGACTCCCTTTGGGGGACCCAACACAGAGGTTGAGGACAGTATTAGTATTTCTTTACTTAGCTTCAGGGGGTTATTTATCAAAATATGTTTTTTTTAAAAAATATTTAAGTCTGACAAAACTAGAATCCACGATGTGACTTTACTTATTATAAAAAAAAGAGCACCATTTAATCGGATTGGGGACAAACGTGATAAAATTTAGCGAAAACTCAAATTGTGCGATTTTTTTTCCCAAATCATACGGTTTTTTTTCTAGCTTTTTCCCGAAAAGCACAAATTTTTCGGATTTTTGCCTGAAAAGTCAGATTTTCTGGCTAATTCCAGCGCACACAACAGAAACTTGCAAATAGGACAGGGACCTCTCCCATCGACTTATACAACTTCGGCAGGTATGAGTTGCCGGATTTTCGGACTCTGACTTTTTGCAGCGTCGGACTTTATAAATCCTGAAAACGTTGAATTTTTTCCACTAAAAATTAGCATTTTATAGTGAAAAAAAATGTAATTTTTTGAGTTTTTTTCCCCAATGTATCTTATAGGGGGCTCCTTTTGCCTAGAAGATGTATTAGAGGTCACTCTATTACAATCACCAGACATCATGTCTCTCTACATGCAGGATTTGTGCAAAAGGCAGTTATTTTGTTAGATTTTGTTTGTACTGGAATCAGTTATTTGAGTGAGCTCTAATTCATCTGCTTGGAAATGAAGACAGCATGCTATATTTAATATATACTTATATATTTTATTTTTGATTTATTTAATACAGTGTATATGTATCTGTATCACTAATGGGAAAAGTAACAGGCTAGGCTGCCCACAAGTAAGTAATGTAAGTGCACACGGCGAGTTATTGATGCCTCTCTATTGCAGAGCAATTAAAATAAAACGCTTTTCTCTATGCAGCCGACTTTCTCTCTGTGTCTAATTGTTTAAAAGAATAGCCGGGCTGAGGATGGGCTTATCAGATCTCCGTGCAATTTTGCCGGATGAATATTGCAGGGCAGAGTTTATCCTGATTGATCCGCTGTGGGTGCTGTGTCTGTGTTGCCAGCACCAGTAATAGAGATAAATTGGATAATTTCAGTGCACTTTTCACTGGCTGCTTCATTATCTGCCCAGTCGGCTGTGGAACAAATGCTTCCATCAGAGTCTGTGGCTAAAAAGCTCTGCTCAGTGCATGGATATGATAAAAGAGATGTTTACTGGATACAAAAGATGCAGGAGAGGGCACGTTAGAGCTGGAGATAAATTAGCTTTAATACATTATATCTCCCCACATTATATCACCCAACACTACACTGATGCCTCCCTATGTGAGAAAGGAAAGCCCAATATAACATTTTGTATAATTAACCGACTTTCCAACAGACGTTCATTTCAAATACTCAGTGAAGTCAAATGTAAATGTAACTGTTACTGAAAGCAGTGTCTGTCTGTCCTTTTCTATTGTCTGTACTGCTTGCTCTGGCTACATGTGCTATTTCATTAAAGGAACAGTAACACCAAAAAAATGAGTGTCCTAAAGGAATGGAAATACAGTATCATGTAGTGCTGACCTGCACTGGTACAACTGGAGTGTTTGCTTCAGAAACTATACTATAGTTTATACAGGTATGGGATCCATTTTCCAGAAACCCATTATCCAGAAAGCTCTGAATTACGGAAAGGCTGTCTCCCATAGGCTCCATTTGATCCAAATTTTTTAAAATGATTTCCTTTTTCTCTGTAATAATAAAACAGTAGCTTGTACTTGATCCCAACTAAGATATAATTAATCCTTATTGGAAGCCAAACCAGTCTATTAGGTTTAATGTTTATTTGATTTTCTAGTAGACTTTCTCTGCTGTGTAACCATGGGGGCAGTCATTCAAAGCTGAAAAGGAGAAAAGGCACACTATACACAGCAGATAACAAATAAGCTCTGTAGTATACAATGGGATTCCTCGGAATGTATCTGTTATCTACTGTGTGTCCTGTGCTCGAATGGCTGCCCCCATGGCTACACAGCAGATTGTTTATATAAACTATAGTAGTACTTATCTGTTATCTACTGTGTATTCTGTACTTGAATGGCTGTCCCCATGGCTACACAGCAGCTTGTTTATATAAACTATAGTAGTACTTATCTGTTATCTACTGTGTATCCTGTGCTTGAATGGCTGCCCCCATGGCTACACAGCAGCTTGTTTATATAAACTATAGTAGTACTTATCTGTTATCTACTGTGTATCCTGTGCTTGAATGGCTGCCCCCATGGCTACACAGCAGATTGTTTATATAAACTATAGTAGTACTTATCTGTTATCTACTGTGTATCCTGTGCTTGAATGGCTGTCCCCATGGCTACACAGCAGCTTGTTTGTATAAACTATAGTTGTGCCAGTGTAGGTCAACACTACATTATATTGTCATTCCTTTAAAACACTTATTTTTGGTGCTACTGTTCCTTTAGGGGGTTATTTATAAAAATCCAAATTTTTCAGATTTTTTAAAATAAAACTAGAATCCACGATTTGACCTTATTTATTATTTAAAAAGCATGATTTAATCAGATCGGGGGAAAACTCGATACATTTTTTGGGGGCTTTTTCCTGAAAAGCCAGAATTTTTGGGAATTTTGCCCGAAAAAGTTGCATTCTCAGGCTAATTCCAGCGCAAACCACAGAAACGTCCAAATAATATAGGGACCTCTGCTATTTACTTATATACAACCTCGGCAGATGGATTCAGACTTTTTTTGCAGCATCGGGGTATAATACATTTTTTTCGACTAACAATTCAGATTTTATAGTAAAAAAAAAACTGTTCAAGTTTTTAGCATTTAGACTTTAATAAATAATCCCCTTAATGTGGCAGTAGTCAGCTCTCCTCCAGCCAAGATTCTTTCTCCTTATTTACAAGTCTGTCAATTAAAGGGGTGGTTCACCTTTAAGGTAACTTTTATTATGTTATAGAACGGCCAATTCTAAGCAACTTTTCAATTGGGTTTCATTATTTGGTTTTTATAGTTTTATAATTAATTATCTTTTTCTTCTGATTCTTTGCAGATTTCAAATGGGCGTCGCTGATCCCTTCTAAAAAACAAATGCTCTGTAAGGCTACAAATGTATTGTTATTGCTACTTTTTATTACTGATCCTTCTACTCAGACTCTCTCCCATTCATATTCCAGTTTCTTATTCAAATCAATGCATGGTTGCTAGGGTAATTTGGGCCCTAGTTACCAGATTGCTTGAAATGCAAACTGAAGAGCTGCTGAATAAAAAGATAAATAACTCAAAACCTTCAATAATAAAAATGAAAACAAATTGAAAATAATCTCAGAATATCCCTCTCTACATCATACTAATAGTTATCTCAAAGGTGAAAAACCCCTTTAAGGAACAGGAAGGGCATTGTGGGAATTGGGAGTCTTAGCTGGAGTAGAGCTGAAAAATCTAGGAGGAGCAGTGATGGGAGTAGCACGGGATAGAGTCCTGCAGCGGGTCACTTCCGGTTTGCAGCAACTCCACTTCCTGTTTGATGGTGGTCAGCGGGTTGTGGGTCAGGTTGCGGATAAGGCAGCTGCGTTTCCAGGTCGGGTAGCGGATCAAAGTGGGTAAATGAGCCTGAGGCTTTCATGAACGGGGAGGGAAGGGAGAAAATTCTTAAAAAGAAAACGTGTCCATAATTAGTAGACACACACAAGAACAAATTGACATACATTGTACTGTAGTCCAATGTTTTGGTCCTCATTAGCACTGTTGGACTTTGGTACGATGTAGTTATGGGAACCATTAACTGGAAACCCGTTATCTTGAAATCTCCGAATTATGGAAAGGTTTTCTCCCAATGATTTCCTTTTTCTGTGTAATAATAAAACAGTAACTTGTACTTGATCCCAACTAAGATATAATTAATCCTTATTGGAAGCAAAACCAGCCTATTGGGTTTATTTCATGTTTACATGAATTTCTAGTAAACTAAAGGTATAAAGATCCAAATTACAGAAAGATCCATTATCCGGAAAGACCCAGGACCCGAGCATTCTGGATAACAGATCCCATACAGGTACATGTTCCTGAATTGAAAATAAAAAGTCAAGTTTTTAAAAGGATGTGCCGGTTAAAATATATTTTTTTATACATTTATTGTAACTGTGAACCCCAATATATAAAGAATTCTGACACTGATCATGACCATACTGTTGGACCTGCCATAAGTAAGCACTGAAATGGCAGACAAGATGGCGCCACCATGCCTACAGGTTAGTGTCTGGGGTTCTAGGTGGGAAGCTTACAAATACACCATCTAGAATATGCCGTACAGTTTTGGTCTCCATCACTCAAACAGAACATTATTGTATTAGAGAGGGTACAGAGAAGGGCAACTAAGCCGGTAAAAATTATGGAAAAATCTTAGCTATGAGGAAAGACTGGCCTAATTGGGGATGTTCACGCTGAAGAAGAGGCGCATAAGGCTTGATATAATAAATATGTATAAATATATAAGGGGATCATATAATAATCTCTCTAATGATTTATTTACCAGTAGGTCTTTCCAACAAGGTCACCCATTCTGGAAGAAAAGAGGTTCCAGCTAAATATTGGGAAGGGGTTTGTTACAGTGAGAGCTGTGAAGATGTGGAATTGTCTCCCTGAATCAGTGGTACAGGCTGATACATTAGATAGGTATAAGAAGGGGTTGGATGGTGTTTAGCAAGTGAGGGAATACAGGGATATGGGAGATAGCTCATAGTACAAGTTGATCCAGGGACTGGTCCCATTGCCATTTTGGAGTCAGGAAGGAATTTTTCCTCCTCTGAGGCAAATTGGAGAGGCTTCAAACTGAGTTTTTCACCTTCCTCTGGATCAGCTGGCAGTTAGGCAGGTTATATATAAAAGGTTGAACTTGAATGTGTGTCTTTTTTCAACCTAACTTACTATGTTAAATTAGCACCCCACCTATATGGCTTTTCCTTGTCCTTTAATTAAAGAAATGGATGCAATGAAAATGGATAGGTTTTCCAATGTGCCGTTCTGATATGTTCAGCAGCTTCATTCATTAAAAGTGATCAGGGGCCCCTTTTTAATCATTTGAGTTCCTTCTCTACCTCCAGCCTCCATTTAACTGCTTGCGTTGGACTCTTCTCACAAACGGGGGCACTAGCCGCACTACCACAAAGTGGAGGCGTGGAAACTGTAAAAATCACTAGGCACAGAAGGGGTAAAGCAAGAGATTGATCAATTCCCAGCAATTTCTGCAGCCCACTTAGATCTTAAGAATGGAATCGGGAGAATGTTGTAAACTTAATTACAGTAACTGTGTATTGGTTATTTATTACCATTCAGTTTTTTTTGTAAACAGTGGCATCTGGTGGTCAGATTCTATATCAGAAAAAAAAAAAGACGGCTGAAGCCAGTAATGTTCCCAGAATAAAATTGTATTTTTCTTTATATAGTGGTGTGAAAAACTATTTGCCCCCTTCCTGATTTCTTATTCTTTTGCATGTTTGTCACACTTAAATGTTTCTGCTCATCAAAAACCGTTAACTATTAGTCAAAGATAACATAATTGAACACAAAATGCAGTTTTTAAATGAAGGTTTACGTTATTAAGGGAGAAAAAAAACTCCAAATCTACATGGGCCTGTGTGAAAAAGTGATTGCCCCCCTTGTTAAAAAATAACTTAACTGTGGTTTATCACACCTGAGTTCAATTTCAAAGGTTATAAAGCCATTTCTAAAGCTTTGGGACTCCAGCGAACCACAGTGAGAGCCATTATCCACAAATGGCAAAAACACGGAACAGTGGTGAACCTTCCCAGGAGTGGCCAGCCGACCAAAATTACCCCAAGAGCTCAGAGACAACTTATCCGAGAGGCCACAAAAGACCCCAGGACAACATCTAAAGAACTGCAGGCCTCACTTGCCTCAATTAAGGTCAGTGTTCACGACTCCACCATAAGAAAGAGACTGAGCAAAAACGGCCTGCATGGCACATTTCCAAGGCGCAAACCACTTTTAAGCAAAAAGAACATTAAGGCTCGTCTCAATTTTGCTAAAAAACATCTCAATGATTGCCAAGACTTTTGGGAAAATACCTTGTGGACCGACGAGACAAAAGTTGAACTTTTTGGAAGGTGCGCGTCCCGTTACATCTGGTGTAAAAGTAACACAGCATTTCAGAAAAAGAACATCATACCAACAGTAAAATATGGTGGTGGTAGTGTGATGGTCTGGGGTTGTTTTGCTGCTTCAGGACCTGGAAGACTTGCTGTGATAGATGGAACCATGAATTCTACTGTCTACCAAAAAATCCTGAAGGAGAATGACCGGCCATTTGTTCGTCAACTCAAGCTGAAGCGATCTTGGGTGCTGCAGCAGGACAATGACCCAAAACACACCAGCAAATCCACCTCTGAATGGCTGAAGAAAAACAAAATGAAGACTTTGGAGTGGCCTAGTCAAAGTCCTGACCTGAATCCTATTGAGATGTTGTGGCATGACCTTAAAAAGGCGGTTCATGCTAGAAAACCCTCAAATAAAGCTGAATTACAACAATTCTGCAAAGATGAGTGGGCCAAAATTCCTCCAGAGCGCTGTAAAAGACTCGTTGCAAGTTTTCGCAAACGCTTGATTGCAGTTATTGCTGCTAAGGGTGGCCCAACCAGTTATTAGGTTCAGGGGGCAATTACTTTTTCACACAGGTTTGGATTTCTTTTCTCCCTAAATAATAAAAACCCTCATTTAAAAACTGCATTTTGTGTTTACTTGTGTTATCTTTGACTAATAGTTAAATGTGTTTGATGATCAGAAACATTTTGTGTGACAAACATGCAAAAGAATAAGAAATCAGGAAGGGGGCAAATAGTTTTTCACACCACTGTAGATCTTATTATTAACCCGTGCATCCATTCCCAGTCTTCTAGGTGTATGCAAGGTGCCATTTTTGATTTAATTATACCCTTTACTAACCAAATGCTGGATGATAGACTCCTGCAGCGAGTTGTGTACCCGCAGATAACCCACAAAAACTGGGTAGAAGTTCCAGGTGCGGGTATAGACGCGGGTCTGCAGTTCTGCGGGTCTTCTCAATATCGATTTTTACTCCTTTATTCTGATCACGCCTACTTCCGATGATGTCACTTCCAGTTTACAATGACGGCACTTCCTGTTTTACTCCTTTATTCTGATCATGTCTACTTTCAATGATGTCACTTCCAGTTTACGACAGCACTTCCTGATTCTTGATGGTCAGCAGGTCCGGGTTGCGGATAAGGTACTTGCGGGTCGGGTAAAAATGCAGGTTGCGGGTACGTGTCAGGTTCCAAAAAATGGACCCGGACAGGACTTTACTGGATGTTCTCATATTCCAAGAACCAACAGTTTCTGCCAAAATCACTAAGGAAATGTTCACGGACTATATCTTGCCTTCTACAGACTTGGATTCTTGCAGATAACTGGAAGAGTAATAGTGGTTTGGGGATAAATTCAGAGATATAGTTTTATAACTGCAAGGAGTATTAGGGTTGTTAGTTTGAATGTTATTCTGAATAACAGCAGAAGCCATTGTGGGCATGGACATGGTAAAACAGTATGAGACTGGCAGCTGCATTTATTATGGACTCTAGAGAGTCTCAGGAAGGGAAGAGCAATCAATACAGAGTAGCAGCAGTCAATATGTGTCGTGATGAGAGAGTGGATTAGAATTCACATGATGGCACATGGTGCAATGTAGGTTGTAGTTTAGAAATATTTCTTAGGTGAAAGTGACATGATTTCATTATTGATTCAATATAAAGAGTGAAGGAGAGAGAGTGGAGTTCTTGATTCTAGAAGTGAAAGTGTTAGAGGGGGGAAGAGGACCATACCAACATTTTGGGAAAAAAAAAATTGCTGCAAGGCAGCATTTTTTTGACCACACCCATTCTGTGGCCACACCCCCTAATTACCGTGTTCATTTGACAAAATTTGGCAGGTTATGAAAGTTTGAACACATTTCGGTGGTTTTTAGTTATTCCATTTTTGCTAATGAAGGTGAATTGCCCTTTCAGCTGCAATTTAGTTCCCCCAAGAGACCTGCTTATCTTAAATTGTTACAATTGTTTCTTTGCTTATCTTAAACTGTTACAAAAGTATCTAAGTGCAGCTGCCACGTATTCTGGCCTCTCTGCCAAAAGTCAATTAAGTCAGAAATGTTTTATCTTTTAGGCAGTTCAGTGGAGATCAAAGAGAAAGTTGTGACATTTCAGTAACAATCTGCGACTGCGGATTTACCTGTCAAAATCTAAGATAAATTTAAGGTTCTGTTAAGGTTCTACTAGGGAAACCTAGTAGAAACGACTGACAAACCCATGTTAAGAGATCTGGGTTCAGATCATGAGAGAAAGAAAATTCTAAACTGTCCCATCTTGGATCTTGTTAGGCCACCCTTTGTGTGTCAGTGGCACACGCCAATATGAAACTGATACTATCGGCGAAACCACATTAGGCGATCCGAGTGATCTACATTAGGGCACCGGGACTTCCTACAAGGTGGACAGACAATAAGCCGGCAAAGCCACCCCATTGGAAGACAGCACCCTATATGGACTCTATGCAATGATTTTATCACTGAAATGTGAGTGAAACTGCTTTTAACACACTATTTCCATTTGGTTTCTACTTTTATCTACATAACTTGCAATCAGGAGGGACGTGCACAGCTGGAGGGAAAACTTGTTTGCAAGGTGAATAGGACGAAACACAAGAATGTCTGCCTTATAAACTATATATTGTTAACCGCTAATCTAAATCACTGTGTAAGTGGGAAAGGTGGAATAATAGGCACCGTGCATTAAAGTCAACCAAACACTGGGTGACGCCACTTTAGCCAAAGATACACCATATTCGTTTTTAATTTTTCTTGCCACAGGCACTGGTCTTGATTCATGTATTGAACCCTACTAGTCCCGCCCATCTGTTCCATTCCTGCTGCCTCCTTTCCCAGGATATGCAGGGAAGCTGGGGGGACTCAATACACTGCAATGTAGGAGAGGAACTAGTCAGTAGATAGGCTGAGCTGATAGAGAACAGAAGTCTGCCTTGGCTTGTGTGATGTGCAGGGCTGTGATTGGCTGTTCCCTCCTACTATTCTTCTGGCAGGGACTTTTGAGACACTCCCACCCCTAATTTGAAACACAGACAGGGACCATAGCAGATCTAGAGGGAGCTCCAACAAAGAAGATATTTTTTAAGATATTAATTTTTAGTCAAAACTACAACCAGAACCATAAATTGGCTACAGTATTAGTTTTCAGTTAACCTACATGCCCCTTTTAAAGGGCACAACCAGGGAGGTTCTCAAACAAACCTCATATTCATATAGCAAGAAGCCCCTTGCAGTTGGAGCTAAAAGGAGCGGTGACGTCTGATCATCAGGTGCGGAGTCCTGCAGCGGGTCGGGTACGCACGGGTTACCCGCAAAAAAAGCTGGCACCCCGTGGATTGAGGGGAGGATTTTCAGGTGCAGGTATAGCTGTGGGTCATGGTCGCAGGTCGGGTTGCGGGTCTCATCTAAATTTCTTATTGTATGTAATATTGTCTGTATTTGACTTCTTTTATTGTTTAACAAAACTTGTTTCTGCCCCGCCCACTTTTGATGACATCACTTCCAGGTGCGGCACCATCACTTCCTGTTTGATGGCAGTTGCGAGTGGGGTAGTGGATCAAAGTGGGTAAATACGCGGTTTCGGGTCTTAGAAAATGGCTCAGCGCAGGACTCCACCAGGAGCGCAGCAGGAGCAATGTCTGCACCCTTTGGTGCTAGTACATATTTTTAAGTGCTAACATTGGAAGGCAGATGATGCAGGAGCCAACTACAATTCAGAAGGGGGAACAGATTGTGACAGCAGCACAGCCCTAAATATTACTTACAAATACAGTCTAATATAGCACTAAAGTCTTTTTATGATGAAGGCATGCCATTTGTTTCAAATTCTACAGGAAAAAAAAATGAACAGTTATAAACCACAGCACAAAATTTTGTTTTATTTTCAGAACCAAGGATGGTGTTAGCTTAGCCTTTAGCCGTAATTTCATCCTTTACATGCTCAAGCTATTGAGGTTTTCAGAATCGGGCTCCATGCCCCACTTTGTGGTCCAACATTTGGTCAGTGCCCCCCTCAACTCATAAGGTTACAGATATATGAAACATACAGTTGTA
Organism: Xenopus laevis; assembly: GCF_017654675.1. Taxonomy (NCBI): domain Eukaryota; kingdom Metazoa; phylum Chordata; class Amphibia; order Anura; family Pipidae; genus Xenopus; species Xenopus laevis. The sequence goes on from NC_054376.1 coordinate 122,039,412, forward strand.
ACAGTCACCATGGGTAGTTGTGGGGATATAGAAGACAGCAAAGCATTAAACTAGGGGTGTAAGTACAGTGTAAGATGCAACTGCTGGGGGCCCAGCCACTGCAGCTTAAAGGAACAGTCAGTGTAAAAAAAAACAAAAAAAAACTAGATACCAAGATAGTATGTCCAAAATGAAAAATGTTTCTAATATAGCAATAAAACTATATTGAAAACATTTTTTTATTTTGCACAGCCTATTTATCCAGTTTTTACTTTTACACTCAACAATTCCTTTACATATGTTATAGATAAAAGTATTCTTTACATTTAGGGACCCTAAACAATTTGAAGGAACTTCTAGTTACTACTGCCTTAAAGGACCAGTAACAAATTGATTTTATTAAAAAATTTAGTTAGTGTAGAATGAAAAAAAAAACACAAAGTCATATTAAACTTTTAAATTTTGAAATACGTTACCGAAACTCAGCTTGCGCTCCTCTTCAGAAAATGTGATCCATCATGCCGGGCTCGATTTCTCCTCCCTGCTTTCCTTATAGGAGATAGCCAGGGAGGAGAAATCGAGCGATGCACGATGGATCGTCAGATCGCCTTTTCTGAAGAGAAGCGCAAGCGGAGTTTCGGCAAGTTATTCCTTAATAAAGCCTTAGCGATTTAAAAGTTTAATATGACTGTGTTTTTGTTTTGTTTTTTCTTTCTACACTAACAAATTTTTTAAGTAATAAAAAAAAAAAAGATGTTACTGATCCTTTAAACCCATGCATCTGCCCCCATGCCAGGCTCAGCTACACTGGCTCTGACACAAATCATGTAATAACCTTCATTACAACTGGATGAGATCACCGATCAAATAAAGAGAAGTAGGCCATTTTGTAGCCTCAAAAAACAAAAAAAAAAACAAAAAAAAAAAAAAAAAAAAACTTTGATGCAAGTAAATGTCCTTTTGTCAGTCTCAGAAAAGTGAATCAAGGTATTAAATTAATCTTCATTTAGAGAACTGGAGCAGCATAACGAGTTAAAAACGGTTGCCCGAAGCAGCTATCCATGTACAAGAAGCACTTGCTAAATATTGTTGACTAATGGCTAATTCTAAACAACTTTTCAATTGGTCTTTATTTCTTATAGTTTTTGAACAATTTGCCTTTTTTTTCCCCGACTCTTACTAATTTTCAAATGGGGGTCACTGGCTCCATCTAAAAAACAAATGCTATGCAAGGCTACAAATGTATTGTTACTGCTACCTTCTATTACTCATCTTTCTATCCAGGTCCTCTCCTATTTACATTTCAGTCTCTTATTCAAACAAATGCATGGTTGCTAAGGTAATTTGGCCCCTAGCAACCAGATTGATGAAACTGCATACTGGAAAGCTGCGGAATAAAAAGCTAAATAAAAAAACCACAAATAATAAAAAATGGAAACCAATTGCAAATTGTCTCAGAATTCCACTCTATATGTCATTCATCCACTCTATACATCATACGAAAAGTTAATTAAAAGGTGAACAACCCCTTTAAGAAAAGGTATAAGCATTACGTGGGAAAGGCATCAGAGACAGCGGAGGTGGGTGCAGATGCAAAATTCACCTTGATCGCTCCCTCAGGAGATTCCCGAGACGTACCTTTCTGCAGTTTCCTCTGAAAGTAGTTACAAGGGGGCATGATCAATCCGAGGCCTTAAGCTTTCTTTACATTGAAAGTAGCTGAAGCGGTTTAGTTTTATAAAGGGTCTTAAAGGAAAGGTTAAAACTAAGTAAGCTTCATCAGAAAGGTCTATATAAATACACCAGTAAACCCTCAAAGTAATGCTGCTCTGAGTCCTCTGTCAAAAGAAACAGCACATTTCTTTCCTTCTATTGTGTACTCATGGGCTTCTGTATCAGACTTCCTGTTTTCAGCATAAACCTCCAGGGCTTGGGCTTGAGCATGCTCAGTTTGCTTCTCTTCCCCCTCCCCTAACTGCTGTAATCTGAGCCTAGAGCTACGAGAGACTAAAGGAGGAAGTGATGTCACACCAAAATGGCAGCTGCTATCTTGAACAAACAGAGAGCTTATATAGCCGTTTACTTAGGTATGGTAAAGCATTCTACAGAATAAATAAAGCATTCTAGCTTGCACTATTATGGTTAATCTATTGGCAATAAACTGCCTTGGTAGCTTTCCTTCTCCTTTAACATGCAAAATGAATTAGGTAACCCCCTATATAAAACCCTTACAAGATAGCCGCAGCCTAGCTAGAGTGAAATACACACCTATGTTCAATATGATCCTTATATTGTCAGTTTATAAGGAAGGAGAGAGGTCTCTGTTAAATATACATTCTTGCAGTGGGAGAGAAAGTGACACTAAGTAATTAGTCTCTCCCAGGGATTCTATATAGAATGTAGGGGATAGGTGTTACCAATCAAAAGGGCTCACATGAAAAATAAATATATATTGCCTCTAGGTCTCTGCTGCCTAATCAAGCATGTTCATTTGGCTACAGGAGAGCATGGCCTTCAGGATCTCATGCTGTGCCATTCACATTACTGCAGGAGCTAGAAAGAGTATCCTGATGGATCGGGAAGGTTCTGAGACAAGAACTAATTGTCTGGGGGAATTGGAGGTAATGAAAGAAACAACCCAAAGCCCTTCATGCACATCCCCTGCTAACGACACACAAACTTCCATAAATGAGGATACTTAAATGGCCAATAACTGATTGAACCCACTGAGCAGAACTGGGCCTGTATTTTACTAGACTACCCTATCCCTTATCCAGCCCCCTCCTCCCCACATCTAATTCCCTTTCTTCCCTCTCTGAAGCAGCGAGAGTTCCCATTATATAAAAGTGGAATCACTCAGTGCGGAGGATAATGTGAATGCCGGACTCTGTGAAGACGGGGCCACTCATCTCTCCAGGCCTCAGAGCGAAGGAAGCATCTTCGAAGGGCTTCTGCATTGCGCCTAGAGAGCAGGAGAAATGAAGTTACTGAGCCAGATGTATCCTTAGCACAGGTTATAGATGTAGGACTAAGTTCTTTCATAATAATAATAATAATAATAATGAAAGGATAAGTAAACCTTTAAAATAAGTGAATGTAAAATTGATGAGTGCTATTCTAAGCACTTTTGCAATGTACATTCATTATTTATTTTTTATTCCAAGATACTAAAAGGATTCTGTCATGATTTTTATGATGTCGTTTTTATTTATAAATCACACTGCAAATAATTCACTCTACAATATAAAATTTCATTCCTGAACCAGCAAGTGTATTTCTTAGTTGTAATATTGGTGTGTAGGTGCATCTCAGGTCATTTTGCCTGGTCATGTGATTTCAGAAAGAGCCAGCACTTTAGGATGGAACTGCTTTCTGGCAGGCTGTTATTTCTCCTACTCAATGTAACTGAATGTGTCTCAGTGGGACCTGGATTTTACTATTGAGTGCTGTTAGATCTACCAGGCAGCTGTTATCTTTGGTTAGGGAGATGCTATCTCGTTACCTTCCCATTGTTCTGTTGATCTGGGGGGGGGAGGAGGGAGGGGGGTGATATCACTCCAACTCGCAGTACATTAGTAAAGAGTGACTGACGTTTATCAGAGCACAAGTCACCTTAGCTGGGGGCAGCTGGGAAACTGTGAATATGTCAAGCCCCATGTCAGATTTCAAAATGAAATATAAAAAAAAAAAATCAGTTTGCTCTTGTGAAAAAACTGATTTCAGTGCAGAATTCTGCTGGAGCAGCACTATTAACTGATGTGTTTTGAAAAAAAAATTGCTATCCCTTTAAGGGATACATGTACCGTTAATATGAATAGGTTTTGGTACAACAGCACCACCTGTTTATATAATATATATCTGGAACGGTCTAAATCCTAAGACGGACGAATGGCTAGTGTCAGAGGGTTGATATTTGTCACCCCCACCCTCTATGACGCCATAACGCTATAGGGCCCAAGGCAGGATGGACTATAAGGGCTAATGGTCTACTGTGGACAATGGTCACTCATATAGCTTATACTAGGCCATACAAACAAAAGATCATCACTCTTACTTAAAATTCCAGAGTGTCAGCATAACGCCAGTCTGTCTGGTGGGGCCCCTTTTTGCAGAAGTGCTGCTCAAATTACTGGAAATACCACAATGGCCTTGGTTAGCCAATAGCTGATTGCGAGGTTGTGGACCGTTGGAGCTAGGCACAGTATGTTACAACATTCCTTTGATAACATGTAAGACTAAGTAAATCATTTAGACATTAATTGTACAAGGAGGAGTCAGACTATGTATGGTATTTCCGTGAACCCTTTGTCACAATTACTGTAAATGCCTTCTGAAAGCTATATAATGCCTGGACCAAGAGGTGTGTCTTTGGTAAGTCCTTGGCTGACATTCTGTGTGTTACTCCAACAGCTTACCCAGACAAAACTGTTATTATTGTATTATGTAAGAATAAATTGCCTGACTATTACTAAAGGTTTTCCTTTACTGAGTTTTGTCTTACACGAGGTCAAAATGGTACTACTAAAAATACCATCATATGGTGACCTGCCGACTGTGATCCAGTTTTTTCCAGTCATTTTTTTCAGGCAATGGAGGGCTCCAGGCTGTGCTACTGGAGTGTACCCGAGGAGCTTTGCTCCCGGATGTCTGTAGTGTACCCGTGGATATTTCTTCTCCCGGACGGTTTTCCTTGGAGCTTTACTCCCGGATGGTTGATTCACGCGTGTAAGTGCCCCTGGGTGGGGCATATATGTTTTTTCTAACTTCTTTTTGCCTATTGTTTTGTTAATTGTTGTGTTAATCAGCTGAAATTATCTGCCATTCATGATAGGAATCCGTAGTTTCCTTCCTGTTTTTGTATTTTCTACGTCTCTTATTCCTTATCATGAAGTGTAGTCTAAAACATCTTGAAATAGAAATTACACGTGTACTGTATGTTGTTTGATGAATGCAAAAGGATCCATGAATGTTGAATGTTGGCCTAGCCGAGTGCGTGAATAACTTTAGTGTAACTGTCATCTGTGTGATGGTGTACGAGAGAATTTGTGGCTCTATCTCAGAGTCTGCTTGCTGTTTAGGAGTTTTTCTGTGGTTCCTGTTTATGGGGCGACCTAGCAGGCCAGAAATACGGAAAACTAGGTTTTCTGAAGGAAATTCTGTAGAGTGTGAAGTGTGAATCACTTTCCTGTCCGTTTGAATTGTCAGATGAAAAACGAGAGCCATACAAACATCTAGGTGTTGTCCATCTGCAACTTCAAACCTATTTTCTCCCTTTCCACTCAATTGTAAGTCTGTTCTAAATTACAGAGAAAAGTATAACATCATTTTTTCCTGCAGGTGACTCCAGTTTATATGTCTGTTTGCCCTGTTTGTTTTATAAACTAATGTTAATCGCTCGCTGCTAAGTTTTTTTTGCATCCTACAGGTCTGTTAGAGCATATTTTGAATGTAATACTTGTGTGTATGTTAGAAAGAAAAGGACTTGACGGTTATATGACTTTGATGTGTCTGTAATGAATATGTTTACCTTACTGTTTTTGGTTCTCTTTAATGTTTATATGTTTTCATAGGTACCTCTTGTAATATAATATTTGTTCTATGTGTCTATCACTAAAATATTGTCATTTTGTCTTAGACTATCATGTCACTATTCATATCTTATCCTAACATTGTCTTCTTTGTTATTATTCTCATAGTAACATTAGTTCTCTTGTGTATTTCTGTTTGTGAATGGGTTACTCGTGAATAAGGTTAATTCACTCCACTTGTCTTTCTTGTGTTAACAGAAATATTAGTGTTGTCTCTTTAAATGTTCTCTGTTATAGTTTTTTGTCTCAAACTAACCTTACTTCTCTTTTTATCTTTATGTGTCAGATTGATAACTGTTTTCTAAGGGTATTATGTTTGATTTGTGATCTGAAGAAAAGAAAAAAACCATGTTCCATCAGTTTAGAACAGGGATCCCCAACCTTTTCAACCCGTGAGCAACATTCAGAAGTAAAAGGAGTTGGGGAGCAACACTAGCATGAAAAAATGTTCTTTGGCTGCCAAATAAGTGCTGTGATTAGCCATTTAGTAGTCCCTATGTTGATTGGCAACCTACATTGAGGCTCTGTTTGGAAGTACACCTGGTTTTTATGCAACTAAAACTTGCCTCTTGCTTTGAGGCCACTGGGAGCAACATCCAAGGGGTTGGGGAGCAACATGTTACTCACGAGCTACTGGTTGGGGATCACTGCTCTATACAGTGACAGAAGCTAGTATTGTGACCTGTGATTGGCAAATTTACACCTGCACAGTAACCCTCGGCAACCAGTGTGTATAAATGAGCACCACTATATCCCCCCCATCCAAAATGCCGGCTTTATTAGCCTACACTCTCTGGGGGAACAATATTGTATCAGGTGCCCTTTAAAGAAAGCATTCGGAACCCATGTACTATTTTTGGCCACACAAATCTCATTATACAGCAAACAGAGGCCCTTCTAATCCATCCAAACCTATTTTACTGAATAAAAAATGATATGCGTTTCTTGGAAGTGCTCCTTTAAATTGGGCTTACCTTTCCCAAAGCTGCCCAGATCACCTCCGGCCTTAGCTGAGCTGCAGTCACTGAACTGAGAAGCCAGAGATTCAAAATCCTCATCCCCCGATTTTATCTTCTGGATGTAGCCTGGACATTAAAATACTTTGTTATATTTCTGAATAACGCTGAAACCACTGAAAAAGGTCAGATAGAATGAATACTGGCTAGGGGCTTACATCTGCATTTCCTTTTGGTTAAAGTATTAAAAGGGGCATGGCCCGTATGGAAAAGGGCATGGCCCGTATTTAAAAGGGGCATGGCCCGTATTTAAAAGGGGCATGGCCCGTATTTAAAAGGGGCATGGCCCGTATTTAAAAGGGGCATGGCCCGTATTGAAAGGGACAGAGATTTGCGGCAGGAAGGGGTCATTCTTCCACTTTATAGAGCACTGGTAAGGCCCCATCTAGAATATGCCGTACAGTTTTGGTCTCCATCACTCAAACAGGACATTATTGTATTAGAGAGGGTACAGAGAAGGGCAACTAAGCTGGTAAAGGGAAAATCTTAGCTATGAGGAAAGACTGGCCAAATTGGGGTTGTTCACACTAGAGAAGAGGTGCTTAAAGGATAAAAATAAAAACTTGCAAAATAAAAAATGTTTCTAATATAGTTAGTTAGCCAAAAATGTAATGTATAAAGGCTGGAGTGACAGGATGTGTAACATAATAGCCAGAACTCTACTTCCTGCTTTTCAACGCTCCTGGTTTCCACTGATTGGTTAGCAGGCAGTTTTTGAGGGGAGGGGAGCCACGTGGAACGGTTTGTTTTCAAATCGGAGATGCACTTTAAGGATCAATTGCTCACTGAACAGTTTGTGTCTCACGTGAAAACGTTGGGCGACTTTGGAAAACCAAAGCAATACGTACGCCATCCTACGGCGATTGATTCTTGGCGGCAGGAAGGCATTTGAGGAGATTAGTTATCTGCAGTAGAGAAGATTTGTCGCTGGGCGACTCATCTCCCAGTGTGCCAGCACCCGAAGGGTGAAGAGTTACTAGTAGCGGCTACTTGTCACGGCTACAAAGGAGACAATAGTGATAATTGGTTTCACTAAGACACTATGGGGCAGATTTATCAAGGGTCAAAGTGAAAATACGAAGTAAAAAATTTTGAATTTCAAGCTTTTTTTTTTTTGTGTAGTGAATAGTCCAAATTCGCAAAGAAATTAGAAAATTCAAATACCAAAATGTTTCAAACTTTTGTTTAAAACTTGGACCATTCACCATCTAAAGAGCAGAGTGGCACAAAACACAAGCCCATTCCTTACCCACCATTAATGAGTTCCAGGGCCTCGTCCTTGGTGCGTGTGATGTTGTCCTGTCTCCATGATGAAGGACGCCGCGACTGATTGTGTTTCACAAGTAGATGAGAACATCGCACTTTACCAGGGTCCCCTTGGCCATTTTTCCCACCCGCAGTGGGCCTTTCCCATTGGCTGGCATTAGTCATGTGATTGAAATAATACACACGTCCTGTGGTGTACATAAAGACAAAGCACATGAGAGATGTAAGAGCACATCCTTGTGTACAAATAAAACTCACAACATCGTCTCTTCTGCCAACATCCTAATGCTGTAACCAACAGGGTGTCTGGCTCCTACTTCTTCCCACAAAAAGAACCGACTAGTGCTAGTGAGGGCTGTATTCAAACAAACACACCAATAATAACGCCCATACAGGAATTCATAAAGTGCTGATTGGGTTGTTGAAATTGGCTGAGCCCTGAGCCAACAAGCAGATCCTAATATGACCCTATGCAGACCCATCAGGCAAGCCCATCAGCTCACTAATGATATCCTCATCTCCAATCATCTCTCCCTACTATACCTGCTATCCCACAGTCACACTCCCTTCCAAGAGACTATTATCCCACTGTTACTATAGGCACCATCTCTCCCTACTATACCTGCTATCCCACAGTCACACTCCCTTCCCAGAGACTATTATCCACTGTTACTATAGACACCATCTCTCCCTACTATACCTGCTATCCCACAGTCACACACCCTTCCCAGAGACTATTATCCACTGTTACTATAGGCACCATCTCTCCCTACTATACCTGCTATTCCACAGTCACATTCCCTTCCCAGAGACTATTATCCCACTGTTACTATAGGCACCATCTCTCCCTACTATACCTGCTATCCCACAGTCACACTCCCTTCCCAGAGACTATTATCCACTGTTACTATAAACACCATCTCTCCCTACTATACCTGCTATCCCACAGTCACACTCCCTTCCCAGAGACTATTATCCACTGTTACTATAAACACCATCTCTCCCTACTATACCTGCTATCCCACAGTCACACTCCCTTCCCAGAGACTATTATCCACTGTTACTATAGACACCATCTCTCCCTACTATACCTGCTATCCCACAGTCACACTCCCTTCCCAGAGACTATTATCCCACTGTTACTATAGACACCATCTCTCCCTACTATACCTGCTATCCCACAGTCACACTCCCTTCCCAGAGACTATTATCCACTGTTACTATAGACACCATCTCTCCCTACTATACCTGCTATCCCACAGTCACAGTCCCTTCTCAGAGACTATTATCCACTGTTACTATAGACACCATCTCTCCCTACTATACCTGCTATCCCACAGTCACACTCCCTTCCCAGAGACTATTATCCCACTGTTACTATAGACACCATCTCTCCCTACTATACCTGCTATCCCACAGTCACAGTCCCTTCTCAGAGACTATTATCCCACTGTTACTATAGACACCATCTCTACCTACTATACCTGCTATCCCACAGTCACACTCCCTTCCCAGAGACTATTATCCACTGTTACTATAGACACCATCTCTCCCTACTATACCTGCTATCCCACAGTCACAGTCCCTTCTCAGAGACTATTATCCCACTGTTACTATAGACACCATCTCTACCTACTATACCTGCTATCCCACAGTCATACTCCCTTCCCAGAGACTATTATCCACTGTTACTATAGACACCATCTCTCCCTACTATACCTGCTATCCCACAGTCACACTCCCTTCCCAGAGACTATTATCCACTGTTACTATAGAACCATCTCTCCCTACTATACCTGCTATCCCACAGTCACACTCCCTTCCCAGAGACTATTATCCCACTGTTACTATAGGCACCATCTCTCCCTACTATACCTGCTATCCCACAGTCACACTCCCTTCCCAGAGACTATTATCCCACTGTTTTAAAAATAAAAACCCATTTTTAACCTCCCTACTATAAAAAACCTTGTTTTTTCCCCCCACTCACACCTCCCTTCCCCAGAGGAAAATTTTCCCTTTTACAAATTGGGGAAAAAATTTTTCCCAAAAACCCCCATTCCCCAAAACACAAAATTTTCCCAGGAAAAAATTTCCCTTTTTTACAATTTTTACAAATCTCTAATATAAAACCCCTTTTTAAACACAGGAAATCCCCCCAGGGGAAAATAATTCCCCTTTTTCCTTAAAAATTCTCCCAATAAACCGCTTTTCCCCACAGTCCCACAAAAAACCCTTCTTTCCAAAGGGGGGAACTATTAATCCCCTTTTAAAAAAAGAACCCCCAAAATTTCCCTTACAAAATTAAAAAAACTTATTCCCCCCCAACTCACACCTCCCCCCAAAAAACCTTTTTCCCCCGTTATAAAAGGGGAAAATTTTCTCCCAAAAAATTAAAAACCATTTCCCAAAGTAATTTCTAAAACAAATTTCCCCCTAAGGGTTCTTTTAAAAGTGGGGGCCCCAACCCAAATTCACCTACTTTTAAGTATCCCAAAATCAAAAACCCCCTTTCCCAAAAAAAGGGTAAAATAATTTTAAAAAAACTGGGGTTAACTTGACACCATTTCTTCCTAATATTTCCCCCTATCCCCCAAATCACATCCCTTTTCCCGAGGGCTTTTTAAAATTCCCCAAAAATTTAAAAAAAGGGGCCCCAAAACCCTTTTAAATACAAACCCCCCTATTTCCCTCCTCCCCTTTTCCAGGGCCCCCCAATCCCTTTGGGGTTAAAAAGAACCCTTTTTCCCCCCCACCAAAACCTGGGTTAAACCCCCAAGGGGCAACCCCTTTTCCCCGGGGGGGGGGATTTTTTCCCTGGGGGTTTTTCCCCCCAAGGGAACCCCCCCCCTTCCCCAATTTTTCCTGGGGGGAAAACCCCCCCAAATTTACCTCCCCCCCAGAGGGCCTTTTTTATTTCCCAATTGGGTTTTTCTTATTTCCAAAAGGCCCCTTTCCCCCCTTAAACCGCCTTTAAAACCCAAAACGGGTTTACACTTCCCTTCCCAGCCAAGGAACTTTTATTTTCCCAATGTTTTACTTGGGGCAACCCTCTTTTCCCTACAATTAAAAACCCGGTTAAAACCCACAAGGGGGAATTTTTTTTCCCCCGGGAGAAATTTTTTACTCCAATTTTAATTAAAAAAGCCAAATTTAAAAAAAATTCCAAATTTTTATAAAACCTTGGGATTTCCCCCAAACAAAACTTTTTCCCTTTCCCAGGGGATTTTTAAAAATTTTTCCCCTTTTTTTCCCATAAGAACCATCCTTTTCTAAAAGGGGTAAAACCCAAAAATTAAAACAAAATTTCCCCTTTCCCCAAAAACTTTTTTTTTAAACCCCGTTTTTCTTTTTTAAGGAAAAAACCAATTTTTTATTTTTACCTTTTTCCCATTCCCCAAAAATAAAACAACTTTTTCCCCTTCCCGAACTAATTTTTTAAACCAAAATGGGGGTTCCCATAAAACGCATTTCTTGGCCCCACTTTTCCTTTGGGGTATCCCAAAAGTTTTACCAAACCCCCCCCAGGGGGATTATTACCAAATGTTAATTAAAGAACCAATTTTTCCCCCAAAAAATAAAAATTTATTCCCACAAAATTAAGTCCCTTCTCAAGAGGAACTATACCCACTGTTTAAAAATTAGAAATTTTCTAAACCTAAAATAAATACCTTTGGGTAATTTTCCAAAAAGTCACAACCTTTCCCTTCCAAAAAAGACCCAAAATTATCCCACAGGGGAAAATTTTTAGGGGAACCATTCCCACCCCCCTTAAAACCTGGGGTAATTTTTCCCAAAAAGTTTCCAAGCCCTTTCCACCCCGAGGGTCTAAATTAAACCCATGTTTTTAAACCATACTTCCCCCCCTAAATAAACCCTGGGGATCCCACAGCACCTCCCTTCCCAGGGGACTTTTTTTATCCCAAATTCCCCCCCGACCCATTTCCCCTTTTCCCTTTTTTTTATACCTGCTATCCCCCCAGTTTACAATCCCTTTCTCAAGACTAACCACTTTACTTAGAAAATCTCTTACTAAACCTGCTATCCCCCAAACAATCCTTCTTAGGATTTTTTATCCCAAAATGTTACTAAAAAAGAACCAATTCTCTTTCCCCAATTTATTTTTGCTATTCCCAACAGTCACACTTCCCCTTCCAAGAATTCCCTTTTTACCCAAATTAGACCAAACCAAAACCTTTTACCAAAAAATATTTCCGCCCTTTCCCAAAGCCAAAAAAACCCCCCCTTCCCAAAAAGATTAAAATTTTCCCAACCTTTTTTAATTTTAAAAAAAGGAACCCCCACTTCCCTAAAAAAAACCTGCTATCCCCAAATCAAAACTCCCCTTTTCCCCGAGAACCCATTTATCCCATGCTTAAAAATAGACACCATTTTTTCCCCCACTTTTTTATACCTTTTCCCATCCCAACCAAATCAAAATCCCTTTTTCCCAGGACTAATTTTCCCAAACTTTTTACCTAATTTTGGGGCACCCATTTTTCTTACACTATACCTTTTCACCCAACAAATCACAAAATCCCTCTCCCAAAACTAGTATTTCCCACTTTGGGTTTCTATAGAAACCATCTCTCCCCACTATAAACCCCTAAACCCAAAAAGTTTCAACTCCCCTTCAAAGCCATTATTGGGTTACTATAAGGGAACCATCTTTCCCACTATTCCCATCTTTTCCCACAGTTAAAATTCCCTTAAGCAGGAAAATTAAAAAACGTTAACTATTTTTGGCCCCCATCTTCCCCCCAAATATTTTCCGGCCCTTTACAAGGGGCAAGGTCCTCCTTTAAAAGGACTATTATTCCCACTGGTTTCTAAAAAGACACCCCAATTTCTTTATTAATATTTAACCCGTATCCCAATTTACCTCCCCTCCCAGGGGGACTATTTTAAACCCCGCTTTACTTTTTAGGGCCCCAAACCCCTTTTCCCAAAAAAAATTAAACCTTTTTTAAAACCCAAAAAAGTAAAACTTTTTTCCCTTCCAAACCCCGAAAAATTAATTTCCACTCTTTCTTGAACCCCCCTCGCCACTTTAAAAACCTTTATCCCAAAAAAATGTTTTACCCCCCCTCCCCCGAGAAATAATTTTTCCCACTTTTTACTAAAGAAAATTTCGCCCAAAATAAAACCTTTTTTACCCACATTTAATTTCCTTCCGGCCCCTTTAAACCATTTTAAAAAATAGGCCAAAAACTCTCCCTTTAACTTTAAAAAACCCCGCTTTTTTCCCCAGTTTTACATCCCTTACCCACCGGGGTTTTTATCCCCTTTAATTAGCGGCACCAAAATTTTTACCACCTTTTACCCGGCTTTTCAACAGTTTTTTTACTTTTTCCCAGGTATTTTTAAAAAACAAAGAAACCATTTTCTCCCTCTAAAAACCTGCAAAACCAAAAACCCTCACATCCCTTTTTCCCCGAGTATTTAAAAAACCACTTTTTTACTTTTAAAAACACCATTTTTCCTCCCTTACTTTAATTTTTTCCCCTTATCCCCCCCGTTTACACTCCCTTCCCAGGACTTTATCCCATTTAATTTGGGGAACCATTTTCCCATTAATTTTGGAAAAAAAGGTCCAGTCCCTTTTCAAGCACTTTTACCCCCAAAAATGTTTTCTTTTTTTAAAAACAACCCTCTTTACCTACCCATACAAAAAAACTATCCAAAAAGTCATAAAAATCCCTTCCCCCCGGGCTTTTTAATCCACTGGTTTTTTCTATAGAAACCATCTTTTTCCCTTTTTCATATAAAAACCCCCGGCTAAAATCCCAAAAGTCACCAAAAAACCCTTCTCCAAACAATTTAATTTTCCCAAAATTTTTTTCCTAATAACACCATTCAAAAAAACCTTTAAAAAATACCTGCTTTTTCCCACAAAAATCATACTTTTTTTTTTTTCCCTTTCCCAAGAGACTTAAAAATTTCCAATTTTTAAAATTTTTAAAGGGCAAACCAAAAACTTTTTCCCTTTTTCTAAAAACCTTTCTATCCCAAAAAGTCAAAATCCCTTCCAGAAAACTTTTTTATCCAATTTTACTATAGAAAACCCAATTCTCCCCCCTTTTTTTATACCTGCCCTTTTTCCCACAGTCAACTCCCTTTTTCCCAGAGAAAATATATCCCAACCCCTTTTTTTCCTTAATTTGGCCCCCAATTTTTTCTCCCTACTTTTAAAAAGGGGGAAAAAATTCCACGTTCAAAAAACTCCCCTTTTTCCCAAAAAAGACCCATTAATTTTCCCCTGTTAAAATTTTTAGGCAACCAAATTTTTTCTCCCCTTTCTATAACCCGCCCATTTTTTCCACAGTTTTTTTAACACCCCCCTTTTTTCCCCAAGAACTTTTAAAACCCCCCTTGGGGACCCTTATTAAAGGGGCCACCATTTTCTCCGCTAAAAAAATTTTTTAAACCCTTGCAAATCCCCCAAAAGGGGCCCCACCCCCCCTTTTCCAGGAACCTTTTTATTTCCACTGTTAAAAATATTTTTGGACAAACTTTTTCTCCCCCCTACTATTTTCCTGCTATCACCCCAAAATCAAAACCCCCCTTTCCCAAAAGAAAATTATTAATTTCCACCCCGTTAAAATTAAAAAAAAACAAAAAACCCTTTCCTCCCTACATTTTCCTGCTATCCCCCAGTCAACCCCTCCCTTTTCCCAGAGCTTAAAATTTTTTCACCTGTTTACCCCAAGAAAACCCAAAAACTTTTTTCCCTTTTCTATTAAACCCTGCTTATCCCACAAAATCAAAAAATTTTCCAAAAGAAAAATTTAAAATTTTTCCCAAAATGGTTAAATATAGACACCCATTTTTTTCCCTAACCTTTTACCTTAAAAAAAAGTAATTTTCCCTTTCCCCGAGATATTAAAACCCCTTGGGGTTAAAATTATTTTGAACCCTCTCTTTTCTATACCGGGGTGATTACAATTACATTTCCCCTTTCAAGCCCCCTTTAAACCTTTCTAAAAAAGACAAAAACCCTCCCTCTCCCTACCTTTTTTACCTGCATTTCCCACAATTCCAAAAACCCCCCTTCCCAAAAAGACTATTAAATTTCCCCCTGTTTTTCTTAAATTTTTGAAACCCATCCCCTTCCCTTTTTTTTTATTTTTCCTTGCTTTAAAAACCCACAAAAATTTACAAGTCCCTCTTTTAGAGAACCCATTAATTACCCAAAAAAAATGTTTCTAATTTTGCCAAACCCTTCTTTTTTACCCCCACTAAAAAACCTTTTTCTTTCCCCACAGTTTCAAATTTTTCCCCCCCTTCCCAGAGACTATTATTCCCAAAAATTGTTAACTTACAAGGAACAACCCCCTTTTCTCCCTTTTCTTATTTAAAAATTGGGTATCCCACAGTCCACCGGCCCCTTCCCCCGAGACTATTTATTCCACTGTTTAAATTAAAAAGGAAAAAACCCATTTCTTCTACCTTACCTTTATTTTTCCTGCCCAAACCCACCCCAGTTCATACTCCCTTCCAGGGGACCAAATTTTTCCACTGTTTTTTAAAAATTTTTGGAAAAAAAACCCAAAAACTTTTTTTCCCCTTTTCTTTAAAACCTTTTCTTTTCCCACAGTCCCCCACTCCTTCCAGGGGACTATTATCCCCCTGTTTATAGAACCATCCTCCCTACTTTTACCTGCTATTCCACAGTCAACTCCCTTTTCCCAAAAAACTATTATCCACTGGTTTAATATTTGGGGGCCAATTTTTTCCTTCCCTTAATTTAAAACCCCCCCCCCAAAAACCCAGTCACAAAAATTTTCCCTTTTTTCCCCCCAAATATTAATTTTCCCGTTACTTTTAAAGGAAAACCCCCCCCCCCCACTATTTCCTGCTAAAAACCCCGTCAACTCCCCCCTTTAAAAACTATTAAAACCCCTTAAAAAATTTTTTTCCCCTTTTTACAAACATTTTCTCCCTACATACCTCTATCCCACAGTCACACTCCCTCCCCCGAGACTATTATCCCCCTGTTACTATTAAAAAGGGAAAACCCCCCTTTTCCCCCCCCCATACCCCCCCCCTTTTTCCCAAAAAGGTTCCCCCCTTTTTCCCTTTCCCAAAAATTTTTTTCCAATGGGTTAAAGAAACCACTTTTCCTTTCCCCCCCCATTTTTTGATCCCAAAAAAACCCCAACCCCCCCTTTTTTCCCCCAAAATAATTTAAATTTCCCCCCACTTAATTTTTAACCAAAACCCTTCCCCTCCCACTTTTAAACCCGCATTAAAATTTTCCAAAAAAACAAAAAATTCCCCTTTTCCCCCGGGGGAAACCACTTTTTAAAAAAAAAAAGACAAAATCTTCTTTTAATTTTAAACCCGCTTTTTCCCCCAAAATCCAAAACCAAATCCCTTTTCCCAAAAAATAATTAATTTCCCCTGTTACTATTTAAAAAGGAAAACCAAACTCTCCCCCACAAATACCTCTTCCAAAAAAAGGGCCACCCCCTTTTTCCCCCCGACTTAAAAAATTTTTTCCCTTTAAATTTACTAAAAAAAAACACCAAAAACTCCCTTTTTTTTACCCTTTTTTTTTCCCCCCCCCGTTTTTTTAAGGGCCCTTTTCCCTATTCCTCTACCCAGCACATCCCTTCCCCGGACTTTATCCACGTTTTTATAGCACCTCTCTCCCTACTATACCGCTATCCCCAGTCACCCTCCCCCTTTTTCCGAGACATTACCCGTTTTTTATAGGGACCACCTCCCCACTATACCTGTTCCCATCACACTCCCCCTTCCAGGGGTATTATCCCAAATTTTCTTTGACAAACCCTTCTCCCACTTTCCTTATCCCCAGTCACATCCCTTTCCCAGAATATTATCCCCTGTTACTATAGGCACCATTCTCCCACTATACCTGCTTTTCCCCAAAAATCACACTCCTTCCAGGACATTTTCCCCTGTTCTAAGGCACCATCTCTCCCTCATCCTGTATCCCACATCCCCCCCTTCCAGAGATATTATCCCTTTACTATAACACCCTCTCCCCTCTATACCGCAAACCCAATCACACTCCCCCTTCCCCCAGACTATTTCCATTTACTTAACACCCTCTTTTCCCTACTATACCTGCTACCCACAGTCCACTCCCCTTTCCCCGAGACTATTATCCCTGTTACTATGGGACCCCCTTTTCCCCCCTAACCGCTTCCCAGTCCCCTCCCCTTCCCAAAACTATTTTCCCTTTTTCATAGCACCACTCTCCCACTATCCCCCATCCCCCAGTCACATCCCTTTCCAAAACTATTTCCCCCCCTTCTAAGCCCTCCTCCCTACTATACCCGCTACCCCCAGTCACACCCCTTCCCAGAGATTTATCCCCCTGTTATTAGGGCCCATCTCTCCCTTTTTATACCCGCTATCCCCCGTACACTCCCTTCCCCAGACTATTATCCCCCTTTTCTATAAACCATTTCCCCCCTATCGCTATCCCCCCGTCCATCCCCCTTCCCGAGCTATTATCCACTGTTTTTTTTAAAAGGCCCCTCCCCACTATACCTGCTATCCCCATCCCCCAAATCCCCCTTCCCCAGACTATTATCCCTTATATAGGCACCTTTTCCCCCACTAAACCGCTATCCCCCCGTACCTCCCCTTCCCCCGAGACTATTTCCCCCTGTTTATAAACACCATCTCTCCCCAAAAAACCTGCTATCACACAGTCACACTCCCTTCCCAGAGACTATTATCCCTAATATTACTATAGACACCATCTCTCCCTACTATACCTGCTATCCACAGTCACAGTCCTTCCCAGAGACTATTATCCACTGTTACTATAGCACCATCTCTCCCTACTATACCTGCTATCACACAGTCACACTCCTTCCCAGAGACTATTATCCCACTGTTACTATAGGCACCATCTCTCCCTACTATATCCTGCTATCCACAGTCACACTCCCTTCCCAGAGACTATTATCCACTGTTACTATAGACACCATCTCTCCCTACTATACCTGCTATCCCACAGTCACACTCCTTCCCAGAGACTATTATCCACTGTTACTATAGACACCATCTCTCCCTACTATACCTGCTATCCCACAGTCACACTCCCTTCCCAGAGACTATTATCCACTGTTACTATAGGCACCATCTCTCCCTACTATACCTGCTATCCCACAGTCACACTCCTTCCAGAGACTATTATCCCACTGTTACTATAGCACCATCTCTCCCTACTATACCTGCTATCCCACAGTCACACTCCCTTCCCAGAGACTATTATCCACTGTTACTATAGGCACCATCTCTCCCTACTATACCTGCTATCCCACAGTCACACTCCCTTCCCAGAGACTATTATCCACTGTTACTATAGGCACCATCTCTCCTACTATACCTGCTATCCCACAGTCACACTCCCTTCCCAGAGACTATTATCCACTGTTACTATAGGCACCATCTCTCCCTACTATACCTGCTATCCCACAGTCACACTCCTTCCAGAGACTATTATCCCACTGTTACTATAGACACCATCTCTCCCTACTATACCTGCATTCCACAGTCACAACTCCCTTCCCAGAGACTATTATCCACTGTTACTATAGACACCATCTCTCCCTACTATACCTGCTATCCACAGTCACACTCCTTCCCAGAGACTATTATCCACTGTTATATAGGCACCATCTCTCCCTACTATACCTGCTATCACACAGTCACCTTCCCTTCCGACAGAGACTATTAAAACCAAATATTACTATAGCACATCTCCTCCCTACTATACCTGCTATCACACAGTCACACTCCCTTCCCAGAGACTATTATCCACTGTTACTATTTGACACCATCTCTCCCTACTATACCGCTATCCCCAGTCACAGTCCCTTCCCAGAGACTATTATCCCACTGTTACTATAGGCACCATCTCTCCTCTACTATACCTGCTATCACCACAGTCACACTCCCTTCCCAGAGACTATTTATCCACTGTTACTATAGGCACCATCTCTCCCTAACTAACACCGCTATCCCACAGTCACACTCCCTTCCCAGAGACTTATTATCCACTGTTACTATAGGCACCATCTTCCCTACTATACCTGCTATCCCAGTCACCTCCCTTCCCAGAGACTATTATCCACTGTTACTATAGACACCATCTCCCTACTATACCTGCTATCCCAGTCACACTCCTTCCCAGAGACTATTATCCCACTGTTACTATAGACACCATCTCTCCCTACTATACCTGATATCCCACAGTCACACTCCCTTCCCAGAGACTATTATCCACTGTTACTATAGACACCATCTCTCCCTACTATACCTGCTATCCCACAGTCACACTCCCTTCCCAGAGACTATAGAATTACTATAGACAGCTGACTCAGTGCTAAGCTGTAGAACATTGCCAGTTAGAGACATACAATACAATACAATAGAGAAGTAGGAGGGAGCAGGCTATTATCAGACACAGAGGGATCAGGAGAGTCTCATCACGGGCAGGTCAGACACAGACAAATGGCAGTGAAAGGGTCTGGTAGTAGGAAAACACCACACAGTTTCCATAAGGGCAACATAATCATATAGTAGTTATAATAGTAGTTATAATAGTAGTTATAATAAATCAATTGGACGCCGCATTCCTCAGACAAACGAGGCCGCACTATTAAACGCAAGGATATCTGGGAATTGTAGTTCTACATCCTCACAGCACCGCCTATAGCAGGTAGCGACTACAGGTCAAACAAGCACGGCACTAACTCAATGACACAACGGCGCCTCTGTATATTATGTACCAGAGCTTCGGCTCATGCGCTTCTCCCACCCGGGCGGTAGCTTTTCCTCGTCCGCCATCTTTCCTGCTGCGTCAGGCCAAGCACCGCCCTCACAAACCACTCCGTCACCGAAGCGCTTCCCATTGGCCAGTCCCTGCTCAGGCTTTAGCCATTGTGCGAACTAGTTTACCGAGAAAGCAGCCAATCGGAAACCCTAACAGAAGGGCGGGAAATCATACGCGCGTTGGATTGGTTGTTGAGGAATAAATCGAGTTATTTTTTTTACTAAAGGGGGCGTGGATGAGAGGTTGTGCGCATTGTAAACGGTAACGCGCGTGCGCAACAGTGTGGTTGCTTGGTGTTTTCGCTATTCTCATGCCTAGTGTTAGCAAACTAAGCTTCCCTGGTGGTCTAGTGGTTAGGATTCGGCGCTCTCACCGCCGCGGCCCGGGTTCGATTCCCGGTCAGGGAAAGTTGTTTTATTACTGAATTGTAAATATAAAAATGAGTTTCTTTTTAAAACAGTGCTCAAACTGTGTGAGTAATATAGGCTTACGATAGACCAGACCTGCTAGTTTTACTGTCTGAAGTCCAAAATATTTATACATAAATAAATGACGTGTGGAGCCGCTCAATGGGGATATTCAGTCAGATGTGAAAAGAGAAACTGTTGCTAAAGCTTTTTCATTACTGAGGGGCAATGGTGTGTTATGGGGTCTTTCAGCATCAGCCCGGCTAGCTCAGTCGGTAGAGCATGAGACTCTTAATCTCAGGGTCGTGGGTTCGAGCCCCACGTTGGGCGCAGCTTTTTATTTTGAAGGCTGTGAGACTTACCAGTCATACCGATATATAACATTCACAACCTAATGAGATGCTTTACTGAACATGCGGCATTGTACATCCAGTTCCAGAAAAATAAATATCAAAATAAGACGGAAATGAAAAACAACTGCCGTGACCCGGAGTTGCTGCGGCCACAACGCAGAGTACTAACCACTATACGATCACGGCGAGCCACATGTGCGGACTTTCAAACTGCCAGAAATAAACTGTCTAATCTTCTGGTGCATCTCTGCGTCATCTATTCCCAACTCTCTATTTTGAGGCGGAAATGAGCAACATTACTTATTAACAGTAGGACACACAAAATGACTCAGGCTGTGAATGAAAAGTTGTGAACTGTTTGTTAATAATGCCGTTCAGCCTCATACACTGCCACAAGAAAGGGCAACGACACCCATAGCTCCTCAGTAATTTACAGCAGAGAATTATTAAAGGTCAAATAGAAAATTCCAATTTTTTTATGGTCAAAACTCTCAAATTCTAATTCTGAATTATCCAAACTCAATTTGAGTTTCAATTCGAATTTCAAGATTTATCATATTCTGGCCCTTTAAGAACTCAAATACGACTTTTTCCAGCTAAAATCTGCCGAATTATCATATAAGACAATGTGAGAGGTGCAGTGACGAATTTGGAGTTGTTTTCGGGTTTGGTTGAATTCGATTCGAGTTTTCGAGTCGAGGATTTCGAGCAAAATCGAATTCATGTGAGTTAAAAAAAAACTCATATGTATTCGAAATTCAGCCCTTGATAAATGTGCCCCTAAGTATTTGCACAAATCAGGAAACGAACCTCCGCGCAGAACAGAATATTCCAAAAATGAATATACAAACTGAAACCCATATGAAGTCGTTTTATATTTGATCGTGTGACTCTTCCTCTGTTACTGCCTTCTGGGAGTTGTAGTCCGTAGCTGCTTAAGAAGGGCCTCCCGCAAGTTAATGCTACGGACATTCTGTGGGCTGTTTAGTGATGTTGTTGGCCATTGAAAGTTATAAAATAAGTTATGGTGCCCCACAAACATCATTTAAGGTTTCTTAAACATGAGAATAAGTATTTTGTTTTATTAGAACATATCGTAACCAGTGATGGGCGAATTTGTCCTGATTCGCTTTGCCGAAAAATTTGTGAATCTTCTACAAAATTTTTTTAATGCTGGCGAATTTTCAGGAATTTATTCGCCGCCAGCGAAATGCGGAAATTTGCAGCAAATCCGTGCCTGTCAAATTTATTCACCCATCACTATTTGTAATTTTTAACTGCTTATCAGCATTTGCAGGGTCTCATTACTCTGTAGGTACCCTCACCTCAGGGTTGCCGGTTCTAATTTTCAAAACCAGCCAAAGTCAGCTACAAAACCAGCCCAAAACTAGTCAAGATGCACTCCAAAAGTAGCCCAAAATAGGACAATATGTTCAGTGAGTCTAAAAATTAAATGAATATATGTTAAAAAAAAACTTTTTTCAAAGTTTTTGCATGAAGCAAAACGGTACAGATTTGCCCATCACCAGGGGCGTAACTACAGAGGGGGGCCCAGGAGGTATAAGGGCCGTATAGATTCTCCTAAACTGATTGCGCAATTGGCCAATAACACCATGACATCATCCAGTCTGCCCTGCAAAATCACTGGTCTGCCTCATGACATCAGAGGCCCACCCCCCGGCTCAGACTTAGCAGCCTCCAAAAGTGGCAACCCTAGGCTAAATGGATACCATATAATGGGCAATACAGCATTAGGTTGTGAAGAGGGTCAAGCTTATAGGACCACCATACACATACTAATTTTATATGCACATATGTGACATCAGGGGCGTGACTGATGACGTGGCGATCAGTGATTGGCTGATCGCCATGTCATTCACTTTGAGGATGTCCTGTCCGGATTTCTCGGTCTCGGTGGCAACCCTGCCAGGCCCATTTTTAGCTCATGAAATGAATACAGTTATAGGAAAACATTTGTTTATTCATTCAGCCATAGTTGCAAGAGTATCAAGGGCAGCAAATACGTATTCACCCATATCTCACCCTAACTGTACTTCTAGCTGGACTTTCAGGTTTATTTAGGAGAGAAAATTGCCATTCTCCTCAGTTCTCACCCAAATTGGTCAACAGGCTGAGCACCCCTGTCTCAAGCCCCCATAAGAGGTCCAGCCTTTGGTTAGTGCCACCCATAGCTCATAACATGGTAATAAACATCATCCTTCATTACAAAGATGGCTGACAGCTGGCTCTTAATAACCTACTGCTGGCTCTTAATAACCTACTGCTGCAAAGAGATGATCTGTTTTGTTGTGGTAATACAGTCAGCCTGGAGTCTCACCCTGGGAGTTGCATGAGCTTTAATGTAGTATAATGTACGGGCCTATGTATGAATATACAGTATGTATATAATATATCTTTCCCTACATATGGTGCTTACCATTGATAACTGTGGTATTGTCCAATTACAGCTGTACACATTCATTTACACATTTCTTAGTTCCTGCCTACTTCAAATGATTGTAATAATCCTTAGTCAGGTAGGAGACATCCTGAGTTTTTATGACCCAAACTCTAGTTTCTGCTTTCTTCAAAGGATTACCCATCCTGTAGTCTGATCAAATGCAAAATAAAGGTGGCCACACACAGGGAGATCTGCTTGTTTGATCTCTCCTGATATGCCCACATTGAGCTGGGTGATATCGAGCTGATCCGATTGTGGGCCCTAGGGTCCAATGATCGGATCAGAATGGAGGCGATACAGGCCGTCAGATTGTGGGACCGCATCAACTAACAGATGCAGCTGCTATCCGACTGGATTTTTTACCCTGCCCAATCTGCCTTTGGTCGACTTTCGGCCAGATATCGATCGGGGACACCCAATGGATAGCCCCACACATGACCCAATAAGCTGCCTACTTTTATTGGCCCATGTATCGGGGCCTTAAGTTAGGTCCATCTAGGATGCTCTGATTCCTAACTGATATTCTAACAGGTGGGTGGACTAAGAACAACATACCACAAGAAACCATCTGGAGAGGGTGTTTTACATTTCAAAGAGGAACTGTTTGTACAGTTGTTATTGGTATAAAGAACATCTAAAGAAATGAGCTGGTTTAACTAAAACAATAAGTTTGAGATATCTGTTCAACTTGTCATCAGCCAATCAGAACCATTCCCCATTTTGTTCGATGGGATAGAAACAGTAAAACAATGGAGCTGGTTTATCTGATTGAGAGAAGAAGTAGAGGCAGAGCCGGGCCAACCCAGGCAGGCGCCCTAGGAAATCTGGCGCCGGCTGAGTGCGCGCTCGATAGCGCATGCACGAAGTTACTTTCCACCGTGCATGCGCGAAGCTGCGTTCCAGCGCGCATGCGCAGAAACACCTTTACACAATGGATAGAAGCGGCAGTTGGGTAGAGACGGGACTGGACATGGGGTAGGCGGCTGAGCAGGTATGTGCCTGGCACCCCCCCAGCAGCTTTGCGCCCTAGGCACGTGTCTACTCTGCCTACCCCTCGTTCCGGCCCTGAGTAGAGGAAGGAAGGAAAAAGAGTTGAAAGATAAGGGAAGGAAGGGCGAGAGAGAGAGAAAGGAGGTGGTAGAAGGAAGGGCATAGGGAAAAGCTCTTTATAGATATATCCTGTGGGCACATTTTGACCTCTGTATCATTTGCTGTCTCTGGGCTGGATAATCTTTATAAATTGTTGCATCCTTTTACCTGGCTGTGGTAAATTGCAGAATCTACATTTCACACTTCTATGCGGATATATACCAATCTACAAATCACACAACATGGTCCTATGGTCCAATGATCGGATCAGAATGGAGGCGATACAGGCCGTCAGATTGTGGGACCAATTTTACCCTGCCCAATCTGCATTTGGTCGACTTTCGGCCAGATATCGACTGGGGACACCCAATGGATAGCCCCACACACGAGCCAATAAGCTGCCTACTTTTATTGGTCCATGTATCGGGGCCTTAAATTAGGTCCATCTAGGATGCGCTGATATTCTAACAGGTGGGTGGTCTAAGAACAACATACCACAAGAAACCATCTGGAGAGGGTTGAGAGGGCGAGAGAGAGAGAAAGGAGGTGGTAGAAGGAAGGGCATAGGGAAAAGCTCTTTATAGATATATCCTGTGGGCACATTTTGACCTCTGTATCATTTGCTGTCTCTGGGCTGGATAATCTTTATAAATTGTTGCATCCTTTTACCTGGCTGTGGTAAATTGCGGAATCTACATTTCACACTACTATGCGGATATATACCAATCTACAAATCACACAACATTTTCACTCGTGACCCGGATATAATTTTTAGAACAACATTTAGGAATGGAGCTTGTTAGCTGTTCTAGTCATGAGCTGTCACAATCAAGGAGGTGTTTTGTTACGGGCTACGGTATGAGAGCACTCCGTAATATGGTCTGTATGTGTTTTTGAATGATCGTTCTGCACAAATAGCTAACTTGTTAGCATGAGCTAAAACTGTTGTACAACACCACCGGTATGCTTATACGGAGAAGAAAGAGAAAATAAATAAAAGAGCTCAAAATAACTATGTTTAATTTCCAGTGATGTTTAAATTATAAATCCACATTAAATGTTGACTTTTTCCAAAGGTAAATTTCCCTTTGGAAATCACAGCACAACAGAACACAAATATATACATATGTATTTTTCCTTTGCGTGTCTATTGAATGGAGGACATTCTGGGTGCTGATCGAGTATCTGCTGAGTGTATCTCATGCATGTTCCAGTTGAAATACTTTGCATTCTAGAAAGAACTTGTTATTTTCATGCTTGGTGGATTACGTTTCTTGCTGTGGTCTAAGAATCCCGATTGGAACAAAACAGGTGGCATGTTTTTAACTTGTTTTTTAGATGGGGCGAGTGGACCCCTATTTGAATGCTGTAAGGGGATAGACACGCTCAGATTCGGAGAGATTTAGTCGCCCGGCTATAAATCTCCTCTTCTTCGGGGCGACTAATATCCCCAAACTGCCTCCCTCCAGGTAGAATCTAAATCGCTCGCTGGATGGCACTCAGAGTGCTTCGTTTTCCAAAGTTGCCCACATTTTCCTCGTGAGGCAACTTCAGGCGACTGAAAAACAAAGCGAACGGATTGCCATCCCACCGGCGATTTACGTTCTAGCCGGTAGGAGGCAGTTCGGGGAGATTGGTCCCCCCGGAGAAGAGGTGATTTGTCGCTGGGCGACTAATCTCCCCGAATCTGAGCGTGTGTCTCTGCCCTTAAGAGTCAGAAGAAGGGAAATTATTCAAACACTATACAAATATTAAAGACCAATTGAAAAGTTGTTTAGAATTGGCCATTTTACAACATACTAAAAGTTAACTTAAAGGTGAATCACCCCTTTAAGCAAAATATCTTTTTTAAGACCACAACATGCGGAAAGATGTGCGTCATTTTGGGGAATCTGCTCCGAACAGACTGTATTTCAATTGGATAGGTAGTATATTTACTGGAGGTGATCATTATGGGTCCCATATTGATTCATCCGTGAAAAATACAAATGTTTAGTCAGTTTGACCATCCATGTCAAATGCCATATAAATCACTACTCACCATTAATAATGATAGTCTAATACTAACCCAGTGTCGGAAGAAACCAGGAAAACTCCCGGTGGGCCCAGGTGTCAGTGAACTATTTACTTCTAAACATTTAGCATATTTTATGGTCATTCCCTATTTCTTTATGGGAAACAAATGCTTAATAATGGAAGAATATATTAAGTAGATAAAAAAGACTAGGATAGTAAAGAAGTTGAGTGAGGAGCGGAGGAATAATAGTTTGGAAAGTGAGTCCATGGTCTAAGGTTGTCTGGTGGGCCCCTGGCATCCCAGTCTGACACTAAGGGGCAGATTTACAAAGCTCGAGTGAAGGATTCGAATGAAAAAAACTTCAAATTTCTAAGTGTTTTTTGGGCTACTTCGACCATCGAATGGGCTACTTCGACCTTCGACTACTACTTCGACTTCGAATCGAACGATTCGAACTAAAAATCGCTCGACTATTCGACCATTCGATAGTCGAAGTACTGTCTCTTTAAGAAAAAGTTCGACCCCCTACTTCGGCAGCTAAAAGCTACCGAAGTCAATGTTAGCCTATGGGGAAGGTCCCCATAGGCTTGCCTGTGATTTTTTGATCGAAGGATATTCCTTCGATCGTTGTATTAAAATCCTTCGAATCGTTCGATTCGAAGGATTTAATCGTTAGATCGAACGAATAATCCTTCGATCGTTCAATCGCAGGATTTGCGCTAAATCGTTCGACTTCGATATTCGAAGTCGAACGATTTTAGTTCCTGGTCGAATATCGAGGGTTAATTAACCCTTGATATTCGACCCTTCTTACATCTGCCCCTAACCCTATATTCACTACTTTGGGCCCTGTGTATGTGTTGAAATTTGGTTTAGTTATCTCTCCTTACAGTAAATGCACAACCACATGAACAAATGCCATATAAATCACTCCTCACCATTTAAACTGTGAATCATTTTTCATAAGAAACAAACTTGAGACTAGCAAGATTGATTGTTTGTACTGAAGCCACTTGGGCTAGTGTGTTGGCTTGACCACCTCCCTGCTGAATGTTTCCCAATGGAACTTGCTCCTTGGCAAAATCATCTGATTCAGAATGATACCAAGAAACTAATCCAAAACATAATGAGCATTCGGAGATGTGTGTTTTCATTGGTTATATGTTTCACCCTGCTTTAAGTTTAGAGCGCTCCAATAAAGAGGCCATATATTATTCATTATTGCCTACAAGGGTGTTTTTACTTATCCGATATGTCTCCTTTAAGTTCAGTTATAACCCAGTAGTGGAGTCACAATATACTTGAACTCGTTTTGGTATAGACTAAGGCACAGAAAGACAAATGGCTCCTAAAATCACGGATTTGTTGAACTGTAATAATGGTGTTCAACAAAGAAATGACAGCAGTACTTTCTGAGCAGAACTGGGCTCAAGTTCAGGGGACTTCACGCTATCCCTGCTCTTAAAGGAGAACTAAACCCTAAAGTTAAAAAAACCCTATCCCCCTACCCTACATAGACCCCCTCCCTAAGTGCTACCCAGGCAATTGCCCTTAACATTTTATTTACCCCTCGGGGAGTTCACGGGCGCCATCTTCAACCGCTTCGGTAATCTTCGGATTGAGACTAGTGCTTCAGCAATTTTTGTGAGTTTCGGCGCATGCGCAGTTGTCGAGAAACAGAAAATTGCTCCAACTGCGCATGCGCCACCACACCCGTCTCATTCTGAAGGAGAAGAAGATGGCACCCATGAACTCCAATGCCTGAATCTGCAATGAGTGGTAAGTAAAATGTATGGGCCATTTGTCCGGAGTAACACTTAGGCTGGGGGGAGGAGGAAGGGGTGTCTATGTTGGGTAGGGGGGTAGGGGTTTTTTAACATTAGAGTTTAGTTCTCCTTTAACGCACATGTTCCATTCCCAGTTTGGAAAGAGTCAGAAGAAGGCAGAATAATTCAAAAACTATACAAAATGAAAGCCATTTTGTAGCATACAATGGGGTAGATTTATTAACATTTGAATGGCAAATTTTCTGGGTTGGATTTTTGGTCAAACTCATAAATTCAAGTTGGGGAAAATCCAAATTCAAATTCAAGATTTATCATACCTTGACCCTGGGAACAACTCAAATTTCGATAGTACGACACCTAAAAATCTGCTGAGGTCATGTTGAAGTTAATGGCAGAGGTCCGTTGACCCATCTGAAGATGTTGATAGCCTTCCTGACATTCGAGTTTTTTCTTAAATAAGATACCATTTGAGTTTCAAGGTCATACAAGTTTATTCAAGGTAAAAAAAACTCTATAATTTGACCTTTGATAAATATGCCCCTAAAAGATAACTCAAATGTGAACCACCACTTTAAAGGAGAAGGAAAGGCTACAATTAAGTAAGCTTTATCAGAAAGGTCAGTATAAATACTAGTAAACCCTCAAAGTAATGCTGCTCTGAGTCCTCTGTCAAAAGAAACAGCACATTTCTTTCCTTCTATTGTGTACTCATGGGCTTCTGTATTAGACTTCCTGTTTTCAGCTTAATCCTCCAGGGCTAGGGCTTGAGCATGCTCAGTTTGCTCCTCTTTCCCTCCCTCCTCCCATCCCTGCTGTAATCTGAGCTCAGAGCTGTGAGTGAGCAGGGAGAGACTCAGACAGGAAGTGATGTCACGCCAAGCTAATATGGCAGCTGCTATCCAAAACAAACAGAGACAGTGTCTAGAGCTGTTTACTAGGTATGGTAAAGCATTCTGCAGAATAAATATAGCGTTCTAGCTTTCACTATTGTGGCTAATCTGTTGGCAATACACTGTCATGGAGCTTTCCTTCTCCTTTAATAGCTCTGAACATACATTTTCTCTTCACACTGTGGGATCCAGAGATGTAGCTCAACTCTTACCTTAACTTTTTATTCCTCTACCTCAGGTGCCCATACTAATGTAAGGTCTACGTTTAGCGATGATCTATAAAAGCAATGTTGGCATTCTGTTCCATGGAAAATGTTACTTAAATATTGATTCATGAGAAAATGTATATTGCTACATATAACAAACATCTATTTCTTATGTAACCTTAACATAATAAATATCTGAATGAAAAGCATGAAATGAGAGGGGGATATAGACAAGCTGTTTGTTGACAGAGGCTTGAGATCTACTGATCACCAGCTAAAGGTCTACTGGTAGATCCCTATCTACATTTTGGGCTCCCCTGCTCTACCTGATCACCTGACTTTTCATTACCAATTTGACTTCACTTCTGTATTAGAAACCTCGTAAGGGAAACTTGCCACACTCATGCCCATCAGAATGTGAAGCGCAATCAAAGGGAGCCGTGTGTGTGGGGTGTTATATGCTTAGTATATATGAATATATAGTGAATAAAGTACCCCCTCTTGTAAAATATAAGGATATTATAAGTTACCGAGGAGTTTCATGACCATATAAAAACACGAGGCCGAAGGCCGAGTGTTTTTATACAGGTCATGGAACTCCGAGGTAACTTCTAATATCCTCATATTTTACAACTGGGGGTACTTTATTTATTATAATACACAAATTTCAGTGAGTCATGTGACAGAAATGATATCAGAACTCACCGTTTATAACTGATGACATCAGAACTCACCGTTTATAAGGATATAATTTACAGGATATTCACAGCTTTTGTGTATTATATATGAATATATGTACTCACCATTCTCCAAGCTCCTACTGTTGTGAAGCTACAAATCCTAGCAATTCCCAGAAGTTCAGTGCTACTAAGTAACATAGTAAAATAGTAGCATAGTAAGTTAGGTTGAAAAAAACTTTTTTAACCTGCCTAACTGCCAGTTGATCCAGAGGAAGTCAAAAAAAACCATCTGAAGTCTCTCCAATTTGCCTCAGAGGGGGAAAAAATTCCTTCCTGACTCCAAAATGGCAATGGGACCAGTCCCTGGATCAACTTGTACTATGAGCTATCTCCCATATCCCTGTATTCCCTCACTTGCTAAACACCATCCAACCCCTTCTTATACCTATCTAATGTATCAGCCTGTACCACTGATTCAGGGAGACAATTCCACATCTTCACAGCTCTCACTGTAACAAACCCCTTCCCAATATTTAGGCAGAACCTCTTTTCCTCTAAACAGAATTGGTGACTTTGTGTCAGCTGGAAAGACCTACTGGTAAATAAATCATTAGAGAGATTATTATATGATCCCAGTGTCAGACTGGGACACCAGGGGCCCACCCAAAAACCTAAAACCAGGGGCCCACTCACAGTCCTATTATCTTCCTCTCCTCACTCAACTCTATTCTCCTTGTCTCTTTTTTTGCCTACTATAATCCTATAATCTATTATTCCATCTATTTAGCCTCGTTGTTCTCATAGAAATAGGGAATGGCCATGAAATAGGCTAAATGTTTAGCAGCATGAGGGGCCACTGACACCTGGGCCCAACGGGAGTTTTCCTGGTATCCTGGTGGGCCAGTCCAACACTGTATGATCCCCTTATATATTTATACATAGTCATCATATCTCCCCTTAAGCGCCTCTTCTCCAGCGTGAACATCCCCAATTTGGCCAGTCTTTCCTCATAGCTAAGATTTTCCATAACTTTTACCGGCTTAGTTGCCCTTCTCTGTACCCTCTCTAATACAATAATGTCCTGTTTGAGTGATGGAGACCAAAACTGTACGGCATAGTCTAGATGGGGCCTTACAAGTGCTCTATACAGTGGAAGAATGACCCCCTCCTCCCGTGACTCTATGCCCCTTTTAATACAGCTCAAGACCTTATTTGCCCTTGATGCTGCTGACTGGCATTGCTTGCTACAGACAAGTTTCTCATCTACAAGGACTCCAAGGTCCTTTTCCATAATGGATTTGCCTAGTGCAGTCCCATTAAGGGTATAAGTGAATATTGTTACATCCCAGGTGCAGGACTTTACATTTATCAACATTGAATCTCATTTGCCACTTAGCTGCCCAGATTGCCAGTTTGTCAAGATCCTGTTGCAAGTGCCACATCCTGGATGGAATTAATTGGGCTGATAGTTTTGTGTCATCTGCAAACACTGATACATTACTTACAACACCCTCTCCTATGTCATTAATGAACAAGTTAAATAAAAGTGGACCCAATACTGAGCCCTGGGGGACCCCAATAAGTACCTTAGCGCTGACAATAACTTAAATTCACAACTGTTTTCCCAGCAATCAAAGTTCTGGCGTAATTCAAACGCAGTGTGTGCGCATAAATATTTGCGATTTTTGACATTTGCATTGTGAAAAAATTTGCAATTCTCTTATTCAGCCATGCGCAGGGCAAAAATATTCACTGTGCGAACCAATCTGCCCTGCGCAAAGTTTATAAATGAGCCGCACAGAGTTGTAGGTCTGGTTTCTGATTTCAGGGTTGGTAGAAATCACGCACTCTACCCACAGTCCCGGATTGTTACTGAAATGTCCCGACTCTCTCTTTGATCTCCTGAACTGAACAGCCAGAAAAAGATACAACGTTTCTAATTTAATTGGCTTTTGGCAGAGAGTCCAGAATATGTGGCAGGTATACTTTTGGATACTTTTGTAACAATTTAAGATAAGCAAAGAAACAATTGTAACAATTTAAGATAAGCAGGTCTCTTGGGGAAACTGACTTGCAGCTTAAAGGGCAATTCACCTTCATTAGCAAAACTGTTATAACACATAAAAACCACAGAAATGTGTCCAAACTTTCATAATCTGCCAAATTTTGTAAAATGAACATGGTAATTATCGGTTGTGGCCACAAAAAAATGACCGTGGTCAAACATTTTTCGATTCGCGGATCATGGCAAATTTTTTCGTCCCTCTTTCTATTTGCAAAATGTTGGGAGGTATGTAATTTTTTGCAATAGTTTAAAGGAACAGTATAACCCCTTGTTTAACCTACTGTAATAAAATTACCTGGTGGTCTAGTGGTGCGGCGGCGTGGACGGCCGCCACGCCACCGCGCTTCTGTTCCGGCCTCCAGCGCCGGCACCATCTTGGTTCTCTAGGGCGCGCCGCTTAAAGGTACAGCGCGCATTGGGCACGTTTTGGCGCAAAATTTGGAGGTATTTAAGGCCCATTCTTACTCCCAGCCAGTTCCCGTGATAGAATCTTGATTCTGGTGGTTCCTGAAGCCTTGTGCTGTCTGTTCCTGTGAAATTTGTATCTGTTATTCCGGTTTTGATCCCTGCCTGTTCCTGACTATTCTGATATCCGAATCCTGACCTTTGCCTGCATCTCGACTACTCTTTCTGCCTGACCCCATCTGTTTGATTACCCGGTTTGACCCTTGCCTGCCTGACGATTCTTGATATCTGCCTGCCTCGACCCTGCCTGTCTGACGATTCTCTTGCCTGTTCCATTTGTACCGTGACCTTCGGCCCAAAAGACTATTTACCTGCCGTGCCCCTCTGCTAGCCAGAACATCTCGGCACCCAAGTAAGCTGAGGGCTCCTCCCAAAGCCCAACGGTGGTCAAACTACTGGTGAAGCCGAGCCGAGACCAGGGTACTTGGCACCTGTTCTGGTATTGGGTGCCGGCCGTGACATTATCACGGGCCATGGAGGACGATGGTCATGAAGCTGCTGCTGCCTCTGCTACACCTCAAACTTCCACTGAGATGTTGCTCGCTACCTTGCTGCAACGTATGGAGGAGCAAGAGCAAAATCAAAAATTATTTGCTTCAAGGGTTCCACAATCTGACCCGCCAGTTGGGGCCTTCGCAGCAGCCGCCTAATCCTGTTCCTGCACCTCCTGTGGGTTCTTCTGCCAGTTGGGGTAACTCATCTAAACCCCATGAACCCAAGATTGTGTTCCCCGAAAGGTTCAGTGGGGATCGCACTAAATTTTTTGTTTTTAAAGAGGCTTGTAAGCTGTACCTTAGTTTCTTTCCTCATTCTTTTCAATCTGATGAGGAGAAAGTAAGGTTCATAATGACCCTGCTTTTGGGTGACCCCCAAATTTGGGCCCTCAGGCTGCCTTCTTCAGACCCTGCTCGTTATTCCCTAGACACCTTCTTTAACAGCATGGCCATTCTTTACGATAACCCGGATCGTGCATCATCTGCCGATACCGCGATTCGTAAGTTGCGCCAAGGGAAAAGGGATGCGGAGGTGTATTGCACCGAATTCCGCCGGTGGGCAGTGGAGACTGGGTGGAATGATTTGGCTCTAAGGAGTCAATTCCGGTTGGGGTTATCCGATTCTGTAAAGGATAGTCTGGTTAATTACCCCCTGCTTTCTAACCTGGATGGTCTCATGTCCCTCGCCATCCAGGTAGATAGAAGGCAAAGGGAGAGAAGGGGTGAGAGGAGTACAAACTTCTCTGGGGTTACCAATATAAGATCCAATGTGGTGACCAATGTGAAATCTCCTAACCCCTTTGTGCCTCTACCTCAGGAGGAGCCTATGCAATTAGGCATATCCCACCTAACTCCTGAGGAAAAGGCACGCAGGCGTTCCATGGGTCTCTGTATGTACTGTGGTGAGAAGGGACATTTTCTGAACCAATGTTCTAAGAGGCCGGGAAACTCCGAAGCCTAAATGGAGAAGGGGAGCTCCATTTGGGCGCAGGAGTTTCCTCTCCCCAATCTGCCTCTAAAGTCTTGTTACCAGTTAAACTAACTTGGCCTACGGGCTCTGTTAAACTGTCCGTATTTGTGGACTCAGGGGCGGAGGGTAATTTTCTGGATACTGCGAATTTGTCCCGTTTCGCCATGAAATTCGCTAATTTCCTGTGAAATTTGCAAAACAGGATTTTTGACGCCGGCGACAATTAGCTGGCGTCAAAATCAACGCCGGCAACAATTGACGCACACTAAAGTCAATGGGCATCCGTTTAATTGTCGCCGGTGTCTGATTATTATTTTTTTGACACCGTAATATGCAAATTTGCTGCAAATTTGAGCCTGGCACAAAATGACTGCTCCCTGCTTGTTATAATTAATTTTTCCCAGACTGATGGAAACAAGTTTCAAATAATTTCTACAGTGTAATTAAAGTTCATTTTGCTTGACTAATGTGATAAAATAGGATTTTAAATATTTTTTTTGGTTGACGGGTCCCCTTTAACAATGAAGATCCAGACTTTCATATAGAAAGAGGCAGCAAAAAAAGGTGACCAACTGCAAGCTGTCCTGAACATGAACTTCCTCAGTCCTAACAAGACAAGCAGTTCTGTGGGGACAGGGCTCTGGTGTGAGTGTGACAACAATACAAAGTAGCACATTCCTGCATATTTGGGGGGGGGGTGTTGCTTGTAGATTACAGTTCATTATACAGCAGCCGTCAATCCTAAATAAACAGTCTCTCACTCCCTCTCTGTCTCAGTTCCATCCCAGGGAGCATCCATGGAATAAACAGATTCCTGCCTTTGCCTCTACGCAGCCACCAGGTAAGGGATTTTACTTTATATATAACAGGAAAGGAATTTGAGAACCTTCTCTCGGAAATATCTAAATGCAGAGTATTCCTTTTTTTTCTTTATCCAGCTTTGAATGTCAGTAGTTATCCTATATAGTGAAACTTTTATTGTACAAAGTACCACTTTTTTATAGATCATTCAAGCCCAAACTGTGACACTGTAAGCCTAACTAGAATGCCAGAAATTATAGTTCTGCTATAAATCCATGGCTTTGTTATAACTGATAATTGCCTAGAACTGCAGATTTTGCTGCAGGGACCAATAGTTATAACAGTTTCTGATACCAGACATCCTCTACCTCTAAAGAACAGTTGATAAGAAATATAAAAAATGTTAAGAGTTTTAGTCCAAATAGGACTAAAGGGTCTAATAACAACATCAAGGGGGTTATTTATTAAAGTCTCAATGCCAAAAACTTGGAAAATTCAATTATTTTTTTTTACTATAAAATCCAAATTTTTAGTGGAAAAAAAAAACTAGAATTTTTCAAGATTTATTATACATCGAGGATGGAAAAAGTCTGAATCCTAAAATCCTGCGTATCAGACCTAGCTAGGTT
The DNA here is from genome assembly GCF_017654675.1 of Xenopus laevis. Taxonomy (NCBI): domain Eukaryota; kingdom Metazoa; phylum Chordata; class Amphibia; order Anura; family Pipidae; genus Xenopus; species Xenopus laevis. Next base: position 122,074,393 of record NC_054376.1, read on the forward strand.
GTATATAAGTCAATGGGGGAGGTCCTTAAACTATTTGGAAGTTTATGTGGTCTGTGTTGGAATTAGCCCAAAAATCTGACTATTTTGGAATTTCACGGGAAAAAAACTGAAAACTTTAGTGGAAAAGCCTGAAAAATTGAGCGGTTCGGGAAAAAACTCGTACGATTCTGATTTTCGCTCGATTTTTCTAAGTATGTCCCTGATCTGATAAAATTGTAATATTTTATTAATCAATACGGTCCAATCGTGAAATTCTACTTCGGTCTGACTTTATGGATTTAAATGATAAGAGAAATTGTGACTTTGATAAATAAGGCCCCTGGGTAAGAAAAAAACCTTATACTTTCCTATAGTATCATCTCTTTTGTTGTATTTAGTAATCATTTTATAGAAACTGCTAAATAATTAGAAGCATATACATCATATTCTAACGATAAGGGGATATGTACGCTCGGGATTGGAGAGAAAAATTACTCCTGAGCAGTTAAGGGTTAATTTTTCATTTCACAGATCTCCGGTGCCTGTAGAGTTTCTTAACCTTGTGGTATAAACAAATCGGACCCATCTGTAGCTGTTAGCAGGATGCAGCTCCTTTACCAGGCCTGCTGACTGTCACTTTATCTTCTATCTGTCATGCATACCATGCCTTTCTGCATTTGCATTCCTTGCTAATTTGCCCTTTAATGATAGGGGTGCTGGGAATGTTGTTTATAGGAGATACATAGTGTAAAAAGGAGAAATTTGTATGATAAGCCAGAACAGTGGAGTAATATTATTATTAAATGTATTTTTAGAGCACCAATATATTGCGTAGGCTGTAAAATGAATGTGTTTATACAAAGAAATCACATGAATTACATACATATAACATACAGAGTTACATACATAACAACCAGTACCGGTACAAAAGGGGAGAAAGGCCCTGTGCAAAAGAGCTTACAATCTATGAGAAGGAGAATGGGATGAGACACAAGGGGGCAAATTCACTAAGCGCCGAAGCGCCGAACGCTAGCGTCAATTCGCTAGCGTTGGGCATTTTCGTTACTTCGCAAATTCACTAACGAACGCTGGCGTAAATTCGCTAGTGTTACTTCGCACCCTTACGCCTGGCGAATTTTCGCTACGGACGTAGCTACGCAAATTCACTAACGCGCGCAGTGTACTGAACGCTACCTTTTACGCTAGACTTCCTTCGCCACCTCAGACCAGGCGAAGCGCAATAGAGTAGATAGGGATTGCTTCAAAAAAAGTTCAAATTTTTTCTAAGTCCCAAAAAACGCTGGCGTTTTTTCTATATTATGGGTGATAGGCTGAAAAAGATCGAAAAATTTTTTGGGGCTCCCCTCCTTCCCCCCTACATTTCCTGACTCATGGCAACTTAACTATACAGTGGGCTCATGTGTAGGGCAAAATAAACATTTTATTTGATGTTTTGAAGGTTTCCCAGGCATTTGTAGTGATTCTACGTATTCCTCCATTGAAATTTGAATTTGGCACCGTATGCAAATTAACCATCGCTAGCGTAACTTCGCTTCACTTAGTGAATCAACGCTAGCGCAACTTCGCAACCTTACGCTACCCCTGAGCGCAACTTCGAATTTTAGTGAATTTGCGAAGCGCTGGCGAAACTACGCCGGCGAAGTTTGGCGAAATGCGGCGAAGTTACGCCTGGCGCAACTACGAATCTTAGTGAATTTGCCCCAAGCTGTGGGCGTGGCCAAGGAATAAGCAGGCGAGGGATGTAGCATATGGTATTGCATTTGATAGCTAAACATAGTGAGGGGAGGCTTCTCGAAATAAGTGTGTTTTAAGAGATCTCTTGAAAGCAGAAATGTGCAAACAGGAGAAATACAGGAAAGAAACATTTTGAAGTGTGAAGTAAAAGACAAATCAGTGTTTTCTTGGTTCTCAGCTGGTTCGATGTTGATTGAAGGGATTTTCGTGCCTTGAGCCTTGTCAATCCAACTGCCTTGTTTAATTGCCATTTCTAAGCACTTGTGAAATATTAGCACTTAGGAAATGTTAGCACTATTGCCATGCCCCTGACACTAGGAGGCAGATTTATAATACTTCATCATACTGAAATAAGAAACTTTCTTATCGTTTCTGAAATAATGACGTTTATCTTCACTATCCCTCTCTCAGCATCTGTTTCTCTTCATTCTGTCTTCATGCAGAAGAAAATAACTGCCTTTTGCACAAATTCTGCATGTAGAGAGACATGATGTCTGGTGATTTTAATAGAGTGATCTCTAATACATCTTCTAGGCAAAAGGAGCCCCCCTATAAGATATATTGGATCTAACCGTCAATAAATATCTGACACCCAACTGCTGCATGAAGACAGAATGAAGAGAAACAGATGCTGAGAGAGGGATAGTGAAGATAAACTTGATTATTTGAGAAATGGTACAGAAATTTAATTGAGTGTATTTAGAAAGTTTCTTATTTCAGTATGATGTAGTTTATATTATATTAAAATTTTCGTGATATTTCCCCTTTAAGGGTCGAAGTGAAAATTCCAATTAGAATTTTCGAAATTTTTTTCTTGGAAAAACAGATGATGAGAGAGGTCAAGCTTCCAACTTGCTTAATTTCATCTTGAGCATCCCACAAATGGCCAAGGCCAATTATTGCACATGTAAGAATTTTCCATCATTGGGGCAAATTTACTAAAGGGCAAAGTGGCCGGTGCTAGCAAAAATTTGCCAGAAATCCAATCCGCAGGTACATTGCAAATTTACTAACAAGCGTAAAGGACAATTCACTAGCGCAAGAGAACATCGCCAACGAAGTTTCGCACCCTTTCGCCAGGCGAATTAATGCTCAGGCTAATGATCGTTACTCCACAAATTTACTTAAAGGAGAATTCAACCCTTTAAGAAATAAACCCGTACCCCCCACCCCACGTAGACCCCCCTCCCTCGTCCCCCAGCCTAACTGCCACCCGGGGAAATGCCCAATAATATATACTTACCCTTCGGCGCAGTTTCTGGCATCCGAGTTGCACGCAGCCATCTTCCCGGTCTTTGTCTTCTTCCGGCGCTTCGGCAATTTTCGTGAGTTTCAGCGCATGCGTAGCTGTCGCAAACCGGCAAATTGCTCCAACTACGCATGCGCCGATCTCCCGCTCAGCTTACCGACGAACCGGAAGATGGCTGTGTGGAACTTGGATGCCAGAAACTGCGCCGAGGGGTAAGTTTAAGGTATGGGGCATTTCCCCAGGGGGCAGTTAGGCTGGGGGGGAGGAGGAGGGGGGTCTACGTGGGGGGTAAGGGTTTATTTCTTAAAGGGTTGAATTCTCCATTTAAGTGCGAATTTTCTATTACGTTACCCATTTCACCAGAGTTTCCTTCTCCAGGTTATACCTGGCGAACTGTTAAGATGAAGCTTCATCCTCCTCAATCTTATGTCAGTGACATCATATCCTGCATGCTGAAAAGTTATAAAAATGAAAAGAAAAAAAAACACTGGCGTTTTTTTCATATTTTAAAGTGGTTTAAAAGATGTGACTGTTAAATATATTTTTTTATTACAATTTGAGGGTCATGTCACATTTGTTTTAGGGTGGGCTCATGTCTAGGACATTAGAGGGTCTCTTTTGTCTTTATTTTGCTTCCTTGGACATGTGTAATAATAAGTGGCCACTTCAATCATTTGCACCAACATCTCTAATAAAGACGTATATATGACCTATATGTAAATGTCCTATTCACATTGACCTAAGCGTAAGTGTACTATGAAGTTTCTCTAGGCAGAAATGAACGTTGGCGAATGTTTGCTATGAAATGCTTGAATTTACGCTACAGAAACTTCGCCAGCGTTTGCCTTCCGAGATGTAACTTTGCATTTTGATGAAGTAGCTTATGCGCTGCGAATTAACCAGGGGTGCTTCGCCAATGAGGCAAGTTGAGGCTGTCGCCTCAGGCGGCAGTGCCCCACAAGGTACCAGGGGCAGCAAAAATGCTGCTCCTGGTACTTTAAGAGCGAATTTCTGGGGGAGGGGGGGCAGCAGAGGGGCCAGGATCGCCCCTGGAATTAACGTCTGACGAAGTGGCAACGCCTTCCCAGGTGAAAATTCGCCCTTTAGTGAATTTCCCCCTATGGGTGGTAGTGACATTCCAATAGTGCTGGCAATTTTTTTTATTTATTTATTTATTTTTGCTCTACAGCCCCATTCCATTCCCAGATCTAGTTAGTTGTCTCAATGTTCCTAGTAGTGGGGTAAGCAATACTGAAATAACAATCACCTAAATAAATCAACCCTCTCAATAAGTTGTCTTTAATCCTGTTCCAGTTGAGCTCCATAACCTTAGCTATGACCTTCAACCTTCAAACAAATATGGGACCAAGCTGGGGATTCCTAACTTTTGATCGACTATGTTGAGTCTCATTGGAAAAACAAGCACAGTTTGAAAACATACCTTAAACATGATTGTTCTCAGATCCGGGAATCAAATAACCCACTCCTGGCCCTGTAACACATATTTTCCTCTGGTAGCTTATACACAGATATTATAGAGGTTCCAAAAAGCAATGTAATATTTCTAACCACAAGCACCAACCCTGACATTCTTGGATCTGACATGTTTCCACTCTCCTAAGCAAAAATTCTGCTTTCAGACATTTCTTTTTCTGCTGGGAAATAGTCTTTGCTGAAACTGTAACAACACAAGAAAGTAGACACAGCTACTGATTGGCTGTAGTAAAATAAGCAAGAAAATACCCCATACAGAATCTTGCTTGGGACTCTAGAAGTGCAAGAAATAAAAAGGTGGAAGCTGGAAGACCCTACCAAGGTATGTAAATATATCAATAAGTCTTCATTAATCTTAAGATATAGGATTTATTGAATAGTCAACAATACAAAGAATTGTAGCAGCTTGTTAGATACAATTTCCAGTGTCCAGTGTTGAATCCATAATACAAATAAGTACAGATACTGTTCTTCAATTAACTTTAAAGAGATACTGTTATGGGAAAAAATTTTTTTATCAAAATGAATCAGTTAATAGTGCTGCTCCAGCAGAATTCTGCACTGAAATCCATTTCTCAAAAGAGCAAACAGATTTTTTTATATTCAATTTTGAAATCTGACATGGGGCTAGACATTTTGTCAATTTCCCAGCTGCCCCTGGTCATGTGACTTGCGCCTGCACTTTAGGAGAGAAATGCTTTCTGGCAGGCTGCTGTTTTTCCTTCTCAATGTAACTGAATGTGTCTCAGTGGGACATGGGTTTTTACTATTGAGTGTTGTTCTTAGATTTACCAGGCAGCTGTTATCTTGTGTTAGGGAGCTGCTATCTGTTTACCTTCCCATTGTTCTTTTGTTTGGCTGCTGGGGGGGAAAAAGGGAGGGGGGTGATATCACTCCAACTTGCAGTACAGCAGTAAAGAGTGATTGAAGTTTATAAGTCACATGACTTGGGGCAGCTGGGAAATTGACAAAATGTCTAGCCCCATGTCAAATTTCAAAATTGAATATAAAAAAATCTGTTTGCTCTTTTGAGAAATGGATTTCAGTGCAGAATTCTGCTGGAGCAGCACTATTAACTGATTCATTTTGAAAAAAATGTTTTTTTCTCATGACAGTATCCCTTTAAAGAGGCATCGTGTTCATTATACTCTTTTCATAAGCTTTCTCTTTCATTCATTTACAGTTGTCACATGAGATCTTCTCTACATTTCGTGCCCATCACCATTCCTAAAAAATGAACTTATTTTGGCTCCTTGTGCTGATGGTGGCACCTTTGCTCTGCCATTTTCAGCAAACCACTGAGCATTCAGAAAGCAGTGAGGTGCCTCCGTCTAAATGCACTTACACATTTGTGGTACCACAGCAGAAAATAACTGGTGCTGTCTGCATAAGTACAGGGAGGCTTCCTATTTCATTGGGTGTAAACAAAAGTGAGGTGCATATTCTAAGGGAAGAGCTTAATCGCCAGCAGACTGAGATTGAGGAACTCAAAAAGTTAGCTGAAATAGACCATGACGTGATCATGGAAATGGAACAACTCCGCAAAGAAAACAGGAATATGGGTTCCAGTCTCAGCAACCTTCAAACTCAGCTTTTTCATGAGGTCCTGCAGAGAAAAAATGAGTCAACTGAAGCCTCTAAGGGGGAGGATGGAGGATTGAATGCTACTTCTGAAGTGCTAAAGTTGGCAACCAAGTACAAAGAACTTCAGGAAAAATACAACTTCCTGTCATTCTTAATTAACAATCAGAGTGCGACCATCGCTCGCCTTGAAGAACTCTGCCAGCAGAATATTCTTCAGCGACAAGCTGGCCAGGTGAGAATGGGTCAAGCGGGAACATCTTAAAACTTTATGGTCTCTGAGCTTTTTTTAATAAAGTTATTGAAACTTGACCTTGACTTTATTCACAATGCATTGCTTTTTTTTTTTTTTAAAAAAAAAGAATCCTGCACATTCAGTTGTGACAAGTGGTTCCTCCAGTGGTTCGGATGCCAGACAAAAACACAGCGCTGGAATACAGGCAGATCAAATGGATATCACTTTGGACAAGAAGAACGTTTCTCCAGTTGCACAAGGCCCTGCTCAGACAACCAATGTACCTGCTGTGATTGTAACAGAGGCTGCTGAATCATTAGGTACTTACATTTAACTAAGACTATTTAGCAAGGCTAATAAGAGACGTTTCATATGAAGAGCTTTACACTGTATGGTCAGTATGTGGACTTATGATCGTCAAACATCTCATTCCAAAACCAAGGGTATTAATAAGAAGTTGTCCTGTATCTGCAGCTGAAACAGCTTTGCCCCCTACCATTCTTTAAAGACCACTAGATGTTGGAACATTGTTGGTGCAATTTGATTTTTATGTTGGGCATATGTTGGGTAAACAGGCCTGGCTTGCATCAGCACTCCAACTCATTCCACAAGTCTTCAACTGGGTTGAGGTCAGGGCTCTGTGTAGGTCAAAGTCTTCCATGTCTGCAAACTAGTTGCTTTGTACACCAGGTAATTTTCCTGCATAAACTGGAAAAGCACTTCCAAAAATGTGTCCACGTAGTAGATAGCATCAAATTGCCCAGAATATTGTATAATATGATGGCACTTGTGCTGACAATAATGGACGTGGCTTTCTCATCCACATAATTTTGGCCATATTGTGTACAATAGCTTGGCTTATCTTTATTGTTTAGAGCTAATTACAATACTAAGTTCAGTATTTTAACAAAGCAGGAGAGTTGAATATGTGAAATTAACATTAAACTGATTTGATTAACATGGAAAATGCAATACTGACAAGGCATCTCATTGGACAGGACCGTGGACGGACTGCTATGATGCTCTGCGTGGCAATCAAAAGTCCAGTGGTATTTACCTGTTGAGGCCTCGTGGAGGAAACCAAGTGATGCAAGCATGGTGTGAGCAGGAACTCTCTGGTGGAGGGTGGACTGTCATCCAAAGACGTCAAGATGGATCAACTAACTTTTTTACTAACTGGAATAGCTACAAGGTGAGTCCATTTTTGGTTGTTTTAGAGGCAGCAATGGGTAAATGGGCACAGGAATAGGTGGTTGCATGGGCCCCAGAAATCTCTGATGTCAAAAATGGATTGCTAGAACCATATTCCAGAGGGTAAGGTCTGGGATTTACTTGCAACTTTTGCTTGGGAGATAAGTTCTTGATATTTATTGTAATAAACCCTTAAAAGCACATTTATGTTTAAGCCAGAAATGCATGTTTTGCCTATTTTTGTTATTATTAAACAGAAAAATTAGGGGAACCTAAACAGGATAGAGATTAGTCTTATGAGCACAAGCAGTCAATGTATTTAGAGTAGGCAGCATCGATTTGTATTTTAGTCTCAGATTGTGCATCTCTTTGCAGAATGGATTTGGAAACCTGAATGGAGAATACTGGTTGGGTCTGGAGAATATTTACTGGTTGGCCAGCCAAGGAAGCTTCAAGCTCCTCATCATTATGGAAGACTGGCTGGGCCTTCACGCCAAAGCTGAATATGACTACTTCCGACTGGAATCTGAGAGTGATTTTTATCGGCTGCGCTTAGGCCATTATCGTGGCAGCGCAGGGGACTCTCTCTCTTGGCACAGTGACAAACAGTTTAGCACCAACGACAAGGACAGAGATTCATACACAGGTGAGATTTAGGGTCACAATTACAGTTGGCAACTCCTCTGGAAAAAAAATACCTGACTTCCAATCCCCCAGGTCTGGACTGGGATTCACAATAGGCCCTAGTATACTAAGTACACAGAGGCCCAATCAGTCCCCCACCAGCCCAATAAATAGTGACTGACTATGGCAACCTACAGCAGCTCCTCTGGCATTTGCCAGAACCCACAGATTGCCAGTCCGAGCCTGCCTGCCAGTCAGAGTTAGACAAAAATCACAGCCTGTGCAACAGAACTTCCCAACTACCTCCCCTCTCATCCCAACACACTAGAAAGACACTAAGGAGCAGATTTATAAAGGGTGGAAGTGAACATTTAGAATTTTCGAATTTTTTTTAGTGGAATTCGACTAGGGAATAGTTAAAATTGATTTGAGTTTTTAAAAAATTCTAATTAGATTTTTTGAAATTCATCATGTATTTGCCCTTTAAGAATTTGACTATTTGCTGTTTTAGCCTATGGGGTCGTCCTGGGATCAATTTGGAGTTGGTTGCAGCCTTCCTGAATATCGAGTTTCTTTTGGTGAAAAACTCGAATTGAATTCATTTGGAATTAGATTTGAATTTGATTCGAGTTTGCAGGTCAATCCCAATTTTCGAGTTTTTTTTGTGGAATTCGCCTAGGGAATAGTAAAAATTCGATTCGAGTTTTTAAAAAAATTCTAAATTGCTGTTTTAGCCTATTTTGGACGTCCAGGGATCAATTTGGAGTTGTTTGCAGCCTTCCTGAAAATTGAGTTTCTTTGGTGAAAAAACTTGAATCAAATTCTATTTGAATTAGATTTGAATTTGATCCGAGTTTGCGGGTCGATCCCATTCACCCGAATTTGAAATTTTTTTTTTCAAATTTCGAGTTCATGGGAGTTTTTACAAACTTTACAAAGTTCAACCCTTGATAAATCTGCCCCTAGGAGTACTCTGCTTTGAATGGTCTAATTCAGTGATCCCCAACTACCTCCCCTCTCACCCCAACACACTAGAAAAACACTAGGAGTACTACTGGGAGTACTCTGCCTTGAATAGTCTAATTCAGTGATCCCCAACTACCTCCCCTCTCACCCCAACACACTAGAAAAACACTAGGAGTACTACTAGAAGTACTCTGCCTTGAATGGTCTAATTCAGTGATCCCCAACTACCTCGCCTCTCACTCCAACACACTAGAAAAACACTAGGAGTACTACTGGGAGTACTCTGCCTTGAATGGTCTAAATCGGTGATCCCAGCTACCTCCCCTCTCACCCCACCACACTAGAAAGACATTAGAAGTACTCTGATTTGAATGATCTAATTCAGTCATCGCCAACTACATCCCCTCTCATCACAACACACTAGAAAGACACTAGGAGTACTTCTGGGACTACTCTGCCTTAAATGGTCTATTTCAGTGATTCCCAACTACCTCCCTTCTAACCCAACACACTAGAAACACACTAGGAGTACTCTGCCTTGAATGGTCTAATTCAGTGATCCCCAACTACATCCCCTCTCACCCCAACAAACTAGAAAGAGACTTGGAGTACTACTGGGAGTACTCTGCCTTGAATGGTCTATTTCAGTGATTCCCAACTACCTCCCTTCTAACCCAACACACTAGAAACACACTAGGAGTACTCTGCCTTGAATGGTCTAATTCAGTGATCCCCAACTACCTCCCCTCTCACCCCAACAAACTAGAAAGAGACTTGGAGTACTACTGGGAGTACTCTGCCTTGAATGGTCTATTTCAGTGATTCCCAACTACCTCCCTTCTAACCCAACACACTAGAAACACACTAGGAGTACTCTGCCTTGAATGGTCTAATTCAGTGATCCCCAACTACCTCCCCTTTCACCCCAACAAACTAGAAAGACACTAGGGGGCAGATTTATCAAGGGTCGAACTGAATTCGAGGGAATTTTCGAGGTAAAAAAATTTGAAATTCAAAGTAATTTTTTGGATACTTCAACCATCGAATAGGATACTACGACTTCGAACTTACTTCGACTTCGATTTGAAGTAAAAATAGTTTGAATATTCGACCATTCGATAATCGAAGTACTGTCTCTTCAAAAATACTTGGACTTCAATGCTATGTTAGCCCATGGGGACCTTCTACAACCATTTTCTAAGTCTTCACACATCGAAGTAAAATCGTACGATGGCCAAATTCGGTGAAAAATACTTTGACTTTGATATTTGAAGTATTTTAATTCCAGGGTCGAATTTCGAAGTATTTTACACTTCGAAATTGGACCCTTGATAAATCTGCCCCTAGGAGTACTACTGGGAGTACTCTCCCATGAATGCTCTAATTCAGTGATCCCATACCAGTGGCTCACAAGCAAGATGCTGCTCACAAGCAAAAGTCAATGCTGCCAATAGGTTTTCCACGTGAAAAAGTTATATTTTACTATTTATGATTTTCCTGCTAGAATTTTACTTCCCCTTATCTTTCTAAAGGTAACTGTGCGTATTTCCATAAGGGCGGCTGGTGGTACAACATGTGCGCCCATTCCAACCTCAATGGGATATGGTATCGAGGAGGCCATTACCGGAGCCGCTACCAAGATGGAGTATATTGGGCTGAATTCCGCGGGGGCGCCTACTCTCTTAAGAAGGTGTCCATGATGATCAAGCCGAATGTATGAAGGCTACAGTTATTGCTGCCACCTCACCAAGCAGAGATGTCAAGTTACCCTTTGTCATGAGATGAGGTGGATCATTATCACCCTAATTACATGGGGTCATTTAACATCTCTGCTCATCCACGTTGAACATCTATTTTTAATGGCTACATTTAGACGCCATATTGTGCTGATACAGAAAAACCATGGGAAGGTGGTGGTAATCCTACTACACTGATCTCTCAGTATCATCATACACTGATTGTCACGGATGTAGCATAAATACACTCTAGGTCCTATTTATGTATCGTAAGTTCCAGTATAGCGATAAAGAACACACCACCCCCTATATTGAGCTTCTCTGACATGGAAACCACTGCCCTGTAGAATGAAGTCTTTGTATACATCGAAATAAATCCTCTATCCCAGTGATAGCATTTATTTCAATATACAAAATGTATATATGTCAATAAAGAATATATCGAGTACCTAGATACCACAATTGCAAAAAAATTGCCAGTGTTGCTTTGCTACAACTGTCAGGCACAACTGATGGCCATCTCAGGTCATTTTGCCTGGTCATGCGCTTTCACAAAGAGCCAACACTTTAGGATGGATTTGCTTTCTGACAGGCAATTGTTTCTCCTACTCAATGTAACTGAAGGAGTTGCAGTGGGACTTGGATTTTTACTATTGAGTGCTGTTCTTATATATCCCGGGAGCTGTTATCTGGTTACCTTCCCATTGTTCTGCTGATAGGCTGCTGGGTGGGGAGAAGGGAGGGGGTGATATCACTTCAACTTACAGTACAGCAGTAAAGAGTGACTGAAGTTTATCAGAGCACAAGTCACATTACTGGGGGCACCTGGGAAACTGACAATATGTCTAGCCCCATGTCAGATTTCAAAATTATATTTAAAAAAATCTGTTTGCTCTTTTGAAAAACTAATTTCAGTGCAGAATTCTGCTGGAGCAGCACTATTAACTGATAATTTTTTTTAAAAAAAAAACAGTATCCCTTCAAAGAGAAAACTTTCTATACTGATACTGAAATCGCCTTTCTTCCTCATTTACATTGAGACAAAAATACCTGCAGTTCTATTTTGCAAGCCATGAATATATATTATCAGTTCTTCTATGAACACAACTGACCAAGCGTGGTTGGTTTAGGCAACATATTCAAGATGACATTTTTGAGGGGGATACTACGTATTCATTGCTCAGTTACTTTGAACTGTTACCAGTTCTTTTATATAAAGGTCATTCATAGGATACTCATCCATGCCATGATGCCTAACTCCTAACTGGTCAGGGTGTAATAAAGATTCAGTAGTAAATTACAGAAATTCATCTCTAGTGATGATCGATCATTTTTCACCAAGTTTCGCCACGAAAATGACGCCCATAGACTCTAATGGGTGAAAAAATTGGTTGTGCGAAATGGGTCAGATTTGCCCATCACTATTCATCTCCTAATTCGCTTCCAAACTTTCCCTTAGACCTTAATAGAGATTCCATGTGATAAACCATGAGATATGTTTTTCAATAAAATCTCTATGAATCAGAAAAATGTTTCAAACAGGTGACATTAGGTCCAAAACATGTTTTTTATTTATTCTAAAAAATAGTTAAGTTTCAGAAAACACATTAAGACCGTGAGAACATTCTTGTAATTATTTACATCTTAAAGAAACTAAAATGGAAACAACCCTTACGGGCAAGTTAAGTGCCAATGTTTTTGTGCAGCAAGAGGCACAGACGCAGATCTGCTGAAAGCAATAAGTGCTACATTCATGCCTAACTCGGCTTCTGCTATGGATGCCTAAATGAAGTTTTGAGAAGTAGGAGGAGTTTCTTTAGCAAGACCAGAAGAGTTAACGGTGAATAAATCTAGAAATTGGTGGGGTTATATGGAGCAATAGGAGGAGTTATAGGGAGGGTTGTATGGAGCAATAGGAGGAGTTATAGGGAGGGTTATATGGAGCAATAGGAGGAGTTATAGGGAGGGTTATATGGAGCAATAGGAGGAGTTATAGGGAGGGTTATATGGAGCAATAGGAGGAGTTATAGGGAGGGTTATATGGAGCAATAGGAGGAGTTATAGGGAGGGTTATATGGAGCAATAGGAGGAGTTATAGGGACGGGTTATATGGATCAATAGGAGGAGTTATAAGGAGGGTTATATGGAGCAATAGGAGGAGTTATAGGGACGGGTTATATGGATCAATAGGAGGAGTTATAGGGAGGATTATATGGAGCAATAGGAGGAGTTATAGGGAGGGGTTATATGGATCAATAGGAGGAGTTATAGGGAGGGGTTATATGGAGCAATAGGAGGAGTTATAGGGAGGGGTTATATGGAGCAATAGGAGGAGTTATAGGGAGGAGTTATATGGAGCAATAGGAGGAGTTATAGGGAGGGGTTATATGGAGCAATAGGAGGAGTTATAGGGAGGGGTTATATGGAGCAATAGGAGGAGTTATAGGGAGGGGTTATATGGATCAATAGGAGGAGTTATAGGGAGGGGTTATACGGAGCAATAGGAGTTATAGGGATGGTTATATGGAGTAAAAGGAGGAGTTATAGGGAGTAATAGGAGGAGTTATAAGGAGGGTTATATGGAGCAATAGGAGGAGTTATAGGGAGGGGTTATATGGAGCAATAGGAGGAGTTATAGGGAGGGTTATATGGAGCAATAGGAGGAGTTATAGGGAGGGGTTATATGGAGCAATAGGAGGAGTTATAGGGAGTAATAGGAGGAGTTATAAGGAGGGTTATATGGAGCAATAGGAGGAGTTATAGGGAGGGGTTATATGGAGCAATAGGAGGAGTTATAGGGAGGGTTATATGGAGCAATAGGAGGAGTTATAGGGAGGGGTTATATGGAGCAATATGAGGAGTTATAGGGAGGGTTATATGGAGCAATAGGAGGAGTTATAGGGAGGGTTATATGGAGCAATAGGAGGAGTTATAGGGAGGAGATATCTGTAACAACAGTGTTTATAGGGTCAGGAAACATGAAGAGGAGGAGAGCTTGCTATAGAAGACAAGGCTTTATAGAATAAGATTATATGGATAGATATATGGAGTGGATGAAGCTTTATAACGAGTATGAAGATGTGTAGGTGTTTATAAAAAGTGAGTTGTGTGGACCAGTTGTGGTTACTTATGGAAAAGATTAAGGCACTATGGTAACTTAGTCCTTCCAGTTCTGAGGCGATGTGACTCCGCTTTCTTCCTCACAAGCTAAACAGATACATTTAAATAACAGGAACTGAAAGAGAAATGATTATGTTCTAATCTGCAGCCGGAACAGAGTTCAGTATCAAACAGAAGTAAACCAGTGACCTAAAGGTTATAAGGAGAGGCTCGGACAGTGTTGGCCTTTGGTCTTCCCCTGGCCAATCCCCACTGCAGTCATGCTCAGCCGAGGTGGATCCAATGAACAATGGGTGTCTTTAACTGTCGCTGTCATCAGTTTCCACATCATCTTCCTCCTCCTTGATATCGTCCAGTATGATGTCATCAATATCGTTTTCGGTCAGACTCCCTTGGCTCAGGCAGGTGGCTATTGTGGAGCCTGTACTGATGTGCCGCTCACTAGGGTACAACACTTTGGGGAGCTGGTTCATGATTCGGCTTTTTGGATGGGGGCACTGGAGGCCGGGAACGAAGGTTACTGCAAGGAGGGCATTACAGAGATCAGACCATGCACAGTGAATATCATTAGCACATTCTGTGCACATAATAAGCTAGGCCAGCTGAATACATGAGAGGTCTCCCTGTTATGGGATTTAAAAATCAGAATTTTGGCTCTTTTTAGTTACGAGGAGCAGCTTTTCGCTAGCAGGCTGCTGCCGTCTGAGGCAAGATTCTCATTGGTGCAGCACTTTTTGCCCCAAGCACATTGGCCACAGTAAATGTCAGACTGTGAATGGCCATCTTAGTAGGAGGACACAATATTATTACAATGTGCTTGATAAATAAAGAGCCCCTTGCATGTTCTCTCCATCCTCCCAGGACCCCTGTGGGACCCTTCTCATCTCACCTCTTCGGTTGTAACAATTTTCAGCAAAACAGCTGTGAGTATTGCGGGTTCGAGGGCCTTGGTTCCGGCGTGGGGGGAGAATACAAGTGGAAAACACAGGATTTCTGCACACGTAACATGGACTGCTGACTTCTTTCTGTCCGTATCCCCTGCGGATGAAGAAGAAGGCACAGAAGGAAATGAGAGAACTGCTATACCTATGTAGGAGTACAGAGCAGATCTGCTTCTCTCAGCCTGAAAAAAGTGCACAGGCCGATAGCAGCGAAGCCAACGCTAAATGGGGTATATTTATCAAAAAGTGAAGTTAGAGATCGCCAGAGTGAAATTCCGCCACTCTCCATTCATTTCTATGGGATTTTTAAATGAGTATTTATCAATGGGTGAAAGTGAAAGTTCATCCTTTGATAAATACGCCTTTCAAAATCTCATAGAAATGAATGGAGAGTGGTGAAATTTCACTCAAGAGGACTGTGGCCATCTCTAACTTCACTCGTTGATAAATATACCCCCATGTGTCCCTTGGTCTAAAGTTAGTGAGGCATGTACAGGATTATCACAACTTTTATGTAAGGGAAATACACTTTTTAGGTATTGAAAAGAAGACAATGGGAGGTAAAAAAGGAAATAGAGATAAGTAAACCTTTAATATAAGTGAATGTAAAACTGATGAGAGAGTATTCTAAGCACCTTTGTAATTTACATTCATTATTTATTTTCTTGTTATTCCAAGATATTAAGGCAGTGATCCCCAGCCAGTAGCTCGTGAGTAACATGTTGCTCTCCAACCTCTTGGATGTTGCTCTCTGGGTCCTCAAAGCAGGAGCTTACTTTTGAATTCCAGGCTTGAAAGCAAGTTAAAATTTCATAAAAACTAAGTATAGTGCCAAGCAGAGATTCTTGTTGGCTGCCAGTCCACATAGGGGCCACCAAATAGCCAATCATAGTCCTCATTTGGCACCCCAAAGGATTTATTCATGCTTGTGTTGCTCCCCAACTCTTTTTACATTTGAATGTGGCTCATGGTTTAAAAAGGTTGGGGACCCCTGTATTAAGGGATACATGTGCTGTTAATATGAATGAATTTTGTTACAACAGCATCACCTGCTGGTCAGTTTCCCACCAGTCTGACCACCAAGTAGTCAAGGAAGTTGTCAGGAGAAAGAAAGAAGCTGCTATGATGTTCCTCTGCTTAGGAAAGATGTGAGAACGGGTTGTAATTCGTTTCCTAAGCAGAAGAACATCAGAGCAGCCTCTTTCTTTCTCCTGACAACTTCCTTGACTACTTGGTGGTCAGACTGGTGGGAAACTGAGCAGCAGGTGGCGCTGTTGTAACAAAATTCATTCATATTAACAGTACATATATCCCTTAATATCTTGGAATAGAAAGAAAATAAATAATGAATGTAAATTACAAAATTACCTAGAATAGCCTCCTCTTCAATTTTACATTCACTTATTTTAAAGGTTTACTTATCCTTTAAAGGAATTGTTCAGTATAAAAATAAAAACTAACAATAACTTAGTTAGTTAAAAATGTGTATAAAGGCTGGAGTGACTGGATGTCTAACATAATAGCCAGAACACTACTTCCTGCTTTTCAGCTCTCTTGGTTTCCACTGATTGGTTACCAGGCAGTAACCAATCAGAGACTTGAAGGGAGGGCACATGGACCATAACTGTTGCTTTTGAATCTGAGCTGAATGCAGAGGATCAGTTGCAAACTCACTGAACAATTATGTCCCATGTGGGCCTCCCTTCAAGACACTGACTAACTCAAAGTTAGAGAGCTGAAAAGCAGGAAGTAGTTTTCTGGCTATTATGTTACACATCCAGTCATACAGTCTTTATACATTACATTTTTGGCTAACTAACTATATTAGAAACATTTTTTATTTTGCACAGCCTATCTATTTACCCAGTTTTTATTTTTATACTGAACTATTCCTTTAAAAAAGTGTAAATGGATGTTTTGCCAAACAAACTCCCCAGTGGGGTTGAAAAAAGAAAAGAAGAAAGCTTGACCACCTCACCTTGCTTACAGAAAAATGAATATCTATTGGTAAAAGTGATCTGCATACTTATGATGATAGAAGATGAGGCTACAGAGATAAGTGGAAAGGAAGAGCTAAGAGGAAGAGGAGTCTGTTGCCCATGCAGCCTAGAATTAAGAAGAAGGGCAACTTTACCTAAACATGCGTTTGCAGACAAGGCAGTTGTACTCTGCGATCCCCCACATCTTCTTTTCAGGTACCGGGTCAAACTTCTTGCGACAACGATGACATCGGGACACCTAAAATGGGACGAACGCTCAATTTCACATGCATTTGTATTAAGCTTAAAGGTTCACCTTTAAGTTAACATTCAGAAGGTTATAGAATGGCTAATTGTAAGAAATTTTTAAATTGGTCTTCATTTTAGTTTTTGAATTATTTGCCTTCTGACTCTTTCCAACTTTCAGATGGGGATGACTGACCCCATCTTAAAAAACACAAATGCCCTGTAAGACTACAACTCTACTATTATTGCTAAGTTTTCTTACTGATCCTTCTATTCAGGCCTCTCCTATTCATAGTCCAGTCTCTTATTCAAATCAATGCATGGTTGCTAGGGTAATTTTGGTTCTAGCAACCAGACTGCTGAAACTGCAAACTGGAGAGCTGCTGAATAAAAAGCTAAATAACTCAAAAACCACAAATGATAAAAAATTGCAAATTGTCTCAGATCATCACTCTCTATAGTCTATACCATACTTTAGTTACCATTTTCCTGAATAAAATATTCAGTTACTGAAGAAGAGACTGAATCTATAGTGATTTTCCATGCAATACCTCTGAGAGGTTCCTACAGGACATGCTACAGTTATAACCAAGACAGCAAGTCAAAGTCTGACCTGAAACATCACCCATAGATGGAGCAAGAGAGAGAGAGAGAGAGAGAGAGCGCAAGTGACACTTGAGTGAGCAGACACAGTCTGACCTGAAACATCACCCACAGATGGAGCAAGAGAAAGAGCAAGTGGCACTTGGGTGAGCAGAAACAGTCTTACCTGAAACATCACCCATAGATGGAGCAAGAGAAAAAGCAAGTGGCACTTGGGTGAGCAGAACAGTCTGACCTGAAACATCACCCATAGATGGAGCAAGAGAAAAAGCAAGTGGCACCTGGGTGAGCAGAAACAGTCTGACCTGAAACATCACCCATAGATGGAGCAAGAGAAAGAGCAAGTGGCACTTGGGTGAGCAGAAACAGATGGTTACACAAGTAATAGTGTAAATAGCAGTCTGTATTTTGTTTCCACTTGTTAGGGGGGTACAGGTGTCGGCTCCCTGTCTGTATGTTCTGCCCTCCACTAGTTATACCTTAATACCCGAGGTGCAGGGCTTTATGCTTCAGAACAGATTCAGAGACACAACACCTGGGTCACTAGGGTCAAAGTTGCTTTTTTGGTAAGATGCATCAGCCATAGAATTGATCCACAATCTATGTTACTGCTACAATTGGAAAACTGGGCAGCAAACTGGAAAATGAGGTTCAATGTTGATAAATGCAGGTTATGCACTTTGGCAAAAATAATATAAATGCAAGTTATACACTAAATGGCAGTGTGTTGGGAGTTTCCTTAAATGAGAAGGATCTAGGGGTCTTTGTAGATAACAAGTTGTCTAATTCTGGGCAGTGTCATTCTGTGGCTACTAAAGCAAATAAAGTTCTGTCTTGTATAAAAAAGGGCATTAACTCAAGGGATGAAAACATAATTCTGTCTCTTTATAGGTCCCTGGTGAGGCCTCATCTGGAGTATGGGGGCAGTTTTGGACTCCAGTCCTTAAGAGGGATATAAATGAGCTGGAGAGAGTGCAGAGACTAAGTGCAACTAAATTGGTTAGAGGGAGGGAAGACTTAAATTATGAGGGGAGACTGTCAAGGTTGGGTTTGTTTTCTCTGGAAAAAAGGCGCTTGCGAGGGGACATGATTAGACTTTACAAGTACATTAGAGGACATTATAGACAAATAGCAGGGGACCTTTTTACCCATAAAGTGGATCACCGTACCAGAGGCCACCCCTTTAGACTAGAAGAAAAGAACTTTCATTTGAAGCAACGTAGGGGGTTCTTCACAGTCAGGACAGTGAGGTTGGGGAATGCACTGCCGAGTGATGTTGTGATGATGATTCAGTTAATGACTATAAGAGGGACTTGGATGATTTTTTGGACAGACATAATATCAAAGGCTATTGTGATACTAAACTCTATAGTTAGTGTATGGGGAGAATTCACATTAACATAATGATATTGAGACAAAATAAAAGTGGAGATAAAAATGTTGGTGTTGCTGCCCATGACCTCAGCCTGTTATACAGACTTATCATTGTTGCTGCCTGCCCTGACCACTGGCCTGGTGTAAGAACCTGTATAATTTTTATATGTTACTTTCATTTATTATACTGTTGTAATTTTCATTATTAAATCATTCTTCTCCATAACATGTTTACGGCCTATCAACACCTCAAATAGCCGTTTTACCCGTATTTTACAGCACCTGGGCTCCCGCCTGCTACACACTCACCTGTGCCTCAACCTGACACATTCCGTATCGACTAGGAGTGTATTTAGCATATTAATGTTTGCATAGAACTTTGCTCACCCAAATACTACATAAAGCCCATTGTCTTCCTACATTGAGATCACATTTTAACTAGAGAGTCCACCTATGACACAAGCATTGGATCTATCTAGTCCTCTCCATGCAGTAAGGTAAATATAAGCTATAAGGAAATTCAGGCCATCAAATCCGCACAGAGTTTTAGACTCCCCTATACCAGATTGTCTGTGTGTATCAGAGAATATACAACCTGCCCCACACGCACCTCTTTTCTCTGTGGGACTCTCCTCCACCAAATGTAATCACACTCTTTGCAGGCAAACTGTCTGTCTCGGGAGGGGATGCGATTCTCTGCGGCATCATTAAACATCTTAAGATTCTTCTCGGTCAGAGGAAGGGTGTTCATCTTATTGGCCAAATCCTAGCGGAGACCAAGAACATTTTGGAATCAATAAACATTCCTAAACTTTAGCACCCACAGCTTATGTGTCCCTGTATCACCCTGCAGTGGGAGGGACAGACTCATGTCCCATAGTTCCCTCCTGTCTGTGTCACTGTATCACCCTGCAGTGGGAGGGACAGACTCATGTCCCATAGTTCCCTCCTGTCTGTCACTGTATCACCCTGCAGTGGGAGGGACAGAGTCATGTCCCATAGTTCCCTCCTGTCTGTCACTGTATCACCCTGCAGTGGGAGGGACAGAGTCATGTCCCATAGTTCCCTCCTGTCTGTGTCACTGTATCACCCTGCAGTGGGAGGGACAGAGTCATGTCCCATAGTTCCCTCCTGTCTGTGTCACTGTATCACCCTGCAGTGGGAGGGACAGACTCATGTCCCATAGTTCCCTCCTGTCTGTGTCACTGTATCACCCTGCAGTGGGAGGGACAGACTCATGTCCCATAGTTCCCTCCTGTCTGTGTCACTGTATCACCCTGCAGTGGGAGGGACAGACTCATGTCCCATAGTTCCCTCCTGTCTGTGTCACTGTATCACCCTGCAGTGGGAGGGACAGACTCATGTCCCATAGTTCCCTCCTGTCTGTGTCACTGTATCACCCTGCAGTGGGAGGGGCAGACTCATGTCCCATAGTTCCCTCCTGTCTGTGTCACTGTATCACCCTGCAGTGGGAGGGGCAGACTCATGTCCCATAGTTCCCTCCTGTCTGTGTCACTGTATCACCCTGCAGTGGGAGGGACAGACTCATGTCCCATAGTTCCCTCCTGTCCGTGTCACTGTATCACCCTGCAGTGGGAGGGACAGACTCATGTCCCATAGTTCCCTCCTGTCTGTGTCACTGTATCACCCTGCAGTGGGAGGGACAGACTCATGTCCCATAGTTCCCTCCTGTCTGTGTCATTGTATCACCCTGCAGTGGGAGGGACAGACTCATGTCCCATAGTTCCCTCCTGTCTGTCACTGTATCACCCTGCAGTGGGAGGGACAGACTCATGTCCCATAGTTCCCTCCTGTCTGTGTCACTGTATCACCCTGCAGTGGGAGGGACAGACTCATGTCCCATAGTTCCCTCCTGTCTGTGTCACTGTATCACCCTGCAGTGGGAGGGACAGACTCATGTCCCATAGTTCCCTCCTGTCTGTGTCACTGTATCACCCTGCAGTGGGAGGGACAGGCTCATGTCCCATAGTTCCCTCCTGTCTGTGTCACTGTATCACCCTGCAGTGGGAGGGGCAGACTCATGTCCCATAGTTCCCTCCTGTCTGTGTCACTGTATCACCCTGCAGTGGGAGGGACAGACTCATGTCCCATAGTTCCCTCCTGTCCGTGTCACTGTATCACCCTGCAGTGGGAGGGACAGACTCATGTCCCATAGTTCCCTCCTGTCTGTGTCACTGTATCACCCTGCAGTGGGAGGGACAGACTCATGTCCCATAGTTCCCTCCTGTCTGTGTCATTGTATCACCCTGCAGTGGGAGGGACAGACTCATGTCCCATAGTTCCCTCCTGTCTGTCACTGTATCACCCTGCAGTGGGAGGGACAGACTCATGTCCCATAGTTCCCTCCTGTCTGTGTCACTGTATCACCCTGCAGTGGGAGGGACAGACTCATGTCCCATAGTTCCCTCCTGTCTGTGTCACTGTATCACCCTGCAGTGGGAGGGGCAGACTCATGTCCCATAGTTCCCTCCTGTCTGTGTCACTGTATCACCCTGCAGTGGGAGGGACAGACTCATGTCCCATAGTTCCCTCCTGTCTGTGTCACTGTATCACCCTGCAGTGGGAGGGACAGACTCATGTCCCATAGTTCCCTCCTGTCTGTCACTGTATCACCCTGCAGTGGAGGGACAGACTCATGTCCCATAGTTCCCTCCTGTCTGTGTCACTGTATCACCCTGCAGTGGGAGGGACAGACTCATGTCCCATAGTTCCCTCCTGTCTGTGTCACTGTATCACCCTGCAGTGGGAGGGACAGACTCATGTCCCATAGTTCCCTCCTGTCTGTGTCACTGTATCACCCTGCAGTGGGAGGGACAGACTCATGTCCCATAGTTCCCTCCTGTCTGTGTCACTGTATCACCCTGCAGTGGGAGGGACAGACTCATGTCCCATAGTTCCCTCCTGTCTGTGTCACTGTATCACCCTGCAGTGGGAGGGACAGACTCATGTCCCATAGTTCCCTCCTGTCTGTGTCACTGTATCACCCTGCAGTGGGAGGGACAGACTCATGTCCCATAGTTCCCTCCTGTCTGTGTCACTGTATCACCCTGCAGTGGGAGGGACAGACTCATGTCCCATAGTTCCCTCCTGTCTGTGTCACTGTATCACCCTGCAGTGGGAGGGACAGACCCATGTCCCATAGTTCCCTCCTGTCTGTGTCACTGTATCACCCTGCAGTGGGAGGGACAGACTATGCCATTGAACCACTGCTTAATCACAAACAACCAATGCCACCTAGAACTACATTTGGACATTATCATGGATATGTGACAATAGAGGGAAAGTCTATTATATATAAAATGAGTCACCACTAACCTGAATATCTTTGTCTTTGGGAATCTCCTAAAAAAAGAGAGAGAGATCATAATGAGCATTAATGGTTTAATGAGCAGGATTGGTACCTTTTGTGCCACGAAATCTCTTCCATTTTACCTTTGCTTTTTGGTCATCTCTCTTAATTTTGTTGATGACATTCTGTTTGGAGAAAAGAGCAGGGGATTAATGGGAAGAGCAAAATTCACCCAACAGAGAGTTATAAACATCTAGGTATGATCTAGGACCAAATTCTGCTCCCCCCCCAATCTACTGTCCCTCTCTTGTGCCTGACTCACACTGTGGCCTTTTCTCACTACACAGCCCCATCTAACTCCAGCCACTCACTTCTTCCCATTCTATCCCTGGCTCCCAGATGTCTATGATGCCCCCCCTGATGCTTTGTGTTCACCAATCATTTTCCTGCACCATCAGACCCCAGAGATTAACTGCTGCCCCTGACACTGTCAATTTTTCTTGCCTCTTCTGCTTCAGACTTTAGCTCTTTATACCACAACTCTCTACAGGCTCAGACCATTTCTCCTAGTTACCCCAGACACAACCCCACCTACTCTCAGACACGTCATCTACTCACTGATAACCAGGAATTCACCAAACACTTTATTTTAGGATCCGGTCGAATCCCGAATCCTTTGTGAAAGATTTAGCCAAATAAATCAGAACCCTAATTTGCATATGTACATCAGGGAAACAAGCAGGGAAGAGACCCTGAAAAAAATCCAGAACGGAATCCTGGATAAGGTGCATCCCTACAAACAACAGCCTTTAACATAAGATTTTCTTACCCTTGCAACTGGGTCGTTTCTTAATTCATTTCTCACATCAAGATCAGTATCTAAAATATAAAAAGAATCACAGTTCTGAGAGAGAAACAGTTGCTTGTACCTGGGGCAGAAACATTATCAGTTATTGTCTAGGGGCAGCACACGGCATCTAGAGTGTGACTGCATCTAGCAAAAGGAGCAAAAGAAGTATCTAGGAGAAGCAGCCTGTGTCTAGAGGAAGCAGCCTGTATCAAGAGGAAGCAGCCTGTATCTAGGAGAAGCCAACTGTATCTAGAAGAAGCAGCCTGTATCTAGGAGAAGCAGCCTGTATCTAGGAGAACCAACCTGTATCTAGGAGAAGCAGCCTGTATCTAGAGGAAACCACTTGTATCTAAAGGAAGCAGCCTGTATCTAGAGGAAGCAGCCTGTATCTAGAGGAAGCAGCCTGTATCTAGAGGAAGCAGCCTGTATCTAGGAGAAGCAGCCGGTATCTAGAGGAAGCCAACTGTATCTAGAAGAAGCAGCCCGTATCAAGAGGAAGCAGCCTGTATCTAGAGGAAGCAGCCTGTATCTAGGAGAAGCAGCCTGTATCTAGGAGAAGCCAACTGTATCTAGAAGAAGCAGCCTGTATCTAGAGGAAGCAGCCTGTATCTAGGAGAAGCAGCCGGTATCTAGAGGAAGCCAACTGTATCTAGAAGAACAAGCCTGTATCTAGGAGAAGCAGCCTGTATCTAGGAGAAGCCAACTGTATCTAGAAGAAGCAGCCTGTATCTAGAGGAAGCAGCCTGTATCTAGAGGAAGCAGCCTGTATCTAGGAGAAGTAGAATGTATCTTGAGGAAGCAGCCTGTATCTAGAGGAAGCAGCCTGTATCTAGAGGAAGCAGCCTGTATCTACAGGAAGCAGCCTGTATCTACAGGAAGCAGCCTGTATCTAGAGGAAGCAGCCTGTATCTAGAGGAAGCAGCCTGTATCTAGGGGAAACCGCCTGTATCTAGAGGAAGCAGCCTGTATCTAGAGGAAGCAGCCTGTATTTAGAGGAAGCCGCCTGTATCTAGAAGAAGCAGCCTGCATCAAGAGGAAGCAGCCTGTATCTAGAGGAAGCAGCCTGTATCTAGAGGAAGCAGCCTGTATCTAGAGGAAGCCGCCTGTATCTAGAAGAAGCAGCCTGTATCTAGAAGAAGCAGCCTGTATCTAGAGGAAGCAGCCTGTATCTAGAAGAAGCAGCCTGTATCTAGGAGAAGCCAACTGTATCTACGAGAAGCCAACTGTATCTAGAAGAAGCAGCCTGTATCTAGAGGAAGCAGCCTGTATCTAGGAGAAGCCAACTGTATCTACGAGAAGCCAACTGTATCTAGAAGAACGCTTTTTACTCACGGAGCGTCAATGGCGGAGCTCGTCCGGACCGATACGCCTTCCTGCTAGGTCGCAGCTCTCGCGATAAGCCGGTCACTCCACACCGGCTAATGCTTCCAATCCGAAAAATACAAGTCGCTGTCAAGCGCTGACCAAGTATTCAGGAATCCAGTTCAATTATCATCAAATATAGGCTTTTATTCGCACAATTAAAAGGAGTTACAGTGGGGGGTGTGCAATTCTAACGCGTTTCATGCCCCATAGCTGGGCACTGAAGCCTATATTTGATGATAATTGAACTGGATTCCTGAATACTTGGTCAGCGCTTGACAGCGACTTGTATTTTTCGGATTGTATCTAGAAGAAGCAGCCTGTATCTAGAGGAAGAAGCCTGTATCTAGGAAATGACAAGCATTCTTTATAGATGCAAAACAACCTTCATCTATCAGAAGAAGCAGCCTGTATGCCCTGGGATTTAAGCAGCAGCAAATTTAGTGTCTGTGGATGCAGAAGAAGTCAGCATTAGGGCTGTAAGCCTGTAACTAGGGTCCAGCTAGAGCATCATGTTAGGAAGCAGTTGACAAAGTGTCTGAAGTGTTCAGGTTCAGGCAATGGCACATGGTGTGAATTGGCCCCCTGGGCCCCCACGACTCATTGACTGAATGGCACCTGAAATCATTAGACACTTTCTTGATACTTGAATATGCAGCAATGAGCGTGCCCAATTGATAATAACCTTTAAAGAAAGAGCACGAGTGGTGCCAGCATTGTATTCCTTGCCCACGGACCTATAATATTCCTAAACGCTAGAAACCAGCCTGCAGCCTGCGTATCTGGATCAGGGAGAGCAGAGGAAGGTGCAACATGAGGCTCTTACCATTATCCATATACAGTATGACGTACGCGCACACTTGTTTATGATTATTGGCGAACTTTCTCATCAGCGCCACGGCTGTCTCCAGCGACACTTTACCGTGAAATTTCTCCCGAAATCTCCGCACACTTTTCTCCAACTGCAAAAGGAGAAAAGTATATGAACAAGAGAAGCTGCAAATCACAAGGTAGAGTCCTGCGGCGGGTCAAGTAAATAAAACGGGTGCCCTGTGGGATGAGGGTAGGATTTTCGGGTGCGGGTATAGATGCGGGTCTCATCTTTATTTCTTATCTTTTGTTATATTGTCTATATATTACTCCTTTTAAAATTTAAAAAAAACTTTTTTCTGTCTCCGCCCACTTTTGATTATATCACTTCTGGTTTGCGGTAACAGCACTTCCTGTTCAATGGTGGTCAGGGGGTTGCAGATAGGGCTGCGGATAAGGCAGATGCTGTTGGGTAAATATGCGGGTTGTGGTTTTTGCCGTGGGCTGCGGGATCTGGTCCGGGTCTCAAAAACTGGTCACGTGTCAGTAGACATTACTCTCATGTAAATGTTTTATTTCTATAAATAGGACAACTGGAATCCAACGACTTATTTTTAGCAATTCATTGAGCCCAGTGATCTAACACAGAATCGTATTCCTGAATTGCGTATAATTCCTGAGTAAAAGAATTGCGTATAAGAACAATGCGCCCCTCTGATCATGTCACTATATTACCCATCTGGTCACCTTTTCGGCTGTATTGGTAACAGGATTACAACAATAAAGAAGAGCTCTGGACCCATATATAGAAGACTGCGCGCAGGAAGAGAACAAGGGATTTCTTTGCAATGCTGAATCAACTAGTGATGCACCGAATCCAGGATACGGTTCGGGATTCGGCCTTTTCCAGCAGGATTCAAATTCGGCCGAATCCTTGTGCCTGGCCGAACCTAATCAGAATCCTAATTTGTTTATGGGAAGGGAAATCACATAACTTTTTGTCACAAAACAAGGAAGTAAAAACATTTAACCAACTTTTTACTTTCCTGTCACTAATCTCCACATGCAGATTAGGATTCGGTTCAGTATTTGGCCAAATCTTTTATGAAGGATTTGGGGATTCGGCCGAATCCCAAATAATGGATTCGGTGCATCCCTAGAATCAATGCTCCCATGCAAAAAACAAACAACAAGGGAACGAATAAAAGCAATTCCAGCTGTTTAAAGACTTCCTATTACATAGTAACATAGTAAGTAACATATTAACATAGTAAATTAGTAAGTAACATAGTAACATAGTAAGTAACATAGTAAATTAGTAAGTAACATAGTAAGTAACATAGTGGCATAGTAAGTAACATAGTAACATAGTAAGTAACATAATAACATAGTAAGTAACATAGTGAGTAACATAGTGGCATAGTAAGTAACATAGTAACATAGTAAGAAACATTGTAAGTAACATAGTAAGTTATGTTGAAAAAAGACACGTCCATCAAGTTCAACCTTAAGTCTATATATAAGTCTATATATAACCTGACTAACTGCCAGTTTATCCAAAGGAAGGAGAAAACCCTGCTTGAAGCCTCTCCAATTTGGGAAAAATTCCTTCCTGACTCCAAAATGGCAATTGGACCAGTCCCTGGACGCAGGGGATACCTGGGAAATGTGTCCAAGAATAAAGTACCCCATGTCGGGGAAATGTTTATGGGACAGATATTTACCTCCCTGGAGGTGCCCAACATATTGCATTTTAACCTTTAATTCTTTTTAATAGCCATAAGGTCTTGTGTTCCACATTAATCCCCCCCCCCCCCGTGTCCCAATAATTCCTGGTAGCTGATCCCACCTGTAGAGGACGGAACAAACGGAGATATTTATAGTTACACCTTGTGTTTTGTTTCCTATGGGGATGAGTGATTGGCTGATTTTCATCGTCACCCGTTCTGCCCTTTGTATCCAAAAGATAAATTCTACACAAACAGACTCTCTGCACTGTCAGGCTGTGTTTGCACCGACCATGACCACAATGTTTTTTTACATTGCAGCTACATTTGTTCCACTGCCAAAAACATGACGGCATATTTGCATTTCACCAAGGGCACTGCACAAGCTCAATAGGAAGCGTAAATAACACCGTGCCCTGAATGCCGTTGTCACGGGCTATATATACATGATCCACTTGCTTTTTTTCAATAGCTGGTGGCCCAAATTAAACTTATTGGAACATTCAGCCCCTGGGTAAATATTATCATATGGAGGAGGCCGGCACATAGCACACAAGTTAAAAAAAAAAAACATTGGCGGCCAGGGTCCAACATAAAAGTTTTAGAAATAAAAACATTGGTGGTCAGGGACCCCCCTATGAATTAAAAAAATAATTTATTAAAATAATGCATTGGTGGCAAGGGGTTTAACAAAATAAAAAAAAAACACATTGGTATTTAGTGGAACTTACCTTAGGCTTCGGGGCTTCAGCTTTGGCTCCTTTCATGGCTTCGGGTCTTTTCGAGGCTTCTGTACTTCAACGTCAGGTTTTTTTGCAGCTTCAGCTCCATTCTCAGCTTCAAGTCTTCGAATCTTCGGGACTTTGAATCTTCGGGACTTCGAATCTTCGGGACTTCGAATCTTCGGGACTTCGAATCTTCGGGACTTCGAATCTTCGGGACCTCGAATCTTCGGGTCTTCAGCGGTTTGGCGCATGAATTTGGCGCTGTTAAGGGGGACCTGGCTAATTTGAGAAGTGCAGCGCTGCCTGGCCCCCCTTTAGTTGTACCGGACACAACAGTACCCCCTGTGCCCCACTGATGTCGGCCCTGGCTCAATGAATGATATACCAATATTCTACTATATTTATACTAATGTAACAAGCTAATGGGTTGGACCTGCAAGTGGGGCCTTGTCTATAGGTTAGACTTCAAGGAGGACCCTGGCCATAGGCTGGACATTCAAGGGGGACCCTGGCCATAGGCTGGACCTTCAAGGGGGACCCTGGCCATAGGCTGGACCTTCAAGGGGGACCCTGGCCATAGGTTGGACCTTCAAGGGGGACCCTGGCCATAGGTTGGACCTTTAAGTGGGACCCTGACCATAGGTTGAACCTTTAAGTGGGACCCTGGCCATAGGTTGGACCTTTAAGTGGGACCCTGGCCATAGGTTGGACCTTTAATTGGGACCCTGGCCATAGGTTGGACCTTTAAGTGGGACCCTGGCCATAGGTTGGATCTTCAAGGAGGATGCTGGCCATACGTTGGACCTTCATGATGGACCCTGGCCATAGGTTGGACATTCAAAGGGGGTCCTGGCCACTGGCACCCTATATAAACGGATATGTGATCAAGCCCCTAATCTGATATTATACAGAGTGCCCATCTTTACACAAGCCTACTGTCTAACCAGTCTGGTCTAACCAACCAAAAAAGCAAGAGAGAAGGTACCAAGGGCACAAAGGAGCTAAGCATTTCTCCAGAGATAAGCTTGGTCCATACATTTAGCTAGAGGGGTTGAAGCCACTACACTGGGCGTCTTAGACATTCTATGGGAATTCTCCTGTTGCTGGAGAAAAGACAAGCAGCAGGCGCAGCAGCCAATCACACTGCACCATTCGGGCGTCGGCTGGAGAGCCAGTAATGTACCTTTCAAAGGTATCATTGTCTCACATTATATAAACTGCATGTGGCTGAGCAGGTGTGAGACAGGACAATCTCCCTAGTGTGTCAGGCTGCGGCACGTTCACAAGAAAATGCAAATCTGCAGGAAATTCTCCCCCATGTCAGGAGTCGAGATGTCCTGGCCTCGGGTGGGGCAATTTATATGACAGCCACAGGTGCAATGGGCAGGGACGTTATGGGGTCAAACTGATTGTGACTGCATCATAACACACATGATTTAATGACTCCAGCAACTAGTGACATCACTAGGCATCAAATGACATCACAGAGAATCGTGAGTAAAGCTGTAACTCCCAGCCGTTGTGAATACATTATTGGAATATATATAGTCTGATTAAAGGGCCACTGTCAGGTCAGGGCCTGAGTGAGTTAGGATGTTTAGGAAGTCTGGTTGCTATGCACTCGTACTCTAGAATGTACCCAGCAGCCCAGCTTGAGTTAAGAATGGAGGTTTAGACAGCTGTACTCCAGAACCAGTATCCTGATAATAACCAATACTGGGCAAGTACCAAAACCCTGACAGTAATCAATACTAGCCAGTACCAATACCCTGATAATAACCAATACTGGGCAGAACCAATACCCTGATAATAACCAACCCCAACAGTAATCAATACTAGCCAGTACCAATACCCTGACAGTAGCCAAGACTAGCCAGTGTCAATACCCTGATAATAACCAATACTGGGTAGTACCAATACACTGATTATACCCAACTCCCAACAGTTGCCAATACTAGCCAGTACCAATACCCTGACAGTAGCCAATAGTAGTCCAAAAACAATTTTTTCTTCAGCACACCACTTACTTTTTCAGGGTGCATCCACTCCCAAGCTGCCTCCAAGTCAGCCAAATCCCTTATCTTGAATAACAGGATATGAAGCACACCATCCTCAGGCTTTGCCTTTAAAACATTTTATTTCAGCGGAATTCAGTGTGAATTCCGCTGAAATAAAATGTTTTAAAGGCAAAGCCTGAGGATGGTGTGCTTTATATCCTGTTATTCAAGAGTAGCCAATACCAGCCAGTACCAATCCCTAGACAGTAGCCAATACTAGCCAGTGCCAATACCCTGACAGTAGCCAATACTAGCCAGTACCAATCCCTAGACAGTAGCCAATACAAGCCACTACCAATACCCTGACAGTAGCCAATACTAGCTAATACCAATCCCTAGACAGTAGCCAATACTAGCCAGTACCAATCCCTAGACAGTAGCCAATACTAGACAGCAGGACCGCCATCAGAAATCGCAGAGCCCCATACGACAAAATTTCCTGGGCCCCCTGGGCTGCACCCAACGCAAGCCCCACCTACAGGTCCGCCCTCCCCACCCCACAGGTCCGCCCCCAACCACACAGTAAAAAAACTAAAAAAATATTGGTGGCTAGGGTTCCCACATGTTAATAAGAAAATAAAAAGATATTGGTGGTCAGGGCCCCCCATAAAAAACATTTGTGGCCAGGCCCCCCCATTAAAAAATATTGGTGGCTAGGACCCCACATGAGAAAAAAAAGTTGGTGGCCAGCCCCCCCCCCACATTATGAGAAAATTGGTGGTCAGGGCCCCTTAAACGTTCATGCCTTCCCGAAGTCAGCAGCTCTCAGAAAGATGGGGACCCGGCTAATCAAGTAAATGTGGCGTGGCCGGGCCCCCCTTACCCTCGGGGCCCCCTACAACTCTCACCCCTGTCCCCCCCTGATGGCTGCCCTGCTAGCCAGTACCAATACCCTGACAGTAGCCAATACTAACCAGTACCAATCCCTAGACAGTAGCCAATACTAGCCAGTACCAATACCCTGACAGTAGCCAATACTAGCCAGTACCAATACCCTGACAGTAGCCAATACTAGCCAGTACCAATACCCTGACAGTAGCCAATAGTAGCCAGTACCAATACTCAGACAGTAGCCAATACTAGCCAGTACCAATACCCAGATAATAACCAACCCCCAACAGTATAATATCCACCCCAGAGTTACTGTAACAGCTGGCTGGTAGCAATTCTGCAGGTCTGTGTAGGACATTAGATTGTCAGCTCTATGGGGCAGGGACTGGTGTAAATGATACATAAATACTGTACAGAGCTAAAGAATAAGGCAGCATTATATGAATAAAGAATAATCAGTAAGAACTTGGGGAGCCCAGCCTGGATTGCTGAATCCCCAGGACACACAGAATCTGACACCTGTAACATAGAAGCTCCAGGTGTTGTAGAACGACAGCTCTCACCCCCATACCCCCCCCCCCAGAGGCATCAGTTGCCTGATCTTCATCCCCAGCAGCAGCATCAGCAGCACAACTGCACCTCACACCCCTCTAATGATCCCTGTCACTCGCCTCCAGCTCCTCCTGCACATTCCCCTCCATCGCTTGAGCCCAGCAGCTCACAACAGTCACGAACTGGATCGTCTCCGCAGCAGCTCTGGTCCCACGGGCCACGGACACTCTCTTTTTATCTCCACTTTGTTCCGGGTCCGCCTGCGAGAGGAGGGACGGAGGAGGAGAGTACGGTAGCGTGCGCGGCTGATGCAGTGTTTACGGTAAGTGGAATGTGCGGTCGGATCGAGACCCGTGCAGCGCGTGATTGTACGGAAAGCAATTTAGGACTTATTGTTCAGCTGCGCTTCTCTGCGGCTGGAGGACAGGAGGCTGCTGGGTCTTCTGGGGACTCATGGGAGCTACAAGCAGGAGGGAATCAGAACTGTCCCATGATTATACTAATGCTCATTTAGTCACATCCAATCATTTCACATGGCTTTCACTTGCCTAAATTGATAGAGTTTGAGGGATGCTGGGAATTGTAGTCCAGGAGCAGGTGATTTATCTTATTCCCTGTAGTCACTCTAGAGATGGGCAAATCTGACCCGTTTCACTTCGCCAGAAATTCGTGAATGTGAAAATTTGCCAAAATGCATGGATGGATTTTTTTGTGTGACTTAACAATTTTTTCACCCATTGGAGTCTAGGGGCATAATTTTTGCTCATCACTAGGTGATTCCACCACCATCCTGCCGGGACCCAACTAAAGCTCTGGCTCTAGGGTAGCCACCTGACTGGTATTTTACCGTCCTGGCCGGTAAAAATGATGGCTCGTCGCAATGTTGGAAAAAAGATAATTGTATAGAAAGGCTGTTATTTTTTTCCAGAAAAGGTGGCAACCCTAGTCACTCCCCCTGATGTCATGGTCTGCTCCCACTGCGTCACGGCCCCACCCCCTGCCCGGTCTCCACTGGCTGAAAAGGCCGCAACCTTAGGTTGCCATCTGTCCAGTTTCCGGTATTGTAGCCCCGTATTGTAAAGTGCTGCCCGGGTCAAAACTTCCTATCTGGTTTTCCAAATAAGAAAACTGGGCAGGATTTACCGCTTCATAGGCCCACCCCTCTATGTCACAGCCCTGTCCATCTATGTAATGGCCCCACCCCTCTACATCACGGCCCCGCCCCTGCCCGATCTCCACCGGGGAAAAGGTGGCAACCCTACTCTAGTTCTGTTCTTTTTTTATAAGGCCGGTAAAACCCAAATAATATTCTGTCCAATAAATAAAAACTCACCTCATCATGGCTTAGTTATTATCAAGTGCAGTTAATTTCCTGTTCTTACAGGGAAAAAAAGCAAATCAATCAAAAATAAAGTTTCTAAATTAGCATATCTGTATTTCAGAGCTTTTTGGAGAACTTCTTTCTGTATAGTCTATCTCATACCTATTTCCAATATACTTTAATTAAAAAATGTCTACTGTTTTTATAAGAAACCTGACTGTATGCAGTGAAATTCTCCCTTCATTTTACTTGCTCTGACTTCTGCAGATAGGAAACTTCAGACGGTCCCTAACTGCTCTGAAGGGAAACAATCATACTTCCAAACGGCAGGGGGGAGGGACTTCCCAGAACTCGAGCCGCTTTGTTTGTTTCCCTGTAGAGCAGCCGGCGACTGTGTAGAGATTCGTATCCACAGACCCAGTGCAGTCTGCATATTCTGATTATTAATCAGTCTTGCTGTATCTGCTTCTATGGAAGATATTACTTGACTTGTACTAATTTATGATGATCCCCAAGCTTAGCCTCCCAACAGAAGCCCAGACCACAGTGAGCATGTGCGTAGTCTTGGTCTTGCAAAGATGTTTAATTAGGCTTCTGGTGCAGTAAGTTCATGTTTATGATTAGTATACAAAATACAGCATTTCTAGCATTATTCTATTTTAGGCTTTAGTTCCCCTTGCTAGCCAGAAGTTGTCAGGATTCCCTATTTTATAAAAGGGAAGGCACCACATGTTTTTTCTTTCTTCACCTCCACTTGCTGGAGGAGGTGGGGTGCCGAAGGGCTTGGAACAGAGAAAGGTCCCAGTAGTTGATATAGAAGTGTTGATGTAGTTCAGGGGTCCCCAACCTTTTTTTACCTGGGAGCCACATTCAAATGTAAAAAGAGTTGGGGAGCAACACAAACATGAAAAAGTCCCTTGGGGTGCCAAATAAGGGCTGTGATTGCCTATGTTGTAGCCCCTATGTTGACAGGCAGCCAACAAGGGGATCTACTTGGCACTATACATAGTTTTTATGCAATTAAAACTTGCTTTCAAGCTTAAAATTCAAAAATAAGCACATGCTTTGAGGACCCTGAGAGCAACATCCAAGGGGTTGGAGAGCAACATGTTGCTCGCGAGCTACTGGTTGGGGATCACTGATGTAGTTTATTGTAGGAGGCAGTATTAGGGTAGGTAGTAGAGCAGGGAGCGGCTCCATCAGGGGGGCAACCGGTGGCAGGTGGCAACCGTATTTGGAACCCTTGACCAGTCTGCCCCATCAAATGTTGTGTATAGTGATGGGCGAATCTGCCTCCTCTGGATTCGCTGAAAAAACATTTTGAAGTCAATGGGCATCAAAATAATTTTGACACATGACAATTTTGACACGAGCGACAATTTCTTTTCGCGCAAAACAACTCTTTTGTTCAAATGCATTAAGGGGCGTCCAAAAAATTTGATGCCCAACAATTTTTATGCAGGCGCCAAATTTTGACGCTCGCACAATTTTTTTAGTTGTGGTGAATTTTCCACTGCAAATTTTCGCCGCCATTTCGCGAAAACATTTGTGGGCGGTGAAATGCGTAAATTCTTCAGAGATCCATGTCTGGCAAATAAATTTGCCCATCAATAAGTGCTTCTCTCACAGTGTCCCCATATCTGTGCCAGTCACATGATTCCCCCATTCCCTCCCTGCCCCATGACACCCACACTGCACCCACCTAGTTGTAGTGTTACTGGCCATTTAACAATGGTTCCAATATTAGCTCCCTGTAGGAAAACACAGTCGGAGCCAAGGAGACCGGTGAGATTCCAGGTAGCAAGTGTCCCTTTCATGGTAACCTGAGATTCCCATGGAGCACTCCCTGCCTTGTGCTGCCTGCAGACTGGTTGGGTGAGAAATGAACACAACAATATACAGCCCTGCAGCCTGCGGGGAAGAAAAGCCATGAATGCAACTGGCCTCTACATGTACCTGTAATACTGACACAATTCAGCACATACTTGATTTTATGAGCACAAAAATAATTTCAGTGTCAACATATTTATGCCAGTATAAGCCCTCTAAACATCCGTCTATATCAGAAATAGAATTGTGTAAAGACAAAATATCTTTTGTGCCTACAAAATACATTTTGTGTAATGATATATATGAAAATTGTTTATTTTTCTGTGCTGTGCCTATAGGAGTGTTGGCTAAATTGAACACAAATGGAGTTGCCGAAGCCACATGCTCTAGATTCCCGTGAATCTAGAATGCCGTGGCTGAAATAGTGGCAAGTGGATTCTCCTTCCAAGTGGAATCTCTGCCCTCTACAGTTTGAAGGTGAACATCTCTTTGGTCCAAAGTTAGACCACATTATTTCTAAGGCAGGACGGATAGGACAGCCTGTTAAAACTGACGGATCATCTTAGAAGGAAGCTTACAGACCTGGAAGAAATTATGGTAAACATCCCTTGTGGAGGAGTCAGTTTCAGAATCAGGGCAAGAAGGACCCCAAGCAAGATAAGCCCAAATCCTGCAGATAGAGTTGAAGCCTAGAAGCCACCTGGAAAAGTGAGACTACAACATATTCAGGCTTTCTTACAAACTACGTTACGCTATCCCAACATTTAGCTTGTTTTAGGGTTCCTTCCAACAGGGTAGTGGTACCGTCAAACCAGTCAGACTTGCTGGGTTTCATGTGGAGGGGTTGAACTTGATGGTCTTTTTTCAACCCAACTATGTAACTATGTAACAATTCTTATCACCAGGGCTAGAGTTTGCAAGTAAGCCTGATGCAGATGTCTTTCTAGAGTCACGATATCCAGGAACATTGGAGGCCCAGTCAGTGATGTTTGGATATCAGATCAGACCTTTTATTAAAAAAGTTAATTACAGCTGTGCCGCCAAGTCAACAACAACAAGGGGTTTATTCTCTCATTATACCGGGGGGATTTCAAGTTAAAAGTGAGGACATTCAAAATGAACACACTGAATGTAATTGTCCAAAGTCTACAGAGGAATGAAATGAAGATGCATCTCCAGGACTCATACCTTCATGTTCCGTGTGGCTCACCAAAAGTTTCTCATGTTTTCAGTACTGGAAATTCGTTCCAGTATCAAGCACTTCCGTTTAAGTTAGCTGCTTCAGCGAGAACCTTTTAAAAGGTCCTGGCCCTGGTTTTTGCTTTGTTATGCCTGAGAGGGGTTCAGATCTTCAATTACATAGACCATTTGTTACTGAATGTTTCCAGCAGTCAGAAGATAAACTGCCACTTACATTTAACTTTGGCAGCTTTGTCAAAGCACGGGTGTCTGGTAAACCACCAGAAACCTCAGTTGTTATCTTTTCATTAGATAAAGTTTCTAGGGACTGAAATAGAAACCCGTCGAATGCAATTCTTTCTTCCACAGGACAAGATGAGGGATATTGTCTTTATGGTTCGGAAACCTGACTGCTCAAGTTTCCAGCAGATCTTGGGTAAGTTGGTGGCAGCAAAGGAAGCTGTAAAGTGGGCAATGATACATCTTTGACCTTTGCAATGCAAGTTCCTTCTTTAATGTAGGAGAAACAAAATCAAATTCGTTTTCTTTTGTCTTGTCAAGACCTTAACAGTCTGAATTAGTGGTTGGTCAGAGACAGTTTGACACAGGGAACATCAATCAAGGGTTCATGTAAGTCATGGATAATGTAGTAGATGGATGCCAGGAGTTTTGGTTGGGGATCCCACACTTGCCATCTCTCAGTTCAGTTCAGAGTCCCTGGGCCCCTGAGGTGGCAACATGGCATACAACTTTAGGGAGCTGATGGCAGTTTTTTAAGTACTGCAGGGCTTCAACCATCATCATCACAAAACTGCAGTCCTGGCTCAATCTGACAATCTCATCATAGGGAGATAAATAGGAATCTCAGCAGAAGGCTTTTGAATCTGACCTTGCAAATCTTCAGATGGGCAGAATCAATTCTTCTGGAATTGTCAGCATCTTCCATCCCAGGTAATAAGAATGTTCTGGCAGACAGACTGAGTTGGGAAGCCATTCACCCTGAGGAATGGGAGCTTTCTCAGCAAATATTCTAGTTATTGGTGGATCTCTAGGGCTTCCCCAGATAGACCTTTGCCACATCCAAGAATAGGATGTTCTGCTCTTGTTTCCTAGAAAAACAAGCTCTGTTTTGGGATGCTTTCAGCCAGAAGTGGAACTTCAAGTTGGCCTAGCCAGAACATTCCTGCTGCTTAGTCATCAGGGAATCCTTACACAGGGCTAGATACAACACCCGTCTGCTCCCAAATGGGCTTTGATGGGTTGGCTCTTGATGTGGCAAGAATGAACTAAACTGGGTCTTGAATATTTCTCTATTAGAAGACTTCTGCCATCTAGAAAATCATCAACTGTGCATACACTAGGTATAGGAGGAATTTCATGAATGGTACTCACTGTCAGGAGATTCATTTTCAACACCAGGCCTGGAGAAAGAACTAAGTTTAGCAATGCTAAATATGTCGGCTTTATCAGCTCTTACTAAAGTCAAATGGACCAAACAACCACTAGCATCAAGACTTTTGCAGGAAGTGAAAAGTTTGAGACCACAAGTAGGTCCTGTTGTACCATCATGGGAGTTAAATCAAGTCCTTCAAGTTCTTACAAAGCCACCGTTTGAGCCTCTGCAATCTTTGCCTCTGGATCTGCTGTCTATGAAGACAGCTTTCCTTATAGCGGTAGAGTGGTTGAGATCCAAGTTGAGGGAAGAACCATATCTGAAAATGCTTCAGGACAGGGAAATTTATCCTGAAAGTGGTCTGATCTTAGTTGTTAACCTTTGGTCGTTTCTAAAAGTTAGATAGTTTGGCAGCTAAAAATACTCCTTTTGTATGTAAAGATCTTTATTCTGTTGTGTGACTTAATAAATTCAGAAAACTGAATTTATTATTACTGCCGGGATATGTCCTATTAGCGCCCACTGCTATGATGAAGGACAGGAAAAGGGGAAAATTGAATCCAACTTACCGTAATTTTCATTTCTTGGACTGGCTTCCATCCCTATTTGCTATTGTAATCTAACTCGGTGATTCTGAAAGCCCCAGTGGCATAATGGGTAAATCACTGGCCTCCTAAGCCAGGAATTGTGGGTTCAAGTCCCATCAGGAGTTGCTTGGGATTTTGGCACCCTCCCTTAGCAATGTCTGTGCGGCATCACTGCCCTGGTTGGCGGATTGCTGGCCTGGGGGCTAAATGATCAGATCATCCATATCTAACCAAGCGGGTTGGTGGCCAAAGATCTGTTTGGACACCAGTACTACTCGGCCCAGCTCTGCTCTTTCTATGGAGTATTGGGGCGTCCTGTCACCCCTATAAATAGGCTGGCTGGGGGCTGTGTGTGCAACTGTGTAAATGTCCCCTGTTCCAATGAACCAGAAGCACGTGCTATTGGGGACAGATGCTAATGATACACTTTGTATGTTAAAATGCAGTTGGGTCCGAAGGCCATTAGATGGCAGAGCATCCAGTATATTGTATAGACACACACAGACACCAGAGTCATCAAAATATAAAGGAAGAGATTGAGCCTCCCAAATTCTAGTTACACTCCTGCTCCTGGGTAATAAAGGAAAGCACAAAAGCTTTTTTTTTTTAAATTACTCAACTCTCCCCTTCCCTATAGAGCCCATGTGGGGAAACAAGTTAATAAGAATTATAGAAGTAGGTGGAAATAGGAATTTTATATAAAAATGTAAGCAGCTTTCACTTTTCAAGTTCATTATAAGCACCGTCTGGCAGTTTGTATCCTCTGCACTGCTTGCTCTGACTCCTGAAACAGAGTTGCACTAGCTGATGAACTGACCAAGTGGAGAAGTGAATTCTGCTACACAGGCTCTGCAACACACAGACCCAGATTTGTGGAGAGGCCTGGGCCTAGGGTGGCAGATTTTTAGGGGGCCCAACCACACCCACATTGGTTCCGAAACACTGGGGATGAGCAGGAGATACAATGTTTTTTAAATCTCCCATTCGCCAATTCCCATTGCTCCAGTCCCAATGATGAAAATTTCAGTGAATAAATGGGAGGGGACGGGGGCGACGAATGACAGCGGGCCTAGGGGTGCCCGCCATGTAAATCCGGCCCTGGAAACACACAACATGCCACATGCCTCTTTGCCCAACTGCCACTTTCTTCTCCTACTGTCTGCCTCCATATTGTAGGACTATACTTGCTTTCTGAACTCTCCTTCTCCAGAATTACTATTCTATGGTGTCTCACTAGTTATTGCCTGCTGCACAAAACACACATATTAAGACTTGGTAGTTGGGACAGAAGGGCTGCAGATAGATAGCAAAATAATTGTAACACCCAAAATTAGCCATTAGGTGTCAGTATTGTGCCATACTAGATTCTGAGTGGCATCTCCATAGAGTAATTTTTAACAGATTCAGTGATTTTCAGTGGGACTGTACTGACATCTAATGGCCATTGCTGGTTGTGGCAGATTTCTATTTTACATGGAGTTTAAAGCGGCCATAACAATGCCTATAACCTACTCATGCTGTATATATACATTTATTGGATTGGATCGTCTTGATTTGGCCCAGTGTGTGGCTGTCCAAAATGGAATTAGGATTCTCTCGGGTGTTAATGTGTATGGGCAGCTCTAGGCAAAATTGGAAGGTGCAATAACCTATAGTGGCCACTAGATGTCAGTACACTCTGTTAATGTCAGTTCTCTTGTATAAACCCCTTAAGTGCCAAAGCTCTTTCCTCAGAACGTGCTGTTTGTCGCCCAGCAATTCAGCTCAGATCCACTGGATCAAAGTTCTGTGACCCCAAATCACAAATGGGTTGTAATTTTTTTGCATAGCCAAATGGGACTTTCTGAGTACAGGGCAAAGAGATGGAGGCAGTTCCTGAAGATTAGGGATGTAGCGAACGTCGGAAAAAAAGTTCGCGAACATATTCGCGAACTTGCGCAAAAACGCGAGCAGTTCGCGAACAGTTCGCGAACCCCATAGACTTCAATGGGAAGGCGAACTTTAACATCTAAAAAAGACATTTCTGGCCAGAAAAATGATTTTAAAGTTGTTTAAAGGGTGCAACGACCTGGACAGTGGCATGCCAGAGGGGGATCAAGGGCAAAAATGTATCTGAAAATCTGCCTGTGTGTGCTTGGAAGAGATAGTGTAGGGGGAGAGCTGTTAGTGATTTCAGGGACAGATGATAGTAAGTTTGCTGGCTAGTAATCTGCTTGATACTGCTCTGTATTGGAGGGACAGAAGTCTGCAGGGATTTGAGGGACATTTTAGCTTAGGTAGCTTTGCTGGCTAGTAATCTACTGTTCTCTTTAAACAACTGCCATACGTTGACCTTGTAGGCATTGTTTGCCCAGTTTTTTTGGACGCAGCCACTGAAGCACAGTTTCCAGAAAAAATATGCCATATAAATGCTGAAAATAGTCATTTTTTGCCATACGTTGACCTTCTAGGCATTGTTTGCCCAGTTTTTTTGGTCGCAGCCACTGAAGCACAGTTGCCAGAAAAAATATGCCATATAAATGCTGAAAATAGTCATTTTTTGCCATACGTTGACCTTGTAGACATTGTTTGCCCAGTTTTTTTGGTTGCAGCCACTGAAGCACAGTTGCCAGAAAAAATATGCCATATAAATGCTGAAAATAGTCATTTTTTGCCATACGTTGACCTTCTAGGCATTGTTTGCCCAGTTTTTTTTGGTCGCAGCCACTGAAGCACAGTTGCCAGAAAAAATATGCCATATAAATGCTGAAAATAGTCATTTTTTTGCCATATACGTTGAGTCAACGTATGGCAAAAAATGACTATTTTCAGCATTTATATGGCATATTTTTTCTGGCCTCTGTGCTTCAGTGGCTGCGGCCAAAAAAACTGGGCAAACAATGCCTACAAGGTCAACGTCGTTGACCTTGTAGGCATTGTTTGCCCAGTTTTTTTGGCCGCAGCCACTGAAGCACAGAGCCAGAAAAAATATGCCATATAAATGCTGAAAATAGTCATTTTTTGCCATACGTTGACCTTGTAGACATTGTTTGCCCAGTTTTTTTGGTTGCAGCCACTGAAGCACAGAGGCCAGAAAAAATTAAACCAGTAGGGTTTGCACCCTAGTTTGTAACGGTGGCGGAGGGAGGAGGACGCTAAAGGACAGCTGTGTGTGGAGTCATGAGGCTTGAAGAGAAGGACAGCTGCATAGAAGTCAGAACAAGTCTTCCGGCGTGCAGTAACCCTCCGAGATCCACCCCTCATTCATTTTAATAAAGGTCAGGTAATCGACACTTTTGTGACCTAGGCGAGTTCTCTTCTCAGTTACAATCCCTCCTGCTGCACTGAAGGTCCTTTCTGAGAGCACACTTGAGGCTGGGCAAGACAAGAGGTTCATGGCAAATTGTGACAGCTCTGGCCACAGATCAAGCCTGCGCACCCAGTAGTCCAGGGGTTCATCGCTCCTCAGAGTGTCGATATCTGCAGTTAATGCCAGGTAGTCCGCTACCTGCCGGTCGAGGCGTTCTTTGAGGGTGGATCCAGAAGGGTTGTGGCGCTGCCTTGGACAGAAAAACATTTGCATGTCTGACGTTACAGACTGGCCAAAGGGCTTTGTCCTTGCAGGTGCGCTCGTGGCAGGATTACTGGCACCTCTGCCCCTGGAATGTTGATGAGTTCCTGAAGTGACATCACCCTTAAAAGCATTGTACAACATGTTTTGCAGGCTGGTTTGTAAATGCCGCATCTTTTCGGACTTGTGGTATGTTGGTAACATTTCTGACACTTTATGCTTGTACCGAGGGTCTAGTAGCGTTGCGACCCAGTACAGGTCCTTCTCCTTAAGCCTCTTGATACGGGGGTCCTTCAACAGGCATGACAGCATGAAAGACCCATTCTCACAAGGTTGGATGCAGAGCTATCCATCTCCGCTTCCTCATTATCAAGGACTGCATCATCCACGGTCTCCTCCCCCAGCCACGTACAAGACCAGGGGTCCCCAAAAGGTCACCACTAGCCCCCTGGGAAGCCTGCTCCTGTTGGTCCTCCTCCTCCTCCTCCACAAAGCCACCTTCCTCCTCTGACTCCACTTCTGGCACCTCTCCCTGCGTTGCAGCAGGTGCCTGGGTTCGTTCTGGTGATTCCGACCAGAAATCGTGCGCTTCCAGCTCCTCGTCACGCTGGTCTACAGCCTCATCTGTCACTCGTCGCACGGCACGCTCCAGGAAGAAAGCGAAGGGTATTAGGTCGCTGATGGTGCCTTCGGTGCGACTGACCATATTTGTCACCTCTTCAAAAGGTCGCATGAGCCTGCAGGCATCGCGCATAAGCACCCAGTAACGGGGGAAAAAAATCCCCAGCTCTGCAGATCCAGTCCTACCACCCAGTTCAAAAAGGTACTCGTTGACGGCCCTTTGTTGTTGCAGCAGACGTTCCAACATAAGGAGCGTTGAATTCCAGCGAGTCTGGCTGTCAGAAATCAAACGCCTGACTGGCATGTTGTAGCGCTGCTGAATGTCAGCAAGGCGTGCCATGGCTGTGTAGGAACGTCTGAAATGGGCCGACACCTTTCTGGACTGGGTGAGAACGTCCTGGAATCCTGGGTACTTGGAGACAAAACGTTGGACTATTAAATTTAACACATGTGCCATGCAGGGCACATGTGTTAAATTGCCCAGTCTCAACGCTGCCAACAGATTGCTTCCATTGTCACACACCACTTTTCCGATCTGCAGTTGGTGTGGGGTCAGCCACCGATCGGCCTGTGACTGCAGAGATGACAGGAGTACAGATCCGGTATGGTTTTTGCTTTCCAGGCACGTCATCCCCAAGACAGCGTGACAACGGCGTACCTGGCACGTCGAATAGCCTAGGGGGAGCTGGGGGTGCACAGGTGTGGAGGAGGAGAAGGAGGACCCAGCAGCAGAGTAAGAAGAAGAAGAGGAAGAAGACGAGGTAGAGAGCGATGGAGGAGTAGAGGTGGTGGCAGAACCGCGTGCAATCCGTGGCGGTGACACCAACTCCACTGTTGTTGTTGAGCTACCCATTCCCTGCTTCCCAGCCATTACCAAGTTCACCCAGTGGGCAGTGTAGGTGACATACCTGCCCTGACCATGCTTGGAGGACCATGCGTCAGTAGTCATATGGACCTTTGGCCCAACACTAAGTGACAGAGATGCGGTAACTTGGCTCTGCACATGTTGGTACAGGTGTGGTATTCCCTTTTTAGAAAAAAAATTGCGGCTGGGTACCTTCCACTGCGGTGTCCCAATTGCTACAAATTTGCGGAAGGCCTCAGAGTCCACCAGCTGGTATGGTAAAAGCTGGCGGGCTAAGAGTGCAGACAAGCCAGCTGTCAGACGCCGGGCAAGGGGGTGACAGTCAGACATTGGCTTCTTACGCTCAAACATGGCCTTCACAGAAACTTGGCTGGTGGCAGATGACTGGGAATGGGAACAGGTGGTCAAGGTGGAAGGCGGAGTGGAGGGTGGTTCAGACGGGTCAAGGAGAGCAGAGGTAGAGCAGTAAGATGCTGGACCAGAAGGAGTGTGGCTTTTAGTTTGCCTGTTGCCTTTGAGGTGTTGCTCCCAAAGTGCTTTGTGCTTGCCGCTCATGTGCCTTCGCATAGAAGTTGTACCTATGTGGCTGTTGGGCTTACCAAGGCTCAGTTTCTGACTGCACTCATTGCAAATTACAATGCTTTTGTCAGAGGCACACACATTAAAAAAATCCCACACTGCTGACTTTTTGGAAGTGTGCGATCTGGCGGTAACAGTAGAAGTTGGCGGCATTGGCGGCAATGGCGGGTGCGTTGGCCGGCTGAACACAGGTGCCGATACATGTTG
Organism: Xenopus laevis; assembly: GCF_017654675.1. Lineage (NCBI taxonomy): Eukaryota > Metazoa > Chordata > Amphibia > Anura > Pipidae > Xenopus > Xenopus laevis. The sequence goes on from NC_054376.1 coordinate 122,117,822, forward strand.
TTGCTCTACTGATCCCTGCGGGCTGTCCTCCCTGCTTCTTCTAAGTCTTATTCTCCTACTGCCTCTCTGACTCTCCGTCTCTCCATCTGAACTACCCTCCTCTTGCTCTCTTCTACTAGGCACCACAAAACATCAATCTCCTCATCATCATTCTCCTCAGATGCATCAATTTCTTCTGACACATCACAGAAGGAAGCAGCAGCGGGGACCTCCTCCTCATCACTCATTATGTCCATCTCTATCGTGTTCTCTGCCAGAATTAAATCTGGTGTAAGGTCCTCATCTCCTTCATCTTCTTCTGGCAATAATGGTTGCGCATTACTCAGTTCAAGAAACTCATGGGAAAATAACTCCTCTGACTCCAGTGAAGAAGGGGCACCGGTGGTGGAGGAAGTGTTACGTGGGGTGGCCATAGCAGTGGAGGATGAGGAGGATGTTGTGGTAAAGTTAGAAACGGTAGAGGATGGGGTGTGCTGTGTAAGCCAGTCAACTACCTCTTCAGCATTTTGGGAGTTCAGGGTCATTGGCTTTTTAAAACTGGGCAATTTGCTAGGGCCACAGGATTGCATAGCAGCACGGCCCCTAGCACGGCCTCTGCGTGGCGGCCTGCCTTTGCCTGGCATTATTTTTAAAAAAAAACAACAACAACAAAAACTCAGTTGGTTTTTCTGGAAACGATAATACACACAGCTAGATGGCAGTTTGAAGAAAACAGTGTGCAAATAATGCCTACAAGATCAACGTATACACTACTACAGCGGTGGATACGGATTACGTAAAATATATGAATGCTGCTTGAAAAAAAGTAACTCAAGTGGTTTTTCTAGAGACGATAATATTATCAATATTTAGACAAAATGTGAACAAGCTCACACAGCTAGATGGCGGGTTGAAGAAAACACTGTGCAAATAATGCCTACAAGGTCAACGTATACACTACTACAGCGGTGGATACGGATTACGTAAAATATATGAATGCTGCTTGAAAAAAAGTAACTCAAGTGGTTTTTCTAGAGACGATAATATTATCAATATTTAGACAAAATGTGAACAAGCTCACACAGCTAGATGGCGGGTTGAAGAAAACACTGTGCAAATAATGCCTACAAGGTCAACGTATACACTACTACAGCGGTGGATACGGATTACGTAAAATATATGAATGCTGCTTGAAAAAAAGTAACTCAAGTGGTTTTTCTAGAGACGATAATATTATCAATATTTAGACAAAATGTGAACAAGCTCACACAGCTAGATGGCGGGTTGAAGAAAACACTGTGCAAATAATGCCTACAAGGTCAACGTATACACTACTACAGCGGTGGATACGGATTACGTAAAATATATGAATGCTGCTTGAAAAAAAGTAACTCAAGTGGTTTTTCTAGAGACGATAATATTATCAATATTTAGACAAAATGTGAACAAGCTCACACAGCTAGATGGCGGGTTGAAGAAAACACTGTGCAAATAATGCCTACAAGGTCAACGTATACACTACTACAGCGGTGGATACGGATTACGTAAAATATATGAATGCTGCTTGAAAAAAAGTAACTCAAGTGGTTTTTCTAGAGACGATAATATTATCAATATTTAGACAAAATGTGAACAAGCTCACACAGCTAGATGGCGGGTTGAAGAAAACACTGTGCAAATAATGCCTACAAGGTCAACGTATACACTACTACAGCGGTGGATACGGATTACGTAAAATATATGAATGCTGCATGAAAAAAAGTAACTCAAGTGGTTTTTCTAGAGACGATAATATTATCAATATTTAGACAAAATGTGAACAAGCTCACACAGCTAGATGGCGGGTTGAAGAAAACACTGTGCAAATAATGCCTACAAGGTCAACGTATACACTACTACAGCGGTGGATACGGATCTCGTAAAATTTATTATGGCTGCTTGAAAAAAGTCACTCCGGTGTTTTTTCTGGAGACGGTAATATTATGGATATTTAGACAGAATGTGAACAAGGTCACACAGCTAGATGGCAGTTGGTTGAATAACACACTGGGCAAAAAATGCCTACAGGGCAAATAATGCCTAAAAGGTCAACTTATACACTACTACAGCGATGGATACGGATTACGTAAAATATATTATGGCTGCTTGAAAAAGTCACTCCGGTGTTTTTTCTGGAGACGGTAATATTATGGATATTTAGACAGAATGTGAACAAGGTCACACAGCTAGATGGCAGTTGGTTGAATAACACACTGGGCAAAAAATGCCTACAGGGCAAATAATGCCTAAAAGGTCAACTTATACACTACTACAGCGATGGATACGGATTACGTAAAATATATTATGGCTGCTTGAAAAAAGTCACTCCGGTGTTTTTTCTGGAGACGGTAATATTATGGATATTTAGACAGAATGTGAACAAGGTCACACAGCTAGATGGCAGTTGGTTGAATAACACACTGGGCAAAAAATGCCTACAGGGCAAATAATGCCTAAAAGGTCAACTTATACACTACTACAGCGGTAGTAAAATAAAAAAAAGTAAAATAAAAAAAAAATGAATATTAAAAAAAAAAAAATTAAAGTTGGTGCTGCTGAACTACTAGGAGCAGCAGATTAGCACACCAGTCCCACTCCCCAACACTGCTAGACTAATAGCACTGGGCTCTTATAGTAGTAGTAGTAGTAGTAAAACAACAAAAAAATAAATAAAAGCAGTCCTTACAAGGACTACTGTTATTGCAGCAGTCAGCAGATGAGATCAGAAGCAGGACAGCTGCCCACTGCAGCTACATACAGAGCACTGCAGTAGAAGGTAGATTACTAGCCAGCAAAGCTACCTAAGCTTAAATGTCCCTCAAACCCCTGCAGACTTCTGTCCCTCCAATAACAGAGCAGTATCAAAACGATTACTAGCCAGCAAACTTTCAACTGTCCCTGAAATCACTAACAGGCAGCAGCTCTCTCCCTACACTATCTCTTCAGCACACACAGGCAGAGTGAAAAAACGCTGCAGGGCTTCGGTTTTTATAGGGAAGGGGAGTGGTCCAGGGGAGAGCTTCCTGATTGGCTGCCATGTACCTGCTGGTCTGGGGTGAGAGGGCAAAAAAAAGCGCCAACAATGGCGAACCCAAAATGGCGAACGTCGCGCGACGTTCGCGAACTTCCGGCGAGCGCGAACACCCGATGTTCGCGCGAACAAGTTCGCCGGCGAACAGTTCGCGACATCTCTACTGAAGATTCCCACCTTGAGAGTTTACTGTACTCAGGCACCTCCGACCTGAGACTTCTGACCCCATTCTTTTACTAGCCCCTCCCCCTCCTCTCTATATACAGTATATTTAGTAGCGATGTGCGGATCGAGAAAAACTCAACCCTCACCTGACCTTAAAAATATGCATCAGGTCCCCTTATGGTATTATTTTTATTACTAGATGACATTGTTAACATTGCATGTAATTCATTCTGCCATTTAAAAATTTCTTATTGTAATATCAGTTGTAATAATGGTGTGTAGGCCGCCATCTTATGCCATGTGCTTTCAGAAAGAGCCAGCACTTCACAATGGAAATGCTTTCAGCTATTGTTTCTCTTACTCAATGTAACTGGAGGAGTCCCAGTGGGACTTGGAATGCTGTTCTCATATCTACCAGGGAGCTGTTATCTTGTTACATTCCCATTGTTCTGTTGTTAGGCTGTTGGAAGGGGAGGGGTGGTTGACATCACGCCAACTTGCAGTGCAGTAATGAGTGACTATAGTTTATCAGAGCATACGTCACATAACTGGGGGCACCTAGGAAACGAACAACACGTCAGATGAAAAAATCTGTATTTTCTTTTGAAAAACAGATTTCACTGCAGAAGTCTGTTGGAGCAGCACTATTGAGTTAAGCCAGAGTTTCTGTAAGCCCCAGTGGCCTAATGGATAAGGCACTTATAAGGTGGCAACCCTATCCACAACACATAAGTACAGTTACACCAAATCACCAAATTGGTTTAAAAAATCAAAACATCAATATCAGTTCCTACTGTTCACCCCTTGTCTGTCAAATCTCTGTGATTGTTTCTCTTGGGCACCCGGTCACCAAATTGTCACACGCTAAGATTCTGGGGAGATTAGTCGCCCAGTAACAAATCTCCTCTTCTTTGGGCGACTAATCTCCCTGAAAAACTTTCCTCCCAGCTAGAATGTAAATGTCTCATAGTCACCAGTGGGTGTCAGTATTGTACAACATAAATGTCCTCACTTTGACTTCTACATTATAAAACAAGTGTCAGGTTGAAGCATTAGACAGGGACTGATGTTATAGACACAATACAATAGGCTGCTGTGTAGGGAATTTAATAGGTGCAGGGTGCTATGAGCAATGTTGCACCAGCACCCAATCTGCACCTACTAAACACTGTAAAAACACAAGGTGTGTCAGTCTGTCCCAGTAATGCCATTAAGCTTGTAGTGGGAAAAGCCAGGGTGTGTTGACCAGATGTTGGTTATGGGTAGTAATTAGGGCAGTGCAGAGCAAACCATTGTTCTGCTGGAGCTAGAATGGCACTTATTCCTGGGCACACCTCTAACACTGCTTTGGGTCCTCCCCAGGTCGCATAGTCTGGGAACCAGTGGTGCCAGATTAGTAGTACACTTGTCCTGAAAGAAATTTCTGGGCAATAAAAAAAAGATGGTGGCACTTCCTATCCAAGTACCCCAGGTCCATGTGTTTTTTATAGAAAAGGTCCACCAACCTAGGACAGAAAAGCAGCATTCTACGGTTTGTGCGGAAACATCATGTACAGCATCCACAATAACATTCAGTTCACTACTGCACTGCGGGTTATCCCTCATACTCGATCCTCTTGTGTCTCTTTGTCAGAATGCAATGGCACCAAGAGTGAAAAATCATTGTCTTTTATTACTTTTAATGTGCAAAGAATATATTCATTTATCTCTAGGTAATTAAAATACAATGTATATTATCTATATCTGCGCTCTTCTAAGCACTTCTGTAGTTTTCCAAATATTAGCAGTTTTTTATATAACAGCACCAATTGCTGTTCATTAGTTAGTGAGAAGGAAAATCTGGTGATGATGCTCTGCAGAAGAAGTGCCAAGAAGAGCACTCTGAGCATTTTTACTTCCATTTTACATTTTGAAGGTTTAGATGAAATTTGTAAAAACAGGGGTAGGTGGCCATACACATAAATATCCGCTTGCTTGATGATTTGCCATATGAGCGGATCTCTACCAGATATGCCCACCTTGAGGTGGGCGATATCGGGCTGATCCATTCGTGGGCTCAATGATCGTATCATAATGGGTGGACGGATCGCAGGACAGCATCAACGAACAGATGCAGTCTCCAATCTGACAGGTTTTTAGCTCTGCCTGATTGACATCTGGCTGACTCTAGGCCAGATATCGATCAGGGAAGCCCGTTGGAGGGCCCCACACACAGGCTAATAAGCTGCTGACTCGGTCTGTTGGACCATGTATGGCCACCTTTACACTGTATATATCTTGAAGTTGGCCCTGTGCTCATTGAATAGTGGGTCTAGCAAGAAGGGCAGGAACTCCCCCAGGGAATGAATCCTGGGATGCACCTGGTGCAGCCTTCGAACACTGAGCACAAGTGCACATTTCTGCATGAATTGAGGTTGGCGCTAATAGTTGCAGAAGCTAGCATGCTGGGAAATAAACCTGCAACCTGCTCCAGAAGAAACATAAATAGTTTTTAGTAAGTCATTTTGTTAAGGGTATTAAATGATTCACAATATTTTAAAAAGATTATTCTCATCATCTTTCTGTCATCATGTGCTGAGGAAAAGGCTTCTATGCAGAGAGGGAGCAGAGGACAACCTTGCCTTGTTTCAACTGTAATGAAAATAACTTCAAACGACAAATTTTGCCATTAGGGAAACCATGATAAATAGGTGCTAACTGGTCACTTTTGGTGCAATGGCATCTTCACACCGGCATCACCCTCCTACGGAAGCAGTTGCAGGTGATGCACCTCAAGAAGCCGAGGCTTAAGTGGAAGAGGGTGCCGTAGTTGAAGAGTAGGTTATAGAAGGTCCGGACTGATAGATTCCCAGTGTTGTCAGCATACTTCAAGGCTGTCAAAGGGGTGTAGAGAACATTGGTTTGATGACGAAACACCGGCTGTTGCATTCCGATCACCTTAACTGTTGCCTGCAAGAAGGACATTGGTGCTATAAGAAAAGCAAGAGACTGAGATAGACTTTTCCCCCGGGACCATATAGCTAAGAAGTTATGGAGGTTGCATTTCCCAGGGCAGTATATAAGAGGAGCATGTAAGCTATAAATTACATATAAAATCATCATTAATAATAAAGATGCAAGGGTTGCAGGGGATATGACTACACCTGGGACCCAAGGGCTACAATAGGAGCAAATATTTGACAGTTTATCATTGAATCCAAAGGCTGGGAAAGTTGCTTTATAGAGGGCTTAAGATTAAAGCATTGCTGTCATTGCTAAGGTGTTTAGGGGTGATAAAGAGGTGCCCCTGTACAAAATGTTTCAATAGGTTCCATGAGCCTATTTTTATTCCCATGAATCTTCACTCCGCCTCACACCTAGTTTCTTTTTTAATAGCCATACCATCAGCTAATTTCAAAATATCCTCAGACAGAGAGGCATTATGTTCATCATACAATGGTCACTCAACCAAACTACTGACCTTTGCCACTGCCTCAGGTGTCTGCCCCATGCTAGAGAAGATCTCATGAGCTGAAGGGAGATAGATGTCTTTAAAGTAGCGTATGGTGTCAGCATCAGAACCAGGGAAGTCAGAGCGGGACACCTCTTCCATCAACTTCATCTCAAACTCAGTGTTCACAGGGCCTGGTTCTATCATGGAAACACTGGACAGGCAAAAACATACTTAGTAAGTCAATTATTCTCCTTTTGCCCCCCTCCCAGTAACTGCCCCCTTTCAAGCCATATCTGTTCTTTCAAACCAGTGGTTCTGTATGAATGAAGGTAAAACACAGCTAGCAAGAACTCCTGCATTCTGACTCAAACGTCTGCCTTTTGTTATACTTACAAAATGTTAAATTTTAACAGCTGGACGGCCAAACATTCGCAGAATCCCTCAATGGCGAATTTGGATGCAGCATAAATATCATTGAATATCACCCCTAGAGACAAGACAAGGACAGATCAGACTGAGACAGGCTTTGCAACAGTCACCCCAAGTTAAACTGGTTAAACCAGGGGACCCCAATCTTTTTTACCCGTGAGACACATTCAGTTGTAAAAAAAAGAGTTGGAGTGCAAAACAAGCATGAAAAATTTCAGGGGGTGCCAAATAAGAGCTGTGATTGGATATTTGTTAGCCCCTATGTGGACTGGCAGCAAGTGATGGGCAAATTTATTTGCCAGGCGTGAATTTGCAGCGAACTTGCGCGTTTCTCCGAAGGCGAATGCATTTGCGAATTTGCAGTGAAATTGTGCCAGTGAAGATTCACCTGCATCAATTTTTTGTTTACGATGGAGACAATTCCAGCGCCGGCGACAATTAATAGGCACCCATTGATTGTCGTCGGCGCCAGAATTGACACCGGTGTCAAAATTCATGTTTCACGATTTCTTCGTGAATTTCACAGGAGATTTGCGAATTTTACGACAAACTGAAGCGGAAGAAATTCACCCATCACTACTCCCAGGAGGCTTTGTTTGGCAGTACATCTGTTTTTATATAACCAAAACTTGCCTCCAAGCCAGGGATTCAAAAATAAGCTCCTGTTTTGAGGCCACTGGGAGCAACAGCCAAGGGGTTGGTGAGTAACATGTTGCCACTGTTTGGGGATCACTGGGTTAAAAAATGGAGTAAGAATGGAAGCAATATTAGAGGAATGTGATGGGAAGGTGAGCCATTCAGGGGTTTGACACCCTAATAAAGCTGAACTGGTCATTGGGTGAAGTGGTCCTCACCTTGAAGTCCCATGATGCTGCTGATTACCACAATATGGCCACCCCCTCGCTTCTTCATCCCAGGAAGGACCTTTTTAATCAGATGCACAACCCCAAAAAAGTTGGTTTCAAACACCTTTCTCATGTCCTCCATGGAAAAGCTCTCTATAGGTCCAATCTGCCCCACGCCCGCATTGTTCACTGTGAGAAGATAAAGACTGAGTGCAGTTACATATGTTGTCCAGCATTTAAAACTCAATAGAAATGGAGATATGTGCAGGGAGATTAGGTCATGCATTGGTATAGTTGCTAGAATTACATGCACATTATTTATATGAGATCATGTTGGATAAAGTGACCCACGTTTTCAATTCACCTACCCAGAATGTCAACTCTCTGACCCGGAAGGTCATCCAGACATTTCTTGACTGAGTCTTCTTTGGTCACATCCAACTGTCTGATCACCAGAGTCTTGTTGAGGGCCTCTCCCACTTCTGCTTCCAGCTTGCCACTCTTCCCCAGGTCTCTCATGGTGGCTATTACTGTGGGCACAAGTCAGGATGACACGGAAAAACAATACATTGGCTGAACCAAGGGGAACATTGACCTTATCGTTGACTCCTGGTGCAATATAGCCAATGTATTTCTAAAGCAATCTGTAAATGGTCTTCATTTGTATTTCTTATGGGTCTGGAATTAACTAGCTAAAGTTATATGTCACTGTCTGACTTTTTTTTTTACCAGGTTCAGTAACCCATAGCAACAACTCAGCACCTCTGTAAGAGAAAACATCCTCTTGGTTGCTGTGGGTTACAAGACCAATGCGGACTTTGTTGCATTTTGATATTAAACTGCTATCTTGTTTTCCAATGAACCCAACCACCCAGCAGTGGTTTGAATGCCAACTATACAGGAGGGGGGTAGCCTTTTTTCTTTCTAGGGGTCACTGACCCTACCAAACCTGACAGAGAAGAGCATTAAAATATTAAGCCAATAACAGTTTTTTTTTTTTATTAATTAAGTTTATTAAAAGGTTAATTCCCATTTACAGCAACAGTGTATACTGTGTAACAGAAAGAGGACCCTAAAGTATCCCCAACTTTTCAGCTGTAGTTGAACTACAGTTCTCAGCATCGCCTTACATCACACAAAGGAGTCCTCCATGATTGATTGAGTTCCTATAGCGCCGAGGCAGTAGCAGTTATTATGGGCATTATAATGCAGTTACGGCCCTGGGGCACAGGCTGGAGATTAACAGTGTTCATTTCATGTGAATTTATTTATTGAATGAGAGGAGTAAAGGCTACCCCAGTCCTCTCCCCTCACTTAATTAATCTCCTTATCACTAAAACAATTTTGTTGAGAACAAAAGTTCAGTTTCTCTGGCAGACTCCCAAAGGGAACTGTATCCGCAATGAACTTTGCCATCTATTGCACCTGTAGCTCTGTGACCCTCCTGCACTGCTGAGAGTTCTCTTTCTTTCATAATAAAAGAAAATGTCATTCTAAGCAACTTCCCAATATACATTCATTGCACATTTCCACTGGTTTGATAGATATATAAACTATAAATGTAACTGATGTTGAAAGCCTGAGTCTGCCTGGTTGTTTACATTATTCTGCACTGCTGGATCTGACTTCCAAAACAAAGTAGCAGCAGCCAGCTGATTAACTGCTCTGAAGAGACTTGGCTTCTGCAACATTGTTAAAAAGATAAGTAATGGGGAGTAGTTTAAAGAATGGAAGATAAATTGAGATTCAATCGTGGTAGCAAAATAAGACCCATATTAATAAAAGAAATGATATATATAAATACTTATATATTACTACTATATTATATACTATTTTACTGCGATGAACAAAGAGAATAGGGTTATAGACCCAAGACATGGAGTTCCCATAAGCCCCCCATTAATGAGTGGTTAGATCCCACCTTCAGCAGCGAATAGGAATTCCTCTCACTAGAAAGAGTTCAGAAAAGGGCAAATAAGCTGATTAAGGGGATGGAAGGAAAAGCTTGTCCAATTGGAAAAAAAAAGTTTTGCATAAGAGAAAGAATAAATGCTTAGAAATAAACCCCAGGGTATTAAAGGAAATTAAGAAGAGAAGGTCTTTAGTAACAAAAAAGAGTAGTAGGTGGAAAGGAGATGTAAGCATCAGCAAAGGTAGGGGTTCTTTAGGGTCACTGATATTATTAATTTTCTTGTCAGTAAAGGAGGCAATGGGTATTATTGAATGATGGACAACATTGAATATATGTAAAGGGGCTATTCAACCTCACAACTTATTTCTCAATAGTCCACCACAAATAATGAAATTTTTTTCAGTTGCTGTTTTTTTTTTTTTACCATTCTTCTAAAATATAAGCTTGAATAAGGCAAATCTTTTGCCAGAAGCAGCTTGTGGGTTCCTAAACTGTCACAATGTGATACATTAGTAGTCGAAGCCTTTCCAAACAGCAGCAGAAGCTTCAGCCTCAGTCTATCCCGGAGCAGCTGTTACAGTTTGATACACAAGTTGCTGATATTTCTCTGATGCTCACACTGTAACAGTCTATTACTTCTTCTGAGGCTATCATTTTATTGTTATTGCTACTTTTAATTACGTATCTTTCTATTTAGCCCTACTTCCAGTCTCTTATTCACACCACTGCCGGTTGCTAGGGTAATTTGGACCCCAGCAATCAGATACCTGCTGCAATTCAAACTGGAGAGCTGCTGAACAAAAAAACGAAAGAATTCAAAAGCTACATTAAATAAAAAGGGAAGACCAATTGCAAATTGTCTTAGAATATCAATCTCTACATCACACTAAAAGTTAATTTTAAGGTGAAGAACCCCAATTAAAACTTTAATTAAAAAAAAAATATGGGTGAAAAAAGAAACCCGATGAAACAATCATTATTTGTAGAATAAGAATTCGACTATTCGCCATCTAAAACCTGCCGAATTGGTGTTTTAGCCTATGGGGGACCTGCTACAATATTTGGAGTCATTTTGTGGACTTTTGAAAATAAAATGTTTTTTTCAAAAAAGCATAAAAAGCGATTTGAATATGCAGCTCGATCCTATTCACTCGATTTTAATTAAAATCTATTTTTTTTACTACATTTTGATTGGTCATTTTTTTTTGAATTTCGAGTTTATGGGAGTTGATGGGAGTTTTTAGAAACTTCCATAAACTCGAAATTCAACCCTTGATAAATCTGCCCCAAAGTATAACTGATATGCTTTTGAAGTAGAACTGCCCCTTTAAAGGGGTTGTTTACCTTCAAACTAACTTTTAGTATGATGTAGAGGGTGATGTTCAGAGACAAATTGCAATTGGTTTTAATTTTTTATTATTTGTGCGTTTTGAGTTATTTAGCAGCAGCTCTCCACTTTGCAATTTCAGCAATATTGTTGCTAGAGTCCAAATTCCCCTAGCAACCATGCACTGATTTGAATAAATTACTGGAATATGAATAGGAGAGGCCTGCATAGAAAGATGAGTAATAAAAAGTAGCAATGACAATATATTTGTAGCTTTAAAAAGCATTTGTTTTTAAATGGGGTCAGTGACCTCCATTTGAGAGCTGGAAAAAGACAGAAGAAGAAGGCAGATAAAACAGTAACATATAAATAATGAAGACCAATTGAAAAGTTGCTTAGAATTGGCCTTTTCTATGTCATTCTTAAAGTTAACTGAAAGGTGAAACAGCCCTTTAAGGAATGATGAGGATGAGTCCAAGGAAATAATTGGAGAAAAGGTCTGATTATTGATAAACTCTAACACTGTGCATAGGGGAAAAGGGAAAACGGAAGGGCCTCTCTGGGAGACACAGGATTATTTAGGAATTCCCCTGCAACTGTGGGTGCTCTACAATGGACACTTTATCACAGGCTGGCACACAGAGCCTATGCCCTCAAGGCACGAAACGCATAAGGCTTTTGGAGATGTTTTTTTTTTAAATATAATTTAACTGCATGAGTTCTTCTGAGCTGGTCTGGTCCTTTGTGCCAGCCTGTATTTGAACATTAAGGGGTTACATATTAAAGTCAGAATGCCAAAAACTCGAAAAATTCTAGTTTATTTTACTATAATATCAGAATTTTTAGTTTGAAAAAAAAAAAAAAGATTTTTTTTGAGATTTATTAAACCCCAAGGATGGAAAAAGTCCAAATCTAAAAATCCGCAATCTTAGAGCCACCGAGGTTGTATAAAAGTCAATGGGAGAGGTCCCTAGCCTGGGGGACTGCACTGGAATTATCCCGAAAGTCTGATTATTTCAGACTTTTCAGGCAAAAATCTGAAAAAATTCAAGAAAAGGACTGAAAAAATCAAGCAATTCAGGAAAAACCCGATTAGATTAATGCGTGATTTTTAAATAATAAATAAGGTCAGTGGAAGCACCACACTTGCACATACTAATTCAGATATAAATGCATTTTGAGTACACACTCCAGAAGTAATGGCTGTGCAGCCAGCAGCACATATAGAAAGCCGGGGTCACTGTTGGGGGCACTATCTGGACACTTAACTAGCAGAGTATTACATTAAGGTAATTAAGGGACTAAAGGATTAGGCAAGACTCAATGGGATTTAGAAAGCACTGAAAAGTAGTGATGGGTGAATCTGTGCTGAAAACGTGGCGAATTTACAGTGAAATTTGCGAAACGGCAAAAAAATCATGAAACATATTGAAGTCAGTGTCGTCAAAATAATTTTGACGCTTATCAATATTGAAGCGAGCCACAACTCGCAACTATTTGGTCCAAATGCATTAAAGTTAATGGGCGTCCGAATAATTTTGTGGCGTGACAGTTTTTATACACACGCCAATTTTGATGCACATAAATTTTGTTTGTGACGCAGTGAATTTTTTGCCAAATTGCTGACACAGTTTTGCAAATTCATTTGCTTGCGGCGAAACCCTCCCTATAACTCCTCCTATTGCTCCATATAACCCTCCCTATAACTCCTCCTATTGCTCCATATAACCCTCCCTATAACTCCTCCTATTGCTCCATATAACCCTCCCTATAACTCCTCCTATTGCTCCATATAACCCTCCCTATAACTCCTCCTATTGCGCCATATAACCCCTCCCTATAACTCCTCCTATTGCTCCATATAACCCTCCCTATAACTCCTCCTATTGCTCCATATAACCCCTCCCTATAACTCCTCCTATTGCTCCATATAACCCTCCCTATAACTCCTCCTATTGTTCCATATAACCCCTCCCTATAACTCCTCCTATTGCTCCATATAACCCTCCCTATAACTCCTACTATTGCTCCATATAACCCTCCCTATAACTCCTACTATTGCTCCATATAACCCTCCCTATAACTCCTCCTATTGCTCCATATAACCCCTCCCAATAACTCCTCCTATTGCTCCATATAACCCTCCCTATAACCCCTCCTATTGCTCCATATAACCCTCCCTATAACTCCTCCTATTGCTCCATATAACCCTCCCTATAACTCATCCTATTGCTTCATATAACCCTCCCTATAACTCCTCCCATTGCTCTATATAACCCTCCTATAACTCCTCCTATTGCTCCATATAACCCTCCCTATAACTCCTCCTATTGCTCCATATAACCCTCCCTATAACTCCTCCTATTGCTCCATATAACCCTCCCTATAACTCCTCCTATTGCTCCATATAACCCTCCCTATAACTCCTCCCATTGCTCCATATAACCCTCCCTATAACTCCTCCCATTGCTCCATATAACCCTCCCTATAACTCCTCCTATTGCTCCATATAACCCTCCCTATAACTCCTCCCATTGCTCCATATAACCCTCCCTATAACTCCTACTATTGTTCCATATAACCCTCCCTATAACTCCTATTCTACATGTAAATTCTTGCAATAAACCCTTTTGCTGGTCAGTGTAGCCTCAAATTTTCCAATGGACTCTCCATATACTGTAACTCTTCCTCTGTAGCCTCTTCCTTTTCCCTTCCTTATCCCCTGTCACAATTGGTCATATTGCCCCAATAACCCACAGTGGTGGTTCCTCACCATAGTAACGTTCTTGCGGGTCCTTTGCCAGCTGAACTGCAATCTTAAGCCCAATGCCCGACGAGCACCCAGTTACGAGGACAGTTTTCTTGCTGTCACCAGCCATTGTCCCTTGTCCTCTGGGAACTGCCAGGCGCTTCTGCCAGAGATCCCAGATTAACATAAAACCACGTGATGCCCATTTTATTCCCTCCTAATCCTAATGCTGCACATATTAACACCTTCACTGCCACAAAAGGTCAAGAGGTCCTGTGCCTTCTTATGCACTCAAAATTAAAAATAAACTTCACTAGTCAGTCTACTGACAGATGTACTAAAGGCTAAAATATTTCAGCATGCGGGGGCATGACTATAATAACACTTCAACAGAACTGCACCACATATACACATTCTTTATTTATTCTGCTGTGCCAATCTCTTTTATAATCTCATATATCCCATGGACAAATAAAATGGAAAATTAAAATATATACATAATAATATTATATAGTTAAAACTCACAACCTTCAGCTTCACCCAGCTAACTCCTAGATAATGGCTGTGAGATAACAGGTATAGTAGGGAGAGATGGTGTCTATAGTAACAGTGGGATAATAGTCTCTGGGAAGGGAGTGTGACTGTGGGATAGCAGGTATAGTAGGGAGAGATGGTGCCTATAGTAACAGTGGATAATAGTCTCTGGGAAGGGAGTGTGACTGTGGGATAGCAGGTATAGTAGGGAGAGATGGTGCCTATAGTAACAGTGGGATAATAGTCTCTGGGAAGGGAGTGTGACTGTGGGATAGCAGGTATAGTAGGGAGAGATGGTGCCTATAGTAACAGTGGATAATAGTCTCTGGGAAGGGGTGTGACTGTGGGATACAGGTATAGTAGGGAGAGATGGTGTCTATAGTAACAGGTGGGATAAAGTCTCTGGGAAGGGAGTGGACTGTGGGATAGCAGTATAGTATGGAGAATGTTGCTATATAACAGTGGAAATAGTCTGGAGGAGTTGGACTGTGGATAGCAGTATAGTAGGAGAATGTGTCTATGTAACAGGGATAGTGTACTGGGAGGAGTGTGACTGTGGGGATAGTGGTATAGTAGGAGAGAGTGTCTATAGAAAGTGGGTATGTACTTGGGAAGGGATGTGGGAGGTGGTAAGCAGGAATAAGAGTTGGGGTCTATAGTAACAGTGGAAATATCTTGTAGGGAAGGTGTTAGAACGTGGATAAGTTATGGGAAGGATGGTGTGTAGTAACAGGATAATATCCTGGGAAGAGTGTGACTTGGATAGCAGGTATAGGGGAGAGATGTGTTATAGAAGTGGATAATAGTCTCTGGAAGGGAGATGACTTGGATAGCAGTATAGGAGAGATGTGCTATAGTAACAGTGGTAAGTTCTGGAAGAGTACTGTGGGAAGAGGTATAGTAGGGAGATGATGGTGCTAAGTAACAGTGGATAATAGTTCTAAGAGTGTGACTTGAAAGATGTAGGAAATGGTTCTAGGAAGAGTGATGTCTGGGATAGAGGATTGGAGAGAGATGGTGTTATAGTAACAGTGGATAATAGTCTCTGGAAGGGGTGTGACTGTGGATAGCAGGTAAGTAGTGGAAGGTGGTAGTGGTATATAAAGTGGAAGATGTTGAGTATCGTGGGATAGCAGGTATTAGTGGAGGATGGTTTTAGTAACAGTGGATAATAGTCTCTGGGAAGAGGGAGTGGACTGGGAGGGAGGATGGGTTAGTAGGGAAGATGGTGTCTATAGTAACATGGGAAATAGTCTCTGGGAAGGGATAGTGGGAAGAGGTTATAGTAGGGAGAGATGTGTCTTAGTAACAGTGGAATAGCTCTGGAAGGAGGTACTGTGGGATAGCAGATGTAGGGAGATGGTGCTATAAACATAGTAATAGTCTCTGGGAAGGGAGTGTGACTGTGGGATAGCAGGTATAGTAGGGAGAGATGTGTCTATAGTAACAGGATAATGTTCTGGGAAGGGTTGGACTGTGGGATAGGTATAGTAGAGAGATGTAGAATAGAAAGTGGATAATAGTTACGAGGGATGTGTTGCGTGGGTATAGTAGGGAGTGGTGTATAGTGATAAGGTAATAGTCTGGGAAGGGTTGTGTATAGTCAGGATAATGCTCTGGGAGAGAGTGTGACTGTGTAGAGTATATAGGAAAGATGTGTCTATAGTAACAGTGGAATAGCTCTGGAAGGGAGTGTGACTGGATAGTAGAGGAAATGTGTCTATGTAAAGGGATAATAGTCTTGGAAGGTATAGTGATGAGAGATAGGTATGAGAAGTGTATATACAGTGGATAATAGCTCGGGAAGGGATGTGACTGTGGGATAGGAATAGGGAGAGATGGTGTAGTAAATGGAAATAGTCTTGGAAGGAGTGGACTGTGGGATAGCAGGTATAGTAGGGAGAGATGGTTTATAGTAACAGTGGATATAGTCTCGGGAAGGGAGTGTGACTGGGATAGCAGGTATAGAGGGAGAGATGGTGCCTATAGTAACAGTGGAAATAGTCTTGGGAAGGGAGGTGACTGTGGTAGCAGTGATAGTAGGGAAGATGTGTCTATAGTAACTGGAAATAGTCTTGGGAGGAGTGTGACTGTGGGATAGCAGGATATAGTAGGAGATGTGCCTATAGTAACAGTGGTAATAGTCTCTGGAGAAGGGTGTGACTGTGGGATAGCAGGTATAGAGTGGATATAGTACGTGGTATAGTCTTGGAGATAGTCTACTGGGAGAGGTGATAGGAAGAGTAATAGTCTTAGGGAAGAGGTAGTTCTAGAAGGGATATGAGTGTTAGGGAAGGAGTGTGACAGTGGATAGTCTAGGTAAAGTGGAATGTGGGACTATGTAACGTGGATAAAGTTTGGGAGAGATGGGTTACGTGGATACAGTTGGGAGAGGTGCTTGTAACAGGTATAGTCGGAGGATGTGCTTGTACAGTATAGTGGAGAGTGTGCTATATAACAGGTATATTGGAGAGTGTATTGAACAGGTATAGTGGAAGGTGTTGACGTGATATAGTTTGGAGGAGTGCTTGAAGCAGGTATAGTGGGAGGTCTTGAACAGTGTAATAGTGGAGATGTACGTGGATGCTTGAGGAGTGTGAACGTGGATAAGCTTGGAAGGGAGGGAGGATGCGTATAGGAACATGGTGATAATAGTCTCTGGGAAGGGAGTGTGACTGTGGGATAGCAGGTATAGGAGGGAGAGAATGTTGGCTATAGTAACAGTGGATAATAGTCTCTGGGAAGGGAGTGTGACTGTGGGATAGCAGGTATATAGTTAGGGAGGATGGTGTCTATAGTAACAGTGGATAATAGTCTCTGGGAAGGGAGTGGTGACTGTGGTGGATAGCAGGTATAGTAGGGAGAGATGGGGTCTATAGTAACAGTGGATAATAGTCTCTGGGAAGGGAGTGTGACTGTGGATAGCAGGTATAGTAGGGAAGGATGGTGGTCTAATAGTAACAGTGGATAATAGTCTCTGGGAAGGGAGTGTGACTGTGGGATAGCAGGTATAGTAGGGAGAGATGGTGTCTATAGTAACAGTGGATAATAGTCTCTGGGAAGGGAGTGTGACTGTGGGATAGCAGGTATAGTAGGGAGAGATGGTGTCTATAGTAACAGTGGATAATAGTCTCTGGGAAGGGAGTGTGACTGTGGGATAGCAGGTATAGTAGGGAGAGATGGTTGTCTATAGTAACAGTGGATAATAGTCTCTGGGAAGGGAGTGTGACTGTGGGATAGCAGGTATAGTAGGGAGAGATGGTGCTCTATAGTAACAGTAGGATAATAGTCTCTGGGAAGGGAGTGTGACTGTGGGATAGCAGGTATAGTAGGGAGAGATGGTGTCTATAGTAACAGTGGATAATAGTCTCTGGGAAGGGAGTGTGACTGTGGGATAGCAGGTATAGTAGGGAGAGATGGTGTCTATAGTAACAGGGATAATAGTCTCTGGGAAGGGAGTGTGACCTGTGGGATAGCAGGTATAGTAGGGAGAGATGGTGTCTATAGTAACAGTGGATAATAGTCTCTGGGAAGGGAGTGTGACTGTGGGATAGCAGGTATAGTAGGGAGAGATGGTGCCTATAGTAACAGTGGATAATAGTCTCTGGGAAGGGAGTGTGACTGTGGGATAGCAGGTATAGTAGGGAGAGATGGTGTCTATAGTAACAGTGGATAATAGTCTCTGGGAAGGGAGTGTGACTGTGGGATAGCAGGTATAGTAGGGAGAGATGGTGTCTATAGTAACAGTGGATAATAGTCTCTGGGAAGGGAGTGTGACTGTGGGATAGCAGGTATAGTAGGGAGAGATGGTGCCTATAGTAACAGTGGATAATAGTCTCTGGGAAGGGAGTGTGACTGTGGGATAGCAGGTATAGTAGGGAGAGATGGTGTCTATAGTAACAGTGGATAATAGTCTCTGGGAAGGGAGTGTGACTGTGGGATAGCAGGTATAGTAGGGAGAGATGGTGTCTATAGTAACAGTGGGATAATAGTCTCTGGGAAGGGAGTGTGACTGTGGGATAGCAGGTATAGTAAGGAGAGATGGTGCCTATAGTAACAGTGGATAATAGTCTCTGGGAAGGGAGTGTGACTGTGGGATAGCAGGTATAGTAGGGAGAGATGGTGTCTTTCATACAGTATAGAAGCAAGATTTGCTATGTTGACAATCTTAAAGGAGAAGGAAAGTCCTGCATTTGGGGGTGCCAAATGTTAGGCACCCCCAATTGATTGTTTATGAAAATATCTAAATCAGACTAAGTACGACTACGGGAAAGGAATATAAATGTAGAACTTGTAAAACTATTAATGTTATATACCTAGCCACATGTGTGTGTGGACGACAATATGTAGGGAGAATGGACATTCGTTTTTAATTAAGAGTGTATAGCTTTAAGAAATGTAGAGAATGTATATCCAATTGTCTATAAAGCTAGGTCTCTTTGTATAACACACTTATGCCCTGAAGAAGTGACCCATGTGGTTATGAAACACATAGTGATCATGTAGCATATCACTAAAGCTTTTAATATGATGAATTAAAGAAATCCGGGCAGTGATTATTGTATATGTGTTACCCCCAATTGATTGTATTGACTTTCCTGAAACCCTGAGTAGAAAACTGCACCAGCCCGGAGTTATACCACTGAGCACCACGGAGCAATCCTCTTCCATCTACTGTTTTCTTTGCGCAGCTGCGCATGCGCATTAGAGTGAAAAGCCGAACTTTAACTAAAAAGTCGCTATTTCGTTCTACTGCGCATGTGTTTGCCCCGGGAAATTTGAAGAAAGAAGAAGCTGGAAGAGGATCGCTCCGTGGTGCTCACTGGTGTAACTCTGAGCGGATGCAGTTTTCTGCTGATAGGAGCACTGACCCGGGGTTTCAGGTTAGTCAATACAAACACTTGGGGGTGCCTAACATTTGACACCCCCAAGTGCAGGATGACTTTCCGTCTCCTTTAATACTGAAATATTGGATCTTCTGAATGACCTCCCAGGGCTCTGATGGGCCAAGTCAGCACAATGGGTCTATATCAGGTTACTGAGAGATGACCTGCTACTGTTAAAGATCCTTACTCTTTAGGGACAAGCCATCCGCTGGTATTTTTTAACTTATAAGGGGGCCCTGACCATCAATAGCTTTTTATAACTTGTGTGTGGGGGGGGTTACTTTTTTAGCGCTGATGTCTGTGTGGTCTTTTAACTGTGATGTGGAGTGGGCGGGATATGGGGTGGGGCTTGGGCGTGAGGGTTGTTGTACGGTGGCCCTGTTCCTGCATCTTGGGGATGCCCTCTATCCATTGCAATCTGCAAAGGTTTTTCACGATCTCAGTGCCCAAATGTCTGGTCTGCATAGCAGGCAAGGGCATGTTTTCATTTGTTTTAATCACAGCCCGTGGATTAGATTTATACTCTGAATAAACTGGGATAACGCAACTCAAAAGAAAATTAGACCATCCATGTGACTATGTTACTGTCTGACTTGGTTATCCTGTATGAAGCCATCATTTTATTGGCCTGTGTATAGGGCACAATGATGGCCTCCCTACTATAGAAGTAGCTATTCCCTGAAGAGTGCCTAGAGGGGACCTATCTGATATTCATTCCCATCAATGGCAGAATTACACAAAACATGGATTCTGTCATGATTTTTATGGTATAATTTTTATTACTAGTTTACATTGTTTACATTGCATGTAATTCATTCTGCCATTTAAATGTTTTTTATTGTAATATCACCCTCATCAATTTTACATTCACTAATTTAAAGTATAAGTAAACCTTTAAAATAACTGAATGTAAAATTGATGAGGGGGCTATTCTAAGCACTTTTGTCATTTACATTCATTATTTATTTTGTTTTTATTCCAAGATATTAAGGGATACATGTGCTGTTAATATGAATGACACAATGTTACAACAGCGCCACCTGCTGGTCAGTTTCCCACCAGTCTGACCAAAAAGTAGTCAAGGAAGTTGTCAGGAGAAAGAAAGAGGTTGTTCTGATCTTCTTCTGCTTAGGAAAGATGTGAGAAAGGTTTCTAATTCTTTTCCTAAATGACAAAAGTGCTTAGAATAGAACTCACATACAGTAAATAACCCTTTAATGGGCTCAGAGGCAAAATTTGCAACCAGGTCCACTCATCCCTTTCCCCAGAACTGTCCACCAACCCTATTGCCCTCCTAGATTATTTGTCATGTTTATGAGACAGCTGATATTTGCACCTGTTTTGGCATAACCATAGGTGTAAAGATACGGGAATTCTGTTGCATTGTGGGAATGTTTTGTAAAACTAAACCTTTGTGTTCAGGGCCGGACTGGGCCCACAGGAACTCCTGTCCAAGGCTGCTATGCCCCCTTCGGATCCCCTACTCCGATGCTGCGCAAGCACAAAAGGAGCTGCGCGGAGGTGTGAGCGGTGCAGTGCCGCAAATTTCGGGAGAGGGGGTCTGGCCCCACCGGGTTTTTTCCCGGTATCCTGCTGGACCAGTCCCACCCTGTTTGTGTTTTGCCAATAAACAGCATGAGATGTCTACTAACAATGACTATTTTGTCAGGCAAACAGACATGTGGTGAGCAGAGGATAATCCTTCTTAGTAATACCAAGAGCAGCCACTTAATTCCCATATAATTAGCTGTTGTAGTGAGCAGCAATCCTTACACACCCACACATTATACTCACTCGCTGTGAAAATGTCACTGTTTGTTATGTTTCTATAGAGCTGTATGAGAAACATGAAGCCTAACACAGATTCGCTGTAGGCACTGCTCAGAAAATCTCACATAACTTGCTTTAGGGAGGGCATTTCTCATATATCTCTGTAGGGGAAAAGTGATAAACTGGAGCATTTTAAAGGAATTCTGTCATGATTTTTATTATGTCATTTTTATTTTTAAAATACACTGTTTACACTGCAAATAATTCACTCTACAATATAAAATGTCATTCCTGAACCAGCAAGTGTATTTATTTGTAATATTGGTGTGTAGGGGCATCTCAGGTCAGTTTGCCTGGTCATGTGATTTCAGAAAGAGCCAGCACTTTAGGATGGAACTGCTTTCTGGCAGGCTGTTGTTTCTCCTACTCAATGTAACTGAATGTGTCCTAGTGGGACCTGGATTTTACTATTGAGTGCTGTTCTTAGATCAACCAGGCAGCTGTTATCTTGTGTTAGGGAGCTGTTATCTGGTTACCTTCCCATTGTTCTGTTGTTTGGCTGCTGGGGAGGGAGGGGGTGATATCACTCCAACTTGCAGTACAGCAGTAAATAGAGACTGTAGTTTATCAGAGCACAAGTCTCATAACTGGGGGTACCTGGGAAACTGACAAAATGTCTAGCCCCATGTCAGATTTTAAAATTATAAAAAAAATCTGTTTGCTCTTTTGAGAAATGGATTTCAGTGCAGAATTCTGCTGGAGCAGCACTATTAACTGATGCGTTTTGAAAAAAAAAATATGTTTTCACATGACAGTATCCCTTTAAGCCACACACTGCTCTGAGAATTACAATAGGCCCTGGCATTTCAGGTACACAGAGGCCCAATCAGCCCACATAGAGGCCCAAACAGCCCCCACCAGCCCACTAAATACTGACTTTCTATGGGACCTTATAGCAGCCCCTCTGACATTTGCCAGAACCCACAGATTGCCAGTCCGGGCCTGCTGAGGGGTAACAACGCTGGGAGCGATCAGGTGGGGGGTAACAGTGCTGGGAGCAACAGTGCTGGGGGGTAACAGTGCTGGGGGGTAACAGTGCCCTCCCCTACAGCCTCATACTTCTGTTTAGTATTTACCTTGCACTTTGTGACTAACTGGTGTCTTTTTTCTGTACCCCAGGCCCTTGCTTGTGTTTACTATAAGCCCTTCATTATTCGGTGAATGTCTAAGCAACAAATGATACTTAAGGTGCTAAACAGCAGCAGCTAACTCAGTGATCCCCAACCAGTAGCTTGTGAGTAACATGTTGCTCTTCAAAGCCTTGAATGTTGCTCTCAGTGGCCCCAAATGCTTGGAAGTAAGTTTTAATTGCATAAAAACGAACTATATTGCCAAGTATAGTCTCCTGTAAAATGCCAGTCCACATAGGGGCTACCAAATAACTATCACAGCCCTTATTTGGCACTGCAAGGGACTTTTTCATGCTTGTGCTGCTCCCCAACTCTTTTTACATTTGAATGTGGCTCACGGGTAAAAGGTTGGGGACCCCTGATCTAACTGAATGGGCCCTAGGAGCAGTACAACAGTGAGCAGATCTAATCATCTAATCATCAATTAGCAGACGTCACACATCAGACCAGTTCATGTGTCGTTTAGATTAAGTTGGGGTTAAGTTACACAACATCAGATAATGGGTCACTCGCCCATCTATAACCACAGGGACTGGTTGCACCGATACCACTGCAGACAGAATAGAAAGAGCAACCACTGCTGCTCGGCTTAGTGGTAACCAAGAGTAATTATCAGTAATAGCCCCCAAAGCATAACATTTGTGACACCCCCATTAAGTTTTCTTTTTTTGTAAAACCAAGAGAAAAACTGCTAATTTGGTGCAGGGGCCAAGGGGCATTTACAGTATTGAGTATTAAGAGAAGATCTTTCATTTCCTTGGAATAGATGACAAGAGATAAAGAATGCAGAGAAGGACTTGATTAAAGCAATTGAATATCCAATGAAATGTAATTTCTGCTGAACTGTTCAGTGCAGACTGTGTTATGACATTAAAGGATAAGTAAACCTTTACAATAAGTGCATTTAAAAAAGAAATAGGCTGCTCTGATGTTCTTCTGCTTAGGAAAAGAAACATTTCTCACAAATTTCCAAAGCAGAAGAAAATCAAAGCTGCCTCTTTCTCCTGACAACTTCCTTGACTACTTGGTGGTCAGACTGGTGGGAAACTGACCAGCAGGTGGCGTTGTTGTAACAAATTACATTCAGTTTGTGCTGATTTACAGCTGGTGAGCTAAATGTCTGATATTTGTGAAGCTGCTCACCAATTGTTGAGAAATCTTTGCTGTATTTCTTCATGTGAATACAGCCCCCGGGGATAACATCCATGTACTGAATACATTAATATAAAGCTATTCTAAGATATTTGTAATGTTCACAACAAACAGTTCTTCAATTAGTAGAAAGAAAATCATCAGCAAAAGCTCCAGAGTATGAAAGCAGTTGGGTTTTGGTTTATTTATTCAGAGATTTCCTTAGGCAAAGGATACATGGTACAACATCCAGCTAGTCAAAATCAAATTGTAGTTGTTTATAAATCTTGGAGATAAGATCAGTGTTGGTTTTGGCTGCAGCTGCACCAGAGAAGCAGAGAGGATAGAGCAAGCACTTTGTATATAGAGTCAAATGCAGTATTTAGAGTGCCCAGTAAGGGGTGCTGGTTTGGGCCAAACAGAAAGCTGTGATACGTACTGTATATATATATATATATATATAAATATATATATATATATATATATATATATATATATATATATATATATATATATATATATATATATATATATATATATATATATATATATATATATAAAGTGGAAAAAAAGATAAGGACCGCACTGCTCACCGTTCCCCCCTCAATTCAGGTGCACAGTCCAACAGTGTCCCCACTGTGAATTCAACGAAAAACTCAGGAAAAAAGACGGCACTTCTGAAAGTTGGGATTTATTGGGGTTCCTGCAAGTAAACCTTACGCGTTTCGGGAGTTATCCCTTAGTCATAGGTCAAAAGTTCACTTGTTACAGCTGGGTTTTTTATACACAAGGTGATGATGCCCTCTAGTGGGCTATCAATAAAATTACAACTTTATTTAAATCACTTAAAATCTGAAACAAAGTGAAACATAAAAACATTTTTAAAAAAATGTTAAAAAAAATTAAAAATAGAGAGGCAGAATATCTGCATTATCCCAGCTACAGAAGCTGTCTCGACAGTTTGTTTGGTTTTTAATCACCTAATGAACACTGTTCTCAGGAAATTTTTTTTTAAAAATGTTTTTATGTTTCACTTTGTTTCAGATTTTAAGTGATTTAAATAAAGTTGTAATTTTATTGATAGCCCACTAGAGGGCATCATCACCTTGTGTATAAAAAACCCAGCTGTAACAAGTGAACTTTTGACCTATGACTAAGGGATAACTCCCGAAACGCGTAAGGTTTACTTGCAGGAACCCAATAAATCCCAACTTTCAGAAGTGCCGTCTTTTTTCCTGAGTTTTTCGTTATATATATATATATATATATATATATGTTTTAGGCATAAAGAGATGAATTGACATGTTACAATGAGACTAATTAAGCTACAGAAAGCTACATTGTGTTGAAGACCTAGTCCTGGCAGGGTAGACATTGCCTTCGCCCATTCTTCCCCCAGAAGATTTCTATTCCTCCATATAACCCTCCCTATAACTCCTCCTATTGCTCCATATAACCCTCCTTATAACTCCTCCTATTGCTTCATATAACCCTCCCTATAACTCCTCCTATTGCTCCATATAACCCCTACCTATAACTCCTCCTATTGCTCCATATAACCCTCCCTATAACTCCTCCTATTGCTCCATATAACCCTCCCTATAACTCCTCCTATTGCTCCATATAACCCTCCCTATAACTCCTCCTATTGCTCCATATAACCCTCCCTATAACTCCTCCTATTGCTCCATATAACCCTCCTATAACTCCTCCTATTGCTCCATATAACCCTCCCTATAACTCCTCCTATTGCTCCATATAACCCTCCCTATAACTCCTCCTATTGCACCCTATTGTGTTACATTAAACGTTGATCAAGTAGCAGTTAGGCAGGTTAAAAGGTTGAACTTGATGGACGTGTGTCGTTTTGCAACCTAACTTACTATGTTACTATGATATTATCTGTACTGGTAACTGTGTTGCATTTTTTTTGTTCCCCCTGTAACGTAGGTGGGAGAAATTATTTTGCCTGTAGACAATGTATTTATTAACTTGCAAAAAGGGAGCAAGAGTTGCCAAGAAAATGTAAATGTTGTGCCGGAGGGGTCGGCATAAGGATCTTGGATTTAATTAAATTTCACATCTTCCTCTGGGCTGTGATGTCAGAGTTATTAATATACATCATGCTTATGGCATAATTATTCATCCAGGTGCATTAATAGATTCAATATGTATAAATATATTTATATATATGGTGCATATTGATGACATAAAGTGAGAGCGCTCATGATCCATAAATGCTACTTACCCTTAAATTGAATGAACCAGCCCCAGATGCTGCTACAGATCCACCCTCAGCACATAGTCTGCCCCGTGTATATTATAGAACACAGAGTTTGTCTTTTTAAAAGATCTCCCCTAGGGCTCCCACATTTTGGGAAATAAAAAATGGAGGCACGAAACAGAGGAGAAGTTTTCCGTGGATAATTCACCTAGAAAAAAAAATTGTTGAGCTTCAAAATTGACTTGCACACAAAATATTGTTGTGACGCCCATTGACTTTAATGCATTTAGACAAAAGTTGCGCATAAAAAAATTGTCACTCGTGTCAAAATTGTCTTGCGTCAAAATTATTTTGACGCCCATTGACTTCAATGAGTCTCAGGAATTTTTCACCGTTTCACAAATTTTTCACTGTTTCACGGATTTTTCACCGTTTCGCTAATCAAAACGGGACAGATTTGCCCATCACTATTTATAAACACTGGGCAGTTATCCATGGCAGCCAATAAAATGATTGCTTTCAGTATTCAACTGGCAGCTGGCTGAAAAAAGCTAACCACTGATTGGCTGCTATAGATTACTGTCCTGGAGCAAATTTGCCCTTTGTTTAGAAATGAGCCCCACTGACTCTCAAATGTTGCCCTTTTTTGACGCTTTGATGCTTCCAGCCATTCAGTGCTTTGGGCCAGTCCAGCAGTTTGAAAAACCCTGACCTACAAATTCTTGACCAAATATCTGATCTCAATGGCTTGCCTGAACCCAAACAGGCAAAAAAACCCTCTTTTCCTTTATATCTGATAGATCAGGAGCTACATTGCCCGAATGACTACAAGCTGGAGTGATGGAGCACAAGCTAGATTGACTGACAGCACACACACTAGACTGCTTGTTTACAAGTTAAACTGACTAAATTATTCATTCTGTAGTTTAGCTAGGAGGCATAATCTGATTAAATACCCTTTGCACCTCTAAGGGCAGAGACAAACGTTGCTATTTCGGGAGATTAGTCGCCCATCGACAAAACAATACTTTTCTCCCCGAACTGCCTTCCCGCTGGCTAGAATGTAAATCGGCAGTGGGATGGCACTCATAACGATTCATTTTCCGAAGACGCCCGAAGTTGCCTCACGAGGAAACTTCTGGCGACTTCGGAAAGCGGAAGCTATCCGAGTGCCATCCCGCCAGCGATTTATTAAATTCTAGCCGGCGGGAAGGCAGTTTGGGGTGATTAGTCGCCCCGAAGAAGAAGCGATTTGTCGCTGGGCAACTAATCTTTAGAAATAGCAGCGTGTGTCTCTGCCCTAACAGTTGCTCAAAACATGGAATTAATAACAAATAGATTTAAAATAAAAAAAAAAAAGACAGAAGGCACAAAACATTTTCATAATAATCCCAATATTCTGAAATCATGTTGCACCCTACACCTTAAATTAATTTTGGTGTTACCCCATCCCCTTAACCAACAGTAAAGATATTTGACTTTGGTTGCTATGGGTTACAAGAAACATTACTGCTTATGTCAATATTCTTTTGTTGGACACTGTGTGGGGTCTGAGCTCCCAGAATGCTGTGTGCCGGGTGTTTCATGGGTACAGGACAAGGACGAGCTTTGTGTGTAATCCTGTAACTAATGTCATTACCCAGTGCAGTTAATTTAGCACTAACCAGGCAAATCCCCCTCACTGTGAATACAATGGGGCCCTTAGTGGCAGGATTATTTTCAGTACACATTGCAAGTCTGTCAGATGTGCCCCCCACAACCCGCTGACATTTCTGATGTAGCGACATAAATCATGACTTGTGTGGACTTTGCTTCTCAGGAGGCTCCTGTTCTCTGCTAGGCCCATGTAGGCCGAGACCAGGCTAGAGTGATTCTGTAAGAATTTTGTGGAGGAATGTTCCTGTGGGCCTGTTTGCAGAGTCAATACAGAGCCTTATTGTTCCGCAGACATTTACTAACCCGAATGACACTCCGGCTCTCCCTCCCTTGGTCACATATTGGCCGGGAATGCAGACAGACCATTCTTTTGTCTTATTAGCCATTACAACTATCCCCCGCTGCTCTGCTGACAATGGGCAGAAAAGTTTAATGTGTTAGAAACGTAAATGCGGTCAAATCCATCTTTCTTTCAGAATTTCTGTGGCCTGTGCCCTTTAGAGAAAGGCATGGAAATAGCGGTTTCACTGCACTTGTGCCTGGGGTAACCACAATACAGAGATTGACTGGGCCAGCCGTTTGGCTCCTACATTGCATGAATGCTTTAATCCTACAGCCATTGCACTGACGCTGGTCCTTTTGACTTCAGGGCTGAATGGATTCCACTGCCAACAATGCTGAACACTCCAAGGGAACAGAAACAGCGGCTGAAACGACTAATGGATACACAAAAGTCATGATTATCCTGTAAATTGTATCTTTATAAAGAGTGCTTAGCCATGGCAACAATTATAATCGGTGCTATCTGATGCAATATTTGTCCAAACCTCCCAACATTTGAAAAATTAAAAGAGAGACAAAAACATCAGGGACGCATATCAAGGCAAATTTATTTGGACCATGCCCATTTTATGGCCACACTCCAAGTACCATGCCCATTTATAGCCACGCCCCTAATCACCAGGCCCATTTTATGGCCACACCCCCTAATTACCATGTCCATTTATAGCCACGCCCCTAATCATCAGGCCCATTTTATGGCCACACCCCCTAATTACCATGCCCATTTATAGCCACGCACCTAATTACTGTGTAAATTTTACAAAATCTGTCAGGTTATGGAATTTTGAACACATTTCTTGTATTCCAGGGCCATGTTTGACGTGTTCTAACAGTTTTGCTAATGAAGGTGAAATTGCCATTTAAGCTGTGAGTTTCCACAAGAGATTTGCGCATCTTAAACAGCTGCAATAGTTTCTTTGCTTATGTGAAATTATGACAAATGTATCTAAGTGCAGCTGCTCAATGTTCTGGTCTCTCCGCCAGAAAACCTCTTATTCTAATTACGTTTCAGAAATGTTGTATCTTTTTCTGGCGTCAGTGCAGGAGATGAAACAGGAGAAAAAACTTGGGACATTTCAGTAAGAACGTCGGGGCTGTAAGCTGAGCTGTCAGAATCGGCAATGTCCTGTAGCAAATGGGACAGTTGGGAGGTATGTTTGTCACATGACTCTGAAATTTGTGTATTATAACAAACATGGTGCTCCCTGATATTAGAAGTCACCTTAGAGAACCTGTAGAGAGAGATTATACGTTCACAGATTTCTTCAGTGACTTCTAATATGCTTATAATTTACAGTAACAATTATCATTAACATTATCCCTTAAAATACACAAATGAGACTCAGAGCCTTGCGTTTTTATATGGTCACAGAACAACCCCTCAGTGACTTCTAATATCCTTATCATTTACAGTAGGGGGTACATTATCACTTATAATACATGAGTGATACTCAGAGTTCCCTGTATAACTCAGCCTGCAGCCTTGTGCCTTTATATGGTCACAGAACAACCCCTCAGTGACTTCTAATATCCTTATCATTTACAGTAGGGGGTACATTATCCCTTATAATACATGAGTGATACTCAGAGTTCCCTGTATAACTCAGCCTGCAGCCTTGTGCCTTTATATGGTCACAGAACAACCCCTCAGTGACTTCTAATATCCTTATCATTTACAGTAGGGGGTACATTATCCCTTATAATACATGAGTGATACTCAGAGTTCCCTGTATAACTCAGCCTGCAGCCTTGTGTCTTTATATGGTCACAGAACAATCCCTCAGTGACTTCTAATATCCTTATCATTTACAGTAGGGGGTACAATATCCCTTATAATACATGAGTGATACTCAGAGTTCCCTGTATAACTCAGCCTGCAGCCTTGTGCCTTTATATGGTCACAGAACAACCCCTCAGTGACTTCTAATATCCTTATCATTTACAGTAGGGGGTACATTATCCCTTATAATACATGAGTGATACTCAGAGTTCCCTGTATAACTCAGCCTGCAGCCTTGTGTCTTTATATGGTCACAGAACAATCCTCAGTGACTTCTAATATCCTTATCATTTACAGTAGGGGGTACAATATCCCTTATAATACATGAGTGATACTCAGAGTTCCCTGTATAACTCAGCCTGCAGCCTTGTGTCTTTATATGGTCACAGAACAACCCCTCAGTGACTTCTAATATCCTTATCATTTACAGTAGGGGGTACATTATCCCTTATAATACATGAGTGATACTCAGAGTTCCCTGTATAACTCAGCCTGCAGCCTTGTGTCTTTATATGGTCACAGAACAATCCCTCAGTGACTTCTAATATCCTTATCATTTACAGTAGGGGGTACAATCTCCCTTATAATACATGAGTGATACTCAGAGTTCCCTGTATAACTCAGCCTGCAGCCTTGTGCCTTTATATGGTCACAGAACAACCCCTCAGTGACTTCTAATATCCTTATCATTTACAGTAGGGGGTACATTACCACTTATAATACATGAGTGATACTCAGAGTTCCCTGTATAACTCAGCCTGCAGCCTTGTGCCTTTATATGGTCACAGAACAACCCCTCAGTGACTTCTAATATCCTTATCATTTACAGTAGGGGGTACATTATCCCTTATAATACATGAGTGATACTCAGAGTTCCCTGTATAACTCAGCCTGCAGCCTTGTGTCTTTATATGGTCACAGAACAACCCTCAGTGACTTCTAATATCCTTATCATTTACAGTAGGGGGTACATTATCCCTTATAATACATGAGTGATACTCAGAGTTCCCTGTATAACTCAGCCTGCAGCCTTGTGCCTTTATATGGTCACAGAACAACCCTCAGTGACTTCTAATATCCTTATCATTTACAGTAGGGGGTACATTATCCCTTATAATACATGAGTGATAGTCAGAGTTCCCTGTATAACTCAGCCTGCAGCCTTGTGCCTTTATATGGTCACAGAACAACCCCTCAGTGACTTCTAATATCCTTATCATTTACAGTAGGGGGTACATTATCCCTTATAATACATGAGTGATACTCAGAGTTCCCTGTATAACTCAGCCTACAGCCTTGTGCCTTTATATGGTCACAGAACAACCCCTCAGTGACTTCTAATATCCTTATCATTTACAGTAGGGGGTACATTATCCCTTATAATACATGAGTGATAGTCAGAGTTCCCTGTATAACTCAGCCTGCAGCCTTGTGCCTTTATATGGTCACAGAACAACCCCTCAGTGACTTCTAATATCCTTATCATTTACAGCACTGAGTACCATTACTACTACCTATGTGCAACATTCATATTTTGTAAAGCTAAGGGTCAACTGGTGTTTGTCTTTGGGGTCTGATCATGCCGCATCCAACACAAAAAAAGATATATATATATATATACTGTACATAATACAATAGAAGACCTCTTTTTCATTTTCCTGAGGAACATGAACAGTCAACATAAGTATAGAAAGAGTAAAATGCAGAGAAAAACAAACAGTGCTGTGTCAGAACAAACATAATTGGTGTAGGGTCTGGGAAACCATAATTCCCGAATACATAAAAGTGGGGTTCTAGTGTACACCTCCATACTCACATCATGTCATTAGGACATAACTGAACTCGCATTCCCATCTCCCGGCATTTGGTACAAAGATCGCATTAAAAGCACAAAAAATGTGAAAAATGAATGCATATAAAGGTCAATCTGCTTTAGGCCACAGAATGTTTATAAACCTTTCACTCCTCACCTCTTCTGTACTCTGGGCATCTGTCATGTACAGTTTGAGCTGACAATGTGCCCAAGGCTATCGGCTGCACAGAGACAGAAGAGCTTGTGTGTTCCTTCACTTTACCCTTAAACTCTCTGACAGCCAAACCTGATGTTTATGTTCTATAAACATAAAATAGTATCTTTATTTTACATCCAAATAATGTGTAATAAACTTTTACACGTGCTATTTTCTTCAGTTTATGGGTAGGAAGCCTTTGGATTCTAGGGGGTATATTTATCAATGGGTGAAAGTGAAACTTTATGCTTTGATAAATACGCCTTTCAAAATCCCATAGAAATGAATAGAGAGTGGTGGAATTTTACTCTAGAGGACTGTGGACGAACTTTAACTTCGCTGTTTGATAAATATACCCCTAAGCATTTCCCATATTCACCTCTTGAATGGAGATGATGCCACGGTTCAAACTGGGCCAGCGGGACACCCAGGCTGCTGATCTCCCTCCCCTATGGCTGTGGGATAGTAGGTATAGTAGGGAGAGATGGTGTCTATAGTAACAGTGGATAATAGTCTCTGGGAAGGGAGTGTGACTGTGGGATAGCAGGTATAGTAGGGAGAGATGGTGCCTATAGTAACAGTGGATAATAGTCTCTGGGAAGGGAGTGTGACTGTGGGATAGCAGGTATAGTAGGGAGAGATGGTGCCTATAGTAACAGTGGGATAATAGTCTCTGGGAAGGGAGTGTGACTGTGGGATAGCAGGTATAGTAGGGAGAGATGGTGCCTATAGTAACAGTGGATAATAGTCTCTGGGAAGGGAGTGTGACTGTGGGATAGCAGGTATAGTAGGGAGAGATGGTGCCTATAGTAACAGTGGATAATAGTCTCTGGGAAGGGAGTGTGACTGTAGGATAGCAGGTATAGTAGGGAGAGATGGTGCCTATAGTAACAGTGGGATAATAGTCTCTGGAAGGGAGTGTGACTGTGGGATAGCAGGTATAGTAGGGAGAGATGGTGTCTATGGTAACAGTGGATAATAGTCTCTGGGAAGGGAGTGTGACTGTGGGATAGCAGGTATAGTAGGGAGAGATGGTGTCTATGGTAACAGTGGATAATAGTCTCTGGGAAGGGAGTGTGACTGTGGGATAGCAGGTATAGTAGAGAGAGATGGTGCCTATAGTAACAGTGGGATAATAGTCTCTGGGAAGGGAGTGTGACTGTGGGATAGCAGGTATAGTAGGGAGAGATGGTGCCTATAGTAACAGTGGATAATAGTGTCTGGGAAGGGAGTGTGACTGTGGGATAGCAGGTATAGTAGGGAGAGATGGGCCTATAGTAACAGTGGATAATAGTCTCTGGGAAGGGAGTGTGACTGTGGGATAGCAGGTATAGTAGGGAGAGATGGTGCCTATAGTAACAGTGGATAATAGTGTCTGGGAAGGGAGTGTGACTGTGGGATAGCAGGTATAGTAGGGAGAGATGGTGTCTATAGTAACAGTGGGATAATAGTCTCTGGGAAGGGAGTGTGACTGTGGGATAGCAGGTATAGTAGGGAGAGATGGTGTCTATAGTAACAGTGGATAATAGTCTCTGGGAAGGGAGTGTGACTGTGGGATAGCAGGTATAGTAGAGAGAGATGGTGCCTATAGTAACAGTGGGATAATAGTCTCTGGGAAGGGAGTGTGACTGTGGGATAGCAGGTATAGTAGTGAGAGATGGTGCCTATAGTAACAGTGGGATAATAGTCTCTGGGAAGGGAGTGTGACTGTGGGATAGCAGGTATAGTAGGGAGAGATGGTGCCTATAGTAACAGTGGATAATAGTGTCTGGGAAGGGAGTGTGACTGTGGGATAGCAGGTATAGTAGGGAGAGATGGGCCTATAGTAACAGTGGATAATAGTCTCTGGGAAGGGAGTGTGACTGTGGGATAGCAGGTATAGTAGGGAGAGATGGTGCCTATAGTAACAGTGGATAATAGTGTCTGGGAAGGGAGTGTGACTGTGGGATAGCAGGTATAGTAGGGAGAGATGGTGTCTATAGTAACAGTGGGATAATAGTCTCTGGGAAGGGAGTGTGACTGTGGGATAGCAGGTATAGTAGGGAGAGATGGTGTCTATAGTAACAGTGGGATAATAGTCTCTGGGAAGGGAGTGTGACTGTGGGATAGCAGGTATAGTAGGGAGAGATGGTGCCTATAGTAACAGTGGATAATAGTCTCTGGGAAGGGAGTGTGACTGTGGGATAGCAGGTATAGTAGGGAGAGATGGTGCCTATAGTAACAGTGGATAATAGTCTCTGGGAAGGGAGTGTGACTGTGGGATAGCTGGTATAGTAGGGAGAGATGGTGTCTATAGTAACAGTGTATAATAGTCTCTGGGAAGGGAGTGTGACTGTGGGATAGCAGGTATAGTAGGGAGAGATGGTGCCTATAGTAACAGTGGATAATAGTGTCTGGGAAGGGAGTGTGACTGTGGGATAGCAGGTATAGATGGGAGAGATGGGCCTATAGTAACAGTGGATAATAGTCTCTGGGAAGGGAGTGTGACTGTGGGATAGCAGGTATAGTAGAGAGAGATGGTGCCTATAGTAACAGTGGGATAATAGTCTCTGGGAAGGGAGTGTGACTGTGGGATAGCAGGTATAGTAGGGAGAGATGGTGCCTATAGTAACAGTGGATAATAGTGTCTGGGAAGGGAGTGTGACTGTGGGATAGCAGGTATAGTAGGGAGAGATGGGCCTATAGTAACAGTGGATAATAGTCTCTGGGAAGGGAGTGTGACTGTGGGATAGCAGGTATAGTAGGGAGAGATGGTGCCTATAGTAACAGTGGATAATAGTGTCTGGGAAGGGAGTGTGACTGTGGGATAGCAGGTATAGTAGGGAGAGATGGTGTCTATAGTAACAGTGGGATAATAGTCTCTGGGAAGGGAGTGTGACTGTGGGATAGCAGGTATAGTAGGGAGAGATGGTGTCTATAGTAACAGTGGATAATAGTCTCTGGGAAGGGAGTGTGACTGTGGGATAGCAGGTATAGTAGAGAGAGATGGTGCCTATAGTAACAGTGGGATAATAGTCTCTGGGAAGGGAGTGTGACTGTGGGATAGCAGGTATAGTAGGGAGAGATGGGCCTATAGTAACAGTGGATAATAGTCTCTGGGAAGGGAGTGTGACTGTGGGATAGCAGGTATAGTAGGGAGAGATGGTGCCTATAGTAACAGTGGATAATAGTGTCTGGGAAGGGAGTGTGACTGTGGGATAGCAGGTATAGTAGGGAGAGATGGTGTCTATAGTAACAGTGTATAATAGTCTCTGGGAAGGGAGTGTGACTGTGGGATAGCAGGTATAGTAGGGAGAGATGGTGCCTATAGTAACAGTGGATAATAGTGTCTGGGAAGGGAGTGTGACTGTGGGATAGCAGGTATAGTAGGGAGAGATGGGCCTATAGTAACAGTGGATAATAGTCTCTGGGAAGGGAGTGTGACTGTGGGATAGCAGGTATAGTAGGGAGAGATGGTGCCTATAGTAACAGTGGATAATAGTCTCTGGGAAGGGAGTGTGACTGTGGGATAGCAGGTATAGTAGGGAGAGATGGGCCTATAGTAACAGTGGGATAATAGTCTCTGGGAAGGGAGTGTGACTGTGGGATAGCAGGTATAGTAGGGAGAGATGGTGTCTATAGTAACAGTGGATAATAGTCTCTGGGAAGGGAGTGTGACTGTGGGATAGCAGGTATAGTAGGGAGAGATGGTGTCTATAGTAACAGTGGGATAATAGTCTCTGGGAAGGGAGTGTGACTGTGGGATAGCAGGTATAGTAGGGAGAGATGGTGTCTATAGTAACAGTGGATAATAGTCTCTGGGAAGGGAGTGTGACTGTGGGATAGCAGGTATAGTAGGGAGAGATGGTGTCTATAGTAACAGTGGATAATAGTCTCTGGGAAGGGAGTGTGACTGTGGGATAGCAGGTATAGTAGTGAGAGATGGTGCCTATAGTAACAGTGGGATAATAGTCTCTGGGAAGGGAGTGTGACTGTGGGATAGCAGGTATAGTAGGGAGAGATGGTGCCTATAGTAACAGTGGGATAATAGTCTCTGGGAAGGGAGTGTGACTGTGGGATAGCAGGTATAGTAGGGAGAGATGGTGCCTATAGTAACAGTGGGATAATAGTCTCTGGGAAGGGAGTGTGACTGTGGGATAGCAGGTATAGTAGGGAGAGATGGTGCCTATAGTAACAGTGGGATAATAGTCTCTGGGAAGGGAGTGTGACTGTGGGATAGCAGGTATAGTAGGGAGAGATGGTGCCTATAGTAACAGTGGGAAGGGACTGTTCATATACAGTCAGATGCCAGTACACACCATTACAGACACATACAGTAAATAGAGTATTTAGAGTTATTCTCTTATGGACAAATTGAAAAGTCCTGTATTCACACATTAGAGCGTGTGCTTGACAGGACAGACAAGGCAGACAGGAACTAACAGATCCTGACACAGACTGACAGATAAAAAACACACTTGAATAAAGGAGGGACATGGTAGGTTCGTGGGTATGACAGTTGTATGAGGGATCAGATAGAGAGGGGCAATGTGTTCCAGCATGCAGTAACTCCTAGAAATGTTTGGTTATATCTTTCCCTTTGCTTCTGGGCAAATCAGTTTTAATCACAACATTGCGGATTTCAGGTTTTTCACATGAAACATAGTTCGCCCCATACAGTTTAATGGCAATTGTCAGGAATCATCAGCCCTGGCACTCAGCCTGCAACTGCCTGAAAACCCCACATTGGATGGAGGAACCTTGGGATTCCACACATTGTTGTAGAAATAAACGATGATGATTCATAGCTAGTAACATTGCTGGTATAGGTGCCTATTTATTGGCTGTGTCTCCTCATAACATATATATTGTCAAGAGACTTCTTTTTCCTGCTTTATAATGGTGTTGAGTAGGTATACGAAGGGGGTTATTTATTAAAGTCAGATTTTTTCTGATTGCACTTTTAAAGGGGAAAACCACAATTTTTTAGTGGGAAAAAACGTAATTTTTCACGATTTATTAAACCCCAATGGCGTTAAAAGTCTGAATAAAAAAGTACTCGAACCTGCCAAGTTCATGTACAAGTCAATGTCCCTAAGATATCCTGATTCGTGCTGGGTTTCCAAAAAAGTTGCGGTATTCAGCGTCAAATCCAAAAAAGTTGCTGTATTTGGGCGTCAAATCCGAGTTTTCTCCCACACAAGAAATTTTCTGAAACTGTTATTGATAAATAGGGGGGAAAATCAGTGCAGATTTGGTCAGAGTGGTTTTCGGAAAATTGTGAGAACTTTTCAGATTTTGATAAATAACCCCTTTAAAGGACATGTAAAGCCTACATTTTCCTACCATGTATATAAGTTGAACATATGTTCCCCACCCAAGCCACATCATTTATACTGCATACACCCCCTCCAATTGCCAGTGCCATCACATTTTCTTAAAACAAATAGCGGCTTTCACCTGGCGGCCATTTTCCCTCTGACACATCATAAGTAACATTGACATGTGTAAGCAGGACATGTATGATGTAAAGTCCATGCAATGCAGAATGCAGGTTTACAAAGGCACAACATACTTTGATAGAAAGTTCTGCTGGGGTTGAGCACTGTAATAGTTAAGCTGAGCTCAGGAGAGGTGGTTAGGAGAAAAAAATCGGAACTAGAGTTTATATTGGAACCATC
Organism: Xenopus laevis; assembly: GCF_017654675.1. NCBI lineage: Eukaryota > Metazoa > Chordata > Amphibia > Anura > Pipidae > Xenopus > Xenopus laevis. The sequence goes on from NC_054376.1 coordinate 122,154,913, forward strand.
AATGCTATCTCTTGATTGGCTGTTAGACTGGAGGGTGTGTTTGCTAAACTGAGCTGAGAAGAACTGAGCATGCTCATAAATCAACAGCCTAAGGAAATTCCAGAGGGAGGGGGCCGAGTGGGTTAGAGGAGTAGAAGGATTTCTAAGTGAATAAGGGGATGCTGCAGCCCTACTGTTAACCTTTTAACAACCAGAGTGGCAGTTATCTAAAGATTTCAAAGAGGCTGTTCACTGATTAAATTTTTGTGAAGGGGGTTTACGTCATTTAATGTTGATTTTGTTACTCTCTATAATTGTACTGAATATCTTTTAATTTCTAATGATCTGTTCGTTCTGTATAACAGGACTGAGTATCTAGATGCCACTCTGTATAATGCGACTCAGTAACTACATACCCATACTGATCTGCTTATGTATAACGGCACTAGGTTTCAAGTTCCAGTGACCAGAATAATTTCAGCCCCTCTTCCCCCTCCATAAAATTCAAGATTGAGTTTTCAAGTTTTTTCTGCCTGTTTGTGTTCCGATGAAACTGGATGCGCTAACGTTGAACTCAATGCAGTAGCCAAGCCGAGCCCTGGAAGTGTTGCTCTCCAGCTCATTACTAGTTATAACATGTTTTATTTCTGGGCTATTTCATGTTTTCTGAAAGATTTGCCATAGACAGATTTCTCTCTTTAAAATGTTTATGACCTTAGCGTATCTTTCCCATACAAAGTCCAGTTGTACTCTGCTTGGGCAGTAAATCAGTCAGACATTAATTACACATCCCCTGGCGGCTCATTCTTGCACTCGCTGCCTGTGGAAGGGAAAGGTGGAAGGGAGGGTGAGACAAAGCTGAGGTGGTGCAGATGGGAAAAGAGGTTTGGTGAAGATAAGAAGTTAAAGGGAAAAGCAAGCCATGGCATACATTTAAAGATCCACTCTTTTATAAAAATTGCCAATCATAGCCATTGTTGGGCTAAATTGGGCTGAATCTCCTGTATGCCCTCAAGCCAACGATGGGATTATAACAGACCTAAGAAGATCAGTCAGAAGAAGAGGACCACATCAATGGTATTTTCTTAATCTAACCTGTGATTTTGGTGTAGATATACAGTAGGTTGGTGTAAATATAGGTTGGAACAAGCATGGTCATACCATTAATATTGGTCATTCCAGAAGTTTAGAGGCTAGCGGTAAAAGAGAGACAGGGTGGTAGTTGGGTCCAGTGTAGCCTTTTTCAGGATGGACTTGACAAAGGCCTTTTTGAATAACAAGGGGAAAGTAGCGGAAGTTAGTGAGGAATTGAATATATGAGTAAGTACTGGAATAAGGACAGAAGAACACTGTTTTAGTAGAGGTGATGGGATAGGATCAAGTGAGCAAGTTGTTGATAGAGAGAATAGGAGAAGTTTAGAGACTTCAGGCTCAGATATACGATCAAAAGAGTTGAAAATGGAAATAGAAGCTTTAGGGGGAATGAGAATATTGGTATCTGAGGGTGGGAACATAGTTTGTGGATAGAGTCAACTTTGCTTTCAAAGAAGTCAGCAAAGTCCTGGGGGAAGGTTCAGGTGTGTATCATTTGTAGAGGGATGAAGTAGCTAGTTGAATATTGAAAATAAGAGCCCCCTATCCAGGTTCCTGTCTGTAAGCCGCAGAGGAAATTCTTTGATATAAATACAGAGATTCATTTTAGATGTTTAACTTTCAAAAGCACTTATTATGAGTAGTGGAGCAAAAGCTGGATCATTATAAGGTGCTGCACCACACACAGACCATACATTATACACATTCCATACCCCTAGGGAGGAACGGAACATGGATAATTACTCCACCCCATGTAATTCTTTAGATATGTTTTAAAGACACAAAATTTAAAGTTACTATCATTTATTGGAATGGGGGGGGGGGGTATAATGTGGATATACTGATTGATTGCCATTAAATAGACAGGAAGCAATTTCCTTCTGGAGGGGAATTGGCAAAAAGTGACTTGGCTTCCTGTGGATGAACGGTGCCAAAGAGGTTTGGTGTAGAGTATTGTTATATGTCTTCTGAATGAAACAACTATTCATAAATGGATCAGAATGCTGTGACACACAACCACATTCCAAAACCTCAATTTCTTTCAGTCTCTTTCCATAACCTCACAAATTTATCAACAAAGACTCAAGAGACTTTATTATGCAAGATAGAACATGGCAGTTACTGCTCGTGCAAATTCACCTGGTAACACCTCCTCTTACCTTCCAATAGGACTCATGAGTCATTGGCAGGACTAGGTGGTGGGAGTATTAATGTCTATGAACTGGCTAAAACAATAAGAGAAAGGCCAACTTGGAAACTAGAACCAAGTCTTACTTGTCTTTTAACCTTAGTCTGGTTCTTTCTTTGGTGAGCTTTAGGAGCAAATGTATGCAAATCTTAAAATTCTCCTTGACCCTAGCCCAAGAAATGTCATGTATTTTTTATCCATGCTGTTGGGTAGTATATGTCATTTGTCAATACACCCAAAAAAATTTCCTACAGACTTTAATACTATAGTAATGTAAAGATTATCAAGAATGTTTCAGAATTCTTTAGTGGAAAAATAAAAGGATTTCCATCCAAACAAATGATCTTGTGCCCATTGGCTTGGACTCCTGAATATTTTTTATAGTGAAAAGACCACCAACAAGAAGATCTGATAAAAAACCCTAAAAATACAAAAATTTGAAAAAAACAAAAATAACATTTTCTTATCAATCTTGGATGTCTGTTATTAAGGGGGACATTTAATAAAATGAGTTTTTTTCTCATTTAAAAAAAATGCGACTAAACTCCCAACCATGAATGTCCTTAATTTACTAAAAAATCTGAACACATGTGCAGGAAAATGGGCGACAAAATCAGGCAACAGTTCGAATTGTGTAACTTTTTGAATTTGTCGCTTGAAACCCATGACTTTTTCAGACAGTTGCACAAAAACCAGCGTCAAAATGCCCAAAACCCCTTGAAGACTATGAAGGCAAGAAACATCTTCCAATTGTATAAGGGACATCTGCCACTGACTTCTACATGACTTCGACATGTTTTAGCTGGAGTATTTTCAGATTTGGATTTGTCGCAAAATAAAATCCTGGATTTTTTTAGGTACTGTGTTTCCTGCATGAAAATATGCACACAGAGTCAATTTTTAACAGTCTATTGAACTAACACTGGACTGGGATGAAGGCAAGAGGCCACCCATTGAGACCAGAGAAGAAAATACGCCAGTTTCTTCATTGCAAGATTGGTCAATTCATGGAATTCTTCTTCCAAAAGTGATGTTAATGAGTGGTTGATTGGTGGAGTTCAAAAATACATTGATTGCCTTTGTATTAAATTACTTGAAATTGACTTATATTATTAAGATGAAGAAATATTTTAGCAGTGCCTATATTTACCAATATATATTGCTATTCCTAAACCATGAGAATAGATTGTTCCTGTCCTGTAACTGGCAAATAATAAAAAGACATGACTAACAGCCAGTTTTAGCCATTGCCCTCAGAAAACTACATTTCTATAGAAATCTTAAATAAGCTGAGGGGGAAAATAAAAAGGTTACATTGTCAAAGTGATTGGGTTATAATGATGGATTCCTTAACATATAAACAACATGTGTTTTGTTTGGTAAACTCAGTTTACTTTCCCTTTTTGTATCCCATAAAATGGCTTTAAAATTGACTTTTATTTTAACAAAGAGGTTGAGTATAAACAAAAAAAAAAGAACTTATTTAGAGAGAGACAAGATGGGGATTTTGGAAGCCAATGAAAAGGACTGAGAGGAGAAGACACTGAATGCATTGGGTCTAAAGCTGGCCATAGACGCAAAGATCCGATCGTACGAATCAACGTACGATCGGACTTTCCCATCTCCCGACCCTCCACTAACCATTCAGATCAAAGTCTTACCATTCCGATCAAATAAGAACAGATCACCCAATGCTCTGCCCCTGACAGCAATCGTACGATACTTATGTCTGACAACACTAGTGACAGTCTCCCTCTGAAAATCGTACAATCGGCAATACACGCAGAGATATTATCGGCAGGCGACAGAAATTTTCTAACCTGTCCGATCGACCAAACGACCGATCTCCGACGGACGAAAAATGTCGGGACTCTCCACACACGGTCCGAAAATCGTACGAATCCACGATTCGTACGATCGGATCTTTGCGTCTATGGCCAGCTTAAGGATAAGAAATGTCCATTGAGCAATGAATAATCTATTGCCTTCTCTCTCTCACAGAATAAATGGTGATAAATCTCTTCATTTGTTCCAGGTTATTTTCCCATGCAGAGCTGCTGGATACTTAGACAGAGGGGGGCCTTAAAGGGACAGTTTAGTGTAAAAAGAAATAGGCTGTTATGTCCAATGAGATCTGCAGAGGGAGGTAGTGTCCGGCTATTATTTTAGACATCCATTCGCTCCAGTTTTTATAGATTCATTTTTTTTATTAAATATGATTGGTTACAATACAAAGATAATAGAATGCAGTTTTTTTCACGGTTGTGCATGAGATCATCAATAAAATGTACATTTCTTCTGATAATTCCCATGTCTCCTTATTCAAGGATGGATCAGGGTGGTGTAATTAGGAGAAAGGGTCATCTGGATTTTTTCCACTAATCAGATCCTGGGGTCGTTCAAAACTATGAACCCCTGGAAGAAAAGACAAAGGTAGCAAATTAATAATTTACAATCAGAACTTAATAATCATAAAGAAAAGAGAAACAAAAAATAAAGAAAAGAACAATCAGAGAATTTGATGTGGTGCCTCCTGTAACTCTCCTCCGGGTCATAGGGTTCCTCTGAAAGGGAAAGACCTTTTTTTGCATTCAAGTTTATAATTGCCTCCATTGGAGAGCACGTCATTAGGATATTGTAACGGTTGGCATCCTAAATTCAGAACCGATGTTAAGCACCCTGGTCTCGGCACTTGCTTCCGCCTTTAACAACTGCATTTCACCTTGGGAGGAGCCCTCGGCTAATTGGATGCCGCCAGGTCTTCTTAAGAGAGTTGCAAAGCGAGGGGTTCTGAACAAGCAAAGGGGCACAACTGTAGTACAGAGTCTTTTGGGCAAATGTTCACGGTACAAAGCGTAAACAGAATCGTAGTCAGATCAGGCCGGGTCGGGGCAGGCAGAGTACAAAACGGAGTCAGGCATTCAAGGGTCAAACCAGGAGATCAATCAGCAGGGATATAGAATAAGCAAAGTCGGATATCAGGCAGGGGTCAGGATACAGAAGTCAGAATCGTCAAGGGTCACAACAGGAATCAGAATCAAAATTACAGATAGCTACAGCTCAGAAGCACCAGGAACACAATCCTATAACGGGCAATGAACTGCAACCTAAAAATCCCTTTTCTACTGTATAAAAATTTGCATCACATGCCAGCGTGAATGCGCCTATAAAAGAAGACGATGCGCGCCGCGTGCGCTTGAAGGAAACCTGGCCTAAGAAGAGGATGGGCAGAATAGCGGGCGTCCCTGCCGCCCCCCCCCCACTAGACCACCACGGTATGTTACAGATATTACCCATTCTGTATACAATATTGAGTGGGGATCTAAGATGATAATCCTGCTTGACTCCTGTTTGCCTATTGGGCCATATCCCATATCCATTTATTTAGTTGGAGAGGAGGGGCACGGGTTATGTATACATTACCTTTTTGACTAACTCTATTGAAGACATTTTTCATTTTGCACAGCCTATTTACGGTACCCAGATTCATATTTGGTGCATCCCTACAAATATGTTCAATGAATTTGCAAAAATTCACAACTATTTTTGTAAATAAAACGGGGCATTGTTATTGACAGCTTCAAGCAACTTTTGATCTGTTCCTAAGAAATTCATTTTTCTTCCAGGAGAAAAAGGTTTAATTATACCAGGATTTGCTACTATTTATGTAATACTGTTGGTCCCTTTCAAATGTCAAATGTTTTTTTAACAATGATATAAATATTTCAATGGTTGTCACTAATCTGATATTCTCTATTAGTAGTAAGAAAAGCGTGAGGCATGTTTTTCAAAGAAGGTGCTAGAAGGTTCTGGATGTTACACAGCTGTAGGTCTGTGTGTCCTTTCTTGCAAAACAAAGAATGACTTACGTGCACCCCTGAGGCTCAGTTGGATTACCCCAATATTGGCTTGTGTATGGCAGCCGTTACATTTTGATGCCACAGAAAAACAACGTAGAGATTTACTAAGCAATTGCGTTACCCTGCCGCAATTATTCCATCCATTCTGGGCTCTTTGTGGTGAACTGAATTGCTTTAAAAATTTAAAACTGGTTACAATGAAAGGTACATTTTTTTTGAAGTGGCAGCAAAATAAAAAAATGGACCTTATTTCATCAAATGGATGTATTTAAAGAAAAACGCCTCAATTCCACGCCAGTTTCCAGAGCAACTAACTTGCTGCGCTCATTTCATATGGCAATCAAGCCTCAGTCATTTCCCTGTTGGGTCATTCGGGATTCTTTCTTGTAAATAACATAACACATTTTTAATAGTAATTCGTTCAATTTAAATTTGAATTGATTTACAGAATAAAAATGAATTTTAATTATCACATGTTTAAAATCATGGAATAAATTCATTAATTATTTACAAATGTGAGTATGAGGTTATGAAACATATTCATGTTTAATACATAGAACATAATCATACTTAATTAGAAATTAATAAATTGAGGGATTTAATAACCCAAAAGAATAATATTAATTCATAATAATTCATACAATCAACTTTAAATAATTACATCTGAATATTTACAGCAGAAATATTCTGTTGGCGATTACAAAGAAATCACTCCTGGATTTTGGAATACAGAAGATGTACAAACTCGATAGATAGAGAACTGTGGGATCTTAACCTTAAGAAAATGCCTGGGGGAGTTTTCGCAGTTTGACTCATATATTAATGTAGCGCATAATGTCCCACAAGTTCACGCGATAGAACAGTATGGGAGTTAACCACACTTCTCGCATGACTTTGGTTGTGATGTGGAACACGGAAGTTATTTAAACACGGATCGCTATGTAGCCGCCATTCGGCCTTGAGAAAGCCATTTAGCGAAACACGCGTTGGTGGAACTGCTGTGGAATAGTGATGTGCGGGTCAGGGTTGCCCTGACCCGCACCCGACCCTAACCCGCCCTGCTAATGCCAGTGCCCACCCGCACCCGCTTCCGGGGGTCCTTTTATAGACCCGCCGCGCCGATGATGTCACAATGACGTCACAAAAGGGGCGGGGTGAGCAGACGCGACACTATAAAACCAGAATCCGGAAGTCGGATGCTCGCATTTGAAGGTGGCGGGCGGGGAGAGCAGGAGAAGAGCTCAACCCGCACCCACCCGCGAGGAGCACTGCAAGGTCAACCCGACCGGCGGGTATCGGGTCGGCCCGCACATCACTACTGTGGAAACTGTTTTTTTAAAAATTATAGCTTAAAAGCCTTTAATCAAACAACGGAATTGGTCGGGCAGTAGTGGGCTCTAGTTCGAATTGGTATTTAGTTCAATCTCTTTTTTCTCTCTTCTATTGCAGCACTGGGATTCATAAAGGCCCAATGATTTGTGGTTATAGTGAGGGCAAGTTAAAATTGAGGCCACAGTCTTGTTACCCTGCCTTTCTCCCTCTTTGTGGTGTCCCAGGATTAGTAACAATATAGGCAGAAGTTTTTGGGACAACTCCACCTTCTCTTTTTTCCACTTCCCACTATTTTCAATTTGAACTGAATGAATCTATCCTCAAATATTAATTTGGTCACATTGCTGTTTATTATTTAATGAATTACCAATATATGGGTACAATCATCGGCTAGCACTGCACTTTAATAACTGATATTTAGTAATAAGAAATGAATTCATGTAATGGAAATTCATGAATTATTTAATCAATAGCACTGCACTTTAAAGATCAACAATTGAGTTAACATTGTAATCACGTGCTTATTAAACTATCATACCAGCACTTTAATGTATATAGTTTTTTAAGGTAGAATTAGTTGTGTCTCACTTAGTTATTTATTTATTTATTAATTGCACTAGCACTTTAATATAAAATCTGGTAAACTCCAGTACTAAGGTGAAACTTGGAGTGGAATTAATTAAAGTAAGGGTGGTACCTTATGCAGTGTCATTTTGGATTAACACTGTGGGATTTTTAGCTTTGGTGGAAGAGGGGTTCTTTTTCTCTTTTTTTAAATTAATTTTATTCTATCGGAAATCTTCAGACCTCAATTTCACTAAAGCTGGCCATAGATGTTGAGATTTTTAAAAGGTCAGATCCTGATCGTGAGACCACGATCTTCTCAGAACGATCGTACGATCGTACGAATTTACCATCAACTAAAAAGACCAATTTGCCAGGAAAACAAAGGGGAGCTGCCTGCTTGGCCCTGCAAACATAGATAGATTGAACTGGGGCCGACAAAGATTTTTTGACCTGACCGATCAATTTCCCGACAGATGTTGGCCGAAAAATCATAAGATGTACGATCGTTCAAATCCCACTAACCGCACGATAATTTCTAAGGATTGGTCGGCCTTCCCTAAAATCGGTCGTTCGGCAAGAAGAATCGTCGCGTCTATGGGGAGTTTAAGGGGAAAAATTAGCAAGGTGTAATCTCGAGTATCTAATTCCTTTGAACAACATAACACATTACATTAGGAAGCATTTGGTTTAGGTGAACTCAGTCTGCTTTCTCCGCTCTAATATACCCACATTTTAATTAAAAAGCAATATGCAGATACTTATATAAATATATAGATAGAATTTTTTTTTTTTGTTTTGCAGCAAATCCTTATAATCAGTGGATTGGCCATAGTCCTTCAACCTGTTCATCTGAGAAACGTCTAATTACTACAATATTAAATACTAGAGCATGGCCACATATCAATAGGCTCCATCACCAGGAGATGACTCTGCCACCAAGGCAGGTCCGGACTGGGAGTCAAAATCGGCCCTGGCATTCCAAATACACAGAGGCCCAAAAAGTCCTCCACCAGCCCACTGAATAGTGATTGTATATGGGACCTTTCAGCAGCCCCTCTGGCATTTGCCAGAACCCACAGATTGCCAGTCCGGGTCTGCACCAAGGTACTGATCCCACTGCCAACCTTATTTGAAATCATATCCCTTTATTGATCAAACAAAGCAGGGGAGATTTTAAATAAGGTTGGCAGTGGGATCAGTACCTTGGTGGCAGAGTCATCTCCTGGTGATGGAGCCTATTTCCTCTCAATATTCCATCTTACCACCTTCTATCTTGACCCTATTACCTTTCACCCATCCTACTTCATCTGTATTTGCTCCAGCCCTCACTTCACTCTTTACTTTCTCTCTATCTACAGATACAAACCTACCACCAAAAAGCCTTCTTGGAACCCTTCATGTTTTTCCAGTTATCAACCAACTTCCCTTCTTCCCTTTTCAGCAAAATGAGTGGAACATAGACAGTGGACTGCCCCATCATCTATTAACTAACTGCCTACTAGACCCATTACAATCTGGTTTACATCCCCACCACTCCACCGAAAGAGCAGTTACAAAAATAACCTTTTATCTTGTTACAGCTAAATTTAAATGCCCTTACTCCCTTTTGATTCTACAGGTATGGGATGAAATATCTGGAAACCCATTTCCAGAAACCTCTGAATTACAGAAAGGCAGTCTCCAATAGACTCCATTTTATCCAAATAATTTACATTTTTAAACATTTTTCCTTTTTCTCTGTAATAAAAAAACAGTACCTTGTAGTGATGAGCAAAAAAAAAAAAAATTACAAAATTGTTACTGAGACAAACAAGTCGCCATAAGAAAAAAATGGCCATTGACTTTAATGCATTAGGAAAATAAAGTCGCCGATACAAAAAAAAAGTTGCCAACAAAACAAGTCGCAACGAGAAAGTGGCTCATTGACTTTAATACATTTGGAGTAAGAAAAAATTGATGTGCGCGTGAAAAATTGTCACATGTAAAAAGATTTTGATGCTTATTATTGATGCCTTCAATGTGAGTTGCAAATTTTTTGCCGTTTCGCAAATTCTTTGGCGAAGCAAAACAGGACAGATTCTCTGATCCAAACTAAGATGTAATGAATCCTTATTGGAAGCAAAATCAGCCTATTGGGTTTATGTAATGTATACACGATTTTCTAGTAGAGGATGGAGATCCAAATTATGGAAAGATTCTTTATTCATGAAAACCTCAGGTCCAAAGCATTCTGGATAACAGGTCCCATACCTGTAGTAAATATCATTCCTACATTCCTTTGAGGTCCAGGCACTGTCCTGTTCTGAATCTCATCCTATATCTCTTATTGAGGCTTTTGAGTCCCTCAAGCTGACTTCATCTCCTTACCCCATTCAGTTTCAGGTGGAGTCCCTCAAGGCTCTGTTGTTGGACCTACGGTTGTCAACTTTTCTAGAAAAAAACATACTGGCCTTCCTATATTTATATCTTTCTGTTAGTAACATTGGTTTCAGCCAAGTGGCAACCCTACTTGGACCCTCTCCATCTATACTTCAGGTCTTCGTCAGCTGATTGGCTCAACTGAATCATCTTTCAGCAGTTACTCTTTAATACTTAAATCGATCTCTCCTCTCCAGAAGTGCCCTCAATTTAGCGCTGTCTCAAAGCAATACCCTTTTGTTCATTCTCTCATTGCCTAAACTCAACATGGACATAATCAACTGGTTATTTTCGTACATCTGTTCTCCTGTATGAAATAACTATAAATGTTGCTAACTGCCATATAGCCCCAGTTCTCCACGAACCCTGCTAAGGAGCAACAACACATTTTGTATATTTTATTTCATGAATGTATTTGGGGACTCAGTTACTTGTAGTTACACCATTGCATGCATCACAGGTTTATTTATGGGGATACCTGCTGTTGCCTATTTCCCTCACTACCCCTTTCTCTTTTGGGCACTGGCTTTGGGGGGAAAATAAGAATGCAATAAATTAGGGATTCGTCATTTGTCACAAAGAAATGTCATTGAATTCAGAATATCCTAGGAATTTGTGTACTGTCTTGTCAGCAGGGCCGGAGATAGCGAGCCATCTGAGAGGGGGTGAGGCGAGTGGAGATGGTTTCTTTGACAATAAATTGTAGCACCCGCCTTCTGCATGTAATGTAATATATAAGTGATTTATGGCTTTACAACCTGAGCATTCCAGCCAAATTATTGTTAATACATTCCTGTGTATGGCCTGGAGCTGCCATATTGCTTCCAAGTTATAGAGTTCTGTTGACTGACAACAATAGATACATTTTTTGCTCATGTTCTTGCCATTCTTATGTTTACTAAAGGGCAGCTAACCCAATAAATATTAATGAGTACCTAACAATTCCATGCCAGCTGTTGGTTAGCAGGGGAAAGTAAAATGGGCTAAGCTATACCTTCTGCTTTAATTCTACTCTTTAATATAGACTGAGGTATAAATTCTGAATGTTGTATTACGGTCAGTACCATAATGACTTTTCTCTGGTCCCCATTGCTATTTCATCCTGCAACCATCTACCTACAGATCTTCCCTGTCGCTGGATGATATGCAAGAAGCAATAATATATTGGCCAAAGCTGACAAGTAAGATGCTGATCTGTCTGGCTCTGCAAGGAATAGACATCTGTACATGAACATAAATATTGGTAACTGCCCTACCCTCCCAACTCCTAAATATATTCCCCCGTTGACACCCAGGTGCAGAATTAACCAATTCCCTCTGATACATATGCAATTGCCCCAGGGCGTTAAGGAACAGAACACGTCTCCTAATATCCTACAATCTCTCCACCCCCCGCCTCTGATCCTGTGTCATATTCCCCCCCCCCACATCATATTTCATTGAGCAGCAAGGTACAGCAGGCCTTAAAAGCCCTCTAACATAGCACAGATTCCTTCTGCCTGGGGACCCCAAGGCATCAAGGGCCAACAGGTGATACTCGTGAGCTTCTAGGTGTTACCTGATTCTTCTCTCTGGGCCTCTAGTCTTGCAGCCTGTGTTATAACCCTAATTCTTTGTTACAGGTGAAACTAAAGTGCACTTTATAGATACAAAATGTATCTACTATAAATCCCATCATCCCTAGTTAGCTGCTGACTGGCTAATACACCACTATGTGCTAGGCAGACCAAATAATACATTAAATCCCATTTTGAAGAATAATAAATGCATTTTGCCATCTAAGGAGAGTAGGCTGACCATTTGTAAGCATGAAGGTTGGGTGACAGGGGCACAAAGGCTTTCTGAGTCTTATTTTTGAGTGATTATGGGGATTTTTATGCTTCATGTGCATTTGAGTGCCTTTGACTTGTTATTCAGCCACTCACGTTCAGATAGGAGAAAGGCAGAGCTGAAGCAGGTACTTGGTACAGGGAAGGGGTTTCTAGAGTGTAGGGGGCTTAGATGAGTCCTAAAATGTGTGCAATTTAAGTATATATAAATATTCATTCTCCTGGGGTCATTGGGCTCTATACAGATTGTGCTGTGGGGGCATAGGGGCAGTTATACCATTGGTCAGGTGGAAGGGAAGTGGTGGAGCCTAAGCTACCTTATGGTTTAGGAAATGTGTGGCAGAAGCAGCAGGTCTGTCCAGCTGAGCAAACAGAGAAACATGGCTTATTAACTTCAAAGGGTCCTGTTAGAAAAAGCTAAATGGTCCAACATGGGCCACACAATTGCTTAGGCTGGTCAATCAAACATTGCATATAACTTCTCCCATACCTCCAACATCTAATGCTTCTTATGCTCTTTGCCTTGGCATCCTTTATGGATGTGGTTGATCACCCTATACTGTCAGAGGAATGAGCTGTTGACAGCCTGCATCAACAGGTGGAGCTCTAAGGTGAGAAGTTCAAGGTTGCTGACCTTCAGTATCATCATTTCTAGCCCCACGCTCACTTAAGACAAAGGCACCAGTATCCTAAAGGGACATATACAATGGCCCACAGTTCAATTTAATTCACATACTTTGAGCTGATAGATCTGTGGTTGATTGGCTGGATATTGTCTATTGCAGCTGCCTTTGCCCCATCATTTTCAAATATCCATACTCCGTATACTACAGAAAAAGTTATGGACATCAATCTACTGTGAGCCAAGCTCCAAGCATCCAGTTCACAGCAACTGAAGGGCCACAAGTTACTGCACATTTTTCACATACCATTTGCAACTTGGATATAATTGGTAATTTACAGTGAACATGTTGGATGCAGAGATTTACAGCCTTACATATAAATCAGCTATAGAATGACATGTAGGGTGCGTATGTCAGATCAGAACTATTTTGAGAGGAAACATGTTAATTTCAGATTTTAAAATCTAAAATTCTTTATATAAAGCAGGGGTGTAACTACAGAGGAAGCAGACCCTGTGTCTGCAGGGGGGCCCAGGAGGTATAGGGGCCCCATGAGGCCCCAATTTAAACATATATTGGTAAAAAAAGGATAATTATGCTGGGGACCTTAACATTAATTTTCTGTGGGGCCTTTAACATCAAGTTATGCCACTAACAAGTAGAACTATTTGAGAGGGGGGTTGTCTTTAAGTCAAAGGTGCCACTTCTCTATGGTCCATCTATATATAAGGTTTGGAACCCATTGTTATCCCCCAATACTTTTTAGGTGTTCACCTGTGGAAGCCATTGTTATCCGAGTGAAATCTGACAGCTCATTATACATTCTCTTTGGTTCAAAAGAAATGATATATCACAAGGAACGTCTCTTGTATATAAACCTCCTAGATGACTCTACTGGTTTAACAAGATCTTTGGCTTTATTTCAATCAAGTGTCATCAGCTGATATCAGATGGAGGATTAATGATCTAAATGGCTGTAAGCTGGAGATGAGCCAGACACAGGTCTTCAGTACCTCACATCAACTCTGATATAAATAAAAGGACATGTCTTTTTCTAACCGGTGTGGGATCTTTTTACCTCTAGCCGGTAAATCTGTGGTTGGGGTTATAAATGTTCAGCAAACCATCTAATTGTTGGTTACTCTTATATGGAATCTTGCTTATCTGCATATGAGCAACAGCTACCATGATTCCTTGGAAGAGGAAACCTGATCCAAAGACTACAATGAAACTATGTCCTCTGATGAGGACGGTGAGCCTCAAATTATATACATATAATGTGGATTTAGGAGAAATGTCCTACCACTACCTGTAAGGGCCCTTACACATATTGATCTTCATCCCTTTAGAGTAAGTCCACACATGGCGTTTTGGGGAGATTTGGTCGCCTGGTTCCTAATCGCCTACTTTTTGCGGCGACCAATCTCCCCAAACGCCTTCCTTGAATATGTGCCGGCTAAAATGAAAAAAAAATGGGGACACTAATCACACACAGCGGATCATTTTCCGAAGTCGCACGAAGTTGCCTCACGATGAAACTTCGGGCGACTTCGGAAAACGAATTGCCGCGTGTGATTAGCGCTGGCGTTTTTTCATTGTAGCTAGCGCATATTCAGGGAAGGCGTTTGGGGAGATTGGTCACCGCAAAAACGAGGTGATTAGTCGACAGGCGACCAAATCTCCCCAAAACGCCCTGTGTGGCCTGACCCTTAGAGTTGCAACTATCAGGAATCTCCTGATGGTAGAATAATTAATACATGAATTAACTGGCTTGTCTCTAGAAATTAGTAACACAATAGAATTTAATAGGCAATTAATTATCGATAACGCTAATTATTTTGTGCAAGACTTGTGCCTAGGGAAGAAAAACTCCTGGTATTGTCAGAACTTAATACATTCGGGAACAAAATCAACTGAATGTTGGCATAATTGAGGTCTTGAGACAGGGTTGCTATGACATCAAAATTGCCATGGTAAGAGGCGTATGGAGAGCTCTGAGTGCATTAAAGTGTAATCGGGTGGCTGGGTAAGAGTTAATGATAATTCCCTGCTGTTTGCCTTGGGTGAATTCCTGCTCAAGACAGAACAGTTTCACATCTGCTGCATTCGTAAAATTCCCCCATAGACCCTGTGTGTGTCTATGAAACCTTGCAAGATGATCTCTGCTTGTTAATGAAATAGTCAATTTTTTTGTTTTGTGGTAATCAAAAGATCTGTCTTTGGGAGGAGGGCCAATCAGTAGTAACTGCTGTGGACTGAACACACAATGGAGGCCAACAGAACAGCAGTTGTAAGAAGAAAGATGGTGGAAATACTTAGCACCAAGTCACTTTCTGACTGGTGACGTGTTGAGGATGAATTGTATAAAAGAGTGAGATATCTATAGTAAAAGTAGGGGATAAAATCATCTGAGAAGAAACTGTGGATACCAGGTTGTAAATTCTCTGTGTTTTAGAGGGTTTACCCAACCCTCTAATTAGCCTCCCAAACATATTCGGGCGTGTATAACCCCAGCATATGTCATGTCCAATCAAGAAAAAAGATCAACCTATGTTTGTCATGTTTAAGGTCAGGATAGCAAATATCTCTACAGGTATGAGATCCGTTATCCGGAAAACCCATTATCCAGAAAGCTCTGAATTACTGAAAGACTTTCTTCCATAGACTCCATTCTATCCAAATAATCCAAATTTTTAAAAATAACTTCCTTTTTCTCTGTAATAATAAAACAGTGCCTTGTTCTTTATCCCAACTAAGATATAATTAATCCTTATTAAGCCTATTGGATTTATTTAATGTTTACATGATTTTCTAGTTGACTTAAGGTATGAAGACCCAAATTACCCATTATCCGGAAT
The DNA here is from genome assembly GCF_017654675.1 of Xenopus laevis. NCBI lineage: Eukaryota > Metazoa > Chordata > Amphibia > Anura > Pipidae > Xenopus > Xenopus laevis. Next base: position 122,170,660 of record NC_054376.1, read on the forward strand.
GACCCAGGTCCCGAGCATTCTGGATAACAGGTCCCATACCTGTAGTATCTAGTTGGGTGCCAGTTGCTTGTTTCCTCCAGAGATGACCACAATCAGTGGCGGAACTACCGGGGGAGCAGGGGGTGCGAGCGGGCCAGGGACCGCACACCTTCAGGCCCCCCGGCAGTCCGTGTGCCACTGAGAAATGCGGGCTAATGTGGCGGTACGGAGGGGGCGGGGCCCGGTTGCACATCACGCACCAGGGACCGCCCCCCTCAAAAAACGCTACTGACCACAATGGCATAAATGATTAATTGCAGATCCCTGCAAGGATATGAGATGGCAGGAGGAATTAATGTATATGCAATACAAAGATGGTCTAACCAGTGTCTGACTGGAACACCAGGGGCCCACCATAAAAGCTTAGACCAGGGGCCCACTCTCAGTACTAATATTCTTTCTCTTCTCAATCAACCTCTATTCTCCTAGTCTGTTTTCTTTACACTCTATAATCTATTATTCCATCTATTTAGCCTCTTTTTTCTTTAAAAATAGGGAATGGCCATGAAATAGGCCAAAAGTTTAGCAGCATGAGGCCCCCCAGACACCTGGGCCCACCTGGAGTTTTCCTGGTATGCCAGTGGGCCAGTCCAACACTGGGTCTAACCCTCTTTCACTCTCTTAAATGACAGATATTAACATTTGTTAAAAAAAATATACATACACAATGTAGGATCTTTAAGATGAACCCAAAGAAAATCACCTTCAGGCCCTTCTCACTTAAAGGGACTCAATTGAAAAATAGACTTTATGTGAGTGGAAGCAATGTCTAATATGGAGGCCTTTTAAAAAACCATGATGGGGGCCACTATTATGAATTATATTTACAAAAATGTATCCTCACTTTAGGTATTTGCAACCTGTTGTGAATGTTGTGTTGGTGTTTCCTAGAGTTCCCACAAAAATCTGAGCAAAAATTCCAAAATATTCTTATGATACTTCTGATCTTGTAGATGGTGATAAACCTTAATTTGAGAGAAAGTGGGGTCTTTTCTTTGTGGGCAGTATTCCTCCGTCACTACCTTTGGAGAGTTGTGGAGAGTTGATGGAGAATGGTTCTCACGCAGCGATTCACTTTCTAGGGCTATTTGGAAATAGGTTCAATTATAGGGAAGCCTGCATTCCACAAGGCGTGTGACTGTGCATTTAAAGGTTTGCACCAGTGAAGACAACAGTTTCTAATCTATGAGCTTTGTTGGTATTTTACATTTTCTACAAATATTATAGGAAGTTAGTCATTTAATTTTCATGGTACAGTATTCACTGTCAGTTGGTCTATCAATAACCAAGACTAGAGGATGATAAATTATACAATACTGTTGTATAATGAAATCACTTCTATTTTTAATAGCACTTGAAAACCCTGGGGTTAATGTAATAATAACAATGTATAGGTCTAGTTCTAGTAACTCATAGCAACCATTTGTTGCTATGTACTAGGCCAACAGAAGTCACTGTTCAGGCTTTGGGTAAGGTCCAAGTCATTGATTTGAAGTAAACCAAATACAGATGTAGCAATTATTAGCCCAAAAGGGATTCACATTGCTTTGAATTATCTCTCTCTAGTTACACCTTGGAATGTGGCTTAGAAGCAGAGATAGGGAAAGCCTAAAATATCTCTTTGGGATAATTCAGGCTACATGTCTATACACATAAATAAGGCTTCATGCTTGAGCCAGTCGGCTTTACTGTGCATTCATAGAAAAATTCATGTTAACCCGACTAATTACTATACTTCATTATTTACTTGGTTACTGATGTTGAGTAATCAGTTAGCCCTGCCCCAGCTCTTTCCATTAACAGATTCTATATATTATAGAATGGAGTGTATTATAATAAAAATGATAATGGGCCTTTACCATGATTGTAAGGATATTAGCAGTAATAGAGGGATATTAAGAAGTGATGAAGAAATGAGGGCACATGGAAAATAGAAGAATTAGAATAAATAATGGAGCAGACATGATAAAAGTGAAAATATTTAAAATGGGTTATAGCAAAATTCAGTGACTGCAATTAGGAATACATCTATCGTATTCTAAACCACATCATTTGTAATATTACAGTCATGGTTTCTAACAAGCGGGACAGGTTATAGAATTACAAAGAGATACAGGTTCATTGCTATTCTGAAAATCTGGACAGTCAGGTCCTCGTGCCAGCCGAGCTGATTGGCACACGATGTGGGTAACTGAGAGGTAGGAAAATCTCAAGTGTTTTTAGATCTGGTGGGCTGGAATCAGACAAGTGTCATAAAAGAAAAGGCAGGAGGCTGCTAAGATTTGTTAAGTTGGGTAAGAGCAAGGCGCAAAAGAGAAAAGATGACAGAGCAAGGCTTGTTGATACTTTGCACAATCTACAGAGACAAGATCTAGGGATGGTAGTAGAAGGCACAGGTAAATTGGTGGTACAAGAAATCAAGGGATTCTGGTATAAAGGGAAGATGTTGGGTATTAAAAAGAAGGCAAGGCAGTACTACAATTACTTATATGTATGTATGTATAATTATATATATATATATATTCACAATGGAAGATAAAAAACTGTGACATGTAAATCAAGAAGCAGGTGAATAGGAGCTTTAACTAAATAAAAAAGATGGATACCATATTTCAAGGAAACCAGTGGAGACAGAACTGGATGACAGTAGACATAAGTGAGGTTTGTAGAAAATATAGGGAAAGGATGAGCATTAAAGTCAGGAAATTGAAGGATAAATGGGGGTAGGAAAGATATAAAAGATATTAAAGAAATTAATGATGGAGACTGCAAGAGAAAATGGGAAGGGAGAGAAGGGGTCAGACTGAGAGCTGAAGATGAATGGTGGAAGAAAGCCAAGATGGATATTAGGAACAGAGTTGGTTTGGGTTATGGATGGGGAATTGGAGATGGCTGAAGTGAAGGGTAGAGGACTGGGATTAGATGGTCTATATGTGTTATGGGATAGAGGAGAGGCTGAGGGTTCTGGAGGAAGAACAGAAGAGAGATCTTAATGGTTGAAGTAATGAATTGAAGAGAGTGAAGAGAAAAAAGAGTGGTAGTGGTCACAGCAATGGAATGAAACAGGATGGTGATTGGGGGAAACTGGGATACAGAGAATGGGACTGGCAGACTTGAGTAGGAGGGAGAATAAGGATAAGGATATAAGAATAAGGATAAGGATGACATGTCATGATGAAAAGTAATCTGAAATGGACTAATTGTGGACAGAATAGGAAACATGGACAATTTTGAAAAAATAAGAATGAAGCAAAACTGATCATTGAGAAACAGGTGGACTGAAGATGTAATGTCCTGTAGCAGAAGAGTGAGAGTGTCTGAATGAAATAGGGCAAAGAAGACATAAAGAAATATAGGAATGGGGTGAGAGGGCGAGCGAAAGAGAGAACAAGGGAGTATGAGAGTATAATATTGAGACAAAATTAGAGAAAAGGAAACAGAAACAGACAACAATGAAGGATGAGACAAAAGAAAGTTATAGTGGAGGGTACAGAATATAGAGAGTAGAGAAGATAGATAGATAGATCGATAGATAGATAGATAGATAGATAGATAGATAGATAGATAGATGATAGATAGATTGATAGATGATAGATAGATAGATAGATAGATAGATAGATAGATAGATAGATAGATAGATAGATAGATAGATGGATGGATGGATGGATGGATGGATGGATGGATAGATAGATAGACAGACAGATAGATAGATAGATGATAGATAGATGATAGATAGATAGATAGATAGATAGATGGATGGATGGATGGATAGATAGATAGATAGATAGATAGATGATAGATAGAGAGAGAGAGAGAGAGAGAGAGAGAGAGAGAGAGAGAGAGAGAGAGAGAGATAGATAGATAGATAGATAGATAGATAGATAGATAGATAGATAGATAGATAGATAGATGATTGATCATACACAGGATTTCAGCCAGAAGATGACTAGGCAAATAATAGGCATAAATACAGAGAAGTGGAGAGGGACACCCAGAGAGAGTAGCAAGGGGTGTGGGGAAGAAACAGAAGCAGAGGGGAGAGGCGGTCTGTATGAGATGAATAGAGGAGAAAAAGTTAAGGGAGGGGGAGAAAAGAAAGACAGAGAGGGTGGGAGGGAGGGACAGACAGAATAGGAGGACACACAGCCAGACAGCACTTACAGGGAGAAAGCTGATCCCAGTGACATAGCCCAGCGACAGAACAGCACCGCTCTCCTTCCCTCTCATCATTCCACACACATGGACACATAACGGTGGGATTCAGGGACGCTCGCCCTACATGCTGTGTGTTCTACAGATACATTCTGCACTATGGCAAGGTGGATTTTATCACTGGATTGGTGGAAAGCCTCTTTATTTCTGCTATTTCTGCAAGAGCTTCACACAGTAAGAACAGGTACAGCCACACTTCTTCTTCTGACTTTGTGCATTAGTCCCTGCAAGTTGGTTCTACCTTAGTCCCTGCAAGTTGGTTCTACCTTAGTCCCTGCAAGTTGGTTCTACCTTAGTCCCTGCAAGTTGGTTCTACCTTAGTCCCTGCCAGTTGGTTCTACCTTAGTCCCTGCAAGTTGGTTCTACCTTAGTCCCTGCAAGTTGGTTCTACCTTAGTCCCTGCAAGTTGGTTCTACCTTAGTCCCTGCCAGTTGGTTCTACCTTAGTCCCTGCAAGTTGGTTCTACCTTAGTCCCTGCAAATTGGTTCTACCTTAGTCCCTGCCAGTTGGTTCTACCTTAGTCTCTGCAAGTTGGTTCTACCTTAGTCCCTGCAAGTTGGTTCTACCTTAGTCTCTGCAAGTTGGTTCTACCTTAGTCCCTGCAAGTTGGCTCTACCTTAGTCTCTGCAAGTTGTTTCTGCCTTAGTCCCTGCAAGTTGGTTCTACCTTAGTCTCTGCAAGTTGGTTCTACCTTAGTCTCTGCAAGTTGTTTCTGCCTTAGTCCCTGCAAGTTGGTTCTACCTTAGTCTCTGCAAGTTGGTTCTACCTTAGTCTCTGCAAGTTGGTTCTACCTTAGTCTCTGCAAGTTGATTCTACCTTAGTCTCTGCAAGTTGGTTCTGCCTTAGTCCCTGCAAGTTGGTTCTACCTTAGTCCCTGCAAGTTGGTTCTACCTTAGTCCCTGCAAGTTGGTTCTACCTTAGTCCCTGCAAGTTGGTTCTACCTTAGTCCCTGCAAGTTGGTTCTACCTTAGTCCCTGCAAGTTGGTTCTACCTTAGTCTCTGCAAGTTGGTTCTGCCTTAGTCTCTGCAAGTTGGCTCTATCTTAGTCCCTGCAAGTTGGCTCTACCGTAGTCCCTGCAAGTTGGCTCTACCTTAGTCCCTGCAAATTAGTTCTACTTTAGTCCCTGCAAGTTGGCTCTACCGTAATCTCTGCAAGTTGGTTCTACCTTAGTCCCTGCAAGTTGGTTCTACCTTAGTCTCTGCGAATTGGTTCTACCTTTGACTTTGCAAGTTATTGCTACCTTAGTCTCTGCAAGTTGGTTGTAATTTAATCTCTGCAGCCTTGGGTTCAGATCAGTCCATGCCCAATACATAGAGATGTTGATGGCCAGTACATAGAGATATTAATGCACAGACAGAGCTCATATTACTTTCTCCTCTGGCTTCTGAGTGTATTAGCATATTGGATTTGTTAATAGAATTTAAGCTCTTCTACACAAGGACCTCATTGCCCTGTAATTAACTATGCAGTAAATATATTATCCAGTGGCTCCAGTTTACGTGTTATGTGATGTACCTGTGGGTGTGGATTTATAAGGATTTTATTGTTGAGTATATTCAATTTTACTGATACACCCTGCAGTCTTGATATTAGTCAAGGTCTAGAAAGCAGCCTAGTGTAAAGGTGGACATACAAGTGCAGATAAAGCTGCCGATATCGGTCGTTTAGACCAGTCTGACAGCTAATCTGCCCATGTATGGAGGCTTCCGAAGGGTCTTTCCAATCGATATCTGGACATGATATAGATCGGGAAGGTTTGATTTTTCTCCTGACCGACCCGTCGGAGCCCATTGCGCTCGTCATAATCCGATTGTTCATTACCCCCAATATAGCCCTGACGTTAGTGGCATATTGGGGAAAAGTTTTGCTTGTTTGACAATGTCGCCAAACGAGCGGATCTTATAGTGTTTGGCACAAGTGTGTGTGTGGGGGGGACTGCTATCTAATGTTTTGCAGGAGTGAAAAGATCCCCAGATATACTACCAGGTGTGTGTGTGTATGGATGGAGAATCTGTATATACACTAGGGTGAGGCTGTGCAGAGAAAGGAAAGGGAAGAGAAGGAATTGATGGGTACCTAATCTTCTCCTGCTCCTAGTGCTCTCTCTCTCTCTAAGAACAGGAGAACAGATAAAGTAACACAACTGTCATATACAGTTTTGTGGGAGTGATTTGTCACAGGAAAGATAAGTATAGAAGGGTAAAAAAAGGAATAAGGATAAAAAATAGAGGCCCACATAGCAACAGTCTATGATCATCATACTGATATAATGACATTTATACTGATATACTGTAGTAGGAGTTATATGGAGCAATAGGAGGAGTTATAGGGAGGGTTATAGGGAGCAATAGGAGGAGTTATAGGGAGGGTTATATGGAACAATAGGAGGAGTTATAGGGAGGGTTATATGGAGCAATAGGAGGAGTTATAGGGAGGGTTATATGGAGCAATAGGAGGAGTTATAGGGAGGGTTATATGGAGCAATAGGAGGAGTTATAGGGAGGGTTATATGGAGCAATAGGAGGAGTTATAGGGAGGAGTTATATGGAGCAATAGGAGGAGTTATAGGGAGGGTTATATGGAGCAATAGGAGGAGTTATAGGGAGGGTTATATGGAGCAATAGGAGGAGTTATAGGGAGGGTTATATGGAGCAATAGGAGGAGTTATAGGAGGTTATATGGAGCAATAGGAGGAGTTATAGGAGGGTTATATGGAGCAATAGGAGGAGTTATAGGGAGGGTTATATGGAGCAATAGGAGGAGTTATAGGGAGGGTTATATGGAGCAATAGGAGGAGTTATAGGGAGGGTTATATGGAGCAATAGGAGGAGTTATAGGGAGGGTTATATGGAGCAATAGGAGGAGTTAGAGGGAGGGTTATATGGAGCAATAGGAGGAGTTATAGGGAGGGTTATATGGAGCAATAGGAGGAGTTATAGGAGGGTTATATGGAGCAATAGGAGGAGTTATAAGGAGGAGTTATATGGAGCAATAGGAGGAGTTATAGGGAGGGTTATATGGAGCAATAGGAGGAGTTATAGGGAGGGTTATATGGAGCAATAGGAGGAGTTATAGGGAGGGTTATATGGAGCAATAGGAGGAGTTATAGGGAGGGGTTATATGGAGCAATAGGAGGAGTTATAGGGAGGGTTATATGGAGCAATAGGAGGAGTTATAGGGAGGGGTTATATGGAGCAATAGGAGGAGTTATAGGGAGGGTTATATGGAGCAATAGGAGGAGTTATAGGGAGGGGTTATATGGAGCAATAGGAGGAGTTTATAGGGAGGGTTATATGGAGCAATAGGAGGAGTTATAGGGAGGGGTTATATGGAGCAATAGGAGGAGTTATAGGGAGGGTTATATGGAGCAATAGGAGGAGTTATAGGGAGGGGTTATATGGAGCAATAGGAGGAGTTATAGGGAGGGTTATATGGAGCAATAGGAGGAGTTATAGGGAGGGTTATATGGAGCAATAGGAGGAGTTATAGGGAGGGTTATATGGAGCAATAGGAGGAGTTATAGGGAGGGGTTATATGGAGCAATAGGAGGAGTTATAGGGAGGGTTATATGGAGCAATAGGAGGAGTTATAGGGAGGGATATATGGAGCAATAGGAGGAGTTATAGGGAGGGTTATATGGAGCAATAGGAGGAGTTATAGGGAGGGTTATATGGAGCAATAGGAGGTGTTATGTAGGGCATGTATAACAAAATGACCAGTGTTTCATGCATTAATCATTTAATCTGCCAGATGCATTGACATTAGTAAGGGTTGCCAGTGAGTAAATGTTGCCTACAAAACAGTTTATTATTAGATTTCATATTTCAAAATAATTGTATATACAGGGTTTTCATGAGAAAGGGGAAAAAATGTGCTGCAGAACAAGGGATTACTGTACAACTAACTATAAATGTGAATAGAGACATAGCAATTATATGTACTTTCTTGTTCTGCCACTTCGTTTGGTGTGGGAATTATAATTATAAGAAATGTCATCTTGGGGAGAGGATTTAGCTCATAATTGGAAAGTAATCTAACCATATGTGGCACACATACACACACAAACACGAGGACCCCTGCACACATGCATAAGCACTACTATATACGTATGCATGACCAAAGCAAGAACCACAAAGCATATAAGAACCACATTCACCCAGACTAAAACCCATAAACACTTACACAGACACAAAGGTATTTATACAAGAACAAGCACACCCTGCACACATGCAGAAAAGTTACACTTGTGTACCCACGCGCAAGAGGGAGGGAGGTGCGGGTTGCGGCTGGGGGCCCGGGAGAAGGTGTGAGGGCCCCTGAGGCTGCAGGACCGGTAGGCAAAGGCTGAGCACAAGTTGTCATGTACACACACAGATATACTGCACTTGTCATGTACACACAGATATACTGCACTTGTCATGTACACACACAGATATACTGCACTCTAATTAGGCACTGGTGCACTGACTTGTGTTTGTATGGGATAATGATGTGGGGGCCGGCCTGATACCTGTGGGACCGCAAGTCGGAAGGGTTCGGACCGACCTCAGCACACCACTTGCAGGTCACAGGCTGATTAGGGTTGAGCGCAGGTCTATAAATAGAGGGGGAAGCAGGGTGCAGGTGGGCATGGGTTATGGTCGGATGCAGGCGTTTTTCTTGACCCCCACATCACTAGTAGGGGGATCCTGCCTCCACCTTTTGACTAGGCAGCAGCTCCAAGGTTTCCTTCACTCTTGGAACACTTGTGCCTAAAGAATCAGGTGCAGATGTCACTCCCGCCGGATATGACACCAGGCAGACTGCACAACTGTACAACAAAGAGCACACGCACTTGTGTTTATTTTTAATGCAACTATGGCGGGTATTGGGACAATTGCATCAAGAGAATCACCTGTTGGTGTCCACCATTCTGCTATAATTCTAGGACAGGAATAAATGCTACTTTGTGGGGTAAAAAAAAACATGGCAATTGCAAGTGGCAGTTTGCTCAACTGTGTCTAGTTAAGTGAATGTGCCCTTCAGTGGCCCTCATTTTCCAGGAGCAGCTCTAGGTGCAAAATTGGTGTGTGTGGGACAAATCGCATATAGTGAACAGATGTGCCTAGTTTTGTGTGCTTATTAGTATCCCTGTAGTATTTCCCATTTATAACTACCAAGTATATATGTGTGAGTTCTCTCTGCCCAGAGCACTAAGCTTATTTTCTTACAGCTTCTGTGTATTCCTGTGCAATTGAAGGGTCTGATGTGATACACTCATATGTCTTCCAAATACTTACTATTGCACCCAAATGTTGTCAGCGCAATTATGCTGAAATTCTGATAACAAATGCAGTATAGTGGCAATGACATGTGCCGCTCAGTTCTAATCCCTCCTTGCACCACAGGAATCAATTAGCAGAGCCACACAAGCAGCAGAGAACTCACAGTCACCTCCACGCCCAGCGCAGCTTTTGCACTAAATTACATCCATGAACAAGATTGATTTCTGTAATGAGGATTTTACAAACAGAGTATGTTACATCACATATATTTTTTTTAAATATTTGTTTTCAATACGGAGAAGGGTGATGCAAAGGGGCTTTTCCCATGATCACATTGTCGGTGGTACCTGGGCAAATAACCAAATATGTGTCCCTTGCAGAGGTGCAGGAGAAAGAGGCAGACATTCTCCTCTGTAACATAACCAACTCCATGTTGTCTTTCCCTTGTTCTTCTATTTCCCCTCCAAATTCTTGCCCTGCCTCTCTCTGTCACCCTGCGGGATTATTCCATCTTTTCTTTCTTTCTGTCTATACTCATTTTCTCCCCAGTCCTATTCCTTTATTCTCCCCCATTCCAATGGGGCCCTGTTTAAGCGCTGGCTCATTGCCTAGAATTCTCAACCCCACCAGTCGCATTAGATGGGCGGGTAGGATGGAGGGGCGTTGGTAGTGTCCAGTCTCTGGAGAAACCCCCCATGAGAAAGAGATGAGGGGATCCATGAGAATCGTAACCTTTTAACTGCCAGGCACTGCCGGAGGAGAAACATTTAAGGCTCCTAAAGGGAAACTTGAGAAAGGGTTGATGCATGTGCTGATAGGCCTGGGTGCCCCCCGTAAAAGCAAATTTTGGCAGTCAGCCCCTTTTTCACGATGTGATTCCAAGAACAGTCATAGGGATATGGCCAAGAGGTCTCCCAGTTGCGATCACCAATGTCATACAAGGCAGTGGAAGGGGTCATTGCTTAGTTTTATTGGCTTCCTATTTCACTTTGAACCATTGTAACTGGCAGGACCCCAGTGCACCCTACAACAAGGTTATTCAGCCCCCAATCACCAAAGCAATATGAACATGGTGAAGCCTATGAAACAACTGGTAGCTACTGTTAGTATTTACACCAGGGTGCCCAACCTGTGCCCAACAATAACTCTGTTCTCTGGGGCTGGTGAGAGTTATAGTTTAGTAATATTTTATATACTTTTCTCTGTCGGTGCTCAAATGACAGCAACAATCATTATATAGTATCCTCCTCGCTCTGGGAGAGATAGTCTGGCTAAATAATTACTTTTCCTGTCATCCAAACTCTTCATTTAGCATTATAATAATAATTGGCATTTTTGGGGGGTGAAAACAATTGATTTTATTTATTTTTTTTTACATGTAGGCATTAGTAAGAATACTTTTTAGTATGTATATTGTTCCTTTAACATTTCACACTATTTGTAACAAAAACAAACTTTTTAGTCCCAGGACAACGGAATACATGTGATTTCCCCAATATGTAAAGTATAGTTACCGTGAAAGAATTCAGAGCGTGCCGAATGGCTCCCATGAGAGTTGTAATGTTAACATGAGAAATTCTGTTACAATGGTAACATTTAACAGGAACAAATCAATCAGCACAAGTCTCCTATGCAGTGTTATCTATTTTGAATTGTTTCCATTATTGTAAACAGTTTCTATTTCAAACCCCCTGCAGGGTTTGCTGCCCAATTAATACAGGTCATTGGCTGCTCGTGGTTTATCTCATTGCAATTAATGTTTTGTGATGCATGGAAAGGTGCAAGGTCCTGAGCAACCAATCAGAAGGTAGTATTTACTGATCAGCTGTTTGGGTTACTAGACCTCAGCAGCTTAACAGTAACATGATTTCTTATTATAAATTAAGTGATGTCACAATTGTAAATAAAATGCATATAAAGGTGCAAGGTCCAGAGTAACCAATCAGCAGGTAGTATTTACTGATCAGCTGTTTGGGTTGCTAGACCTCAGCAGCTTAACAGTAACATGATTTCTTATTATAAATTAAGTGATGTCACAATTGTAAATAAAATGCATATAAAGGTGCAAGGTCCAGAGTAACCAATCAGCAGGTAGTATTTACTGATCAGCTGTTATGGTTACTAGACCTCAGCAGCTTAACAGTAACATGATTTCTTATTATAAATGAAGTGATGTCACAATTGTAAATAAAATGCATGGAAAGGTAAAAGGTCCAGAGCAACCAATCAGCAGGTAGTATTTACTGATCAGCTGTTTGGGTTACTAGACCTCAGCAGATTTACAGTAACATGATTCTTTATTATAAATTAAGTGATGTCACAATTGTAAATAATATTGTATAAGCCGTAACAGTTTCAGGATTCTTTATAATAAAATAAGTTTTCACAATGGTAAAAAAAAAATGTTTTTATAATAAGTAACAGTTTCATTGTTCTTTATAATAAATACTGTAAGTGGTGTCCAGTTGCAAATAATCGTGTTTTTATAAGGAATAAAAATTGCATTCTTCCTTATAATAAATAATGTCACAATTGTAAATAATTCATTAATAAGGAGTGACAGCTACATTAATCTTTATAATAAATGGGTGATGTCACAATTGTAAGAAATGTTTTTAGAATAAACAGTTACATTAGTCTTTATAAGACAAAAAGTCATATTTGTAAATCCTTTTCTTTTTCTCCAGGAATTTTAGCCACGGTATTCTATGTAATAAATAAGTGATGTCACAAATGCAAACAGTATGGTTTAATATGGACTGACAAGTAAATCATTTCTTCTAGTGGCCACAATTGTAAATATTTTTAATAAGGAATTACAGTTATATTATTCATTATAATAAAATATGTGATGTTTCAATTATAAATCATGTTTTATAGTGTTACATTTGTGACATCACTACTGGAAGATATCCAATATAGTAAAGGAATTTATTACAACGTTCACATATAAATAGTTGAACAAGAATAGACTTTAGAGTAGGAATGACAAATCCACATTCAATGTATCAACAACATTATGGTTGTTCTTAATGTAACACCCAGAATTGTTAGACGGCCAACTCTTTGCAAGTCAAGTAATTAAAACAAACACATAGAAGAATAGAAAACACACAGCAGTGGTCAAGTCTATCAGACAACCAAACAAAAGATAGAGCTTGACACTGTCTCAATTGTCTGTAACCCTGAGATACCAAGCAGAATAGTCCGCACTAAAAATATGCCTACTTATTCTTCTCCATGACAGGTAGATTGGAAAGAGCGGTTGTTAAGGCATCATAAGTTATGTCCAGGCTTTACAACTATGAGGTCATAGTGAGGAACAATAGCCACAACTGACTTATTCAACAAATGTTTTTCCTACAGGCCTTTCTCAGCTTCTCAGGACATCTGCATTAGGGTCAAGGTGCCCAGACCTTCAAACAAAGAAAAAGGTCAAGGTTTCAATGCCGTCAGCCCACTGGTGGAGCATAGTGCTTGTAGTTTGGGTAGTACATGAGCCAGGAAATTAGAATTTAGTTAAATGCAGACATTTTTATGATCAGTGTGATGACTTTGCACATTGTAGAGGTTTTATCAAGTTCAGTGGAAGATATATAAACCATACACACACCGGTGAGCTTGCACATGGCACCAAGTCCAAAGATTTTTTGGGTCAAAAATGACGAGATTACTTCTGTTTGAAAACCCCTGATAGAGGGAAATAAATTGATTTCTCCTCCATCACTGAGCAGCTGCTGAAATGCTGAGTTTGGAGAAAGGATCCAGATGTTGGTTGCTGATAATTTGTCAGGTCTGACAGTTCATTCCTTATGAGCTCAATAATTCTTAATGGAACAGTAACACAAAACTAAGTTGCTTTTGCATAATGTGCAAACTGTATAAAGTACCCTCTATTGTAAAACATAAGGCTATTATAAGTCACCAAGGCGTTTCATGACCATATATATATGTATATGCTTTATGGACCTTAGGGACTAGGCTATAAAGAAGACAGCCTTGGGGCTCAGTTATCATAGACCAGGAGTTACTAATGTGAGGACTACTTTTAGTGATGTTGTCCCATTATGAGCTACATCCATAAAAGTATTGTTAGTATTCTGTTCCATTGAAAATACTTTTTAAATATTGATAAAATATATTGTTATGTAAACTTAGCTTAATCAATATCTGAATGAAAATCATGAAATAAGAGGGTGATTTAGACAACGGTCTTGAGATCTACTGATCACCAACTAAAGGTCTACTGGTAGATCCCGATCTACCTTTTGGACACCCCTGTCACAGACAGTGTGGGGTCACATAATGTTAACATTTGTCTCACTGTGCAATTAGCATTTGATTAAAGGTCCATGATTTGGTCAAGTCCTGAACTGAATGCTGGCCCTGTGTCCCCAGAACCAAGAAGCCTTCACCAAGAAGCTGATCTGAGTAGTGTCATCGCACATGATTTAAGTGGGGAATTTCTTGTGAATTCTTTCTTACTTTTTATTGCCAGTCTGTCTCCTGCCTAAAGTAATGCACCTGCCTAGTGTTCCAACTCCCTCCTATGAGCAGCAGGAATGTTAGACCACAGAATTATACAGGTGGTGTCAAAGCCTTGTATATATCAGAAGGAGGGTTCCCAGCTTTATCTTGGAAACGGTGTTTGTTGTACAGACCTTGGGAAAGATAATAATCCCAGATGTGCATAAAGATGATTAGTGGCTACAGAACAGGAAGAGCATCATTCTAAAACCATAAAACTCACCTGAGAAAAAGTGCCTGTGTCTTTCCTGCTCTTGGGGCTGGAGCCAATATGCATTTCATACAACTGTATCTCTTGTAAAGCTCTGAATCTGAGCTTTATAAAGGGTAGTAGGGTCAGGGGTTGAACAGGCTTTGCAGGATCCTATCATTAATATAAAGTAGTGCTGGCAAACCTTCTGCTATTGATGGATAAGTCCCTGAGAACCTTAAAATTAAATAAAATTAAATGGAGGAGCAGAACTTTGATTAGTTCCTGAACTGAGTTGCAGCCCATGAGGACTATAGTAAAGTTGAAATCTGATTGGTTACTAATTAATATCTGTTTTATAAACTGTCCCTCTAATCTAGGAGTAATGGATGACTATGCCACCTCCTTCTGAGTAGTCTCATGTAATGGCATTTCATTCTCTGCTCTAATCTGGTCAAGACTAGATTGTTGCTTCTTGTAGTGACAGATGATTATGAAGAGTTTTGGTGTTCGCTAGGCACAAGCTATACCTCAGGAATAAAATAAATATATCACAAGGGCCTGTGAGCAGCTTACAGTTTTACACAATGACTCGTGGAGCCATCTTAGTGGTAGCTGTATACTTTGTGGAGACCCAAATGTTGCAAGGCCTCTGCTTGGACTCCATACAGAAGATCTGGATATGGCTAAAGATTCCTTTTCAAGTAACCCATAGCTACCAATGAGCAGTTGATAAAGTACATTTAGAATGCTGAAAGCAGATGTTTGGTTGGTATGAGCAGCTGCTGAGGCATAAGCTCACGCATGGGAGGTCTAGTGATGAGGGAAGGTAAGCACCATGCCTTTAGGGGTATATTATATGGATAGCAAGATTTTGACAATGTTAGTGTTGTAAAATGAGGAGGATAGTTCACATATTTGTTTTACTGCTTGTCTGTTGCATATATCATTCAGTCAGCACAAACATGTAATATATAACTATTTTAAACTGTAAAAGACGCAAAACTACAATGGTCAAGCCTTGCAGTAACACGTCTGGGCCTGGGGAAAAAATGGTTCACATAAGCTCACTTCTCACTTTTGGTTGCAATTTCTCTAACGTTGGCTCTAGTGGCATCTGATATGGGCTGGTATATATATATATATATGTTCCAATGTTTGCTAGGATATATGTTGGGCTAGCCTTGTGAAGGTTCTAATTCTCAGGTAGCCCTCATTCAGTGAATGTTCTAATGCTTTGGTTACTTTTTGGCTTAGCTCAAGATAGGGAAATTGAGCACTAGCTTGGCAACCTCACCAGATGAGTAGGTCTTACAATGTGTGTCCAACTTAACACTGTGAATCGGAATGTTCTAAAGTCTCTGGGCAGATGTATAGCATGTGCCTTAGATGCTTATCAGCCAAGCAGCATACTGTATGTTAAGGATGTAGTGACAGTTTTTCACTTGCTTGTATCCAGTTCAAGTCAACTCTGAGTTCTTTTCCCCTTAGAGGTGAATGAGGTTATTTGCAGTCCAGATAAATTAGCCCGATATATATAAAGGTGAATCAGAAGCACTGAAGGTATCTAATACCCTGTGGCTTTACCTCTTCTTCTAAAATGCCATTGTGAGTTTGATAAAACGTTGTCCCCATTGATCAGTCAGTTACACTGATTTTTTTTTTACTAAAGTTTCTCGCTGGACAGCTCGTTTATTGCAGGCACTGTCATTTGCCTGTAATGTATATACTGCTCCAGGGTGTAAATACCTCTCTCCTTGCAGGTCTGCACAGCACACAAATATTTCAATGCATTTTTCCGTCTAAAGCTTTAAAACAACTTTATGCGTCTCCCTTTTTGCCCTTTAGTATCCCGTCAGTCTTCTGATATTGTTTGAAGCATATAATAAGAGTGCAATGAGAAACACTTTGATCTGCTCTGTGTGCCACAGGATCAGATAAGGTGGAAATGAATTCTACTGAATCACAGAACATGTTTTGGTTATACTGGAAATCAGCAGGATCCGGTGTCAGACTAAACCACAAGGGCCCACCAGAGAATCTGACATCTGACCTACACTTATGGCTATTAGAATTAAAATATACTTATGGGTATGGTGTATATGTAATAAAGAAGTGTGAGGAATTATCCTACAGAAGGTTCCACTATAGCCTTGGCCCACTAGGAGATTCTCTTGTGTCCTGACCGGCCAGTCCAACCATGACAGGACCTCCCAGTGATCCCTGGCCTTTGTGGTCCTCAGCCATGGATCTAAACAATTCCTATAACATTAAGCACTATCTACCTCTATTTGTTGTGTATGTTGCCCTGCAAATCTGGTTCTCAGGTGGTCCATAGGAGACCCAGTCCCATTCTAAAAACCAGAGATAAGCAATGCACCAACTCCTGAATTATAAGTACAAAAAAGGAGGGTTGTGGGTGCACTCATAAGGCCAGATAAAAACATATTTAAGTACAGGTATAGGATCCCTTATCCGGAAACTCGATATCCAGAAAGCTCCGGCTGCCTCCCATAGACTCCATTTTATCCAAATAATCCGATTTTTTAAAAATGATTTCCTTTTTCTGTGTAATAATAAAACAGTAGCTTGTACTTGATCCCAACTAAGATATAATTAATCCTTATTGGATGCAAAACCAGCCTATTGGGTTTATTTAATGTTTACATGTATTTCTGAAGACCCAAATTACGGAAAGATCCGTTATCCGGAAAACCCCAGGTCCAAGCATTCTGGATAACAGGTCCCATACCTGTACAATAATCCCATGTCTAAATAATTCAATGAATATACAAGTATTTAAAAAAGAAAAACATGGTTTTTTTTGTTACAAAGTTAAGATCATAAAGTTGATAAGCCACCATTCCACATCAAGGTAAACCCATATGGTGGTCCTTAACTTGTTTACCTGTGATCAAAATATAAAAGGTCATATACCTCCAGAATTTTAGGCCAAATCTTTTGTGGTGGATTTGGTATTTGGCTGAATTCTAAAGTTGGTGATTCTGTGCAATCCCTATCTCTGACTCTGCAGAACTTGACTACCATGTTGTTGGGATGGGTAGCCAATGTCATCTTCCCTTACAACCTGTACTTTTTGTATAAAGGTAATTAAAATGATGAGTCATAAATTATCTTTGCAAGCATCAAAATTATTATTAAGCCACGGAAAATCAGTAAATCTGTTTTAGCAGCAATGTTGTCAGAATCCAGGCCTCAAGGATGCTAATAGGCCAGGTGTTAGGTTTGCTCTCAGTTATGAAGAGTGAAAATGACTAATGAGCCATAAATTACCTTTCCTGTAGCCAAAAGGGGCCGTATTAAATGGATTTTAACTGTGGCCTAAGGCCCTAATGGTCTGCTCTGAAATTGGACACGTGCAGATTACAGGGAACTGTGATACCTGCGCTGTAGATGGAGACCTCAGATTCTACCTCTTTAGGGTCATGTCATTAAGTCAATAATAAACACTGGGAGAGAAATATAATTGAAGAATGAACTGGAGGGTAATGAGAGCCACATACCAGTTATGGCAAATGGGAACCTGCACATTGGGTCTGCCCTATATCCCATAAAAGTTACACTTCTTATAGGATATGGCTCTTAGTTTGTCCTGCTCTCCTCTACTCTTCAAAGGATGAAACCCAAGTGCCATTAGTTTAAAGATGTTCTATAATTGGATATGAATATGGATTTTGCAATTTCTGGTACAGTCTCAATGGAACGGTGGTCTTGAGTAATAACTATAAGGGTCTGGCCACACGGGCAGATTCAGGGAGAATAGTGGCCAGGCAACAAATCTCCTCTTCTTTGCGGCGACTAATCTCCCTGATCTGCCTTCCCCTGCCTTACGCCGGCTAAAATGTAAATCGCCTGGGGGCAGGCACATGGAGCACTTCGTTTTCTGAAGTCACCCAAAGTTCCCTCATGAGGCAAGTACGGGCGACTTCAGAAAACGAAGCACTCCGTGTGCCTGCCCCCAGGCGATTTTTATTTTGGCAGGTGGAAGGCAGGGGAATGCAGATCGTCGAGATAAGTCGCCGCGAAGAAGAGGAGATTTGTCGCCTGGCAACTAATCTCCCCGAATCTGCCCGTGTGGCCAGACCCTAAACTGGACCTGGTAGTTTAAGAAAGAGCTGTACAACACATATATCTGTTTAATTGATCTGAAAACCTCATAACCCATTGCTGAAAAAGGCTCCTGGGAGCTGAAGATTAGCGATAATTGTGAGGCCAGTGCTGGACTGTTTTTGTCCTTACAAATGGGCCCATTGGCACTTTCTTTCAGAATTCTTCTAGTTCCCACTTGCTCAGCACTGTCGCTGAGCTCTAACAAATGCCCTTTGTCTGCCCAAACTTGTCGTCTGATTGACGGTGGCATCTGCATTGATCAATGCGTCATTTCTTTAAAACTGTGTTGGAAAAGTTCTCCTGACATACAAGAAAGTGTCCAGGAAGGGTGTTGAAATGTGTTTTGTCGCTGGGAAGCCTTATCTGCATACCTCCCAACTGTAACATTTTTCGCAGGACAGTCCAGATTTTGACAGCTCAAACTGCAGTCCCGAGTGTGTTACTGAAATGTCCCGACTTTCTCTTTGATCTCCAGCACTGAACAGCCAGAAAAAGATACAAAGTTGCTAAAACTTAATTGGCTTTCGGCCCAGAGCCCAGAATACTTGACAGGTGCACTTTGTTATATTTGTAACAATTTAAGATTCGCTCTCACTGCAGGGTGATACAGTGACAAACTAGTCAGATTACATATAGCTGCCCTGCTATTTAGTATTATTTAGAAATAGTATTACAGTAGTCATATTATTTAGGCAGGCTTAAAGGAGAACTAACCCCTAAAAATGAATGTGGCTAAAAATGCCATATTTTATACTGAACTTATTGCACGAGGCTAAAGTTTGAGCTTGTCAATAGCAGCAATGATCCAGGACTTCAAACTTGTCACAGGGGGTCACCATCTTGGAAAGTGTCTGTGACACTCACATGCTCAGTGGGCTCTGATTGGCTGTTGAGAAGCTAAGCTTAGGGCTCGTCACTAATTATCCAGCAGAAAATGACCTTCCCTGGCTGTAATATAAGCTGATGCTACAGGTTTGCTGATTATTCAATTCTGATGCTAATTGCACTGGTTTCTGTGCTGCCATGTAGTAATTATCTGTATTAATTACTAATCAGCCTTATATTGTGACATTTCTATTCTATGTGTACTGTATATTGTGAGTGGGTCCCTAAGCTCAGTAAGTGACAGCAGCACAGAGCATGTGCAGTGAATCAGCAGAAAAAAAGATGGGGAGCTACTGGGGCATCTTTGGAGAGACAGATCTTTACATTCTGGCTATTTCTTTAAACTTTAGTTCTCCTTTAAGTCATGTAAGTTATTATGGATCATTATTAGTTATAAAATCACTAAGTTTATGGGTTACTGATGGCTTTTTCATATGATGGGCTAATAATGAATGCAGAGTGCTGTATAGTGAGGGTGAGTACTGAGTATGTCTGGACAAGTCCTCTGATCTGTTAGGACACGCTCTGGTTAATGTGCATCCTGGTGGGGAGAAGGTTTCTTTCTGTAGAGCTGTATGTGACTCTCTTGTATCTGGTGCCGAGTCCAAGTCACTGCTATCAGCACTAGCTTTGCATGGCTGTCAGGGGTGATAGATTGGGGAGGTGTTATATGATTACAGCCCCTCTTAACCCCACAATGCAATATGCCTTGGTGCAAATCCTGCAACTGAATGCAATGTACCAATATGGATGCAAATTAGTGTCCATTTTGCTTCACCGAAAAATTCACTAAACTGCGGAAAAAGTCAATGGGCAGCAAATTTTTTTTTTAAGCACAACAAATTTTTATGCACGCAACAATTTTTTCTCACTTGAAATGCATTAAAGTCAATGGCTGTTTATCTTGCAGCGACTTTTTTGTCTTGGCAATTTTTCTGCCCAACTGCATTAAGGTCAATGGGCGTTTTTTTCTTGGTGGATTTTTGGTGGCGTATAGCGAAAAAAATTAGCAGATGGCGAAATTCAGAAATTGCCAGAATCCATGCCTGGCAAAACAATTTGTTCATCACTAGTTTTGGTACATTGGCTGCATTCATTGTTAAAAACACAAAAGCTAGGAATCCATAGAGCATAAATGGCACTTAGTGATGTCACAAGTAACAATCAGTGCTTAGTGATGTCACAAGTAACAATCAGTGCTTAGTGATGTCACAAGTAACGATCAGTGCTTAGTGATGTCACAAGTAACGATCAGTGCTTAGTGATGTCACATGACTTAAAGAAGCCTGCCTTAATAACACTACTAATATAATACTATTGATTTATCATCTCACAGCATCAGTAATGGCCTTAGCATCACATTCACTCTCACTGCAGGGTGATAAAGTGACATACTAGTCAGATTATATATAGCTAAAATACTGCCCTTCCTATCTTTGTAGCTACAGGTTTAATTAAAGCATTAGTCTATTCCAAAAGAGCATTGATGCATAAAGGACAAAGCATTCCTAGTTTTTGGGAAAATTTAGTAGCATTTTAAACCCACTACTCACCCACAACTCATTGTGAAGCCCATACAATAAGAGAATGAAAGGGGTAAATAAGTTGGTGCATTAGTGGGGAGAGACCAAGCAGGCTTGTTATGTAGCCAGCAACAATGGGGACAAATAGATAGTAAATGAAAAAGGGATAGAAAATCAAGGTGCTGAGTGAAGGGATGGGACAGCAATGAATAAGATTGACTTCAGCATAATTCATATAAACAGATCACAGTTTTGTTTTTGGGCAGGAGCCCTACTAGTTCACAGTCTATTTACTGTAGGGGAAACAAGAGCTGCAGCTATTGAATATAGAGCGGTGTGGGCTCAGGTATAGTTTTCAGCTCTAAATAAGACGAGTGCTGCAGACAAGTGAGTGCTTCCATGCAGAGTGCATCGAAATTCATGTTAGCCAATAAGCATGTGGCGTATGTGTGTCTGCTTCTACTTAGTTTCCATGGAAAGGTCATGTTCATACCTCTTCCTCTGCAATAAACATAATTATTTAGGAATTTTATGTAGAGAAAATAAACAGCACCTGTAAGCAATACAATAAGTGCTGAAAAATATAATTTATTCATTTAAAAACTGAATGGTGTTAACTAGAAAATGATATTTGTTTTGTTGTCGATAGTTACTAAATATTTGTAAATCAGCCCCTTAAGCCTCATTTATAAAACACTTATAAGACACAGGGTACACAAGGGGCATTATTTCCATTATTTTGCACCTTGCAATTTGCATCTTAAGCCAGAATTCTTTGTAGTCTCAGAGTGGACAGCAGCATTGCCTGCTGTATTCATAAGGAGTGGGTAGTTGATGGCACATACAAATATAGCAGGAGACCCTGTTTTTACCCTCTGTCCATAACCAAAAATCTCCAATGCATTGAAAGGCAGGTGGTCTTTCAGGTAAGGAGATAGAGGCTCAATGGGAAACAATAACAGACCAGACAAGAGATGAGGATGAAGATCTGGAACCAGTGGCATAACTACTTATATGGCACCATGATCTAGTTCCCCTCCCCAGCCCCTCTCCTACCTTTAAGATAACCAAAACTAACTAGAAGTGAGGTGTGAGCAGGCCAGGGGGGGGTGGATGGGGGAGGAAACACTGTTTATGCTGGGTCCCCTCAGAAGATTTTTTTGTGGGAGAGGCCCAGCAATTGAAAGCTACGCTACTGCCTCAAATAGGGCATCACAGGGCAGGTGACAAACTCGGATGGACTGGAGTGGGTAAATAAGTAGGATTGACAGGATTGGCTGCAGAAGTAGAACAGACTGGAGTGGCTGAAGAAGTAGGATGGACTGGATCAGCTGAAGAAGTAGGACAGACTGGAGTGGCTGAAGAAGTAGCAAAGACTGGAGCGACTGACGAAGTAGGATGGACTGGAGTGGAATGGGTAAAGAAGTAGGACAAACTGGAGTGGCTGAAGAAGTAGGACAGATTGGAGTGGCTGAAGAAGTAGGATGGACTGGAGTGGGTAAAGAAGTAGGATCAACAGGATTGGCTGCAGAAGTAGAACAGACTGGAGTGGCTGAAGAAGTAGGATGGACTGGATCGGCTGAAGATGTAGGACAGACTGGAGTAGCTGAAGATGTAGGACAGACTGGAG
The DNA here is from genome assembly GCF_017654675.1 of Xenopus laevis. NCBI lineage: Eukaryota > Metazoa > Chordata > Amphibia > Anura > Pipidae > Xenopus > Xenopus laevis. The sequence goes on from NC_054376.1 coordinate 122,193,062, forward strand.
TGGCTGAAGAAGTAGGATGGACTGGAGTGGCTGAAGAAGTAGGATGGACTGGAGTGGGTAAAGAAGTAGGATTGACAGGATTGGCTGCAGAAGTAGAACAGACTGGAGTGGCTGAAGAAGTAGGATGGACTGGATCGGCTGAAGATGTAGGACAGACTGGAGTAGCTGAAGAAGTAGGACAGACTAGAGTGGGTAAAGAAGTAGGCAGACTGGAGTGGCTGAAGAAGTAAGACAGACTGGAGCGGCTGAAGAAGTAGGATGGACTGGAGTGGGTAAAGAAGTAGCAAAGACTGGAGTGGCTGAAGAAGTAAGACAGACTGGAGCAACTGAAGAAGTAGGATGGACTGGAGTGAGTAAAGAAGTAGGACCGACTGGAGTGGCTGAAGAAGAAGAATGGACTGGATCGGCTGAAGAAGTAGGACAGCCAATAAAGGGTCCAAAGCCCAGGAGTCTGCTTTTCAGGCAGGAAATAAGTATTGGGGTCCCTTGTGCCTACAGTGCTGTGCTTCTCACCTTGCAACAAATATAGTGCAAAGTGCAGCACTGAAATCCCATGGGTGCAAATGCCCTGATGATGAGGCCTAAGATGTGCAATTTGTCTTGGATTTGTAAACGAGACCTAGAGTCTATTTCCTTTTTGTATGATGTGGTATATGTAAATAAGCCCATAGTGTTATCATAAGATAAATCATAGCAGTTCTGACATCCAGAAAATCTCTTGTGTAAATTAAGCCTGCAAGAAGATGAATTAATTAATTTGGTCTGGCTCCAAGAGAAGTGTGCATCCCAAAGCCTGGCTCCCACCATTATTGCAAATGCATTCCCCACATCCTGATTGTTTATTCTATGCTTCTAAACATCATCATGGAATCTGAAGATCCTTGGGTCAAAATCTGAGCTGCTTTTATTGCCAGTGCTACTTGTACTGTATATATATCATGATCTCCACAGCCAAAGGGCACGTGTAGTTCCTGAAACATTTAATCCTTGTGCAAATAAAACATTTGGGCCAATGATTCTTTGGGATTGAAATATATTCAGGATAAGCCCAGAGTAAAGAGGGAGAAGAAGAAGGGAAGACATAGTATGTGAGGGATGGAATTGAAAAATAAAGAGGATTTCAGAGAATTTAGAACACAAGTTGGTTGTATAAGCCATAGGGATGTTGGACTTTGCATCTTGCCCTCCGCCTCTTTGGTGCTCAAGAACTTCTGCCTGTTGATAAACAAGGTGACATATTCTTTAAGAAGGAGCATCACACATTTGTACTAATTGGATGTAGGCCTCACGCTCATTCCCCAGGAAGTAAGGGCAACATGCCGTGTTTTTAATGCCATTAAACTTTCTGTTCCACCTTTAAATGCATCACTTTTTACTTTTCAATAAATCCAATGGGGCAGATTTACAAAGTGGCCATCGCTAGAGAAAACTCGCCAGAAATCCCATCCGCAGGGACATCGCCAATTTACTAACAGGTGTAGAGGACAATTCGCTAGCGAAAGAGACTATCGCTAGTTTAGTTTTGTGCCCTATCACCAGGCGGCTTTTTGCCCAGGTGAATGACCATCACTCCGCCAATTTACTAAAGTTCAAATGTTCCATTACGTTACCTCTTTCGCCAGAGTTTCCTTCCCCAGCTTAGACCTGGTGAACAGATAAGATGAAGCTACTTCCTCCTCAATCTTATGTCAGTGACATCATACCATTTGAGGGGTCATGCCACATTTGTTTTAGGGTGGTCTCACGTCTAGGACATTAGAGGATCTCTTTTGTCTTTATTTTGCTTCCTTTGACATTTTTAATGTGGCCTCTTCAAGCATTTGCACCATCTCTAATAAAGACAAATATATGACCTACTGTATTGCACCCTCCCTATTGAAATTGACCTAAGCGTAACTGTACTAACGAAGTTTCTTAGAAACGAACGTAACTGAAAGTTCCTTATGAAATGCTCATGCTCACTAATTAATATTAGTGAAACTTTGCCAGCCTGCAGAGACGCAACTTCGCATTTTAGTGAATTAGCGTAGTGGTAGCGAATTTGCGCCTGGCAAAGTGGCACAGAGTGTGGCGAAGCCTTCGCATGCGAAAATTCACCCTTTAGTGAATTTGCCCCAGTGTCTAAATCTTTTTCTGGGCTTAAAAAGAATATCAACAGATAAGGGGAGTGGGAGAAATACAATAAAATTTCTAAGAAAGTAAAAGATTAAATGCAAAGAATCTATCTCAGCTGTTAAGCTCCAACAGGTTCAGGCTCGTTAACATTAACGTCTTTAAGGAAAAGGTTTTCATATATCCCAAGGCAAAGGCAAACTAAAATCTCCTGGTTATGAAATAAAGCTTTCCTTACATAAATTCTCTTTTTCCTGATGATGAAGTTATTCTCCTACTGAACGCTCTGAAATACCTGCTCTGTCTCCTTTTTTTATATGTTGTGTTCACTCAAAGATGGAGTTATTTCGCTCAATATCAAACAATCTGAAATGAAATGAGTTTGGATAGGTCCATTGAAAACAAAGTTCTGGGGCTTAACTTTTATTCTGTATGGATTTCGGATCGACGTAATGGATATGGATAAGTATCCAGTCCCCCTTAATATTTAAACCACAGCAATGTTATTAAGTTATTAAGAAATAACTTGTATATGAATTCCATTGAATTACTTTTCTTTCTCAGTATTTGTTTATTAGTGTTACTAAGTTTAAAGTGGAAGTATTACTGGGAAACAAGTGTTTCTCAAAACATTTCCTAGTTTGAAAGATCCCTCAGTCCCTGGGGTAGCACAGTAATCAGTCATACGAATGCGTTACTCCGACAGCCTGGGCACCATGGGAGACATCTGTTAGCTTCTGCTCAATAGAAACAAGTTGGCTTGATGTTCCTTGTTTTCGTGTTTTTTTTTTTGCTGTCTTGGCTGGAAGGTCTTTATCATTAACTCACAGAAGATCTGGATTTAGCTGATCTTCCTGCAGCAGCAGTGTAGAAGTCATGGTAGCCCCATAGCTAGTGTGTTGCCCAGAAACAAGCTGGTGACGGTTTCCAAACAATAACAATTGTGGCACTTTGCGTTGTAATTAACTGGAACTGACACACGGCAATGGGTATTAGTCAGGGAGGAGAGTTCATAATCTGCCATGTGCCTAGAGACTTTGTTTATGGTAAGGTAGAATCTCCGGCACTCTAGAGCTTGTAGGCCCCAGAGTCATAACACTTATATCCCTGTGGACAAGTCCACCATTGACTAGTACATGATACCCGGATAAATCCATATTTTCAGTCAATCTGAAGCTAATGGTTTACTTTATTTGGGGCTTTATTTTTTTGATTACTACTCTATGGGGGCTCACTAGATGTAATTTGGCAAAGATCCTCTCGTGTGGTACGTTACCAAAGTACCAGATGTCACCATGTAAGGTTATATCTTCTATTAAACTACAAGTGACATCAACAGGAGGCAGAGGTACCGGCCACACGAAAGAGCTGCTTAGAAATAAACCAATGGAACGACAGCTGTTTTGGATTGCTCTTCAACAAGCCCCTACATTTTTTTTTTCCCAAAACCAAAGAGTATTTGCTGACATTATACTGACAATTATGGATTAAAGAAATATGTTTTGTGGGGATTTTTATTGCTAAATAAAACATTGTTTACTTTTTGGGTGGGAATACATGGGCCTTTTTTTCCATTGCAGAGGTTCCCTTAGTCAAGGGTTTTTGTGAGTGTCAGTTGCTGCTGACAACTAAAAAACACTACATTTGCTTCAAGTTGTATAATTACTAGGCATAAACGGTATTAGACTTCACATTGACTCAACGTACTACCACTGTTGAAAATCATTTTTGTAATCATGGATATTGTGGTTGCTAACTTCTTTTTCTGAAAATTCACCTGCTCAAGTAGACTTCCCAAGTGACCTGTAGGAAAGGATCACCAGGCCATTCATCTGGTTCTCTTTGCCCATTGGTCTTGTACCTCAGCAGCCAGAGCATATCTGATTTTCCATAAAAATAGATTATTTTATTGAAAACTTTAAAATAGAATGTTAACAAAACTTAGACTAACATGTCAGCCAATAACATTACACTCAAGAGAGAGACCCTTACAAGGGATTCCGCAAATACCAGAGATTTTGTCTATAGAAGCATAAAGATTTGAAACCTGAACTGAGATGAACTTCATTCTTAAATATTTGTTCCACTTGGATGGATTTAGGGGAAGGGAGTAGAGCCAGATTCAGCATGGTGTAAACAAAAAGGGAAATAGCTAATTTGGGCTGGAGTTACATGCTGAATTTCACTGCACTGAATTGTCAGCAGTGAATTTGTACTGGATCCCAGGGTCGGAACTAGGGGTAAGCCAAAGAGGCACGTGCCTAGGGCACATCACTGTAGGGGTGTTATACACGTACCTTCTATGTTGGCCTCATGGGTGATCCTGGCCCCTCCACCACCTGAGGCAACTTGGCGCTGCTGTCGTCCCCTCCCCCGCACACTCACCTTTGTGCGCTGGAGGGAGGTGAGGGAGGGGTTTACAACTTCGGCAGAGGGGTCCAGGAGGCTAGGCTAGTTTGTAAACTGGAAATTTGGCTCTTAAAATTACAGGTAACTAGTGGGGCACTTCTAGTTACAGGTAACTAGGTAACAGGTAACTAGGTAACAGGTCTATGCCTAGACCAGACCCCTGTTTCTCCACTCCAGGTAGTTGCCACAAACTCCCGTCCATCCTCTGAACGCACATGAGATGAGGAAGGCAGGGGGTAGTCCAAGTGTCCAAGGGCACCCTAGGTCTCTGCTGGGTCCACCTAGGCCTGGGACAGAATGATCCTAAAACTATATATAGTTTTACTTATATATGTATAAACTAGGTTGCTTGTGTCTCTAATTCCATTGGAATGATAATATTTTTGCTGTTACTATCCCTTCTGGAAAGTATCATTCTTCTTGAAGAAACCTGAGGTCTAGGATCTCCAATCCCCATTGTATTTTATGTTTGCATGCTTTGTCCTCTTGTTCGCCTGCATTTTCTTCATCTTAATTTTCTTCTGCTGCTTTAAAGCCATTGCTATGTTTCTTTTATAAACCTTATTTTAGCAAGTTTCTACACTTTCATGGTTTTTTCTCAACTCTCCCCTTCTCTTTCATGCTGTTACTTTTGGATACTTTCTGTTCTGCCATTTTTATTTTCCAATTCCATTCTCATTTATCCGTTTGCTATCCCATCGCTTTCTGTTTTCCACTTCGGGTGACTGGTGTTGGTGTGATGAGGAGTTATACATTTGGAAAATGAGAAGTGGCAGTTTTTTTTATTGATGAGTTGTCTTTATATTTATTATTGCTCAGCTTTATTTTCCAGCAGGGTTTTATTAAATCCAATACATTCATTTCCAGCAATGAAGCATCAGATACCAAACCTCTAGGGTCTTGTGTCATAGCAGCTTCAGTTTTGTTTATACAATGTTGATATTGGGAAAAGACGAAAAATTTTCTGATATCGCCAATATATGGTATATCCCTGGGGCCAGCTATGCTTGTTAATCACTCCGCCTCCACCCAACACCACTTAGTGTCTATTCAATCCCAACACAATGGCACATTAATACTGCACTGGAGCATAGTGATTCGTTATGTCAGTAATTCATAGTGCACACAAGCAGAACAGAACTACCCCCCTCACCTCCCACTTTCATTACCCTTATTTATATTTTTAACAGGACACGTTGTAACTCTTCTGAACCTTGACTCCAAACAACATCCTTTTGTTAGAGAAAGAAAAGACACAGGGAGCTCACCCTTCTTAGCCAGTACAGGGAAACTATTGTTACTGACTCCCAGCTAATGTCTCCACTTCTTTACCACTTTAAAAGGCAAATCTAAAAATGGGTGAAATTACACTGAAAATGTGTCATATGCACGGCACATTGTGCAAATTGAATTATAGCAAACAAATCACCCTGTTTATTTTGTTAGCAGCTGATTTGTTAGCTGTAAGTCAAGAGACCTATTGTTACAACTCACTAGTGGGGCCCTGGAAATACCATCACATACAGTCTTGTGGGAATACCAGCGGCATAACAACAGTGCACCAAGCCCCCTGCAAAAAACTTTGCATAATGGAGCCCCTACCCGTCTCCCCACTCCCTCCCCTTGCAAGCCCTCTCATCCCACCTGTCTGCTCCCTCCACTTGTAAGCTCACCTTGCGTCCCTCAAGCTTTAGAGGCAGGAGACCCCAGCAAGCTCAGTATCTGCTTCCTATAGTTATGTCACTGGGTAATACCACCAGAAACAGGCATATAGCACTGTATATGTGTTTTACCTGCCTCTCTGCTTATGCCAGTATTATGTAGTTATTGTAAGGCAATTTAATGTATGATGTGTGTGGTGTAGCTACTAGGGGTGCAGGTGGTGCGATGGTACTCAGCCCCAATGGTGAGCAAGATTGATGCTGTGTAAGATATTCATGCTGGGGTTGATGCAACAGTGCAGGATTGATGCTGGAAACAAATAAGTGTGCCTGGATCTGGGGGGGTGGTGGTGCCATGGGAGGGGATAGGAAGGTGGTGCCATGGGAGAGGGTGGGGTGGGTGGTGGTGTCATGGGAGGGGATGGTGTGGTGGTGCCATTGGAGAGGGTGGTGGTGCCATGGGAGGGGGTGGGGTGGTGGTGCCATAGGAGAGGTTGGGTTGGTGGTGTCATGGAAGGGGTGGGGTGGTGGTGCCATGGGAGGGGGGTGGTGCCATGGCAGGGGGTGGGTGGTGGTGCCATGGGAGAGGTTGGGTTGGTGATGTCATGGAAGGGGGTGGGGTGGTGGTGCCATGGGAGGGGTGGGGTGGTGGTGCCAAGGAAGAAGGTGGGGTGTGGTGTCATGGAAGGGGGTGGGGTGGTGGTGCCATGGGAGGGGGTTGGTGGTGGTGCCATGGGAGATGTTGGGGTAGTGGTGTAATGGAAGAGGGTGGTGGTGCCATTGGAGGGAGCCCTGGTGCAAACAGAAGCAGCAAGTCCTGGGCTATCCCAGGCAATAAGAACAGTGCCCAGTGCAGGCTGAGATCACATCATGTCATAACTGAATGATGCTTACTTGCCTTCCCCACCTGCTCCTCATGAATACAGTGGCAGCTCTGTATTCATAGGGGTGCTCTGGTCTCTGCATTCTGTCTTGGAGCAGTAAGACCTGGAGCACCTAGTATGTAGGACAGGATGCAAATACTTTGCCCATTTTTGCACCCTTCAAAGCCTGCCTTGCACGTTGCAAATGACTCCATTCATATATGATCCAGATGCTGCCCTGGGACACACAGGGAAAACCCTGCATTTTCTCCAGCAGACTCTATGGAAACCCATTTTTTCACATGACTTTCTAGCATTTGGAAACTGAAAAATAGCCTTTCTTTTGTCTAGGCCATAAAATGAAGGCATGAGCCTGGTCATTGCAATTTGTTCTGCAAACGTTTATTAAAGAGAAGCTCTTTCTGTTGGTCAGTCAGCTGGACATGTTCACGCACACATGAAATTCATCAAATAAACTCTGTTTTAATTGTAAAAAACAAAACAGCTGCTCCTTTTTCCGAAACATCGGTATAGAAATTCCACAACAGGGCTATGTCTCATATTAAATCAATACAGATTGTGCCTCTTCCTTAAGGCCATATATAGACTGCAGGGTGACACCAGGCTGGCATTTTACTAAAAATGATGCTTGAAACCAATGTTATTAAAGGGGTTTACCTTGAAGTAATACACAATGGCTAATTCTAAGCAGCTTTTCAATTGGCCTTTTTTACAGTTTTTTTTATAGTTTTTGAATTATTTGCCTTCTTTTTCTGACTCTGACTCCAGTTTTTAAACGGGATCACTGACCCCATCTAACAAAAACAAATGCCCTATAAGACTACAAATTTATTTTTGCTAGTTACCTATGTTACCAGTATCTCACCTTTCTCTTTTTTCACTTTATAGCTTCTCATGTGAATATTCTAGAAGCTCTGGAACTCCGAGAAGGCAGCAGAGGAGTAACACTTGCGTCAGGACTTTGCACACAGCGGCAGGGGATCGAGGAGACGGATATTGCTTACCGATTAGAGAACAGAACACACTTCAGTGCTCCCACCAAGCAGCTATTCCCAGGTGTGTACTATTTATGTACTATTTATATTTTATGTCTGATTAACCTGGAATATTGGAATAGTCAAATTTTCAAAACTTCAACATTGTGTCACCATTTTTTACCCTACTCTTGACTTCATATGTTTATACAGTTCTTTGCAGAATTTATTATCCACACTGTTACTATAGGCACCATCTCTCCCCACTATACCTGCTATCCCACAGTCACACTCCCTTCCCAGAGACTATTATCCACTGTTACTATAGGCACCATCTCTCCCTACTATACCTGCTATCCCACAGTCACACTCCCTTCCCAGAGACTATTATCCACTGTTACTATAGGCACCATCTCTCCCTACTATACCTGCTATCCCACAGTCACACTCCCTTCCCAGAGACTATTATCCACTGTTACTATAGACACATCTCTCCCTACTATACCTGCTATCCCACAGTCACACTCCCTTCCCAGGCACTATTATCCACTGTTACTATAGACACCATCTCTCCCTACTATACCTGCTATCCCACAGTCACACTCCCTTCCCAGAGTCTATTTTCCCACTGTTACTATAGACACCATCTCTCCCTACTATACCTGCTATCCCACAGTCACACTCCCTTCCCAGAGACTATTATCCACTGTTACTATAGACACCATCTCTCCCTACTATACCTGCTATCCCACAGTCACACTCCCTTCCCAGAGACTATTATCCACTGTTACTATAGGCACCATCTCTCCCTACTATACCTGCTATCCCACAGTCACACTCCCTTCCCAGAGGATATTATCCCACTGTTACTATAGACACCATCTCTCCCTACTATACCTTCTATCCCACAGTCACACTCCCTTCCCAGAGACTATTATCCACTGTTACTATAGGCACCATCTCTCCCTACTATACCTGCTATCCCACAGTCACACTCCCTTCCCAGAGACTATTATCCACTGTTACTATAGGCACCATCTCTCCCTACTATACCTGCTGATCCTGACTTCAGGATAGATAAGGATTTTCTCCTGAATATATTATTATATTACTCCACAGATGGAACTTTCCCTGAGGACTTCTCTATACTCATCACTCTGAGGGCCAAAAAAGGAGCTCAGTTCTTCATATTCTCTATTTATAATGAGCATGGAGTCCAGCAGCTTGGTGTGGAGATAGGGCGTTCCCCTGTGTTTTTATATGAAGACCAAAATGGCAAACCAAGCCCCGAAAACTACCCTTTCTTCAAAAAGATCAACTTGGCTGATGGCAAGTGAGTAACAAACCAAGGGACATCTTTTCTTTGGGGATAGTGTTTGTGTTCTTTAAATGAAAATGGTTATAATGCAGTTAATGAACTCTGCACACACCTTTGGCACCGAGGCCTTGGAGTGGAAGCGGCATTAAAGGGCAAGACACGCAAAGTTGCCTTATTTCTTAAATTATATTTAAAGGCCTGTGTATAGTATAGCCAGGCTCTGGAAGAGAAGAATGTTTTACAATTGAATTGGAGTAATTGTGGAGTCACAGTGGGGGTCATTTATAAACATTGGGCAAATTTACACCTGGGCAGGGTTGGACTGGGCTGGCAACCTGGTGGGCCCCACTGGCCCAGACCCCCTCCCTATGTGAAGCCATTAGTGTGGCTTCCTCCCACCCTCCCTGGCCCTCCATGCACCTTCAAGAAGGAGAAGGCAGGCAAGGGAATGCCAGAGGTGGTTGAGGCTTGGGCAGGGGGTCATGCTTTGTGGCTGTGGCAGGGGGCCCAGGGGAATGTGGTGGGCCTAGGGTTGCTACCTGGCCAGTATTTCACTGGCCTAGCTTAGGGCTGCCCTCCACCCGATGCTGCCCCTGGGCAGTAACTGATGGCAACCAATGAAACATTTGCTTCCATTGTTCTACCTGCAGCTGGCTGAAGAAATCTTATCAGGGATTGGTTAGTATGGGTTACTGCCCAGGTGCATATTTGCCCATTTTCTTTATAAATGAATGAATAAAATAATTAAAAATGAATTTGCGTTTTGCATCTGGAGCTGAAACTGCTTGAATGACTGATATGCATCTAATAACAATCTCTAATAACAAATAATAAATAACAAGGTGCCCTGTTGGTCGTCCTTTCCAGGTGGCACCGGATAGCATTTAGCGTGGAAGGGAAAAACATGACGATGATTATTGACTGTGACAAGATGCAGAGCCACACGCTGGACCGGAGCACTAATCCCATCATCAGCACAGAAGGAGTGACTCTCTTAGGGACCAGACTGCTCGACGAAGAAGTGTTTGAGGTGACAACAACCATAATTTCATAATATTTCTAATTTGTATTACCTTGTTATCATGTCAATCCTACTGCACAGCTAGACGGGACACATTCACCTTTACTTTAACATAAGATGTAGATATTTCATCAGACTTGTCACGATTTGTCATTATTTGATGTGCAGCTGTTCAGTCTGGAAAATAAAATGTTTTATAATTATGGTTTATAAATGATCCTAGCAACCAGGTCAGGTTTAAGGGACAGACTGGAAGATGAATCCAAGAGAAGGAAAAGAATCAGAGAAAGTCCAGATGAAAAGTTATATTATAACATAGTATAGGGGTCATGTTTGCAGTTGCTGCATAAATAAAAGCAGTGGTGGGCCCAGAGGCAGCAACCCCGGTGGACCCCTGGAACCCCAGTCCGACGCAGGTCCTGCCTCCTGTTACAAATTAGGCAGAGAGCACCTATTGAAATGGGGTGATGGCAGCGATGGTGAAAAATTTGCCAAACGGTGAAAAAATTAACAAAAACAGGGAAAAATTAGTGAAATGCATTGAAGTCAATGGGCGTCAAAATAATTTTGCCATGCGACAATTTTGACGCAAAGGAAAATTTTTATAAGCGCAACTATTTTGCCCAAATCCATTATAGTCAATTGCCACCATTTTGCAAAAACATTCTCAGACGTTAAAACGTGGAAATTCGCCTCAAATCCATGCCTGGCAAATAAGTTTACCCATCACTACTCAGTAGAGTTGCACCTTAAAAATCAGGAGCACACATCATTTTGATAGCGAGCACTGGAAATGACACTAATAATGCTGGAATTGTGTAGGAAAACGATGCGTTGTGGTTATAAAAAATATGGTTGCTTGAAAATGACCCCTTTAAGCATTATAATGGTGAACTTCCTCTTTAAGCATTTTCAGTGGTTTATAGGGGCGGTTCATCTTTATGCACACTGTAAGGGGCAAATTTACTAAAGGGCGAAGTGACTAACACGTGCGACAATTCGCCAGCGTGACGTCATTTCGGTACTTCACCGATTTACTATCCGTTGCTGGCGTAACTTTGCTAGTGAAGGAGATAGACTCTAGCGGTACTTCGCTCCCTAACGCCTGGCGAATTTGCGCTCTGGTGAATGGATGTAACTACCCAAATTCACTAAGATGCGGATTTTACTGAACGTTACCTCTAGTGTCAGACTTGCCTTCGTCACCTCAGATCAGTGCAATAGAGTAGATAGGAGTTCCTCAAAACATAGTTGACAATTTTCCCAAAAAGCGCTGGCGACTTTTCCTTTTTCAGAGTGATAGGCTGAAAAATAGTGTAAGATTTTTTTGGGGTAACCGGCTACCCCCCTACATTTCCTAACATATGGCACATAAACTATACACTGGGCTCATGTGTAGGACAATATAACAACTCTATTTTATTTTATAAAGGTTCCCTGGCTTGTGTAATGTAATGTATTGACTGCAACATATACGTCCATTCTACTTTAACTTCCCGCCTTCTGAAAATTAGCCAATGCTAGCGCAACTTTGCTTCGCTTGGCGCAGTAATGCTAGTGCAACTTCACCAGCGTTCGTCGCCCTAGCCGCAATTTTGAATTTTAGTGAATTAGCGTTGTCCTGGCAAATCTACGCCTGGCGAAGTGTTGCGCTGTGAGCGAATGTATTATTATTATTGCTACTTTTTATTATTGCTCTTTTTATTCAGTGCCTCTCCTATTCATATTCCAGTCTCTTATTCAAATCAATGCATGGCTGCTAGGTTTATTTGGACCCTGAAATTGCAAACTGGAGAGCTGCCGTATAAAAAACTCAAAAACCACAAATAATAAAAAATTAAAACCCAAATTAAAACCAATTGCAAATTGTCTCAGAATATCACTCTGTATAACGTACTTAAAGTGAATTTAAAGGTGAGCAACCCCTATGATGTTATTTATAAATGTAATTGCAATTGAAAGCAGAAACTTCTTGCCAGTTCTGTTACTTATCTGGTTTCTTGCTACATTGTTTTAGGAGTCAGAACCACCAGGGCAGAGAACAGAAAGGGACAGACAGATACTGCAGTTATAATTGGGATATATTTATATATAATAGCGTATAAAACATGAGAAGTAATGGAAGACTGAGCCCTAAATATTCGTCCATTGAACATTCCATCAGGAATGTCTGCAGTCCCTCTCACAAGTCATACTCAGCAGTATTTTGTAGCGCTGAATCCCCAGGCAACGTCAGAAGGGCATAAAGGGATCTTTCCCATGAGTTGAACATTTTGTTGTGGTTGAAACAATGTTCTCTGCAGTGATGAGGGCCGTCCCGGGGGGAAGCCGTGTGGGATGGGAGATTTACATGGACATCTGCCTGAGGGGAATTTTATAGGTTGTGATGGGGAAGATAATGATCGGGGAAGGGGGGGAAGATAATGATCGCGGAAGGATGTAGTGATGGGGGAATGTTATAATGTAGAGGATACATGGCGGACATTATGGTAGTTCAGTATTCTTCATTGAGATGACCATGACACCTACAGTTGTTCTTCTAGAGATACAATATTGTGTGTCTGGGCCAAGGCAGCACTTTACTGTGTGTCTCTTGCAGCAGATTCCCTTTGGCTCAGTCCAGTGTTTACTCTTGTGCCTGGGACCAGTCCAGGGAATAGAGAGTTTTATGCACATTGAATTGTGTCAAACAAGAGGGAAAGTGTGTAACCAGCTGGAGCTCTGACCTGCAACCTTGGAAATGCTCAGGATCCCGGCCAAAAAAACTCATCCGAACTCTGCCAACATCAATAATTCTTTTTGTGAAAGACAGGACAGGAATTACATTTAATGGATGAGGCTTATACAGTGATATAATAGGGGGAAAGGTTTGTTGGGAAAGTCAAAGAAAAAAACATGTGATTTTTCCATTACAGCAAATGATAGGGAGTTATAGGGCGGGGTTATATAGAGAAATAGGGGGACATATAGTCAGAACACTTACAGAGAGTTGAACTGATCAATAAGGGGATATGGGCAAGAAAAGAATTTAGAAAGAGGAGTTATATGGAGCAGTAGGAGGAGTTATAGGGAGGGTTATATGGAGCAATAGAAGGAGTTATAGGGAGGGTTATATGGAGCAATAGGAGGAGTTATAGGGAGGGTTATATAGAGCAATAGGAGGAGTTATATGGAGGGTTATATAGAGCAATAGGAGGAGTTATAGGGAGGGTTATATGGAGCAATAGGAGGAGTTATAGGGAGGGTTATATGGAGCAATAGGAGGAGTTATAGGGAGGGTTATATGGAGCAATAGGAGGAGTTATAGGGAGGTTTATATGGAGCAATAGGAGGAGTTATAGGGAGGGTTATATGGAGCAATAGGAGGAGTTATAGGGAGGGTTATATGGAGCAGTAGGAGGAGTTATAGGGATGGTTATATGGAGCAATAGGAGGAGTTATAGGGAGGGTTATATGGAGCAATAGGAGGAGTTATAGGGAGGGTTATATGGAGCAATAGGAGGAGTTATAGGGAGGGTTATATGGAGCAATAGGAGGAGTTATAGGGAGGGTTATATGGAGCAATAGGAGGAGTTATAGGGAGGGTTATATGGAGCAATAGGAGGAGTTATAGGGAGGGGTTATATGGAGCAATAGGAGGAGTTATAGGGAGGGTTATATGGAGCAATAGGAGGAGTTATAGAGAGAGGTTATATGGAGCAGTAGGAAGAGTTACAGGGAGGGTTATATGGAGCAATAGGAGGAGTTATAGGGAGGAGTTATATGGAGCAATAGGAGGAGTTATAGGGAGGGTTATATGGAGCAATAGGAGGAGTTATAGGGAGGGTTATATGGAGCAATAGGAGGAGTTATAGGGAGGGTTATATGGAGCAATAGGAGGAGTTATAGGGAGGGTTATATGGAGCAGTAGGAGGAGTTATAGGGAGGGTTATATGGAGCAATAGGAGGAGTTATAGGGAGGGTTATATGGAGCAGTAGGAGGCGTTATAGGGAGGGTTATATGGAGCAATAGGAGGAGTTATAGGGAGGGTTATATGGAGCAATAGGAGGAGTTATAGAGAGAGGTTATATGGAGCAGTAGGAAGAGTTACAGGGAGGGTTATATGGAGCAATAGGAGGAGTTATAGGGAGGAGTTATATGGAGCAATAGGAGGAGTTATAGGGAGGGTTATATGGAGCAATAGGAGGAGTTATAGGGAGGGTTATATGGAGCAATAGGAGGAGTTATAGGGAGGGTTATATGGAGCAATAGGAGGAGTTATAGGGAGGGTTATATGGAGCAGTAGGAGGAGTTATAGGGAGGGTTATATGGAGCAATAGGAGGAGTTATAGGGAGGGTTATATGGAGCAATAGGAGGAGTTATAGGGAGGGTTATATGGAGCAATAGGAGAAGTTATAGGGAGGGTTATATGGAGCAGTAGGAGGAGTTATAGGGATGGTTATATGGAGCAATAGGAGGAGTTATAGGGAGGGTTATATGGAGCAATAGGAGGAGTTATAGGGAGGGGTTATATGGAGCAATAGGAGGAGTTATAGGGAGGGTTATATGGAGCAATAGGAGGAGTTATAGAGAGAGGTTATATGGAGCAGTAGGAAGAGTTACAGGGAGGATTATATGGAGCAATAGGAGGAGTTATAGGGAGGAGTTATATGGAGCAATAGGAGGAGTTATAGGGAGGGTTATATGGAGCAGAGGAGGAGTTATAGAGAGGGGTTATATGGAGCAATAGGAGGAGTTATAGGGAGGGGTTATATGGAGCAATAGGAGGAGTTATAGGGAGAGTTATATGGAGCAATAGGAGGAGTTTAGGGAGGGTTATATGGAGCAATAGGAGGAGTTATAGGGAGGGTTATATGGAGCAATAGGAGGAGTTATAGGGAGGGTTATATGGAGCAGTAGGAAGAGTTACAGGGAGGGTTATATGGAGCAATAGGAGGAGTTATAGTGAGGGTTATATGGAGCAATGGGAGGAGTTATAGGGAGGGTTATATGGAGCAATAGGAGGAGTTATAGGGAGGGTTATATGGAGCAATAGGAGGAGTTATAGGGAGGGTTATATGGAGCAATAGGAGGAGTTATAGGGAGGGTTATATGAAGTAATAGGATGTTATAAGGAGGGGTTATGCCCCCAGAAAAGTTGATGAGCAAGTAGTCACAATAGAAATGGTAAGCTCCCCACGTGAAACATGATGTCTGTGCAACTCTCTTAAATTTCTTACATTGTGGAATTAAATGGAAGAGTCAGGGTGCTAAAGTAGGAGAAAAAGTACCGTAAATGCTTCTGTTTGGCTATAATTTGGACTATCAGGGGTGTAACTGGACAAGAAGCAGTCTGACGTTATGAAAAAGTCATTGCCAAGTTTAGGGGAGCCCAAAATTATTTTTTCTGTGGGGCCCAGTAATTTTAGTTACACCACTGGGTGAAGCTTTTGATGAATTGAGTTACCATTACCGTCAAAACATCTTAGGAACAACCCCCTAAACTGTCCCATAGTCTGTACAATAAAAAACAACAATATACCATTCATACCCCTTCATAGAGGCCCTTTAATATTAGGGAGCAGTATCCACCCAACCATGTAGTGTTGCAACAGCTGCAGATAGAAGAAAGCTGTGTGTAATTATGTGAAACTAAATGTATATTACAACTGATTACGCTTTATTCCTCCAATGGAAATATCAGGAAATTACATTCACCCTTTAGACATGCTTTATTATTTTGGCATTGCTTTAACTGTAATCTTTTCTCACGCTCAGCATGTATGAACTCATATAGTTACAGACAACTACATGCAGTTTTATGTTCCAAGTTAGCAACCCTATATAATAATAATAGATAGATATACTGTATATATATAGTGATCTGCAAAGCCCTAGTCTCCTCAAAGTCTGCTTTTCTGTAGTTCTCCCTCCCTGCCCCTTTTTCCTAAATATTTCAGTTCACCAGGGAGAAAGAAATTGTTTAAAGTGCCAGAAATCTCAAATGCCTTGTCAGCGTGAAGCCAGGAAAGAGGGTGGGGAGTCAGATGAGGGGACTAAACACAGCTACACCCCAATTAAGAACAACTTGATTCTAAATTTATCTCGGAACACTGTCTTTTCTGTCCCCTTTCTTGCTAAAGTAGCATTACCCATACTAACCATAAACATTACCATTAAACTGTGTTTAGCAAAAGAATATTTCTCCTTTGTCATTGCTCTGCAGTTTATGCCTCTCTATAATGTACTCTGTTCTGTGCTCTCTGTATTAAAACATGTCGACATTGTAACACAATAGGGTGGGTGATAAAAAATAACGGACAACCTGACCATGGAAGCTTATGCAAGGCTTTAAGATGAGTCAGTAACAACTTTACAAAAGGGCCCAAAAATCAAACAAATAATAATAAATAATTAATTAATTTTAAACTATAACCTTTAGAGAAATAAAGAGGCATTGCTGGTTCTCAGGCCGAACACTACTACATTGCCTATCCGTTGGCAGGCCTCTGGCACACACAAGAATAGAGACGATGTAACTCTTAGGTGTGAATAAATGAGTGGGCACAGGATCTCTCTTTTTTAAAATAGAAATGTGTATTGTTTTGGTAAGCAGCAACTTCATAAATAAGTCTTAAGATAGGGCCTTTATGCTCAGATATTGCTCCTTTGCATGGATAATCTTCCACTTCCCTATGTCCATGAAGAAGTGTCATCACTAGTCAATAAGTACTACAGACCTAACAAGGTTACAGATATATAGAAACATTGGGGTAAAAGTCACCCTGCTATAGTTCCAGGGGTACCCAGGGTACAAATAAGCACTCACCCCAAATCTCCCCCTAACTGACCTTCAGACTGGGCCCCCTTAGCTCATAACACGGTTACAGATATATAGAAACATTGGGGTAACAGTCACCCTGCTACAGTTCCAGGGGTACCCAGGGCACAAATAAGCACTCACCCCAAATCTCCCCCTAACTGACCTTCAGGCTGGGCCCCCTTAGCTCATAACAAGGTTACAGATATATAGAAACATTGGGGTAACAGTCACCCTGCTATAGTTCCAGGGGTACCAAGGGGACAAATAAACACTCACCCTAAATCTCCCCCTAACTGGCCTTCAGGCTGGGCCCCCTTAGCTCATAACAATGTTACAGATATATAGAAACATTGGGGTAACAGTCACCCTGCTATAGATCCTGGGGAACCCAGGGCAGAAATAATCATTACACCCAAATCTCCCCAACTGGACTTTGGGTTGAGCCCCCTTAGCTAATAACAAGGTTACAGATATATAGAAACATTGGGGTAACAGTCACCCTGCTATAGTTCCAGGGGTACCCAGGGTACAAATAAACACTCACCCCAAATCTCCCCCTAACTGGCATTTAGATATCGGGGTAACAGTCACCTACTATAGTTCCAGGGATCTTTTTAACTTTGACAGTCTTTGTTGGGTTATAGAATGTTGGATGTTATTTAGAACTGTTCTGTCATTCAATGTCTCTCTTGTCTCTGCTAAATCTCTACATTCCATGTCTTTTGGGGCACTCCCATAGAATGTGGACATCTTTCACTTTTTCCATACCCTACTGTCCATAATGTGTATGACACAGCTGGATACTTGGACAATTACCGTATTGCTACCCAGGTCAATCAAGTTCTTCCAGACAATTACAAACTATGACATCATGTGGGATTCCATGATGGCTTTTTAATCGTTTGTGATGGAAGTTTTACATGAGATCATTACAGTGAATTGACTTATTCAATGCAGTCTTTTTATTCAGTTCATACAACTGATTGGATGCACTTTCTCTAATTTCCCACCAAAGCTGCATTGCATACACTGCTATATGTTATTTAAAGGGTTGATTAATTATTTTTACAGATTCATATAGGCATAAATCTTTCAAAACAAAAGTATGCCTGTGCAATTAAACAAACTCTGTGCCTTAATTATGCTCAATTCCTGGTCAACAGGTGTCATATAAATTTCATGCTTGTAATCAGCATTATAAATGTTTTATTTGGCATGAAAGTTGGGCCAAAAGTCGTGCCAGGTATTTTAAATGCATTATAGAGTAATGACATTGCCCAGTAATTAGCAACATTAACAGAATTTAGGTGGTGTTGCTCATACCTGATACATGTCATTACTCGATAATGCGTTTAAAATAGCGATACCTGGCCCAACTTTTTGGATAGGCAGCTGGTCAACCCATAAGCCATTTGGTCAGACTATTTTTAATGTGGTCACACACAGATGCCACACGGGAGGTGGAACATATTTTCTCTGTGGGTCAGAGGATCAAAACTGCCTAAACATGGGCCCAAGTGTAGAAAAACGGTCAAGTCAATATGGCTATAGTCAATATGGCCCAAACTGTGGGGTTTATGTCAGTAGGGGCTCAGTGCAATGGGATTTTGGACAGCTTGAATGAGTGTTAGGGTATTTTTTTTTTTATTCTTTGTGTATTTTGGCTATATATATATATATATATATATATATATATATACTGTATATGATGTAAAGTCTTTTGGAGTGAGTCAGAATGTTGGTGTTCCTCAGTACTGTTCCATTCTTCAGTCACCCTGCTATATTTCATAGGTTCTTAATAACTATAATGGTCTTTTTTGGGTTTCTAGAATGTTGGTGTTCCTCATAATGTTCCATTGTTCAGTTACCCTGCTGTATTTCATAGGGTCTTCAAGAGTCAAGAGTCAAGTGAGTTTATTGTCATTTCATCCATATATGTTTGTACAGTACACAATGAAACAAAATAATGTTCCTCTAGGACCATGGTGCAACAAATAACATAGATGTACCCAGTGGTGTAACTACCGGGGGAGCAGGGGGTGCAATTGGGCCAGGGCCCGCACCCCCGCAGGGCCCCCCGGCAGTCATGCGCCCCACGCGCACACCGCGCGGAAGAGGGTGGGGGCGTGGCCCGGCTGCACGGCAGGCACCAGGGCCCGCCTCCTCCTAGTTCAGTCTCTGGATGTGCTGGACAACAGACAACAGACAAAAAGTACAAGTGTACACTCAGCAGATGTGTAAAGTTAAGTAAATAATGCTAAACGTCAGACATGATGGGTGTATCATTGTGATATGATAGTAGTAAGAACATGATAAAGAATAAGTGCACATATGCTCATAGAGAACAATTGTATCCAATGGCTATTTATTTATAGAATGGTGTACAGTGTCTGTGTTACGTTGTGGTATATAGTAAAGTCAGGTGGAGTGTGTGTGTGAGAGATCTGTCCGGTCCCAACTGTAACAGTCTTTGTTGGGTGTCTAGAATGCTGGTGTTCCTCAGTACTGTTCCATTGTTCACTGTCTCTTTTACCTCTGCAAATCTCTACATTATGTGTCTTTTGGGGCAATCCCATACCCTACTGTCCATAATGTGTATGACTCAGTTTGATACTTGGTTTATTCCCATAACCAATTCCTTCCAGTCACTTAGGAACAACGACATCCCAAGTATGGGGACAATGGTCAAGTTAATATGACTATAGTTAATATGGTCAAGTCAATTTGGTCCAAATTGTGGGGTAAGGCTTCTTCGAGTGCAGCTTCTTTACTGAAAAGAATTTATCACCACGAACAAGCCATAAGATAGAAACTTTGAATTTCTGGTTTAGATCTGAAGAAACACAACTGAGGAACATTTAAATGTATAACAAGAAGACTGCAGAAGGACCACACAGTTAAATAATACCAATAAGAGCTGGGTGAGCAGATGAGCACCCAACAGGCTTCCTATCCTGATGCAAAGTCACTAGTTCAACTTCATGACCCCCCCCCCATCCTCCTCTTTACTCCTCGGACCTCCCACTGTGTTTCCACAGGAAGGGTTCCAACATCCATAGTTGTGACCGTTATTGTTATACTCCTGGGAGCAGCTGTCCCTATTATCCTTTCCCACACTATTTCAGTCATTCTGAACTGTACTGAGTACTGAGGAGCATAGAATCTACAAAGCCCAAGGAGAATAGATTGCATATACTTTATCTCCATGAGAGAAGTATGGATAGAGCAAAAGTTAGGGATGCACCGAATCCAGGATTCGGTTCGGGATTCGCCATGGATTTGGCCTTTTTCAGCAGGATTTGGCCAAATCCTTGTGCCCAGCTGAACCGAATCCTAATTTGCATTTGTAAATTAGGAGTGGGAAGGAAATTCACATGACTTTTCGTCACAAGACAATGAAGTAAAAACAAAAATGTCACTTTTTCCTTTCCCGTCCTTAATGTGCATATGAAAATTATGATTTGAATTTAGTTTGGTATTCAGCCAAATCTTTCACAAAGGATACAGGGATTTACCCGAATCCCAAATAGTGGATTTGGTGCATCCCTATCAAAAGTGCAATCCAGGTTTTTCTCTAAAAATTGTGTTTGTAGATTATGAACAGTAGGACACACCTTAACTTCCTTTCCAAAGATAGTTACATTGTACAGTTTGTCTCACTTTCCTGTATACTAGAAAGTGCACAGAATATATACTTCCTTAGCCCATAAAATATTATTCTGTTACACAATATGGCAACTTGGCACATATATAGATGCCTTGGAAATGAAGGTGGAGGCACCCATACCAAAGTTTGGCCAATACATTCCATACATGTGCTGATGGAGAGGGTAATCAACAAATTAGATTCCATGTTTTGAGTATCACTGCTTGAGCAGTTTAATCATGTAGGAGCCCAACTCATGGTCAATGGTCTACCAGCTTGGTGTGAAAGAATTTACAGGTGTCCTTATCTGTGAAACCAGTGATATCACGTTTCCGAGGGGGTTGGCAAGCAAACTGTTGCCCCCAATCACTATGGGGCAAATTTACTAAAGGGTGAAGTGACTAACGCTGGCGAAAAGTCACTAGCGAAGGAGATAGACTCTAGCGCTACTTCACACTCTAATGCCAGGCAATTTGCGCTCTGGCGAATGCACGTAACCACACAAATTCACTATGATGCGGATTTTAATGAACGTTACCTCTTGCGCCAGACTTGACTTCGCCACCTCAGACCAGGCGAAGTGCAATAGAGTAGATAGGAATTCCTCAAAAAACACTGGCGACTCTACAGTTTTTCAGGGTGATAGGCTGCAAAAGATCGTAAATATTTTAGGGTATTCGGTTCCCCCCCTGCATTTCCTAACATATGGCACATACACGATACACTGGGCTCATGTGTAGGGCAATATAACAACTCTATTTTATTTTATTAATGTTCCCTGGGCTTGTGTAATGTAATGTATTTGCTGCAACATATACGTTCATTGTACTTTAACTTCCCACCGTATGCAAATTAGCCAACGCTAGCTCAACTTTGCTTTGCTTGCCGAATTAACGCTAGCGAAACTTCGTCATCGTTCGGCACCTGGGACGCAACTTCGCAATTTCTTGAATTAGCGTTGTCCTGGCAAATTTTCACCTGGCGAAGAGTGGCGATGTGAGCGAAGCCGTCGCTGGCACATTTCCGGAGGCTAGTGAATTTGCCTCTATGTCCCCTACGCATTTCATGATGGACACAGGAACAGACCTTCTGCCAAAAGCCCTTTAAATACATTCATGTGAGACTGATGGGCACTCCAGATGGGGGCAGCTGGCCCTGGGAGGTTCAATCGGCTAAGGATAGTCTTGGTTATAAAAACATACCCTTGAGATCTGGTTCCACTCCCAGCGTATCTGGCACTGAGGATGGCACACCAGCAGCTGGTAAACTCTTACTTACTCATATATTCTATACCACTAGTTGTCTGGGACCTGACTTCTGACACTGTAGAATTTATGTCACAAGGTTATCCTTAGACCCATCCTTGTGGCAAATTAACTAAAGGGTAAATTTTTGCGAGTGACCGGCACACTTTGCGTCACTTCACTACGCTAAGTCACTAGAATGCAAAGTTGTGTCTCAGCAGCCGAATGCTGCCGAATTTACGCTATCGTTACATTGGCTGGGCGAGCATTTCATAGTGAATTTTCGTTAGCATTCATTTCTGCCTAGAGAAACGTTGCTAGCACTCTTTGGTACAAAACCTTGAAGTGGCCACTTTTTATTACAAATGTCCAAGGACGGCTTCGTTCACTAGCAAAATGTCCTCTACGCCTGTTAGTGAATTGGTGATGTCCCTGCGGATGGGATTCTGGTGAAATGACGTTAGCGTCGGCCACTTTGCACTTTAGTGAATCTGCCACCTTGTCTAGCAAGATATAAAGAGCCGCTACAATGAAGGGGTTAGAGTTAGCCACAAGGCCCTTTATACTATTTTGTATCCATACTGTCTGTGTATTCCCCCCTATTGTAAAGGGTCAAGGCTAGTGTTTGAGACCATTAAACAACAAGAGAAAAATAGTGTTACATAGACTCATTACATCTGCACTAAAAGTAGCAGGACTCTCTATGGAACCCAATTGGCAGAGCACCCAGGACTGTTTCCTTCTGGCAAGTTGCAGGATTTATTATCAGTTGTTCCTGTGACTCAGAACCAGATCGATCCATGGGCTCCCTTCATATTTTGCTTGATTTCTGCCCACTATGAATCTGTGCTGAATGTGTGTCATCTGCAGCTGTGCTGTGTGTGTGGGAACGGGAAACTGCAAGCTCTGTGTAGCAGAAGACAGAAGGTTCCCTAGTGAAATGAAGCAGAAAGCCTATAGCAATATATGCACCCTGGTGCTCAGCAGAGGAGTTGTTATGCTGACCCTGTAGGACACCACTAATGGAGAAGGTTGAACACAGCATGAAATATCATTTGGCATAACCCGGGGGGGGGTCCTAGAGAGAGAATAAATATGGTGCTCCATGTACATTCTTGTAGAAAAATGATCCCCTTGTATAAGGATCAACAGCTGTGACGCTTGCCCTCTCCCATACCTCCCAACATTTTGGAAATAAGAGGAATAAAAAGATTTGCAGCGCAGAGTGTGGGGAACATTTTTTGACCACGTCCATTTTTGTGGCCACACCCCCTAATTACCATGTCTATTTAACAACATTTGCCAGGTTATGAACGTTTGAAAACATTTCTGTGGTTTTTATGTTATTACAATTTTGCTAATGAAGGTGGATTACCCTTTAAGATGCATATGCGTTTCCCCCAAGAGACCTGCGTATCTTAAATTGTTACAATTGTTTCTTTGCTTATCTTAAATTGTTACAAAAGTATCTATTCTGGGCTCTCTGCCAAAAGCCAATTAAGTTAGAAACAACTTTTTCTGGCTGTTCAGTGCAGGAGATCAAAGAGAAAGTTGGGACATTTCAGTAACAAACCTAGGACTGCGGGTTGAGCTGTTTATGATTGGGACTGTCCCGCATAAAAATGGGACAGTTAGGAGGCATGGCCTCTCCTTTTTTACCTTAACCCCAGGCTGGTTTAGGATCATACAGGGAAGCAATCAGAAATCCCATGACCTGACTTACAAGAGCTTACAATTTAGCTCACATATTTGTAAATGTGCCTCTTTCTGCAAAGACAATGCACTGGGACATGATGATAAAGCTGTGTGGACAATGCATATGTGCAGGATATATTATAGGGGTCTCCACCTATATGACTATTAATGGAAGGGAGTTGTGATACTGCTTAACTGAGCCATTATCAGAGCCACTATGGAGCACTATTTTCTGGTTTTCTATGCAGAATGGCTCCTGTGTGTCTGTATTTAAATATGCACAATAAGTACCAGCAATAAGCAATATATAATATTTGTTATAAACCTCATAGGATGGAAGCACTATATTTCCTTTATTATGCAGACCATGAAATAGCCGTCCTTTGGGACCTCATGAGAAACACGGCTGATGTTTGTTGGTGCTCATTGTTCATAAGTAATGTCAGGCGGCAGAAATATGGATCCAGAGGGAAACCTGATACATTAAATTATTGCAAAACATGCTGGATTTAAAAAAAAATGATTTGTTTTTTTTTTTCATAAGAAAAGAAAATGACAACTGGAACTGGTAACGTGACATATTGCACACACATTCTAAACTCAACATATCTTTGCAGGGGGATATCCAACAATTAATGGTGGTGCCAGACCCCAGAGCTGCCTTTGACTATTGCACCCATTACATGCCCAGCTGTGAGTCTGCCCTGATCTACGCCATACATGCTGAAGACCCTGAATTTCCTGAAGAGGTAAGACCACCAGGGGGCAGGAGAGAATCATAGTAGACAGGGTGATAAGCACTCACTGCCATTTATTTCTCTAACACATGATTTGGTACCCACCGAGAAGCAATGATTCCCAGCATACTAGACAGGCGTGAAATTCAGTTGGATTTTGGCAGAGGTTTTGCTGAATACCGGGCCGGCTCACTCAGCAGATGGAAAGTCAAGGGATGTCCCAGCTGAAATGGTAACAGCTGTCTCCCAGGGCTGGGACTTATCTGTCTCATTCACATGAACATGACTCAGGACAATGGTATCCATGGCTGGGAGGCAGCAAGGAAATCCGGGGGCCGTTTGTGTGTCATCAAAACCCAAGAGAAAAGCCCCCTTGCCTTGTACATCAGCACATTATGTTTTGGCCATTGGATCGTCAATATCTCTGCTTGGCATCAGTCAGTGTTTATATGCAAAACAAATAAGTGTATGGTCGGTATTTTTGGCATGGACTATAACAAGGTAGGCCAACAGGTAGCAGAGAGCAGGGCAGCCATCAGGGAGGGATAGGGGGGAGAGTTGTAGGGGGCCCCGAGGGTAAGGGGGCCCAGCCACGACACACTTCTGACTGACTTCAGGAAGGCATGGACATTTAAGGGGCCCTGGCTACCTTTTTCTCATGTGGGGTCCTAGCCACCAATATTTTTTTATTTTTATTAACAAATGGGAACCCTAGCCACCAATATTTTTTAGTTTTTTTACTGTGTGGTGGGGCGGACCTGTAGGTGGGGCTTGCGGCGGCAGCCCAGGGGGCCCAGGAAATTTTGTCGTATGGGGCCCTACGATTTCTAATGGCAGTCCTGGCAGAGAGAGATGAACTATGAGGTACAAAGGCAGAGAATGTTATAGAAACACACAGACGAGTTCCCACAGTTATTCACGTGTACTGTAAGTTCATGGGCCGAGCCATAAAAATCTGTTACATTCTGCCAGAAACAGCTTCATTCTCTCTCTCTGCACCTGCTGGGTATGATGGTCCACGGGGCACAAGGATTCTCAGTGTAGCAGCTTCTAAATACCCTCTAGGGACCACCCTGTGCCAAAACAAATCAAAGGCCAGTGCTAAAGAGGCAAAGGCATCAAATATCCTCTCTGATGCTCCTGCAGATCAGGAAAAGATGAGCAGGACCAACAGAGAAAACAGCTACTGTTTTTCCTAAAATCCAGAAAACATGTCCCGTTTTTATCTCATGGAAAGCATTACCCCCATCACCCCTATGAATCTATATTTACAAAAAATAAAGTCTTGGGCTGCCATTACTATTGCTCCAAATAACTTCTTGCTATCCCTACTTTAATGGTCACTCCCAACTGCTTTATTTATATATTTAATCCTTTTCCCAAATTGCTCCATTCACAAAAACTTCCATTTGTTTCAAAACTCTTGCCTTTAACCCTTTCCAATTACTTATCAATTAATAAATAACCATGTCAGCCTATACAACCCTCTCTATAACGCCTCCTATTGCTACATATACCCCTCCCTAAAACTCTCCCTGTAACTCCTCCTTTTGCTCCATATAACTCCTCCCTATATATCCTCCTATTGCTCCATATAACCCTCCCTATAACTCCTCCTATTGCTCCATATAACTCTCCCTATAACTCCTCCTATTGCTCCATATAACTATAACTCCTCCTATAGCTCCATATAACCCTCCCTATAACTCCTCCTATTGCTCCATATAACCCTCCCTATAACTCCTCCTATTGCTCCATATAACCCTCCCTATAACTCCTCCTATTGCTCCATATAACTATAACTCCTCCTATTGCTCCATATAACTCACTCTAACTACTCCTATTTCCTATAACCCCTAATACTCCTATTGCTACATATAACCCTCCCTATAACTCCTCCTATTGCTTCATATACCCCTCCCTATAACTCCTCCTAATCTCTTTCTCAATATAACCCTCCCTATAACTCTCCTATTGCTCATATACTCCTCCTATTTGCTCCAATATAAACCTCCATATACTCCTCCTATTGCTCCATATAACCCTCCTATATCTCCTATTGCTATAAACCCTCCTATAACTCCTCCTATTGCTCCATATAACCCTCCTATAACTCCTCCTATTGCTTCATAAACCCTCCCTATAACTCCTCCTATTGCTCCATATAACCCTCCCTTTAACTCCTCCTATTGCTCCATATAACCCTCCCTATAACTCCTCCTATTGCTCCATATAACCCTCCCTATAAATACTCCTATTGCTCCATATAACCCTCCCTATAACTCCTCCTATTGCTCCATATAACCCTCCCTATAACTCCTCCTATTGCTCCATATAACCCTCCCTATAACTCCTCCTATTGCTCCATATAACCCTCCCTATAAATACTCCTATTGCTCCATATAACCCTCCCTATAACTCCTCCTATTGCTCCATATAACCCTCCCTATAACTCCTCCTATTGCTCCATATAACCCTCCCTATAACTCCTCCTATTGCTCCATATAACCCTCACTCTAACTACTCCTATTTCTCCATATAACCCTCCCTATAACTCCTCCTATTGCTACATATACCCCCTCCCTATAACTCCTCCTATTGCTTCATATACCCCCTCCCTATAACTCTCCCTGTAACTCCTCCTTTTGCTCCATATAAACCTCCCTATAACTCCTCCTATTGCTCCATATAACTCCTCCTATTGCTCCATATAACCCTCCATATATCTCCTCCTATTGCTCCATATAACCCTCCCTATAACTCCTCCTATTGCTTCATAAACCCCTCCCTATAACTCCTCCTATTGCTTCATATAACCCTCCCTATAACTCCTCCTATTGCTCCATATAACCCTCCCTATAACTCCTCCTATTGCTCCATATAACCCTCCCTTTAACTCCTCCTATTGCTCCATATAACCCTCCCTATAACTCCTCCTATTGCTCCATATAACCCTCCCTATAAATACTCCTATTGCTCCATATAACCCTCCTATAACTCTCCTATTGCTCCATATAACCCTCCCTATAACTCCTCCTATTGCTCCATATAACCCTCCCTATAACTCCTCCTATTGCTCCATATAACCCTCCCTATAAATACTCCTATTGCTCCATATAACCCTCCCTATAACTCCTCCTATTGCTCCATATAACCCTCCCTATAACTCCTCCTATTGCTCCATATAACCCTCCCTATAACTCGTCCTATTGCTCCATATAACCCTCCCTATAACTCCTCCTATTGCTCCATATAACTCCTCCCTATAACTCCTCCTATTGCTCCATATAACCCTCCCTATAACTCCTCCTATTGCTCCATATAACCCTCCTAGTGTAAGCTCCCAATGGTAGCTGTTATTTATATCTCCTCCGATTGTCCCATAGAACCTCTCTCTATATCTACATCTATTGTCTATTGTGTTCCTATTGGGCAGAATAATGCTCCCTTAAAGGGATCCTGTCATCGGAAAACATGTTTTTTTCAAAACTCATCAGTTAATAGTGCTGCTCCAGCAGAATTCTGCACTGAAATCCATTTCTCAAAAGAGCAAACAGATTTTTTTATATTCAATTTTGAAATCTGACATGGGGCTAGACATTTTGTCAATTTCCCAGCTGCCCCCAGTCATGTGACTTGTGCCTGCACTTTAGGAGAGAAATGCTTTCTGGCAGGCTGCTGTTTTTCCTTCTCAATGTAACTGAATGTGTCTCAGTGGGACATGGGTTTTTACTATTGAGTGTTGTTCTTAGATCTACCAGGCAGCTGTTATCTTGTGTTAGGGAGCTGTTATCTGGTTACCTTCCCTTTGTGCTTTTGTTTGGCTGCTGGGGGGGAAAAGGGAGGGGGGTGATATCACTCCAACTTGCAGTACAGCAGTAAAGAGTGACTGAAGTTTATCAGAGCACAAGTTACATGACTTGGGGCAGCTGGGAAATTGACAATATGTCTAGCCCCCATGTCAGATTTCAAAATTGAATATAAAAAAATCTGTTTGCACTTTTGAGAAATGGATTTCAGTGCAGAATTCTGCTGGAGCAGCACTATTAACTGATTCATTTTTGAAAATTTTTTTTTTCCCCATGACAGTATCCCTTTAAGTTCTTCCTTACTGAACTTACAATTTCTCCTTTCTGATTGTGTTGGTGATGGTTTCTTAAGGTCTACTGTTAATTGCAGTCATACTGTACTGTTCTATTTTTTAACATTCCTCTGGGTGTTTCATTTGGTTTCTCTGCACTGTCTTCTTGCTGATGCTTTCTTGGCCCCACAGAGCAATCAAGAAACTAAGCCAAGAAAAAAAGGCAAGAAAGGGAAAGGCAAAAAAAAGGACAGGAAGGGCAAAAAGAAGAAGAGAAAATCTGTCGTTGAGGAGACAGAACCCAGTCTCAGCACTATCATGGCTGTTACACAAGGATATACTACCTCATCAATTACACCAGCAGTCACTATCGTCACGGTAACGATACTTCAAATAAGCCATCCTCATGCCACCATGCTTGCTTACACTAGTTTCCTGGATATTTTCAGTAACATCATACAATAACAGTGTGCTATTCGCTCATCATCTATTATTCTACGTAGTACTAACATCATGCATTTTAGCGTGTGTGTATCATCTATATAAGCAATATTTGCAGAAAATTGTTGGGTATGGAAGTTCTCAAACTGTTTTGACATATTTGCAGCCATATTTTGCGGTGGCATCGGGATGGGGATGGATAGGTGCAGGTTGGATGGGCACCAGACCTCCATTTCCTTTAAACGTAATCACGCTGGGTTTAATTCAAGACTTTTTGGCGAGCCGTTAAGTTTGAAAAGCTGGTCATAAGTATGAATTTGAGTTCAACATTAAGAAGTTAAAATACATAGTGCTGAAAGAAATAACTTGTCAGTAATTTATCGTGCCATTTGCTAAATGGAAGTCATAACATTGTTTTCCGCAAGACATCTGTTTTCCACCATCTCATCCTGGCACTAACCCTTCTAAACAAGCATGTGAAATCTCTTGTTAGAGAGCCAAGATCTATTTCATCTCCTTTTACTGCTTGTGCCATATGCAGGGTTGAGATGTTTCAACAAGGAGATTGTTGCTAGGAACAAATCAATGGACACTGCAGCTAAAGGCTGTTGATCAATTGCTGCATCTGGGTTGTCTAAATATTTCCTGAAATGTCTGCCAGAAAAGTAATACTAGTAACAATACTGAACTACTATGTTTATTCATTATAAACTAGTCATGTGCAACTTGTCCTGGGAATCCAAAGAGTCAATGTCACTGCTATACATTGTAATAACAAGCTAATAGTTTGCTCAAGGTCTGGTAACTAATAGATGCCAAATGGTTTTGAACACTAACCCAGCAAATGCTACCTGCTAATCTAACCAGGCTGAAATGGAACCAGTAGTGCTGGAAACAGCCACTCCTACACCTTTCAAGGTCTGTAATGAACAGGAACGGAAATATCTAGAGGCATACCGGGGATCACCTTAGGGTTAAAACCAAAACTGGAAAATCTGTTTTGTGGTGGATTGAATAGAATTGTTAGCAACTTCTGCCATAAGGAGAGTTGTCCAGTTATCTTTAATGAGCTGGAGAAACATCTCAAATACTGCTAAAGTTTCATTTATCCTCTCAAACTGTCCATTCCATTGTGGATGACAACCAGAAGACAAAGACATGTTGATTAGATGTCCATTCCAAAAAGGCTCTCAAAAACTACAGTCAGAGACAATGGCTGCATGCAGACACATAACCTCTCTACCTTCTTGGAATCCATGTAGATTCCTTTAGTAGAGATGTCAAAACCCAAAAAATGTATTGGTGTTCTCAAATTAACATTTCTCAGCCTTTACTAGTTTTAGTTTTAGAAAAACTTCTTTCATACGCTTCCAGTGTTCATTTATGAGTAGAAAAGGCTAGAGTATCAAGCAAATACATCCCTAAAAATTGAAAAGTGTCTGGAACGTTACAGAAACCAAATAACTACAGTATGTATTTAAAATGTCCATACCTAGCTTGAATGCTGTCTTCCACTCTTCACGGTACAACCATTAACAAAAAAGTTCTCAGGGGGATGTAAATAGTTTCTATAGTTTCTCTTATAGTTCCAGACCACTTGACTGCTTTTTTTTCCTATAAAACCCAGGATTTAGGATGGTGAACAGACTAATGCGGGTATCATAATCTAATTTTTATTAGGTGACCCTCAGTCAAGGGCCCACCACTTGTTTGAGAAAAATAGTGCCCCATTTAATGATATGGGGACCATGATTCAAGCCATGGCAACTCCATAAGGTGGTTCACAATGTCCTGTGACCACTGGCTCAAGGTCACGGCCCCATTAATGATTATACTGGAGAGTTACGCAGGTGGGCAGTGGATACTTTGTTGTTGAAGATCTGGCTTGAATTTGGCTTGAACTGTTATCAGATTTGATTGCCTAGTTTTCTAAAGGATGTACTAGATAGGGATTTCTGTAACAGGCTCTTTGGAGGAATTTATTCCAATCTCAATCCAATTGGATTATTTCTCTCAGTCACTTCACTAATAGTAACCCTTACAATCGGTATTGTTTAGAGCCTGTCATCTGAGGAACAGTTACATAGACAGCATCTCAATCACTGCTGGTGTTGCGGCCTCTCTGGTCTTTAGCTCAGAAATGTTCCTACCCATCCTGGTGGTCAGTCACATGTCTGTTCTGATAAAGATATAATTCCCATTTGAGATGCCAATCATCCATCATATTTATTGCTTTCTTTTACAGTGAGGTGGAAGTCTCCTGCAGGTTCCAGCAATCCTTGATTCAGGGGCAAACAGTTTCTTCATAGACTCTTCCTTTATCAAGACTCAAGACATTCCTCTTTTCCCTATGTCACAGCCCAAAATCATTACAATGGCTCATGGTTCACCAATCATATTCTGGACCCATGTCCTTTGAGACTCAACTTCTGCATGAAACAATTAATGGTGCTCACTTTGAATTTATGTTGTTTAGATTGGTTGAAGGCCCACATTCTATTATTGACTGGTCTGAGGATTGGTCATCTTTTCATTCAAATATTGCGTCGGCAGCAGAGTGTTCTACCACATTAGCCATAGATCAAAACTGGTAACCTTTTATTGGCTAACTTAGTGTGAAGAAACACTGAAGAATTGAAGTTTTGAAGAACTTGAAGTTCTGGTTCAGAGAGAGGACAGATTTGACAGACAGAATGGGTGCTTCAGGCAAGACATCAGTTGGACAGACGTACCCCATATCATATGAAGAATATCCACAACCTTTTCATTAAGCCTGTCTACAAGTTCATTGCACTGTATGTGGAAAGTACAACAAAAAAAGTTATTGATCTCTTTTGGAAGTATAGTGATACCTTTTATTGGCTAACGTAGTAAATTATATGATACAAGCTATTGGGACAACTTAAGACCCTTCTTCAAGCATGGTACAATGCAGTAACTGAAAAATCATGACATTTATACACACTACCCCAGAGTAAAACATTTTTTTTATAAATCTGAAATGTATTTGTAAAATCCATTTCTGTACAGATACTGATTAGCCTCCCTCAGCTGGGATGCCTCTATAGAGGTTAATATAATAAACACCTAATTGTGAGGTGATGGCAGTCCTGAGGCACGGATCTTCAGAAATTTACCAAATTCTTCTAAAAGATGCTCACTAGGTGCAGAACTCAAACCCCCCTAACAGCATCAGGGTGATTTCTGTAATATTTATATCTGGATACAAATTTCTATCCCTCTTATTGTGTCATTCTAGGATGTTAACATTCTGCTTGAATTCATATTCCCACTCATTTTGCTCCTGACGTGTTTTAAAGTTACCCATTATTATTATGACTTGGAGCTCATCAATACTGGGGTCACTGATGCAGAAATGAGCTGTTGCTTGGAAAGCTGTTTTTCCACAATTGATATGGTGTCAGTGTGGTGTCATTCATCTCATTCATTTCATCTATATATAGCCTTGTAGTTGGGCATTTTGCACACAGGATAAAATAGAACTAGGATTGCCAACTTAGAGTTACCGATGTTCCAGATGGGGAGGGGTAGAGTTGGTGACATCAGGGACAGAGCTTATGACATTGAGGGTAGTCCAATGACATTTAGAGGCAGGTCATTGACTTCAGGGACAGGTCGATGACAAATGGCCCATGACTGGCAACACTGTGCGTTATTCATAATATATATGAATATATATAAGTCCTGTTTGGGTTTCAGACTTCTGAAATCTGAGCTGTAAGTTTTGAACTGGACAGCCTGTGTACAAACCGGACAGTCTATTTTAAAACCAGAAAAGTAGCAACCATAGATAGACCACACTGGATGGCCTGCAGCTGAATAAACCCTTTATTATTTGTTCCAATGTGGTATAGGTACCCCCTCCTGTAGTGTAAACATGGGTGAACATTTCACATGTGATTTTCAAGCAGGAAGATATGCCACTTTCTGCTGGGTCACTTGTGGAGCTTCACACAATTAGTTTTTTTATTATTTTGCAGCCCGTCATCAAAGTGCTTGATGGGTTGGAGTTTGCCTAAGGTGTCAAGGGATGAATTATAAGTGATGAAAAGAGAGCACGGTTATTGTTTGTGGTTTGGTTGAACTGGAGTAGATTGTGCCTGGGTATGGCAATAGCTCTCTTGATTTGGTATCTATTGTTCTAGTGTTATAGCCTTGCTTCGTTCTCTCTGGTGTTTATCCCTGTCAACAGGGTCTGAGTATATACGATTTTATACAATATCGTGGTGCTTGGATGTACAGTAAATGATTGACTCTCTTATATGTCTGGAGTGGAAATTGTGATTTCTAGAGAATGTGCATCTACTGTATCTGGAGGCTTTTTTTAAATAGAAGTCATGAGTTAATTACCATATATTGGTGTCTAGCAAATGAATTGTGTAGATTCTACAAGTGACCAAGCAGAAAGTGGCACATCTGCCTGCCAGTGTAAAACATGTACCCACATTTACACAACAGGGTGGGAGCCTCTACCAGATTGCCTTCAGGAACACATAATAACAAGGGATTGTTCTGCAGAAGTCATCAAATGTGGTCTACTTTATACTGTGTGTGAAATACACAACTACAGGGCCATATGTGGGCAAAACTAGGTACACATTAAACCAGCAGATGTTCTTCCAGAGACCCAATATCCATTGTGAAGAACAGGTCTCCCAGTAGCAACTCATTTCTGCATCAGTGACAACTGTATTTGGGTCACAATACTAATGGACAACTTTAAAACACAACAGGAGAGAAAGGAGTGGCAATACATATAAGTGCAGAACTTCAATACCCTAAAATGGAGCATTTACAGGGATAGAAGCCTTGTGTCCAGATATAAATGTCACTAATATTACCCTGACGCTGCTAGGGTGACTTCTACACCTAGTGGGCATCTTTTAGAAGAAGTTGGTACATTTCTGAAGATCCTTGCCTCAGGACTGCCATTGCCTCACAGCTGAGGGATCCCAGCAAGGGAGGCTGATCAATATCTGTACAAGAATGGATTTTACACATGTCAGATTTATAAAAAATGTTTACTTTGTGCTAGTGTGTATAAATGTAATGATGTTTTAGTTGCTGAATTATATTATGCCCGAAGAAAGGACCTAAGTTGTCCTGAAAGCTAATATTTTATAATCTTCTAAGTTATCCAACAAAAGGTATCACTTAACCTGTATTTTCCAGCTGTGTCTTCCTGCCAACACTTCAAAAAGAGATCAATAACTTTCACTCTTTGTTCCTTCTATTTACCATCGATTTATAGACGTGCCTAATGGAAAGGATGCAGGTACTCTTCCCTATTATATAATGTATGCCTGCTCAACTGATCCCTTGCCTGGAGCACCCATTTTGTTTAATCAAGTCTTTCTTTAGAACTTCTGTTCTTCAGTGTTTCTTTGCACTGTATCATCTGCTAAGTTAGCCAAAAATATATCAACACTGCTGCAAAAGGAAGACAATATTGGCAATATTTCGATGAAAAGATGAGCAATCATCAAACCAATCAATGTTAGAAGTGGGCCTTCAACCAGGGTAAACAACATAAAGTCCAAGTGAGCACCATTAATTGTCTCATGAAGAAGTTGAGAATAAGAAGTCTCAAAGGGCATGGGTCCAGAATTTTTTGGTGAACTATTAGCCATTGTAATGACCACAGGCTGCGAGAAAAGAGGAATGTCTTGAGCCTTGATAAAAGGCAGAGTTCATGAAGAAACTGCTTGCCCCTGAATCAAGGATTGCTGGAACCTGCAGTAGATTTTCTACCCCACTGTAAAGAAATGTGGATGTTTGGTATCTCAAAGGGAATTATATGTTTATCAGATCAGACATGTGATTGACAATCAGGACAGGTAGGGCAATTTCTGAGCTAATGACTAGAGAGGCCATAATACCAGCAGTGATTAAGATGTTGTCTCTGTAGCTGTTCCTCGTGCAACAGGCTCCAAAAAACACCAACTGTAACAGTTGCAACAGTTACAATTCTCTCAATGAAGTGGCTGAGGGAACTGGTGGTGGTGCTTCAAGCATAACCCAAGAAACCTGATGTTTAATTTCTGGCCAAGATATCAATTGGGGAGGTTTGTATTTTCTGGCGATAGAGGAATGAATTGGCTAGTAGATGTGGTCCTCATCTCGTTGGTGCGCAGTCTCTTAGTTGTAATCCGATATTGCCCTGCCATTGGTGGGCATATCAGGGACAGATCTGCTAATTTGGCGACCTCGCCAAACAAGCAGATCTTATCGTGTATGGCCACCTTTAGATGATGATCCAACTGGATTGGGATTGGAATCAATTCCTCCAAAAAGTCTGGAGCAGAAATTCCTAGCCAGTTCATCCTTTAGCAAACTAGACAATCCAATCTGATAACAGTGCTTCAGACCCAGTTCATTCCGCAAAGTATCCACAGCCCATCTGTGCAATTCTGCAGTATAATCTTTAATGGGGCAGTGACCTTGAGCCAGTGGTCACAAGATAATGTGAATCATCTTATGCAGTAGCTATGGTTTGAATGATGGTCCCCATATCATTAAACAGGGGGCTCTTTTCTGTAACAGATGGGGCCCTGTGACTGAGGTTTACCTAATAAAAGTGTGATTATGACACCCACCTCAGTCTGTTCATCAGCATAAATTCTGGGTCTTAATAATAAAAGCAGACTGCAACTGCAACAGGAACAACCAAATCTGTTGCCAGAACTTTTCTGGCAGTAGTAGGTACTTTTGTTACCTTGAAATTCCTGAAGGGCACAAGGAACAACCAAAATCTGTTGTATGAGCGTCTCCAATGCCAAATTCTCTCCAGTGGTGTCCATATCTGGCTCTAATATATTGTGAGGTTTACTGGGGTGAAATGGATTATGTAGTGCTGGAAATGGCCACTCCTTCACACAGCACACTCTTGAATTTAGTGGCAGAGGGTAAACTGGTGATAGAGTATTAGGAGATCCTAATGGTCTCAACAACAGGTCACAGGAGCAGAGTCAGTCATGTGATAAAGTATGCAATATCGGTCAGGCTGTGGCGAAGGGCAGGCGGCAGGAAGGCAAAACAAATAGACAACCTGGGTCAAATAATGCAATAAGAACCAGACAAAGTTCCAAAGGAAGATATAAGAGAGAACTGAATGTAGCCAGTAGACTTCTATCTCACTGTAAAGAAATGTAGATGTTTGGTATCTCAAAAGGAATTATATCTTTATCAGATCAGACATGTGATTGACCATCAGGACAGGTAGGGCGATTTCTGAGCTAATGGCTAGAGAGGCCATAATACCAGCAGTGATTGAGATGTTGTCTCTGTAGCTGTTTCTCATGCAACAGTGGCTGAGGGAACAGAAGTAATAAGTGTGTCAATGACGTACTGTTAGCAATACCTAACCATTACACCAGAACTGACATGACGCCAATATATGCGATTGGCCGGGCATAGTCCCTGGTACATGACGAAAAATGAAGACATCCCATCCAGCAGGCGGTAAGTGTGGACCTGACACTACCTGTTGGCTGTTTGATCTAATTGACTAAACCTAAAACAAATCTTCAACCAGTTATTACACACACGCCCATGTTCTAGAATTCCAAGCATTCCATTGTAGGAAAGGAAAGTAGCAATGATCTCTCTCCAACCATTTTATATGACCTAAGCCTACTACTACAGTATGTTTAATGAGGTGGAGCTGTGGTGTCCTGGCAAACACATGGGGCAATATAATGACAGGCACAAAGCTTGCTCCAAGTCTAGCAATGCAACCAGTTAGACAAGTGAGAGCCACCTGCTTTTGGTCGCTATAGGTTAGTAGAAACGTCCCATCTTTCATTACACTACTCCCTTTTTTTGTCTTCATTGCAAATATAGTGATGGGCGAATTTATTCGCCAGGCGCGAATTCGCCGAAAAAATTCGCCGGCGTCAAAAACGGACGCCAACGTCAAAAACGGGCGCCGGCGTCGAAAAAACGGGCGCCGGCGTCAAAAACGAGACGCCGGCGCCGTTTCGCAAATTTTTCGCCGTTTCGCGAATTTTTCGCCGTTTCGCGAATTTCTCGCGAAATTCGCGAATTTTTCGGCGAAGCGGCGCAAATTCGCCCATCACTACAAATAACTAACATGCTCTCCATATTATATTCACCAAAGACAGAGACAAGAAAAAATACCCATCTCAGAGAAGAGGACCCTTTATCTGATTACGATGACTATTACTATACTCCATCGCCTGAAGATGTCACAGTATCAACAGTTATAGCGAACTTCACTGATATGGATAACGAGGTGATGAACAGTAAGAAAAGCAGAAATGCTTGAGTACCATTCGGGGACTTCGAGAGACTGATTTGGCTCTCATTTTTTTATATAGGAAATGTCAGAGATGTATATTTTTGGAGGAGAAGAGGAGAACAACACAAGAGGGAATGACTATGAGTTCAGCGAGTATGACGATGATGATTATGAAGAAAGGCGGAGGAGATATGGACCTGTAGAACGTGGTGAAGTGGAAACTCAAGAATCTAAACCACAGGTGAGGCCATATTAAAAAATCTATTCCTTCTTCCTGTGCTTAAAAACATTGTAGTAATTTGTAACAGAATGTATTTATAGGGCGAGCTCCTAGAGAACAATAAAAGGGCTTTGATGTTTTAGAGAGACGGCATATTGACAAAAACAAAGTATTGGGATTGTAGAAATAACTAGTAAGGGTTACATTGTTATGAGGGTTATAGGGCAGTTCTAGGGGAGCAATAGGTGGAGTTAGAGAATTGACTCTAAGAAACAACATGTAGAACTTTATTGATGGGTTATATTGAGAATATGGAGCATATAGAAATGGTTATATGGGACAATAGGAGTTTAAATTTTAACAGTTTAAGTGGATTATATGGATCTGAACTCCAATAAGTAATAGGAGACACTAAGGGGGTTATTTACTAAACTCCCAATGCAAAAATCATGAAAACATTTTTCAGAATTTATTAAACCCATGTGTGTGCGTATGTGCGCTGTGACGCGTGTGTGCACTCAACCAATGTTTTTTCCGGCAAAAAGAAGCTTACATATTTCAGATCTGGGCCGGCTGGGCCCACAAGAGCCAGGGCCCACCGGGTTTTTTCCTGGTGTCCTGCCGGCCCAGTCTGACCCTGAATGTAGAGATTATAGACAAGGGTTATATTGACAAATGGGGTTATTTCAAGCAATGGAAAGCCTTTTACAGCCAAGTGATATGGAAATATTAGGGAATTAATGGCAGACTTTATATATATTATATAAATTCTGTAGTACATCAATATCCAACTTTTTTTAGACTTTTTCACTATACACTATATATTCAAGGACTGCAATACATAAATATGATGAGACCAAATACAAGTCTATTAGACACTGCTGTTCTGGAAATACCATTTATAAAGTATATATTTATTTTCAGTTAAAATTCTTTTTCAGCATATGACTTGCTTGTCCACCCCTTACTTCAAGCCATTAAAGGCATAGTTACACCAAAAAAGTTTTTTAAAGTAATTATATAATGTAGTGTTGCCCTGCACTGGTAAAACTGGTGTGTTTGCTTCAAAAACTCTACTTTAGTTTATATAAACAAGCTGCTGGATAACCAAAGGGGCAGCTATTCAAAGTTGAAAAACTAGAAAAGGCACGGATGCACAGCAGATAACAGATAAGCTCTGTAGTATACAATGGGATTCTTCAGAGCTTATCTGTTATCTACTGTGTATCCTGTGCTTGAATGGCTGCCCCCATGGCTACACAGCAGCTTGTTTATATAAACTATAGTAGTATTTATCTGTTATCTACTGTGTATCCTGTGCTTGAATGGCTGCCCCCATGGCTACACAACAGCTTGTTTATATAAACCATAGTAGTACTTATCTGTTATCTACTGTGTATAATGTGCTTGAATGGCTGCCCCCATGGCTACACAGCAGCTTGTTTATATAAACTATAGTAGTACTTATCTGTTATCAACTGTGTATCCTGTGCTTGAATGGCTGCCCCCATAGCTACACAGCAGCTTGTTTATATAAACTATAGTAGTACTTATCTGTTATCAACTGTGTATCCTGTGCTTGAATGGCTGCCCCCATGGCTACACAGCAGCTTGTTTATATAAACTATAGTAGTACTTATCTGTTATCCACTGTGTATCCTGTGCTTGAATGGCTTCCCCCATGGCTACACAACAGCTTGTTTATATAAACTATAGTAGTACTTATCTGTTATCTACTGTGTATCCTGTGCTTGAATGGCTGCCCCCATGGCTACACAGCAGCTTGTTTATATAAACTATATTAGTACTTATCTGTTATCTACTGTGTATCCTGTGCTTGAATGGCTGCCCCCATGGCTACACAGCAGCTTGTTTATATAAACTATAGTAGTACTTATCTGTTATCTACTGTGTATCCTGTGCTTGAATGGCTGCCCCCATGGCTACACAGCAGGGGAAGATTTTACAGAGCTTATAAATAGCAGTTCCTTTAAACCATTACTAATGAGTAGGGATGTAGCGAACGTCGGAAAAAAAGTTCGCGAACATATTCGCGAACTTGCGCAAAAATGCGAGCGGTTCGCGAACGGTTCGCGAACCCCATAGACTTCAATGGGAAGGCGAACTTTAACATCTAGAAAAGACATTTCTGGCCAAGAAAATGATTTTAAAGTTGTTTAAAGGGTGCAACGACCTGGACAGTGGCATGCCAGAGGGGGATCAAGGGCAAAATGTATCTGAAAAATCTGCCTGTGTGTGCTTGGAAGAGATAGTGTAGGGGGAGAGCTGTTAGTGATTTCAGGGACAGATGATAGTAAGCTTGCTGGCTAGTAATCTGCTTGATACTGCTCTGTATTGGAGGGACAGAAGTCTGCAGGGATTTGAGGGACATTTTAGCTTAGGTAGCTTTGCTGGCTAGTAATCTACTGTTCTCTTTAAACAACTGCCATACGTTGACCTTGTAGGCATTGTTTGCCCAGTTTTTTTGGACGCAGCCACTGAAGCACAGTTGCCAGAAAAAATATGCCATATAAATGCTGAAAATAGTAATTTTTCGCCATACGTTGACCTTGTAGACATTGTTTGCCCAGTTTTTTTGGACGCAGCCACTGAAGCACAGTTGCCAGAAAAATTATGCCATATAAATGCTGAAAATATAAATTTTTTTGGTTGCAGCCACTGAAGCACAGAGGCCAGAAAAATTATGCCATATAAATGCAGAAAATATGCATTTTTTTGGTCGCAGCCACTGAAGCACAGTTGCCAGAAAAATTATGCCATATAAATGCTGAAAATATAAATTTTTTTGGTTGCAGCCACTGAAGCACAGAGGCCAGAAAAATTATGCCATATAAATGCAGAAAATATGCATTTTTTTGGTCGCAGCCACTGAAGCACAGTTGCCAGAAAAAATATGCCATATAAATGCTGAAAATAGTCATTTTTTGCCATATACGTTGAGTCAACGTATGGCAAAAAATTACTATTTTCAGCATTTATATGGCATATTTTTTCTGGCCTCTGTGCTTCAGTGGCTGCGGCCAAAAAAACTGGGCAAACAATGCCTACAAGGTCAACGTCGTTGACCTTGTAGGCATTGTTTGCCCAGTTTTTTTGGCCGCAGCCACTGAAGCACAGAGGCCAGAAAAAATATGCCATATAAATGCTGAAAATAGTAATTTTTTTGGTCGCAGCCACTGAAGCACAGTTGCCAGAAAAATTATGCCATATAAATGCTGAAAATATAAATTTTTTTGGTTGCAGCCACTGAAGCACAGAGGCCAGAAAAATTATGCCATATAAATGCTGAAAATATAAATTTTTTTGGTTGCAGCCACTGAAGCACAGAGGCCAGAAAAATTATGCCATATAAATGCAGAAAATATGCATTTTTTTGGTCGCAGCCACTGAAGCACAGTTGCCAGAAAAATTATGCCATATAAATGCAGAAAATATGCATTTTTTTGGACGCAGCCACTGAAGCACAGTTGCCAGAAAAAATATGCCATATAAATGCTGAAAATAGTCATTTTTTGCCATACGTTGACCTTGTAGACATTGTTTGCCCAGTTTTTTTGGTTGCAGCCACTGAAGCACAGAGGCCAGAAAAAATTAAACCAGTAGGGTTTGCACCCTAGTTTGTAACGGTGGCGGAGGGAGGAGGAGGACGCTAAAGGACAGCTGTGTGTGGAGTCATGAGGCTTGAAGAGAAGGACAGCTGCATAGAAGTCAGAACAAGTCTTCCGGCGTGCAGTAACCCTCCGAGATCCACCCCTCATTCATTTTAATAAAGGTCAGGTAATCGACACTTTTGTGACCTAGGCGAGTTCTCTTCTCAGTTACAATCCCTCCTGCTGCACTGAAGGTCCTTTCTGAGAGCACACTTGAGGCTGGGCAAGACAAGAGGTTCATGGCAAATTGTGACAGCTCTGGCCACAGATCAAGCCTGCGCACCCAGTAGTCCAGGGGTTCATCGCTCCTCAGAGTGTCGATATCTGCAGTTAATGCCAGGTAGTCCGCTACCTGCCGGTCGAGGCGTTCTTTGAGGGTGGATCCAGAAGGGTTGTGGCGCTGCCTTGGACAGAAAAACATTTGCATGTCTGACGTTACAGACTGGCCAAAGGGCTTTGTCCTTGCAGGTGTGCTCGTGGCAGGATTACTGGCACCTCTGCCCCTGGAATGTTGATGAGTTCCTGAAGTGACATCACCCTTAAAAGCATTGTACAACATGTTTTGCAGGCTGGTTTGTAAATGCCGCATCTTTTCGGACTTGTGGTATGTTGGTAACATTTCTGACACTTTATGCTTGTACCGAGGGTCTAGTAGCGTTGCGACCCAGTACAGGTCCTTCTCCTTAAGCCTCTTGATACGGGGGTCCTTCAACAGGCATGACAGCATGAAAGACCCCATTCTCACAAGGTTGGATGCAGAGCTATCCATCTCCGCTTCCTCATTATCAAGGACTGCATCATCCACGGTCTCCTCCCCCCAGCCACGTACAAGACCAGGGGTCCCCAAAAGGTCACCACTAGCCCCCTGGGAAGCCTGCTCCTGTTGGTCCTCCTCCTCCTCCTCCACAAAGCCACCTTCCTCCTCTGACTCCACTTCTGGCACCTCTCCCTGCGTTGCAGCAGGTGCCTGGGTTCGTTCTGGTGATTCCGACCAGAAATCGTGCGCTTCCAGCTCCTCGTCACGCTGGTCTACAGCCTCATCTGTCACTCGTCGCACGGCACGCTCCAGGAAGAAAGCGAAGGGTATTAGGTCGCTGATGGTGCCTTCGGTGCGACTGACCATATTTGTCACCTCTTCAAAAGGTCGCATGAGCCTGCAGGCATCGCGCATAAGCACCCAGTAACGGGGGAAAAAAATCCCCAGCTGTGCAGATCCAGTCCTACCACCCAGTTCAAAAAGGTACTCGTTGACGGCCCTTTGTTGTTGCAGCAGACGTTCCAACATAAGGAGCGTTGAATTCCAGCGAGTCTGGCTGTCAGAAATCAAACGCCTGACTGGCATGTTGTAGCGCTGCTGAATGTCAGCAAGGCGTGCCATGGCTGTGTAGGAACGTCTGAAATGGGCCGACACCTTTCTGGACTGGGTGAGAACGTCCTGGAATCCTGGGTACTTGGAGACAAAACGTTGGACTATTAAATTTAACACATGTGCCATGCAGGGCACATGTGTTAAATTGCCTAGTCTCAACGCTGCCAACAGATTGCTTCCATTGTCACACACCACTTTTCCGATCTGCAGTTGGTGTGGGGTCAGCCACCGATCGGCCTGTGACTGCAGAGATGACAGGAGTACAGATCCGGTATGGTTTTTGCTTTCCAGGCACGTCATCCCCAAGACAGCGTGACAACGGCGTACCTGGCACGTCGAATAGCCTAGGGGGAGCTGGGGGTGCACAGGTGTGGAGGAGGAGAAGGAGGACCCAGCAGCAGAGTAAGAAGAAGAAGAAGACGAGGTAGAGAGCGATGGAGGAGTAGAGGTGGTGGCAGAACCGCGTGCAATCCGTGGCGGTGACACCAACTCCACTGTTGTTGTTGAGCTACCCATTCCCTGCTTCCCAGCCATTACCAAGTTCACCCAGTGGGCAGTGTAGGTGACATACCTGCCCTGACCATGCTTGGAGGACCATGCGTCAGTAGTCATATGGACCTTTGGCCCAACACTAAGTGACAGAGATGCGGTAACTTGGCTCTGCACATGTTGGTACAGGTGTGGTATTCCCTTTTTAGAAAAAAAATTGCGGCTGGGTACCTTCCACTGCGGTGTCCCAATTGCTACAAATTTGCGGAAGGCCTCAGAGTCCACCAGCTGGTATGGTAAAAGCTGGCGGGCTAAGAGTGCAGACAAGCCAGCTGTCAGACGCCGGGCAAGGGGGTGACAGTCAGACATTGGCTTCTTACGCTCAAACATGGCCTTCACAGAAACTTGGCTGGTGGCAGATGACTGGGAATGGGAACAGGTGGTCAAGGTGGAAGGCGGAGTGGAGGGTGGTTCAGACGGGTCAAGGAGAGCAGAGGTAGAGCAGTAAGATGCTGGACCA
This sequence comes from Xenopus laevis, assembly GCF_017654675.1. NCBI lineage: Eukaryota > Metazoa > Chordata > Amphibia > Anura > Pipidae > Xenopus > Xenopus laevis. The sequence goes on from NC_054376.1 coordinate 122,236,639, forward strand.
GAAGGAGTGTGGCTTTTAGTTTGCCTGTTGCCTTTGAGGTGTTGCTCCCAAAGTGCTTTGTGCTTGCCGCTCATGTGCCTTCGCATAGAAGTTGTACCTATGTGGCTGTTGGGCTTACCAAGGCTCAGTTTCTGACTGCACTCATTGCAAATTACAATGCTTTTGTCAGAGGCACACACATTAAAAAAATCCCACACTGCTGACTTTTTGGAAGTGTGCGATCTGGCGGTAACAGTAGAAGTTGGCGGAGTTGGCGGTATTGGCGGCAATGGCGGGTGCGTTGGCCGGCTGAACACAGGTGCCGATACATGTTGTTGCCCTGCTGATCCCTGCGGGCTGTCCTCCCTGCTTCTTCTAAGTCTTATTCTCCTACTGCCTCTCTGACTCTCCGTCTCTCCATCTGAACTACCCTCCTCTTGCTCTCTTCTACTAGGCACCCACAAAACATCAATCTCCTCATCATCATTCTCCTCAGATGCATCAATTTCTTCTGACACATCACAGAAGGAAGCAGCAGCGGGGACCTCCTCCTCATCACTCATTATGTCCATCTCTATCGTGTTCTCTGCCAGAATTAAATCTGGTGTAAGGTCCTCATCTCCTTCATCTTCTTCTGGCAATAATGGTTGCGCATTACTCAGTTCAAGAAACTCATTGGAAAATAACTCCTCTGACCCCAGTGAAGAAGGGGCACCGGTGGTGGAGGAAGTGTTACGTGGGGTGGCCATAGCAGTGGAGGATGAGGAGGATGTTGTGGTAAAGTTAGAAACGGTAGAGGATGGGGTGTGCTGTGTAAGCCAGTCAACTACCTCTTCAGCATTTTGGGAGTTCAGGGTCATTGGCTTTTTAAAACTGGGAAATTTGCTAGGGCCACAGGATTGCATAGCAGCACGGCCCCTAGCACGGCCTCTGCGTGGCGGCCTGCCTTTGCCTGGCATTATTTTTAAAAAAAACAACAACAACAACAAAAACTCAGTTGGTTTTTCTGGAAACGATAATACACACAGCTAGATGGCGGGTTGAAGAAAAACACTGTGCAAATAATGCCTACAAAGTCAACGTATACACTACTACAGCGGTGGATACGGATTACGTAAAATATATGAATGCTGCTTGAAAAAAAGTAACTCAAGTGGTTTTTCTAGAGACGATAATATTATCAATATTTAGACAAAATGTGAACAAGGTCACACAGCTCGATGGCGGGTTGAAGAAAAACAGTGTGCAAATAATGCCTACAAGGTCAACGTATACACTACTACAGCGGTGGATACGGATTACGTAAAATATATGAATGCTGCTTGAAAAAAAGTAACTCAAGTGGTTTTTCTAGAGACGATAATATTATCAATATTTAGACAAAATGTGAACAAGCTCACACAGCTCGATGGCGGGTTGAAGAAAACAGTGTGCAAATAATGCCTACAAGGTCAACGTATACACTACTACAGCGGTGGATACGGATTACGTAAAATATATGAATGCTGCTTGAAAAAAAGTAACTCAAGTGGTTTTTCTAGAGACGATAATATTATCAATATTTAGACAAAATGTGAACAAGCTCACACAGCTCGATGGCGGGTTGAAGAAAACACTGTGCAAATAATGCCTACAAGGTCAACGTATACACTACTACAGCGGTGGATACGGATTACGTAAAATATATGAATGCTGCTTGAAAAAAAGTAACTCAAGTGGTTTTTCTAGAGACGATAATATTATCAATATTTAGACAAAATGTGAACAAGCTCACACAGCTCGATGGCGGGTTGAAGAAAACAGTGTGCAAATAATGCCTACAAGGTCAACGTATACACTACTACAGCGGTGGATACGGATTACGTAAAATATATGAATGCTGCTTGAAAAAAAGTAACTCAAGTGGTTTTTCTAGAGACGATAATATTATCAATATTTAGACAAAATGTGAACAAGCTCACACAGCTCGATGGCGGGTTGAAGAAAACAGTGTGCAAATAATGCCTACAAGGTCAACGTATACACTACTACAGCGGTGGATACGGATTACGTAAAATATATGAATGCTGCTTGAAAAAAAGTAACTCAAGTGGTTTTTCTAGAGACGATAATATTATCAATATTTAGACAAAATGTGAACAAGCTCACACAGCTCGATGGCGGGTTGAAGAAAACAGTGTGCAAATAATGCCTACAAGGTCAACGTATACACTACTACAGCGGTGGATACGGATTACGTAAAATATATGAATGCTGCTTGAAAAAAAGTAACTCAAGTGGTTTTTCTAGAGACGATAATATTATCAATATTTAGACAAAATGTGAACAAGCTCACACAGCTCGATGGCGGGTTGAAGAAAACAGTGTGCAAATAATGCCTACAAGGTCAACGTATACACTACTACAGCGGTGGATACGGATTACGTAAAATATATGAATGCTGCTTGAAAAAAAGTAACTCAAGTGGTTTTTCTAGAGACGATAATATTATCAATATTTAGACAAAATGTGAACAAGCTCACACAGCTCGATGGCGGGTTGAAGAAAACACTGTGCAAATAATGCCTACAAGGCCAACGTATACACTACTACAGCGGTGGATACGGATTACGTAAAATATATGAATGCTGCTTGAAAAAAGTGACTCCGGTGTTTTTTTCTGGAGACGGTAATATTATGGATATTTAGACAGAATGGGAACAAGGTCACACAGCTCGATGGCGGGTTGAAGAAAACAGTGTGCAAATAATGCCTACAAGGCCAACGTATACACTACTACAGCGGTGGATACGGATTACGTAAAATATATGAATGCTGCTTGAAAAAAGTGACTCCGGTGTTTTTTCTGGAGACGGTAATATTATGGATATTTAGACAGAATGGGAACAAGGTCACACAGCTCGATGGCGGGTTGAAGAAAACAGTGTGCAAATAATGCCTACAAGGCCAACGTATACACTACTACAGCGGTGGATACGGATTACGTAAAATATATGAATGCTGCTTGAAAAAAGTGACTCCGGTGTTTTTTCTGGAGACGGTAATATTATGGATATTTAGACAGAATGGGAAACAAGGTCACACAGCTCGATGGCGGGTTGAAGAAAAACAGTGTGCAAATAATGCCTACAAGGCCAACGTATACACTACTACAGCGGTGGATACGGATTACGTAAAATATATTATGGCTGCTTGAAAAAAGTGACTCCGGTGTTTTTTCTGGAGACGGTAATATTATGGATATTTAGACAGAATGTGAACAAGGTCACACAGCTCGATGGCGGGTTGAAGAAAACAGTGTGCAAATAATGCCTACAGGGCAAATAATGCCTAAAAGGTCAACTTATACACTACTACAGCGGTAGTAAAATAAAAAAAGTAAAAATAAAAAAAAAAATGAATATTAAAAAAAAAAAATTAAAGTTGGTGCTGCTGAACTACTAGGAGCAGCAGATTAGCACACCAGTCCCACTCCCCAACACTGCTAGACTAATAGCACTGGGCTCTTATAGTAGTAGTAGTAGTAGTAGTAGTAAAACAACAAAAAAATAAATAAAAGCAGTCCTTACAAGGACTACTGTTATTGCAGCAGTCAGCAGATGAGATCAGAAGCAGGACAGCTGCCCACTGCAGCTACATACAGAGCACTGCAGTAGAAGGTAGATTACTAGCCAGCAAAGCTACCTAAGCTTAAATGTCCCTCAAACCCCTGCAGACTTCTGTCCCTCCAATAACAGAGCAGTATCAAAACGATTACTAGCCAGCAAACTTTCAACTGTCCCTGAAATCACTAACAGGCAGCAGCTCTCTCCCTACACTATCTCTTCAGCACACACAGCAGAGTGAAAAAACGCTGCAGGGCTTCGGTTTTTATAGGGAAGGGGAGTGGTCCAGGGGAGAGCTTCCTGATTGGCTGCCATGTACCTGCTGGTCTGGGGTGAGAGGGCAAAAAAAAGCGCCAACAATGGCGAACCCGAAATGGCGAACGTCGCGCGACGTTCGCGAACTTCCGGCGAGCGCGAACACCCGATGTTCGCGCGAACAAGTTCGCCGGCGAACAGTTCGCGACATCTCTACTAATGAGTTTACTAATGAGTTTACTAATGAGTTTATAAAACTCTATGCTTGTGCCTTAACTTGTGGCCTAATTTCTTTTTTCCCCCTGTTTTAGGAAGTGAGTTTGAAAGGAGAGAAAGGAGAACCAGCCATCTTGGAACCTGTGAGTATCAATATGCAGTGACTTCACTAGAGGAAAGTGTCACTCTCTCTATGGTTAATGAAGGGCAACATTTTTTGTTTTACAGGGAACTCTGATTCAAGGGCCACGTGGAAACCCAGGTTACCCGGTAGGTAGATAACTTCCAGATAAACATCGATCAATTACTTGAGACGGCATCTCACACCCCACTGCACATGTTTAAGAATATATTTTATATTCAATGTGGGCTCCTGGTATCCACAGAATAGGCAGAACTCACATACACCCCTTGTCATACAATCAGAGGGTACCAATGATATCTACTCTACTGCTGTGTACTGATATGGGCTTATTTACAGCCAGAGAGCCATCCTCCATGTTTTTTCCACCACTAGGCACAAGAATCCCTTAAAAGATGTTACTTTTCCAACATATATGGACTATTATTATATGATCAATTATTAAGTAGATAAAAACTCCAGTTCTCCCAAGTGCATATAACAGCCACATCTCCAAACCCACAGAAACCAGCACAGTCCGAGGCCACAAGCTCTACTCTCTACAGTGGGAGCTAACCAGAAACTAGTATCCATGGCACCGGCAATGATGTAAATATTAGGCAACATTTAATATGTAGAAGTAAATGCTTATACTTATATGCATGCACTTAGCTTTCATCTGAAGAAGATACCAAGAGCAACACACCTGTCCCTTCAATGTCCCTTATTTAGGTGTCTCAGAATCCCGTGCACAGCTCAAATATTATTTTTTTCATGTTTTATTTTTCTTTAGGGAGATCCAGGGACTGCTGGGCCAGTTGGGCCCCCTGGGCCACGTGGAGATCCAGGTGAGAGGGTAAGTCCAATTTCTTCACTCAATACAGAGTTGCACCAAATTATATAGTAATTTGTTCTACTTCACGGCACCGGTTGACTGATATTAGATAGGAATTTTGGTTGGATTAGGAATGTTATCTAAGAAATAACAAACTTCAACGGCAGAATGCAGGTAGATTTGTAGATGTGTGCTGCTCCCTGAACAGCTATTATCCTGGGAAAAATGTGTCATGGTTAATTGCCTCTGGAAGAGACGGCAGCAGGCAGGTCTAGTAGGTAGAGATGGTGTCTATAGTAACAGTGGATAATAGTCTCTGGGAAGGGAGTGTGACTGTGGGATAGCAGGTATAGTAGGGAGAGATGGTGTCTATAGTAACAGTGGATAATAGTCTCTGGGAAGGGAGTGTGACTGTGGGATAGCAGGTCTAGTAGGTAGAGATGGTGTCTATAGTAACAGTGGATAATAGTCTCTGGGAAGGGAGTGTGACTGTGGGATAGCAGGTATAGTAGGGAGAGATGGTGTCTATAGTAACAGTGGGATAATAGTCTATGGGAAGGGAGTGTGACTGTGGGATAGCAGGTATAGTAGGGAGAGATGGTGCCTATAGTAACAGTGGATAATAGTCTCTGGGAAGGGAGTGTGACTGTGGGATAGCAGGTATAGTAGGGAGAGATGGTGCCTATAGTAACAGTGGATAATAGTCTCTGGGAAGGGAGTGTGACTGTGGGATAGCAGGTATAGTAGGGAGAGATGGTGCCTATAGTAACAGTGGATAATAGTCTCTGGGAAGGGAGTGTGACTGTGGGATAGCAGGTATGTGAAGAACCCCCTACGTTGCTTCAAATGAAAGTTCTTTTCTTCTAGTCTAAAGGGGAGGCCTCTGGAACGGTGATCCACTTTATGGGTAAAAAGGCCCCCTGCTATTTGTCTATAATGTCCTCTAATGTACTTGTAAAGTGTAATCATGTCCCCTCGCAAGCGCCTTTTTTCCAGAGAAAACAACCCCAACCTTGACAGTCTCCCCTCATAATTTAACTCTTCCCTCCCTCTAACCAGTTTAGTTGCACTTAGTCTCTGCATTCTCTCCAGCTCATTTATATCCCTCTTATAGTAAAGTCATCTGGGCTTAGTAGTGCCACGTGATACCTTGATGTGTGTATTAGAAGAGATAAAGTGCCCCCTACTGTAAAATATAAGGGTATAATAAGACACCTCTGAGTTGCATCATCTGTAAATATGGACATGGAATGATCTCTAATATCAATAATGTTACAGTTGCACCAACTTCTTGAAGTTCATTAGAAGGGAGTCAATGAGAAGACATTGCTATAATGACGCTTCTTTTAATAATCCTTGGAAGAGAGCTCAGTATGCTATTCCTTTAATAAGGCACATGATGTACATAAGGGCACATTTAAAATTCATATAGAAGCCAATTACAAGAGTACAAGCACGCAGGTATGGCAGGTTGACATGATGCATGACTCTCGGGAGACAGGAATCTACTATGTGATGTAATGAAACGTGAGGAGCTCCAGACATCACTTCCCCTGCAGCACAACTGTACAGTGAGCATGTCATTGCATGAGCGTGGATGCCTTAACACTTTGGGATTGACATAACTCTTCTTTCTATCATGTCTTTTTAGGGGCCTCCTGGGCGACCTGGTCTTAATGGAGCTGATGGTATCCGAGGACCTCCAGGGAATACTGTGATGCTCCCTGTAAGTTGATGGTGACCATGTAACATAGTAACATAGTAAGTTAGGTTGAAAAAAGACACATGTCCATCAAGTTCAACCTTTTAGTTTTTTTTAATCTGCCTAACTGCCAGTTGATCCAAAGGAAGGCAAAAACCCCCATCTAAAGCCTCTTCAATTTGCCTCAGAGGGGAAAAAAATTCCTTCCTGACTCCAAAATGGCAATGGGACCAGTCCTGGGACCAACTTGTACTATGAGCTATCTCCCATATCCCTGTATTCCCTCACTTGCTAAACACCATCCAACCCCTTCTTATACCTATCTAATGTATCAGCCTGTAAAACTGATTGTGGTGGATTGATATTGTGGGTAGGCACATATTAACTTTATGGAGACCTAAAATATACTAATCATATCAAAATTGCTGAATCCAGGATTCCCCTTATCGCTTATTAGTTAATATTCCATATGACAGCTTATTACCGTTATATTGCTACACCTCTCCTATGGATTTTAAATTCCAACCACCCACTGCATAGCACCCCCAACCCTACTGCAATAGCCAAACTACCTAAAAGTCAACTGTTCCCCTGAACCTGTTGTTGAACTGATGACTGGCAGCCACCATGTTTGTTCACTCCACTTCCAGTGCCAGATGCATGGTGGTGATTAGCAATCAAGAGCATGCACTCTGGAATCTGACCCATGGCCCTGGCTCCGGCACTGGTTACCATTCCGTGATCACTGCCATAGAGCATGGGGCCAAAAGTTAGATAGCCCATTTTATTTTATTGAGAGACTTGATTAAATGTAAGAGCATCACAAGGTGCTTGGCTGTCTGACAACATTGAGTGTGTGCCATTGTGTATTCAACGTTACCTTATTTTTTCTTCTTTCCCTACTTTCTCTCTCTAAAGTTCCAGTTTGGAGGGGATTCAGGCCTACAGACAGTGTCTTTCCAGGAAGCACAGGCACAGTCCATCTTACAGCAAGCAAAAGTAATGTTTACACTTTTTTTATAGTTCTTAAAAGAGCGTAAAATGTGTAAAAATGTAAAGAAATCATCATGAAAAAAAGACCCCACATCTGAGATTCCCATGCTACTCTTTAGGAATATGATTGTAGGTTATGGCATGAAGGAGGCTTTAAAAATATAAAGCAAATCTTTCCTGGAAATACCTTGGCTATTGTATTGATAAGCCAGACTCTGTATAAAGAACAGCCAACCTATATCATTGGAGTTATATCTTTGGAATTTACCAGTCCATTATGATGTCCCAAACAGAGAAATCCATATTTAGGGTTCATGCACATGACACAACATTGCCCTGTACATGCTTGAGTATCCCATGTCATTCCATGGTGGATGAACTCCATGCTGACACCTCCTGTGATCACCAGGTGACTACTGGATCCAGTGATCACAATTTAGTTACTAGTTCTTGTGATCACCAGTTGGTTATTAGCACCATTAATCATTCGTATCATAATAAGACTTCAAGTAAACCTCAATCGTTTCTTTATTGCATGGAGTATAGCATTAGCAACATTACATATTGGTCTGGGTTGGAGGTATAGTTTTCCGCTACTGGGCACATCACATTTGCTCATGTTTCCTTTGTGTTTTGCTAGTATTGCATATATATCAATCCCCTTGCATGAGAACAAGTACAGGATAAGGAATCCTAAAGTAGGCTTCATTCTACAACCATAGTCCCCAGCTACTGAATGTCGCGTAGTTCATTTTTAATACTACATGTGAAATGTTGTCTTTCTATTTCCAGTTGGCTATGAAAGGACCCCCTGGTCCAACTGGGATGACGGGACGTTCAGGCCCACTCGTAAGTACAGTATCTGTCACAGTATCACTAATTTAGGTCAAACCAAAGACAACTAGAAACATCTCACTAGAGGCTTGACCAGAGATAGCAGAGTCTGCAACTTCAATAGTATTCAAGTTAACAACTGAATTAAATAATGTCTTGTTGGATAATGGCCTAATTATATGTAATTTTTTATCTTCATTTCAGGGTCCTCCTGGAGCAGAAGGTCCAAAAGGTGACTATGGGGATCCAGGACCTCCAGTAAGTACTTTTGTACATGTTTTCCAACCATTTTCTGGCTCATAGCTCTCTTGTTCCCATGACACTGTGTAATTTACAGTGGGAGGGCAAGACTCTCTGTTTCCGAACTCCTCCTACCCATGTCACTTTGTCCCACTAGCGTGCGAAGAACAGACTTTAAGTCCCAGTTTACTCCTGTCTGTGTCGCCGAGTCCCTTTATTGCTGGAGGGAAAGTCTTCATGTCCCACATCTTGCTCCTGTCTGTGTTACTGTGACCCCTTACAGTTGGAGGAACAGACTTCATACTCCACAGCTCCCTCCTGTCTGTATTATTGTATGTCCTACAGTAGGAGGGACAAACATGATGTTCCATAGCTCATAGCTCCTCCTTTGTTTGTTACATAAAGTAGATCTATCTCATTTTTTTCGTCTCACTGTGAAACTTTTATTTCAGGGTGCTCGGGGCTTCCAAGGTATCCCAGGATCTCCCGGAAAGCTTGGCAAAAGAGTAAGTAGGCCAAATACAGTGTCTATACTCTACTGGAACTGACCGGGATATATATTGTTTGATTGCAATCTGTGGACTGGTTTATTTATAGCCCAAATCTTTCTTTAAACTTTAACCTCTAAAGATCACCCTATGATCAAACAGAATAGCATAAGAGTGAGGGCACATAGCAGGTTTGAAAAGCAATATCACAGCTTATTGTGCCCACAACACTTCTATTGTATCCTAATGTGCGATGAGACTACCTAGTCTTTACTTCCCTTTTGCATTCTCCTTCTTCTATCTTTTTTACCTTCTGTTTTCTTCATCTTTTCAGTCGTTACTTTAACTTGTAGACCTGCCATGTAGAGCAGTTGCTTTCTCTTGCTTTCCTTTCATTCTTCCTTTCTTTGCCATCTTGCTTTTCCCCCTGCTGCCCAAAGTTCACTTTGTTGCATTTTCTCCTTTCTTCCTTTTGTACAATTGTATGTTTTTCCATTCCATTTCCATTACTGATTTTTTTTGTTAGTTATTTACTCAATTTTACTAATTCCTACTTTAATGTTCTTCTCATGCATCTCATTAGGGGCGCTCTGGAGCAGATGGTGCTCGTGGTGTTCCAGGAGAAACTGGAATGAAGGTATGTCTTGCTACTATCAGTGTTTTGGCAAGAGTTTGGGCTGAAGGCTTCATTAAATCTTAGATTAAAAGTGTTAGTTACATAAAACACATATAGAGGCAGATGTATAAGGGTCGAATATTGAGGGTTAATTAACCCTCGATATTCGACTGGGGAACTAAAATCCTTCGACTTCGAATATCAAAGTCGAAGGGTTTTGCAGAAATAGTTCGATCGAACGATCGAAGGAATAATCGTTTGATCGAACGATCGAAGGAATAATTGTTTGATCGAACGATTAAATCCATTGATCGAAGGATTATCCTTCGACCAAAAAAAGTTAGCCAAGCCTATGGGAACCTTCCCCATAGGCTAACATTGACTTCGATAGCTTTTAGGTGGCGAACTAGGGGGTCAAAGATTTTTCTTAAAGAGACAGTACTTCGACTATTGAATGGTCGAATAGCCGAACGATTTTTAGTTTGAATCATTCGATTCGAAGTCGTAGTCGAAGGTCGAAGTAGCCCATTCGATGGTCGAAGTAGCCAAAAAAACACTTCGAAATTCGAAGTTTTTTTTCTTCTATTCCTTCACTCGAACTTAATGAATGGGCCCCTAATTGTCCTTATTATGCTTTCAATTATATCAGCGATCCTTCAAATTTGAGAAAGGGGCAGACATGTCAGATACTGCACAATGAACTGAATAAATTATCTTACCCTTGAGCTGCTATAAAACAAATGTGCTGGTCCACTAAAATTATTGCATGATATTATAATTGATTTTGCAGCCGTGCATCAATAATCAGTACTGGTACCGGTGCAGAATAAAACTGTTCTTGTTGATGAGTAGATATTAACATGGAATATCATTTGACTTTTTATAGGGTGATCGGGGTTTTGATGGTTTGCCAGGACTCCCAGGAGAAAATGGTCACAAGGTAAGAACTGTCTCTTTGGAGGAGGCCTGGGTCAGTTTATTTTCCAATTGTATTACGCATGACTTTTCCAAGGTGTGTAGACCCCACTCATATTTTAAAGTTTAGAGAATGTTCTGCATACTATAAGTTATACCCTATCATTATTTCTATGAATCGATTTAATTGTTATATAGTCAATGAAGATGAATGAAGCCACTAGATAAATACTCATCATATTTCCAAGAGCAACTTTGCCCTGTCTATATTTATCCTTTATAATCAACCACTCTAGTCTCTTGTAGTCCTTAGTCAGACTGCCTGGCCATTGTTTAGAATGTAAAGCCCTCATCCAATCATTGGGTTGTGACCGTTGGATCATAGTTGGTGACTTCAAATAGAAAGTTCTGTTGGCCAAGACTTCTGCAAATAAGAGGTTATGCTCTAACCTTATTAAAAGAAGTTTGGTCAACACTCTTTTTCAAGGGTTCTTTAAATTGAATTTATGCCAATGATTTAATGTGTCATATCTAATTATCTGGGGAACAAATCAAATACTATAGATGCAAGGATTTGCCTGCTTTATGCAGGGCCTCTCAATAACAGGGTCAGTTTCTCTCAAGTAAAGTAACCTCTTATCATTTTGACCAGGGAGAAGTAGGTGGCCAAGGTCCTGCTGGTCCTCATGGAAAGGATGGGGAAAAGGTAAGCCAACGTACCACACGACATTTACAATTTAATAACTTAGTCAGTTTATATAGTAGCCACATCCTCAGCCTGCCTTATACGTCCAACCATGCCTAAATACACCTAAACCGTCCTTACAGGTTAGGGCACTTCTACTCCACAATACATAGGTGCTCATTTGTAGAGGTGGCTAAGATGAAAAAGATGAATGGGGGATGCATATTGACTATACAAACATAGGACAATGGGTAAAAATAATAATATAAATATCTTAGAAGTGCCTCTTTTTAAAGAGCATGGGTGGTCATTCCTCTGTAAAACCTATGGAACCAGAAAGGCAAAAAATGTAGTAACTTAGCTTGCTGTGCCATGGGAAACCTTCCATCTTCTTAGTGCTAAAACAGGTTCTTAATTGCACCAGTGTACACAGCAAGAGCAGAGCACCCAATAAGATCAGTACTTTCATTTTCTGACTGCTACTTGGGCTAACTACCTCTGTTCATAAATGAGCCCTCCAGTAAGACTGACTGAGACCTAAATGCTGGTTGGTTGGAGTAAAATTGAACAAGTGATTTCTCCCATATACAGTCAATCAATTCCACGTTGTACCTTAAAGCAAGAGTTTCCCAGCTGCCGGATGCTTTTAATGCAATGTGCTATTAATCACCCACAAGAACAGAATGTGCTGAACACATTGTCTTTCACTGCAGAGGGAATCACAATAAAATATTTACATTTTAGTTCACATCTGTGCTTGGTGAAGGGGAGATTCTTTTCCTTTACTGGAAACAGTACCCATTCCCAAATCCCTGTCTGTAAGAAAGTTAAATTAGGAAAGAATAATCACTCTCATCTTCCGGAAATTCATTTAACAGACGATAAGTATAAAAATGGTTGTAAAAGGGATTGTAGAAACCCCAGATTAGGAATCACCCAAGGACTGGTACATCTGTAAATGATTCCCAACTGTTATTCTTGCTGCATTTCCATTCCATCAACTCAACAGATGGACAGATCAGCAGAAAATTGAGGGCAACGTACTAGGGTGGTCAAGCAGGAGATTAGATCATTAGAACATTATGTTGGCAACCTACAGAGGAAATCTTTAACTGAAGCAGAGGGCGACATTAGAACATTGTGATGGCGGAATAGTCTGATGCCACTTAGGACTGAATCTCAGCTCACGTTTCAGCATCAAAATCCACAGTGTGTGTCTGCATTCAACTAAAAAAGTGTTTCTGAGTGCAGGAAAGGTGAAAGGCTGATGTAAGCGTAGGGAGTAATGCAGGCCAAGATTCAGCCCTATGTGGCATCAACCTTACTAGAGGATTATGCAAGACAAGGGGAACAGGGATGCTGCAGTGCATCCTAATGGGGAGGCAGGGATTGTTTAAAACTTATTTTTTTACCCATGAGCCACATTCAAATGTAAATAAGAGTTTGGGAGAATACAAGCAAGGAAAAAGTCCCTGGTGATGCCAAATAAGGGCTTTGTTTGGTTATTTAGTAGCCCCTATGTGGTCTAGCCACCCTTAGGAGGCTCTACTTGGCAGTACACATAGAGCAATATATTGTTTGCCAGCCACTGGTCGGCAGTCACTGCTTAAAGTCATGCAATGGACAAGACTATATGACATTGATTGCAACCACCTAAAGGTGGAAGGGGTAGTTGAAATCATGCAATGCGTAAGCTTAGAACATTCTGTTGGCATGTAATATGGGTAAGGGCAGGGTTTCTTTCATGTGGTGAGAATGACTTAATGACAGATGAAATGGGGAGGGCAGGAATAGTTTATATTAGAGTCCTGCACGGGTCTATTTTCTTATACCCCTACCCAACCCATACCCGCTACCCAGTCCCACAACCCTCTAATTTTTCCCCCACTAATCCGTTACTCAAGCCGAAATGTAATAGACCAACCAACCATCTGACCCGAAAACACACGAAACAGGAAGTGACGTCACTTTGGACGGGGCATGACGTCACTCAAGCACTGAATCTGCACAAAAATAGAAAATAATCTACCAGAACCACAGGGGAGGGTGGGAGGGATCAAGCCCACACCTTTATTCGATACCCAGCCAGATCACTCGCGGACCACTCACACACCCGGGGAATAAGGGTATATTATTCCCGAAACTGGCCACTTTTTAGGTATTCAACCTGGTGCAGGATTCTACCTTATATGAAGCAGTTGGGAAACCCAGAATAGAGAACCCAGAATTCCTAGAAAACCCAGAATTCAGCAAACATGGTAAAGAAAAAAGTGCTTAAAATGGTTTCTTACATATTTTCATAGATCAATGTCTGTAGGTGGTTTTAAACTCAGGGAGTCTTACCTAGGTTATTCTTTAGGTATTTAGCAGAAGGAAAAAAATCTGATTATTTGGATAATCAACCCGATTATACCTGGTGCCTACAACATACTTGTGCCAAAGCACAACTCAGTACATAAACCTTCTGATTATGTATTGCTTTCATTTTCTTATGGTATTTTGTTTTGTTTTTAGGGTTCTGCTGGACCACCGGGGCCTGCGGGTTCTCCAGGAGAAGCAGTAAGTTATAGTGCTGGTTATAATAAGAATGGAATGATACTTAAAGGACAAGGAATCAACATAAAAAACAAGAGATAACTATTGATTCCTGTTGTGTTCTAATAACCTTTGTTAGTGAAGCACCCAACACAGGCAGACCCCTTGCCACTGCTTTGGGCATTTGATGTAATGCAACTTGTACAGATCTTCTACTGTAGCTGGAAATGTTGACTTATCCATGATGTCTCACATGGTCTCCTGACCTTACACCAGAGCCTACGAAATGTCCAGTCTGAACAAAGACTGTTCTCTAAGAACCACAACCAAGTCTCTGAAATGGCAATGGTCCACAATAGGCCAATTGGTAAACCTAGTTGGTTGAGCTTCCATGAGGCCAATTAAGGAACAATGCAAATTTTGGGTCTGAAAACCCACAAGACTTGGAAGTCGCCTGCATATTTATAAAGCACCGTCTTAAAATGTTGGTCTACATGTGTTTGTATCTACAACACTTCTACTCATTCCATGCAATCCATACATTTCTACAGGTTACATGTTTTTACTTTGCTTGTCTGTTTTTTAACTGGATTGTTTAAAAAAATGCTACTTATGTGCATTTTTAAAGGAGAACTAAACCCTAAAAATGAATATGGTTAAAATTTCATATTTTAAATACTAAACTTATTGCACAGCCCAAAGTTTCAGCCTCTCAATAGCAGCAATGATCCAGGACTTCAAACTTGTCACAGGGGGTCACCATCTTGGAAAGTGTCTGTGACACTCACATGCTCAGTGGGCTCTGATTGGCTGTTGAGAAGCTAAGCTTAGGGCTCGTCACTAATTATCCAGCAGAAAATGAGCTTCCCTGGCTGTAATATAAGCTGATGCTACATGTTTGCTGATTATTAAATTCTGATGCTAATTGCACTGGTTTCTGTGCTGCCATGTAGTAATTATGTGTATTAATTACTAATCAGCCTTATATTGTGACATTTCTATTCTATGTGTACTGTATATTGTGAGTGGGTCCCTAAGCTCATTAAGTGACAGCAGCACAGAGCATGTGCAGTGAATCAGCAGAAAAGAAGACGGGGAGCTACTGGGGCATCTTTGAAAACACAGATCTTTACTGCTAAAGGGCTGAGGTTGCCCTGGGCTAGTACAGAAGCTCAACGCATCATGTACAACATTTCTATCCTACTTCTTTAGTTAAGCTTTAGTTCTCCTTTAAACACAGCTTTATAACCAGGCAGTTAAGCTGGGAAGGGATACTAAAGTCTGGTTCTTTTATGTGGCCTAGTTCTATAAGTGAGCAAGTTAACCTTGGAACAGATGGCCTGGTATTCTCTATTCCCTACGACTGCAGTTGTAAATTGCTGGGATCTACACATGGTTTTGATTTTACACCCAGGATTCTAAATAAACGGGAACATTAACATTTAATAGGTCACAGTTTCTGCCTTACCAATTTATGTCAATTGAATGAGTCTTGAATGCTTTAATAAAGTCAAAAAGTTCAATAGATCTTAATAGTTTTTTTGGCATCACTTGTATTTATATTACTGGAGGGGACAGAGCAAGGATGTGTTCAGGATGTAACTGGGTGTAGTCAGGTACAACAGAGCATGATTGGGGAGTAGCAGGACATTGTCAGATCATCCCATGGATGTTGGCTTTGAAGATTGGCTTCTCTGCATGGGCAAAATGGACAAACAGCCCCTGCTAGATGTATATCACCACTAGGAATTTCCTGAGAGCCAGAAAGTCATGGAGTCCTGATCCATCCTCCACTTTTCAGTGATATTACTAGAAGGCTAGAGGCTACAGGGAAAAAAATTGCAACTTGACAACCACATCACCCATCTACACACCACCCATGACTGGCAACTTACCACCACAGGGCCAGAGGGACACAATAAAAACAATGATATGTTTGTGGCTAACAGGAATTTTATCCATTTTTTCTTCAGGGTGCTCGAGGTTTGGTTGGCCCCCGTGGGTCCCTTGGACCTCCTGGTCAGCAAGGAGTGAATGGAATTGATGGTGCTCAAGGCCCAAAAGGAAATCAGGCAAGTAGACATGTTAAAAACATGCCTTTTGGTGGTTTGTATACTGTATGCTGTCATTAAAAGTGAGCTTTAAGTTAGGCCTTATTTTAATATAAAATAGTAATAAACAGGCTTTATTAATGATGCCCCTTTTACACTTGGACCATAAACTGATCACCAGCATTTCTATAATTGTTATTCTTTCCCAACAGGGTATCCAAGGAGAGGCAGGACCTAATGGGCAGCAAGGAACTCCAGGACCCCATGTAGGTATCCACATGAAAAGTATAGAAATGTTCTGATTTTGGATCATGTTAAACACACAGTTTAACTTGAGAGCAGAGTCCTCTCTAAAACCATAGGTCCTCGTAGTGAGTAGGCTTTTAGCTATGAAGTATAGACAACAGCATGTGAACCTTCCTGAACTCTACTGATAACAATGGCAGCTTTGACATTAACACGAACGACAACCTGGGTGCCTTTTTGTGCTTATGAGTGATTTTATATTTGATTATATATTATGTACATAATTTACATACGACAATGGGGAGATGGCCATGAACTGGAAACCTATTCCAGTGGAATACCCATGCCTATGGTATATGTGTTATCTATCCTGCAGGCTATTTAAAGAATAAGTAAACCTTTACAATAAGTGAATGTAAAATTGATGAGGGTACTATTCTAAGAAATGTTGCTATATACATTCATTATTTATTTTGTTTTTATTCCAAGATATTAAGAGATATATGTGCTGTTAATATGAATGAATTTTGTTACAACAGCACCACCTGCTGGTCAGTTTCCCACCAGTCTGACCACCAAGTAGTCAAGGAAGTTGTCAGGAGAAAGAAAGAGGCTGCTCTGATGTTCTTCTGCTTAGGAAAGATGTGATAAAGGTTTCTAATTATTTTCCTAAGCAGAAGAACATCAGAGCAGCCTCTTTCTTTCTCCTGACAACTTCCTTGACTACTTGGTGGTCAGACTGGTGGGAAACTGACCAGCAGGTGGCGCTGTTGTAACAAAATTCATTCATATTAATAGTACATGTATCTCTTAATACATCAGAGCAACCTCTTTCTTTCTCCTGACAACTTCCTTGACTACTTGGTGGTCAGACTGGTCAGAAACTAACCAGCAGGTGGCGCTGTTGTAACAAAATTCATTCATATTAACTGTACATGTATCTTTTAATATCTTGGAATAAAAACAAAATAAATAATGAATGTATATTGCAAAATTTCTTAGAATAGCACACTCATCAATTTTACATTTGCTTATTTTAAAGATTTACTTATCCTTTAAAAAAAACTATGGTGTTATAACTGCCATGGAGTGTTCCTTTTATAACCCTTTTTCAAGCCCTTCAGACCCCCAGTCAGAACATGTCCCAAATGCCTACCATACCTTAACTCTTCTAGCTGTTTGTTAGAGGATTATAACATAATAAAACAACTATGGGAGGTTGTGTGCAGACAGTCTAAGGCAATTGACAAGTCTAAAACTGCAATCTGAGTCATGAACAACTTCATAAAAACTAGTGGCAACAGCAAAATAAAATAATTAGGCTCCTCTCAATATTTCTAATATTTTTTCTAGTATTTCTAAAAAAAACTACAAAGTGAAACCAAACATTACATCATAATGAGCCTTTAATGAGTTCATGCATTTGTAGATCTTGGCTGATGATCTGGACTTTTCTTGCCATTGGCTTGTGCTTGGGATAAAAACAATTAACTCTATCTGGTGTGGATTGGACAGATACCATACTGGCTCATTTACAGATGAAGTACATTGTGATTGATTGCCTAGAAGATATTTTCAGTGGTCACTAAAGCTTGTCTCCTGATGTATGAAAACACAAGAGGCTTATTGCATGGAATTTGTTATCTAATGTGTTCAGAATTTGTGTATAATTATTATTCATATGTTCATGGAATGAGTACTAAATCTATACCTGTCTTTGGTCTTAGGGGCTGCCCGGACCTCAAGGTTCCATTGGATTGCCTGGGGAGAAGGTAAATGGGACTGTCCAAAAGATTTGACATTAAAATACTTATTGTCCTAATACTATATAGATTAGAATGGGGAGGGGACTCCTACAATCACTAACACTAGTACGTAAAAACTTTCTAAACACTGCACACACTTATCCCATCCCTCTATCCTATCCCTATCGAACAAGTATGAATATTGAAGCATTAAAATAATTTACACCATCTTTTAACCTGTCAAAACCCAAACAGGTGTAGATTGTGACATCCATACTATGACATATCTCTTACTCATGAGTTTCCACCACAGTAGTTCTGTATCCACCTCTTACTGAACAGAAGCTCAGCCGTTTGGTAACCTCTTACTATAGATTGCAGAATGTAGACATCGATACCAATACAGTACACCTCAACTATCCACCTCTTACTGAACAGGTGCTCAGTATAAATGAGCCTACACAACACATGCATCTGTCTACTTCTTACACCACCTCATACTGAACAGATGGTCAGCCATTTGGAATCCACCTCTTACTTGATTGTATCCTGTAGATTGTGACATCCATACAAATACAGAACACCTCTTTTATCCACCTCCTACTGTACTAGTGCTCAACCATTTACTATGGATGAACTTACAGCACATGAATACTGTCTACCTCTTACTCAACAGTATCCACCTCATACTGAACAGTCGGTCAGCCATTCTGTATCCACCTCCCACTAAACCGGTGCTCAACCATTCGCTATCCACCTCATACTGAACAGGTGGTCAATCATTTGGTCTCCACCTCACACTGATCTGGTGGTCACTGGTCAGCCATTCTGTATCCACTTCATAGACATTCAGTCATTTGTTATAGATTGGTATTACCATGAAAATAGTCAATCTGTACATCTCTCATGTCATCCTATAGCAGTGATCCCCAACCAGTAGCTCGTGAGCAACATGTTGCTCTCCAACCCCTTGGATGTTGCTCCCAGTGGCCTCAAAGCAGGAGCTTGTTTTTGAAATCCAGGCTTGGAGGCAAGTTTTGGCTGCATAAAAACTAGGTGTAATGCCGAACAATCTCAATCTCAATGTAGGTTGACAATCCCCATAGGGGCTACTAAATGGCCAATCACAACCCTTATTTGGCACCTCAAGAACATTCTTCATGCTAGTGTTGCTCCCCAACTCATTTTACTTCTGAATGTTGCTCATGGGTTTGAAAGGTTGGGGATCCCTGTCCTATAGCTTCCACAATCCAAGATGGTGTAAATTGTGACATTCTTAGCAACGGCAATTCACAAAAAATCACATGTATACTGTGCCTCTTTTACTGAACCACGGTCAGCCGTTTGGTATGGATAGAGATCGATATTAAAGCATAGTACATAGTACAACATACTTATGCCATTTGAGAACCTGTCATAGATATTCTAGTCTATGATTTTCTATTCTACGGAACAGGCAGTCAGCCATTTGCTCTCCTCCTCATACTGAACAGGAGGTCGGACATTCGGATTCCACCTCATGCTGAACAGGCGTTTGAATATACCATGAAAGCACTGTCAACCTGTACATGTCTTATATCATTCTGTAAACTACAAAAATCCAAGCAGTTGTAAATTGTGACATCGTCAGCAATCTATACACTATCCACACCTGCTAAACAGGAGGTTAGCCACTAATATGAATAAGCATAGAGCATGCACATCCCATCCACATCTCCCTCTCATCTGTACATCTCTTATACCATGTCGTAGGATAGGGTAGGCTGCAACATCCTTAGTAAAACTAGTTCCATAAACTTCTCAATTATATCAAGTGGTCAGCCCTTTGGAAAACATGGGATTTATCATGAATGGATACTTTATGTAAATGTTAAATGTAATCATGACATTTCTTAAAATCCCATATATATACAGCCACACTAACAGCTTTTCACAAAAACTTTTTAAAAAATACATCATCTATATACTATCCATGTCCTACTGAATAGACAACAAAAACAGTAGCACTCCGTGCTCTCTCTTATAAAAAATCCTTTATTCATTTTATGAAAATCAAGGAGACTTCAGAAACATATCACTGACCACACGCTTGACACGTTTTGTAGCTACCAGCCAGCTTTTAAGAAAGTGGCTGGTAGCTATGAAACGCATCAAACGTGTGGTCTATGACATGTTTCTGAAGTCTCCTTGATTTTAATGAAATTAATAAAGGATTATTTTTAATAGACTGTTGCTCCATGCTAAACACATTCCTACTGAATAGGCAGTCAGCCAGTTAGTATGAACTGGGATTACTGTTAAAATACGGCCCATCTGTAAATCCTGTAAACTGGTAAAATCCAAGCAGATGTAGATTGTGACATCCTTACAATACTATTTCAAAAACACTTTTAAATTACAGTCCATGGAGATTATCCATCTGTTACTGGACAGGCATTTAGCCTTGTGCTCTGTCCTGGGATTACTCTGAAAGCATTGTCTGTTTGTAAATTATACCATCCTGTACACCATGCAGGTGTACATTGTGACATCATTTATAACAATATTTGATATCTAAAATATTAATTTAATATTTACTTCCATTTACTTTATTTTCATATATTTACTGTCCACCTCTTACAGAACAGGCTATCAGCTATTTGGTATGAATGAAGGATTATCATCCTTCTCTAAACCTTTTATAACATTGTGCAAACTGCCAAAATCCAGGCAGTTTTAATTGTGACGTCCTTAATGTTATGTCACAAAAATTCAGTACATCTATGCCATCAACATCTGACTCAGTTTGGTCATGGACATGGATTATCATGAAATTGCCTTCATCTGTAAATCTCTTCAATCCATCCTATAACCTAATAAAATAATGTAGAATAATGTTTTGATTTCTTTCGTCGTATAACATGCTCTGTTTCTGCTTACTTGAATAAGTTTACTTCCTGCTTATGTAAGTATGACCCACTAATCCAAGCAAGCCACCACTTTCCTAAATATTCACAGATTACATGAAAAAAACTCCTGATTATACTGTGATCTATGGCTGGAAAATACCACTCATCGTGCCGAACTCAATATTCTGAACCTTCTGTTTTTAAACAGGGCCCTCCAGGAAAGTCAGGAATCCCAGGACTGGCTGGATCAGATGGACCACCTGTGAGTATAATGAACTTCTATAAGATAATTAAGGAGGGGTGTTATAAAATTAATAATGCGCATTTCAGATATGTAATAAAGGTTTTATGATCCTGTTCTACCTTCTCTGCTAGTAGGCATTGAGCTTATGTTTATAGTTGGCTCCAGCTTATAGTATGTAAAAAATGGGGTCTAGGCAATAAAATTCATAATGTTATCATCATTAAAAGAAAAGTAATGGCAACCAGTCAGATGTTTCATTGTGAATTGTATTATTCTAAATGTGCTAGGTCAGTAAAAAGTACCAGCTGGTTGCTGGTGAAAATTTTACTCTTGTTACCACTTGAAGGACAACTAAAGTCTAAAAAAAAGACTGTACCATAGTATTGTTTGTCCCCCTGTAACTTCAAATTCTAGTCTTACTAGGGTTAAAAGCATGCCTTCTATCCTGTACATTTTGAATTATAATGGACTACTGTTTCGCCATCTTGGAAAATGGTAGAACATTATCTTATGTCTAAATCATGCGCTAACCATTGAACAAACTTTTAACCTGAGATGTCATTGAGCCACTGAGCTACATACAGTTGATATCAATGCATTGCATGCTAGAATTAATACTAGATTGGATTGTACATTTCAATAGTCTAGGGCAGCTGAAGATAAACCAGACCTGATGTCACTAATCTTAAAAGGAACCAAGTCTTTGTAATTTAATTTGGTAACAATTACTTTTTCATTTAATTTTT
This sequence comes from Xenopus laevis, assembly GCF_017654675.1. NCBI lineage: Eukaryota > Metazoa > Chordata > Amphibia > Anura > Pipidae > Xenopus > Xenopus laevis. Next base: position 122,258,578 of record NC_054376.1, read on the forward strand.
AGATTTAATGTTACTTTATTTCTGTTTTTTTGAAAAAAAATTTAGTACCAATATTAATACAGTGTTTGAATATGGTTGCAGGGGCATCCAGGAAGGGAAGGGCCGGCTGGTGAGAAGGGAATTCAGGTGAGTACTAGGGAGGACATACAATAAAGCAGTAATAGCAATATATTTGGAAGGTAGCACTAAAATAAGCTGTGGCATAGTAAAGAAATTCTATACAATAACCCAAAAAAATCCTGAAAGACCATGACAATGGAGATTCAGAATATAAGAATTCTGTATATGTTTCTTAAAGTTATTGACTGATCTTGACTGATTTTAGGGTCCACCAGGCGCTCCGGGCCCAATAGGTTACCCTGGCACACGTGGCGTTAAGGTAAGTAGTAATATCCTTTTTCACTAACAAGTAAAAAAAGAAAAATGTCTTTATTTGGCATAATTTGAAGAGATGCAAGTAATTTATCCGTATTGACTGGATGAGAATGCCATCTGTGCAGTCTTTGAACTGGTTAATTGTTGAGTCTAGTGACAATAAAACACAAGATTAATGGTTCCAAGCAAGAACGAAAGTTAACTTCCTTGGGGGCAATTACCATTTATTAAACTGCCAAGAGGGTAGGTAGCACACGTGTGTATTCATATCAAGGATCACAAACAAATGCTCCAGCTGGTTGTGGTTACTGAGAGTAACTGTTGACTTTAAGCAATAACAATTGTACGGTTGATGGCTAATTGTGCCCGGTAGCTCTGTGATTTAGCATAGTATCATAGAAACGTCATTTATTAGGGCTGCAAAACACTTGTGAACTTCATTCAACTCTTACACTGAATCTCTAGTTGAGAGCAGAAGAAAGCAAAAACAAGTCAAATACTGAAGATCTTTTCTGACTTTTGAAAACTCTTGCATCTAATATTAATTATATATTAATTCATTTGATATGCTTCAAGTAAAGGAATAAGTAGTTCCCAGGCCCAAGTAGAGGCAGTGCAACATGGGACAGCCGCCCCCCTCTGGACACATATTTTACAGTTGATTTGCAACAATGCGAGCCTCCAGGGGGCCCTGAGGGGGTACAGACCCTGGTGCAATTGCACCCTTCACACCCCCGGTAATTCCGCCCTTGTGTCCTTCTTTCCAGGATTGGATAAATGGTAGCAAATAAAGCAGGTGCCATTGCAAAATTATACCCATCAGACCTAAGACTCAGTTTAGCATAGAATATAGGGAAACCCTGAAGTTAACCAGTATTGGTGGTCAAGGTAATGCTACTTGAACCTAACCACCACATTTTTAACCCTCACCTCTTGCTCACACACTCCACCGTCCAACCACTAACTGCCAGCTCAGTTCATCCCCCACCTTCAACTCTCACCTGATCCATTTGTCATACCATGCTGGTCTCTCCATTCTCGTTGATCACTTCCATATGCCCCCATTTCTGTTCTGCCTACCCCTAGTTCCAACCCTGGTAGGAACACATAATTTAAGTAAGCAATGAATCTGTGCTAATGGATATATTATGTAATAAAGGAGGAACCTCTGTGACTCCAAATCTAAATATGCAGAAAATAACTGTTCCAGAATGTTTCCTAAAAAAGTAGAGAATATGAAAATGGTTACACTCATTTTGATGAAGCTACAATTGTATTTGCAGATTTGATTGATTAAATGGTAACTGACATACAACTCTTGGTTCAATCAATACACCTAAGCTGTAGTGGACGTGTAATTTTATCACAAATACATTTTTATTATTTATTCTGATTTTTGTTTTGTTTTTTTGAGATGCTTGAGGGTTTATTCATCTGCTCCCTCAGTCATGATGGTTTGCAGCTGGGCATTCCAAATCCATGACTTATGATGGAATTTGTTTGTTACACCCGAGAAATCGCCAACTGTCATTGTTCTTTTAAAAGTAACCACTTTCACCTGGTGCATCCAGTTGCTCTTCCAATCAGTTTAGGGCTGCACAAGAAACTTTAGGCTAAAATGGCTCACTAATCAAATATCAAAGCTATAATCATTAAAGTTTGTAGCAGATATCTCCAGTGTAGCTACTACAGACAGCAACAGGTTCCCTGTAAGAGAGGGGGACACCAAAGCAACTTGTCATTATATGAATTTTGTTTCAACAGGGAGCCTTTGGCGTAAGAGGGCCAAAGGGAAGCAAAGGGGAGAAGGTAAGTGTTTTTTAATCTATTTTAACTCACCACAAGTTGAGTCAATCCAATCTTTAATAGAGCAAGTTAGTGTACCACTCTCCACTAGAGACCCCCTCTCTGATATGATTTACCATTAAGTTGTATGATTTTATGATAGTGTCCTTGGTAAGGTCCTCTTACTGTAAAGTCATCATGGTGGCACCGGATTCTGTATAGGCCATCATTATGGCCTACATATGAATGTCCATCATTGTTTCTAGATATGTCAATAACAAATGACATTATAGACATCAGAATAAATTATGGGTTGGAAAGCAATAACGTAAAAAAAAAAAAAAAAATTGGGAGGGCCAATTCAGCATATGATGCTAACCATTAGTGATTTGTCCCTAACAGGGCGAAGATGGATTTCCAGGTGTTAAAGGAGACATGGGAATCAAAGGAGACAGGGTAAGTTGAACATTTTAGGAAGCACAAACAAGTGGGATACTAATGTATTTACAAGATAACTAAATGATTGAATAAGGGGGCTGTTATATTGAGAGGCCATTCATTTATCTCCAACCCCTCCAGGTGTAACCCATTCTGACATTACTAAGGCCTGAGTGAGGGGGTTATTTATGAAAAGCTGAAATAGACAGTTTTTCACTCAAGTTTACGTTTTCACATTTCATTTGTATAATTTTTTTACTGAAATGTTTAATTTTCAGGTGTTTTTGGTTGAGACTATTTTGACCAAAGGATCAACCATGAGAGCCATTTTATGATTTTGACTCACAGCGTTTCAATTCCAATGTAGTCACATGGAGCCAAACAGCTGGTGCATTACAGATCTCTAGGGCTTCATACATTAGACCAGCAATCCATAAACCATGAAGTTGATACATGGGGCCCAGAGCAGTGGCTGGAGCATAAAATCTGTGTTTGAGGAAGCTTTCAATAGATGGCTTTTCATGGGAGAACTTATAACTGTACATTTATCTATGGCAGTTTGTTGGTTTTTAGGGGTCGATTTGTCCCCTATGCCAGTCTGGAGGCTGTTATAGCTAATATAGTGATTTGCAGGCAATGCTCTGTAACTTGAAATTCACATATTACCACTTTTGCAACTTTTTAGGGGGACTCTGGTCCTCTTGGAGTACGTGGAGAGGATGGTCCTGAGGGGCCAAAAGGGCAGGCTGGACCCCTTGGTGAAATAGGACAATTGGGGGTACCTGGTGATAAGGTATGTGTCTTTACATAAGATTCAGGCTATAGACAATATTTTGGCTATTCTATACAAGTTTTATATGTCATACAAATGAACCCTATTGTCCTAAAATACTTGTCCTTTATTCCATCAGGGAAAGCTGGGTGTACCAGGACTTCCCGGATATCCAGGCCGTCAGGGTGCCAAGGTAATACTATAAAAGTATGGGACAAGGGACAAAGGGGCGATGTCACAAATTCTTCTTGCCAATGGCTTTTACCACAAGAAGAGTAATGTAATGTATTTAAGTGCTAGAGATGTCAGGTAGTGGACATTCTCCTTCCTCATCATTGTTTCAGGTATCTCGAGTGTTTGGGACAGATTCAATTCAGTAAGAAAAAGTTATTTCACAGTTTAGGGCAGATTGATAATTGGGAAAAGCTTATCTCACTGTTTATCATGTGAAAACTCTGTTGTAGTCTATGTGAAGAAACTGGAACTGAATTAGGAGAAAAGTTTTTCTTCTCTTTGATTTTAGTCTCTTCCATGAGTTTTCACATGATAAGGTCAGAGACACACGTTGTTATTTCGGGAGATAAGTCGCCCATCGACAAATCGCTTCTTCTTCGGACGACTAATCTTGTCGAACTGCCTGGCCGCCGGCTAGAATGTAAATCGCCGGCGGGATGGCACTCGGATCACTTTGGCTTTCGGAAGTCGACCAAAGTTTCATTGTGAGGCAACTTTGGGCGACTTCGGAAACCGAAGCATTCCGAGTGCCACCCCACCAGAGATTTATATTCTAGCTCTAAATACATCTGCTAGGTAAGGGAGCCTATAAGATATATTGGATCATTCATCTGACACCCAACTGCTGCATGAAGAGAGGAATAGTGAAGATCAACTTGATTATTTCAGAAACCATGCAGAATATTTAATTGATTGTATTTTCAAAGTTTCTTATTTCAATATGAGGAAGTTTATATTAAATTTTCATTTTTGCGATAGTTCCCCTTTAACTTACAAAGTTTTGAAGCACATCCACTTAAAAGGATCCATAGTACAGGAACATCAAATGTCTAAACACAAGTCTGCTTGGTCCTTATAGTGATAAACTATTTAATATCTGGAGATGTAACAGGGACAATAGGTACAGGTATCTTCCGTTTATATAAAAAAAAAATATATGTTTTATATAATAAATAGGGTCTTGCCACTCTCTGGCCTCAGGAGGTCATCACATATCCTTACTAAAGTTTCCTATGAACCACCTTTCAGCATTATCTATGAAGCAGAGAAGCTAAGGAGATACGAAGTCAATCACTCACCATATCGTCTAAACACACTAATAAAATACAACAACTTTTCTTTACAGGGTTCTACTGGCTTTGCAGGACCATTGGGAACAATTGGAGAGAAAGGCAAGAGGGTGAGTTTTTCAGGATGTGTGAATTTCATTTTATTTGGAACTATATTATTTTAAATAATTCGAGAGGGGATTTCTATTGTTGATATAGAGATATAAAGGAAGGAAACTAAAGGTCCATTTTGTCTCCCTATATCATTTATGTCCCAGGCATTTGCTTTTCCAAAGTTTCACCATATTCTTATTCCATTTGGCTCTTGGAACAATTATATGATCTAGACCGTCTGCTTTAAATTTGTACCAAGCATTTGCCCCATTGCAGTAAAGCAGAACACAACGTCCCTTTTAAACTTCTCACTTCAGAGCTTTAGGGCATGGACTTTCCCTTAATTGATTTCATTTTTCCCACTCACATATTAAAAAACTTCAGATCATATATGTTGAAACATGTAGATTATACTGAGCTGATTCTGTGCTTTTATAGGAACACGGCTGCACTGTTAATGTATACCATATGGAATGTTTTGTTGCCACTTTTAATATCATTTACTGAGTACTGGCAATACTTTAGTATGTTTATGTCTTTAGCCTTAATGCGTTTTACTGAAGTATGCAGGGCCAGAGACATATGTGATCTATAAAACTAGATTAGTTCTTCTGCCATTTTCTTCGTTGGCCTGCCAACTGTCTGTTGCTTTTGCTTTTCTCTGTCTAGTTCCTGTCACCATGGTTTCCATTTGTATCTGTTAAATGCCCTTATCTTCTTTGACAATGCCTGGTCTCTTTATCCTTTCCTAACTCTTCTCTCTATATTGACCCTCTCTGAAAACAGTTCCACGTCCTTATCTTGTCCTTGCCTCTTCCATGTTATCCCCGTGGCTGTTTAATGCCTGTTTAATATAACCTTGTCCTATCATGGCTGCACTTTTTATTTTCCCTTCAGGCTTGCTTCTTGACCATGGCCATATCTAGATCTTGTCTTTCATTGACTCGCTTTGTCCCCAATGTCGTGTGATGTCTCTCTCACACCAGTCATTTTTACCTGTTGCTTTTTCCACTGAATACCAAATCCTCATGATATGATATTCCAAAATTCTGAATAGCTTGGAAACTCTACAACTCCTTTTGACCAAAACTAGTGATAGGAAGTTACCTTAGATCATTTACTGTGATACTGTGATGGCCTTTTTTGTGAATGCTTATGGGCCAAATAAATCACTTATTTCACTAAGCAACATTTTTGGTGTGCTTCTGGGTTTTGTCTACAATTTACTGTGATATTGAGAATCCATGGCTCTACCACAAAACAGAGTATCACAATGTATTGCATCTATGTTTACTAATCCACATTGAATGTATGTTTCTTCAGGGGAGAGCTGGACAAGCTGGACCACCAGGTCAACGAGGCCCTACAGTAAGTTACCTTGTGTATTCACACTACACATCACATAGGAAACATAGATACTGTATGTTCATGAGGAAGGGTATTATCTTACAGGCAGGGCTGTCTTCATTTGCAGTGAGACCTGGGGCAAATCAAAGGGGCTGACTTATCAATAAAGGGCAGATCTATCAATAAATATCTTTCTATGGCTGCTATGACTGCAGATCTTTTTCTTATTTTGCAGTTTATTTTCTATTCTGAATGTTTTTTTCTATCAATGAAAATACTGGCCAAAAACCTTATTCTGTGATACAGGTTGTATGCAAGGAGCAAGGATTTGGGGTTAGTGTTCCGCACTGCTACTGAGCAGCACTTAGCACTAACTCTATCTGAGAATGAATCTACTTTTATAAATGTCTCAATTCATTGAGGTTAATTCACAAAACAGATTGAACTGCTGAGGTTTCTTTTGGATTTACCAATTTGGCCTACAGTATAATACATCTGGACCACAGTTTAGACGGCCTCATTATTTAACTGTGGATTTAGTTTATGGTCCTTCAGCTTTCAGGGTAACGAGCTTTGTACAGTACTTCAACAATTTAAAGGCTGAAGTTTGGGCAGACCAGAAATGTTTTACTGTGACCATATTGTCCTGTTTCTGGCTTTTCCAAACTACTCCTTCCTACTGCTCTAAATGGTTCCAATATGCAGTCATTCCTAAAAAAGAGCATTGCTTGAAGAAATTTCTTATTAAAATAGCACTAGTACAATTTTTGGTCATACTTGAACTTTCAGCCTTCAGGACCTCATGAAGTCAACTAAGCATTCATTGTTTTCTCTTAGGGCATTCGTGGAGAGCGAGGTCAAAGAGGACCAACAGGAAAACCAGGTCCTAAAGTAAGTTACTTTCTTTCTATTGTATTTGTCTTCCTCTCAGAGGTCTAAGAGCACAATGTTTTAATATAATGAACCATGTAGGCTAGACTAGAGTTATAAAACAGTGTGAAACAAAATAGCAAACTGATGTTGAAGTTTTGTCTATGGTAGAACGTTTCTCTCCGACTTTTAGACCACTCTGAAGTTGTACAAACAGTCATTTGAACCAGTGGTATTATAACAAGTATTAAATAATTTGCAGCTCCCACTTCTTTTTTTCAATGGCATTCTGGTAACACGTATTTGAAGCACTAACGTTGGCTGTTGTTTTAATTTGCACAGGGGGACAGTGGCAATGATGGAGTTCCTGGCAGTATGGGTGACAAGGTAAGACTTGTTCTGTGGTGCACATGGTGTATATGGTGAAAGTGTATATGTCAGATTAATGATAGCTTCTGGCTTAGTGGAACCAAAGTACACAGGGGCGTAACTACAGAGGAAGCAGACCCTGCAGTTGCAGGGGGGGGGCTAGGAATTATAGGGGCCCCACAATGCCCTAATTTATATATAATTTCAATAAATGTTGGTAAAAAAGTTCAACCTCTAGATATTTTAGGAGCCTGAAAAATTATTGTCTGTGGGGCCCAGTAATCTAGTTACGCCACTGAAGGTACAGAATAAAAACAAGGGGCCCTGGTTGCAAGAGCTTACAGTCTGAAGGCATTATCAGTTGACAGATTGTAATAACACCGTTTGGAATTCCCATTCACGTGCAGATTCACTTACTAATGACAAACCCTATGTCTTGGTTATAAGCAATGTAACCCATTAACAAGTTGGTGTCACCTTACTGATGCCTTTCTAAGCTTTCAACCACTCATTTCGGTGAATCCAAGCAAGGTGACTCCTTCCAAACAGGAGAGGACAGAATAATAATTAGAGGAAATTTTTACACTCATCGAGCAAGAAAAAGACATTGAACCACACAAATCTTATGTCTGTGGTTTTAAATTTCTCATTATTTAAAAACTGAATCATGATGTGGTTTCCAGAAGAACATCTAACTAACTAGTTCCGTAGCTTACATGAAGGTGTTACTTGCTCAGCTTGAAGTTTAACATTGCCTAGGCTGCCATTGTCTACCAGGCCGGCTGGATGTAATCTTGCTTATCACTTCCCCCTAGGGTTTCTGCAGTCTTATAATTTCCCTACAACAATACAGGAAGGGCATGATCTGGAAGCACTTGGAGTGTGACAAGCTATACAAGGCTGTAAATAGCAGGGACAACATAAAATAATGTAGTAATGTGTATTTCTACTAATTATTAAACCATGTCATCTAATGGCAGGCCATTTTAGTAAGAGTTTCCATTCATTTAGAGGATTGAAAAAAACACCCGGACATTTAAAGTAGGCATATAAGTAATGAGTAATTTCTGTCTCCAGCCAATGGTTATATCAAATGGACCAGACTGATAAAGTTTCTTGAAGCCTAAGTTAAATATGACATATTGCAGTTGGGGTACAATGGACAATCTATACAGCCCCCCCCCCCAGAAGTGATGATGAAGAACATCAAGATCAATTTCAATGCAGTTTGTACAGAGTTGAATAATAAATTAATGTATTTACAAAAGATATTCTTTTTATTCAAGGGACCTTCAGGTCCTCAGGGGCCTACTGGTTTTGCAGGACCCAAAGGGCCTCCGGTAAGTAAAAATGCTTTATTCCATTATAGCCATGTATATTAATTATTATAACATTATATTTTATACTATGCATGAATAATTTAGTAATCATCTTTTTATTATCTATGCATAGGGACCATCTGGGAAGGATGGGTTACCTGGACATGCTGGGCAGCGAGGAGAGCCAGTAAGTTATCCCATGACACTCTTGGTTCTTTTTAATTTTAGGCAGTTTATGGCCATTGTGGCGCACACACAAGTACACAGACCTTAAGTTTAAATTTTCAAATGAAATGATGCACAAAATCCTTTTCCATTCGCTCAGTGAGTCTTTCGAGTAATTCATACACAGCATAGTGTTATATGTAAATTAGGAAGAATGAAGGCCAAGAATATCTGAAGTAATCATTAATTGTATCTTTTTCCTTTTGGACTAAACTGGGTTATGTCTTTGAATTCTTTTAGGGATTTCAAGGCAAAACAGGACTTCCAGGGCCAGTTGGAGTTGTGGGGCCACAGGTATGTGTGATATTTAACAACTAAAATGAACCCATGGCCGTGCCATCAACTTTTGTTCCAACATTCTTTCTAAAAGTTTATACTGAACAGACTTTTCACCTTCTTTTCTTAGGGCAAATCTGGAGAAATAGGGCCTATGGGTGAGAGAGGTCACCCAGGAGCTCCAGGATCACCAGGGGAACATGGATTGCCTGGGGCAGCTGGAAGGGAAGGGGCAAAGGTAAGTATGTCCGTGAGAAAAAAAACTATAGCCTGGAGCTTAGAGTTTTGGTGCCTTGGAAATATTGAGATTAGTTGAAGACCAAGATCACAAGTTTTGTAAACACAAATCAAACTCATGTCATCCTGTTAATGGGTCCAGGATAATACTGGTTCAGTAGGAGAGCAACAGCATCTTTTACTTTCCTTTTAAAACATGTTTTTATCATTTTTTTCAGGGAGACCCTGGTCCAACTGGTATTCCAGGAAAAAATGGACCACAAGGATTAAGAGGGTTTCCAGGGTCCAGAGGTGTTGCAGGAGAAGCTGTAAGTATTGTGCCCACAATGCCATAATATGAGTTTACCTTCATCACACTATGTAGGAAGAAAAATGTCCTTCTAGCACTAACCTGGGACAGCCTTTTACTATCTTCTAGTAGTGTGTATATATTACATGGACTTTTTAAAATAATTTTAATTCTTTTCTTGTCAGGGTCCAGCTGGATTGAAAGGAGGGGAAGGGCCACCTGGAGCATCGGGTGCAACGGTCAGTACAGTATAACTTGTTCTGGACGCATGTTAGTAGTTTTTACCCTAACTGCTATAAAGTTACTTCTGTTTCTTACAATCTCTGGTTATTGCTCCATATATTTTTTCCTTTAACCCTTTTACTTGCTGGCTTACTTGACTTGAGTATGAGTCCTGCATTGAATGAAAAGCAAAAGGAAAGCAAAGACTCACTCCATACAACCCCTCCCAGTAACGCATCCTATTGATCCATATAACCCTCACTATAACTCCTCCTATTGATCCATATAAGCCCTCCCTATAATTCCTCAAATTGCTCCATATAACCCTCCCTATAACTCCTCCTATTGCTCCATATAGCCCTCCCTATAACTCCCCCTATTGCTCCGTATAACCCTCCCTATAACTCCTCCTATTGCTCCATATAATCCTCCCTATAACTCCTCCTATTGCTCCATATAACCCTCCCTATAACTCCTCCTATTGCTCCATATAACCCCTCCCTATAACTCCTCCTATTGCTCCATATAGCCCTCCCTATAACTCCTCCTATTGCTCCATATAACCCTCCCTATAACTCCTCCTATTGCTCCGTATAACCCTCCCTATAACTCCTCCTATTGCTCCATATAACCCTCCCTATAACTCCTCCTATTGCTCCACATAACCCCTCCCTATAACTCCTCCTATTGCTCCATATAGCCCTCACTATAATTCCTCCTATTGATGTAGATAAGACACAAACTTCTCCTTCTATTGCTCCTTATAAACCTTCTGTGTAAGTTATTCTATTACTTTATATAGCCTTTCCCTGTAATTCAGTTCTCCGGTATAAAACATCTGCTACCAAATTCCTGTGAGTAGTCCCTTTATGTAAAATTATATCACTCCACATTTGCTATAATGCTTATTTTCATCATTCTTAGGGGCCCACAGGTGAACGTGGTCCTTCTGGACCAGCAGGTGGCATTGGGCTTCCAGGTCGGCAAGGAGGCCAGGGACCATCAGGACCAGCTGGTGAAAAAGGGAACCCGGTAAGTGACAAGTTTAGATTGGGAAAATCAGTACTGGAGTTTCAGCCTGGATATGAGGTCCATTCCATGGTCAGATCTCAGTTATGGAATTTTTAATCTATATAGAAAGTTGACAGTCTGTCTATAAGAAGTCAACAGTGCATAAATATGGTTTAAATGACAGAACCAAGGTTTAGTAAAATGTTGACTCTAGATTTTGACTCAAGTTGACCAGTAAATGGTCATTAGTATACATTTATTACACATTAATGCATCTAATGGTTTTACAGGGAGAGAAAGGGCCTATGGGACCAGCAGGACATGATGGAGGACAGGGCAGCATTGGACCTCCAGGATCTGCTGGCCCCCCTGGGCCTGCAGGTGACGACGGAGACAAGGTAAGGGGGGGTCTTTCTTCTACAGCCCTATAAGCGCTACTCATAAGCTCAGGAGCCAATCAATAAAAGTGCCATTGATTTTGTCTTAAAGTCATTTCTCAATCATTCAATATTGTATAATAGGTCTACAGATATTTCCTTTTATAACAATGAATTCAATGCCATTCTTAGGAAACCAACCCGCTACTTTTTACTGCTGTTAGGTGTTGTAGCCTTTTCTTTAAACACCTACTGTGACCATTAGCCTAATGGTCTAGTATCTTTATTGACATTGCCTGTCACCTTAAATGTAATAATTTCTTATGTATATTGTACATAACTACACTGTGTACAAGCATTCAGCTTTCTTATAACCTACTGCACAATAATGTGACCTCTTTAGGGTGAATTGGGAGGACCTGGACAGAAAGGAAGCAAAGGAGATAAGGGTGACCATGTAAGTATGAGCTGCTTCACGGGGAAGGGATAAAAAATACTATTTAGGTCATAAAATTGGAGAATGGGGATTTGACAAGAAAGTATTTGACTGAACAGAAGACATGAGAACATTGACTGGAATGAAAAAAGGGCTTTTATGAGTGATGGACAGGCCTGAGCTTAAAATGGACTATGTGATCCACCAGTTTGGTTCAACACAGTCTATCCTACGGTTGCTTTTCCTAAACCTGACACCATTTTAGCTTTTTATTCAGACTATAAAAAGTAAAAAGTTACAACCCCTTCCCTTTATTCTACCTCTACAAATGTTGCCCTGCAGTACCTCCCCCCTCCCAAAAAAAAAAAAGTTCCAGGGGTGGTCAACTCTATTTGTATCACCCAAGATAGCTCTAAACAAATGCATGTTACATACTAACCAAACTGCATTTGGCCAACTTTTGCTAGGAAATTAAGCTGGGCAGGTAGAATGGGTAACAAAACAGTGCCTGGTTACATAGGTTAAAACAAGGTGAGACCAAAGCCAAATCCCAGGTACTTACTAACTGCTACAGTCATATATATTGTCGTTAGTTTGATCCAAAGTCAAAATATTTTGCCTTCCTTATCTACACAGGGACCTCCAGGACCAATTGGAATTCAGGGACCAATAGGACACCCTGGACAAGCAGTAAGTAGCATGGAGCAGCATTCTGGGAAATACGTTCATTTTAAACAGAGTGGTTTCCAACAGAGGACAGGCTTGCATAATGAAGAATAGTTTCGCCTGAATTTACATTTTACACAATACTTCAGTACTTGAAAGGATGTCTACTATATATGCAGTCCAGCCTCTATCTATTCTATAAAATGATTTCTGTATTACTCTTACTGGAAAATAAATTAACGAGGATATGTTACTGAATTGTTGTTTAATTGTAGGGTCAAGATGGAGAACCTGGCAAGAGAGGTCAGCAAGGAATGTATGGACAGAAAGGGGATGAAGGCTACAGAGGGTTTCCTGGTGTGGCAGGTCCAAGAGGACTTCAGGTGAGTGACATCATAACAAGTATACATGATCTCTGCACCACCAATCGATGCACCAAAAGCAAGAAAGACTTGCGCATTAGATAAATGGTCTTACTGAAAGGCTGATAGATATATTAAATATGGATTGTGTCCATTCTCTGTTTGTATAGGGCATGCCTGGGCCACCAGGAGAAAAGGGAGAGAGTGGACATGTTGGACCAATGGTAAGTGTTTATCAGAAGAGGAAATGTCTCTTAAATACTTGTGAGTTGATAAACCCTTTTTAACAGAAAGTCATCAAACTCACAATGTTCCTAAGACATTCAGTCTTTATACATAGAGCAACCTAAAAGAACATCATTTCATTTTTCCTATATAAATCATGTACATGAAGTAGAATATAGCTTTGGAATGTACTCTTTATCTTCTGTATAGTAGGAAACTATACAGAATATCATATATAAGATCTTCAGGACAGGGGCAAAATACATAGCTAATAAATACTGTCCAAAACAAAAATATCCATGTCTAATGTGGATTTATAAAAGTTACAACTGAACTGGGATGTGCTGCAAAGTCTTGTTGCACATACATCAAGCTTTGTTTAACCTTGTTTTTATGTATTCATTTTAGGGCCCACCAGGTACTTCAGGTCCTAGAGGGCCACAAGGTCCTAGTGGTGGTGAGGTAAGTGCATGCCAATGCTTTTAAATGGCATAGAACTGATATGCAGAGAATCTGAATGCTTTGTGTCTGGTGTTCTAGGGAGTTCAAGGATTGCCTGGTGGGACAGGACAGCCTGGAGCCGTGGGAGAAAAGGTGAATTTATCAGCCCGTCAAACCTGAAAAAAAGGCAACCAACAGGGGTTATATCATCAAAATAGAGAAGATCCCAATAACCTGTAAAATATAAACTTATTATTAATAGAGCTAGTTGATAACATCATTTACAGTGCTGAGAGGTGTCCCTTGTACAATGAAACTTGTATACGCTCTACTTTAATACCTGAGGATATCAGAAGTCATCTAATATATATATAATATATATTTTACAATATTAAGTACAATATTCCCTGTAATAAATAGTATCCTTTATTAAGGGGGATTAAACAGATACAGAAATCTGTGCAAGGTTCTTCAAAAAGTCAACATTCTCTGGACTGAAACATTTTTTTTGCTTTCATAAAATATATACTTTATATACGACAAGTCTTAAAATGGGTATATGAAACGTCCTAGGATTGTAAATATTTTAAAGGTGTATGTTAGAAAGTAATATGCGGCCTTTATATGTAGAATTAACACTTGACAGAAGGACACCATCAGGCCAGGTAAGCCACTGAATGTCTGGACCTTTCCATCTCACATTGTCCCTTTCTGTCTTATCAAAGGGAGAATCAGGGGAATCTGGAGACCCAGGCCAAACTGGAGAACAAGGACCTCCTGTGAGTTGTTTTTCTGTTTTTCTTTTTTATAAAGGGAAATTGAACAGAATGTGATCTAGGAGGGGATAGTTTGAGAAAGATACAACCATAGTACAGCAAAGGTCTCGAAATTAACAAGAAAATTATAACATTTCTAAATTACAAAAAGATTTGGAGAGGTTGGAAAAAAGTAAATTAAATGCCACTTCCATAAATAAAAGTGATACAACTCTTTATTGCGCTCATTAAATGTAGGCACAAAAGAAGATATAACGGGTCACCTTCTACATGTTGTGTCATGTGTCCCTTCATCCGAAGCTATTATATTCAGTTTATGGCCTTGACTCCATGAGTGTGTAACTCATAGAAATGCATAAAAATTAAAGAGTAGACAAATTCATTCTATGAGGAAAGACTTTCTAAATGTAGTCATAATAAAAGTATGAGCTTTAGCATGTAAGGACATGGCAGAAAGGAAAAGGCAAATTATCAAACACCCTAACAAGTCATACCATGTTCTAATTTGTTTTCCCTGCAGGGAACCAAAGGTGATGTTGGAGAAAAGGGAGAATCAGGGCCTTCAGGGGCAGCTGGGGCTCCTGGAAAGAAAGGCCGTCCAGGAGAAGATGGACCCAAAGGAAACATGGTGAGATAGTGTGGATTGGTTGATGCAAGGTACTAGGGAGCTCCCTTGTATTTGACAGTGATGTTCATTGTAAATAAGCCTTCTGAAGTACTTGCAACCAAAGTCTTTTGCCTTTACTAAATACATGTATCACATTGTTGTTCCTGTACACTATAAATCATATAACAATATTTCCCAATTTAGGGACCTATTGGCTTTCCTGGAGACTCAGGACAACGGGGAGAAGCTGGCGTACCGGTTAGTAATCCATATTTTATAGACTATTGAACTATCTTTGTATGTTAGAACGTGCATGCAATTTTGCATACCCATGTACTGATGAACTGATCTTAATTCTAGGGTGTGGATGGGGTGCCTGGAGAAAAAGGGGATGGCGGAGAAAGTGGAAATGCTGTGAGTATTGGCAAGAGAATCTCAGGAGCAACTCTATACATAGTCTATATATATATATATATATATATATACTATGTAGAGTCTTTATCATATTTCAGCAGAAGACTAAAAATATTAAATGTTCTTTAAGGCTCTCCTCATATTGGAGGAACATTGGTAAATAAAAACCGTGGTATAATCACTATTTCTTTTCACCAAAGGGTCCTTCTGGGCCATCGGGAGAACCTGGGCCTACAGGTCCACCAGGTCGAAGGGTGAGTGACAAAAGTGTGTGTGTTTTGTGTGTGTAGACGTTTCATTAAAGAAATGTGTTTAACACAACTTTTTTTTGCCAGGGGCCACTTGGACCAGCTGGAAAAGAAGGCAGACAGGGTGAAAAGGGAACAAAGGTAAGTATATCATGATGGCTGTCAAGTAAAGGCATAAAAACAGTTCACTTTACGTTTAATAGAACAGTCACTTCACATATTGTCATTCACAGGGAGAAGTTGGAGGAGAAGGACAGCCTGGAAAGACAGGACCAGTGGGGCCACAAGGATCTCCTGGAAAACCAGGATCAGAAGGTCTGAGGGGCATCCCAGGACCTGCTGTAAGTTACTTATCTCCTATAATATAATAATTATGCTTTCAGTGTATATAAAGTATAGCCCTACTGTTAAGTTTATGTTAACTTACCAGGACCACCTTTTTACTCTTCCATTATTGCTTTTGTCATTGTTTTCCTGTCTTTTGTATAGTTCTATGGAAAAAATGAGTGTTAAAATTAGAAGCAAGTGCAGTCCTTTACATCTCTCAGTCTACAAGGGATGTCAAATCTCAACCCATTAAGTGCCACCTGCAATGCCATCAACTTGGGAAAAAAGACCCTGGATAGATGTACACGCATGTAGCAAAAGAGTTTATTAGTCCAAAATACACTTACAACAATACATATTAACAATAAAAACCTATGAGGTCCCCTGAAAACACCAGGCTTAGAGGCCCAATCATAGAGTGGCAAGGGTACAAGGCACTTCCAATATATGTCAACAACTATGCATAAAAGTAAGAATTTACAACCAAAAAGGCCAGACATATACAAAATGATGTGTCCTCAGCATCAAAAATGTGTCCCTATATTAAGGCCCAAACAATCCCAGAGAATAGTTCCGAAAGTTCCAGTCCAAACAATAATACTAGTAACAATGCAATGATTGTATATGCCTTTAGTTTTAGTTGAAGTTCAGTTCCCTGAATTATTTAATATATATTTGGAGATTCGTGACCAGCAGAATTAGCTTAAAAGTGCATTGTTTATTGACAATATATCATCTGGCCATAGAGTAAGTTAACCAGCCTTCGTCAAGGTGAATCTCTTTGGTAAGCATAGTGATTCTTATTTGTTGAACAACCTTATTTCTCAATGTTTCATAGGGTGAACCAGGACTGTTGGGACCACCTGGACAGACCGGACCACCTGGACCCATGGTAGGTTCACTTCATTTAAAAAAAATGAGACTGTGAGAATTAGATTTAAATAAGGCTTTATATTTCTTATATTGCTTTCGAGCTGGGGTTAGTTTAAGTCAGTGGTCCCCAACCAGTAGCTCATGAGAAACATGTTACTCACCAACCCATTGGATGTTGCCCCCAGTTGCCTCA
Source organism: Xenopus laevis (assembly GCF_017654675.1). NCBI lineage: Eukaryota > Metazoa > Chordata > Amphibia > Anura > Pipidae > Xenopus > Xenopus laevis. The sequence goes on from NC_054376.1 coordinate 122,275,455, forward strand.
AAGCAGGAGCTTATTTTTGAATTCAAGGCTTGGAGGCAAGTTTTGGTTGCACAAAAACCAGGTGTACTGCCAAACAGAGTCTCCTGTAGGCTGCCAGTCAAGCCAATAACAGCCCTTATTTGACATCCCCATGGACTTTTTCATGCTTGTGTTGCTCTCCAACTCTTTTTTACATTTAAATGTGGCTCACGAGTAAAAAAAGGTAGGGGACCCCTGGTTTAAGTGGAACATTCAGCGGGGTTGGTTTAAGTTATGAGTCATAAGGACTCAGCTACTGATGTAGCTTCTAATTTGTTGACATTTCATGAATGGCTTCATGAAGAATCAATAATGTGTTTCTTATAGATGAGCTTGTTAGAAATAGGACCTTCAGAATGTGCTGCAGGTCTTGTTTCCTACAACTGCCTACTTGCTACAACTACTGGTTCTATGCTGAGTCAAAGATGGTTGTGTTTGGGTTATGGAACCTTTGCATTGAGTCAGCTGGTAAAGCACAGAAATCAGTGTGTGGATTACACAAAAAGTTTAGGTCTTTGTATCTAAAGCTTCTGTAAAAAGATGGAAACACATTTAGTGGCCAACTAGCTTTTAGGTCTTTGTACCTAAAGGTAATAAATGTCATAGCAGCTTCTGTGAATAGAAGGAAACAAAGTCGGTGCATATATAATTATATATTTATATATACAAATGCGTATGTTATTATTTTAGTATAAACTTCACATTCAAACATTGCCTTCACTCAACATTATCTAATCTTTTGTTTTCAAGGGCCCTGCAGGATTACCAGGCCTTAAAGGAGATCCAGGTTTTAAGGGTGATAAGGTGCGTTCTTTCTCTCCTGCATTTCCATTCTATTTGTGTATATCATCTCACACTTCATATCCATATCCATAACAAAATGCATGGTCTGTAATGCTGCACTTTTGTTGAGGGAAACTACCAGATTGACTCCTTCATGACTTCTCACTACCTGTGCTCTGCTTCTAACCTTTGCCTTTCTTCTCTCCTTATTACACTGCGACATCTTCACAGCAAGATATACCACAGACTTCTTCTTCTGGAATTCCTTTCCTTGGCCTATCAGACTCTTTCCTTTCTTGCAAACCTTCAAACTCTCCCTGAAGACCTGTGTAATTAAAGATACCTATCTACACCCTTTTGAATGTACAAAGTTACTGTGCCATGGACAATGGCTATTTTTTTCCATCCTTATGTTTTCAGTTGTTCCCAGATCTACAGATAATAAGCTCTTGTGAGCAGGGCTACTTAACCCTATTGCTTCCTGTCTGTTAATTCATTTTAATGTCTCTGTTTGAAATGAAACTACATTTAGTTACTTTTTGAAGATAGAAAATATGACCCATGTTGGCCAACATTGTTATAGGCAGTGATTACTGGTTTAAGCAGCTCTGTAAAATTTGTGGCTTTTGCACCTTAGGAGAGAGTTATAGGACTAGCCTTGAGCTACTAGAATACATGTTCTTGTTTTTTTCTCCACCTAGGGTCATGCTGGATTGATCGGTTTAATTGGACCTCCAGGTGAAATGGGAGAGAAAGGAGACAAAGGACCACCTGGAATCCAGGGAGTACCAGGTCCCAAAGGTGACTCTGTAAGTATTGTGTATTTTTTGAAAACTGATGACATAAGTCCATAAAGGAAATATCTCAAAAAGTCTAGTTGAGTAGGAGCAAAGTAATTCTTTTTTTCTTTGCTTTTTTAAGGGGCCTACTGGACCTGCAGGACCAAATGGACCACCAGGACTTAGTGGCTTATTGGTATGATCAAATAAAGTGGCGTGGGCTTGGGAAGTACAAAAAGTGAGATGGTCACCAGGAAATAGAAAGGGATACTGGAAGAATATTATAGAATGCCAATGTGTCAGCTAAGGAAAGTTGGAGACTGCTGGTGTAGGGTGGGTCAGTGTTGGCTTCTCATATGTGACCGATTGGGTCGAAGATACACATGCATGTTTTATGTGTCACTTTTCATACTAATTGTAACAATTATCAAGGGTATTGTTCTGCAATTTATATTGGGAGGCATATAGGAAGGATGTTAGGATACTTAAAGAGTAGTAGTGATGTCACTGTATCGTAAGAGTGAATTGTTTTATACAGAAACAGAATCCGTTCACTAATTTCTGTCATTTGCTTCTAGGGCCCTTCAGGCCAGAAAGGCTCAAAAGGAGCTCCGGTAAGTTCCCACCATGTTGGATTCTCTATGTAATAAAAGGTTTTCAGTTTGGTACTTGTCCAGTAACCAGTAGCAACCAATCAGCAGGTAGGAATAACTTTCCAGCTGTTTCAACACAAACATCTGATTGGTTGCTATAGGTGTGGACAAAATTTAGAAATGTATTATATTGCCCTATGTTATGTACCAAATGTTTTCCCTTTAAAAGGGCAGCACTCAGGGTAACTGCTTCCAAGACGTAAGTTTAGAATCTTTCCACAGACGACAGCACCCTGCTGGTTACCAGGGACGGTGTATTGATGTTTGTGTTAAAGGATAAGTAAACCTTTAAACTAAGTGAATGTAAAATTGATGCGAGTGTTATTCTTAGCACTTTTGTAATTTACATTATTTAAATGGTTCGTGAGCAGCATGTTGCTCACCAGCCCTTTGAATGTTGCTCCTAGTGGCCTTATGCAGGTGCTTATTTCTTGGCATGACGGCAAACTTTAGTTGCATAAAAATGTGTACTGTCAAATATATCTTTATTTACGCTGCCAGTCCTCATATGAGCTACCAATAGCCAATCACAGCCCATATTTGGCACCCCAAGGAATTATTTGCATGTTTATGCTGCTCTCCAACATTTTTGCATTCAAATGTGGCTCATGGGTAAAAAAGGTTGGGAACCCCTGTACTAAGGGATACATGTGCTGTTAATATGAATGAATTTTGTTACAACAGCGCCACCTGCTGGTTAGTTTCCCACCAGTCTGACCACCAAGTAGTCAAGGAAGTTGTCAGGAGAAAGAAAGAGGCTGCTCTGATGTTCTTCTGCTTAGGAAAGATGTGAGAAAGGTTTATAATTCTTTTCCTAAGCAGAAGAACATCAGAGCAGCCTCTTTCTTTCTCCTGACAACTTCCTTGACTACTTGGAATCGTTATAATTGTATCTAGTTGGCGAGTTCATGCGGAAGTGAATGGGAGTGAATTTTTAATTTTCGAATTGAATTTAAAATTTGGCAAAGCCATTGAAAATAATAGGTAAACCGTGATTTTACTGCTATTTTACTGTGTTGTCTTTACTCAAATTTTAACTCAACTGGGTTTTGAAAGCCAAGTATTTTCATAAATAAGCATGCATTCAAGAATTTAAGATATTAAGGGATACACATGCTGTTAATATGAATTAATTTTTTTTTTTTACAACAGCGCCACCTGCTGGTCAGTTTCCCACCAGTCTGACCACCAAGTAGTCAAGGAAGTTGTCAGGAGAAAGAAAGAGGCTGCTCTGATGTTCTTCTGCTTAGGAAAGATGTGAGAAAGGTTTCTAATTCTTTCCTAAGCAGAAGAACATCAGAGCAGCCTCTTTCTTTCTCCTGACAACTTCCTTGACTACTTGGTGGTCAGACTGATGGGAAACTCATGGGAAATTCATTCATATTAAAAGCACATGTATCCCTTAATATCTTGGAATTAAAAAATAAATAAATAATGAATGTAAATGACAAAAGTGCTTAGAATAGCCTCCTCATCAATTGTATATTCACTTATATTAAAGATTTACTTATTATTTAAAATATGAATATGAAAAAAAAAAATCTGTTTTAAACAAATCTTCTTTTAACAGGGCCCACTGGGACTAAAGGGAGATCCAGGAGCAGCAGGACCTGCTGGGCCCCCAGTAAGACCACTAGTCTGTTATTTGTCATGATAGTTCTCAGAGCTGAATATCTAGAGCTACCTGGCTTCAAATGTCTGTCTTTTGTTCCTCCTTGCAGGGTTCACCTGCTCAGTTCATACAGCCTCTGCCATACGAGGGAACTAGGAAAAGGCGTAGGCAGTCAGAGGGAGAACAGGCAGATCAGGGCCTCGCTGATTACATGAATGACAAGGTCGAGGAGGTAGAAGCTGCAATCGTTTCCATAAAAAGAGACTTAGAACACATGAGGCGGCCTGTAGGATCCCAGGAGAGCCCTGCAAGAACCTGCAAGGAACTTCAGATGTGCCACTCAAATTTGAAGGATGGTGAGTTCTGCAGTAACATAGGACAGACCAAGTTACAATTTATGCGAAATGGGACAAATTGCTCCTCTTTCTGTCTTCATCTTTAGGAGAATACTGGATTGATCCAAACCAGGGATGTAACCGTGATGCCTTCAGAGTGTTCTGCAATTTCACAGCAGGAGGAGAAACCTGTCTCTATCCAGACAAAAAGTTCGAGTCGGTGAGTAAAATATTGGTAACACATTAGCACTCCCTTCTTTAACCCATTCACTATAGAAGCTTTATCGGTTTTAGTTTTTGAATTTTTTCATTCACGTGTTTTAAAAATGGAGAAGGAAAGGTAAAAATTAAGTAAGCTTTATCAGAAAGGTCTATATAAATACACCAGTAAACCCTCAAAGTAATGCTACTCTGATTCCTCTGTCAAAAGAAACACCACATTTCTTTCCTTCTATTGTGTACTCATGGGCTTCTGTATCAGACTTCCTGTTTTCAGCATAAACCTCCTTCCCCCGGGCGTGAGCATGCTCAGTTTGCTCCTCTTCCCCCCCCTTCTCTGCTGTAATCTGAGCTCAGAGCTATAAGTGAACAGGGAGAGACTCAGGCAGGAAATGATGTCACACCAAGCTAATACTGCAGCTGCTATCCTAAACAAACAGAGAGCTTCTAGAGCTATTTACTCAGGTGTGTTAAAACATTCTACAGAATAAATATAACATTCTAGCTTGCACTATTGCAGCTAAAAGCTTTCCTTTTCCTTTAAGATTTTTTTCACTTGAGGAATTTCGACAATTCCATTTGGTTCAGGATTTGTCCAAAGTTTTAATATTCAGCTGAACCCAACAATCATGGATTTGGTGCATCCCAAGAAAAGACTGAATACTTCTTGGTCCCAAGTTGCACATGGGTTGGTGTTGCAGCGCAGAAATATAGTGTATTGGGATCACTGATAATAATAACTTTAATAATCACATAACCAGAAATCTTGTGTTAGTAAAATGTCATTCTGTTGCACTTTATTCCTTAAATGGTTAATAAATGTTAGATTAAATTCATTGTAAAGCAATAATGATAATATTCACTCTTTCTATGTAGGTGAAAATTGCAGCGTGGAATAAAGAAACCCCAGGAGAATGGTACAGCTCCTTTAAACGAGGAAAGAAGGTAAATTTATTTATTTCCCAGCCTTAGGCACTTTACAGCCATCAAGGCATTCCCTGAGGCTGAGTAACTGCAGGTCAATTCATTTAGAGGGATTTTCCAGTTGCAATCTTGTAATCTTTGTTATCACTTATTCTTGTGGATGCTCCAAATCCATCATTTTGGGATTCACTTGAATACCAAATCACCTACAAAACATTTGACCAAACTGAGGAAAACAAGTCCATAATTGCACATTCAGATTTAAAGGAAAAGGATACTCCCCAAAATGAATACTTAATCAACAGTTTATATCAAACTCTATCTGTTAATTGGCTCATGTGACCTAACATGTATTGTTTGTTTGGTTTGTTTGTGGGCACCGTGAATCCTAGGATTACCCAATGGCACATACTACTAAAAAATTATATTATTATGAAAAAAATGTATCTACATGAGGCAGGGTTTTACATATTAGCTGTTTTAAGAAATACATTTTTATAGAGAACTTCATGGTTTGTCTGTATAGTTTTCCTTTAAGACAATTCATAAAAACTAAAGTGTTCCCATGGGATTTGGTGCCTTCCTGCTCATACCGTCTGCCCAGTGTCAGACTGGGACACCAGGGGCCACCAAAAAACCTTAGACCAGGGGCCCACCAAAAGTTTTTAGACCAGGGGCCCACCCTCAGTACTATTTTCTTCCTCACTCAACCTCTATTCTCCTAGTCTCTTTTCTTTACACACTATAATCTATTATTCCACCTATTTAGCCACTTTGTTCCCATAGAAATAGGGAATGGCCATGAAATAGGCCAAATGTTTAGCAGCATGAGGGACCACTGACACCTGGGCCCACCGGGAGTTTTCCTGGTATCCCAGTACGCCAGTTCGTAAATGCATCTGCCCATCCATATGTTTTCACTTAGCAAGCTCTATCAAGGAATTTACCTGACATTAAGGTGGGGTGGGCCTAGGGCAGCAGAATTTTAGGGGCGGCACTGGAGACTTGTGTACGGAAGATTTGAAAATCTCCCACATGTCTCCAGTGCAGTTCTACCTGTGCATGTGCGCACGAGCGCATGTAAAGGAAGTGGACAGGTAGGAGATGTAGAGGGGAAGGGGAGGAGAAGAAGACAGGGAAGGGGAGGGGATGGAGAGGAGATGGGGAAGAGGATGGGATGGAAATGAGAAGGATACTGGGAAGGTGAGGGGACGGGGAGGAGAAGGAGATGGGAAAAGGGAGGGGACAGGGAGGAGCAGGAGACAGGGAAGGGGACGAGGGAGGAGAAGGAGACAGGGAAGGGGATGGGACGGTGTGGAGAAGGAGATGGGGAAGGAGAGGGGACAGGGAGGAGAAGACAGGGAGGGGACCGGGAGGAGAAGGGGAAGGGGAGAAGATGGGGAGGAGCAGGAAACAGAGAAGGGATGGGGAGGAGAAGGAGACAGGGTCAAGCAGAGCTGGCTTAGGATGCCTGGATAGTAAATCAAACCCTGAAATTCTATGGAATTTCCAGAGAGGGGGGGCAAGTCTGATTATATAGGGGACAGGACAATGATGTCAAGAGCAATGCTATTACATTAATCGTGTTCTGCCTGGGTTTCAGCAATCTGAAATACAAAATGGAAATTTTTAACCAGACAGCCCATGTTAAGACCAGAATCAAGTGGCAGCCCTACATTAAGGGCAGATGCCAATATGTGGTGTGTGTACCGCATCTAAACAGCTTGTTGCAGGCCACACCCAGTTACCCATCGATTTAGTTTAAATTGGATTAACTTTTAAAAACATGTTACTTATTCATGAAGGTCCATTAAGCAAAACAGACATTTAGGTGATCCCCCAATTCTGCTCAAGAGGCAGAGAACAACCTGCACAATACAAATATTGTATTCTTATAGGTATAGCTCACACTGTTGTACAGAAACAGAGAATAAGTCCATGATCAGCTATCATGGCCTCCACTATAGGTTAACCTGAGATTGCTAGGGTGGATGGGGAAAATATTCATGCTGGGAGATAATTCATAAAGTACAAATATGGGTCTCAAGTATAAACTAGATATGCCATTGTACTTTATGCATTAGCTCCAAGGATGTCTGTCCGTCCAGGCACAACTCAGACAGCCACACTGAGGTCCTTGTTAATGGACGTCTTCCGTCTCTGGGATAGAACAGTACAAAATCATAAATAATCATAAAGGTTTCAGATAAATAATAAGCCAGGAAGAGATGGACCATATGTAATAGAGCCTGAAGTCACTACTTCTTCCTGATATAAAGCCGCCTTACTTTATTTCAGCAAAACCCGTGTCCAATGAGATGCCACAGCCCAGTATTGACTACACACTCAAAGTGCTGATATATATACGCTGTATATATAATTAGAACAGTTCATTAGTTCAGTAAATCTACAATGCATAGATATTTGGCATCATAGAGCAATTAGAATTTTAATTTGAATTCCGTTCTTTGTATCCTCCTCTAGTTCCACTACATTGATGCCGATGGAAACCCTGTACATGTAGTGCAGATGACCTTCCTCAAGCTGCTCAGTGCTGTAGGACGGCAACAGTTTGCGTATAATTGCCAGCAATCTGCTGCATGGTTTGACATGTCACAGGGAAACCACAACAGGGCGATGAAGTTCAAAGCAGACAATGACGAGGAGCTAACACACAGTCGCACACCACAACTCAGGGCAATATATGATGGGTGCATGGTAAGGAATAAATTATATCATTGGATATCTGCTGTCAGGCTCTGTTTCCCATTTACTACACATTAGGATAGGGAAAATGTGAAAAGTGTTGTACAGACCCACCAGAGTATTCTGACACACACACCTTCCTTAATGCTACAGCCTCCTACTAATTCTCATGGTCTCCCATGTAGCTATTCTACATATAGTTCTCCATTTACCTTTCAGAGGCAAAGCAAGTTTTCCTTTACAGCTGAAGCCTGAGGTTGACCAGGCCATTCTCTAGCGACTTTAAATGCTCACAGAACCCCTCAGTGATTGCTAATATCCTAATAATTTAATATAGGGGTACATTATTCTTTATAATACATGATTGTCACTCAAAATTCCCTGTATAACTCAGCCAGCAGTCTTGTGGCTTCTAATATCCTTATCATTTACAGTAGGGGGTACATTATCTCTTATATTACACAAGTGATACTCGGCGTTCCCTGTATAATTCAGCCTGCAGCCTTTAAATGGTCACAGAACCCGCTCAGTGACTTCTTATATCCTTATCATTTACAGTAGGGTGTACATTATCCCTTATAATACATGAGTGATACTCAGAGTTCCCTGTATAACTCAGCCTGCAGCCTTGTGCCTTTATATGGTCACAGAACCCCTCAGTGACTTCTAATATCCTTATCATTTACAGTAGGGGGTACATTATCCCTTATAATACATGAGTGATACTCAGAGTTCCCTGTATAACTCAGCCTGCAGCCTTGTGTCTTTATATGGTCACAGAACAACCCCTCAGTGACTTCTAATATCCTTATCATTTACAGTAGGGGGTACATTATCCCTTATAATACATGAGTGATACTCAGAGTTCCCTGTATAACTCAGCCTGCAGCCTTGTGCCTTTATATGGTCACAGAACCCCTCAGTGACTTCTAATATCCTTATCATTTACAGTAGGGGGTACATTATCCCTTATAATACATGAGTGATACTCAGCGCCGATCCGCGCATTTATGCCGCCTGAGGCGACCTTCCGTTGCCGCCCCGACCCCTCCTCACGGCGCTCACATTTTCTGCGCAGGAGGGGGTCGGGGCGCTGCACGACGCTAGTGCAGAGAGCGCAATTGCGCTCTCTGCACTAGAAGAGCCGAATTTCCGGGTTGAAAACCGGAAATTCGGCTCTTAGTTACCAGGAGCGGCATTTTTGCCGCCCCTGGTAACCAGGGGGGCGCTGCCGCCTGAGGCGAGTGTCTCAACTCGCCTCATTGGTGGAGCGCCCCTGGTGATACTCAGAGTTCCCTGTATAACTCAGCCTGCAGCCTTGTGCCTTTATATGGTCACAGAACAACCCCTCAGTGACTTCTAATATCCTTATCATTTACAGTAGGGGGTACATTATCCCTTATAATACATGAGTGATACTCAGAGTTCCCTGTATAACTCAGCCTGCAGCCTTGTGCCTTTATATGGTCACAGAACAACCCCTCAGTGACTTCTAATATCCTTATCATTTACAGTAGGGGGTACATTATCCCTTATAATACATGAGTGATACTCAGAGTTCCCTGTATAACTCAGCCTGCAGCCTTGTGTCTTTATATGGTCACAGAACAACCCCTCAGTGACTTCTAATATCCTTATCATTTACAGTAGGGGGTACATTATCCCTTATAATACATGAGTGATACTCAGAGTTTCCTGTATAACCCATGAGTGCTACATGAGTGATACTGAGTGTTCCCTGACCTGTGTACGTTTTGAAATAATTCTCCCCTCTAAACCAACAGTTTCGGAAAGGCATTGAAAGGACCATGCTGGAGATAAACACCTTCAAAGTGGAACAATTACCCCTCAGGGATGTGGCTGTCAGTGACTTCGGAGACAATAACCAAAAGTTTGGCTTTGAATTAGGGCCTGTCTGCTTTAATGGTTAATCATTTTGACTCCAAAAATAAAACCACCTGTTGACACGCAAGAGAAGCCGATTTTGTTTTTCTCGCCATATGGACCAAAAGAAAATTCCACCACTTCATTGGCAAGGATTTAGCTTGACAATTTTCCCTTCTTTTTATTTTGTATTATATATTTTATGTTTGGACATCTGCATAAGACCACAAATTTGTCTTTAGCAAAAGGTCCACTTTTTCCCCCCTAAACACGGATATAACACAAGCCAAGTGCCCTTATATGCTTTATATTGTTTATGTAAGGAGGGGATCAGATTGTGGCATGGAGATCACTAGACAAGGCTGATTCTAGGTCATAAATGGGGTATATGGAATTCTCCGATCCCTAAAAGCATCCCTGGTTTGTGCACTGGAGCGTAATCGACCAATCACTGATGCCTCACCCAAGGAACTTAAAGAAGCAAAGTGATCTGATTGGCTCTGGCCATTAGCAATCATACACTGAAGTCAGCTCTGCAAAGGCCTCCTGATTAACCCTGATTTATAAGGGGTTGGTTTATTAGTGATGCCTTTCTAACACGGAATCCAGAGGTGACACCATACTCGATCCCTCAAATGGTGACACAAATATTAACTTATATCCTAAATGTACTGTATATTTTCTGTGTATAGATTATCTAACACTGTTTAAATTGGCATCTGGTTTTGTGTATTAAAGTAACGAATTCGGTAATACCGTATTAGAGCTTTCTCTATTAAGGATATTTTCATTTTATTGGCACATCCCTGATCACTTACTTTAATACACAGATCTTTTATAATCGTACTTGGTCCCAGCAGATTATTCCATGAGCTTCTGTTAAAGGAACAGTAACACCAAAAATTAAAGTGTTTTAAAGGAATGACAATATCTTGTACTGTTGCCCTGCGCTGGTAAAACTGCTGTGTTTGCTTCTGAAACGCAACTATAGTTGATATAAACAAGCTGTTGTGTAGCCATGGGGCAGCCATTCAAGCACAGGATACACAGTAGATAACAGATAAGTACTACTATAGTTTATGTAAACAAGCTGCTGTGTAGCCATGGGGGCAGTAATTCAAGCACAGGATACACAGTAGATAACAGATAAGTAAGTACTACTATAGTTTATATAAACAAGCTGCTGTGTAGCCATGGGGCAGTCATTCAAGCACAGAATACACAGTAGATAACAGATAAGTACTACTATAGTTTATATAAACAAGCTGCTGTGTAGCCATGGGGGCAGCCATTCAAGCACAGGATACACAGTTGATAACAGATAAGTACTACTATAGTTTATATAAACAAGCTGCTGTGTAGCCATGGGGGCAGCCATTCAAGCACAGGATACACAGTAGATAACAGATAAGTACTACTATAGTTTATATAAACAAGCTGCTGTGTAGCCATGGGGGCAGTCATTCAAGCACAGAATACACAGTAGATAACAGATAAGTACTACTATAGTTTATATAAACGCTGCTGTGTAGTCATGGGGGCAGTAATTCAAGTCCAAACAATGTAGTGTGGATTAGCACACCCACCTTCTAGGTCAGCAAAGATATGCCTGGTGCACGTGGGTGGAGGCTCGGCAACCCCCCAAAGCAGTAGTGTAGAAAGAACCTCACGGCACACAGGTCTGCATGAAGTTTTCAGTGATTTATTGAAGCGGAGTGCACAGCAACATTTCGGGGTCACCCCCTTTGTCAAGCATGCTTGACAAAGGGGGTGACCCCGAAACGTTGCTGTGCACTCCGCTTCAATAAATCACTGAAAACTTCATGCAGACCTGTGTGCCGTGAGGTTCTTTCTACACTACGGCAGTAATTCAAGCACAGGATACACAGTAGATAACAGATAAGCACTACTATAGTTTATATAAACAAGCTGCTGTGTAGCCATGGGGGCAGCCATTCAAGCACAGGATACACAGTAGATAACAGATAAGTACTACTATAGTTTATATAAACAAGCTGCTGTGTAGCCATGGGGGCAGCCATTCAAGCACAGGATACACAGTAGATAACAGATAAGTACTACTATAGTTTATATAAACAAGCTGCTGTGTAGCCATGGGGGCAGCCATTCAAGCACAGGATACACAGTAGATAACAGATAAGTACTACTATAGTTTATATAAACAAGCTGCTGTGTAGCCATGGGGGCAGCCATTCAAGCACAGGATACACAGTAGATAACAGATAAGTACTACTATAGTTTATATAAACAAGCTGCTGTGTAGCCATGGGGGCAGCCATTCAAGCACAGGATACACAGTAGATAACAGATAAGTACTACTATAGTTTATATAAACAAGCTGCTGTGTAGCCATGGGGGCAGCCATTCAAGCACAGTATACAGAGTAGATAACAGATAAGTACTACTATAGTTTATATAAACAAGCTACTGTGTAGCCATGGGGGCAGCCATTCAAGCACAGGATACACAGTCGATAACAGATAAGTTCTGAAGAATCCCATTGTATACTACAGAGCTTATCTGTTATATGTTGTATATCCTGTGCCTTTTCTCCTGTTTCAGCTTTGAATGGCTGTCCCCATGGTTACACAGCAGCTTGTATAGTAGTAGCACTCTACCAGTGCAGTAAAACATTACATTATATTCTCATTACTTTGAAACACTTTCATTTTTTATTCATTACTGTTCCTTTATAGAAAAATGAAACCCATTAGGGCTCATTTACGCTGGTGCTTTGTGGCTTGAAACCTTTGTTGAGACATTAGATCCGAGGCGCAGTGCAGAGCACAAGGCAGCCCTATACTCTGGGAGTTATTTATCAAAGTCCGAATGCCAAAGACTCAAGAAAATTGAGTTTTTTTAACTATTAAATCCGAATTTTTGTGGAAACAAAACTTTTTTCAGGATATATTAAACTCCCTAGGCTACAAAAAGTCAGATTCCGAACATCCGGCATCTCCGACCAAGGTTGTATATAAATCAATGGGAGAGGTCCCTATCCTTTTTGGAAGTTTCTGTGGTCTGTGCTGGAATTAGCCTGAAAATCCAACTATTTCAGACTTTTTAAGACAAAAATCAGACAAAATCGAGCGATTCTGGAAAAAACTCTGAAAAAATGGTACGATTCGGATTTTCGCTCTATTTTTGTCCCTGATCCAATTAAATCGTGCTTTTTTTTTATAATAAATAAGGTCCAATTGTGGATTCTAGTTTGGTCTGACTTTTTTTATTTAAATAGTCAGAAAAATTCGGATTTTGATAAATAAGGCCCTTTATGTCTGCTTTCAGTGCTTTAAGCCTGTGTGTCGCCCTTCCACTTTGATAAGTGAAACCTGTCGTCTCAAATTCATATTCATGCCATGGTTTTGCACATGAGAACCAGTCGAATTTAAGTGTATATTTTCTCGTATTGCTATTGTTGTCAGTCCAGGAACCTCATAACTGACTGGGCGGCTCTTTAGCTCTTTAAATTGGGTAGCTCTTGCAGGTTTGATTTTTAAAAGAAACTTGTTTTTTGAGAATTTTGGGGACTCCAAGTTCATCTTGATCTGCATCATGCTAGTCAATTACTAGTCAGGTATTATTCAGTTGTCAGGCATTACGTAAACATCTTCATATCAAACTCAACTGCACTGAATATAGTTAATTGGCTAAATCTGTGTCCTCATTAATGAATTACTGAGCATGCTCCATTTCTTCAAAAAGTTGTATTTTACTATCGTTACTGAAAAGGACTACTACTTATGGGTGCTATGTTGTGCTATGCCAAATTCCAACTCTGACCAAAATAAAACATGATCAAGCATGCTCACTTGTACGGTCTTCACAAATCTTTCCGACAGAAGAGAACATGCTGGGGCCATTAGACAAAGTACTTGATAGCACTGTCCAACTGTTGTCACCAAGCGAGTAGAGATACGAGCAAAGCAAAGACACATATATAACAAAATGCTAAATCAAACCAAATCTGCAGTTTACAGCGAGTGTAAATTAGGTGCTAAAAATGGAGGCAGCAGGAACTTTGTATTGCCAGTCATAAGCCCTTTTTACCAAAGGCAACTTACCCAACTGGTCCTCATGAAACGTGACATTGAGATTTCTTCATAAGAAAGAGAAATTACTTGAATTTACTCATGAAACACGGTGGTGCTAAACTTTACGAAGAAAATATTGGTGTCATTCTGCATTTGTTGGGGTTTTTTCCCTTCTGTGGTGCTAGAACTTGGAGGACATGCTCTTACATATGAAGAATATTATTCATCAAGGGAAGGCTCTTTTGTTATTCTATTGAGTACCCCCATCAAGGTGCCTGCAAAATCTATTCAGAAGAAACCAAATAAAATAACGTTTTGCTGATTGGTCTGTCTCTATGTCAAAAATCCTGCTCTAAAGGTGCAATTGCATGCCCAAAAAAACAGTACAACATTATGCAAAGTAGAAGGAAACATGATCATTAGAATGTTGACATTCTTCATCATACACATTTAATGTGGTCCCTGGCCAATATGGTCTGTTGAAACTTTAGCATTTGTAAGTCCTTATTGACCTGGACACGTTTTGTGCCTAGATTTGCAGACCATTCATTTTGCCAGAGGACTCAACAATTGGCTGTGTTGCCCAGTTTGGTTGTCTATGTATATGTAGTCTTAAGTAACACTACTCACATTCATTTCATTTAAGGTATTTAGACAATTGTATTGAGCCACAGACTGGCTTGTAATGGAGTTTAACATGTTAAGGGATAACTTTGCCTTTGTTCCTGTTTACTCAAGATAAAGATACATGGCAATGCCCAGCCAGAAAAACCAAGAAGCATGAGCACCACCATCAAGTAAAAATGATGTATTATTGGTGTCCTTTCACTACTAACAAACTGATGAATTGCCAAGCTAGGGAAAAAGATGTATTGAGTATTTCTGTGTGCAAATTGGGTGATGATGCAAAATGTGTGCATTTTGCAGTAGAGTAGAGTAAGGAGAAATGTGTAAATGGTGGAAGGGCCAGCCTGCTTGGGGATTTGAAGGGTGGAAGAGGAGCAGGTCTAAAAAAGTATGAAATGGTGGAAGGTTGGAGGATCATAATAAGGCAGTCACCAAGTCATACTCATTTGGAGAGGAGGAAGAGGAAAAACCTTTTGGCGAAGGCTTGATGTGCAATAGAACAAGTTAGGCATTACAGGGACAAAGTAGACATGAATAAAAGCCAGAATGCCTGGGGTGGAAAGGATGAAGAAGTGCTAAGAACAAGAGAGAGGGAGAATAAAGAAAAGGACAGAAAATTGACAGATACAGGAGGGTGAGGATAGAAATAGAGTGAATAGGTACAAGGGTAAGGCATTGAGAGCTACAAGTGATTAGGACAGCAGAGAAAGGGCAGGTAGGAAGGTAAGGGGAGAAAAGGGTTTAGTGATAGGGGCGGGAACAGGCTATAATACAAGTGTACAGATACAGTAGTTGGGGAGAAGGACAGGAAAGAAATGGACAAATGTAGATGGTACAGGGAAATAATCTTTCTGAAGATAAGAACAGTAATGGGGGAGGGTCAAGCATGAAGTAGAGGTAGAGAATACAGTTGGCACAGGTCATCCTTGGAAGAAGAACTAAGTGTATGTCCCACAATGAGAGCCTGGGGTATCTGCAACATGCAGGTTTTTTCATGAGTAGAGTGTGGTCTTAGGATATATATTATTTGAGTGCTGGAAAACATTATATGGGTCTTAATCCCAGTCAACCCAACTGGCCCACAAAGCCAGACTGTGGAAGGATACTAAAGAGACAACACCGTCAGCCTATACAGGTGCCATTGGCCTGTGTATCACACAAGTACAAGGAGGTACATTAGAAAAAATATATGAGCCCATCATAGAAATGCCAGTAAAACTGAGGAGGATCTATCCAAAAACTATGGCTTAAAGGCTATTGGTCTGCAAGTGAAAAATGGATGAGTATAAGGAAACACTGATCAATAGGTGAGTAATAATGCAAACATTATGTTCCAAGTTGTTCTTAAAATCAAATATTTTTACAAGATTTTCCAGATATTTTTCCAGATTATAGTAAAAAATGTCCAGATACAATGTACCGGCAATCCACAGCTTTGAGGCTATGGAGGGAATCTTCAGCCAGAGGGTTAGTTGCAAAAGTAAATAGATTCACTTATGTGTTTCAGCTAATTGTTTGGGGCTCATTTCTTTTAGAAAAAATATTTTCCCTCTAAAGATGTCTAAAATGGAATGTCTTAACCACTCCAATAACATCAACATAAGTATATATTTATATTTAATAGAACTATGCTAATATAACATTTCTCAACTGGTGTTGCCAAATCAGATTCATGGCCAGAGACAGATATTAGGTGCATTGTGCAATTTTTTACCCCCCACCACCCATTGTTTTGGAAAATAAGAAATGTGGAATATGTATCTTGATTTGTGCTGTTACAGATGTGATTATGGGGACTATTATGGGTGGAGATAACGATTCCATGCCAGTGGATAATTTGGTTACAAATTTGGGAAAGAACTCTCAAAGATGTGTCCATCTCCAGAGAGAGAGAGAGAGTTATGTGCAAGTAATGATTAAAATAAAAAATTTAAATTCATTATCTGAATAAATTATATCCTTACAAGTTCTACTGAGGTTAATACCAAAATTAGGAACTTTGGTTCCTTGTTATAAACTCAATAGAAATTATACATTTACACTGTTTGGTTTCCATGTACATGAATCTGTAAGCCAATTGGAAGGGTCTCTTTTGACCTTGGAGGTAGAAAAAGTTGCAGCAGTGGTCAAGGTTTCAAAATCAGAGGTCCCTCAAGTATCAACCTCATTTGTCTACATGATCTTCAAAACCACACATATATTGAGTTCCAGCACTGTCTATAAGACCTCTACCACTGTTGAATGAAGACAGGTAGAAACCCCCATCCATGTTCCTAGGAAAATGCATGCAAATTTGGGCTTTGGGGCTATAAAGTAAATTCCACAATGTTCTCACTTCGTTCAGCAGCTTCTAGAATGGAAATTAACCTTATTTGAAGAACCCATACAAATCAGAAAATGAAGGATTGAGCCTTGGCTGGTAATGTCATCAGAGCTTGGCCCTCGGTCCCTTTAAGGATGCCACTACATGGTCCTTTATAAGAGCAGATGTTATGGTGTAAACAAACAAGGTTCTGATGGACCCTCTAGCACCTTTGTCCTTGTTTCAAAGCTATCTCTGCCACTTCAGGCAGGTTTTATGGTAGTCAAAAGAGATCACATGCTCATAGCGTTCTAGCTAAGAATCTCCCATTCATCCATGTCATCAGCATAGGTTTCATTTGTATGTGTATACATCCTCTTGTACATCTCTCATGCTTTTATGGATCTTGGTGTAGATCTTCATCGTACATTGCCTGCCCAGTTTAATTTGCAAAAACCTGATCGCCAAATAGATATCCCAACCTTTCTATTAACATCATACAGAGAAAATCAAATACCACATTCTCCTTATTAATCGGTGCTTGTCTACTATATAATGAATGAATTTTGTTAAAACAGCACCACCTGCTGGTCAGTTTCCCACCAGTCTGACCACCAAGTAGTCAAGGAAGTTGTCAGGAGAAAGAAAGAGGCTGCTCTGATGTTCTTCTGCTTAGGAAAGATGTGAGAAAGGTTTCTAATTCTTTTCCTAAGCAGAAGAACATCAGAGCAGCCTCTTTCTTTCTCCTGACAACTTCCTTGACTACTTGGTGGTCAGACTGGTGGGAAACTGACCAGCAGGTGGCGGTGTTGTAACAAAATTCATTCATATTAACAGCACATGTATCCCTTAATATCTTGGAATAGAAAGTAAATAAATAATCAATGTAAATTACAAAAGTTCTTAGAATAACCCCCTCATCAATTTTGTGAGTAACTGGTGAGCGAGCAGGGGGTTGGTCTCTAGCAGATAGAGCGCCAGTTGTGGGTTGAATTGGCGGCAGTCGCCAGATGGCAGTGAGCAAGCAGGGTGCAGGGCCACCTAGTATTACTAGTAATACTATTTACTCGGTTGTGCGTGCACAGTCTTTTATACATTATACACAGAAAACTGAAAAATGCACTTTTTTGAAAGTTTCAAAATCCACACTATTTAGCTATAAATAGACAGTTTGATGTACAATATATGATATGTGATGATGAAGGCTGTAATAGGCACCCAGACCACAAACTTTATGGCACACAGGACTGAATTCCATTTTCATTAATAGTGGATTTATAACTGAGAATTCCTACTTTGGGAACTTAGGCCAACTTCATCCCCACCCATAACTGCCCCCATCTGTCATGAGAAAAAGCAATTTACAAGCAGGTATTTTTTGGAAAAAAAAAAGAAACATAACCATTGGGAGGGGTAATATTGGGCAATGCAGCGAACATGTGGCTATTGGTCCATCTAATATGGCACCACTGGTTTGGGTTATTTTACATTTACAATATTTTACATTAACAAAAAAAAATCATGAACTCCCCCAAAACTGATATTAGCATAGTCCATGTTAATACCAATTCCATATTGTTATATTACAGTTAGAAGAGTTCTATTTTAGACATCATTAAAGGGCCAGAACAATATTTTTGCTAGAAGAAATGTTCCAAGAAATTTTTTTTTTAAATATTTACAGTTGAAACTGCAATACATTTAATTCTGTAAACTAGCCGGCCGGCTGAAGATCCAGCATTATCCTCATGAGTAGTGCCATCCTCATGCTCTCTCCTTGGGTTGAAAGATGTCAATACCAGGTGGTACAGGTACAATATCTATAGAGATTTCTGGCTGTAATGAGAATTTAAAAAATACTCTTGAGCTGCAAAACGAAGATGTTCATTGAGAGAAGGAGTAAAATTTGCTTAAATACTCACCAGGATTGTCTGTGTGTCTTCCTACTCTCCTTGTCCATTTATCAGTACCTTGGCAATGACATGCTGGTATCTTCATTGTAATGTAGCTCTTATCTGATCTGAAACACCAGCCAATAGTGACAGTACAGGGTGATTCACTGTCTGACATTGTAGCTCTGCTGTGCATGCTGAGACAGCATCATTTCTCCAAGCACTGAACGGAAAGATTATCTAATGCAGCGTTCTGTCCTTGCCTTCAGATTCTCCCAGCTCTCCTACTATTGACCTCCAGTGGGACCTTCTTCCAATAAGCAGAATGACCAAGATGACCATTCCACTCTCTCCTTTTCCAAGTCTAATCCTGCCCCCACCATGATTATCCTCACCTAGATCACTTACCTTTGCCTTTTATCCCTTTCACCATCCCCATGTCCTTGTTTGTCTCTCTCCTGTCCCTCACCCCCCCATACCATAGCCTATCCAATTACAGCCCCCATACCTTTATCTCACCCTTCTGCCCCCTTCACCAGACTGGATTGTATTCATGTCACCCCTGTCCCGCTGTTGCTGGTATTGTCATGTCAATCTCCAACCTTCCTTTATCCTTTTAGACCTGATCCACTTTGCACATCCAACAGGCTCAACACTTGCCTCCACTCTACATTCCCATCTTACTGCTCTTCTCCCCAGTAGCTCTTCAGCAAGAATTCTGTTTGACAGTAACTAAGAATACATATGGGATCAAACAATATATTAATTGCTGTAGTAAAGGGATTGTTTACCTCATTACTTGTACTAGATGTGGCAAACAATATGTGGGGAGCACTACCAGATCATTGAAAGAACGCATGAGAGAACACATTAAAGGGATACTGTCATGGGGAAAAAAAAATTTTTCAAAATGAATCAGTTAATAGTGCTGCTCCATCAGAATTCTGCACTGAAATCCATTTCTCAAAAGAGCAAACAGATTTTTTTATATTAAATTTTGAAATCTGACATGGGGCTAGACATTTTGTCAATTTCCCAGCTGCCCCAAGTCATGTGACTTGTGCTCTGATAAACTTCAATCACTCTTTACTGCTGTACTGCAAGTTGAAGTGATATCACCCCCTCCCTTTTCCCCCCCAGCAGCCAAACAAAAGAACAATGGGAACGTAACCAGATAACAGCTCCCTAACACAAGATAACAGCTGACTAAGAACAACACTCAATAGTAATAACCCATGTCCCACTGAGACACATTCAGTTACATTGAGAAGGAAAAACAGCAGCCTGCCAGAAAGCATTTCTCTCCTAAAGTGCAGGCACAAGTCACATGACCAGGGGCAGCTGGGAAATTGACAAAATGTCTAGCCCCATGTCAGATTTCAAAATTGAATATAAAAAAATCTGTTTGCTCTTTTGAGAAATGGATTTCAGTGCAGAATTCTGCTGGAGCAGCACTATTAACTGATTCATTTTGAAAAAAAAAATTTTCCCATGACAGTATCCCTTTAACCAAATAAAAAATATTAAGCTGAGTAACAAAACCAATGTCACTAGACATTTCGCAGAATGTAATGAGAGTAATTTAAAATATTTGTCCATACAAGGGATAGAACAGATTAGACTAGGTACTAGAGGAGGAGATTTTCTGACAAAATTGCGTAAAAGAGAAGGATACTGGATATTCCACTTACAAACCAGGTTGCCACTTGGATTAAATTATACCTTTGATGTAACTTGCTATACATAAGATTTTAAGACTTTTTTATGACTTTGTATAACTTATACTGTTTTCTACAATACCCTGTAACATGGATTATACAATATACAAACCATGTGATGTTAAACAACTGATAAATTGAGCCAATAACCCGGCTTTGAACAATTGTTAGATGTAACATGTGTGTTGAACTGTGATTGGTTTTATTGTGGGGAGGGCTCTTGTGAGCAGCTATTTAAGGAACAGAAGAAGTTAGTTTGTTAGAGATTGCCTATGACTAAGTGCTAGGTAAGCATGAAACGCGTTAGGCGGTATAATGGGGTAATTTTTGACTTTTAATATGTGAAATAAACATATACTTTTTACCTTTAAGCACGGTTCTGGGATTATTTTTCAAAAATTATGATTTTAAATGTGTCTCCCTGCCTTACTGTGCTTTTACTTGTTGATAACCAGTTTATTTGTATATAAATATGTATAAAAAATATAATCTTATATATTATGTATAATCTTATACCTCAGAAGAAGGGATAAAAACAAGATAAAGTAAGGATTATATAGAACAGTACGTAGGGGTTATATGAAGCAATAGGATGAGTTATAGGGAGGGTTATATGGAGCAATAGGAGGAGTTATAGGGAGGGTTATATGGAGCAGTAGGAGGAGTTATAGGGAGGGTTATATGGAGCAATAGGAGGAGTTATAGGGAGGGTTATATGGAGCAATAGGAGGAGTTATAGGGAGGGTTATATGGAGCAGTAGGAGGAGTTATAGGGAGGGTTATATGGAGCAATAGGAGGAGTTATAGGGAGGATTATATGGAGCAATAGGAGGAGTTATAGGGAGGGTTATATGGAGCAATAGGAGGAGTTATAGGGAGGATTATATGGAGCAATAGGAGGAGTTATAGGGAGGGGTTATATGGATCAATAGGAGGAGTTATAGGGAGGGTTGTATGGAACAATAGGAGGAGTTATAGGGAGGGTTATATGGAGCAATAGGAGGAGTTATAGGGAGGGTTATATGGAGCAATAGGAGGAGTTATAGGGAGGGTTATATGGAGCAATAGGAGGAGTTATAGGGAGGGTTATATGGAGCAATAGGAGGAGTTATAGGGAGGGTTATATGGAGCAATAGGAGGAGTTATAGGGAGGGTTATATGGAGCAATAAGAGGAGTTATAGGGAGGGTTATATGGAGCAGTAGGAGGAGTTATAGGGAGGGTTATATGGAGCAATAGGAGGAGTTATAGGGAGGGTTATATGGAGCAATAGGAGGAGTTATAGGGAGGATTATATGGAGCAATGGGAGGAGTTATAGGGAGGGTTATATGGAGCAATAGGAGGAGTTATAGGGAGGGTTATATGGAGCAATAGGAGGAGTTATAGGGAGGATTATATGGAGCAATAGTAGGAGTTATAGGGAGGGTTATATGGAGCAATAGGAGGAGTTATAGGGAGGGTTATATGGAGCAATAGGAGGAGTTATAGGGAGGGTTATATGGAGCAATAGGAGGAGTTATAGGGAGGGTTATATGGAGCAATGGGAGATGTTATATGGAGGGTTATTTACTTAAAGGGATACTGTCAGGGGAAAACTTTTTTTCAAAAAGCATCAGTTAAAGAAGACATATAGGATAAATGAAAAAAAACCTAATTTTGTAGGCAATTATAAGTAATATGTGGTGTTGCTTTTACATTGGGCTAAAAATGTATATTATCTTTAAAAATAGCCCCTTTATTGGAGCTCCATATAGATGTTCTCTGGTCCCTGTCTGTGTTTCAAATGAGGGGTGGGTGTGTCCTAATGCCAGAAGCACAGTAGGAGGGGACAGCCAATCACAGCCCTGCAGTCACACAAGTAAAGACAGGCTTCAGTTCCCTATCAGGTCCTGCTAGCTGCTGATTGGTTCCTGTCCTACAGTGCAGGGAGCTGAGTGCACAGCCTGGGAATTCAGGGAGCAGCAAGTGGAATAGAAGGGAGGGATTATTAGGGTTTTTGCAGAAATATTCAATAAATCAGCCTGAAACACTAGTTTTTAAAGCACATTTCTTCGATATCTAAATGAATATAATGCACTGGTACATTCTTATTTTTTACACTAACCTTTAATAGTGCTGCTTCAGAAGACCTCTGCACTGAAATGTTTCAAAAGAGCAAACAGATTTTTTTATTTTTCATTTTGAAAACTGACATGGGGCTAGACATATTGTCAGTTTTTCAGTTGCCCCAGGTCATGTGACTTGTGCGATGCTAAACTTCATTCACTCTTTACTGCTGTACTGCAAGAAAGACTCCTGCTGAAAGAGCGTCCAATGTAACCCATGCTCTATGCTACCACTTGGTAGTTGCCTTTATAAGCCAAAATATGGTTACATATTAATTTGATTATGTGTTCCCCACTAATTAGACCTGGCAGGTCCAAATTAGATGGTAAAAGTAAGTTATATCAGAGTGGAATCTGGGACAGGTGATGACTGCATTTGGTGGAAATGTCTGAGGGTTAGAGGGGTTAAATAAGCTCTGTGTAGTATATAGGTTTGGGGTAATCATTATATTTCATAAGTACCTTAATATCCATATTCTCAATTTTAAAGTTGATCAAAAGGTAAGATTGCTCTTTGCTCTTTTTTAGTCTTGGAATTTATGTCTTAATATGCTCCCAATTATTATAATAATGAGGTGTTTTAAACTGATTGATTGTGGAGAAGACTTCAGTGAATTCCATGTTTGGTCATGGTTCCTTTTCCCAAATCTAAATGTATTTTTCCTTTCCTATAAAAAAACAAAATAAATTGATATTTGGAGAACTTGTCACCCCGCGGAAACAGATTTCTCTTAAATCGGAACAAGAAGAGATTGTTTTTTACTCTTCAGGATTGATCCTGCCATGGTGAGGTGAAACTGAGGTCTCCTACTAGATATTTTAAACCCTAATGTTTCGTGAGATAGGATGAACTTTACCAACATGGTGACTAAAAGGCTAAATATATTCCTGAACATCCCATCAAAATGACCTCCCATTGTTTTGGGATACCTGGAAACCTGTAATCAGAGGCAACCTATAAGATGGGAATTCTGAGGTTTAACAAAGAATTTTCTGTGCCAAGTCATTTTAAAAATGTTCCCACCAAACAAAATGGTGATAAATGTAAGCAAATTTTGAATACTCAAAAGCAAAGAACCTTGAAAGATCAATGTTATACTGCATTTTCTAGATTTAGATTTCATAACAAAAGAATAGATATAACAAGTTTCTTGCAAATCTTCGTAAAACCTGGAACAATTTTAACCATACTTTTACTAGTAAAGATTACCAAAACAAAAAACATTGCCCTTAGGTTTCTCTTAATAAAGTGGATACTCTTAAAGGAGAAGGAAAGATACCGAAGCATTGTAATGCCGATAGATTAAACACAATAGTGCAAGCTATAACACTATATTTATTCTGAAAATGCTTTACCATACCTGAGTAAACAGCTCTAGAAACTCTCTGTTTGTCTAGGATAGAAGCTGCCGTATTAGCTTGGTGTGACATCACTTCCTGCTTGAGTCTCCACCTGCTCACTCATATCTCTGGGCTCATATTACAGCAGGGAGGGGAGGGGGGGAAGGGAGGGGCAGAGAGGCGCAAACTGAGCATGCTCAAGCCCTAGCCCTGGAGGTTTATGCTGAAAACAGGAAGTCTGATACAGAAGCCCATGAGTACACAATAGAAGGAAAGAAATGTGGTGTTTCTTTTGACAGAGGACTCAGAGCAGCATTACTTTGAGGGTTTACTGATGTATTTGTATAGACCTTTCTGATAAAGCTTACTTAATGTTAGCCTTTCCTTCTCCTTTAAGTCTCTGGTTACTACTTTTTAAAAACCTGAAGAAAGACAAAGAAGGAGGTCCTGGTGCACTTCCCTTTTTACATTTGCCATAAAGTTGCCCCATTGAAAGATTTATTTAATGACATTTTCCCAGTGGAAAATATCTTCAATCAAGCCTTACATTTACTGTCAAACTCATTCCCAAAGATCCTTTGTTACCTTATTGACTAATTTTGCTGATTCATCAGGGATTTACAATATTTACAAAAATTCTGACTGATAGGTTGGCAGAGCTCCAAGGTTCTGGACACAGCTCATACTTCTGCCTATAACAGCTGCCTTCCACTTCAGGAGGAGCCCTCTGCTTCATGGATGCCGCCAGGTCTTAAAGTTCAACCAGGCCGAATCCTTCTGCCTGGCCGAACCGAATCTGAATTCTAATTTGCATATGTAAATTAGGGGCAGGTAAGGAAATCACATGACTTTCCGTCACAAAAGAAGATTTTTTTCTACTTTTTCCTTTCCTGACCCTAATTTGCATCTGCAAATTAGGATTCAGTTCGGGATTCGGCCGAATCTTTCACTAAGGATTCGGGGATTCGGCCGAATCGCAAATAGTGGATTCGGTGCATCCCTAGTCAAAACCAATCAGTAACACAGTATAAAGTCAGGATCCGGAAGAATGTTCAGTAGCAGGCAAAGGTCGGTACAGGCAGCAAATAAGCAGAGGTCAGGGACAGGCAAGGGTCAAGAGCAGGAAACCAGACAATTATCGCATCCTGGAACTATCTAACAATAGACCTATGTTAGGTTATAGCGATCCAACATTTGAGAAATGGAAAGAGGGACAAAAAAGATGTGTAAAGCAACACCCCCTAATTACCATGTCCATTTTACAAAATTTGGCAGGTTATGAAAGTTTGAACACATTTCTGGGAGATTACTGCCATGTTTTATGTTTTATTACAGTTTTGCTCATTAAGATGAGATTGCTCATGAAGCTGTGAGTCTCAGTTCCCCCAAGAGACCTGCTTTTATTAAATTGTTACAATTCTATCTTTGCTTATCTGAAATCGTTATAATTGTATCTAG
This sequence comes from Xenopus laevis, assembly GCF_017654675.1. Classification (NCBI taxonomy): domain Eukaryota; kingdom Metazoa; phylum Chordata; class Amphibia; order Anura; family Pipidae; genus Xenopus; species Xenopus laevis. Next base: position 122,300,866 of record NC_054376.1, read on the forward strand.
TTGGCGAGTTCATGCGGAAGTGAATGGGAGTGAATTTTTAATTTTCGAATTGAATTTAAAATTTGGCAAAACCATTGAAAATAATAGGCAAACCGTGATTTTACTGCGATTTTACTGTGTTGTTTTTACTCAAATTTTAAAATTTTAACTCAACTGGGTTTTGAAAGCCAAGTATTTTCATAAATAAGCATGCATTCAAGAATTTAAGATATTAAGGGATACACATGCTGTTAATATGAATTAATTTTTTTTTACAACAGCGCCACCTACTGGACAGTTTCCCACCAGTCTGACCACCAAGTAGTCAAGGAAGTTGTCAGGAGAAAGAAAGAGGCTGCTCTGATGTTCTTCTAATTAGAAAAATAATTAGAAACCTTTCTCACATCTTTCCTAAGCAGAAGAACATCAGAGCAGCCTCTTTCTTTCTCCTGACAACTTCCTTGACTACTTGGTGGTCAGACTGGTTGGAAACTGACCAGCAGGTGGTGCTGTTGTAACAAAATTCATTCATATTAACAGCACATGTATCCCTTAATATCTTGGAATAGATATAAAATAAACAATGAATGTAAATTACAAAAGTGCTTAGAATAGCCCCCTCATCAATTTTACATTCACTTATTTCAAAGGTTTACTTATACTTTTCTTTTCTTTTTTGTTGGGGTTTTTATGTTTGCCTCCTAGCAAAATGTATTTTCTCATGAATCTCTGACCTGTTTTTTAACAACTGGGTGTGTAATATATTTAATATTTATTCCACATTATAATAAATTTAACTGAAAAAGAAAGAAAAGAAAAATAAGGTTTCGGGTGGAGAAGTCTCCCTCTGTCAGATAACATGCATAAAGAAGCAGTATATCAATGAGCATTTGTGTAATGCCAACACATTTTCATTTGGAATTGTTTGCAAATTGTGTTGAAGAAAAAAATTACGTTAAATTCAGTGACCAATACAGTACAGCCTTTAAAATGTATGGGGCGATTATGGCTCTTGCTTATGCAAATATATTTGGGCACAGACTGGAACACACCTACATAGACTTTGTTGAGTCTCTAGATATGCCATAAACTTTACCCATGTGTGGAATAGTAAATAAGATTTGTCTGATAAAAGGATAAAACAATTTACACTAATTTATATGCCAAATCAGATGACAAAAATAAAGCATTATTGTGTTCCAGTTTTCATCCACTAGATGTCACTATGGATCTGTACTGACTATCTGCATGGATAATTCCCTTTATGGACCTGCACATTTATTACCTATAGTCACTGAAATGTGGTCCTCATCCAAAACTAAGGGGCCAATTCATTAACTTCGAGTGAAGGAATAGAAGAAAAAAAACGTCGAATTTCGAAGTGTTTTTTTTGCTACTTCGACCATCGAATGGGCTACTTCGACCTTCGACTTTGAATCGAAGGATTCAAACTAAAAATCGTTCGACTATTCGACCATTCAATAGTCGAAGTACTGTCTCTTTAAGAAAAAACTTCGACCCCCTAGTTCGCCACCTAAAAGCTACCGAACCCAATGTTAGCCTATGGGGAAGGTCCCCATAGGCTTGGCTAACTTTTTTTGGTCGAAGGATAATCCTTCAATCGTTGGATTAAAATCCTTCGAATCGTTCAATCGAACGATTATTCCTTCGATCGCAGTATTTGCGCAAAATCCTTCGACTTCGATATTCGAAGTCAAAGGATTTTCATAACCCTCGATATTCGACCCTTGATGAATTTGCTCCTAAGTGTTGGGAATACATTTATATATCTGTTCACTTTTGTTACAAGTTAACTAATAACTTGTACACGCATCTGATTCCTGGCTCTAACGCTGCGCCTGCCATCCGATCCATGGCTGTAACCATAAGCCCTCCATTTTATTCCTGGCTCTTAAGCTGGTCATAGACGTGCAGATTTACCTTCATGTCGGACGAACGATCATTCTGTGCCATCTCCAGACCTGCCACTAACCATTCAGATCAAATAAAGTAGTAAAAGAACAGATCAGCCGATGTTCTGCCCCTGACAGTAATCCTACGAAAGTTATGTCCGACAAAAGCTGGTGACAGTCTCCCTCTGATATCGTCAGATCGGCAATATACGCAGAGATATTATCGGCAGCCGACAGAAATTTTATAACCTGTCCAATTGTCTGAACGACCGATCGGAATGCCACGAAAAATGTCGGTACACTCCACACACAGCACAGGAAATCGTACGAAACTGAGATTTATACAATCAAATCATTGTGTCTATGGCCAGCCTAACTCTGCCCCTGCCATTTGATTCATGACTGTAACCATAAGCCCTCCATCTGATTCCTGGCTCTAACGCTAAGTCTGCCATCTGATTCCTGGCTCTAACCCTAGGCCACCATTCAATTCCTGGCTCTAACCCTAGGGCTGCCATCTGATTCCTGGCTCTAACCATAGGCCCGCCATCCAATATCCTGGTTCTAACCCTAGGCCTGTCATCCGATTCCTGATTTTAACCCTAGGCTTGCCATTCGATTCCTAGCTCTAGCCCTGCCACCTGATATCCTGACTCTAACCCTAGGCCTGCCATCAGATAGCCTGGCTTTAACTCTAGGCCTGCCATCCGATTCCTTACTTATTCTAACCCTAGCCCTGCCACCTGATATCCTGGCTCTAACTCTAGGCCTTCCATTCCATTCTTGGCTGCAACTCTAGGCTTGACATCTGGCTCCTAGCTCTAACCACATCGGGTTATGACATTTGGGGCATGTTTGTGCCTCATGTCGGCGATGCTTTGAAAATAGGCAGTTGTGACCTGAAAAGCCCTTAGGAAAACCAAATAACTTCGGTCAAAAATGAACAGACGGCACTCTTAAACCCTAGGTAAACCATCTGATTCCTGTTTCTAATACTAGGCTTACCTTCTCCTCACTTCTGAAGTGTAAATGTCTGATATGGCCCATGACCTGAAAAAGCTGCCCCCACCATGTTGAGGTTAGGGGAAAAAAATACCGGCCTTCCTGTATATTTATAATTTTTGCCTAAATATATAGGAAGGTCAGTGATCCCAATGTTATTAATAGGGAATAAAGATAAATATATAGGAAGGTCAGTGATCCCAATGTTATTAATAGGGAATAAAGATAAATATATAGGAAGGTCAGTGATCCCAATGTTATTAATAGGGAATAAAGATAAATATATAGGAGGGTCAGTGATCCCAATGTTATTAATAGGGAATAAAGATAAATATATAGGAAGGTCAGTGATCCCAATGTTATTAATAGGGAATAAAGATAAATATATAGGAAGGTCAGTGATCCCAATGTTATTAATAGGGAATAAAGATAAATATATAGGAAGGTCAGTGATCCCAATGTTATTAATAGGGAATAAAGATAAATATATAGGAGGGTCAGTGATCCCAATGTTATTAATAGGGAATAAAGATAAATATATAGGAGGGTCAGTGATCCCAATGTTATTAATAGGGAATAAAGATAAATATATAGGAAGGTCAGTGATCTCAATGTTATTAATAGGAATAAAGATAAATATATAGGAAGGTCAGTGATCCCAATGTTATTAATAGGGAATAAAGATAAATATATAGGAAGGTCAGTGATCCCAATGTTATTAATAGGGAATAAAGATAAATATATAGGAAGGTCAGTGATCCCAATGTTATTAATAGGGAATAAAGATAAATATATAGGAAGGGTCAGTGATCCCAATGTTATTAATAGGGAATAAAGATAAATATATAGGAGGGTCAGTGATCCCAATGTTATTAATAGGGAATAAAGATAAGTATATAGGAAGGTCAGTGATCCCAATGTTATTAATAGGGAATAAAGATAAATATATAGGAAGGTCAGTGATCCCAATGTTATTAATAGGGAATAAAGATAAATATATAGGAAGGTCAGTGATCCCAATGTTATTAATAGGGAATAAAGATAAATATATAGGAGGGTCAGTGATCCCAATGTTATTAATAGGGAATAAAGATAAATATATAGGAAGGTCAGTGATCCCAATGTTATTAATAGGGAATAAAGATAAATATATAGGAGGGTCAGTGATCCCAATGTTATTAATAGGGAATAAAGATAAATATATAGGAAGGTCAGTGATCCCAATGTTATTAATAGGGAATAAAGATAAATATATAGGAAGGCCGGTATTTTTTTCTGGAAAAGGTGTGAACCCTACGTTATTCCTATACCTCAGTCAGGGGGTAAATGACTTTAAATGACAGGTGCCCTTTAATAATATCTCAAAGTCCTCAGTGAGTGAGACAAAGATGAGGTGCCCAGACAGTAACAATGTCATGAAATAAACCCCTTAGAAAAGGCAGAGATCGCCAGTAGGAAATTCTAAAATACATATATATTCTCAAATCCACCACTAGAACTGACAGACACCACGAGGAGTTCCTCCTTCCCAGCCCTGCCCACCAGCGGAACCCAAGCTCCGGCCATTTGTTTCCTTACGGACAGCAGGAGCGCGCGCGCGGCGGAAGCGGAAGAGGTTTCGCTGTTCCACGTGGGTGCCGGAGAAGTTCTTCTGGCAACATGGGGAAAGATAAGGTAAGGGAATCGGGAAGCTCGGGAATGTGTCAGTTAAGGTGGGGATTGCGGGGATTGCCGAGATGCAGCCCCGGGATCTTCCGGAATGTGCCGAGTGTGGTGTTACACAGCAGTGTCCGGCCAGCAGCCCCTCTGAGACCCTTTAGATCTGCAGGGAGACGGGCTTAATGTGAAAGCTATTGATTGTAAGGGGCGGCTCAACTTTAAGTTAACCTTTAGCATATTATAGAATGGCCAGTTCTAAGCAACTTTTCAATTGGTCTTCATTGTTTTTTGTTTTTTTTATAGTTTTATAATTATCTGCCTTTTTCTTCTGACTCCTTTCAGCTTTCAAATGGGGATCACTGACTCCATCTAAAAAAAAACAAATGCTCTGTAAGGCTACAAATGTACTGATATTGTTACTTTTTATTACTCCTCTTTCTATCCAGGCCTCTCCTATTCACATTCCAGCCCTTTATTCAAATCAATGCATGGTTGCTGGGGGAATTTGTACCCTAGCAACCAGATTGCTTAAAGAGCTGCTGATTAAAACACTAAATAAGTCAAAAACCTTAAATAATAAAAAAAATTAAAAACAATTGCAAATTGTCTCTGAATATCCCTCTCTACGTCATATTAAAAGTTAACGCAAAGGTGAACAACCCCTTCATACAAACTGTACAGAAATTAAAGGGTAACTAAACCTGATGTGGAGAGAGCTGCAAAGCTGTATTACTAGTGGGTTTCACGCTCTGTAGCCTTCGCTTACATTAACTACAGGGTGTGGATTTATTATGTGTCCAGGTTTAAAGGGGTGACCCAGGTCTGGGCAACTGGTGGCCCCCGAGATGTTTTTAATCTTCAATTCCCAGAGTCCTCTGACAGCTGTAGAGGGAATTTTATTATATTATTAGTAGGGGGAATTCTAGTATAACAGTAAGTGGAGCAGGTTGCTGTGCCTGGCCCAGTCCTTGTGTAGGTGAATAAATACAGTGTCTGCCTCTCGCCCCATACAGACCAAGAACCAGAAGAAGCAGAGGGCAGCAGCCAATCACAACGCAGAGGAAGATTTTAACGCCGTGCCGCACTCTTTTGTCTTCCACCGAGGGCAGATTGGAAAGAATGTGCAGCAGTTGATCACTGATGTCCGGAGAGCCATGGAGCCCTTTACTGCCCGGTCTCTAAAGGTGAATCTTGGAACATGTGACACACAAAGATATTTAGCGTTGAGTTTGGAGAGCGCCGAGATGCACAGAGGAGCTTGGGACACACAGACAGAAGCCCCATGTTGTGCAGGATTTTAGTGCAGTCTGGCGACCCACATGAATAACAAATCTGCTGATCTGGAAGGAGCCCCATCAAATAATTATTGACCCTTCTTGTTAGGCAGCCAATCAGTCAGTAGAGGGATCTGTGTTGTCTAATGCAATTACGTGACCTGGCTTATGTATAGATCTGATCATTTATCAGATTTGTCACCCCAAGAACAAGACAAGTCTCTAAATGATTACACCCCAAGCCAACTATCGTATTGCAAGGTAATCTGGCAGTCGCGGTTTCACCGCCGCGTGTGTCAGAAACCACGTTCTCCATGGACATCAGTTTAGTCCCCTCGCATCGTTTTTACCTTCTTTTTACCTTCCCCCTGCAGGTTCGGAAGAAGAACGCACTGAAAGACTTTGTGGCAGTGGCGGGGCCCCTGGGAGTTACCCATTTCCTGATCTTCACCAAAACCTCAACCAATGTCAATTTTGTAAGTGTTGCCCTTTGAGAAATGGACAGCGGGTAATTGTGGTTTTGAGCCTAACGCTATTCTCTGTCCTTCTGCAGAAATTTGTCCGCTTGCCCAAAGGACCTACACTAAGCTTCAAAGTGACCCAGGTAAGTGTGTATATGAGGAGTATATTGGTTTATAGGTGTATTCAGGGCCACCATCAGAATTAGCTGGGCCCCAAAAAAAACTTTGTGGCCAGGGCCCACCAAGTAAAAAAAAAGAAAAAATAATCAGCTGCCAGCCCCATCAAGTTAAAAAAAAAAAACATCATCAAACTAGGGCCCCCCCCCAATTAAAAAAAAAATCAGATGCCAGGGCCCCTAAGTTTAAAAAAAAAATGTTCGGCATGGCTCCTTCTTTGGCACAACTCGGCTCCTTCTTTGGCACAACTCGGCGCAACTCGGCTCCTTCTTTGGCGCAACTCGGCTCCTTCTTTGGCGCAACTCGGCTCCTTCTTTGGCGCAACTCGGCTCCTTCTTTGGCGCAACTCGGCTCCTTCTTTGGCGCAACTCGACTCCTTCTTTGGCGCAACACTGCCCAAAGCATACAGACATAAGTGCTGCCATATTGTTTTGGAGACGTAAACGTGGAATGGCATAAGTATCCAGTAGCTCAGAAACTAAACCCAATTTATTTTCTGTGATTAGAATGAAAGTAAGAAGCAAGTTCAGCACAAGCTTTATTCATTGTATTTATGCTGAACAAGTTGAGTACTGGCCATTTATCTTCCAGCCTCCCAAGATTCCAGCATTGAATGTAAACATTCAAAGGTAACATGTAGCTTCTCTCCATGTCCTGGTGCTAGCCTCTACCATGGTTTCTTCTGTTCTTCCAGTACTCTCTTGTAAAGGACGTGGTCTCCTCTCTGAAGAAGCACCGGATGCATGAGGAGCAGTTCAGTCACCCTCCCCTACTGGTGCTCAATAACTTTGGCACGCAGGGAATGCACGTCAAGCTTATGGCCACCATGTTCCAGAATATGTTTCCCTCCATTAATGTGCACAAGGTGAGCTAAAGTCATTACTATGTAGATAATACCTGGAGTAATCACATTGCTTCCCTGTTGGATGCACATGATGAAGCTGTATAGTCTGCTGAGGGCTACCCATGATCCTTTGCAAAGTAAACGCACTGATCCATCCAGCAGGGAAAGCTGGGAAATGTTTTGCTCCATTAAAGGCAAAATGATAAAGTACAATCGTTTGTTATAAACCTGCAGCATCTGCACATTTGTCTACTCTACATACCTGGGGTATAGAAAAATGCACAGATTCCCCTTCCATCTTGTAAGTGACGTCTCATTTTAATATTCTAGGTCACCCTAAACACCATCAGGAGGTGCATCCTTATTAACTACAATGATGAAACACAGGAGTTGGAGTTCAGGCATTAGTAAGTATCGCAGCTGTTGCTTGTTGAGTGGAGGCAGCCGGGAAGTCTGTGGATTGTGGGAATATCTGGAGCTTTGCTGCTTCTTAGTGTCCTTTTTATATGTGAGTGAGCGTTTGTGTATTTACGTGGCTCTGCCTGTGATTTGCAGCAGCCTGAAGGTGGTACCTGTTGGGATGAGTAAAGGAATGAAGAAACTCCTCCAGGAGAAATTTCCCAACATGAGCCGCTGGGAGGACATCAGTGAACTCCTGGTAAAGTGAGTATAGGGGGAACACGTTGAGAAAGCACTTGTTTTTTGGTTTAAAGAGTTACCTGCCTTTTAACCGACCATCATGAATGCTTCAAATAATGCCTATACGATTCTGCTGGTTGTGTTTGATGAGCCGTTGCATTGTGGGATATGTCTGGTTTCTTGCAGAGGAGCCAACCTCTCGGAGAGTGAAGCTGAGCAAGATGGAGACCACAACATAACAGAACTGCCGCAGGCGTGCGCTGGGCGCGGGAACATGAAGGCTCAGCAGAGCGCTGTAAGACTGACAGAGGTCAGTGACCCCCTAGCCACTATTGTAATGTTACTGCACTCTCGTGTCTCTGCTGGGACTGACAACATATCCCTTGTTTCCCAACAGATTGGCCCCCGCATGACTTTGCAGCTGGTGAAGATAGAAGAGGGTCTAAGCGATGGCAAAGTGTTATATCACAACTACAGTAAGTGGCTCCGGCCTATGGCCACTCTGGGGTAAAACTCCTTTGTTGGTGGCCTTCTAATTTAATGGAGTCTCTTCTTCAGTCTTATGGGTCTTTCTTTTACCTTCCATCCCTCTTCCTGTGCTTTCAGTTCAGAAGACAGAAGAGGAGATCAAGGCCTTATTGGAAAGCAGGGAAAAGAAAGTCCGACAGAAGAAGGAGAGAAAGAAGAAGCAAGAGGGAGACGTGGAACGCAAGAAGAATCAGAAGGAGGAGAATAAGTGAGTAGGCGGCTGCCAGAGTAGAAGAGGGAAGTTATTATTGGACACTTCCTGAGCATATCACTGACCTATACAGTGAATAGTATCGTGAATAGTATCGTGAATAGTATTGTGAATAGTATCGGGAATAGGATAGGGAATAGGATAGGGAATAGGATAGGGAATAGGATAGGGAATAGGATAGGGAATAGGATAGGGAATAGGATAGCGATTAGGATTAGTATAGCGATTAGTATAGCGATTAGTACGTTGATTAGTACGTTGATTAGTACGTTGATTAGTACGTTGATTAGTACGTTGATTAGTACATCGATTAGTATAGTGATTAGTATAGTGATTAGTATAGTGATTAGTATAGTGAATACCTATGTTGCTATACAGGCTGAGAGAGAACCTAGGGAGCAGTTGTCCCTGCAATGGAGCGTTCCATTTGCCGCCCTGTTTGACAGTCTTCAACCCCAGTGGAATCACGTCACATCTTCTGGCTTCTTGTACAGGGATATTACATAATAAGAGGACTTTGTCAATGGACAGAATGGTTGTGCTCACAGCTGGGAATTAATCCAGGTATTTGTTTTTCTAAAAATGTTTTTTACCCACAGGAAGCGCAGTTTAGCAGGAATGAAGAGGAAACACGGGGATGAGGAGGGCAGTGACAGTGAAGTGGAGGATCCTGGGACATTGGGAGAGCAGAATCCAGCTGACCAATCAGAAGATGACGATGCAGAGTATTACAGACAGGAAGTCGGAGAGGAACCAGATAAAGGTAAATTAAACTGCAGGATTGGTTTATTTTCTCTTGGGATGTGTCCATTAGTGGGTCAGTCTTACAATAATTGGTTGACCAAGGGGATAGGGGCCATAAGCAGGTTGAAGGCTTTCTATTTATGGAACATTTACAGTCCGTACAGGGCACTGCAGCTGAATGTAACAAGTATGGCAGCCTCTGTGCCTGGAAAGACAGGCTGCTAGCCAACGACTATTTAGTGTGGCTTTTCATCACCTCCGGATTAAAATTGCCATTAGGTTGCTAGGTAAACTTTAGCTAGCAGTGATTTGTGTTGCAGAATGTAGCGTTCATATTGTCTCTCCTTCCCTCTCTTCCTGCAGATCTCTTCCTCCACTCCAAGAAAAAGTCCAGCTACATATCAGGGCCCCCCAGAAAGAAGTTCAAAGGGTCCGGAAGAGAGAAGCTTAAATCCGACAGACGAGGGGAGCACGACAGGCCTCATGGCAGCAAATCACCCTCCAAGAAACATGGCGCCGGTGTGGGAGGGAAAGAATTCAAATCTGCTGTCAAACTAAAAGGACAGAAATTCCAAGGTAAAGGAACCGATCACAAAGCCCAACATGGTGGAAAAAAGTTCTCCGGCAATAAAAAGGAGTTTGGATCGAAGAGCCCCAGGCCGGGGTTCTCTGGCAGTAAAAAAGGTTCTGGATTTAACAGTCCCAGGCCGGGGTTCTCCGGCAGTAAAAAAGGTTCTGGATTTAACAGTCCCAGGCCGGGGTTCTCCGGCAGTAAAAAAGGTTTTGGATCCAAGAGCCCCAGGCCAGGGTTCTCCGGCAGTAAAAAAGGTTCTGGATTTAACAGTCCCAGGCCAGGGTTCTCCGGCAGTAAAAAAGGTTCTGGATTTAACAGTCCCAGGCCGGGGTTCTCCGGCAGTAAAAAAGGTTTTGGATCCAAGAGCCCCAGGCCAGGGTTCTCCGGCAGTAAAAAAGGTTTTGGATCCAAGAGCCCCAGGCCAGGGTTCTCCGGCAGTAAAAAAGGTTCTGGATTTAACAGTCCCAGGCCAGGGTTCTCCGGCAGTAAAAAAGGTTCTGGATTTAACAGTCCCAGGCCGGGGTTCTCCGGCAGTAAAAAAGGTTTTGGATCCAAGAGCCCCAGGCCAGGGTTCTCCGGCAGTAAAAAAGGTTTTGGATCCAAGAGCCCCAGGCCAGGGCAGAAACCCAAAGGGCCGGGGCATAAGTCGTCGGAGAAGAGAGGCAAACCCTTCAAGCAGAGGAGAAAGTAACCTAATTAGAACAAACTGATAGACTCCTTGTAAATAAGAGTGTAATTAAATGCCCACTCCTTGTATTATGTGATAGAGTCCTGGAATAAAACATCTTCACTGTTTTTAAGTCTAATGGAGCTGCTGCTGACGACTTAGTGACTGGCTCCTCTTAAGTTAGTTAAGAAGCCAGTTTTGGGCTCTGAGCGGCCAAGTGTTCTTTTCATTTGCCAGTGCTTTAAAAGACAAGAAAAGTAAAAAAATACTGGAGGTGGCAATTGGTTAGGCACCTCCCACTCCAGTGATTTGGGATCTAATCAGCAAAATACATAAATTTTGTTTATAGTGTAGATATGATAAAAGACAAGCAGACACAGGAGGAAGGAGCTGGGCTCAAGTACCAACCTTCAACCTGGACAATAACCTGTGGCAGCCAATGGGTGATTGGCCTTGTTTGGCCAGCTACAATAAAGTAATGCAAGTGAAGTTGCAATTGGTTGGCAACGGTACGAATTTGCTTAGTGTTGCTAATTAAGCTCCCCACAGTGCCATTAAGTTCTCCATAGCACAAACCAGAATCATCCCTGTTCATTTTTTATTACTATAAAAAATGTGCTTGGGGTAAAAACCCTGTAGCCTACACAGATATTGGTGCTCTTAGTGCAGAGACTAATGAACTGTGGGTCTATAGTCACTTGTGGCCAGAGGTTGGGGGCCAGACTAAAGGAGGCCATAGATGTAGAGATCGCCAAACGAGCGGATTTCTCCCCGATATGCTCACATTGAAGTGGGCGATATCGGGCTGATTCGATCGTGGGCCCTAGGGCCTAATGATCGGATGATAATACATCCAATACGGGCGGTCGGATCGAGGGGCCTCATAAACGAACACAGATGTGGTCGCGATCCGACCCGTCGGACCGATGACTCAGCCTGTCGGCAGCCTTTATCGGCCCATGTATGGGGGCCTTGAGGGCCAGTCAGAAGGGATTTTAGGAGTCCGTTACAGTGACATTTGGAGATGAACACTTGCTCAATATCCTTGAAGCTCCGGCAGATACGGTCACTTGAGGTGCCGTGACATTCACATCAGTGAATCTCACTAGGGCTGGAATATATTTTCATATTAGAATCAAGTAAAAACCATAAACTTTCAACTGATCAAAGACTGCAGTGGAGTAAAGGAGAGAAGGGAATATATGGGCATTAATAAAAGGGAAGGAAAGTCTCCATCACTTTGGGGTGTCAATAGTTAGACTCCCCCAAGGGATTGTAATCACCTGATACCCCAGACCAGTGTTCCTGTTAGTAGCAAACTGACCCGGTCTGGAGTTTTTCTCCTCGAGCACCGCAGAACGATCCTCTATCCGATTCTTCTTCCCAGGGCCGACACATGAGCAGTAAAGTGAAAAGGGTTAAGGTTCAGTTTCACTCAATGCACATGTGCAAGTAAACAAGGAGCAGGAAGAGGATTGTTGTGTTCACCTGGGCTGGGACAGTTTTCTGCTGATAAGAGCACCAAGCCTGGGGTATCCGGTAAATCAGTGCTGTGCAATTTCTGTGGAACAGAGGGCCTGAATTTTTCTGGCCTACATGGTGGAGTGTCAATAATTGTTAACCATGCCGTTTTAAAACCACAACCACTTTAAACCACACCCATGTTACCACAAGACCATGTCCAAGTGGCGGATCTCGAGGATCGGTCTCGCCATTGCAATATACGTGCAAGGGGAATACCTGAGGTCAGGCCGGAGGAGCTTGAGGCCTACTTCATGGATTTGGTCTGTAACATACTACCGGATACACCATAAATAGAGCTAATGATAGATCATATCCATAGAGTCCCCAAGACCTAAACTGCACCAGGAGCTGCCTAACGAGACATCCTTACCTCCATTATTTTAAGACCAAGGAAAAGAATCCTACAGCTTGAGCTATTCAATGACATTTCTATGGCAGCCTTGGTGAAAAGGAGATGGTTTCAAGATGTAACTAGGGTTGCTACCTTTTGGTCGTGGGGGTGGGAACAAAAGAGGCGGGCTGTGACATAAAAAGGAGGGCTGTGATGTAAAAGGTGTGGAGCCACATCACGCAATGGCTAGAAGGCTGGTTGAGGAGCCATCCTGGCAGACAAAAGTTAAGTTTCGAGCGGATTAGGGCGGGCCAGGGGCTTTTGTTAAGGGTATTACAAATTTATAGGCAACTACAGTGGCAACCCCAGATGTGACTAAAGCCATCAGAAAGCACAAAATTCCTTACAGAGGGGCATACTCTACAAATCTAGTAGTGATGAGAACCGGAGCCCCCTACGCATTCACCACCCCGGAGGATGCCAAAAAAACAATGGCTGAGCAACAGATCTGACCACAGTGATAACCAAGGAAGCTCCAACATCTCCAGACAACATCATCTCCTACCCGCTTGGAAACCAAATGGAAAAACCACATGAAACTCTCTATGTACCTACCCATTATAAATGGATAACCTACCCACTACCTATCCCATTCACACCTTATTGGGGAATCTCTGAATGCAAGACAGGGATGACGGAGTCTTGCAGCTCTTAACCCCCACTTTACTTGTTTAGTGAACAGGACCCCTGTGGTGCAGAAAGCAATGCAACCGCTTCGTGACGCAGCCTACAAACCCCCAGCTGTGAGGTTACAGTTAACTACTTCAGGTTATCTTTTGCTTTGCTCATATTATTTTTATATTTTATAATAGGAACTATCCACATAATTCCCATGCATGTGCATCTACAAAACCAAAATTTAAATTTCTAGACATATTACATTTGACTCTCGTAAATTTCCAACAGATTGTGGAGGCTGAAATGTGGTGGTGATCTGCTCGCTCAATGGACAACTGTACTGACAACGTAATCATAGTCAATATGTACCTAATGATAACCAAGACAAATTGATAAGTAAAATACTTAATTTGATACAGGCTATTAAGAAGGGACGCCTAGTGGTTGCAGGAGACTTCAACATTGCATTAGACCAATCAGTAGATGCCTTGATAGTAGTGATGGGCGAATTTATTCGGCATTTGCGAATTTGCACGATTTGCCTCCGTCTAATAAATTCATGAAACGCCCGCGAAAAAAATTTGTCAAAAACGGACGCCGGCGTAAAAAATGAGATGCCGACGCTATTTCGTGAATTTTTCGCCGTTTCACGAATTTCGTGGGAAATTCGCAAATTTGTCGGCGAAGCAAAACAGCGCAAATTCGCCCATCACTACGATAGATTTGTGGTGCCTGCTGGCACACACTCACATCTTGACACAGTACACATATTACTCTCCAAGATATAACCAGTGTCGGACTGGCCCGGTGGGCCCTGACCCTCGTGGGCCCCCGCCGGGCCAGAACCCCTCTCCAGATATTTAGAATTGCAAGAATTGCTGAACGGCGTGCCGAACAGCTCCTTCACTGAGCCAACGCGTCTTAGTAGGGGGGCGGAGGGGGGCCCTGGACAGTAGTCCCAGGGGCCCCTGGGGCCCCCAGTCCGACCCTGGACATAACTCTTACTCAAGAATTGACCTGATTCTGACCGACCCTCAAACAACAGGATCACTTACAAAGACATTTATAACAAACTAGATCCTGGTCAGACCATGCCCGGTCATGGCAGATATCAAAACAAGTATGGCGGATCAATGACTCCCTACAAACCAGAACACAAACAGAAGATGGAGCAACACCTACAACGATACTTCCAAACTAACATAAATGCCGAAACAAATCCACAAACAATATGGCTAAAAAAATAGAGGCCTCCCATCTCTCTACACCCACCTCCGACAAGATGAAAACTATACACAAACAAGCAGATGAAATCAGAGGGCAACTTAACCAGGTAATGTAAGCCAGAACACAGACTCAAATAACAAATTAAAATATTATACCAAAAGCAATAAAGCAGATAAAGTGCTGGCAAACAAATTAAAAGATGTGCAAGCTCAAACCAGAGTCAAATTTTCAAACTATAAAGTGGAAAATATAACGAATCCAGCGGAAATTGCAACACCCTTTGCGGAATACTATACAGGGCTCTATAACCTGTCACACCTGCCGTTCAAACATAACCCCGCATCGCAGGAAATCAATGATTTCCTGACCACAGTAAAACTCCCCTCCATAACACAACCACAGCTAGAATCATTTAAAGGAGAAGGAATATCATTTTCTACTTGAGGGTGCCAAAAGTTAGGCGACCCCAAGCGACTGCTTTTACTTACCTGACAGCACGGGCCGGTGCTCCTATCAGCAGAAAACTTCACTGGCCCAGATTTCTTCTAGCGAGCACCACAGAGCGATCCTCATTCCTAGTGTTGGACTGAGGAGTCCGGTGCCCACCTGGGCTGCTGCCTGGGGGCTCCCCACCCCAGTTGCAAATGCCATCACCACCAATCGCAAACCACCCACCCCCCAGCACATACCTTGTGTGTGTCGAATTTATACTCACCGGCTCGCACGCATGTGCGGGGGAGGGACTATACAAGATCGCCGCACTTCCTATAAAAGTTTGCAGCAGCGGACCTGGATTAGCGGGGGGCCCATGAGGGCCGGGGCCCACCGGGTTTTCTCCCAGTCTACTGTGCATGCGTCTGCCCCGGATAATTTAAAAATCGTAGAAGCAGGAAGAGGATCGCTCTGTGGTGCTCGCTAGAGGAACCCCGGTTGGTGCAGTTTTCTGCTGATAGGAGCACCAGCCGGGGTATCAGGTAAGTAAAAGTAGTCACTTGGGGGTGCCTAACTTTTGGCACCCCCAAGTAGAAAATGGTATTCCTTCTCCTTTAATGACCCTATTGCAGAGGAGGAGGTGGCAGCCACAATTAAAGACCTAAAGGCAGCGCCATTTCTGGGGCTGCTGCCGCCTGAGGCAGCAGCCCAGATGCCGCCCCCCTCCTCCCCCACTCCGCGCTTAAAAATTAGCGTCGGAGCGGGTTTCAGGGGGCAGTATCGCTAGTGCATTGAGCGCTAGAGCGCTCTTTGCACTAGCGGAGCCGAATTTCCGGGTTAAAACCCAGAAGTTCGGCTCTTAAAGTTACAAGAGGCGGCTTTTTGCCGCCCCTTGTAACTGGCCACTTGCTGCCGTCTGAGGCAAGGGTTTCACCTTGCCACATGGCAGAAGCGGCCCTGCCTAAAGGTAATCAAATCCCCGGAACCAGACTGTTACTCAAACAACTACTACAAGGTATTCTCCACCATATTATCACCCAAGTTTGCCAAAGTGTTTAACTACTGGGTAAAGGAAAATAAAACCAGAATTCCTATTAAACCATATTGTTACCATCCCAAAAACCAGAGAAGGTACTAGACAGCTGCACTAACTATAGGCCGATTGCAGTCTTAAACACAGACATCAACATTTATGCCAAGAGATTAGACAATGGACTAGTCCCGCTCCTCCTTAAACTAGTCCAGAATGACCAGGTTGGGTTTGTTATGGGCAGACAGGCTTCCTACAACACCAGAAAACGGGTCCCTGATACATATGGCAGAGAAGGAAGCATTTCTCTTTTTGATCTTATCATTGGATGCCAAAAAGATGGTCGACAGGGTGAAATGGCTGTGCACTCAAAAAGTCCTGGAAAAAGTAGGACTCGCAGGTAACATCCTCAAAGCAAATTATAATGCGTCTATACACCTCGCCATCGGCAAAAGTGTAAGTCCCGGGTGCCCTGTCGAACGCCTTTAGCATTACCAGTGGGTTCAGGCAGGGCTGACGGCCATCGCCCATCGTTTTTGCACCAACAGTAGAACCACTCGCAGGGAGACTACGCTCCCACCAGGTATAGAGGGAACTAGAGCAGTGGACGAACACCACAAGATTGGATTGTTCGCAGATGATATTGTCCCGACCATAACAAACTCAATCTCATCACTAACTAACACAGTGACAGAGCTAACTGCCTTCCAAAAATATCACACTATAAGATAAACACAAGCCCTCTCAATAGGCCTTAACCATAATACAGTCAACCAACTAAAACAAATGTATCAATTTGACTGGAGAGACACTTTTATAACCCACCTCCGAGTCAAGATTCCCAAAACCCTTAGCTTCGTGTACAAACTGAATTATCTTCCATAAACAATAAATGGCAAAAACTGGAATTATCTTGGCTAGGAAGGATAGCAACCACTAAAATGACAATTCTACCACGGACCCTTTTTTTTATTTAGAACATTACAGATACGCATACCCCCAAACTTCCTTAAAGAAATCCAAAAAATAATACTGCAAACCTTTATCTGGAAGGTAAGTAACCCAGATTAGCCCTCAAAACATTACAATTCCCCAGACAAGTAGGAGGACTGGTAATAGCAAACGTCTTCCTTTACCACAAGGCATCCATTATCGAAAATGTAGTAAGAATGCACAGTGCCATGGGCATAAAAAATGGGTAGATATAGAAACTCACTATTTGACAGGCCATACAATGGCTGATATCCTATTACCCACAAATCACGGCCTCCATTACCAGGCGCCCTACCAACGGCTACACTACTCCTTCAAAGCTGGGACAGTTGCCGCAAACAACACAACACCAACTCTCACCCCTATAACTGCCTTCAAAATCCTGATCCCAAATATTAACCTAAGAGAACTGCTCAGCAAAGGTATAGGTACCTTAGGAGACTTAGACTTTGCCAATACATGGAGGCCCTTCGAAGACCTCCAAAGGAAACACCAGCCAAATGTCAGACAACGCAAGATACTCATTGCTGCAGATAGTCCATCTACTACAATCACGCCTCCTGACGACAAAACTATCAGGAGCATTACTTTACATAGTAACATAGTAAGTTAGGTTGAAAAAAAACACACGTACATCAAGTTCAACTATTTAACTCGATTTTAACCTGCCTAACTGCTAATTGATCCAGAGGAAGGCAAAAAAACCCCATCTGAAGCCTCTCCATGGAAAACATTCCTTCCTGACTCCAAAATGGCAAAAATGGAATTTCTCTGTAGGGAAAGCAGATATGGAAAAGGAGTACTCTCAGATTGCTATAAACTACTTATGCAGAAAGACCCTGTGCAAAAAAACATACCAGTTAAAATGGGAAAAATACCTAAATGCCCAACTGACACCACATCAATGGGATAAAGTATTTACAGCACCCAAGGGAACCACTAGATGCACAAACTATATTGTATGTAGGATAAGTAAACCTTTAAAATAAGTAGATGTAAAATTGATGATGGGGTTATTCTAAGCACTTTTGTCATTTACATTCATTATATATTTTTTTTTATTCCAAGATATTAAGAGATACATGGGCTGTTAATATGAATGAATTTTGTTACAACAGCACCACCTGCTGGTCAGTTTCCCACCAGTCTGACTACCAAGTAGTCAAGGAAGTTGTCAGGAGAAAGAAAGAGGCTGCTCTGATGTTCTTCTGCTTAGGGGAAAAAATATAAACCTTTCTCACATCTTTCCTAAGCAGAAAAACATCAGAGCAGCCTCTTTCTTTCTCCTGACAACTTCCTTGACTACTTTTTGGTCAGACTGGTGGGAAACTGACCAGCAGGTGGTGCTGTTGTAACAAAATTCATTGCCATTCCAATGGCACTTGACACCAAAATACACTATATTGACCCTTCTTATAACAACAAATGCAGAAGAGGCTGTGAATTTGTAAGCACCCAGCTCCACATGTGGTGGGAGTACCCCCAGGTGAATAGCATTTGGGATTCCATATTCACCTTCCTGCCAACCAACTTAGAATGGTCAATCCCCTTTAAACCGGAGATAGCCCTTTTAAACTTTCCTCTACCTAATAAGAAAAACCTTTCAATCACAAATTTTATTCCAAGTTTTTACTGCAGCCGCCATACTAATAACCAGAAAATGGAAGCTGAAAACAGACTACTCCTTACTGGAACTGTTCACACTACTTTCCATCCACGAACAGATGGAAGAGACGGCAGCCTCCATGGAAAACAGGAGAGACGCTGATGAAAAATTATTGTTGCCATTGCAACGTACTACTAGCGTTTAGCTACACTTTCTCTGGCTCTTTCCTGAATTTCCTCTTGCCCCTTTCCCGTAGACTGGCGTGTTTTCTCTTATTTCTTAATTTGGAACCATAATGAGCTCAGAATCCTTGTTCATTGGTGTCACATAGAAAGTCCTGGGCTTAGTAGATAAGAGAGGATGGGGTGGAACCAAAGGCACATTTACACAACAACTGTGATTTCAGTGGTATTTGCACATAGAAACCTCCATCACAGCTTATCGGCTTATAGGAGGTTCTGCAGTGTCAATATGGAGACACAAATTGGCCAGATATCAATTGGGCAGGGTTCAAAATCCATCAGTTGAGGAGCACGTCGGTGTGTCCATGTGGTCTCCTCCTCACAGGTCTCCATAGGCCCCTGTTTGACTTGTTGTGTTGGTGGCCAAGTTGGGTAAATATCTTCTTATTTGGTGATCTTGCCCAGGTTTGGACTCAGCCTGTGACACCAGGAGAAAACCTGTGACTTGGGTGAAGGAGATGACAGCCCTGGTGAGCATGGACACCCCACTGATCTCCCCTAATGAGCAGATCTTACCACCTAACGTATGTGGGCAGCTTTAGCCTCAATAATATACAGTCTGCTGAAACGAATGACATGGACACTGGTACTTCTTATCAGTAGTGAACTCAATGTCCTACTCACAGTTAGGGTTGGAAATATTATGTATGTTCTGAGTACCCTCTATTAGCAGCAACAACTTCCACCTTGTGTTTCCTGTAACTACTCATCAGTCTTGTGCAACTACTCAGGGGATTTTATTCCTCTTTACAAATCAGGTCATTCTAGATAAAATGTGGGTGTGGCACAAGCCTGAGGGGACTCTAACCCCAGGAAATTGTAATTTATCCTATTCCTAATGCATCCGTCTTGGCTCCGTAATCAAAGACTCAGGAAATGGGCACAATTGAAGGACAATATCATGGAATGTGCTGCAGACATGGCTTTTCTGATAGCTCTGTGTCCTGCCAAATAAGAGATGGTTTCCTGCAGGCTGTGGGGCAATTTGATGATCATTCTGAGGTTTTGTTTAAGTTAGGACCCTGTTGTGCCCTCTGCAACTGCAGGGTTTATATCCCTTATTGTTACAGGTGTGGTACCTGTTAACCAGAATCCTCGGGACCTGGGGTTTTCTGGATAACAAATCTTTCTGTAATTTGGATCTTCATACCTTAAGGCTACTAGAAAATCATGTAAACATGAAATAAACCCAATAGGCTGGTTGTTCTTCCAATAACGATTAATTATATCTTAGTTGGCATCAAGTACAAGGTAATGTTTTATTATTACAGAGAAAAAGGAAATAATTTGGATTATTTTGATAACATTGATTTTATGGGAGACGGCCTTTCCATAATTCAGACCTTTTTGGATAACGAGTTTCCGGATAACAGTTCCTATACCTGTACCTCCCTTTATATAAAGGCTCTGCTGATCTTCAGTTTCAGACCAAGGTAGCTGGGTTAAGGGCAAAGCCACAATTGGCTTTAAGTGGCCTCTATGGGGATACCCAGGACTATGGAACAGGGCCAATGGCCAGTAAGCGTAACTACCATGGGGTAGGGCTTGCAATTGCACAAGCACCTCTCCCGAGGAAGGCAAAAACCCTAAGAAAAGTTATCTTCAGATGCTTCAGAGGGAAACAAATTCCTTCCAAGAGGGACAATCAGTCAGTCGACGTAGTCCCGTAGAAGTTTATTAATTCCCTCTTACTAGGAAGGCATCCAGCCCTTCCTTGAGACTACCCAGTTAATGTACTAGCACAACCGCTTCACCTCCCTGTCGGACTCACTAGCACCTTCTCTGCAACATTTTCATGAAGAAATTTATGCAGGGTCTTCTTCTGTCTTGGTTCTGTGTGTTTACAACTCTACTTTGGCTCTTCAACTGAGCAGATGTGTGAGACATTGAAGACGGGTCTCAAGGGGGGAACAGTACACCGCAGCAGCTCTCATAGGGGTTCATATGGGAGAGTTCTGCCACCTCCTCATGTGGATTTGCTGTGGGATCCGGCCTGTGCTGTTTTTATTGGGTTTTGTTTTGCTGAAAATCAGCTTGAGGTCTGGATATAATTGTATAACAAAGCCAGTAGGAACATGGGTAGATCCTGTACTCTCCCCTTGCACTGATTCTGCAGATCATAGAAGAAAGGCTCATGGATAGGGATGTCGCGCACTGTTCGCCGGCGAACTTGTTCGCGCGAACATCGACTGTTCGCGCTCGCCGAATGTTCGCGAACGTCGCGCGACGTTCGCCATTTTGGGTTCGCCTTAGCTGGCGCTTTTTTTTGACCTCTCACCCCAGACCAGCAGATACATGGCAGCCAATCAGGAAGCTCTCCCTCCTGGACCACCCCCACACCCAATGGACCACTCCCCTTCCATATATAAACTGAAGCCCTGCAGCGTTTTTTCATTCTGCCTGTGTGTGCTTGGAAGAGCTAGTGTAGGGAGAGAGCTGTTAGTGATTTCAGGGACAGATGATAGTAACTTTGCTGGCTAGTAATCTACTTGATACTGCTCTGTATTGGAGGGACAGAACTCTGCAGGGATTTGAGGGACATTTTAGGTTAGGTAGCTTTGCTGGCTAGTAATCTACCTTCTACTGCAGTGCTCTGTATGTAGCTGCTGTGGGCACTGATCTCTTCTGATCTCATCTGCTGACTGCTGTAATAACCCAATAGTCCTTGTAAGGACTGCTTTTATTTTCTTTTTTGTTTTTTTACTTTGCTACTATAAGAGCCCAGTGCTATTAGTCTAGCTGTGTTGGGGAGTGGGACTGGTGTGCTACTGTGCTGCTCCTAGTAGTTCAGCAGCACCAACCCGAGTAATTTTTTTTTTTTAATATACATATATTTTTTTTTTATTTTACTTATCTTACTGTTCTTTAACGTGTCCAGTGCTGTTTGCTGTTCTTCATAGTAGTGCACCAATAGTAGTGCACTTGCAGGCATTATTTGCCCAGTGTGTTCTTCAAACAACTGCCATCTAGCTGTGTGAGCTTTTTCATTATTAAATATCAATAATAATACCGTCTCCAGAAACACCACCCGAGTGACGTTTTTCAAGCAGCAAAAATATATTCCGTATCCACTGCTGTAGTAGTGTATACGTTGACCTTGTAGGCATTGTTTGCCCAGTGTGTTCTTCAAACAACTGCCATCTAGCTGTGTGAGCTTTTTCACATTCTGTCTAAATATCAATAATAATACCGTCTCCAGAACCACCACCCGAGTGACGTTTTTCAAGCAGCAATAATATATTCCGTATCCACTGCTGTAGTAGTGTATACGTTGACCTTGTAGGCATTGTTTGCCCAGTGTGTTCTTCAAACAACTGCCATCTAGCTGTGTGAGCTTTTTCACATTCTGTCTAAATATCAATAATAATACCGTCTCCAGAACCACCACCCGAGTGACGTTTTTCAAGCAGCAATAATATATTCCGTATCCACTGCTGTAGTAGTGTATACGTTGACCTTGTAGGCATTGTTTGCCCAGTGTGTTCTTCAAACAACTGCCATCTAGCTGTGTGAGCTTTTTCACATTCTGTCTAAATATCAATAATAATACCGTCTCCAGAAACACCACCCGAGTGACGTTTTTCAAGCAGCAATAATATATTCCGTATCCACTGCTGTAGTAGTGTATACGTTGACCTTGTAGGCATTGTTTGCCCAGTGTGTTCTTCAAACAACTGCCATCTAGCTGTGTGAGCTTTTTCACATTCTGTCTAAATATCAATAATAATACCGTCTCCAGAAACACCACCCGAGTGACGTTTTTCAAGCAGCAATAATATATTCCGTATCCACTGCTGTAGTAGTGTATACGTTGACCTTGTAGGCATTGTTTGCCCAGTGTGTTCTTCAAACAACTGCCATCTAGCTGTGTGAGCTTTTTCACATTCTGTCTAAATATCAATAATAATACCGTCTCCAGAACCACCACCCGAGTGACGTTTTTCAAGCAGATATAATATATTCCGTATCCACTGCTGTAGTAGTGTATACGTTGACCTTGTAGGCATTGTTTGCCCAGTGTGTTCTTCAAACAACTGCCATCTAGCTGTGTGAGCTTTTTCACATTCTGTCTAAATATCAATAATAATACCGTCTCCAGAAACACCACCCGAGTGACGTTTTTCAAGCAGCAATAATATATTCCGTATCCACTGCTGTAGTAGTGTATATGTTGACCTTGTAGGCATTGTTTGCCCAGTGTGTTCTTCAAACAACTGCCATCTAGCTGTGTGAGCTTTTTCACATTCTGTCTAAATATCAATAATAATACCGTCTCCAGAAACACCACCCGAGTGACGTTTTTCAAGCAGCAATAATATATTCCGTATCCACTGCTGTAGTAGTGTATACGTTGACCTTGTAGGCATTGTTTGCCCAGTGTGTTCTTCAAACAACTGCCATCTAGCTGTGTGAGCTTTTTCACATTCTGTCTAAATATCAATAATAATACCGTCTCCAGAAACACCACCCGAGTGACGTTTTTCAAGCAGCAATAATATATTCCGTATCCACTGCTGTAGTAGTGTATACGTTGACCTTGTAGGCATTGTTTGCCCAGTGTGTTCTTCAAACAACTGCCATCTAGCTGTGTGAGCTTTTTCACATTCTGTCTAAATATCAATAATAATACCGTCTCCAGAACCACCACCCGAGTGACGTTTTTCAAGCAGATATAATATATTCCGTATCCACTGCTGTAGTAGTGTATACGTTGACCTTGTAGGCATTGTTTGCCCAGTGTGTTCTTCAAACAACTGCCATCTAGCTGTGTGAGCTTTTTCACATTCTGTCTAAATATCAATAATAATACCGTCTCCAGAAACACCACCCGAGTGACGTTTTTCAAGCAGCAATAATATATTCCGTATCCACTGCTGTAGTAGTGTATACGTTGACCTTGTAGGCATTGTTTGCCCAGTGAGTTCTTCAAACAACTGCCATCTAGCTGTGTGAGCTTTTTCACATTCTGTCTAAATATCAATAATAATACCGTCTCCAGAACCACCACCCGAGTGACATTTTTCAAGCAGCAATAATATATTCCGTATCCACTGCTGTAGTAGTGTATACGTTGACCTTGTAGGCATTGTTTGCCCAGTGTGTTCTTCAAACAACTGCCATCTAGCTGTGTGAGCTTTTTCACATTCTGTCTAAATATCAATAATAATACCGTCTCCAGAACCACCACCCGAGTGACATTTTTCAAGCAGCAATAATATATTCCGTATCCACTGCTGTAGTAGTGTATACGTTGACCTTGTAGGCATTGTTTGCCCAGTGTGTTCTTCAAACAACTGCCATCTAGCTGTGTGAGCTTTTTCACATTCTGTCTAAATATCAATAATAATACCGTCTCCAGAACCACCACCCGAGTGACGTTTTTCAAGCAGCAATAATATATTCCGTATCCACTGCTGTAGTAGTGTATACGTTGACCTTGTAGGCATTGTTTGCCCAGTGTGTTCTTCAAACAACTGCCATCTAGCTGTGTGAGCTTTTTCACATTCTGTCTAAATATCAATAATAATACCGTCTCCAGAAACACCACCTGAGTGACGTTTTTCAAGCAGCAATAATATATTCCGTATCCACTGCTGTAGTGTATACGTTGACCTTGCAGGCATTGTTTCAATTTGTTTGCCCAGTGTGTTCTTCATTTTCAAACAACTGCCACCGAGCTGTGTGAGCTTGTTCACATTCTGTCTAAATATCAATAATAATACCGTCTCCAGAACCACCACCTGAGTGACGTTTTTCAAGCAGCAATAATATATTCCGTATCCACTGCTGTAGTAGTGTATACGTTGACCTTGCAGGCATTGTTTCAATTTGTTTGCCCAGTGTGTTCTTCATTTTCAAACAACTGCCACCTAGCTGTGTGAGCTTGTTCACATTCTGTCTAAATATCAATAATAATACCGTCTCCAGAACCACCACCTGAGTGACGTTTTTCAAGCAGCAATAATATATACCGTATCCACTGCTGTAGTAGTGTATACGTTGACCTTGCAGGCATTGTTTCAATTTGTTTGCCCAGTGTGTTCTTCATTTTCAAACAACTGCCATCTAGCTGTGTGAGCTTTTTCACATTCTGTCTAAATATCAATAATAATACCGTCTCCAGAAACACCACCTGAGTGACGTTTTTCAAGCAGCAATAATATATTCCGTATCCACTGCTGTAGTAGTGTATACGTTGACCTTGTAGGCATTGTTTGCCCAGTGTGTTCTTCAAACAACTGCCATCTAGCTGTGTGAGCTTTTTCACATTCTGTCTAAATATCAATAATAATACCGTCTCCAGAACCACCACCCGAGTGACGTTTTTCAAGCAGCAATAATATATTCCGTATCCACTGCTGTAGTAGTGTATACGTTGACCTTGTAGGCATTGTTTGCCCAGTGTGTTCTTCAAACAACTGCCATCTAGCTGTGTGAGCTTTTTCACATTCTGTCTAAATATCAATAATAATACCGTCTCCAGAAACACCACCTGAGTGACGTTTTTCAAGCAGCAATAATATATTCCGTATCCACTGCTGTAGTGTATACGTTGACCTTGCAGGCATTGTTTCAATTTGTTTGCCCAGTGTGTTCTTCATTTTCAAACAACTGCCACCGAGCTGTGTGAGCTTGTTCACATTCTGTCTAAATATCAATAATAATACCGTCTCCAGAACCACCACCTGAGTGACGTTTTTCAAGCAGCAATAATATATTCCGTATCCACTGCTGTAGTAGTGTATACGTTGACCTTGCAGGCATTGTTTCAATTTGTTTGCCCAGTGTGTTCTTCATTTTCAAACAACTGCCACCTAGCTGTGTGAGCTTGTTCACATTCTGTCTAAATATCAATAATAATACCGTCTCCAGAACCACCACCTGAGTGACGTTTTTCAAGCAGCAATAATATATACCGTATCCACTGCTGTAGTAGTGTATACGTTGACCTTGCAGGCATTGTTTCAATTTGTTTGCCCAGTGTGTTCTTCATTTTCAAACAACTGCCATCTAGCTGTGTGAGCTTTTTCAAAATCTGTCTAAATATCAATAATAATACCGTCTCCAGAAACACCACCTGAGTTGTTGTTGTTGTTTTAAAAATAATGCCAGGCAAAGGCAGGCCGCCACGCAGAGGCACTAGGGGCCGTGCTGCTATGCTATCCTGTGGCCCTAGGAAATTGCCCAGTTTTAAAAAGGCAATGACCCTGAAATCCCAAAATGCTGAAGAGGTAGTTGACTGGCTTACACAGCACACCCCATCCTCTACCGTTTCTAACTTTACCACAACATCCTCATCCTCCACTGCTATGGGCACCCCACGTAACACTTCCTCCACCACCGGCGCCCCTTCTTCACTGGAGTCAGAGGAGTTATTTTCACATGTGTTTCTTGAACTGAGTGATGCGCAACCATTATTGGCAGAAGAAGATGAAGGAGATGAGGACGTTACACCAGATTTAATTCTGGCAGAGAACACAACAGAGATGGACATAATGAGTGATGAGGAGGTCCCCGCTGCTGCTTCCTTCTGTGAGCTGTTAGAAGAAATTGCATCTGAGGAGAATGATGATGAGGAGATTGATGTTTTGTGGGTGCCCAGTAGAAGAGAGCAAGAGGAGGATAGTTCAGATGGAGAGACGGAGAGTCAGAGAGGCAGGAGGAGAATAAGACTTAGAAGAAGCAGGGAGGACAGCTCGCAGGGAACAGTAGGGCAACAACATGTATCGGCACCTGTGGTCAGCCGGCCAACGCACCCGCCATTGCCGCCAACGCCGCCAACTTCTACTGTTACCGCCAGATTGCCAGCTTCAAAAAGGTCAGCAGTGTGGGATTTTTTTAATGTGTGTGCCTCTGACAAAAGCGTTGTAATTTGCAATGAGTGCAGTCAGAAACTGAGTCTTGGGAAGCCCAAAAGCCACATAGGTACAACTTCTATGCGAAGGCACATGAACGGCAAGCACAAAGCAGTTTGGGAGCAACACCTCAAAGGCAACAGACAAACTAAAAGCCACCCTCCTTCTGGTCCAGCATCTTACTGCTCTACCTCTGCTGTCCTTGACCCGTCTGAACCACCCTCCACTCCGCCTTCCACCTTGACCACCAGTTCCCATTCCCAGTCATCTGCCCCCAGCCAAGTTTCTGTGAGGGCCATGTTTGAGCGTAAGAAGCCAATGTCTGCGAGTCACCCCCTTGCCCGGCGTCTGACAGCTGGCTTGTCTGCACTCTTAGCCCGCCAGCTTTTACCATACCAGCTGGTGGACTCTGAGGCCTTCCGCAAATTTGTAGCAATTGGGACACCGCAGTGGAAGGTACCCAGCCGCAATTTTTTTTCAAAAAAGGGAATACCACACCTGTACCACCATGTGCAGAGCCAAGTCAGCGCATCTCTGTCACTTAGTGTTGGGCCAAAGGTCCATATGACTACTGACGCATGGTCCTCCAAGCATGGTCAGGGCAGGTATGTCACCTACACTGCCCACTGGGTGAACTTGGTAATGGCTGGGAAGCAGGGAATGTGTGGCTCAACAACAACAGTGGAGTTGGTGTCACCGCCACGGATTGCATGCCACCACCTCTACTCCTCCTTCGCTCTCTACCTCGTCTTCTTCCTCTTCTTCCTCCTCTGCTGCTGGGTCCTCCTCCTCCACACCTGTGCACCCCCAGCTCCCCCTAGGCTATTCGACGTGCCAGGTAAGCCGTTGTCATGCTGTCTTGGGGATGACGTGCCTGGAAAGCAGAAACCATACCGGATCTGTACTCCTGTCATCTCTGCAGTCACAGGCCGATCGGTGGCTGACCCCACACCAACTGCAGATCGGAAAAGTGGTGTGTGACAATGGAAGCAATCTGTTGGCAGCACTGAGACTGGGCAATTTAACACATGTGCCCTGCATGGCACATGTTCTGAATTTAATAGTCCAACGTTTTGTCTCGAAGTACCCAGGATTCCAGGACGTTCTCACCCAGTCCAGGAAGGTGTCAGCCCATTTCAGACGTTCCTACACAGCCATGGCACGCCTTGCTGACATTCAGCAGCGGTACTACTGAGAAAACCACGCGCACACTCAGGCCCTTCGTGAGGTAATGCTGGTGCCCAGGACCTGAGGGAGACGGCACTCCCAATGGATCAAGGAAAAAGAGAAAGGTCTGGCACACAGAGCAGTTTAAACCGGGGTGCAACCCCTGGTGTGTTTATTGCATCAACAGATGCAATAAACACACCAGGGGTTGCACCCCGGTTTAAACTGCTCTGTGTGCCAGACCTTTCTCTTTTTCCTTGATTCAGCAGCGGTACAACATGCCAGTCAGGCGTTTAATTTGCGACAGCCAGACTCGCTGGAATTCAACGCTCCTCATGTTGGAACGTCTGCTGCAACAACAAAGAGCCGTCAATGAATACCTGTTTGAACTGGGTGGTAGGACTGGATCTGCAGAGCTGGGGATTTTTTTCCCACGTTACTGGGTGCTTATGCGCGATGCCTGCAGGCTCATGCGCCCTTTTGAAGAGGTTACAAACATGGTCAGTCGCACCGAAGGCACCATCAGCGACCTAATACCCTTTGCTTTCTTCCTGGAGCGTGCCGTGCGACGAGTGACAGATGAGGCTGTAGACCAGCGTGACGAGGAGCAGGAAGCGCACGATTTCTGGTCGGAATCACCAGAACGAGCCCAGGCACCTGCTGCAACGCCAGGAGAGGTGTCAGAAGTGGAGTCAGAGGAGGAAGGTGGCTTTGTGGAGGAGGAGGTCCAACAGGAGCAGGCTTCACAGGGGGCTTGTGGTGACCTTTTGGGGACCCCTGGTCTTGTACGTGGCTGGGGGGAGGAGACCGTGGATGATGTAGTCCTTGATAACGAGGAAGCGGAGATGGATACCTCTGCATCCAACCTTGTGAGAATGGGGTCTTTCATGCTGTCATGCCTGTTGAAGGACCCCCGTATCAAGAGGCTTAAGGAGAAGGACCTGTACTGGGTCGCAACGCTACTAGACCCTCGGTACAAGCATAAAGTGGCAGAAATGTTACCAACGTACCACAAGTTCGAAAGGATGCTGCATTTACAAACCAGCCTGCAAAACATGTTGTACAATGCTTTTAAGGGTGATGTCACTTCAGGAACTCATCAACATTCCAGGGGCAGAGGTGCCAGTAATCCTGCCACGAGCGCACCTGCAAGGACAATGCACTTTGGCCACTCTGTAACGTCAGACATGCAAATGTTTTTCAGTCCAAGGCAGCGCCAGAACCCTTCTGGATCCACCCTCAAAGAACGCCTCGACCGGCAGGTAGCGGACTACCTGGCATTAACTGCAGATATCGACACTCTGAGGAGCGATGAACCCCTGGACTACTGGGTGCGCAGGCTTGATCTGTGGCCAGAGCTGTCACAATTTGCCATGAACCTCTTGTCTTGCCCAGCCTCAAGTGTCCTCTCAGAAAGGACCTTCAGTGCAGCAGGAGGGATTGTAACTGAGAAGAGAACTCGCCTAGGTCACAAAAGTGTGGATTACCTGACCTTTATTAAAATGAATGAGGGGTGGATCTCGGAGGGTTACTGCACGCCGGAAGACTTGTTCTGACTCCCCATGCAGCTGTCCTTCTCTGCATGTCGCATGACTCCACACACAGCTGTCCTTTAGCGTCCTCCTCCCTCCGCCACCGTTACAAACTAGGGTGCAAACCCTACTGGTTTCATTTGAATCCAGGTAAATCCTGAGTTTTTCTGGCCTCTGTGCTTCAGTGGCTGCAACCAAAAAAATTCATATTTTCAGCATTAATATGGCATATTTTTTCTGGCCTCTGTGCTTCAGTGGCTGCGACAAAAAAAAATGAATATTTTCAGCATTTATATGGCATATTTTTTCTGGCCTCTGTGCTTCAGTGGCTGCGACAAAAAAAACATAATTTTTCAGGAAAGTACACATGCCTAATTTTTCAGGGTTCTGCAACAGTGGCAAAATCGCATCTTTTATGGTCACCGCAGGTGATCAATAAAGTAGACCAAAACTGGGCCCACACTGCAGAATCAGTGTTTTTTGGTTCGCTTCACTGTACATTGAATTACCTCTGCCTGACCGTGCACGTGCGCACAAGCACGGTGACTGCTAAACACACCACTACAGAAATATTGCCACCAACAGGACGAACATCTTGGAGGTGAGAAGCAACTAGTAATTAAAAACTATTATTTGCTCACTTGACGGTATCATTCATTAAAGCTCTTTGCGTTTTTTTGCGTTGCAGTAAGCGCCGCGTTTCGTCTTTGCGTGTGAACAGGCTGTAACCTTTACACGACTTGATTGGCATGTAGACGCCGGACGTTTTAAAGCAGTTTATTACACAGGTTTAGAAATGTAGTGTGATTTCTGCCCTTTACAGCACAAAACGCAGCGCTGTGTCAACAATGTATTTTTCAGATACATTTTTGCCCTTGATCCCCCTCTGGCATGCCACTGTCCAGGTCGTTGCACCCTTTAAACAACTTTAAAATCATTTTTCTGGCCAGAAATGTCTTTTTTAGCTTTTAAAATTCGCCTTCCCATTGAAGTCTATGGGGTTCGCGACGTTCGTGAACCGTTCGCATTTTTGACGCAAGTTCGCGAATATGTTCGCGAACTTTTTTTCCGACGTTCGCTACATCCCTACTCATGGAACTGGCTCACCTTGTATCCCCCAGTGTATGGCGGGTGTCCATGTTTAACAACCAGTTCTGGGGGTTTTGCCAGGGACATAGACCTTCTTTCATTTTTCCTTTCACTTTCTTTGATCTAAATGGAGGCAAAGCAGGTCGGTGCTTCCCGCTGTATATTCTGTGATTAAGGTTACATAAATGTATTTGTTGGAGTTCACGTTCATAAGGCCGAGCCCCTGATGCTTCTAACTTCCCCTTGAATGAGTGTTAACTTTCTGCAATTGCAATTTCCGTATTCTTACTGCTCAGCTTGAGATGCAGGAAATGTGTACGTTTTAAAGTGGTCACAAAAGGCAACGTGATGGTGAAACATTAAATACACGCGTTAGAAATGATATAAAGGTGCTAAAATGTGTAGGAGGGAAGTGAGGCAACCAGAAGTGCTGAGTTGCTTTTCATATAAACGCGTTCTGCAAGTAATATATATATACCGGTATATACACAACAGCCTGGCAATCTGTGGGTTCTGGCAAATGCCAGAGGGGCTGCTGTAAGATTCCATAGACAGTCACTATATATTGGGCTGGTGTGTAGACTATTTGGGCCTCTGGGTAGTGAATGTCAGGGCCTATTTTGAATCCCAGTCCAGACCTGATGCACAAATGTATATTGGGCCACATATATATATATATATAGTCACTGGACTGCTATTCATGAATTTGGAAATTTAAATGGATATTTGCCGCACCTTCTAACCTAATGCCTGTCCCTAGGGAGGTCCCTTAGCCGAGTCTAGGCACCTCGGTATAGATGTGCTGACTACTCCTATATATAAAGAACTAATTCGATGCTCAAGGGAGAAACAAAAAGCGGAGTACGTGGCGTCGCACAATCTAATGGTAACCTTGATGTAAGATCCATATGGGAACAGTCTAATGAATTTTACACTGTCACCCCTATCTCACTTATACACTGGATCGAATCTCCACCCTTTCTTTTAATTGTTTTTAGTGGTTTCATCAATTAATTCCCTCTCACTGTCTATGAATTTTAAAGGAGTAAATAAAAGTTATTTTTTACCTGGTTTCGTAATTGGAGTCCAAGTCGTGGGTTCTAGCACGTTTCTATGCTCACAATAAGCACCATGCACTTTAATAATTTTAATTCACCATGAATTCACAAGATTTCCACTTTATTTTCTACTCAATGAATACAAAGGAAACGCTCACAAAAATCACAGTATTTATTTTGTACAATTATGATAAATAGTTGATCACTTCAAGACTGAAAGACACATCATTAACACAAGGTTACCATTAGGTTACGCCACGTACTCCGCTTTTTGTTTCTCCCTTGAGCATCGAATTAGTTATTCATGAATTTGGTTAGCACCCAGCTATGTAACTACAGGAATGGTGAGTGCCAATTTATCCTATATATATATATATATATATATATATATATATATATATATATATATATATATATATATATATATATATATATATATATATATATATATATATATATATATATATATATATATATATATATATCATGTATGGCCATGGTCTCCCATACCTGATCATAAAGTCAGAGTAGTGAGGCAGAGTTGGTGGCCGCTTCATATTCTGTGCCTGAATCTTTGGAAGCAATGAGTTGCCAGTCATGAGCTTCAGCTTCAACTGCACATGGTCCTGGTCAGCAGACACCAACTGAGAAGCAGGGATTCCTCCCCAAATCAACACCAATGACTTCTTACTGCACAAGGGATGGAAGAATTATACTGAAGGGGGCCTTGTACCCAATCAACCCCAGGCTAGGGTGGTGGATGCCCACCAGGAAACCATTAAAGGACAACAAATCACCTCTCGTCTTTCTATTCATGTTCTTCTTCTCTTTTTACTCCAGTAGCCATGGGTGCAGCCATTCAAGCACAGGATACTGCTTTCCCCAAGCAGTGCAACATAACATTATATTTCCATTACTTTAAAACACTTTCTTCTTTGGTGTTACTGTTCCTTAAAGGCAACGGCTTATGGGATGATTGAGACCTTTTTGATACCTGTGCAAGTTTCAGTTTAACGGGTGTGGTAAAAACCCCTCTTTGAGCAGAATGGTAATTGCCTGGACCTGATTCAACAGTCAGGTTAGTATCACTCACAGACACAAGGCAGTGAGTCTTCCTGACCAGCAATTGCCTGCCCTGCATGCGGACTGTGACCTGAGTGCCACTGCCCTTAAAGGAGAGAAAGCTCAGGTAGAGACCTCTTTGACTGAAGACCATTCAGAAGAAGCAAGCAAAGAGCCTGAGATGCCCAACTCAAATCAGGGAGGGCTTGCACCAGGTGAAGGAGCTATTAGGCTTAGTAGGTGTGTTATTATAGATTGTCATAGTAGCAAGAGCAAGAACTGTCAGTCATGACAGTGAGTAAGGGCATATCTAGCCAAGCAAGGAGTAACAGGTTATTGCCCCCATGGGTTCCACAACAGTAAGGTTCCAAGTATGTAGTAGGGGTAAAAATGCACCAAGAGTACTATTGACAGCCTCCTACCTGTATCTCTGGGTCACTCACACCAGAAGAGAAGATATCATGCCAGTTACCTACCCAGGAGATGCTTATAGGCTGGCACAAGCAGGAATGATCAGCCCTGTCCTGCTATTTGGGTGCCCACGGATCAGCAAATGTTGGAGTATAATCTCCACATATGGTGTATTTTGCCATAAGCAGGTACAAAATAGAAAAAGGTTCTGCAGCAGAGCACATACTGTATGGTTCATACCAAGTTGTTAACCAACGAGAAGGACAGTCATTTAGATCTGCTGGGAAGATATGTAAGGTACCAGTTTGCTGTGCTGAGTGCAGCCTTCCTGGAATTGTGTGGTTTGTCAGAAAGTATGATGTTTCCGTTTCAACTGCCATGTGTTTATCACAAAATGTAATATGTAAATGTGACATAACAGATGGAAGGAACAGGTTGGAGGAAAGCAATGTCACCCCCTAACGCTGTATGGCTACGGGCAAGACTTGAGAAGAAGCTATTGGGTTTGGTTGGGGCTAGACTTGTCTATGTGTAGCATTTCATGGCAGGGGGTTGGCTGTTGTTAAAACATGACTATAGTGTGAAATGCTTCTCATAGAAATCACACGTTGATTATCTAAATTATGGCTGTCCAACTGGCGTCAGATGTGGCCCTCCAAAAATGTTCAATGGTCCTCAGCATGCCCAGGATTTCTAAAGAAGTCTTTGTGTGGCATCACTGCTTTGGCATTTAGCCCCCAAAGAGCATGGAAAATCGTAGATACCACTGGTCTATGTACTGTACTTGTTAGGGTCAATATGCCAGAAGGCATGAATTTGTGGATCACATAATGTGTTTAAAGGGATACTGTCATGGGAAAAAAAAAAATTTTCAAAATGGATCAGTTAATAGTGCTGCTCCAGCAGAATTCTGCACTGAAATCCATTTCTCAAAAGAGCAAACAGATTTTTTTATATTCAATTTTGAAATCTGACATGGGGCTAGACATTTTGTCAATTACCCAGCTGCCCCATGTCATGTGACTTGTGCCTGCACTTCAGGAGAGAAATACTTTCTGGCAGGCTGCTGTTTTTCCTTCTCAATGTAACTGAATGTGTCTCAGTGGGACATGGGTTTTTACTATTGAGTGTTGTTCTTAGATCTACCAGGCAGCTGTTATCTTGTGTTAGGGAGCTGTTATCTGGTTACCTTCCCATTGTTCTTTTGTTTGGCTGCTGGGGGGGAAAAGGGAGGGGGGTGATATCACTCCAATTTGCAGTACAGCAGTAAAGAGTGATTGAAATTTATCAGAGCACAAGTCACATGACTTGGGGCAGCTGGGAAATTGACAAAATGTCTAGCCCCATGTCAGATTTCAAAATTGAATATAAAAAAATCTGTTTGCTCTTTTGAGAAATGGATTTCAGAGCAGAATTCTGCTGGAGCAGCACTATTAACTGATTCATTTTGAAAAAAAAATTTTTTCCCATGACAGTATCCCTTTAAGTATAGTAAAGGAAGGGCCTAGAATTGTACTTTGATGGCAGTTGTCAATGTTCCCACTCTTGTGCACACACATATTTTCAGGCCAGTGCACACAACAGATATTGGTGAAAACACAAAATGTTGTATGAATTCTGACCTAAGCACATAGTTTTTAAAAACACAAAAGTTGAAAATGTCCCAACAAAATAATTTTTTTTTGCTCACATAGCCGAGAAGGAATTGGAGGGAACATTGGTGGTCGTCACCTTTTCTCCTGTACAAACAGATTAAAGGAGCTGGATGGTGATGTATGGGAGGGAGCAGGGGCCAGAAGAGGTGGAGCAGAGGTGAGATGGAGAAGGGACAGATTAGGAGAGATTTAGTGGCATGTGCATTGCCCGCAAATTTGTAATACTGGCAGCTGAATCTGGGCTATGCTGGTGTTTTATTGGCTAGGCTGGTCAAATACCAGCCAGGTGCCAATCCTAAGTGTGATGGGCCACTACAATTTTTTTGCATCTTAGTACCTGGCAGCAAAACAAACCCCTGTGCTACTAGGCCATACTATCTTTTGGCTTCCTGTAAAGAGATTATAACACAGTAGGATGACTATAGGAGATAATAAGAAAGGTTCTGGTTTGGAGCATGAGTAATAATGGTAGGCATGGCACCTAATAAGGGCCGCCCCCTGGGATCCTACCATTCACGGTGCACACAAACAAACCAAGGTCACATGAGCCAATTAACAGGCAAAATTCTGTCCACACTTCTTCCTGTTCCAGTTAGAGCTGCAGTATATCTGGTCATGTAATCTCTGAGGCAGCACAAAATTGTGGGCCAAGGTATGAGATGTAAAAGGACAATATTTACTGATATCTATATTCCAGTTTGGTAGGATTGATAGGTTGGTTAATATGATCTAAACTGTTGGTTAAGTATTTGTTCTGGGAGTAAAGTTTTCCTTTAATGCCTTTAAGAGGGGCCGTTTGACTTCTTGAACAAGGATAATATCCAAAGCTATTGTGATCTTAAGATCTACAGTTAGTATAGTTATTGGTGTAATTAGTTTATATATGTGAGAGAATAGATAGGTCTGTATGTGTATAAACAGTATGTGCACTGGGGTTCGTTTGCAGGCCCGGATTTGTGGAAAGGCTACCTAGGCCCGGGCCTAGGGAGGCAGGATTTTATGGGGGGGGCATGCTGCCCAACCACATCCTTATTGGTCCAGGTGATGAAAATTTGCACGAACAAAGGGGAGGGGACAGGGGCGACAAATGGCAGTGGGCCTAGGGGCGCCCACTATGTAAATCTGACCCTGTTTGTTTGACGGGGTTCAACTTGATGGACTTTTTGGCCTTTTTTCAACCCCAATAACTTTAACTCTAATTAACAATTATTTAATTAACAATTAACTATAGACACTGGTAGATCCTACCAGCAGATCCACCAGTGGTTACTGATATGCAAGGAGACTTGGTTGCAAGATCATATATATATATTAGCCAGTCTGTTCCATTGTTTTCTTTCACATTTGGCCCGACCCTTCAGAACAAAAGCATGTGCAGTGAATGTTCATTTAACAATGATTTCCTGATTGTGCCATCCACTAAAATTTCTAAACCTGTCCAGACTATTGGGACAATGTGGTTGGAATGTTCTTAAATTTTATAATCATTTGCACCCAATCACCTACAACCAGTCGTTTCACATGACGAAATCTTGCTGTGTTTGGCCACCTCGTTGGAGCCTCTAGCTGCTCTGCTAACTAGGGATGCACTGAACCCTGCTAATCAGGGGGTAAGCAGAATCCTCTTCCCTGGATTCAGGCAGATATCAAACTGAATCCAAATCCTGGTGTGTCCAGAAATTGATTGAGGCAAGCTAAAATTGTTGATGAATAAGTGATGGACTCCAGACAATTGGATTCGGCCAAAGCCAAATCCTGATAAAAAGAGTCTCAAATTTGGCTAAATCCCAAATGGAATCCTGGATTCAGTGCATCCCTACTACTAACTATCCATTTTGCAAGGATTGCGTTGGAGTGTTGTTGTGGTCTTCGTCTGATAGGTCCCCAATCAAATTGTTGACCCCTGGGCACCTATGCAGGCCCTGTTATGGGCCCTCTCTCTCTCTCTCTCTCTCTCTCTCTCTCTCTCTCTCTCTCTCTCTCTCTCTCTCTCTCTCTCTCTATCTCTATCTCTGGTGCTACAGATATAAATGTAAATTTATTTATATGTAAATAATATAGTGAATAAAGTTCCCTCTATTATAAAATATAAATATACTGTATAGAGAGAGAGAGACAGACGCAAAGTACCCGCACTCTGTTTCCGACTTCCACTTCTAATTGTTCATGGAACTCTCAGGTAACTTCTAACATCCTCATATTTTCTAACAAAGGGTACTTTATTTATTATAATACACAAGTTTTAGTGAGTCATGTGATAAAAATGACATCACTAAGCTCCATTTATAACTGATGACATCACTGATTATGATGATACAATTAACAGAATATTCATGGCTTTTATGTATTAAATAGCAATAAAGTTCCTAGCAAGGACCTGAAGTAGTAAAGAGCCACCTCGACAATGTAAATTCTTCACTGCGCTTTCCAAAATCCTTCTCTATACCAGTTGCCTCTCACCTACAGCTCCAAGTCAATGGGGCAAAATGAGGATTTTGGGAATTTCTGGAGAATAAAGTAGCAGTCTGGGAGTGTTTTGTTAGTCACCTCCGTGTAGCACAAAACAGCTGTGACCTGGGAGGAGGCACAGAAGAGCAAATAGCTATGGGGTGTATAAAGGGTGCAGAGAATTCTATCCCCTGGGGCAGGTCTGTGAGTAAGATCTTCTTCTCTGCGCTAGAAGGGACCTCTATATAAGGGCATTGTGTGTGTCTCAATTAAACAACTCACTAAGGAAATGGCAAGAGGGATATGGGTGTTTGTTTCCTTTGTTGATATCCATTTCCTTAGTATTAATCACAATTCCTGCTCTGGCACTGACGTTTGATTGCAGCTACGAGGGTGAGTGGGTGCCCAGGGAGCTGGGACAGATACAAGACTATGGGGTTATCCTGCTGCAGAGAAATGATAGGGGCAGATACCAGACAATGGGGTTTATCCTCCTACAGGGAGCTGATAGGGACAGATAAGTGACTGCAGGGGTTACCCTACTTTAAAGAGAAGATAGGGCAAACACAAGACTGTGGGGTTATCCTGCTGCAGGGAACTCATAGGTGCAGATACGAGACATTGGAGTTATCCTGCTGCAAAGTGATGATGGGGCAGATACGAGACAGTGGGGTTATCCTGCTGCAAGGAGATGATGGGGCAGATATAAAACAGTGGGGTTATCCTGCTGCAAAGTGATGAAAGGGGCACACACAAGACAGTAGAGTTATCCTGCTGCAAGGAGATGATGGGGCAGATACAAGACAGTGGAGTTATCCTGCTGCAAGTAGATGATAGGGCAGATACAAGACTGTGCAGTTATCCTGCTGCAAGGAGATGATAGGGCAGATACAAGACTGTGGAGTTATCCTGCTGCAAGGAGATGGTAGGGGCAGATAAAAGACAGTGGAGTTATCCTGCTGCAAGGAGATGATGGGGCAGATACAAGACAGTGGAGTTATCCTGCTGCAAGTAGATGATAGGGCAGATACAAGACTGTGCAGTTATCCTGCTGCAAGTAGATGATAGGGCAGATACAAGACTGTGCAGTTATCCTGCTGCAAGGAGATGATGGGGCAGATACAAGACAGTGGAGTTATCCTGCTGCAAGGAGATGGTAGGGGCAGATAAAAGACAGTGGAGTTATCCTGCTGCAAGGAGATGGTAGGGGCAGATAAAAGACAGTGGAGTTATCCTGCTGCAAGGAGATGGTAGGGGCAGATATGAGATTGTGGGGTAATTCTGTGAACTGATAATATGAAACTGGGGGTTATCCTGCTACAGGAGGATGATAGAGAGGGGCAAAATGGAGACAGAGATTAATCTACTGCAGGGAAATGACAAAATGCAGTGTGGAAGTAGATAGATAATTCCTGTTGAAAGAGACGGGCAGCTATGGGTGGGCTTCATTCTGATGATGGAGAGAGGAGCTAACTGCACTGGGCTACAGGACTATAGGGTATAGGATACATAATAGAGTCGCACAAAGCACATAGAATATACATGTATAATGCTGGGTCTGCCAGTTCTCGGGGGGAGGGGTTATGTCCCTTTAACCTATTTATTAAAGGGCAACTCCACCCAAAAACAATATTTGTGTCTTATAAAAGAAAACATCACACTAAGCAACTTCCCAATATACATCCATTCCACACTCTCACTGGTTTTAAAGGTTTTCTGTAAATACTGAAAGGTGTTTAGGCTTCTCCTTAATTCCCTCCTCCTCTTTCCCTGACTACTCCCACCATTGCAACACTGTCTCCTCATCCAGCTCTCCTCCAGCCAAGACTCCAATTCCCACAATGCCTTGCATGTTCTGGGACAAACAGTACCAAGCAACAGAAGTGCGCAAGGCCTTGTGGGACTTGGAGGAGAACCGGCCGTCGCCACATTGTTTTTATGTCGAATAATGAACGTATATTGGGAAGGTGCTTAGAATCACAATTTCTTTCATTTATGGAAACCCACGCTCTTTTAAGATATATTTGGTGTCTTCATCCTTAAGCTGGTCATAGACGCAAAGATGTGATCGTATGAATTGAGGATTTGTACGATTGTCGGACTGTGTGAGGAGAGTCCCAACATTTTTCGTCCGTCGGAGATCGGTGGTTTGGCCGATCGGACAGGTTAAAAGTTTTGTCGGCTGTGGGTAATATCTTTATATTTTTGCGTCTATGGCCAGCTTTAGGGCAGAGACACATGGGAAGATTCGGGGAGATTTAGTCACCCAGCGACTAATCGCCTCTTCTTTTTGGCAACTAATTGCCTCTTCTTTGGGGCGACTAATCTCTTCCCGAAAAGCCTTCCCGTTGGCTAGAATCTAAATCGCCAGCAAGATGGCACTTGGAGCACTTCGTTTTGTTGTCTCACGAGGAAACTTCAGTCGACTTCGGAAAACAAAGCGATCCGAGTGCCATCCCGCCAGTGATTTAGATTCTAGCCAGCGGGAAGGCTTTTCAGGGAGATTAGTCGCCCGAAGAAGAGGCGATTAGTCGCCGGGAGACTAAATCTCCCTGAACCGCGTGTCTCTGCCCTTATGGTCCCTGGACACGTGATTACAGGCAAGACAGGGGGGCTTGTAAGCAGAAAGGTCAGCAGGAAACCCCAAATATGTTACGTTTCCCCCCTCAAAACCATAATGAGCAGCTCTCAGATATCCTTTAAGTTAATAAACCTCTAGCAGTGCTGCTGCGTGATTTCTAATGACACCTTAGTGCCACTTCCCCTTTATAAGTAGCTGAATGGAGGGTTTAGGCTGGGTGTGCGGAACACTCCCATTTGCACTGACTAATACCCTGTGTGGCTACAAGTCTATCATTCTCACATTTCAGTCCTCACGGGGGATCAAGCCTTTCCAGAAGTGCCTTTACATATGCTAAGGTGGGGGGAGGCCTGAGTGCTAGGGGGCAGGCGGCAACTATCCTCAGCACAACGTGGGGCTACTAACTGCCAGCAAATATCCTCAGCACAACGTTTGGTTACTAACTGCCAGCAAATATCCTCAGCACAACGTGGGGCTACTAACTGCCAGCCTGTTCCTCCTGTGCCAACAAAGGACCGGAGCTGGAGGCAGCAGAAAGGGAAGATAGAGTGGGTAAGTGCAAGATTTTTGTGATTCAATGTAAATGCACTGGGGAGGGCTCCTCTCTCCAAGTAAATGTGTCTGTCTCAGTGCTCAGGAATGTGTCTCTATGTTCTTGGACTCATTTAGACCCTCGACAGGCTGCAGGGGGGCGCACAAAGCAGAGGAGTAGATCCATAATGCAGAGTGCAAGACAACGCACTTTTAGGCAACTTTCATAATGCATGCATATAATTGCTTCTCTGGTTCTAAAGTCACTTGTAAATGTAATTGGCTTTGTGCTTTTGACTCCAAACACCATGTGGCGAGGCAGCTAAATTAACATACCTGAAGGAGAACTGACTCCTGTTACACTGCTTTAAGTTAAGAGAACATAAAGGATAAACCAATAGTGATGGGCGCATTTCCAGCGAAATTAGCGGGAAACTCACGAAAAGCATTGAAGTCAATGGGCGTCAAAATTATTTTGACGCGCGTCAATTTAGACGCCCAAGACAATTTTTATACTTGCGCCTATTTTGTACCAATGCATTAAAGTTTTTAAATCAGAAATTATTATGGGTGCGACTATTCTGACGTACAGCCAAATTCTTTTCATGCGCCGGATTTTTCACAGGCAGAATTTCCGCTGCTGTTTCGTGAATTTATTCACCAGCGGCGAAACTCTGAAATTCCCAGCGAATTCGCCCCCTGGTGAATTTATTCGCCCATCACTATAAACCAACACAAATAATCATTTACACATAAACCAGAATTGTGCAACGGATGCATACTGGCTTAAAATGCTTTCTAATGCAATTAGTAGTATAGTCATATTTATTGTCATCTCCTCTGCATACAAATAAGAAATACATACATAATGAGACGAAATTGCAATGTCCCTATCCCGCCCCAGACCACATACATATTACATATACTGCCAAACAAACATATACTGTGTTAAAAAATCCAAAACATATTTCAGTGGACACTTTCAAGCCAAGAATATATAAATAAAATACAAAAAAAAAAGAAGAAAACCCATTTTTCTAACTCTTACTCCCACATTTTTAACACACGAGTATTTTTTGTGCCATTTATTTGTGTAATCACAACTTATCTCAAATCTACTACCAACCTTACTATAAAGTAGGGATGCGCCGAATCCAGGATTCGGTTCGGGATTCGGCCAGTAATCGATCTTTTTCAGCAGGATTCAGATTCAGCCGAATCCTTGAGCCTGGCCGAACCGAATCCTAATTTGCATAT
Organism: Xenopus laevis; assembly: GCF_017654675.1. Classification (NCBI taxonomy): domain Eukaryota; kingdom Metazoa; phylum Chordata; class Amphibia; order Anura; family Pipidae; genus Xenopus; species Xenopus laevis. The sequence continues at coordinate 122,342,248 of NC_054376.1, forward strand.
GTAAATGAGGGGGGCGGGTAGGGAAATCACGTGACTTTCCGTCACAAAAGAAGAATTTTTTCCACTTTTTCCTTTCCTGCCCTTAATTTGCATGTGCAAATTAGGAGTCGATTCGGTATTAGACCGAATCTTTCACCAAGGATTCAGCTGAATCCCAATTAGTGGATTCGGTGCATCCCTACTATAAAGTACAATAACTATGCCTGATTGTACCTAATACAAGGTACTATTTTTGTGCCTATAACCATAATTCACATTCTATTTTATTCACATCTATTTTTTATTTCCATCATGATGTTGTGCAATAAAGTGCATATCTGTCACCTCCTCTCTCAACCAATAATAAAGTGCATTTATTGTGCACAACCCACAGTATGTGCAATGTAAGCAAACCCAACCCTAATGATCCACCTTCAACTCCCATGTGCAACCCCATTATATCGAGTCTATGAGGGACAGGATTAAAAACAGAAACCTAAAAACATTGAATTTCTATAAAAAGACCCGCAAGTTACCCGCAATTTTAAGAGAGCAATTGCTCATTTAAAACTCTTACAGCTTGAGGGAGAAAACTGTTATTATTTATTTTTAATTGGGTGAAGCATTGGTGCCTGCAGAAAATGTTTCAGGGGGTGGGGGTAGGTAAGCTAATATCACATAGGGAAGCATCTCATTAAAGATGAACCAATTCATGATAATGCAGAAGATAACCTGATTAAGGCCTAGGGGTGGGAAGTATAAAAAAGCATTTGCATTGTTGGGAATTCAATTTACCTGCAATTTCTTGGAACTAGCTAATCAGGGTGGAGCAATTGCCCTCTCTTGCCCCCTTCTGCAGACACCCATGGGGTGAGGATACCCTTTAATTACTGCTATGACATAGGGCTCTGGGGCTGCATCTAGGGCAGTGGTCCCCAACCAGAGGCTCATGAGCAACACGTTGGTCACCAACCCCTTGGATGTTGAGCTTATTTATAATTTCTTTTATTGGGGACAAATTGTGTTCGCATAAATAACTGTACTGCTAAAAGGAGCCTCCTGTAGGCTGCCAGTCAATATAAGGGCTACCAAATAGCCAATCACAGCCCTTATTTGGCACACTTGTGGCAAAAGTTGGGGACCTCTGTTCTAGGGCATCAAGTACCCTGTGATAATCCTGGACTTGGAGGGGTAGGGGCTTGCTGGAGGAAAAGCTGAAGGTAACATATGGTTGGACAGGGGGGCTGGGTGTGAGTAGGGGCACGGCACTTTTATTAGGGGCTGGATTTCACTTCAGTGAAGCTTTACTCCTGGTATTTACCATTAAGCTGCTAAAGTGCTAAGATGATTGGTTTATGGCAGGCCACAAACATCCCATAACCCCAGGAGAAAGCAACAAAGCCCTTATTGGAGGGAGAGAGTTATTGAAGAAGTGTCACTTGGTTCCCCATATTTACACAGAGGGGGCAATTATCTCATCATGTTAATCCGGCCACATGTCTGGCTTCTCATTCTTCTCCTAGGAGAATTCTAGTATTTGCCTATAGGTTTGGCCAGATATCTGGCGTAGGACTTGCCAGATATGGGATGACTTTGACGTAGTTGTTCAGCTTAAATATATTGCAATATATGGACAAACAATCCCTGTTTTGTTTAAAGGGTAAGGCATTTTTCAGTAGCAGTATGCACAAAATGTCTCTGTCTTAAATATATTGATAATGGGTTGAATGCAGAGGACTCTTGTATTTGGCTATAGATTTCTAGCCACGTGCACAGGCAGAGAACAAATAGGTGCTGGCACCCATATAGAGGCATCATCAAAAGAATATAGGCAGGATGAGTGTGGTCGTGGGGCTCACGAAGAAAAACTTTCCAAATTGTTAAAATGTTTCCACGTTTATTTAGTTGTTTAGAAGCAGATTTCAACCCCAAAATAAATTCTTGCCCAGGATAGAAAATCTAATTTTAAGCAACTTTCCGGTAAACATTCATTGAGAATGGTCGGTGTTGTTATTGGAATCAGCGCCTGTCCCTTTCTGTCCTGACTCTTTAAACAATGTAACAGAATTCGGCCTTGTGTGATTCTTCATGGGTCTGATAGTCAGCCAGCTTCTGCTTTCTTGTCTCTAAAAACAAGGGACAGCTATTATCATCAGCAGCTCCAGTATTATCTGTACATCATAGGTTTATTTTGCTGTCGCTTGGGTTTTCTCAGCTCTCTCAGTTTATTTCCCACCACACAATACTTATCTGATATATCGGTGACCTAACTAGAGACTTACACGCTTACATTTCCAAACAATGTCACTGAACCACATAGACAACTCCCTGCTGCAGCAATAGGCTTCTGATAAGGACAGGAACTGATGCAGCAGCACCTACAATACTTGTGTGTGGTGTTTGAACCTGAACTTCTACGGAACTGTATGTGCCTGTTTCATCTTATGTTGGGGCCACACAAGCAAATAAGATAAAAGAGCATGTGTGTGATATGTGGACGTGGTGAAAATAGTGAGGGCTCTGGGTCAAGTAGTTTTGCCTTGGGTGCCATGGTTTCCTTGGGAAATGTTTTGGTAACTAGTTGTTCCCTCTTCCCATCACCAGTGTAACTAAGTATGGAATACCATTCTCAACAAGATCAAGAATTAGGCCTTGTGACCATGTCCATGAGTTCCAAATATCTCTGCATCTATAGAGCAAGCACATCATCGATGTATTTGTACCAATATCTGTTGTGCTTACCCAATGACCCATCTTAGTACAGTAGAACTCCAATTTTACGTACCCTTATTTTACATTTTCCCAGAATTAAGCTTTGTGATCATGTCCGTGAGGTCCAAACATCGCTCCCTCCATAGAGCAAGCACATCATCAATGTATCTGTAGATCAAGCAAATCGTCAATGTATCCGTACCAAGATCTGCTGTGCTTACCCAATGACTCATCTTCATACAGTAGAACCCCAATTTTATACACCCTTATTTTACATTTTCCCAGAATTAAGCTTTATGATCATGTCCGTGAGGTCCAAACATCGCTCCCTCCATAGAGCAAGCACATCATCAATGTATCCGTAGATCAAGCAAATCATCAATGTATCCGTACCAAGATCTGCTGTGCTTACCCAATGACGCATCTTTGTACAGTAGAACCCCAATTTTACACACCCTTATTTTACATTTTCCCAGATTTTACATTTTTCCACAGTCCATTCATGTTCTAATGCATTTCAATAGGAGTATTTTTCAGGTTTTAAGTTTTCCTGCATTTTAAGTCACTTTATCACCCTTGTCCCTTGCCAATTGCTCTATTTTTTAAAGTGGACCTGTCACCTACACGTACAAAGCTGAATAATGAAAGTTCTTTGCAAATTAAACATCAAACCTAAATAATTTTCTTCATTAAAACATCCATAACTGTTATTAAGGTGTTCAAATATCTGAGCTGTCAATCAAAAAATACCTGCCCCACCTCTATGTCTGAGGCACAGAGGTGGAGCAATCAATTACTTTCACTTTCCATTTAGCAATTACAAGATGTCATTCCCCACATTCCCCATTCCCTCCCCACACTCTATAATTGTGTAGGGCACTGTGCATGGGCTTTAGTTCCCTCATTCTGGAGCATACACAAGACACAAGATTCAGAAAACTGAAGGAAACTAAATTTAAATAAATATAGTGTTAGTAAAGTTTTTTTTGCTCAACTAAAATTATAGAAAATAATTTGGAATTATTTCTTAGGGTGACAGGTCCCCTTTAAGCAAAAACCCTTTTACTTTTAGTGTTTAGACTTTTGAAACTTGTGACAAGGTTTCTGCAGGAACCGGCAAGAATGAGTTAGGGTCTGGGGCACAAGACTAAATCAGGAGAGGCAGACTTTCAAATAACTGTCCCCATAGATGTCAGACTTGCAGGTGTATAACTGCCAGACTGTAATCTGTTTTGAAATATTGGAATACAATCAGCTTTCCTCCAATCCATAGGTACCATAACAGATGAAAGTGAGTCTAAAAGTATCTAAAACTGAACCAAGCCCTCTATGTACCCAGGGATAAATTTGATCATGCCCCAGGCCCTTGTTTTCATTAACTTTCCTTTAACATTTAAAGGGATTCTGTCATTATTTTCATGGTGTGTGTCTTTATTTCTCAATTCCACTGTTTACAATAATTCACTCTACCATGTAAAATGTCATTCCTAACCCAACAAGTTTATTTTTTATTTGTAATATTGGTGTGTAGTCAGCCATCTCAGGTCAGTGGGACATATTTCTTTTGTACTATTGAGTGTTGTTCTATCTACCAGGGAGCTGTTATCTGGTAACCTTCCTATTGTTCTGCTGATGGGCTGCTGGGGGGGATATCACTCCAACTTGCAGTACAGCAGTAAAGAGTGACTGAAGTTTATCAGAGCACAGGTCACATGACTGGGGGCACCTGGGAAACTGACAATATGTCTAGATTTCAAAATTAAATACAAAAAAAAATCTGTTTGCTCTTTTGAAAACAGATTTCAGTGCAGAAGTCTACTGGAGCAGCACTATTAACTGCTGCATTTTGAAAAAAAACCAAAAACATGTTTTTCCATCTCCCAAGAGCAGCAAGAATAATTATGGAGGTTTCTGATAGTTGTAGTTTAGAAAAATGTGTCAATCCAAGGTTAGGAAACTGGAAGGAGAATGTAAGTTGTCTAAGCACAAAACCAGCAAGTAGGGCAGGAAAGTAGTGATGGAAGCACATATGTATGGAGGCCAGCTCTGTTTAGCTTACTCACTAAGCATTCTAAAGGATGCCAGCAATAATACCTCAAATAAACATAAATTCTTCCAATGAATTATTATCCTAACATCTTATTTCTGAATGCAGGAACAAGCATCATCCACCAAGCCCTCATCCAAAATAACTTGAAGAATGGCTTCCATCACCTGCAACAATTCCTTTGCTGATGTCCAGACTAAGTTTCTTGCTCCAATGTATGGAGTGGAGTTCGTGGTGTCCATGATTGGTAATAGCCTTGCCATCTGGCTCCTTGGGCCTGGGGGCTCAAAGAATCCCCACGCAGGCATCATCTTCTCTCTGAACCTTGCAGTGAGCGACCTCTTCTATTCCCTGTCCCTGCCACTGCTGGTGGCTTATTATATCATGAACAAGAACTGGGTGTTTGGTTCTGCCATATGCAAAGTGGAACGTTTCATCTTCAACTGCAATCTGTATGGAAGTATCTTCTTCATCACCTGCATCAGTGCCAACCGCTGCCTAGGAATTGTCTTCCCATTTTATACCAGAGGTAGAGTGAAGAGCAAGCATGCCAAGCTGGTCAGTGTGGGAATATGGGTGCTGGTAGCTTCCATCTCTGCCCCTGTCTTCTTCTTCTCAAAGTTGCAAGGGGAACATAACAATACAGAATGTATAGGAACAGCGGTTCATACTGAGCTGCCCTCTTACTTTCCTTATAGCCTCTTCCTGGCTGGCTTTGGTTGTGCTCTTCCATTCCTGATCACCTTCTTGTCCTACATTGGAATAGCCAAGGCTGTATGGAAAAGCCATGGGTTAGAACCCCGTGAGAAAAGAAAAGTGGTGACTCTGGTGTGTGTGGTTGTGCTACTCTACACCATCTCCTTTGTGCCCTATCACATTCTGAGGAATCTCAACCTGAGGAATCGCATGGCTCCATCAGATTGCAAGTGGTCTCTAAAGATTCATTCTGCCTTCCAGGTGGCTAAAGCTCTTGTTTCTTTGAATCCCTGTATCCACCCGCTGCTCTACACAGCTGTGATAGACAATGTCAGGGCCAAACTTGGCTGCTACACGGAGAGCCAAGATATGAAGACCCAAGAAGAAACTAGACTTTCAACCCTATGAAGTCCTAATAAAAACATGATACAACACAGTGCCTAAAATTATAGACTGAATAGATGAAGAACATGCGAGACCCATTGTACAGAACAGGAAAGAGCTCTGCTGAAATTGCAGAAGTTTCAGGACTCCATTGGGAAATGTCCTTCAGAACCCAAGGGCAGAACTGGAAGAGTTCAGTAACTGTCAAACGTTTACAAACTGGCAAAAGAGTAAAAACTCACATGGACTATAATTTATAAATGTGTATATTATCTATATTCGAATGTGCTGCGTGTTATTCTTTCTGTAGCTTTTTTTGAATACTATAGAATTTTGTATTTCCTTTATGTCCTTGTATCAAACTGGTCCTCTTGATGTTTTCTTTGGATAGAAATTTACATCTAAAATTCATTGCAACCAATCACTTTGGGCCATTGATGAGCTGACCTTTTGGTGAGATATTTAAACCGTTCTGCGTGGCTTCCACCCAAATTGTACAAAGAATATTCCAGGGTAATAAAGAAGGATGGGGATCTTCTTACATCTAAGGTCAACGTCCTTTTGGATAAGAGGCGCCTATAAAATGCTCTTGCCACTAGGATGATATTGTACCGGCCTGACCTGGCTGAGAATATTGATGGTTGATGTTATTTATTCGAAGGAGACATCAAGACGACATTAACCCAACTCTTAAGAACCCCTGGTCATTCCCAACTATCTGCTCCAATTTCTTTCCTAGGACTCTCCATCTCCTTTTCACAGTTGTGGTCAAGGCTGCTCACTTAGTTACTAAATTCCCCCAAAATAAAAACTGACATTTTGGCCACGCCCTATTCTGCTCAGTCACGCTCACCCAAAAAGCGTTGCAGACATGTATTTACATATAAGATATCTCTGCCCTTTTAGTCTGTTAAAGTGGACCTGAGACCCAGACATAAACAGCTGTATAATGAAAGTCCTTTGCAAATTAAACATGAAATCCAAGTTCTTTTTTTCAATAAAACATCCATACTTGTTATAAAGGAGTTGAAATATCTGAGCTGTCAATCATATATTGCCTGCCCTGCCTCTATGTCTCAGGAACAGAGGCGGGACAGGCAGTTACTTTCACTTTAAAGTCATCACTTACCAGTGTCGGACTGGCCCGGCGGGAAACCGGGAAAAAACCCGGTGGGCCCCGACCCCTAATGGGCCCCCGCCGGGCCAGTCCCCCGTCCCGATCATACTTTAAAGAAAAAAATGTTTTTCTATGTGCCGCGCAGCGCCATTTGCGCATGCGCGCGGCACCTTTCAGTGAGAAGCGGCGCCTACACGCAGGCGCAATGTAGGTTGACAATCCACATAGAGGCGACTAAATGGCCAATCACAGCACTTGTTTGTCACCCCAAGAACTGTTTCATGCTCGTGTTGCTCCCCAACTCCTTTTACTTCTGAATGTTGCTCACGGGTTCAAAAGGTGGGGATCCCGGCTCTACATCATACTAAATGTTAATTTAAAGGGAAACAATTTCTTTAATTCTTGTAGCTTTACTGGAGTGTCTATGGTATGATGAGGATAGAGCTAATTGCCCTCTCTCATGTGTATTAAAGGAGAACTAAAGAAGTAGCTAGAAATGTTGTACATTATGTTTTGTGCTTCTGTACTAGGGATGTAGCGAACTGTTCTGCTGCGAACTAGTTCGCGCGAACTTCGACCGTTCGCGTCCGCCGAATGTTCGCGAACGTTTGGGAACGTTCGCATTTTGAGTTCGCGTTCGATTCGAATACAAGTCGTTCGACCATTCGACCATTCGAATTCCTTCGACCGCTAAAAATCGAACGATTTCCATTCTTTCGAACGATTGTAAGCATTCGATCGAATGAAAAGCATTCGATCGAATGGCTTCGATCATTCGATTCGAATGGCTTCGATCATTCGATTCGAATGAAAATCCTTCGATCGAATGATTAAAATCCTTCGATCGTTCGAATCGAACGATTTTAGCGGGTGTTCGAAGTTCGCGAACTGTCCGCGAACGTTCGCATTTTTTGCCGGTGTTCGCGAACGGCGTTCGCGAACACCAAATCGGCAGTTCGCTACATCCCTATTCTGTACCAGCCCAAGGCAACCACAGCCCTTCAGCAGTAAAGATCTGTGTCTCCAAAGATGCCCCAGTAGCTCCCCATCTTCTTTTCTGCTGATTCACTGCACATGCTCTGTGCTGCTGTCACTTACTGAGCTTAGGGACCCACTCACAATATACAGGACACATAGAATAGAAATGTCACAATATAATTTACTGGAATATATGACATATGGCAACATAGTATTTAATACTTCAACATGAAGTGCAAAGAGAGCTGATATTGAACCATTGTCCACCCCTCCTCCTGAACATCTGCACATTATCTGACTTACTCCCTGCGGTGCAACTTGTAATGGGATCCCTTAGACTGCACCAAACCTTGTTTGTGTTCAAATCACAGCAGGGTTTCATGCAACTAGGGTTGCCACCTTTTCTAGTAAAAAAATACCGGTCTTAGCCCCGCCCAAAGATCCACCCCCAATCCCACCCAAAGCCACACCCCCAATCCCACCCAAAGCCACACCCCCAATCCCACCCAAAGCCTAGCTGTGGGCTGTGCTGTCAGTTTGCCAGGCAATTCCGAGACCGCACAGTCCCCTGCTCTTCTGCTGTTTATGTCAGCACGATCCCCCTGCACATGGTAACTCCGCCCACAAATTGCTGCACGTGCGGTTGTGACGTCACAACATCACATAAGCGCCGTGACGTCCCAGGCGCCACAGCAAGTTTAGCTGGGGAGGAGGGAGCAGCAAAGCTGCTATGGCCATTTCTCCCTTCAGAATTTTGCCAGCCTTGTAATTGTCTGTATTTCTTCAATACCGGCAACCGCCTTGAATCCTGATTTTCCGGCTGGGCTGGTTAAATACCGGCTGGGTGGCAACCCTACATGCAACCCACTCTAATCTTACACCCCCAAGCTAAAGCTGGCCATAGACGTGCAGATTTTAGCCTCTTATCTTAAAGCCCCATCTCCAGACCTGCCACTAACCATTCAGATTAAAGGGAAACGATCACAAAAATGTAATATAAGCTTCAGCATACTGAAATAAGAAACTTTCTAAATATAATCAATTAAATATTCATTATTTCTACAATAATCAAGTTCATATTCACTATTCCTCTCTGAGCATCTGTTTCTCTTCATTCTGTCTTCATGCAGCAGTTGGGTGTCAGATATTCATTGACAGTTAGATCCAATATATCTTATAGGGGGGCTCCTTTCCTAGCAGATGTATTAGAGCTCACTCAAATAACTGATTCCAGTACAAACAAAATCTAACAAAATAATTGCCTTTTGCACAAATCCTGCATGTAGAGAGACAGTGGGGCTCATTTATCAACACTGGGCAAATTTGCCCATGGGCAGTTCTATAGCAACCAATCAGTGATTAGCTTTTTGAAGCCAGCTGCTAGTAGAACACTGATTGCAGCAATTTGATTGGTTGATAGGCACATTTGCCCAGTGTTGATAAATGACCCCCATGATGTCTGAGCTCCAATACAAAAGGAGCCCCCCTATAAGATATATTGGATCTACAGCTGGCCAGACATGAAGAGATCCAAACGAGCGGATCTTTCACCGACATGCCCACTTACGTCAGGGCTATATGAAGGTAATCGCACATTCACACAATCAGATGATGTTATGCGCGTGACAGCAATCGTACACAAGCGATATCCGACTAATAGTAGCGACAGTCTCCCATTGATATTGTCACACAGACAATACACGTAGAGAAATTATCATTAGCCATCAGAAATCTTCTAACCTGTCCCATCGACTAAACGACTGATCACCACAGTATAAAAAATATCAATCCACATGTGGTGCCTATTGTCTCATTCATTTGAAATCCCCCAAATAGTGGCACCTACTCACTTCCTTTCGGCCAACCAATGGAAATTCTCCATCAGCCGCTCTTTTCCTCAATCCACTGCACTGGCCGCACGTGCCCAAAATGGTCAGGTAGCAAGTGGCCAAATGTGAGCCTGCATAGCCACCTTCACTTATGTCTCACTTCAAAAAGCTTCTACTAGAAGTGCAGAATATGCTGGAACTTGTTCTAAAGAACGGTCGGTTGCTTAAAGTGACAAAGCTGGAAAAAAAGTAAATTGTTGGAAAAAGAATGTGCACCAATAAAGACAGGCCTTCTGTCTTACACCTGATACACCATATGAACCTGAAACAACCAAAATATAGACCTGGAGGAATCCATAGGACACCCCTAAAAAAATAGCAGAAAATTGATGTTACATCTGTCCTAGAACTAAAGCAATAAAAACAACGCGAGATTTGCGGTTTTATAACAGTAATGATCGAGGCCCACAGCAGTTGCCATCTTTTGATTTTTTCAGGCATCTTTTGAGTGTCAGTGACACTGCACATGCTCAGTGAGCTCGGAGCTGCTGTTGGGAAGCTGAACTATATATATATATATATAAAACAAGGGAAAGTTGTGCTCACCACTAATTTTTAAACCCATTAGGCGGGGGTGCAACGAGGCTGTGACCACAAAATACATATAGACAAATACAAGAAAGGAAGGGAAGGAACTGATGAAGGTTCTGAGATAGAACCGAAACGTTGGATTAATAAACCTGCTTTAGTTTATCAATTTTGTTTGATTTACTATACTGGGAGTGCTGTCACCAGAATATTTTTACATATATATATATATATATATAGTAAATGGACCCGCACTCCAATGTTTTCGTGAAGAAAAGTGATAAACTTTATTCACAGATGCATATCCAACGTTTCGCTCCACACTGGGACCTTTTTCAAGGATAAATGGCAAGTGTACAGACAAGTGGTTAAATCCCTTTTGAAATTGGCGCCAAGTATAACGTCATAGATAGGAAAAACCATCGTAAACTCTCTAAACATTCCTCGTATAGTGGTAAATACAAAAAAATGTAATACATACAATTCACCACTGGGTGTCACCATTGTGTCGATGGTGGTAGTGTTCAAATGAAACAAAAGTGTCCATTCAAGAAGTATTCATGAACAATCTGCAAGATGATACAAATGTATTATTGTGTTGCGAGTTTCAGGCAAATACAAAGAATACAAATTTAACTCATGTTCAATCCTATTGCATTAATGCTAAATGTCTATGTTCAACAAAAAATTGCTGCATACACAATAAAAACGTTTTTAATGTACAACCGCTCGTTGCTATGTGCAGGCCCGGATTTGTGGCAAGGCCACATAGGCCCGGGCCTAGGGCAGCGCAATTTCAGGGGTGGCCCAGCCGCATCAGTAACTAACACTGGAGACTCACGTCAGTCTCCAGTGCTGTTCCCAAGTGTTACACACTGAGGGGGAAGAGGACGGCACCAGGAAGGGGAGGGACATCGCTGGACAGGGGGAAACCGGAAGTGGAGGCGACAGTGCTGGACAGGGGGAAGCGAAGGGGACGGCACAGTGCTGTTCCCGAGTGTTAAGCTATGTGCATGCACAGAAAGCGGAAGGCCCTGGAAGGCAAGGGGACATCGCTGGACAGGGGAAGTGAAGGGGACGGCACTGGCAGGGGAGTGGGGTGATGAGTAGAGCCGGCCTAAGGTTGGAAAGTTTGTAAATCCGGGCCTGGCTGTGTGTCTATTTTCTATTTGCCCAGGCACGATGGTAACAGGAGAGACCTATTTAGGTAAGGAAACAGCCGAGTACCAATTGTCCATTAAGACCTTTAGGTGCCACACAGTCCAGCTCATGTATCCAAAACACTTCTCTTTGCAAGAGCGACTTATTGTTATCCCCCTCTTGCTCTGGCCGGTACCTGCTCGATTGGCACCTGAATGCTGCTGGGCTGTGTTTTACTTCTGCCCAGGGCCGGCCCACTAACTCTTGGGCAATGTCCTGCTTTTTACCTTTTGCTTTGTCTTCCCTTTCTGGGTCTGATGCAGCCCTGATGCTTGTTCTGTGCTTGTCTATTCACTCTTCAGCATTCTTGCCACAATAGATAAGCCCACAGGGACATTTCATTATATAAACCACAAACGTGCTCGTGCTTCTCATCCTGTGCCTAATGCCAGATCGTTTCGATTGACCCTAAATCATAATATTGACAATATGGAGTTTTTGGACATAACAGTTTATAAGGCTAATGATACCTTACAGACAAGTATCCACGTGAAGCCTACAGACAGGAATATATTACCAGAGCAATCACCCCAGGCACCTGTTAGACTCATTGCCAAAATCCCAGTTATTGAGGGTAATACAGATTGCCAGGGTGGAGGACATAGGCACAATGTGTAAAAAATTCCTGCTCAGGGGTTATCCAAGTGCTCTGATTGAGAATACAAAAAAGTGAGCATTGAGCCTTAATCGCAATGAAGTTCTTCTAGAGACCAGTACAACCAGTGGACGGAGTGTTGAAAAAGACATGTATTATGTGTGCCAGTATGGTGAGAGTTCCAAATTTACACGTGAACTGGTTAAAAGTGAGGACATGTTAGGTAAGAAATTATCACATAGACATAAGTTCAGTTAGCGATGGAGGAGCTCCCTAAAAGTGATTCTAAGTCCCTCGGAACACACAAACGCAGACCAGGTGTGTATAAATGCTCCAGATGCGGGATGTGCAGCAGCCTCATTTTGGGTGATCGTTTTTTGCACCCCACGCACAGGAAAACGATCTGGCATTAGGCACAGGATGAGAAGCACGAGCACGTTTGTGGTTTATATAATGAAATGTCCCTGTGGGCTAATCTATTGTGGCAAGACAGTCAGAATGCTGAAGAGTGAATAGACAAGCACAGAACAAGCATCAGGGCTGCATCAGACCCAGAAAGGGAAGACAAAGCAAAAGGTAAAAAGCAGGACATTGCCCAAGAGTTAGTGGGCCGGCCCTGGGCAGAAGTAAAACACAGCCCAGCAGCATTCAGGTGCCAATCGAGCAGGTACCGGCCAGAGCAAGAGGGGGATAACAATAAGTCGCTCTTGCAAAGAGAAGTGTTTTGGATACATGAGCTGGACTGTGTGGCACCTAAAGGTCTTAATGGACAATTGGTACTTGGCTGTTTCCTTACCTAAATAGGTCTCTCCTGTTACCATCGTGCCTGGGCAAATAGAAAATAGACACATAGCAACGAGCGGTTGTACATTAATAACGTTTTTATTGTGTATGCAGGAATTTTTTGTTGAACATAGACATTTAGCATTAATGCAATAGGATTGAACATGAGTTAAATTTGTATTTTTTGTATCTGCCTGAAACTCGCAACATAATAATACATTTGTATCATTTTGCAGATTGTTCATGAATACTTCTTGAATGGACACTTTTGTTTCATTTGAACACTACCACCATCGACACAATGGTGACACCCAGTGGTGAATTGTATGTATTACATTTTTTTGTATTTACCACTATACGAGGAATGTTTAGAGAGTTTACGATGGTTTTTCCTATCTATGACGTTATACTTGGCGCCAATTTCAAAAGGGATTTAACCACTTGTCTGTACACTTGCCATTTATCCTTGAAAAAGGTCCCAGTGTGGACCCAAACGTTGGATATGCATCTGTGAATAAAGTTCATCACTTTCTTCTGAAAACATTGGAGTGCGGGTCCATTTACTACTGTGTATCTAAAAACTTGACCAACGCACCCACTACTTAAAGGGATACTGTCATGGGAAAAATTTTTTTTCAAAATGAATCAGTTAATAGTGCTGCTCCAGCAGAATTCTGCACTGAAATCCATTTCTCAAAAGAGCAAACAGATTTTTTTATATTTAATTTTGAAATCTGACATGGGGCTAGACATATTGTCAATTTCCCAGCTGCCCCTGGTCATGTGACTTGTGCTCTGATAAACTTCACTCACTCTTTACTGCTGTACTGCAAGTTGGAGTGATATCAACCCCCTCCCTTTCCCCCCCAGCAGCCAAACAAAAGAACAATGGGAAGGTAACCAGATAGCAGCTCCCTAACACAAGATAACAGCTGCCTGGTAGATCTAAGAACAACACTCAATAGTAAAAACCCATGTCCCACTGAGACACATTCAGTTACATTGAGAAGGGAAAACAGCAGCCTGCCAGAAAGCATTTCTCTCCTAAAGTGCAGGCACAAGTCACATGACCAGGGGCAGCTGGGAAATTGACAAAAATGTCTAGCCCCATGTCAGATTTCAAAATTGAATATAAAAAAACCAGTTTGCTCTTTTGAGAAATGGATTTCAGTGCAGAATTCTGCTGGAGTAGCACTATTAACTGATGTGTTTTGAAAAAAACATGTTTTCCGATGACAGGATCCCTTTAAGAAATCCGGTAAGAGTGCGCTCACCAAATTGACCACGGGGAGCTACTGGGTGCATTTTTTTTGCCCAATTCTTTACCTTTAGTTCTCCTTTATTGTTTTTACTGTAAAAAAAAAAAAAAAAAGGAAAATGATCCAACAAAGCAGAACAGACTCCAGAATTAAAAACAGACCAGCCATGATTTAATTTTCAGTTCTTTTATTTGCTCTGCAATCGGACACAAGCCTATAAAATCCTCTGCCGCACAAGAAACTGCTCCCCATCAGTTGGTCGAGGGCCTGAGAATGACAAGAACACAGGTCAGCTGTTCAGAAGTACGTGAGATCATAATACCAAACATGTCTACTTCACTTATGAATCCCTGTACAGTATTTTATGGATAGAGTAGAATTTAGGGAATGTGCACACAGTAGATTAGGTGGCTCTCCTCCAAGGCCACATTTGTTTGTACCAGGAGTTGATTGAAGCTCCTCAGTCTCAAAGGAACTGAATTATAAAGTACTTTCTAACCCCACCTCATTATACAGCTAACGGTCAAAAGCAATTTTGGAGTCAGTCGCCAAAAATGTACCGTTTGCGACTCCTAATAACTTTAAAGTAACAGTTCCGTGTAACAATAAACTGGGTAAATAGATAGACGTGCAAAATTAATAATGTTTCTAATATAGTTAGTCAAAAATGTAATGTATAAAGACTGGAGTGACTGGATGTGTAACATAATAGCCAGAACACTACTTCCTGCTTTGCAGCTCTCTTGCTTTTCACTGATTTGTTACCAGGCAGTAACCAATCAGAGACTTGAGGGGGGGGGCACATTGGACATAACTGTTGCTTTTGAATCTGAGCTGAATGCGGAGGGTCAATTGCAAACTCACTGAATAGTTATGTCCCATGTGATGTCTATGGACACCTTCAGTTAATTTTGGATCTATGGCACTTAAGTGTTGAGCATAAATGGGCCCTATCACCCCTCCTTTCTTACATGTGCCTTCTGCTGCAAGTAAGATCTGGAGCATAAAGCCTCCCCTTCTTACCCTCAGCAGAGAAGGAGGGACATCATCAATAGTCAACAAGAATGAGTCAGAGCATGGGAGAGAATGCCAAAACAGGCTCAGAGTTTACTGAAACCCATAGTAACCAATCAGATATTTGCTTTGACTGCACATGTGACCTGCTGATTGGCTGCTATGGATAACAAGAAGCGGAGCAAGCTGATTACAGGTCTACATTATCACACGCGGAGTCAGTGCAGTCACAATACACTTACTTGGCCCATTCCACATTGAGAATAAGATGATCGTAACCAAAGCCAGAGACTCCTGCAATGGCGCGAGCAGCATCCTCTCTGCGGTGGAAACTGATGAAGGCAAAACCCTGGGAGAAAATAAAAAGATAAAGAAATTGAAGTTCAGTGGGACATCTATAACTCTATAACTATAAAATGGGCCCCTGGGCCGACTTTAAACAGCTGAAAACGCAACCAGGAAGGCAGAAAAAAAAATGGAAGCTGAACAGTTTGAAGGTCAAACTGATCTCAAGGAAGCTTTAGGGGAAGAATCTCAATAACTCACAAGGCTTAAAATAGTAACGACTATTGGATAAACATAAGAAACATCCACTATCATTTGCTGGCTTTTTTAGAACAATGATAGTTCCTGTAATAAATATATATATTTTGGGGATGCCCCGAAATCCACTATTTTGGATTCCGCCATATCCCAGAATCCTTTGTGAAAGATTCGACCGAATTCCAAACTGAATCTGAACCCTTATTTGCAAATGTAACTTAGGGGTATTAAACGAAAAAGTGATTTTTTTTTTTTTTGTGACAAAGTCAGGTGATATCCCTTCCCATCCCTAACTTGCATATGCCATTTCGGCAAGGCACAAGGATTCGGCCCATTTTGAATTGTTTATTAGATTTGCAAGTAAAATATCAGCTCACTTGGCATGGAGACTAGATTGGCATGGTGCATGTAATGCAGATTAGATTGGATGGTGCATGTAATGCAGATTAGATTGGCATGGTGCATGTAATGCAGACTAGATTGGCATGGTGCATGTAATGCAGACTAGATTGGCATGGTGCATGTAATGCAGACTAGATTGGCATGGTGCAGGTAATGCAAACTAGATTGGCATGGTGCATGTAATGCAGATTAGATTGGCATGGTGCATGTAATACAGACTAGATTGGCATGGTGCATGTAATGCAGATTAGATTGGCATGGTGCATGTAATACAGACTAGATTGGCATGGTGCATGTAATACAGACTAGATTGGCATGGTGCATGTAATACAGACTAGATTGGCATGGTGCATGTAATGCAGATTAGATTGGCATGGTGCATGTAATGTAGACTAGATTGGCATGGTGCATGTAATACAGACTAGATTGGCATGGTGCATGTAATGCAGATTAGATTGGCATGGTGCATGTAATACAGACTAGATTGGCATGGTGCATGTAATACAGACTAGATTGGCATGGTGCATGTAATACAGACTAGATTGGCATGGTGCATGTAATGCAGATTAGATTGGCATGGTGCATGTAATGCAGATTAGATTGGCATGGTGCATGTAATGCAGACTAGATGGCATGGTGCATGTAATGCAGATTAGATACTCATGGAGTAACAAGGGAGAGCCAATCAGCAATAAGAACCAACTTGTACCTTTGACTGGCCTGTGGTCTTGTCTTTAGCCAAGTAGATTCGAGATATTGATCCAAATGGTCTAAAAAGCTCCTGCAGATCCGTCTCCCTCGTGTCTTCAGACAAATTTGTGACACGGATTGTGGCATTGTCGTCAGCTGTAGAGGAAAGAGATAAAGTGACAAGTCTAATAGTGCGATCCATTTACAGCTTTTCTCAATATCCAACTCTGTCGCATCACCCCCAGTTCCTTCACTAGTGGCCCCTGGTGACTTCATTTGCAGGTCAGACTCTCACAAGTGGCAAGTGACGCTGTATCTACAACAAGCCTCTAAGTGCCAGCTCTGCTCTATTCTGCGCTCTATTCTGCGCTCTATTCTACTGGCTGATCATTCATGGTTAACACAAGGATTGTATGTAAATATATATGTAGCCCCGGATTGTTTACAGCGACTGTCACATCCTTTGCTCGTTTCATTGGCTGAGCCGTGTGTACTTGAGTGGATTCTGTGCCACAAGGCTAGTAAGCACAAGTATTGGCAAAACCAAGTCCATGCATTTATTTTAACTTATACAGTCAGTAAAATTGCATTAGGGAATAAAGGCCTGTTTGATGTGTATTCATCTAAACTTGGTGCTACATATTCTGTACCACGTAAAGCTTTGTACCTCTGCGATTAGGCTGCATAGACTCCCCTCTTCTGCTTCCTCCGTCTCTCAGGCTGGGGGGGACATATTTTCCAGTCTTACTCACAGGTGCCTGGGCTGGCTCTGGCTCTAAGATGACAAAAATAGTAGATCATCATCATCATTTATTTATATAGCGCCGACAAGATACGCAGTGCTTTACCTTAGTTATAACAAACAGGGAATAAATGGTGGATAAAATACAAGGGTTACAGATACAATAGGATTAGAGGGCCCTACAAATTGGAGTTTACAAACTAAAGGTTAGGGTACAATTGAGACATTAGGATTTTAGAAACAATTTTGTGATTTATGATACGGCAATGATTGATTTATTAAGGTACATTGAATAATCTTCTTTAAACAGATGGGTCTTTAAGGAGCGCTTGAAAGTTTGGAAAGAAGGAGAAAGTCTGACAGCTTGTGGCAGAGAGTTCCAGAGAAAAGCAGAAGCCTGAGAGAAGTCTTGTAGATGAGAATGGGAAGAAGTGACCAGAGGAGAAGTGAGGCGAAGATCAGAAGCAGAGCGAAAGTTGTGTGAAGGAGTGTATTTGGAGATTAGAGATGAAATATAGGGGGGGCTTCATTATTAAGGGAGTGTTAGTAATTTGAATTTGATTCTAGAAGAGATTGGGAGCCAGTGAAGGGACATACATATGGGAGCAGCTGATGTTGAGCGGTGAGATAGATGAATGAGTCTAGCGGCCTCGTTGGAGTTGTGAAAGGTGACTTGTTGGAATACCTGTGAGGAGTAAGTTGCAGTAATCAAGGTGGGAGATGATGAGAGACTGAATCACTGAACTAAGATAGGGTCGTATTTGAGCAATGTTGCGCAGTTGAATACGACAAGATTTTGCAAGTGTTTGAATGTGTGGTGAAAAAGACAGATGAGAGTCTAAGATGACTCCTAGGCAGCGTGCCTGTGTGGTGGAATGAAAGGTGGTGTTGTTTACGGTGAGTGATATCTGAGGGACAGGGGAAGATCTTGGAGGAAATATAATGAGTTCTGTTTTAGAAAGGTTCAGTTTCAGGTGGCGCTGTGACATCCAGGAGGAGACAGCAGAGAGACAGTCTGTGACTTGGGAAAGGACAGAATTAGAAAGATCAGGAGTAGACAAGTAGAGTTGGGTGTCATCAGCATAAAGGTGATACTGAAGTCCAAATGACTGAATGAGTTTTCCTAGTGAAGTTGTATAGAGCGAGAACAGCAGGGGGCCTAGAACAGAGCCTTGAGGAACTCCAACAGAGAGTGGGAAAGTAGTAGAAGTAGAGTTAGAGAAGGAAACTTTAAAGGAACGGTCAGACAGATAAGATGTAAACCATGAAAGAGCAGTGTCCCAAATGGCAGCTGAGTGTAGAATTAGTAGATTCAGCTAAATACATATATAAATACATATACTGTACGTTTGTGGACAGTAATACATAAGCAAGGTACAAATACAATACTCAGGGACTGAATGTAAACTGGAGAGCTAAGTGGGCTCTTACCTGCACCCGGCGCCTTCTCCTTGTCTCCTGTGGACAATCCCAGCTGCTCTGCCAGTTCTTTCTGCATGGGACCCAAAGTATCTTTATAGGGGCACCTTGTGGTCCAATGGTCACCCTTACAGATTCGACAAGACACAATCTTTTGGCCCTTCAGCTTATTCATGGGATCCTCCTCTTCCTGGTTATTCAGATCCTGCAGGAAGAAAATCCTCCTTATTACAGCTGTTTACTGGAAGCGAGGGGTGTCAAGGCAAGCAAAGGAAGGGAAATCGTTTTTGCCACAAAAAAAGGAAATAAAAAATGTTTTACCCCTTCCCATCCCTAATTTGCATATGCAAATTCTGCCGAATCAAAAATAGTGTATTCGGTACACACCTAATATTATATATCTCACGAAAACGAGCAGAGTTCATTTAGACCACATGGTGAGAGTGGGTTTAATTTTTTAATCCAAAAAACATCCCGTTGTATTAATACTTTAGACCTGTCATCAACTCTAGGGAGGGGTGGAATGTGATCTATGGGGAGTCTGTGGCCAATCTCTAAAAAATGTGTGTGTGTGTGTGTGTGTGTGTATATCTCAAATGGTAGGAATAAAGGGGAAGTGTGCAACACAAACAAATTCACATTAGATGAACCAGATATCAATAACAGGACACAAATAAAAAAGCTATTGCAGGGAATGATCAATACGGACCTCTTTGTTGGTGATAAACGTCATCAGGACATCGTCGCTGACTGTGGTGGTGGCCACATTTGGACCAGGAGGATCATATTCAGAATTGCCAAATTTCTTCCAATTCTGGAAATCAAAACACAGGAGTATAAAGATCTTCATATTCAACCTCATCATTTTTTACATAAACTTTATAAATCCCAGATTCTGTTGCTCCACAAAAGACCTCAAACGACTATATTAGCCTTTTCCCACATCCCAACAACTGCCACATCCCAATTAAACCCCCTTTTCCGACATCCAAACTAATTGGATCCAAATCCCAATTAAACCCCATTTTCCCACATCCCAACAACTGCCACATCCCAATTAAACCCCCTTTTCCCACATCCCAAAAACTGCCACATCCCAACTAAACCCCCCTTTCCCACATCCCAACTAACCCCCCTTTTCCCACATCCAAACAACTGCCACATCCCAATTACACCCCCTTTTCTCTACAAACACCCCCTGTGCTCTCACCTTCCTCTGAGCAACAACTTTGGATGCTTTCACTGTTTCTATTTTAAAAGTGCGAACAATCTGCAAAGAAACAGTAAAGTTTATATATTAATAAAGAACGTTGAACTATACGTGTGTGCACAGGCAATTCAACAAGAGGTGCCTTGAAGGTTCAGGCATTTCACCATCTTCTAATATATACAAGCCATTCTGCAGTGAGCTTTATGCTGTGCTAGGAAAGACTGAATTTAGAAATATTAATAAACGACCCATATATGTTGCCATATAAAAAAGATTTTCAAAGAAAACAAATGTAGAATTGCTCAGGGCACTTTTCTAAGCGCTTCTCACATATCAATGCTATTAAGCTTTAGTTGGAAGAACTGACCAGCAGGGGTGATGTTATTATGAATTTCATTCCACTGGCAGTTTATAAACTGCTAACAATGAAAAAATAATCATTGTAAATAGTAACAGCTCCCTGATCAATATTATATGTATATTTTTAGGGTTTGGATGGCATTCCTGGGTACTAATGAATACCACGATAACCTCTCATGAATAATAGGAGTGATGTGCTGCTGCCGGACAGACAAATATCTATAGATACAATATTATATCCAGCAGAGCACTTAAAGGGCCACTAACAAGTGTATAATAAATAAGCTTTGCAAAAACATCTAAAATTAAAAAACAATAATTATGCTCCAGATGTAAGAATGCGTTGCTACTTAAAGGGGTTGTTCACCTTCCAGTACTTTTTTCAGTTCAGTTGGTTTCAGATTGTTCACCAGAAATAAAGTCTTTTTTCCAATTACTTTCTATTTTATATTTGTGATCGTTTTTCTAATATTTGAGTGTAAAGTTTCATTTTTCATAGCAGCTCTGGGAGAGAGGGCATGACCCTTTAACTGTTCTAAATTGATACATTTAGTTTATACATTTCTTATGTTTGGTCCTGCTGTGGGTTTTATAATAGGCAGATGTTAGAATTGATACAATAGTTGCTGATTTCCCACAGATACTGCTGAGAAATGTATCAACTAAATGGAGCAACTAATTGTATCAACTAAATGGAGCAACTAATTGTATCAACTAAATGGAGCAAATTGTAACAGAATATCCTCCTGGATCACTGAGCTGCCAGACTGAAACACCAGAGACAGGGACATTCAACTTTAAAGGGGAACTCAGGCTGCTAAAACAAAATTTGATAAAGAGTCTCACATAACACAGAAACCCCTAATATACCCATCACAGTTGCCTGTTTCTTCAAAAAGTATGAATAAATGCCATTTTCTATGCTGAAATCCAGCTGTTTAGCAGTTCTTCTCTTTCTGCATCATTTGAAATCCTGGCAGGGAAGGAGGGACTAAACACTGATGTTACAAATTGTAACAACTTCTCCACAGCTTACAGACAGCATGCAGGAACTACATAACCCACAATGCATTGCACTGTGATATTCCTTTCCTTATTGAAATCACATGTGCAGGGAATTGTGAGGTTTGGAGGATGCAGGCCGAGGACAGATGGCTGTTGATACAAAGTAACAGTAGTCAGACAGCTCAGCAAAGTAGTCAGACAGATCAGCAGGAGAGCAGGAGGCTAGGCTTAGGGAACTGTTCCAAACCATTAAAAATCATGAAAAGTCTGCATGTTGTTTAATTGATGTATATTGCAAAGTTGCTTGAAATTATGTTTACGTTTCAGAAAGCTTAAGTTATGTTTTTGTGGAGTTCCCCTTTAACCTTCAATCTTGAAAAAAATGGTAAAAAATAAAAAATGGAAAGTAATTGAAAGTCTTTATTTCTAAAACCCAACTGAACTGAAACAAGTGTTTGGGAAGGCGAACAACCCCTTTAAGTACATTAGAGCAAACCAAAAATTAGGGATACACCGAATCCAGGATTTGGTTCAGGGTTCGGCCTTTTTCAGCAGGATTCGGGCGAATCCTTCTGTCCGGCCGAACCGAATACGAATTTGCATATGCAAATTAGGGGTGGGGAGAGAAATTGTGCGACTTTTTGTCACAAAACAAGTAAGTTAAAAAAATTTCCCTTTCCTACCCGTAATTTGTATATGCAAATTGGGATTTGGATTCAGTATTCGGCCGAATCTTTCGCAAAGGATTCGGGGGTTTGTCCGAATCCAAAATAGATGGATTAGGTGCATCCCTACCAAAAAGTAACGCCAAGGCACATAATGAGGGGACAGCAACAATCCCAGTGTTGAGAAATTCTAACGTGATCATCTCACAATGGTTCCTTGGACATGACAAACACCAGCCCCTTATCTGGTTTGTGCAGAACAGTCACAGGGAGTCAGTGTTATCACAAGTATGTACCAGAGGCACAATTGCTAGTAAGCCCAGCACTACCTTTCTCTAGCCATACACTAGCCCAGGGGAGCCAAAAAGATAGATAGGGATCTACCAGTAGACCTTTAGCTGGTGATCAATAGATCTCAAGCCTCTGTCAACAAACAGCTTGTCTCAATCACCCTCCTGTTTCATTGTTTTCATTCAGATATTTATTAAGTTATGGTTACATAAGAAATAGCGATTTGTTTATTATAGCAATAAACACGTCCTCATAAATGAATATAATATGTAAGTAATATTTTCCATGGAACAGAATGCTAACAATGCTTTTAGGGATGTAGATTATAATGGGACAAAATCACCAAAAGTAGTAGGTTCAGGATTCAGCCGGATTCCGATTGGGCCGAATACTGTGCCCGGCCGAACCAAATCCGCATCTGCAAATTAGGGGCGGGGAGGGAAATCACGTGACAAGGAACACAAAACAAGGAAGTAAAAAATTTTTCCCCTTCCAACCCTTAATTTGCATATGCAAATTAGGATTCGGTTCGCTATTCGGCCGAATCTTTAGCAAAGAATTCGGCGCATCCCTAAAAACAAGACCCCGCATTTGTATGGGCACTCCTGTACTAGCCAAACCTCTACTGTATCCAACCAATCAGAATGCAAGAGGAGTGAATGGAGACTGTACAACAGGCCATTCATTGGCTGCTTCTCAAGCACCTGCCCAATATCAGTGTGAATGATCAGGATCGGCAGTCGGGGGGCCGGACCAACCAGTATTGGCTTGGGCATCAATAATACTTATATTCAGCTCTGCTGCTTTAGCCTGCAACTGCCAGTTTCTCAATGAACCAGCCACTATTATTCTGCCATACTGGTCACATGCTAAGTAAGTCATACAGTGATATAACCTTGTGTATAATGCTAATAAATGAACCTGCAGCTCTATTATGTGGAAGGTAACATATACAAATCTACAGATTTTGGGACCCAATAGACAGTAATGTCATTGAAAAAACAAATGAAGCAGAAACCAGAACAAACAGAAGGATCTTCCAATTTACAGGGGAAACTCCTGTTCAAAGCAACTTTATGTTTTCTAGTTGCTAGGGAAAGCAAAATAAGCAACCAGACAGCATTTGAAATCCGGAGTAGAGAATAAAATGGCAGTGTAGCTTATACTTAGTGCTTTATATGTGTATAGACATTCACAGGAGCACATGAGGAGCACTGAATGATACAATGCAGGGGTTTAAGTAGGACATTATCAGGACATTGCAGAAAAGTGCTGTCCCTACCTTGACTGTCTTGTCATCATCATTCAGTTTGTATTCTGTGATGGTTTTGATGTTGCCATTGATGACCTCTCGGGGAGTGTCCAGAACAACTGGGGGGGGGGGAAAAATCAATTATTAATCAATTAATAATCAACACAGTCTCCTCACAAACATATTCACAGAAATATTTATATCCAACCAGCAAATACTGTTGGGAGTGACAGAGGAGATCTCTTCTGCCTCTTGGGTAACCCTAGTGTAGGTTTGTATAGGGAAACTCACAGCTGACTGGATCCGGTTTCCTGATTTGCGGACTTAGGGGTTCTGCATCTATTCCTTCCTCCTCCACTTGGTCTGCCCAGCTGGGCTTGGAGCTGGAATGAAAAGCGGAGACGTGAGACATGTAGAAGATCCCATACCAGCCCCACAGCTCCTCTTTATAGACTGGGAACACCCCAAGCTTCTCTATACAGACTGGGAACATCCCAAGCATCTCTTAACACACTGGGAACATCCCAAGCTTCTCTATACAGACTGGGAACATCCCAAGCTTCTCTATACAGACTGGGAACATCCCAAGCTTCTCTATACAGACTGGGAACATCCCAAGCTTCTCTATACAGACTGGGAACATCCCAAGCGTCTCTATACAGACTGGGAACATCCCAAGCTTCTCTATACAGACTGGGAACATCCCAAACGTCTCTATACAGAATGGGAACATCCCAAATGTCTCTATACAGACTGGGAACATCCCAAGCGTCTCTATACAGACTGGGAACATCCCAAGCGTCTCTATACAGACTGGGAACATCCCAAGCGTCTCTATACAGACTGGGAACATCCCAAGCGTCTCTATACAGACTGGGAACATCCCAAGCGTCTCTATACAGACTGGGAACATCCCAAGCTTCTCTATACTGACTGGGAACATCCCAAGCGTCTCTATACAGACTGGGAACATCCCAAGCGTCTCTATACAGACTGGGAACATCCCAAGCTTCTCTATACAGACTGGGAACATCCCAAGCGTCTCTATACAGACTGGGAACATCCCAAGCGTCTCTATACAGACTGGGAACATCCCAAGCTTCTCTATACAGACTGGGAACATCCCAAGCTTCTCTATACAGACTGGGAACATCCCAAGCTTCTCTATACTGACTGGGAACATCCCAAGCGTCTCTATACAGACTGGGAACCCAAGCGTCCAACCAAGCGTCTCTATACAGACTGGGAACATCCCAAGCGTCTCTATACAGACTGGGAACATCCCAAGCTCCTCTATACAGACTGGGAACATCCCAAGCGTCTCTATACAGACTGGGAACATCCCAAGCGTCTCTATACAGACTGGGAACATCCCAAGCGTCTCTATACAGACTGGGAACATCCCAAGCGTCTCTATACAGACTGGGAACATCCCAAGCGTCTCTATACAGACTGGGAACATCCCAAGCTTCTCTATACAGACTGGGAACATCCCAAGCTTCTCTATACAGACTGGGAACATCCCAAGCTTCTCTATACAGACTGGGAACATCCCAAGCTTCTCTATACTGACTGGGAACATCCCAAGCGTCTCTATACAGACTGGGAACATCCCAAGCGTCTCTATACAGACTGGGAACATCCCAAGCTCCTCTATACAGACTGGGAACATCCCAAGCGTCTCTATACAGACTGGGAACATCCCAAGCGTCTCTATACAGACTGGGAACATCCCAAGCGTCTCTATACAGACTGGGAACATCCCAAGCTCCTCTATACAGACTGGGAACATCCCAAGCTTCTCTATACAGACTGGGAACATCCCTAACGTCTCTATACAGACTGGGAACATCCCAAGCGTCTCTATACAGACTGGGAACATCCCAAGCTTCTCTATACAGACTGGGAACATCCCAAGCGTCTCTATACAGACTGGGAACATCTCAAGTCACTCATCACATGCTTCTCCCAATTTCAGGTCAGCAGACAGGTCAATTTCAGGTCAGCAAAAAGCCCCCATGGAAAGTCTTCCCTCCCAAAAGCCAGATCTTCGCCTGTAACAACTCTCAGCACTGACAGCTGGTTGAACACCCGTGTCCTAAACCCTGTGCATCCCTCTCTAAAGCCTATTCCTTAAGCTTGGGCTTCCAGACGTCGGTGAGACTACAAGGCCCAGCATGCTCTACGCCTTCATTATACATATATGTGGAAGAAAGCTGTGACTTGTAGTGCAGCAACAACAGTGAACCCAAATGTAGGAGACCGATCTGTCTCCCCCCAACTCTCCGGCTGGCCACAGACTAGTTCTTCAACCTTGACTACAAACGGTTTCCCGCCTGGCCTCCCCGCTATCCCTCTGTACGCACTCATAGTCTCCGGTCGGCATGTCTGTGCTGTGCTGGGCCGCTGGTAGCGCCTCCGGAAGTTGAAGAGAGCGAGTGCTCACACTCCGCGCTAGTAAGAAGCCCAAGCCGGCGGATAGTGAAGGACTTCCGGTGCCGCTCTAGCGCGACCCTTCTAGTTAGACTCTATGATCAGCGAAGGCGGAAGTTGTTTGTGGAGATTGTATTCTCTCGCTGCACTTGCCCTGACTCTGTACTTCACCACAAAATTAACTTTAAGCATGATGCAAAGATTGATATTCCTAGTCAATTTGCAACTGAAAGTAATTTATTATATCTGGAGTTAGTTACATAGTTAACTTGGGTTGAAATAAAACCAAAGTCCATCAAGTTTAACCCCTCCAAATGAAAACCCAGCATCCATAAACACACACTGACCCCTCCCTACACTCACATAAACTATAAATACTCGTACACTAACTATAGAGTTTAGTATCACAAATGCCCTGGATATTATGTCTGTCCAAAAAATCCTCCAAGCCCCTCTTAAAGGGCATGAAAAGGCAAAAAAGAATTCCAATTTTTACTTTAATGCAAAAGAAACCTATCTCCAATATACTTTACTTAAAAAATGTGCACCATTTTTATAAGAAACCTGACTGTATCCAGTGAAATTCGCCCTTCATTTACTGCTGTGGATAGGAATTGTCAGACGGTCCCTAACTGCTGGACAGGGAAACAATCATACTTATGAACAGCAGGGGGAGCCCCCGCCTTACTTCCCAGCCATGCAGAATTCAAGCAGCTTTGTTTGTTTCCCTGTACAGCAGTCGGGGATTGTGTAGAGATTTGTATTGGATTACATTTTTGCCTTTACATTAGGGATGCACTGAAACCACTATTTTGGATTCAGCCGAACCCCCGAATCCTTCGGCCGAATACTGAACTGAATCTGATTCAGCATATGCAAATTAGGGGTGGGAAAGAGAAATTTACTTCCTTGTTTTGTGACAAAGTCACACGATTTCACCAACAGGCCCTAATTTGCACAAGCAAATTAGGATTCTGATTCTGTTCAGCCGTGCAGAAGGATTCGGCCAAATCCAAATACTGCTAAAAAAGATGAATCCCGACCCAAATCCTGGATTCGGTGCATCCCTACTTTACATCCCCTTTACTGTTTCCAACTCCAGTTGCAGGGACAAAGATCATGGAGCCAGATTTAAACAGATAAACTGGGATTCTATTTGGAGGATTATTTTGCTGCAGCCACTGGTTCTGCAGAGTTGGAGAAAGTTTGTATTAAACAATACAAAAACTATAAAATCCACATTAGATTACATGACAACACAGGACCCAGTGCAGTCTGTATATTCTGATTATTAATCAGTCTTGCTGTATCGGCTTCTGGCAGATATTATTAGACTTCTGCGGTTTTGATAATTTATGATGATCCCTATGCAGCCCAGACCACACTGAGCATGTGCACAGTCTTGGTCTTGAAAAGATGTTTAACAAAGTTCCTATAGTTATAATTCTGCACAATTTAGTATCATCTGCAAAAACAGAAACAGTACTTTCAATGCCCACCTCCAGGTCATTAACAACACTGGTCCAATTAGAAAATTGTAAGTTTATGAAGATTCTCATTCATCCAGGTTATGGTATATCTACAGAAATACGTCAGATCAACTGGACTTGCTGTATTTAGGAGATGTTTCAGCAGTCATCCAACTGGCTTTCTCAATTCAGAATAACTTGTAAATAGGATCTTGCTTTGCTATATATCATCCGGAATGTTGCTCCAATCAGCATAATCTGTTTTTCAGAATCCGCAAGGATGTCATGAAGTTAGGTATTCATTGTATTAGTATGATTGGAGCTTTGAGGTGTTATTAAACCTTCCAGGCATCTATTGTCTGCCACAAATAATTGAGAAAGTCCGTTGGATGACTGGTGAAATGTCTTGAAAAAAACAGCAAGTCCAGTTGATTTGACTTATTTCTATGGATGCACCGAATCCACTATTTTGGATTCGCCGAACCCCCGAATCCTTCGTGAAAGATTCAGCCGAATTCCGAACCCAATCCTAATTTGCATATGCAAATTAGCGGTGGAAAGGGGAAAACATCTTTTACTTTGTTTTGTGACAAAAAGTCACTCAATTTCCCTCCCTGCCCCTAATTTGCATATGCAAATTCGAATATCGGTTCAGCCGGGCAGAAGGATTCAGCCGAATCCCGAACCAAATCCTGGATTCGGTGCATCCCTACTTATTTCTACAGATAGAAAATTGTAAGGTTATGCACCTGGGATGTAAAATATTCCATCATTTATACTTTTAGAGATACACCGAATCAGTTGCACCGGATTCAGTTCAGGCTTTTTTAGCCATATTCGAATTCAACCAAATATTTCTGCCAGGCCGAACCGAATGCTAATTTGCATATGCAAGTTAGGGGTGGGAGGGAAATCACAAAACAAGGAAGCAAAAATGTTTTCCCCTTCCCACGCCTAATTTACATATGCAAATTAGGATTTGGTTTGGTATTCAGCCGAATCTTACGCGAAGGATTCGGGGGTTCGGCCTTATCCAAAATAGTGTATTCGGTGCATCCCTACTTTTAATGGGGCTGCATTATGCCAATGACATCATAGAGAAGGATTTGGGGATAGCTGTAGATAATGAACTTGCCTGTAATAAGCAGTGTCAGTCAGAGGTTACAGGGGCAAACAAGGGAAGGGTAAAAAGGGGTAAAGTTTCACAGGAGGTTCTTTATTACCCTTTAGAAATGGTAACTTCTCATCTAGATTATGCTGTGCAAAAAACAAATAAAATCACTCAATTGGTTTCCCAGTGTCTTCAACCCTCTCTATTTCCATCTTGTTCTATCAACTATCCTTTCCCCTTGTTGCTTCTCATCTACCCATTTCCACCTCCCTATTCTCTTACTGCCCTATTTTCCCTTTCCCCTGCTCTCTGTAGCCCAGAAGCACCACATTCTCCTCTTAATTGCTACACAGCTGAGCTCCGATGTCCTTCTCTCTTCCTCCCTTCCCACCACACCAGCTTCTATTTTATCTTCTCCATTCTGCTTTATTATTCTCTTGCCCAATACTGTGCAACCTCCTTTGCACCATTTTGCTTTTCAACTATTCTCTACTATATATAGTCCTACTATATTTTAACCCATGCGACTTAGCCCATGAACTTGTAGGGTGCGATCTGCCAGTCTGAGAATAGTCCTCCCTTTCAGTCAAAGTGTTGCAATATGGACAAAAGGTCAGTAGCTAAAATCAGTGTGACCGACGATGGCATGGCAGAACCCTTAAAAGGAGAACTAAATACCCGCACAATGTTTAAGTTGGAAAAAAAAAACCCTTAAAATCTAAAAAGCAGCGATGCAGAGAAGCTCAGCGGGTCTCTTTGCAGACAAAACCTGCGGGAGAATTCACAATTGGGCAAAGTAAGGAATCTGCTTCGACTGCACAAATAGGCGTTGAAATCTGAACACCATATGAAGCACTGGAAGTTTTTTTTTTTTTTTTTTTTTTTTAACTAATTCACATCATGGGGTCAATGCCAAGAAGTTTATGGGGGTTTCGTGCTCCTTTAAGGTGAGAGTGGTCTGCTTCCAGTTGTGCTGGGCAATGTATAAATGGGATCAATGTGCAGCAGCTTGTTCTGTTGAAACACAACTAGTTTATAGAGTCAGGTGGTGTCTTCTCTTGTGCCTCTCTGTGACAGACAACTCTCAGGAAAAATGTCAGCCTTCAGCAACAAACCCAGGAGGAAGAATTACAGGCCATGATCAGCCCAACTGAACTACAACAAAGCCTTTCATTGTCCAACCCATAGCACCTTCTGTCAATACTATTAGGATTTGCTCAAATGCCGTTATGCTTTGAGGTTGGCCAGAAGTGAACAATATTAAAGGGGAAGGAAACCTAGTCGGCGCAAAAACCCTCCCCCCTCCCATGAGTTGCTCCCCCTCCCCCCTGGCCTATCCATCCCGCTGGGCAAATGCCCCTAACTTGTTACTTACTCTTCTGTGCAGGTCCAGGGAGTTCACAGACAACATCTTCTTCCACGCAATCTTTTTCCTGCTTTGACCGGCGTTTTGGCGCATGCGCAGTAGGAGCATTTCGCCAGTACGGATCTACTGCGCATGCGCCAAAAGTCACAAAGTTTTTCGATTTCACTTTGTGACTTTTGGCACACGCGCAGTAGATCGTACCGGCGAAATGCTCCTACTGCACATGCGCCGGTCAAAGCAGGAAGATCGCGTGGAAGAAGATGTCGTCTGTGAACTCCTTCGACTGGACCTGCGCAGAAGGGTAAGTAACAAGTTAGGGGCATTTGCCCAGCGGGACGGGTAGGCCAGGGGGAGGAGTTTTGTGCCTTTTCCTTCCCCTTTAAGCTTGTTTATCAGCTATTTGCAGCTTTGTTATAGCTCAATACTTACAGGTATAGGATCTTTTATGCAGAATACAGGAGACCTGGGGGCTCATTTATATACAGTGGGCAAATTTGCTCCTGGGCAGTAACCCATAGCAGCCAGATGATTAGCTTTTTTTAAATCAGCTGCAGGTTGAACACTGAAAGCAATCACTAATTGGTTGCTATGGGTTACTTCCTAGATGCAAACTTGCCCAGTGTTTACGACCCCCTGCAGATATGGGGGAGGGGGGGGTCTATCGCCTCATTTTAACTACAGCTTGCTGGATAAAGTGCTTCCGAATAACAGATCCCATACCTCAAGGCATGCTACAGGATTTCAAGAGGATTAAGATAGAAGATTTCCTCTATAAATCAGACATTCTGCGATTCTATAGAATGCAAGAGAGGCCATATACAAGAGAAGTTTTATTTCAAATATTACAACATATAAAAACTACATATTATCACATATACAAAGTGAAGAGGTAAGACGACGACGACGTATATTAAAATCCACTGTTCTTTAAAATTTAGAAGTGCTGTCGCACAGCTCATGTGTTTCAGCAGATAAAAATTTAAGAGCTGGAATGTCAACATTTGATAAACCAGAAGCGACAAATGATTCAATATCTTGTTCAGTCCCGTTAAAATTCTGGAGGAACAATTTCAGCGTAAGCAGCCCTCGAAGAGTTAATCCATTTCCATCTTTTCAGCCTTTACGGTTTCTGGTAAAAGGAGACAAATAATTGGAACAGGAGGCAAAGGTAAAAGCACAGACTTTGTGGTAAAGAGACGACGAGAGTTTATACACACCTGTTCCCTTCTCTTTCATGTTCATCAAAACACATGCCTTGATCTCTAAACCAATCGCTTTTGAAAGCGGTGGAGGCACAGCGTTACCAACCTACAAAAAAAAAAAATTATAATTTGAGACTAGGAATAAATTCACTGGTTTACTTTAGTATTTGTCAGAGAACTGTCTCAGATACCCACCTGCCGGTGTTTATCCAAGATATTGCCAAACAGTCTGTAGGTGTCGGGAAATCCTTGTGACCGCGCACACTCCCTGACACTCACCACACGATGCTGCTCAGGGTGAAGAACACGACCCTAGAGATTGAAAGATAATTCATTACTAGGTTTTCTTGCCCTTCAGAACAATCATGTAGGTGTTCTATTAAGCCATGATATCTCAAACGTTTGCACTGCCAGGTAGTGTTTAGAGGGTGAAGAACTTTGCCCGGATCGGTCCTATTTGCAGGTGACCTGCAGAATTCCTGACTCACCTGTTTGCCCATGGGCTCAGGGTTAGTAACAGTGGTGCTGAAGAAGCCGTCCCACTCCAGTCTTCCGTATAAGCCAGCCCAGTGATTGTGTCTGTTTCCCGTATGGGGCAGGCACCAGGGAATCAGTGTGCTGAACTGACGGTCTGCAGGATCACATGGTTTACCTGTAAAAAGAAAATCCTGTTATCAAGTCATTTCTCACTGGCACATTATATCCATGTACCACAGGCAAATGAAACAGCTATAATATAAAACAAAAGCATCTACCGCAAGTATATACACAATATCTCTCGGAGCTGGACTGACATTTCAAGATGCCGTTAAAGGGGAAGTAAAGTCTAAAATAGAATAAGGCTAGAAATGATGTATTTTGTATACTAAAACTGCCTAATCAAACAAATAATTTATGCTTTCAAAGTTGGCCACAGGGGGTCACTGTCTTGTAACTTTGTTGAACATCGTTGCAAGACCAAGACTGTGCACATGCTCAGTGTGATCTGGGCTGCTTAGGGATAGTCAATTTATCAAAACCGCATGAGTCAGAAGCCGATACAACAAGACTGATTAATAATCAGAATATACAGACTGCACTGGGTCCTGTGTTGTCATGTAATCTAATGTGCATTTTATAGTTTTTGTATTGTTTAATACAAATTCTCCCAACTCTGCAGCAAAATTCTTCTCTAAATAGAATCCCAGTTTATCAGTTTAAATCTGGCTCCATGATCTTTGTCCCTGCAGCTGGAGTTGGAAACAGTAAAGGGAATGTAAAGGCAAAAATAAAACCAATACAAATCTCTACACAGTGGCCGACTGCTCTACAGGGAAACAAACAAAGCTGCTTGAGTTCTGCATGGCTGGGAAGTAAGGCGGGGGCTCCCCCTGCTGTTCATAAGTATGATTGTTTCCCTGCACAGCAGTTAGGGACCGTCTGACAATTCCTATCCACAGCAGTAAATGAAGGGCGAATTTCACTGCATACAAACAAGTTTAATTAAAAAATGTGTACAGTTTTTATAAGAAAGTATATTGGAGATATGTTTCTTTTGCATTAAAGTAAAAATTGGATTTTATTTTTTTGCCTTTACATGCCCTTTAAGGAGAAAAAATAAATACCTTCAGCACAAGAACAGACTCCTCTTAAGGCGCCATTGCTACTGCGCCCATTTTTCTTGTCATGATGACTATAACGCAACTTTCTGCTTGTTGTGCCATCTGACAAACGAACTTCCATGTTTGGGAGATCCCGCCAATCTGAGCCTGGAGCAAGAGGTATGTGACGCATTCTGGCGGCAACTAGAGCGCTCAAATCCTGCAGAGGCCAGACGACAATATACAAGATAATGAAACATTCGGCCACTATGTTAAATGCAACATTGCCTTTAAAGGAGAAGGAAATTAGTCTTGCACTTAGGGGTGCCAAATGTTAGGCACCCCAAGTGATTGTATTTACTTACCTGAAACCCAGGGACTGTTCTATCAGCAGAAGACTGCACCAGCCAGGGGGTTATACAAGTGAGCACCACGGAGCGATCCTCTTCCAGCTTCTTTCTTCAAATTTCCCGGGGCAGACGCATGTGCAGTAGAACAAAATAACTGACTTTTTAGTTAAAGTTTGGCTTTTCACTCTAATGCACAGCCGCGAGAAGAAAGAAGACGGAAGAGGATCGTTCCGTGGTGCTCACTGGTATAACCCCGGGCTGGTGTAGTTTTCTGCTGATAGGAGCACAGGCTCGTGGTTTAAGGTAAGTCAATACAATCACTTGGGGGTGCCTAACATTTGGCAGCCCCAAGTGCAAGACGACTTTCCTTCTCCTTTAAAACAATCCCATTAAGCATGAAGTGGAAGAGATCCACTCAACTTTACAGTGCATTCCACCTGCAGGAATATTTGCATTTTACAAATGTTTCTTGGCATAATGGTAAATCTTTTGGGAAATGTGTTGATTGTTGAACAGTATCCCAATAACGCAGACGTGTCTGGAATTACCAATTGACTTTGGAATGTGTGGAGAGTACAAGGTACTAGAATCAGATGTTCTACCCGGTATGTGTTCATGGAACCACAAAAAAAAATAAATAAATAAAAAAAAAAAAGTAATTTTACAGCCTTGTACTGCCACTAGTTACAGTTTTACCTTACATATATGATCCCTGAGTATTGGTTGGTACTGTGAGCCACGAATCTGCCTCTGGAACCAGGACTGAGGCTCCCCGTTGTAAGAAATTTCCAGAGCAGAGGCTCCATTGCGGATTTCTGGAAGGTCAGACATCGTATCCCGGACAGTGATTGTTCGGAAAAGGCTGGAGCTCGTTCTGCCAAAAAAATAAAAAAAAAATTGGACTGATATGTCAAAAGCATTTAAGACAACCAAAAACAAGGAGTTGAAGGCAATTATCTGCAGATAATGGTCATGTTTTACTTCTTTAGAGCAGAACTCCGGCTTCCAAACCAAAAACTTATAAAGAGTCCCACATAACAGAAACCACTAATATATCCATCAGTGTTACCGGTTTCTTCAAAAAGTATAAATAAATGCCATTTTCAATGCTGAAATGCAGCTGTTTAACAGTTCCTCTCTTTCTGCATCATTTAAAAATCCTGGCAGGGAAGGAGGGACTAAATACTGATGTTACAAATTGTAACAACTTCTCCACAGCTTACAGACAGCATGCAGGAACTACATAACCCACAATGCATTGCACTGTGATGTTCCTTTCCTTATTGAAATCACATGTGCAGGGAATTGTGGGGTTTTGAGGATGCAGGCTGAGGACAGATACAAAGTAGTCAGCCAGCTCAGCAGAAGAGCAGGGGGCTAGGCTTAGGGAACTGTCAGACAATTCAAAATAATGAAAAGTCTGCATATTTTCAATTGATGTATATTGCAAAGTTGCTTGCAATTAGGTTTACTTTTCAAAAAGCTTAAGTTTTTGTGGAGATTCCCTTTAAAGTTTGGTAGGGTTACACTGCATAAGTTGGATGGCAAATATGAGAGGCACCAGTAGATGGTTCTAACAGGGGTCCCGTAACTTTTTTTTGGACCGGGGCCAAATTTTTATTTATTTATTTTTGAGGACCGGGGGGTGGGGTCGGCAACAAATTTGGACTTAGCCCTCAGCCTTCAGTCCTGAGAAGAGGGCTGAGGGCGGAGTTCGTATGACTGACGGCTGAGAAGGGAGGGTAGAGGACGGAGGTGTGACTGCAGATTTGGACGATGAGCGACGGTAAAAAGCCCCCGATGTGCCATTCAAAAGGCATAGGACATTGCAGGAAGGAAAGGTATTTCGCCGCAGGATGCCCTAAAATGTGTTCCGTACCTCCCAACTCTGTAAACGTTAGTGCAAAGGAATGCAGAGTAAATTTACTGAAGAGCAAGAGGTTGGATATCTGTCTGTGCAAGGAGGGCTGCTCGTGGATACCGGAGAGCAGGCAGTAAGTCAGAAGTGAAAGCAGCTTCTCTGCAGACCATGTGACCACTCTCCTCCTGATGTCACAGAGAGGGGAGGGGCAGTACACAGCCGAGAGGGGAGGGGCAGTACACAGCCGAGAGGGGAGGGGCAGTACACAGCCGGCTCCTCATGTCGCAGTACGACTTGGCTTTATCAGTGAGCGGCTGCCTTCAAGCACACAGGTAAAGCTGTGCCTGCTGTTAGTGCAGCACGTGAGGAATATTTAATGAGCAGATATGGAAGCCCCCATGGCAAAATAACATTTTGCCAGTGTACTCTTTAGAAAGAAAAAAAAAAAAAAAAAAAGTTGATAATGACGACAGATTCCCTTTAAGTTTTAGTATGTTACCGAATGGCCAATTCTAACCAACTTTTCAATTGGTCTTCATTATTTATTTTTTGTAGTTTAATTATTTGCCGCCATCTTTTAAATCTATCTAAATGGGGGTCATCGACCCCCCATCTAAAAACAAATGCTATCTAAGGCTACAAATGTATTGTTATTGCTATTTTTTTTTATCTTTCTATTGAGGCCTCTTCTATTCAGTGTCGGACTGGTCCACCGGGATACCAGGTGTCAGTGGGCTCTCATGCTGCTAAACTTTTGACCTATTTCAAGGCCATTCCTTATTTCTATGAGAACAAAGAGGCTAAATAGATGGAATAATAGATTATAGTATGCAAAGAAAAGAGAATAGGAGAATAGAGGTTGATTGAGGAGATAAATATTAGTACTGAAAATGGGCCCCTGGGCTAAGGTTTTATGGTGGGCCCCTGGTGTCCCAGTCCGACACTACTTCTATTCATATTCCAGTCTTATTGCATTCAGTGCATGGTTGCTAGGGTAATTTGGAGCAACCCGATTGTTGCAATTGCAAACTGGAGAGCTGCTGAATAAAAGGTAAATAACTAAACAAAAAATGAAAACCAATTACAAATGGTCTCAGAATATCCCTCTCTTAGGGAATTCAAAGGTGAACACCCCCTTTAAGGAATGCTCCCGACAAAGTCCAAGAACCCAGGACAAGAGTATAAACCTTCTAAAATTCTGGGCAAAAGGAAACCACCCACCACGGTTCCTTTAAAGCGATGCAAGTATAAAGTCCACGGTGAAGTTATTGCTACATGTGTAGAATTGCCATAAAGGAAAACGTGGATAGTGTCGGCAGATCCAATATGGCCGCAAGCTTGTACAATGGATTTTCTTCAAGCTCATTTCTTTACAAGTTTTTTCTCAATAAAAATCATAGCGACAGGGAAGGGACTTGGGTGGACTACAATGTGGAGTAGTCTGGCATTTTAGGCTTTCCTTAAAAGCTTTTTAAAAGAGTAGATCCTGTTGAGTTTATCTACAAGTGCTTTAAGACCGAGATGTGTCCTGAACTATACTACATACAGCACCAATTCTAACACCCTTACCAGCAGCCTTATACAGACTAGCGCACTTTAGGGATGCACCGAATCAGGCCTGGACTTAGAGTCAAAATAGGCCCTGCCATTCCAAGTACACAGAGGCCCAAAGAGCCCCTTACCAGCCCAAATAGCCCCCTACCAGCCCACTTTATGGTAACTTTGTATGGAACCATACAGCAGCCCCTCTGGCATTTGCCAGAACCCACAGATTGCCAGTCCGGGCCTGCACCGAATACAGGATTCGGCTTTTTTTTATTTTTAGCAGGATTTGGATCGGCCGAATCCTTGTGCCTGGCTGAATTGAATCCTAATTTAGGGTAGGGCAGGAAATCAAGCAACTGTCCCAAAAAGTTAAACATCTCACTTTTCCTGCATATGCAAATTAAGATTCGGTTCGGGAGCCGCCCAAATCTTTCACAAAGGAGCCGGCACGAATCTTTGGTAAAACAAGTAGGAATGCACCGAATCCACTATTTTCGATTCGGCCAGCTCCTTTTTTTCAAACTGTAAGTTGCATTAAACACAAGGGAACCCCCCTCCAGTCTTAGAAACAAAGATATTTCCCCAACTAACAAACGTGACCATTATATTATATTGCAGAAAGGTGTATACTGTATATTTAAATAAATTGCAGCAATGTTAAGAGAGGTGCTACCTTGTGATGTTACTGACGTATTTCTTTTCATCCACTACAACCCCGAGTGAACAAGCGCGTGGGGCAAACACATGCAAAGGTTCGGGGAACATCGGGAGCTTCTCCCCTGGAGCAGCAGCGAGTACGATTGCTCTTCTGCGGGTCTGTGCTACTCCATATTGACCAGCCTGCAGACAGATGGCGCATTATAAATTCCAAAGTCACAGTCCACTGAATAAAGTGAGCCTGAAAACAATCCTTACCTGAAGAACACCAAACGTGCACTGGTAACCCATGCGTACAAGGCAGCGGAGTGTCAGCTTAAGCACCATAGAGCTTTTGAATGATACAAAGTTCCGGACATTTTCCAAAAGGAAGAACTTTGGTCTGTAATAGTCACAGTAGCTGCCAAAGAGATAACAGAAGAGATATGCTTCATTACAAATAAATTAGCCTGCTTTATTAGCATTCCTAGAATACCGGCACCATAAGATATTCTCTAAGGGGCAGATTTATCAAGGGTCAGTGAAAATTTTAATTTCGAATTTGAGTTTTATGTCCAAAACGGACAATAGGGAATTAAAATTCGATTTATTTTTTAAAAATACTAATTTGATTTTCAAGATATCATATACTGGCCCTTTAAGAACTCGACTTAAGACTATTTGCCACCTTAAACCTGCCAAACTGCTGTTTTTAGTCATCCTGGTATCAATTTGGAGTTGTTTGCAGCCTTCCTGACAAGTCTATTTTTATTTGATTTGAATTCGATTTGAGTTTGCAGGTTGATCCTATTCACCAGAGTTTAAAAAATTTGTTTAATAAATTGCAATTGATTGAATTTATGGGAGTTTTAAATAACTCTGCCCCTAAATGTTTTCTTGATTCTAAATGGGGAACCATCGTGAAAATTTTATATATAGGTTTCCTCCTAGTGAAGCAAGAAACTTTCTAAACCCAATAAAAAAAAGTTTATATTTCAGAAACGATGCAGAATTTTTATCTTCACTATTCCTCTCTCAGCATCTGTTTATCCTCAGTTTTCGTGCAGTAGTTGGGTGTCAAATTAATATTTCCAAATGTATCTTATGGGGGGGCTTCCTTTCCTAGCAGATGTATTAGAGCTCACTCAAATAACTGATTCCAGTACAAACAAAACTTAACCAAGTAACTGCCTTTTGCACAAATCCTGCATGTAGAGAGACATGATGTCTGGTGATTTTAATAGAGTGATCTCTAATACATCTTCTAGGGCTAGGCAAAAGGAGCCCCCCTATAAGATATTTTGTATTGAACGGTCAATGATTATCAGACACCCAACTGCTATATGAAGACAGAATGAGGAGAAACCGATGCAGAGAGAGGGCAAGTGAAGATGAACTTGATTTCAGAAAATATGCAGAATTTAATTCTTATTTCAGTATGCTGAAGCGAATATTTCATTTCATTTTTGCGATGGCTCCTCTTAAAGGAGAATTAAAGCAGTAGGTAGAAATGTTGTTCATGATGTTTTTTTGTGCCAGCCCAAGGCAACCACCGCCCTTTAGCAGTAAAGATCTGTGTCTCCAAAGATGCCCCAGTAGCTCCCCATCTTCTTTTCTGCTGATTCACTGCACATGCTCTGTGCTGCTGTCACTTACTGAGCTTAGGGACCCACTCACAATATACAGTACACATAGAATAGAAATGTCACAATATAAGGCTGATTAGTAATTAACACACATAATTACTACATGGCAGCACAGAAACCAGTGCAATTAGCATCAGAATTTAATAATCAGCAAACCTGTAGCATCAGCTTATATTACAGCCAGGGAAGGTCATTTTCTGCTGGATAATTAGTGACGAGCCCTAAGCTTAGCTTCTCAACAGCCAATCAGAGCCCACTGAGCATGTGAGTGTCACAGACACTTTCCAAGATGGTGACCCCCTGTGACAAGTTTGAAGTCCTGGATCATTGCTGCTATTGACAAGCTCAAACTTTAGCCTCGTGCAATAAGTTCATTATATAAAATATGCCATTTTTAGGGCTTAGTTCTCCTTTAAAGGTTTGATAGGAATGGGTTTCTACCTGAGATATGAGACCACCAGGGAGTTCTTGAACTTTGAATAGGTCCTTGAGTTAAACCGGTTCATGCCACTAAAACCTTGGCAGGGGGGCCCTCCGCATAGCATTTCCACGTCGCCCTTCTGAGGCAACCGCTGTCCGAGCGAATTGGTTTTTTCTCCAGACATGACTAATTTCAGGAGAACGTTGCAGTCTTCCGTAAACACAGTGGTTCCGGGATTGTTCAGCCTGAAGGCCTGGGCTGCAGGCTCCCACATCTCTATTGCCCAGTTTGTCTCAGATATGCCTGAGACAAAGACAATTATACAATTCAGGTCAATATTTTTTGGCTCAATAATAAACCTATATAACAAACATTAGATTATGAAACTAAACATTGTATTAAAAAAATTTTTTTCTAAATTTGAGCATTAGTATACAGGTATAGGACCGGTTATCCAGAATGCTCAGGACCTGGGGTTTCCAGATAACTGATCTTTGTATAATTTGGATCTTCATACCTAAATTCTACTAGAAAATCATGCTAACATGAAATAAACCCAATAGACTGGTTGTGCTTCCACTAAAGAATAATTAGTTGGGATCAAGTAAATGTCCAAAATTTTGGACTATTTGGATAAAATGGAATCTATGGGAAACAGGCATTCCATATTTCAGAGCTTTCTGGATAAAGGGTTTCCGGATAACTGATCCCATACGTGTATATAGAATGGTTCCCAAACAAGGTTTTGCCTTGTGGGAGTGGTAATGGACACACGTTTAAAGAAACGGATACTTAAAATGCTTTACTGAATGGAATTTAGATCTTGAAACTACACAAAAATCTAAAATCTATCACAACCAGTTTATGTACACATACATTAGCAGACCTGAACACCTCCAAGAACCTTACAGTCTCAGTATAGCGAAGTATGGGGAATCTGTTCTGCACGATTGGCATGAATGTTTTTATATACTTCTCTCATGATGAAAAGCAGCTTAAAGGATAAACCTTTAAAATAAGTGAATAAAATTAACGAGGGTGCTATTCTAAGCACTTTTGTAATTTACATTTGTTTTTATTCCAAAGATATTAAGGGATACATGTGCTGTTAATATGAATAAATTGTTACAACAGCGCCACCTGCTGGTCAGTTTCCCACCAGTCTGACCACCAAGTAGTCAAGGAAGTTGTCAGGAGAAAGAGGCTGCTCTGATGTTCTTCTGCTTAGGAAAGATGTGAGAAAGGTTTCTAATTCTTTTCCTAAGCAGAAGAACATCAGAGCAGCCTCTTTCTTTCTCCTGACAACTTCCTTGACTACTTGGTGGTCAGACTGGTGGGAAACTGACCAGCAGGTGGCGCTGTTGTAACAATTTATTCATATTAACAGCACATGTATCCCTTAATATCTTGCAATTATAAATTCATAATTTTCTTAATTCCAAAAATTTCTTAGAATAGCACTTTCGTCAATTTTACATTCAATTACTACAAAGGTTTAATTATCCTTTAAGCATATCAATGAGTCATTGCACAGTTCTCATTTGCAGTTGCTTAGAAATTGTTAAAATAATATTGATCAATAATACCTTCAAAATGCGTAAGAACTAGAGGGGTTTAATTAGGCAAATATATTTATGCATATGCTTGAAACTACTAACATACTATAGGCAAGTCAAAGGAAGGTTGCCAAGCTAGTCAATACTTCTTACAGGGCCAAAGCAACATGCTGCTTGCAGACACAAGCGTTAACATGGACAAATCACTACTAAACCCACAACAAAATTATAATGTGCTGGAGTTAGAACGTATTGAGAAGTTGTTCAGTATCCCACTAGGAGTAGCCTGCCTTAACAACAAGGAACAGAACCTGCATTAAGAAAAAATCATTAAACTTCTATAAATTCTACACACCTGCTTGGTGAAAGCCTTCAGAGAGCCCTCCACAGCCAGAAAACACATCCAAGGTGCGCAGCTTAGGCAGTTTATCACCAGAGTTTATCTGTTCATTCTCAGACTTTGAAGATAGAGTTTTACCTTTGCCTGTGAAATAATGGTATTCATATTTTTTTTTTTATGTAGTTTTTTTTATTATTATTTACATTCATTTGAATTCATTTTAACGTCCTACCTTTTCCCTTGCCCTTTCCTTTGCCTTTGATAACAGCACTGCGAGCATGGTTTGGGGGATCTTCAAAGCTTTTGGTCTTTGCATTATAGGCCTGAAATAAGAGCACATTTATACCACTAAGCAAGCAAAATACTCTGTGCAATTTTTCTTTGATAGGGCATGTACAGTTCAGGTTATTCCTTCATGCAATTTGATACTGTAGGGGCTAGTTTCAGGTCTGCATGGTGATGAATCCAAGCATTTGTAAGGGGACAGAAACAAAAAGGGCCATGACACAAAGATGGTGCCGAATACTTAACTTGGGAAGGAGAATGTACCTTAAAGGGGTTGTTCACCTTTGAGATAACTTAGAATCACTACATCA
The DNA here is from genome assembly GCF_017654675.1 of Xenopus laevis. Lineage (NCBI taxonomy): Eukaryota > Metazoa > Chordata > Amphibia > Anura > Pipidae > Xenopus > Xenopus laevis. Next base: position 122,384,120 of record NC_054376.1, read on the forward strand.
TACTGAGACAATTTGCAATTGGTTTTAATTTTTTATTATTTGCGGTTCGAGTTATTTAGCAGCTCTTCAATTTGCATCTTAATCAATCTGGTAACTAGGGTCCAAACTACCATAGCAACCATGCATTGATTTGAATAAGAGACGTTATGTGAATAGGTTAGGCCTGAATAGAAGGCTCAGTAATAAGTAATGCATTTGTAGCCTTACAGAGCATTTGTTTTTTTTTTTAGAAAGGAGTCAGCGACACCCATTTGACAGCTGCAAAGAGTCAGAAGAAAAATATAAAAAAAAAGTAATGAAAACCAATTGAAAAGTTGCTTAGAGCTGGCCGTTCCATAACATAATAAAAGTTACCTTAAAGGTGAACCACCCCTTTAAAGGGATTCGGTCATTATTTTTATGACAGTTTTTATTTCTAAATGACTAAATAATTCACTCTACAATATAAAATGTCATTTCTGAACCAGCAAGTGTATTTTTTATTTGTAATACTGGTGTGTAGGGGCATCTCAGGTCATTTTGCCTGGTCATGTGCTTTCAGAAAGAGCCAGCACTTTAGAATGGAACTGCTTTCTGGCAGGCTGCTGTTTCTCCTACTCAATGTAACTGAATATGTCGCAGTGGGACCTGGATTTTACCACCGAGTGTTGTTCTTAGATCTACCAGGCAGCTGTTATCTTGTGTTAGGGAGCGGTTATCTGGTTACCTTCCCATTGTTCTGTTAGGCTGCTGGGGGGGAAAGGGAGGGGGTGATATCACTCCGACAGCAGTAAAGATTGACTGAAGCTTATCAGAGCACAAGTAACATGACTGGGGCAGCAGGGAAACTGACAATGTGTTGCCCCATGTCAAATTTCAAAATATTACATTTAAAAAAAATCAGTTTGCTCTTTTGAGAAATGGATTTCAGAGCAAAAGTCTCCTGGAGCAGCACCATTAACTGATGCGTTTTGAAATTTTTCCCCATGACAGTATCCCTTTAATATCAGGGTTTGCCTATAAAAGTTCAGAAAAGGATTGCCCCACTGAGTCCATTGCACAATATTCAGACAAATTGCAGTTTCTCAATGTTACATATGTATTGCCATGTTCCACATTAAAGTAATCTTCTTATGCCACATTTTTTCTTTTGAGCTCTGCAAATAGAGATTAACAGCTACCTCCAGGAAGTAAAAGCGATTTGATCCTCCAGCAGAGTAGTCCTGAATGGACTCTGTTAGGTCTTCACCATATTCTACTGTACAATGCCCTTGCACAACTTTAAATTCCACTACAGCCTCCTCATCACTCCAATAAACCATGTTTACGTCTGAATGGTAGCTTGCTTTCATCCCTTTGTGGGTATTTTCAGGTCTGGGGAAGAAACACAATTAAATGTAATTACGTGTGCAATACATGTTTTATCCGTTTAGTCAATTGTTAACCAAGGCAGTTAAGCAGTTATTAAATCCAGAACCATTTTACTACACAACAGATCAGACCCACCTGTAGAACTTATAAATCCGCAACTTTATATCTGCCTCATTAGGCTTTCCATTACTCCTCTTGTTGCAGAAGATCTCCTTAATGCGACCCAATCGGTAGGGTTCTGGAGCATCCAGGTTGCTGCCCTTAATGTAGTCAGATGACTTGCGGTAGTATTCCGGGTACAGATCTTCATCCACATCATCTTTCTTATGGGGTCGCTTCATAGGACTGCCCACTTTCACACTGAAAAAACAAAAAAAACATAGCAGGTTAGCAACAGCTTTTATCACTTTTAAAGTACTTTAATAAAATAGCATTAACTTACCTAAATGAGAAGGCGTCAGGAAGAAGTAGCACTCCATCTCCAACTTTATAATGTACATCGTTCTTCGTAGCTGTACTGTAGCAAACTTTAGAGTCAAGGTCATCTATGGGATCGCTTACTCTGGGCATCTCCTTCTGTCGGATTTCATCTAGACGGGAACAACTGGTGCAGAACCTGAAAAACAGCAGCAAAGACTACATGTCTCTTAACTGTTGGACTACATATTCAAAGGACAAGCAGAGCAGGCATTTAGCAATTCCACTTTTCTCTTTACCCTCAAGCCTGCTGTGGAAGCTATCCTCCAATATCCAGTTACCATTAAATCACTGCATTTCCAAAAAGCAGTGGCCAAGAGGGATTCTGGTAGTTTAAAGGACATGTAAAGGCAAAAAATAAAATCCCATTTTTACTTTCTTTAATGAAAAAAAGAAACATCTCCAATATGCTTTAATTAAAAAATGTGTACCTTTTTAAATGAAACCTGACTATGCAGTGAAATTCCCCCTTCATTTACTGCTGTGGATAGGAATTGTCACAGTCTAACTGCTCTGCAGGGAAACAATCATACTTATGAACAGCAGGGGGAGCCCCCGCCTTACTTCCCAGCCATGCAGCACTCAAGAAGTCGGTGACTGTAGAGATTTGTATTGTATAACATTTTTGCCTTTACATTAGGGATGCACTGAAAGCACTATTTTGGATTCAGCCGAACGCCCGAATCCTTCGGCCAAATACTGAACTGAATCCTAAATTGCATATGCAAATTAGGGGTGGGAAAGAGAAATTTAGTTCCTTGTTTTATGACAAAGTCACACGATTTCGCCAACAGCCCCTAATTTGCACATGCAAATTAGGATTCTGATTAGCTGTGCAGAAGGATTCAGCCAAATCCAAATCCTGATAAAAAGGTTGAATCCGGACTCGAATCCTGTATTCGGTGCATCCCTACTTTACATTCCCTTTACCGTTTCCAACTCCAGCTGCAGGGACAAAGATCATGGAGACCGATTTAAACTGGGATTCTATTTGGAGGATTATTTTGCTGCAGCCACTGGTTCTGCAGAGTTGGAGAAAGTTTGTATTAAACAATACAAAAACTATAAAATCCACATTAGATTACATGACAGGACCCAGTGCAGTCTGTATATTCTGTTTATTAATCAGTCTTGCTGTATCTGTTTCTGGCAGATATTTGGCCATCTTGCTGAATGAGGCTATAACTGGTCTCAGTGGAGGCCAGCAGAATTCATGTGGACAAACATGGCAGTAACTAACACAGTCCAGCTCTGCTTCCAGGTCCAAATTTTTTTAAAACCACTTAATTGGAAATGACAAAAAGTGCTTACATGGTTACAGAAGTCTTGATTGAGGAGATCAGTTACAGTTTAAAGTTTAGCTACAGTGATAAGATGTGGCTAGTTAAAACTACAGGTATGGTATCAGTTATCCGTAAACCCATTATTCAGAAAGCTCCAAATTACGGAATGGCGGTCTACCATAGATTCCATTTCATCCACATTTTTCAATTTTTCTTTTTCTCTGCATCAAGTACTATTACAAACGGATATAATTAATCCTTATTGGAAGCAGAACTAGCCTATTGGGTTTACTGAAGTTTACTAAAAAATCAAGCAAACATTAAGGCATGAAGATTCAAATTACAGAAAGTTCCATTATCCAGAAATTACCAGGTCCCAAGCATTCTTGATAACAGGTCCCATACCTGTACATTGTAATGGGAGCTTATCCTAGCTTGGACTGACAGGGTTTGAAGTCTGAACAACACAGGCAATTCTAGCTTACAGACATGGTCCACTGAGGAGATGCACAACTTACTTATACTTATTGTCTTCTGTAGGCTGAGGGTTGGGTGGAGTCTCAAACCGTGAATATTCTGGATCATACCACAACTGGTAAAAGTAAGTGCTTCCATCATCTTCCACAACCTTTATATCGGTGTCTGCTCCTCCCTGCAAAAGAAAATGAACTTTAAATTCATAGCGCCACAAGACTTTTCCTCATCCAACCAGACTTTTCCTGCTAAAATGAACTACATTAAATATAGGGTCATAGTCTTGACTGATGCACTGAATATACTATTTTTCGATTCGGCCGAACACCGGAATCCTTTGTGAAAGATTCAGCTGAACACAGAACTCTAATTTGCATATGCAAATCAAGAGGGGGAGGGAAAAAGACAAAAAGTCACATGATTTTAAGGATTTGGTTTGGCCAGGCACAAGGAATGGGCCGAAACCTGCTGAAAATGGCCAAATACCGAACCCTGGATTTGGTGCATCCCTCCCTAGTCTTGACCTTAAGGCATTATTCACTTATAACTGAAAGAGAGGAGAGCACTCAAACGCAGATTAACCGCTTGTGATTATTTATTATTCATGCTGCTTTACACGACATGTTTCGGGCAAGTGGTGCCCTTTCCCAAGTCTCATTATTGGCAATAGGTCAGCTTGGACCTAAGGATCTACGAGAGCAAATATTTGCATGAAAATTCGTTTCCGTACACATTTTATGTTACAAATAAGACTAGTGGACCAGCTTTCTGGCAAAAGTAGTATAAGCACAGTAACGGTACAACCTACAAAAACATGGATTTATTAGTCTAAAATATAGCCAGGACTTCAACTCAGCACCCGGAGGGTTTTCAAAGATCTGCAAAGAGCAGATAAATACCAGGTTGATCTAGTCTCTCTAACTGGACATTTAGTTTTAAATGTTATAGTTTGTATACACTGGTTAGCTGAAAGACCATGGCAGAAAGCAATTCTGAATCACACAATTTTTCACCTCCATGAACCAGTTGTCAGATGGCGCTTTGTAGATCACAGTCACTTTGCCATGAATATAAGATAACTGCATGTCCTCACATTCATCCACAAGAAAGAGCTCGAGAGGGTCAGATGTAGCACCCAGGACTGTATCTGTGCCAAGACAGAACCAGTGCGCATGGAACATTGGTCCACAGGCATCCTCCCACATGGATGTGATCCTAAGAGTTTAATAAAAAAATATATAAAAAAAATTTTCCGGTTCCGCATCAACCACCAAATATTTTAACAGCATGTTATAGGAGAAAGTGGTTACAAACCTTGCCAAGTACAAAGGCTCTGTTGGGTTATCAGGACTCACTGACACACAATCTCCAACTTCCAAGACTTCAGCATCAATAGAGACTTTCAGGTAAAATTCTCTCTTTCCTTCAGTCTTTAAACAGAAAGCCAACATTGCATGTATTAGCTCTCCAGATGAGCCCACATTACAAGCCATAAGATCTACAGCAGTGATCCCAAACCAGTGGCTAACGATCATATTGCTCTCCAACCCCTTGGCTGTTGCTCTCATGGGCCTCAAAGCAGGTTCTTATTTTTCAATTCCTGATTTGGACATTTTAAGTTTTGTTTATTTATAAAAAAACAAAAACCGTGTGGAGAAAATAGAGAGACCAACTACTAGTAAAGTAGTAGCCAAAGTATTTATAAAGTTAGAGACTTTATTAGGACATTATGTCCTAATGTCTTTAAAGGGGCTGTTCACCTTAGCATATCACTACATCATACTTTAAGTTCTCCAAAATGACTTGCAATTTTTCATTTTTATTATTGAAGATTTGGATTATTTAGCTTTTTATTCAGCAGCTCTTCAATTTGCATCTTAAGCAGTCTGGTAACTAGGGTCCAAATTACACTAGCAACTATGCACGGATTTGAACAACAGACTGCAATATTAATAGAAGAGGGCCTGAATACAAGGATCAGTAATAAAAAGTTAATACATTTGTAACCTTACAGCGATGCCCATTTGAAAGTTGCAAAAAAAGTCAGAAAGAAAGACAGAAAGACAGACAAAGTCAGAAAAAAAGCATTTATAAATAACTATAAAAAAATAATGAAAACCAATTAATAGGTTGCTTAGAATTGGCACTTCCAGTACATACTAAAGTTACCTTTATAAAGTTTAAGGGGTAGTTTACCTTTTAAACACTTTGGCTACTGCTTTACGAATAGTTGGTCTCTTCCTATTTCTGAATTCCACGTATTGCAAAAAACAATTGGCAACCCTTGGACTGGGTTTCCCTGGTAAGAAACCGCTTTATAACTTCTCTTTAGCTTTGATTTTTGTTTGAAAAAACAGAGCAACGTCTCATTGCCTATATGATTATCTTAAAAAAACAGGTGTACTGCCAAACAGCTTTCTCTAGGCTTCCAGTCCACACAGGGGTTACTATAAGTCAAGCAGGTCCCCCTGTGTATATGTCTATCTATAGCATGTACAAGAGTAATGAACTTGCAAATATTCATATAAAAAAAGGGTTGACAATATACATTAATATGCCTTCTTTCATGACCGCTTAAGACTTCAAATAGCAAAGAGTCTACAATTGTATGTATATTCCCTATATAGGAGATGTAAAATACCTTAACTGGATCTCCCACCCAAGAGATCCTGCTCTTTTTCTCCAGTTTTTTCTTCTTTCCCTGAAGGATCTTTTTGGGTGATGGCATTTCTGGTACAACATCCTCAACTTCCTCATCTTCATCCGCTTCCTTCACTGCCAGGTTTGGACACCTGAAATATTAGTTTGGTACAGGGCCACATTTTTAAAGATGTCAATTTGGCTCATTTGCATTTAAGTCTAAAAACACGTGTACTGTACCTTCTCTGCATGCAGGCTTGTTTGGTACGGCCTGCCCCGCCAAACTTCAACATATTCTGGCAAGCTTTACACTGGCCACAGTCTGGTTGCTGACACACCTGCAGGAAGGTAGGGCTTTTTATAAACACTTTACAGTACCAGAGAGACAAGTGGTAACAAGTTTGCTATGATGTAAATAACTAAAGTAGATCCCCAATTGAGATTCTGAAATGATTAGTAAATGGTCTTTGCGGTTTAATTTCAGGAGCTTTTTGGTTGCTTGAGTTCAATTTAGCCTAGCTTCTAGAGATACATTTAAATGAATTGGGGGAAAAAATAAAATAAAAATGGAAATTAAAGCAAAAAACAGCCAAAACAAAGAAGATTCTAGCGAAGTGTTGAAGAAATTTGTCTTGTGTAAGCTTGTATGTATGATTGCCCATGGTCTGTGTAAGCAAAGTGCCTAGCATGAGTAAGAGGGAAGAACATTAGCATTAAAAACAGCAAGGGATGGGTCATGGGGAAAAAAAAAATCTTCAAAACACATCAGTAATTAGTGCTGCTCTAGCAGGATTCTGCACTGAAATCAGTTTCTCAAAATCTTACAATGTAGACACATCTTCAGTTGCCCCCAGTCATGTGACTTGCTCTGCTCAATTTCAGTCATTTACTGCAAGTTGGAGTTATATCACCCCTTCCTGTTTTCCTAGTCACCCATGGACAGCATTCACCCATTGGAACTACCAAAGCTAGACTCAGGGAGGGACTACCTCACAATTGCAGCGAAATATAGGCTTTATTCAGCACAGTGTACAATTGATTGCAAGACTTTTCTTCCAAATATGGCTTCTAGCGATTCAAGACATCCAATTTATAACGTTTTATTAAAGTATTGACTGATAAGCCATCTTGCAGATTATCTCTGGCGATGCTCTGGCTTCCATTGCCCAGGAACTCCCCAATGCTCTAGTGGAATGGTCTTTAAGTCCCCAGGAACCTTCCTGCTGTATTGTATGCTTTAGCAATAGCCACTACAATCCACAAATTTATAGTCTTCTCATATGGAGCTTGACCTTTTCTAAACCCACAAGGAATTGCGCACAAATGGTCTGGCTTCTTCCATGTACTGGTTCTTTCCAAATACATCTATTGCTCTGACTAGGTCCAAAGTATGCCATAGGACTTCCTTTTCTGTTTTTCGAGATGGACAAAATGAGGGGAGTATTATCTCGAAGTCCATCTGAAATTTGGAAGCCACCTTCTGGAGAAATTTGAAGGCAGGTTGCAGTATTACTTGGTCTTTGAAAACTGTTGTGAATGGCTCAGATGCACATAAAGCTGCCAATTTTCCTACTCAACAGGCTGAAGTAACTGCCACCAATAAAAACCTTTAAAGTTAAGGTTCCAAAGAGAAGCCTCTTGTATTGGTTCAATATTGTGTTAACACATTTAAAAAAGAATAATATGGACTAATGGTTCCAGAGCCCAACTCTTCCCTGTTCATCTGAATACGCTTAAAGTGCAAGTGTCAGCAGTACTAGCATTAAGTCCTTTTTGATATCCTGCGAACAACTAGGAGAGGTTGTCATACAATTGGGGTTCTGCCCCTCAGCAAATGTGAATTGCACAAACTTGTCCCTGATCTTATAGTATTGATTTGACGTTGAATGTTTTGATTTAAACGACTTTCTCCTTTCAATTCAACATTTTAAGCCTCTCCCTTTCAATCTGCAGGCCATCAAGGACAGATGATTCTCCTCCTGACACTGAACATCCCCTGGGATAACCACCCTGGAAACCTGTGGATTCTCTATTAAGGTTAACCTGAGAAGCAACGGAAACCATGGTCTCCTCGGCAAAAGTGGAATCGCTACTATTGCTTCCCATCCATCTTCACCAAGACCTTCCATATGAGAGGAATTAAAGGGAAAAACAGAAATCAGCCCCATCTTGTCTTAGGCATGTCTAGAGCTGCCGCTTCTTTGCATGGGTATCTTGAAAAGAACCTTTGACGCCATGGCATCTACGTCGGGAAGCCCCCAAACTTACTAGATCTTACAAGAAGTCCTTGTGCAGGCTCCATTCTGCAGGATCTCTCATTACCTGATTAAGTCAGCCTTTAGATTCTCTACTCCTGGCAGATGAACAGCTGTTAAAATTTTCTAGTCATAACTGCCCATTGAAAAATGTTTTTCTGCCTCTTAACAAAACCATACTTCGGGTGCCTCCTTGTTTTTGAACATAAGCCACTGCTGTAATGTTGTCTGACATTACTTTTATGCTTCTTCCTTCTAAAGAATCCTTAAATGCGAGTAGTGCTTTTATGGATTTCAGTTCTAAGAAATTTGACATTTGATTCATATTTCAGGAACCTTGGGCGAACTGTTCTTCCACATGAACTCACCAACCAGAATCTGACACATCGGTAGTTAGAATCATCCAAACTGGTTCTTCTAAATGCATACCTTTTTCTAAGTTTTAGTGGCCGCACCACAACTTCAACTTGTCTTTTAAGTCTTGAGGCAACACCAACTTCTTGTTTAAGTTCAACTGCAGATCCTTCACTTTCCTTAATAGGAAGTTTTGTAGATACCTTGAGTGCCACCTTGCCCATTTCACCACCTGAATTGATGAGGCCATTGGGCCTAAAATCTTTAGACATTGTTGCACTGTTACAACGGATTGTTGAAATTTTCCACAGCCTGAACCATCTTTTGTTGGTTCAAAACTGCAGACTCACCAAGTTTTCTTCTGTTTCAAAATATGTGCCGAGAAATGTCAGGGACCTTGGACAGAATAGCTTTTTGTCTTGAATTTGTAAAAATTCTAATACACTTCTTGTGTAGTGATTTCCTTTTCTGATCTTGCTGTCACCAGTATGTCATCTAAGTAATGGAACTCTGCTATACCTGCCTTAACTCTTGCTATGAGATGTACCAGAATGCTTGGTGATTGGGACAACCCAAAAGGAAGGCACTTGAATTGGACATTGTCGCCAACTGCGAATATTAGATATTTCCTGTGTTCTTGACAAACCGGTAGATGGAAATAAGCATATTTTAGGTCTATATTTGTGAGCTAATCTCAGACACTGGTCTGTCACCCTGAGCTTTTTTTTTCCCTTACTAAGAGTCTTGAGTAGAACCCTCTTGTTCTTTCACCACAAGGCACTGTCTTGACTGCTCCAGAGACTAATAACCAATATTCTTGCACCAAATTTAGTCTTAGCCCTTTGCTGCTACCAAAAGTGCCATGGATCTCTGAAATGCACTAGATCCAACAAAGCTTCTGACATGAAATCAACAGCTATTTTGGCATCTGCCAACATCTGTAACTTTGGTATTTTAACATTGGAAGATACAGCCTCCTCTATATCTGATTGCCAGACTTTAAGTGCTCCAGAAAATGATGGGATTGCCACTGCCAGTCTACATGCAGCCCCTGCTTCACCATACGACACACTACTGTCTCATCTTCTTTCGTGGATGGCATCCCAAAATTTTGCATCATTCTCCTTAAAGGCATATTTCTTTAAGAACTTCCCGGTTTGCAGTCCCTTTTCTGTTAGCTTCCATTCTGCCATAATTGCTTTAATTGAGGCATATACCGAATAAAGTTTATTTTTTGTTCAACTGTTTACTGGCCCTTCCTTCCTCCCTGCTATGTCACAGCATGCAAATGATATCTCTGACTAGTCAAGAGGTAAGGACAGCTCAGTAAGCTAATGGGCGGGGCTTCACTCAGCAGCTTGTTTCCCCTTCTTCCTGGTGCTAACACAGGGACCAGAGCAGACTGGCAGCAGGGACTAAGGTACATTTATCCAGGGGGGCTGTTTAGAGAATTTATAAAAAAAACCATTTACTTCTCCTTTAAGATAATGGAAAGAAAGTTAACATGCCACTAATTGCCATACCTCGCAAACACCACAACGCCTGCGCTTGATTCCATTTTCCTTATCTGCATCCTTCTCTATTTGTTCTGAGAAAAAGGTGTCAAAAATCTGATACACAAGTTTTGTTGTAGTGGCCTTTGTTGGTCCTTTGTCCTTCTCTATCTTTGTAGGATGTCGGATTGCTTGTCTTCTTGCTGCTCGCCTAAAAATAAAAGTCTGACATAAGCAAAGGACAGGACTTGTATACGGATTAACTCCTACTGTTATCAAGCTGCTCATTTACAATTGCACACTGTTAAAACAAACCTTTTGCCCAGGGTAACACCAGCTAACTTTATGAGGTCCCTCATACAGGGAGTTACAAGAACAGGTTGCTCATCACGGTCACCCGCCTCATCATAGCTCTCCACTTGTTCCACCACAAACTGGGCATGTCTCAACAACGAGTCTTCTGTGAAGCGGTTAAAGTTTAAGCCTGAAGGTGGGACAGCAGTCTGAAAAAAAATGAACACATTTCTGCATTTACAGAATGCTTAAGTGAAATATGGTTTAAAGCCTACATGTGTAATAACGGAGTGAATCATTACCATTCTCCAGGACCTGGCATATAACTGTAAATGCAATTCCTATTTTGAAACATTTAGGGGGGAGATTTATTAAGGGTCGAATTGAAAATTCTAAATTTTTTTTTTTTATGGTCAAAATGGTCAAATGTGGCTAGGGAATTATCCAAACTCGATTAGTTTTGAAAAAAAAAAAAAAAAATAGAATTTCTAGATTCATCATACTCTGGCCACTTAAGAATTTGAATTAGACTATTAGTCACCTAAAACCTGCCGTGTTCCTGTAAAAGTCAATGGGAGAGGTTCATTGACCAATTTGGAGATGTTTGTAAGCTTCATGACATTCAAGTTTTTGGGGGGAAAAAAAACAAAAAAAAAAAAAAACATTCCATTGAAAACGCTTACCTCAATCTTGTTCAGCAGATCTTCATAGCTCACATCAGGATTATTCTGAAGGAATTCCACAACTATCTTACTCATGTAAATCTTCTCCTGCATCAGAGCAAAGATGCTGCTGTACTCTTCACTGGAATCCATTAGGATGTAGTCCGCAAAAGCTGCAAGTCAAAAAAGGATCAACAGTTCGATTGTGAGCACAACAACATTTTCCTGAAAACAAGAGGCAAGCCCCATGGTGTTAAGTGTCCAATATGTACAGGGGAGTAACTAGATATTACTGGGACCCACAGCAAATTCTCTCAGGCCTCCAAAATGTCTAGAGGTGGACATGTTCTACCAATGTTTATTGAAATTGTACACGAGTTAGGGGCCCCTATACCTCCTGAACCCCCCCTGCAGCCACGGGGTCTGCTTCCTCTGTAGTTAAGCCCCTGCATAAGTATAATATTGTGTCCATATGTAGAATATTCTACACAAGTCAGGCTGCACATCTTTGGAATCAAAAGTGTAGAATTAAAGCACTGGTTAGACAAATCCCATGCCGCAGCTTGTGGCGCAATACTCCCCTCCCCCCCCCCCGGCAATAAACAATCCACCGATATCTTGGAAAGGGAAAGTAACCCCTCAAAAAAAAGTAGTGTGTTTGCAAGGGAACCTTTCAAGGTATTTAATTACTGAAACCTATTGCTTTAGTATTCATTGAACTATATACACATTTTAGAGATCTTTGTGGTCTTACCTGTTGTAAACCCAATCAAAGCCTTTTCTCCTCCATCAAAACCAGTTATCCACCAAGAGTTAATGGGACCAAGTTTCTTTGCTCGTACACCACCTAAAAAGGAGAAAAGAAAAAAATACAAAAAAAATAAAGTTGACTGAACAGAAAAATCCAGTTTTGTAGCAACAGCCTATGAGATGAGAGAAATAGGAATCCTTATGTAAATGAGCATCCTGAATTATCACTTACCATCCAGAGAAGGGTTGTCATCATAAATGGGTTTTACAACACCACTGAAGTACAGCTCAACGTTCTTCTCAATCAGGCCAGAATCAAAAGGACATAAATGACCCCTTTTGTCATAAATGCTGAAAACAAGAGAAAACACTCAAGACCAAGGAACGTTTATAACTTTTACAGTGCATGTGTGGACTAGCTGTATTGAAAATACGATATTTGAGACGGTACATGAATGTCATTTGCTTGGCATGTTATAGTGGATAGTTTGACTAATATAAATGAATGCTGTAGACGAGCTGCAGCAAAGCTTTCTATAGTTGAACAATTTTACATTTGTCTGGGGATAGCACCAAAATTGCATGGGTTCTGGTAAAACCTAAAATTAGAGAGGGGGGTGGAAGGGAAGCCACATACCACAAAAACTGCACCCTATGAAATAACGTTTTAGAAACAAAACAATTATCTGCCAACTATTCTGGGTAGGGAAACACAGTCTGTTTAGCAGGAAACCAGTGCTGCACAAAAACAGGATAAGCCCAATTTTGATTGCATTTAAATTTCATTCCTATTAACTAGAAAGATTAGGGTAACATTCAAATACGATTCCATAACGAAGACTGTGGAATTAGATATAACCTGCAGTTTTAGAATAACTTGTTCAGTGTTCAAATAAAAACAAAGGTAACAGGCTGGAAGCCTTTACAAATTAATTTTTGGCTCACTAGATTAGAATTTTTTTATATCTGACCCTCATAGTTCTGCTACAACATGAAAAGGACTTATCAATGCAAAGTCAAACAGCGGTTTCTAAATACCTGAAGCATGTAACTTTATGTTGTGGGAGATCATCATAGCTCTCAAAACCATCCTCATTGGCTTCAAAAAGGGATAAGCGCTCATCTGTTAACATCTCTGGCTCCTCTAGCTGGAAAAACACCATAGGATTCATCAATTACTTAACTGGTGGGAACCAAAAGCAATCTTAAAACTTGACCAATTGATGAAAAAAAAAAAAAAAGTGGGTAAAGCCTGTAATTGCATAATCTGGGGACAACAGGAGTCTGGGTTATAGCAGTAAAAAAAAAAAGTTTTGCAGTGAATAGGAGTCCAGCATACACTGGACCGAAAACCAAGTCCTGAAGACAAAGTAGCCAGTAAGCCTTTAAAAAAAGTGAATGTAAAATTGATGAGGGGGCTATTCTAAGCACTTTTGTCATTTACATTATTTATTTTCTTTTTATTCCAAGATATTAAGGGATACATGTGCTGTTAATATGAATGAATTTTGTTACAATAGCGCCACCTGCTGGTCAGTTTCCCACCAGTCTGACCACCAAGTAGTCAAGGAAGTTGTCAGGAGAAAGAAAGAGGCTGCTCTGATGTTCTTCTGCTTAGGAAAATAATTAGAAACCTATCACAACTGAGCAGCTGTATTACTGTCTGGGCTGGGAACAGCACTGTCATGCAGTGCAAGACCCTACAGAGTATAGTGAAGACAGCAGAGAAGATCATAGGTGTCTCTCTCCCTTCCATCACGGACATTTACACCACTCGCTGCATCCGTAAAGCCACCAGCATTGTGGCTGATCCAACACACCTCTCACACTCACTGTTCACACTCGTGCCATCTGGAAAAAGGTACCAAAGCATTAGGGCCCTCACTACCAGACTAAGTTTTTTCCCCCCCAAGCCATAAGGCTCCTGATGTCTGACGTTTAGCATTATTTACTTAACATATTACATCTGAACTGTCTTGTCCTGTCCTGTCACTGCACTGTGCTGTCCTGTCCTGTCCTGCAGGAGTTGCATATTTTTGCACTTTGTCATTTTATCCATATAACATAGATGTACTGGAAAACAGACAAACATCCCTCCCTGCTGCCCCGCCTCCAGCCTGGGTGTTACCACTGGTAAATACCCCTACTTAACCTTCGGTGCAGATTCTGTGCAGCGGAGTTCACGGGCACGATCTTCTTTACTTTGGTAATCTTCAAGAAGAGAGCGGCATATCGGCACATGGGCAGTTGGAGCAATCTTCCGAAAATGATGGAAATTGCCGAAATGCCAGAAGACCCAAAGATTTACCGAAGAGAAGATAGTGATTTCCACTGCACAGAATGTGTACTGAGGGGTACATAAAGAGGTAGGGGCATCTTTGTAGGGTAGTGTTTATCATTAAGGGTTTGGTTCTCATTTAAATGAGAACTAAAGCTTAATGAAGTACTTAATGAAGTAGCTAGAAATGTTGTACATGATGTTTTGTGCTTCTGTAGCAGCCCAAGGCAACCACAGCCCTTTAGCAGTAAAGATCTGTGTCTCCAAAGATGCCCCAGTAGCTCCCCATCTTTTCTGCCGATTCACTGCACATGCTCTGTGCTGCTGTCACTTAACGATCTTAAGGACCCACTCAATATACAGCACATAGAATAGAAATGTCACAATATAAGGCTAATTAGTTATTAATACAGATAATTACTACACGGCAGCACAGAAACCAGTGCAATTAGCATCAGAATTTAATCAGAAAACCTGTAGCATCAGCTTATATTACAGGGGAAGCTCATTTTCTGCTGGATAATTAGTGACGAGCCCTAAGCTTAGCTTCTCAACAGCCAATCAGAGCCCACTGAGCATGTGAGTGTCACAGACACTTTCCAAGATGGTGACCCCCTGTGACAAGTTTGAAGTCCTGGATCATTGCTGCTATTGACAAGCTGAGACTTTAGCCTCGTGCAATATTCAGTATACAAGATTTGGCATTTAGCCACATTCATGGTTAGGCTTTAGTTCTCTTAAGACTTTGTTCTAATTTAAATTTTTGTGCACTGAAAACATTCTCTGTATAATCGAAAAGGTGTGGAAAGGGCTTCCAGATACACAAGCCCCTTGTAATCTACAAAGCCCGAAGTAACATTATATTTTAGTAGCCCTACTGTTTACCAACTTTTAAAGAACTGTTACTTACAGCATCATCTGGATCACCCTGAAAGTACTTGAGGTCTTGATCATCCAAATATTGTCTGCAGTCCATGCATTTTGGTGGAGGTGCCTGAAATATGTTATAAATCAATACAAAAAACAAAAAAAAACACAAAACAAAAAACTAAATAACTAAACAGAGGAAGACTTACCTTTGGTGGCTGAACAGGTTTTGCCATTTTACTCTCTTCAGCAGCAGGCCTTTAAGACAAACAAGTAATCTCCTTACAACAGCATTGTTCAACACTTTCAAATGGCTTTTAGAAAAGGATAATTTTTAAAGAGGGCCAGGAATAAGGCAAACAATGGATTATGGAAAGGACAAGAAAGTTGCCAGCTTTAAAGAGGTAAGTCACCGTCTACTGCAGTGTTTAGGTGAAATCTGAGAAGCCTTATGAAGACAAGTTAAAATTCTCACCGTTTGTCCTTCTCGCTTTCATTAACTTCAATTTTTATTCTTTTCTCTTCTTTTTCCTAAATTTCAGACAGATGTGCACGACTTAGCATTTCATTTGAAACTAATAGTCAATATAACCTGAAAATTAATTCAGTCTTTATTTTTTTCTAACAGTTTATCCCATTTCATTTACACGTAGAAATAAAACAGACATGACCTTGTGCCAGAAAATGGAGTTTTTGAAGTTGCAAATAAGTTTGTATTAGATCTGCGAGTTTTAATGCAAGTCAACACAATGGCAGTAGAAGATGCGCTATAAAAAAATGAGCATTGTGTTTCTTGATAAAGGTCACAACAGGTAAAAAAAAACAAAAAAACGCTCGCTTTCATTGTCTAAACCAGGGCTGTCCAATTGGCGGCCCGCGACCCTCCCTTATGTGGCCCTCCACATCAAAGTCTGCCTGCTGTGTCTGTTTACCATGTGTAAAATTTAAAAAAGTATCACTACAGAGATTAACTGTCTCCTGCATTTTTTAAACCTCAAATTCACACCTGTGTTCCCCCTGCATTGTTCATACCTGTGACACTTCTATTGTTCACACCCTAAAGCCCTGTACTGTTCACAACCGAGACCCAGGCTGAAACTGGCCACATTGTTCACACCTTATTTAAAATGCGAATGGGTACTAGCACTGTCACTGTATGTGGTCCTGATTTTCCCGTCTCCTGATCTGTTCTGCCTTCCCTATGCTCCCTGTGTGTGTCATACTTTGCCATACTCTGCCTGTGATCCCTATGGAACATAAGCCTGGTATTTGTTCTGGGGGGTCTGTTAGCGTCTGAAAATTAAGGGCACCTAAGGTGTTTAATCGTGTGCTGGGGTACCGTATTATACACAGGGGAGGAGGCATATGGATTTAAGGGTATGTCTTAATATGACAAACTTTTTTCACATACGAGTGCCCCCCCCCATACCTGTACCAGTAGCCATCCATTATACTGCCCCCTGTACCTGTACCAGCAAGCTCAGCAGCCATGCATCATACAGGCCTCCAGCAGCCATCACATTGCCCCCAATCTTTAACTGTGCTCGCAGCAGCCAAAAATAAATCTGATCACATCATATTGCCCCCAAGTATTTATGTACCTGTGCCAGCACAGCATCAACAGCAAATTGCAAAATATGGCCCCCGGCCCAAATCTGTACCTGGCTGTGCCAGCAGGAAGCTTCACACTTTCACAGTAATAGAAAGAACATCTTCAGTTCAGTGCCACTGTGCAAGGCTGAGAGCAGCAAGCGCGAGCCACACCAAGTAGCCCCCCAGCTCTCTGCCACCCAACCACATCTGTGATGTTAACGGCATATGCACGTCGTGCTGCACCGCACAGAAGCAGCTATTACTTGCTGGCAAGAGGGAGAAGGTGGAGAAGGTGAAGAAGGGGGATTTCACCCGACTGAGTGACCATGATTACTGAAACAAATTATTTAATAAACGTTTGAAAAAAGAAAAAAAAACCCACACATTAAAAGTGCGCCCCTCAATGATGGCGTCCTAGGGAGCCGCCTACTCTACCTACCCCTAGTTCCGGCCCTGATCCCTACAGTGAGCACCAACCATCTGTTTTTTTGGTGTGCTATTAATGTGGATATGGTCCTGCAGTAACATGTGGTCTAAAAACAGGGAGTGGGTAAAACTGGCTTCCATTATCGGCCCTCCACCATGTAGATTAGAAAAATTCTGGCCCTCTGTACTATATAAATTGGACAGCACTGGTCTAAACCATTGTCCAGTTTAAGTGAAAAGACTGCTACATAATCCTATTTCTGTATTTGTCAAAAACACCAAAGATCAAATTAACCGTTTTATATAGAGAAAGAGCAATAATTTCTGGTCCTTCATACACAAGGAAAACCTAAGAATCAGAAAACCACGAATAGATTTTCACAAAAAAAAAAAAAGTTTAACCAAGTATTAAGATTATTTACCTTCTCTTCTGGTTGGTCTGCATCAGCTGGAACATCTGCGTCTTTTTCATCATCACTGGATTTCCGCTTGCTTGACCTGAACAAAAAGAGGGGGGCAATCAACCCATAAAATAGAACGGGCTAGCTTTTAGGATGCGCAATAATATTGGATTTCCATCTGTGGCTATAATGTGCCCTAAACGAACATTTAGTTACTTGCTACAATAATAAAACAACATCTCTACAAGCCATAGAAGTCCTAATAAAAGGGGGAAAAAAATCCAGCCTGATTAATAAGCTTGGATGGAGATCAGTCCTTTATACTGTCCCGAATTTTTGCAGTGTATCCCTATGTAGAATGGTGCCAAATGTACATTAATACACACAATAGTCTAAAGTCGGCTAAACAAACCACAGTATTCATAAGGTGGCTGTAATATAACCCAGTCCAGTTTCATATTAGACAAGGGCTTGCATTACTATGCAGGTTATCATCTCTGGCAAAAATGTTAGTCTTTTTATAACCAGCAATAAAGTGAATATACTGACCCTTTAGTGAACATTGAGAGGATGGTGGGTTGTTTGCCTGCAGTGCTTCTTGATGTGCGTGCACGGGCTGGTGATTCTGGAAGAGGAAGATGGGCTTTACTGAAAACTGCATGAAAATATAAGATATTGGACAGAGGGAAAGCAAAGTGGAAACCAAGAGTGCCAAATAATAGCACTCACTTACTCTTGTTTTCTCCATTAGCTTTGCCTTTCCTAGTTTTGCGGTTTTTTACTACAGAAGTATTTGATTCAGACATCTCCACATCTTCCTCATCACTGCCACAGATTCCATTTGTGGAGCACCCATTTGTTTCTACGTTTAAGGCAAGGTCTCCATTTTCAAAGCTCAACTCCTTTTTCAGAAGAGCCTTCACCTTTGTAAGGTATCTTTCCTGCAAAGATAAGAACTTTTTATTTAAAGTACAGTCCTTAAGATTGAATTAATGCTACCATACTGTTAATTCACTTAACAGAAGTTAAACATTCAGGGGAACAGGCGAGAAACAGCCTCTGTACTCCATTATGTTCCTGCATATACAGGCATGGCTTCAGCCCGGGTGCAGACATACGGGGAGGATTTTGGTGCGGAAACTGAAAAAAACAAAAACTGTTCATGCATAAACCACATGGCAGTGCCCCCTGGTGTCAGTCACTCCCGACGCGTTTCATGACCATTGGGCTCTTCATCGGAAGCAAGTCTGGGGGAGAACGCTGCCATGTGGTTTGTTATGCATGAACACTTTTTATATGGATTGTGTACATTTGAGAATGCCGACTTAATGACCCCCAAATAAAATGATTGAAGTAAGATGTTGTGCATGCTTCTAATTTTGAGTGTTCAAGCTATTTTTGGACCCTTGCTCAGTGCTCACCCAAAGATAATAACCAATATTATCACTTAGAACAAAAATCCATTGTGTCTGCACCCAGATGCTGAAGGAACTGGCTTCATCCATACAGAACTGAATCTAAAGTAAGCTTTTATTATAAGGAATGTACCTCAGACAGTTCTTCACTGCTCAGCTTGCTCTCAAGATCAGTCAGTTTGTTTTTTGCATCTGCTTCAAGGAAGCCAAGCACCAAACTCAGTTTCTGTTGTACACGTTCCTAAAAAAAAAAAAAAAAAAAAAAAATTAGTTTAGATTAGTTAGAACTCAAGTGAAAGAACACAGACCGCAGCAGCATCTGTTAAAGGGCATGTCATCCCTAAATTAGAAATTTGCCTAAGAAAACAATGCTAAGCAACTTTCCAATACACAATAAAAAAAAGATAAGTGCTTTTAAAGTTATATGTAAAAACTATTGCTATTAAAAGCAGCATTTGCTTAAAGTATTAGTAAATCTTTAAAATAAGCAAATTTAGAATTGATGAGCGTGCTATTCTAAGAAATTTTGCAATGTAAAATAATTTTTTTTTTAATTCCAAGATATTAAGGGATATATGTACTGTTAATATGAATGAATTTTGTTACAACAGCGCCACCTGCTGGTCAGTTTCCCACCAGTCTGACCACCAAGTAGTCAAGGAAGTTGTCAGGAGAAAGAAAGGCTGCTCTGATGTTCTTCTGCTTAGGAAAAGAATTAGAAACTTCTCATATCTTTCCTAAGCAGAAGAACATCAGAGCAGCCTCTTTCTTCTTACAACTTGACAACTTGGTGGTCAGACTTGTCAGAAACTGAGCAGTGCTGCTGTAACAAAATTAATTCATATAAACAGAACATGTATCCCTTAATATCTTGGAATAAAAACAAAATAATGAATGTGTGCAAAATTTCTTAGAATAGCCCCCTCATCAATTTTACATTCACTTATTGTAAAGTTTTAATTATCCTTTAAGACCTGGTTGTTACTTTCAAACAAACTTGCAAAAACCAACTGCAAAACAGGTCTGTCAATCAATTGGCTTATGTTACTTTGTTTCAAAAGGCAGAGCCTCAGGGGAGAAAAATTTGTAATAAATATACATTGCAAAGTCACGTAGAATTGAGTTTCCTTTTACCAAGCAAAAACTATTTTTAAGGAGCTTCACTGCCAACCTTACTAGGTGCCTAAGCACAGTAGGGATTACGGTTGCAGATAATCTTACAGACACATGTTTAGGATTCAAGTCTATCTTGTTAAAATCCAGTAAACAAATATTACCTTCTCTGTCATTCCGTCCTGATCCCTCTCCAAATCCTTTAGCCTAAAATAGATTTGAGATTTTACTTTTAACGCACATTACAAAGGAAATGTTGTATACTGCTCATACTTCATATATCAAAACTGTTAGAAGTCATAAAGCAACACTAATACAGGCCAACTGTTGCACACGGGGAGATTGGTCGCCAACCGGTTTTCCGAAGTTTCCTCGTGAGGCAACGTCGGAAAACAAAGTGATAGGTATGCCATCCCGCCGGCGATGTGCCACCACCCTAAATGCAAGAATGTTCCTGTGAAATAGTATTTACATTTGATTACAGTAAAACAGTTTGTTGTAGTTTCAATATAATCTGTTAGGGCTTGGTGTTTGAGTCTGGCAGCTCAGTAATTCAGGTGCAGACTATAAACTGTTATAATATTGCTACAATTAGTTGCTACAATTCCACAGATACTTCTGAGAAATGTATCAACTATTGTATCAATTCTAACAGCTGCCTTAATGAAACCCAGAGATTCTGCTCGCCTGGCAACTAATCACCTCTTCTTCAGGGAACAATCTCCCCAAACTGCCTTCCCCCTGCTAAAATGAAATAAACGGCGCCTCCTTTTTCGAAGTCGCCCGAAGTTTCCTCGTGAGGCAAAATCGAAGTCATCCGAAGGCATCCCGGGGAGATTGTCGCCCCGAAGAAGAGGCGATTAGTTGACAGGCCGGCAGAATCTCTGGGTTTCATTAAGGCAGCTGTTAGAATTGATACAATAGTTGCTACAATTCGGCAAATACTTCTGAGAAATGTATCAACTAATTGTAGCAATATTATAACCGTTCATAGTCTTCACCTGAATTACTGAGCTGCCAGACTCAAACACCAGAGACAGGGATATTAAAGGGGTGGTTCACCTTTAAGTTAACTTTTAGTTATAGAATGGCCAATTCTAAGCAACTTTTAAATTAGTTTTCATTGTTTATTTTTTATGGTTTTATAGTTATTTGCCTTTTTCTTCTGACACTTTGCAGCTTTCAAATGGGCGTCACTGACCCCCTTCTAAAAAGCAAATACTCCAAGGCTACAAACGTATTGTTATTTATTACTCATCTTTCTATTCAGGCCTCGCCTATTCCTTTTATTCATATCAATGCACTGTTGCTAGGGGAATTTGGACGCAAGCAACCAGATTATGAAAATGCAAATTAAAGCTGCTGAATAAAAGGCTAAATAACTCAAAAACCGTAAATGTTGGAAGGTGAACAACAAAAAGTAGAGCACACAATACTGACAGATCTAAAACCCATACTCATACATTCCGTATACTAAATTGTACACACAGAGCTCTAACAAAAAAAAGCAAAATTAATGCTTAATGCTGTTTATACCGGCTTCCATTGTACTACACCTTGGCCTTTACTGGTGGCATTATTTCATGAGCAAAATGCTCATGAGTGCATGGGCGTCCACAGAGGGGGGCAAGAGGGGGCAGTGCCCCCCCCTGGCATACCCCCCAACAGTCCCGTTTTTGGCTGTCTGTCCCGCTGTCCCGTATAGTGGACTCAAATGTCCCGCATCCCTGTGTCTCTCTCGCTCTTCCTGTGTTTTTCGCCGAAGTCTCGCGAGAAGAGACTTCGGTGACGTCATAAATCTCATGAGACGCGGAGAAGAGAGGGCCGTGAGCTGAGGAGCGAGCGCAGCCAGTGGTTTGGAATTGGGCGGGAGTATTTGTAGCAGCACAGCGCGTGGGGGATTGGTCTGCACGAGGAGCACTGAGCACATATCATTTTACAGCCTGCATGCGCTCTTGTGCACTGGAAAACTTTAGTGCCCGATCCTTCCCCAACGCTGCTGGTTCAGAAATGAGTTACATTCTCAACACAGTCGCACTCGCATCACATGCCTTCTTCTTTGACTCTCGCCCCCCAGAAGGGTATGTCAAAATGCAGATTTAGTGGTCTGTTTTTTCAGTGTCTGGGGAGTTGAAGCAGGAGAGAGCTGAAGTTGTGTGTGGGGAAGGGGGGGGGGCGTGGAGGAGCACAGAAAGAAGTATTTAATCTCACTTCACTAGACTGTATTTAGGTGGTTAAATTGAGGAAAAAGGTAGCTTTTTTTATGAAACATTCTTTAATCATAATTTTTCTACAGTTATCATTAGCCATGATTTGCCTGCCTAGCATGTAGCTGCAGTGCTACCAGGGCTGCATTAAATGTGTGTTTCACCTATAAGTTAACTTTAAGTATTTTACAGAATGGCTAATTCTAAGCAACTTTTCAATTGGTCTTCATTATTTATATTCTATGGTTTTTTTAATTAAATACCTGCTTTTTCTGACTCTTTCTAGCTTTCAAATGGGGGTCAGGTCACTGACCCTATCTAAAAACAAATGTTCTGTAAAGCTGCACATTTATTGTTATTGCTACTTTTTATTCCTCATCTTTCTATTCAGGCCTCTCCTACTCATATTCCAGTCTCTTATTCAAATCAGTGCATGGTTGCTAGGGGAATTTGGACCCTAGCAACCAGACTGATGAAATTGCAAACTGCAGAGCTGCTGAATAAAAAGCTAAATAACTCAAAACAAACCAATAAAATAATTAAAACCAATTGCAAATTGTTTGAGAATATCCCTCTCTACATCATACGAACAGTGAATTTGAAGGTGAACATCCCTCTTTAATATATAGGCACCTAAAGGCATGTGCCTAGGTCTGTGGCTTTAGGGAAGTGGCTCTTGTTTGCCTATATAACTGTTTCTTTGACAGCTTAACTCTTGAATCTGATATTCTGACCACTGACAGTGCTGTTATATTGTTTTTTCATTGAGTTTCACAGAGACACTGAGACTTGAAGGCTGAGTAACGTAATTGGAGGGGTAGATCTAAGCAAGGTATGCAGGCAGGCAGTGGCGTATCTAGATATTACTGGGCCCCATAGCAAATTATTTTTCAGGCCCTGAAAACGTTTAGAATTTGTGTTTTACCAAGTATTATTATAATTGTATATGAATTAGGGCCTCATGGGGCCCTATAAATCCTGGGCCCCCTGCAGCTGCAGGGTCTGCTTCCTCTATAGTTACGGCCCTGCAGGCAGGATAAAGGAGTGAATAGAGTCTTATCTAAAGGGTAACAAACATACCAAGCTGCATTTTTGTGAATGTTTTTGTTAAATGGGCGTGACTTATGGGGGAGTGGCCATAAAGTGGGCATGGCCAAAAAATTTTGCGCGCGCGGCAGAACCTTCTGTCCCTCTTTTTTAATCACAAATGTTGGGAGGTATGCCCCTGGGACTGTGCACATAAGTTTCCACCTGTTCGTGCATTGGCCCCAGCTTACTGTGGTTTCTGTCGCGATCCCTCGAAGATTTTTCTTCTGTGCAGCAGAGTTTTCTTTTAGCTCCTTCCCTAGCTGCTCGCTCCCCCCTCCCTTGTCACGGTGCTGCCGGATCGTATTACTTCAGCTGTGACAGAGAGAGAGAGCAGCCAGGGAGCATCTGATTGGCCAGTAGCACAGATTGCAGCGCGGGAGAAAACGAAGGAAGGAAAGCCCTATATCTATTGCAGTCTGCAGCCTTGTACTTGTGAGTTCTGGGGGTATTTATACAATTACTTGCCCCTGTACCATCTGTTTGTGAGTTCTGGGGGTATTTATACATGTACTTGCCCCTGTGCCATCTGTTTGTGAGTTCTGGGGGTATTTATACATGAACTTGCCCCTGTGCCATCTGTTTGTGAGTTCTGGGGGTATTTATACATGTACTTGCCCCTGTGCCATCTGTTTGTGAGTTCTGGGGGTATTTATACATGTACTTGCCCCTGTGCCATCTGTTTGTGAGTTCTGGGGGTATTTATACATGAACTTGCCACTTTGCCATCTTTGTGTGAACTAGGGTTGCCACTTGTCAGATTGTCAGACAACCGGTATTTTGAAGGGTTGCCCGGGTCAAAACTTCCTGGATGGTTTTTCAAATTAGGGAAACTGTGCAGGATTCCCTTGATTGACCCGGCGATCGGCTGATCGCCGTGGCATAGCTCCACCCCCTGATGGCAGTGACACACCCACCTATCTCACAGGCCCGCCCACAGATGCCTCCTTGCCCCACCCTGGAAAATTTTCTGCGGACACCCATGCATGAGTGGCCTATGTAGTTCATCACGCGTACAACCACATACGAAGGATGGGGTCTGCTGCTATTTATATATTTTTTTTTTTTTAATTTCTATAACTTTTCCGTTGCTTCTGCCCTAAATGAAAACAGATGCACAGTGCAGTGCTCTTACATCATCAACAATGGAGTAGATATTTTCTGAAACAAGACTTATCCCAGGTAAGATTCTCACCCATACATTACAGATATTGTTTGCAGCAATAGCACAGCATTCTTACGACAATGACTTGGAGACTGAAGTTGGCAGCAAAAAAGTACTACATGTATGGGACCTGTTATCCAGAATGCTCAGGACCTGGATCTTTCTGGATAATAGGTCTTTCCATAACTTAAGTCTACTAGAAAATCATGTAAAGATTAAATAAACCCAATAGGCTGGTTTTGCCTCAAATAAGGATTAATTATATCTTAGTTGGGATCAAATACAAGCTAAGGTTTTATTATTACAGAGAAAAAGGAAATACATTTTTAAAAACTTTGATTATTTGGATAAAATAGAGTCTACAGGAGACAGCCTTTCCATAATTTGGAACTTTCTGGATAACAGAACCCATACCTGTAGAAGTTACTTGTATAAAAGCATGCAGTGACAGCTCTGCTGTAAACAAAATAATGCAACATACAAGCTAGGGAACAACTGGCTGCTCAACTTGCAATGCACCAGATATGGAACAGGCAATGATTCCATTAGGACATATGGTTAGCACATCCTTTGCATTATCACATCTGTAGTATTGAAATCCTTACAAGGATTATCTCTAATTCACATCAATGAGAGTCTCTTTAAAGGAACAGTAATGCCAAAAAAATGAAAGTTTACAAGTAATAAAAATATAATGTAGTGTTGCCCTGCACTGGTAAAACTGCTGCGTTTGTTTCAGAAACGCTACTATAGTTTATATAAAGAAGCTGCTGTGTAGCCATTGGAGCAGCCATTCAAAGGAGAAAAGGCTCTAGTTACAGCCGCAGGGTCTGCTTCTAGGGAAGGAAGGAATTTTTTTCCCCTCTGAGGCAAATTGGAGAGGCTTCAGATTGGGTTTTTTTGCCTTCCTCTGGATCAACTGGCAGATTTAAAAAAAAAAAAAAAAAAAAAAAAGGTTGAACTTGATGGACGTGTGTCTTTTTTCAACCTTACTTATTATGTTACTATGTTAGGGTTGCCACCTTTTTATAAAATTACAACCAACCGGTGATGGGGGCAAGAACAAAAGGGGCAGGCTGTGACTAGGCTTGCCACCTGGCCGGTATTTTACTGGCCTGGCCGATAAAAATGATAGTTGATCCCAATGTTATTAATAGGAAAAAAAGATAATATAGGAAGGCCGGTATTTTTTTCCAGAAAAGGTGGCAACCCTAGCTGTGACGTAAATGGGATGTATGTTATGTAGAAGGAGCTACAGTGCCTGATGGCCAGAAGGCAAAGTAAAGGTACGTTTTGAGCAGATTGGCTGTTCCCAGGGCCGCCATTAGAAATCACGGGGCCCCGTACAACAAAATTTTTGGGGCCCCCCCTGGGCCCCGCCCACACTGACGACCAAGCTCCACCCCATATCCCGCCCACTCCACATCGCAGTTAAAAGACCACACAGACATCAGCGTTAAAAAAGTAACCCCCCCCCACACAAGTTGTAAAAAGCTATTGATGGTCAGGGCCCCCTTATAAAAAATTGGTGCCCCAAAAAAAACGTTTTTTTTTTTATAAGTTAAAAAAAAACTTGGGGCCCCAACAAAAAAAATGTAAAAAAAAACTAAAAAACAAACAAACATTGGTGGCAGGGGCCCCCTTATAATTTAAAAACAAATTGGGGCCCCAAAAAAAAATTTGAAAAAAAAAAATTTTTTTTTGAAAAAAAACTGGCGGCAGGGGCCCCCTTACAAGTTAAAAAAATTTGGGGCCACCAAAAAGAAAATTAATTTTTTTTTAAAAAAAAAAAAAAACAATGGTGGCAAGGGGCCCCTTACGAGTTAAAAAAAAAATTGGGGCCCCAAAAAAAAAGTTTTAAAAAAAAGATTGGTGGCAGGGGCCTATAGAATATTAAAATAATACATTGGTGGCCAGGGGATTAAAAAAAAAAAAAAAAAAAAAAAAAACACAAAACTGTTGTTCAGTAGGATTGAACTCATGGCTTCAGTACTTCAACTTCGCCTCCTTTCGTGACTTCGGGTCTTTTCACCGCTTCAGGACTTCGGCTTCGGCTGTTTTCGTGACTTCGGGTCTTTGCGCTGCTTCAGGACTTCGGCTTCGGCTGTTTTCGTGACTTCGGGTCTTTTCGGCGCTTCGTGACTTCGGCTTTTTCCGTGACTTCGGGTCTTTTCGTCGCATCGGCTTCGGCTTTTCGGCACTTCCGCATTCGGCACTGAAGAGGCAAGACGTACGGCTCGGGCGCTCGTAAGGGGGGCCCTGATCTTCAAAAAATGCAGCGCTGCCGGGCCCCCCTTCATGCCCGGGCCCGGTACGCTTGTCCCCCCTGTCCCCCCCTGATGGCGGCCCTGGCTGTTCCAGATGTTCCGATTTGTGATATCAGAGGAATGTGGCCACTGAAGAACAGAACTACCCCTATAAAGAGGCGACAATCATCGTGCTGACTGCTTGTTTGCTAGTCTAGCAGGTTCAGGACAAGCCCAAACAATCTGTTAGTTCTGGCAAACGTCAGAGACGCTGCTGAAAGATGCCAAAGACACTCACGAGAATATGCCGTACAGTTTTGGTCTCCATCACTCAAACAGGACATTATTGTATTAGAGAGGGTACAGAGAAGGGCAACTAAGCTGATAAAAGGATGAAAAATCTTAGCTATGAGGAAAGACTGGCCAAATTGGGGATGTTCACGCTGGAGAAGCGGCGCTTAAAGGAGAAGGAAACCGTGTAGAGTAAAAAACCCACGTAGACTGCCCCTCCTGGGAGAAATGCCCCATACTTTATACTTACCCCTCGTTGCAGATTCTGGCAGGGAACTTCCCGGCACCCATCGTCCGGGTCCTCGGTAGGCTGACTGTGAGCTTACCGAGGACCCGGAAGATGGATGCCGTGAAGTCCCCTGCCAGAATCTGCAACGAGGGGCAAGTATAAAGTATTTCTCCAGGGGGGCAGTTAGCCTAGGGAGAGGAGGGTCTACATGGGGTGGGAGGTACGGGGGTTTTTTTTCTAAAGGGGTTTCCTTCTCCTTTATGGGGAGATATGATAACTATGTATAAATATATAAGGGGATCATAAAATCTCTCTAATGATTTATTTACCAGCTGACACAAGGTCACCCATTCCGTGAGAAAAGAGGTTCCGCCTAAATATTGGGAAGGGGTTTTTTTTTTTTATGGTGAGAGCTGTGAAGATGTGGAATTGTCTCCCTGAATCAGTGGTACAGGCTGATACATTAGATAGGTACAAGGAAGGGTCGGATGCTTTATTCACCAGTAGCTACTCCCAGCAGACAGGAGGGAGCCAATGAGATTAGAGGAGGGAAAGGGGTGTTACAGGGAGAGCTGGGAAGTGAATCAGTGGTACAGGCTGATACATTAGATAGGTATAAGAAGGGGTTGGATGGTGTTTAGCAAGTGAGGGAATACAGGGATATGGGAGATAGCTCATAGTACAAGTTGATCCAGGGACTGGTCCCATTGTCATTTTGGAGTCAGGAAGGAATTGTTTCCCCTCTGAGGCCTTTAATTGGGTTATTCGCCTTCCTCTGGATGAACTGGCAGTTAGGCAGGTTCTATATAAACATAAGAGGTAGAACTTGATGGACGTGTGTCTTTTGTTCAACCTAACTTACTACATTTGTTTATGTATCATGTTACTAATACAAGACTTCCTGTATATTTAGATTTTCTCCTTATTAATAACATTGGGGTCAGGCATCATTTTTACCAGTCAGGCAGATAAAACACTGGCCAGGCGGCAACTCCTAATTAGAGGCTGTTTAGGCCCAGAGCCTGTATTTACTGCCAGAGCTGCTCAGGCCAAAGGATACACCTATGACTAAGCGCCGGAAGGTGCGAAACGCGTAAGGTGGGCCTGGGGGGACTGAATGTAACCAAATATTTTTAATGATAATTTAAATAAAGAAATTTTTTACTGAAAAGTAAGCCTTTGGGACAGCTATCTTTTGGATACAAGGAATTTTCAGGCCAAAGGCTTGATATGTGGTGGCACAGTGAGAAGACATAAGTGGGTAAAAGAGAGCAGTAATGAGAGCAGCGATATGAACTGTACATCCCAGGCCTGTAGCAAACTTTGCGCCTTATACACTTCATACGCGCTCTGGCCAATCACTTTAATCCGCGCAGGGGATTGTGGGAAGTGTATCCAGGCGCATAGGCGAGACGGAACTACTTATGAGTCTTACCGTTTCCTGACATCAGCAGGCAGAGCCAGGGAAGCGGACTGGGCCGGCATGGCTGTAGGGAACAGGCGTGAGACACACTCGGCCAAAGGGCAGCGCTTCTGTACGTTCCCTCACACGCAGCGGAGCCTCTTTTCCTCACGGCGCGGGAAGCTGTGCTACTTTCCCGCCACCTCAGTGGCAATAGAATGAAGGTTCTTTAGACAGAGAGAGAGGAGCGAAGGTAAAGCGCGGAACGACTAAACACACAACACGGTGACTCACGGGATGGAGCCGCCTCTCCTTTTCAAATGAGGAAAGAACAAGCCGCCGGGCGCCGTCACGTAACCCCGCCCCCTCCGCAATCTCCCGCGCTTTGCATTTACCCGCGAAACAAAACGGGAGAACCCAAGGCAAGCGCTGATTGGTGGGTAGGAACAGCGCGGGGCGTTTCTATTCGCATTATGGAGGGGAAGTCTATGCAGATCATTCATTCGGCTTTACTGTTAACCCCGCCCCCATAGCGTGAATATTTTAGGGCTGTTCCCAGCGCGCCGTGTTCTTCCGCTCATACTGAGGCCTCGATGAGTTCAGAGTGGAAGAAGGGGGTGGAGCAACGTAATGACGCACAGCGCCTGCGTTAGTGTTGACAGAGCGTGCTCTCTGGTGACTTGACAAGTGCTGGCGCCAAAAAGTGTGCTGTAAAACAAAACGTTTGTCTGTTGTTTAGAATCGGACCCGGTGTTCAGAGGCTGCGTGTGATTTATAAAACCTGTTTCAATGTCTAACAGGTGTTTCACATACGTCCCAACATTTTGGAAATAGAAAGAGGAGCAGAAAGTTTTGCCCACGCCCATTTATGGCCACACCCCCTAATGACTGTTCCTGATGGAAAATGTGGCTAGTTATGAAGGTTTGAACATATTTCTGTGTTTTATTGTGTGTTTCCCCACGAAATTGGTACAATAGTTTCTTTGCTTATCTAAAATTGTTACAAAAGTATCTAAGTGCAGCTGCCATGTGTTCTGGGCTCTCTGCCAAAAGCCAATTAAGTTTTAGAAACGTTGTATCTGTTTCTGGCTGTTCAGGGCAGGAGATCAGAGACAAAAGTCGGGACATTTCAGTACTGCGGGCTGAGCTGTCGAAACCAGGACTATCATTTGGGAGGTATCGTGATTGTTTAGTACACGCTTAAAGGGCAAGACCAACCCACAATTTTAAGCAAGTTTCCAGGATGCATTCATTAAACCTTTTCAGTGTTTTTAATGTTATTTGTAAAAACAATTGTTATTGAAATCGGCATTTGTTTAACTACTGGTTGTTGCTTTTTGAACAATGTTGCAAAAGTCATAGTTCCTCAGCAAGCAGCATCTGTGGAATATTCGCAACTATTGTATCAATTATACCCCGGATGATAGTGATGTGCGGGTCAGGGTTTTCCTGACCCGCACCTGACCCTAATCCGCCCTGCTCCAGCCCACGCCTGCGCTTCCGGGGGCCTTTTATAGACCCGCCGATGATGTCACAATGACGGGGTGGGGCGAGCAGACGCGAGACTATAAAACAGGAAGTCGGAAGCCGGTATTTGAAGGTAGCGGGGAGAGCAGGAGAAGAGCTCAACCCGCACCCGCCCGCCACCCGCAAGGAGCAATGCGAGGTCAACCCGAACCCGCCAGACATCACTACCGGACGAATCTCGGGCATTTTGCTCAGCAGGGCCAAAGATTCGAAATGTATCAACTAATATACTGATTTAAACCAGTTTACAAAGTTGGTGACCCCCGCCCCCCTTTCCCCAAAGAGCTGATTCAGAAAGACATAAGAAGGTGAAAAATGAAACTTGAGACTGCAATTTTTAGAAGAATAGTCACAAATACAAATTGATTTAAAAAAAACTTTCTGGCGAGCAACCCGAAAACAACTGAACTTGTATAAAACTGTTGGAAGGTGAACAACCCCTTAAACAAAAACACACTCGGTATACATGCTGAGAATGGCAGCACCAGGAGTAATACAATGTACGAATTCTGCCGCACACCTGTACTCTACTTCCTCTGCAATGGTGGTGCTGGTCCTCTGTAGGCCGTCCGGGTCCCCTAGTGACAGCAATTGATTGAAAACAGATTGTTTTGGTACAACAATTTCAGGAGAGGGGGTATAAAAAAGGTGAATTACAGGGTATAAAAGGTGAAGTGTTGGGCATGGAAAGAAAAGAGCTTCTGGAAACTAAAAAGAGAGATATGAAAAACAGACAGCATAATATAGTCTATGTGACCACCTATGATCCGCACTCTACCTTTAGTAAAAAAACGATACTACAACATTAGCCTATCCTACAAAGGGATAAAACCTTTGGTAGACTGATAACAAACCCCTCTTTAGCTTTAAAAAAGGAAAAAGTATAGCAAATGGGATTATTAGAACAGATTTGAAAAACCGGGTACAGAAACCAATATGCAGTAAAAAGGGCACCTATCCCTGTTACCATTGTGGGCATTGCAATGGGGTAATTAAAGGGGAAGTATGCCAACACCCCACCCTGGGTTATGACATCAAACTAAAACAATTCGCGACTTGTAATACAAAAGGCGTTGTATAATTGCTTAAATGCCTGTGTGGTCTCGGTTATGTTTGCCAGACTTCCAGAGCATTTAAAACCCGAGTGAATAAACATAAGAGTACAATAATACATTTTAAACCCGAAGCTAAAGGGGAGAATGTCACTATTGGCCGAAAAAAGGAGAAAGAGAATTTTTTTTTTTAAAAAAAAAAAGAGACGTTATTAGCAAAACATTTTTATGAAGCTAAACATAACATTGCACAAGTCAGATGGCAAATCCTGGAATTAATATCCTATATAATAAAGTTGAAGTGTCTCTGCGTCCAGTCCCTGTGTCCGTGGGATTGCGCTACTGCGCATGTGCCCCACGGACCGTCTCTGGCGAATGTTCTAGCGCCCGTTAATTTAACGGGCTTAATGTCTAGTACAGAGATATAGGTGTTGTAGATAAAAGGTCTTTATTAAGACGGGAGGCTTTATGGATTTGGCAGTTAAAAACACTCACTCCCAGGGGCCTCAATGAGAATTTTAGCTTTACGTGTTTCTTGTGAAAGTCAGATTTTAACCCTTCTTCCCTCCGTTTTTTCTTTTTTGACCTTTTTTGCACAGATAAGAACAACCGAGTGGGTTTTGATTGTTGGGTTTAAATGGGTCTGTGCACTTTGAATTGTATCCTGATGAAGGGAGGTTCCACCCGAAATGTTGAATTACTGGTGGCATAATAAAAGGGGTATATTCCCCGACTGCATTCAATTGAGTGTGTGCGGATCTGCTTCCAAACAATTGCAGCACCAGGAGTAAGAAAGCATTAGGTACCATGTCAATTTAAAATTATTTTATAGCCAGATACATTCCCTTTTGAGGCCAGGCTATAGTATCCGTAATATCTAGGTAATTGCGTCAGATTTTTAATTGTTCCAGTTTTATAGCATACTGTATCTACAGCAGAAAAAAAATCAACATACCTGTAAATAGTAACTTACTTGTAACAAATTGTTTTCTGAAAGTAATCTTTTAAGTGCCACAGAATGAAGAATTTAACAACCTTTGGATAAACATAAGTAACACATGTAGACACATTTACACTTGCATACATACATTTTAGGGGGATTTCACACATTCACACAGCTCATACATAGACAAACACACAATTTTGTGTATTTTTTTTACTGCATCGAGTTTCTTGTCTGAAAAAATATATCTACGGATAGTGTATTCACCAATCACACAGTGTAATACCTTTTTGTTATTTCAGCGGCAGCTTAATTTCCGTTTTTGATGTTTATGTTGCATTTTAGCCATTTTTGTATCTTTCTGAATAGTTGTTTGGTTTTTTTGTGCCTGTATAACTTTGTTCAAGCAAAAGTATTCAAACTTGGATTCTGACTGCCGATTACACTAGGCAAAGAAATTATTTTAGTGGTTTTATAGAATTTAAGTGAATTTCTTGCATTCTGCATTTTTTTGGTACCTCTAAATGCCACATCATTTGGTATTTTTTTACATATTTGTACTTTCTAAAAACTCAGTGGACCCTGACAACCCGGTCCGACCCTGCTTCTGCGTTAACTGGCCACTATATAAATGTCCAGAAAGTCCTGCACTACACTGAGCCCCAATGAGGGTGGAACTGGTCTGAAGTCGAGGTCTGATCAGCAACTGCTAGTGGGAGAGCAAAACTGAGTTTCCTTCCCAGGATTCCCTCTAATTTTCTTACAGTGAGAGTCACATCACTAAAAATGTTTTGTATGTCCAGAAATATTAGTTTTAGGAAACTATACAAGTCCAAAGTAGATGGCGATATATACACACAGAAATATTAGTTTTAGGAAATGATACAAGTCCCCAGTAGATGGCAATATATACATATAATGCAATATTGGTGAAATTGTGACACACAAGCTTTGTGTAGCTCCCAGCTTTTCATAATGATAAAGCAGAACAGCTGTGGCCACGTTCATAATTATTTTCAGTTATACAGTGAATAAAGTACCCCCTCTTGTAAAATATAAGGATATTAGAAGTTACCGAGGAGTTTCATGACCATATAAAAACACGAGGCCGAAGGCCGAGTGTTTTTATACAGGCCATGGAACTCCGAGGTAACTTCTAATATCCTCATATTTTGCAACTGGGGGTACTTTATTTATTATAATACACAAATTTCAGCGAGTCATGTGACAGAAATGACATCAGAACTCACCGTTTATAACTGATGAGATCAGAACTCACCATTTATAAGGAAATCATTTACAAGATATTCATGGCATTTGTGTATTATAGTCCGATACACTCCCTTTTCAGGTCAGCTATTTAAAGCTATCGTTTCAGTAATATTTAAGTCATTAAACTGCAGTTGCCCCAGATTCCCCAGCGAAATATCTAGAACTTCAAGATAGCGTTGATGCTGTACACAGAATTGTCCTGACACTTAGCACCATTCCTGGATTAGTGCTACACACGCATGGCTTCAGGAATAAAGGGCTTTTACCATTCGTGACAAACACAATCAGGATGTTTCTCATTCAGACTCCCATTTATAACCTCGAGCTGTGACATAACTAATTATACAATTTCTTTTTTGGAGCAATTCAGATCACCTCCATTTTCACGGTAGTGTTATGACATTTGTCCATTTACCCATTGCGTGATATCAGCATATCTCCCCAGTCACATTCTGATGGCATGTTCTGATATTCTTTCTCTGCAGAGTCCATGTGATTAAGTCATTTTAACTTGACAGATGGGGTTTTGGTGCCAAAGACCTTTAAATTTTTATTTAATCTTGCCCCCTGATTTTAGGTCCCTGCTGCTACTGACTCCCTGTAGCTTACCTGCCCCAACCTGTGCCTGTGATAAGATATTCGTGTTTACCGTATGCAAACTTGACCTTTGACCTGATCATAGTTACCCTCCTCTCTCCAATCCCGACTTTAGCCTTTCCTGATGATTCTACTGTTTCCTTTTCATCCACAACTCTGGTTCCGCGAAATGTTTTGCAGATCTTCATACCCCCTGTAGTTTGGCATGGACTGCGAAAGAACATTCTTGCCTGGAGCCAACTGCGCATGGGTGTAACTACAGAGGAAGCAGACCATGTGGCTAAAGATATAAGAAGATATATGTGCCCCATGAGGCCCTAATTCATATACAGTTTCAATATATATTGGTAAAACAGTTTAACCTATAGACATTTTGGGAGCCTGAAAAATAATTTGCTGTGGGGCCCAGTAATTTCTAGGTACACCACTGCAACCGAGGAACCAGATTCTTATTCTGCATGCCATGTCTTCCACATTGTTCAGTTAATGGGCTCCCTGAATTGAGCATCGTATTATACCTCCTGCTTATAAGGACTTTCTGGCTGTGTTCTGCAAACCTTTGTCTGAAAACTTCCCGCTACAACAATAAATGCTTTAAAAGCACGCTCTGGTCTGTTTTCATTTGTCCTCAGGGCCAGAACTAGGGTAAGGCAGAAGAAGCAGCTGCCTAGTGCCCATAGATTTGGGGTAGCTGGGTAGGTATCTCCTGCCTACCCCTAGACCGGACTCACCTGGCACTAGGCTTGCGCAATCCTCGATCCACGCATGCATGAACGAATGACCGACGCTACTGCGCATTCATGCGCGAATGACGGGGAAGTGGGAGTGAGCTGGCCAGCTGGGCTACCTAGGTTTCCCAGCCGGCCTGGCCCGCCTCTGTTTGTCCGATTGGTTTTTCCCCATACACCCTGCCCTCTTGTGGCCTAAACTGTCTTCTCCATACAAGACACAGAAGCCATGAAGAGTATGATCAAGATAACCTGGCCAGTGGTTTAGTGCAGGGGTGCTTCGCCAATGAGGCGAGTTGAGGCTGTTGCCTCAGGCAGCAGCGCCCCACTAGGTACCAGGGGCAGCAAAAATGCTGCTCCTGGTACTTTTAGAGCAAATGTCCGGGGGAGGGGGGCAGCAGCAACTGCTGCTGCCTCAGGCGGCGGAGGGGCCAGGATCGCCACTGGTTTAGTGTGACGTTCTACTGCCACTCCTTCTATGAAGCAAAGTGAGAAGAGCATCAGGCAGCTGTGAGCAGCCATTTTCCAAGGATGGCAAAAAGCTACCTCTGGTGTCTCAGACGGCAGCAGCCCCAGAATTCTTCCTGCTGGGACTCGCAGGCCTGGATTTGTGGAAAGGCCACCTAGGCCCGGGCCTAGGGTGGCAGGATTTTAGGGGGCAGTTTTGGTTCAAAAACACTGGGGATGTGCTGGAGATCCAATCATTTTTTAAATTTCCCATGCGCCAATCCCCATTGCTCCATTCTAGATTATGAAAATTTGCACAAATAAAGGGGAGGGGACAGGGGCGACCGATGGCGGTGGGCCTAGGGGTGCCCACTATGTAAATCTGGCCCTGGGGACTCGTTTCTACTTTGTGAAGAAACTACTGGGTGAATTAGGACCCTGAATTGACTACAGAAGTCCAAACAACATTGCTGTGCTATAACTAAAGACATTCGGTCCCTGGGACCCCTACTTTTGTACCTGGCCCCCTCCCCACTATACAACAGCTTGCTGCAGGGCTTGTGGATCCTTGACTGGGTCGATACAGTAGTCCTTACAACACCGGATGGCCACTAGTAGAGTTTAATGCCTTTTTGGATAATTTTTGCAGTTTAGCAAATTTTTGGTGAAGCAAAACGGGTCAGATTTGTCTATCACTAGTATACTATGCCTTGCGTGTGTATTCACACGCATTCACACATTCTGTTGTGTTACAGCTTGCATCATTCATCAGATTTAAATTACATTAATTTGGTTTCTGTAACTGAAAGTTGAAGGAATCATAACCTTTTAAGTAATTTGACAGTTTTGTATTTGACATGCAGTGCAAATGCCACTTCCTGGACGTGTGTGTGTCTTCCTTTGTAAACATACAGAGGTCATGAAGGCATGACATCACAGCGGTGTTATAACTTGGAAACGTTGCAAAAGATTTAAATTATGAACACTGTATCTTTGTCCCGTGGCATGGAATCTGTTTCAGATATCAATACACGGCTGACCTTGGCCAGCCAAATGTACGTGTATATTCTACATTTCAAGAGGAAGTTGCTTGTAGAACTAATGCTTAATTGTAGATGGATAGCAACACTGAAACTTTATCTAACCCTGTCACGTACTCACTTCCCAGGGCACGTGATTGTGGTTATAGATGATCAGCTGCAGGGGAAGGGGGGGTGTGCCTTACAATCTCTTTCGGTAACTCCTGACCCTGCAAGGATACCTGTTTAATGGCAAGATATTTTCTTGGGATAAAATCGATGTCACATTTTGCTTGAAAAGTTTCTGTTTTAATAGAATAGCCTTTCAGATCTGTTTTTATTTCTGCTTGGCCCTTGTAATACAGGGTTTGTGATTTACAGATGTGAAGCTGATTTAGCACTGATGGAAAAACACTGTGTGCCAGCCAGAATATATTTGAGGCCCTTTTATAGCAAGGAAAAGAACAGTGAATAGTGCTCCCTATGACTGGTGTTGCATGAGGCCTTTTATCCGCTGACTTGTTTACAAGAAAATGCAAATCTACTGCCTTCTGCCCCTAAACCCACAATAAGTATTTGAAATACAGTAACACACTGAAATATGCCCATGCCCGGCAGTTCATGCTAAAGTTGGCACTGATCTTTTTTGTTCAGCGTCGGACTGGGGCCCACTGGGGCCACTACTCCAGGGGCTCCCACACCTCACGGGTCCCCAGGTGCAAACCCCCCCGGGCATACCTTTGGTGGCAGCAATCAGGCCCGCACCGCCCAATCCATAAAAACCCTCAGGCCCCAACCGTAACCACCATGTGGGCCCCCCCGGCGTGTACCCTACTAATCCTCCAGTGCAATCGGGCCCACACCACAGTTTCCACACAAATCTTGAGACAGGGAGTGAGTTTGGCCCGGCGGGGCCCAAAAGAGCCCATTCCATCCCTGTTTTTGTTTAACTTCTTACTAAGGTAATTGGCTCTTTATAATATTGACCTAAAAGGGACCAATGTGATGAACTCATCATATTTCCTCCAAGATCTTCCCCTGTCCCTCAGATATCACTCACCGTAAACAACACCACCTTTCATTCCACCACACAGGCACGCTGCCTAGGAGTCATCTTAGACTCTCATCTGTCTTTTTCACCACACATTCAAACACTTGCAAAATCTTGCCGTATTCAACTGCGCAACATTGCTCGAATACGACCATATCTCAGTTCAGAATCAACTAAAACACTGATTCAGTCTCTCATCATCTCCCACCTTGATCACTGCAACTTACTCCTCACAGGTATTCCAACAAGTCACCTTTCACAACTCCAATCTGTTCTAAACGCGGCCGCTAGACTCATTCATCTATCTCACCGCTCAACATCAGCTGCTCCCATATGTATGTCCCTTCACTGGCTCCCAATCTCCTCTAGAATCAAATTCAAATTACTTACACTCACATTCAAGGCCCTTAATAATGAAACCCCTCCCTATATTTCATCTCTAATCTCCAAATACACTCCTTCACGAAACCTACGCTCTGCTTCTGATCTTCGCCTCACTTCGCCTCACTTCTCCTCTGATCACTTCTGCCCATTCTGGTCTACAAGACTTCTCTCGGGCTTCTGCTTTTCTCTGGAACTCTCTGCCACAAGCTCTCAGACTTTCTCCTTCCTTCCAAACTTTCAAGCGCTCCTTAAAGACCCATCTGTTTAAAGAGGCTTATTCGATGTACCTTAATTAATCATTGCTGTATCAAAAATGACAAAATGTTTAAATAATCCTAATGTCTCAATTGTACCCTAACCTTTTAGTTTGTAAACTCTAATCTCTAGGTCCTTCTAACCCTATTGTATTCTGTAATCCTTGTTTGTTATCCACCATTTATTCCCTGTTTGCTATAACTGCAGTAAAGCACTGCGTATCTTGACAGCGCTATATAAATAAATGATGATGATGATGTCATGTATAATCTCTCTGCTGTGTAATATGTAGGAGCTATAAAATAGGGAATAATAATACCAAATTTGGAAACTTGAGCTTCTGGGAAGTAGCGTGGGCATGGACAAATCTGCATGCTTACGCAGAGAACCCTACACATTCCCACATTTACCCTATCACAACCCAGACATTCTTAAAGGGGTTGTTCGCCTTTAAATTAACTTTTAGTATGACGGAGAGAGTGCTATTCTGAGACAATTTGTAATTGCTTTTCATTTTTTATTATTTGTGGTTTTTGAGTTACTTTGCTTTTTAATCAGCAGCTCTCCAGTTTGCAGGTTCAGCAATCCGGTTACCCTAGCAGCCATGCATTGATATGAATATTAGACTGAGATATGAATAAGAGAGGCCTGAATAGAAAGATGAGTAATAAAAAGCTGCAATAATAATTCATGTGTTGCCTTACAGAGCATGTGTTTATTAGATAGGTTCCGTGACCCCCCATTTGAAAGCTGCAACGAGTCAGAAGAAGGCAAATAATTAAAAAACTATACAAAAGAAAAAACGAAGGTCAGTTGAAAAGTTGCTTAGAATTAGCCTTTCCATAGTTAAGTTAAGTTAAAGGTGAACCACCTCTTTCTTGAGTAAATCTTACACACAGACTGACATCTCAGTAGCCTCAGACTTTAAAAGTCCTCCTTCTGTTTTGTACAGATGGGTCCACCATTCACATTCCAACCCTAAAAGGACAAGCTTCAAGTACAAACTAAAAACATTGCTAACCTGTATGTTTATTATACAGCCCATGTCACTGTCAATATATATCGACAGGTTGCAACACCCGTCTTGGACATTCTGCCAGAACCCTTCCTCTTGTCTCCAGCTTCATGAGGCTATGTTGCTGCCATGTCTGCCAAATTTGATATGTGCAGGGGAGCTGTCCTAGAGGGCTACAGTACCATATGCAAACTATTCTAGCCTATATAATGCATGTCACTATAAGCTTGCCCCCTAGAGCTCTGACTTTGGTCAATCTGTTTGCATGGAGGCATTGCCATGCCATGACTTATGGAGATGTGGTCTACAGTTAGTTCATTTGCATTGCACAACATCTTAAAGGGTTACTGTCATGGGGAAAAAAATATTTTCAAAATGCATCAGTTAATAGTGCTGCTCCAGCAGAACAGATTTTTTTTATATTTAATTTTGAAATCTGACATGGAACTAGACATATTCCTTAAATGAAAAGGATCTAGGGGTCTTTGTAGATAACACGTTGTCTAATTCTGGGCAGTGTCATTCTGTGACTACTAAAGCAAATAAAGTTCTGTCTTGCATAAAAAAGGGCATTAACTCAAGGGATGAAAACATAATTATGCCTCTTTATAGGTCCCTGGTGAGGCCTCATCTGGAGTATGGGGGCAGTTTTGGACTCCAGTCCTTAAGAGGGATATAAATGAGCTGGAGAGAGTGCAGAGACGTGCAACTAAATTGGTTAGAGGGACGGAAGACTTAAATTATGAGGGTAGACTGTCAAGGTTGGGGTTGTTTTCTCTGGAAAAAAGGCGCTTGCGAGGGGACATGATTACACTTTACAAGTACATTAGAGGACATTATAGACAAATGGCAGGGGACCTTTTTACCCATAAAGTGGATCACCGTACCAGAGGCCTCCCCTTCAGACTAGAAGAAAAGAACTTTCATTTGAAGCAACGTAGAGGGTTCTTCACAGTCAGGACAGTGAGGTTGTGGAATGCACTGCCGGGTGATGTTGTGATGCTGATTCAGTTAATGACTATAAGAGGGACTTGGATGATTTCTTGGACAGACATAATATCAAAGGCTATTGTGATACTAAACTCTATAGTTAGTATAGGTATGGGTATATAGAATTTTAATTAAAAGTAGGGAGGGGTGTGTGTATGGATGCTGGGTTTTCATTTGGAGGGGTTGAACTTGATGAACTTTGTCTTTTTTCAACCCAATTTAACTATGTAACTATGTAACTATATTGTCAGTTTCCCAGCTGCCTCGATTCATGTGACTTGTGCTCTGATAAACTTCAGTCACTCTTTACTGCTGTACTGCAAGTTGGAGTGATTTCACAACTCCCTCCCCCCCCCCCAGCAGCCTAACAACAGAACAATTGGAACAACAGCCTGCCAGAAAGCAGTTCCCTCCTAAAGTGCTGGCTCTTTCTGAAAGCACATGACCATCAAAATGACCTGAGATGCACCTACACACCAATATTACACCTAAATAAATACATTTGCGGGTTCAGAAATGAAATTTTATATTGTAGAGTAAATTATTTGCAGTGTAAACATTGTAATTTATATAAAAAAAAAAAAACTACATCGTAAAAATCATGACAGAATTCCTTTAACTATAAAACGTGATATTCTCTTCAGTTTTACAGCTGGTAACGATTTCATTTTTTGCTTAATTTTCCTGTTGATGTTGAGCTCATTAAACTTTGATCCTAAAAGTGCTCCTCTCCCCTCCTTGTATCTGCCCATGGCAATTTACCATTGCCTAAGCTTCACTAAATGTAATCAGATGTTTTATTCCTAGAGCCAAAAATAACTTATTGTCTAAATTGTATCAATTCTTCGACTATCACATCAGTAAACATTGCATTCTTTCCAGGCAGACCTAACGGCACAAATCTCCTTCTGAATGTTACTCTTTTAGCATTTTAAAAAATCCTGCTTCATCCCATCTTCATTATTCCTATAAACAGGCAGATAAATGCAACATATTCAGACACTGGGATGGGGTGTCGATTTGAATATTCCAAATACCAATACACTTATTACTGGGGTGGTCACGGTAAAATGTCACCAAAAAAATGTGCTGGATTTTTTTTGCATGAACCTTATTGTCTAGATACTTTGTCTGCTCTTGGAAAATGCAGCAAAACTTGCGTGACTTGTGGTGTCATCATTCAGTGCTTACACAAAAACATATCACATTCACTATCCGTTTGTCATCTTGTGGCATATTTTGACAGCATTCCTCATTTGAGATCTCTCTGTCTGTCACCTTGCCCTGGAAAAAAAAGGCTACATTTATATGTGGTTTCTTTCAGTCTATGTCACTGTCTCTACATAGTGAAATGTACCGCACCTCCTCACCATCTCCTGCCTGGTGGTGATGTCTCTACATGTCACATGAACTGGGGGGAACCTAAATGGAAAATTTTCAAACCTTATACATGGTGCACAGATGTTAGTCAAGGTGGTTTGGCCAGCAGAAATCTTATTTTTGCACAATTTTATTGATCCATATACGACCAGTAGTGAAGCAAAACTGGACAGATTCACTCATCACTAATGGCCTGCCGCTACTTTCTATAGGTTTCCTTTCTATAAGTAGGGTTGCCACCCTTTGGTTGCCACCTGGCCTGTATTTTACCAGCTTGGCTGGTAAAAATGATGGTTGATCCCAATGTTATTAATAGGGAAAAAAGATAAATATATAGGAATGCCAGTATTTTCTTCTAGAAAAGGTGGCAACCCTACCCTTACCAGACGATGCCGAATTAGTGACGAGACAGGGTGAAAGTGGTAATGGGCAGGGTGGAGTGGGAAACAGATCGGTGGCAGGTTGGAGGCAGAACAACAAGGGGTTACAAACCTACCTGCAAGTACATTGTGGTTAAATGTGTGAGGGTAAGGTCACACTGCTATTTCGGGAGATTAGTCGCCCAGCGACAAATCGATTTTTCTTCGTTTTCAGAAGTCGCATAAAGTGAGGGAACTTCTGGTGACTTCGGAAAGCCTAATCAATCCGACCCACCGGCGATTTACATTCTAGCCGGCAGGAAGGCAATTCAGGGAGATTAGTCGCTCGATGAAGTGATTTGTCGCTGGGCGAATAATCTCCCGAAACAGCAGCGTGTGCCCTGGCCCTGGCTGTTTTTTGCCAGCTAGACCAGGAAAGTAACAGCCATCATCAACCCAACCCTTGACTTGCTTGTATCCGAACATCTTACCAGTAAATGCAACTTGTTCATTGGTTGCCATGGGCTACTAGATCAGCATCAAACTGTGCACTTTTTTACCAACGTTTCAACTTTTGAAATTCACATATTTACCATGCTTCAAGTTTGACCAAAAAAGTTGCAAATTTGAATTCAAGTTTAGCAGATTTCCTAGATATTTAGTGCAACTGTTTTTTTTCCCCACCTTTATTTGTACAAAAATGTGTGTTTCAGACATTTGTTTCAAGTATGCCGAGAAGCGATGCTCCAAGTGAAAATACTGATCATGCTAGGCAATGTTTTTTCATCAATGTCATCAATAGCATTACAACAATGTTCCCTGGAGAAAAAAAGTGAAAAGGGTCAGGAATGTATTTATGAATTTTAATAAATCTACCTGTAAATGTCAGTCTGTCACAATGTGGTTGGTGCCGTGAATTAGAGATCGCCTGTGAGACTCGTGAGAGAGCAACAACAGCTTTTCTTATCCCAGTGTTTCCTCTATCTGTGCTGCACTGCATGCTCTGCTGAGTTTAGGTAATTGCTAAATTAATTTAGCAATTACAAACATATTATTATGCTGATGGCCGCAGTTCCAGACGTGTAAAGAGAATGAGTCACAGCAAACCAGAAAACCATCTGCTTACATTGACAGGGGCTATTTATTATGTGGAGGAACACTGTTACAACATCCCTCTTTAATTAGAATTTAGTCTGATTTTGTTAATCCTGACCCTGACAAGACTCCCAGGAAGTAGAATTGTGCGTGCCCAGAGACACACAAGTAACTGCAGTTAAAGAAACATCCAAAGGCTGGAAGGATGGAAAAAGTCTGAGTTCAAAAATACTAAATCTCAGACCTGCCAAGGTTGTATATACTGTAAGTCAATGGGAGAGGTCGCTATACTATGTGAAAGTTTCTGTGGTCTTCGCTGGCATTAGCCCGAAAATCTGACTTTTTCAGACAAAATTCCAAATAATTAGGACTTTTCGGGGGGAAAAGCCTGAAAAAATATATTTTATAGAGTTTTTCCCTATCCGATTACATTGTGCTTTTTTTTAATAATAAATAAGGTCAAATCGTGAATTCTAGTCTTTTTTTAATAAAATAATCTGAAAAATTCATATTTTGATAAATAACCCTCTGTGTGGCTTTTCTTGGTCATTCCTGGATCTCATCAATTGTAAAGGGGATGCATAGTCATCCTGTTAAGTTCAGGGATTCTGTTCTGACTGACCTTAATAACTA
Source organism: Xenopus laevis (assembly GCF_017654675.1). Lineage (NCBI taxonomy): Eukaryota > Metazoa > Chordata > Amphibia > Anura > Pipidae > Xenopus > Xenopus laevis. The sequence continues at coordinate 122,427,618 of NC_054376.1, forward strand.
TACTTCCCTTACCACTTACTGAATGTAATAACTATACTTCCCTTACCACTTACTGAATGTAATAACTATACTTCCCTTACCACTTACTGAATGTAATAACTATACTTCCCTTACTACTGACTGAAACTATTAACTATACTTCCCTTACTACTGACTGAAACTATTAACTATACTTCCCTTACTACCAACTGAACTTAATAACTATACTTCCATTACTACTGACTGAAACTAATGACTATACTTCCCTTACTACTTACTGATCATAACTATACTTCCCTTACTACTCACTGATCATAATAACTATACTTCCCTTACTACTGACTGAAACTAATGACTATACTTCCCTTACTACTTACTGATCATAATAACTATACTTCCCTTACTACTGACTGAAACTAATAACTATACTTCCCTTACTACTGACTGAAACTAATGACTATATTTCCCTTACTACTGACTGAAACTAATAACTATACTTCCCTTACTACTGACTGAAACTAATGACTATACTTCCCTTACTACTGACTGAAACTAATAACTATACTTCCCTTACTACTGACTGAAACTAATGACTATATTTCCCTTACTACTGACTGAAACTAATAACTATACTTCCCTTACTACTGACTGAAACTAATAACTATACTTCCCTTACTACTGACTGAAACTAATGACTATACTTCCCTTACTACTGACAAAATTCCATGGCAGCAATTCACGCATGAGCATGCATCAGCCATGTAAGCTTACTGACCCTTCCCCCAATATACCCCTTCCCTACCCCTAATCTGCCCATGAAGTCATCAGTCCACCCCATGACATCACTGCCCCCCTATCAGGCCAGTAATATTAGGTAAGGGCAATTTGTGCATTTTCCCGACATTGTCAGTGTGTATATCGAATTATTTCTTGTAAAAACATATTTAGCATATTTCCTGTTCTTCTTTGTAGAAAAGAGGAAACTGCCAATAGACAGACAGCATATTTCCAGTACTACAGGTAAGGTCTTTAACAGCTAGAAACTCTTTTTTGTCCTATGTACCAATAGGCAGATTTGCAAAGCACAGCTCTTTTTTGCTCCCACCCCGTGTATCTTTGTATTTTGTTTATAAGCACCCCGCTCATCTTCGGTGATAAATAACGCATATTACTCTGTGGATTTACAAAAAGCAAAAGTTTAATACTTTGTCTATGAAGACATTTATACACAGTACAAATAACACACATATTGCTGCACCATATATGGACGCATAACATTTTCACAAAATAGAAAGTTGTAGTGTATTTTGAATGAGCTATTTAAAAATACAAAAACACACCCAAAAAACACAATTTATTATACACCCCCCCCCCCATATACAGGTTTTGCTGGTCATTGCATCCAGGATGACAGTTTAACTTAGACCTAAATGCATGGACACAATAATAACCTTAATGTAATGTGAATTGAGGTGGTCAGACAAGGGCTAATTCCTAAGTCTAATTGACACATACTGGATATTTTAAAGGAACAGTAACTCCAAAAAAGTAATGACAATATAAAGTAGTGTTGCCCTGTGCTGCTACGACTGGTGTGTTTGATCCAGAAACTCTACTATAGTTTATATAAACAAGCTGCTGTGTAGCCATGGGGGCAGCCATTCAAGCACAGGATACACAGTAGATAACAGATAAGTACTACTATAGTTTATATAAACAAGCTGCTGTGTAGCCATGGGGCAGCCATTCAAGCACAGGATACACAGTAGATAACAGATAAGTACTACTATAGTTTATATAAACAAGCTGCTGTGTAGCCATGGGGGCAGCCATTCAAGCACAGGATACACAGTAGATAACAGATAAGTACTACTATAGTTTATATAAACAAGCTGCTGTGTAGCCATGGGGGCAGCCATTCAAGCACAGTATACACAGTAGATAACAGATAAGTACTACTATAGTTTATATAAACAAGCTGCTGTGTAGCCATGGGGGCAGCCATTCAAGCACAGGATATACAGCAGATAACAGATAAGCTCTGTAGAATACAATGGGATTCTTCAGACCTTATCGGTTATCTACTGTATATCCTTTGCTTGAATGGCTGTCCCAGCAGTTTGTTTATATAAACTATAGTAGTACTTATCTGTTATCTACTGTGTATCCTGTGCTTGAATGGCTGCCCCCATGGCTACACAGCAGCTTGTTTATATAAACTATAGTAGTACTTATCTGTTATCTACTGTGTATCCTGTGCTTGAATGGCTGCTCCCATGGCTACACAGCAGCTTGTTTATATAAACTATAGTAGAGTATCTGAAGCAAACACATCAGTTTTACCAGCACAGGGCAACACTACATTATATTGTCATACCCAGTGGCGGAACTACCGGGGGAGCAGGGGGTGAGAGCGGGTCAGGGCCCGCACCCCCTCAGAGCCCCCTTGCAGCTCGCGCGCCTCTGAAATCCGGGCTGAAAATCACGTACGGAGGGGGGCGGGGGCCCGGCTGCATGTCCCGCACCAGGGCCGCCCCCCTCTAGTTACATTACTGGTCATACCTTTAAAACAATTTAATTTTTTGGTGTTACTGGTTCTTTAAGCACGTTGATGGGGACATTGCACTATGATCTTTCGGCCAATGGGCTAACAATGGCAGCGGAAGTGTCAGGAGGCAATGGCAACAAAGATTATCTGTCTGGATAGACTGATGGCAGGATCATCTCTTGAAACTGCAAGATATAGCCGCAACTTGAGCCAAACCAAGCCCCCTTGTATGTCCACCTTTATTATACAACATATATGTGTTAGCAGAGTACCATAGAGACACTGAAATATTAGTACCATAAAATGCTATTGAAATGTGATACAGCGTACCATTTGTAATACTGGCATGAGCACACACCTGTCTGTTCCATGTATAAACTATAACCAGCACCAGATATTTACCTGTCACATTGTTCGTACAATATCATTTCCTTACGAAAGAAGAAAACAGAGACGTCCAATGACCAGAGAAATAACCTCCTTGTTTAATGGGTGAAAGAGAATCAGACTGGAGTGGTTAGTATGGGCAACAGGTAAAAACATCTCATTAACTGTGCTTTACACTAAGACTCCTCTGTCTATTATCAAGCAGAAGTGTTACTTATATACCTATGTATGTTACAATATACTGGTTTTCTCCTCAGCATTATAGCTTAGAGCTTTGTGCATAGGGAAGACTTTCATGTTGTCAGCATGTTCTGTTATAGCCACTGACACAGAAATAAATACTGATTGTCTGACGAATCCTGAAACTATCTTTTGGAATACTATATGTTCCTTACAGAGACAAAAAAGCCATCAGTGCCTCCATTAGTAACAAGACACCCACATTTCTGTAATACTGGTATTATCCAATTCCAAAGCAGTCCTATGTTTCTAGAGATTCTCTGCCTATTCCAGTACAAGAGAAAAGCGTGTATGAGCCCAGCTTACAAGTCTATGGGTTTTTTTTTTTGAGGCCAAGCTACTTATTCGACTACTCAGCACTTTGTACCCACATGGCTAACACATTTATAATGGGCAAGCTGCATGCATGGATAACTCAAAGCAACTCCGGATTTATAAACCTGTACCTTTCACATTTCTATTGATTTCCATGCCCTCTGCAGCCCCTCTCAGTTACAATGTGCCAAGCAGCCTTTGGTGCCTGACCCCAATAATTTGGCTTCCAAGAGCTTTTCAGTCCCTTAGTCAGTGATTTGCAAAAACATAAGGCTGATACTATCTGAGACATACATGCAAGTGAGATTTATTACAAAGTTTTTCTTCCTAGTAATACTGATTTAGAAATAGAATGCAAATGAGGCAGATGATTTGGATAAAGTGCTTCTGATTAAATCAGTTTCACAATGTTTTCAGGGTCTTTTGTGTCCTTCCTGAGCCTGCCGTGATAAAATACTCATGCTCATCTGTGCCCCGCTGCTACTGAGTACACTAAAACTGCATCTGTCGGTTGAAAGCCTTTGGGGGGCAGCTGGGTAAAGAAAAGTTAAAGTACCAATTCAAAAACTTGTGGTGTAGCTATGATTAGCCATGAACCACAGGGCTCCCTTGGGTGCAGTTTCTCTGGCCATAGTGAAAGAGGGTTAATGCTTTTTTCAAATAAACTTATTTAAAAAGTAGATTTAGGAGCATCAGGAGCAGATTTGGTAAGTATTTGTTTATTATAGCGTGTTTTTGTCCCTTGCAGATTCACTTCCTTGAGGCATGGGAATATTCCCACAGGAAGCAAAAGGGTCAGGTCATAATATACTTTAGGTCGATCCATGATAAACAAAACTATTTTTTTTTTTTTTTTTAGTTAGTGGAGAATCAAGCTAAGATCTCAAAACTGATCTATAATTGTGCTTCAGCCAAGGGCTTGGGTAAATAGGGGCCCACGGTGCCAGATATTTAGATAGACTTCAATGTCATTCCTAACATTCTCAGTAAATAGCAATGATGCGAGAGCATGCTTATTTTAACATCTTTTCTCAAAAAGGAAAAATAAATGATGTAAATAATGGGAAACTAATGCTATTCCTAAGATTTTGTACCATTTATTCATGCATTTGTATATACAGGTATGAGACCTGTTGTCCAGAATTCTCAGGTTTTCAGGATAACGAATCTTTCTGTAATTTGATTCTTTATACCTTTAAAGAAGAAACAAACCTTTTACCAAAAAACAGCCCTACCCCCAACCCACGTAGACCCCCCCTCCCTCCCCACCAGTCTAGCTGCACCCCTGGGGAAATGCCCCTAACTTTTTACTTACCCCTTGGTGCAGAGTCACAGCATCCGATTTCGCCCCAGCCATCTTCCGGGTCTTCGTTAAGCTGAGATGGAGAACGGCGAAGCGGCACATGTGCAGTTGGAGAAATTTACCAGTTTGCGACAACTGCGCATGCGCCGAAATGGACAGAAATTGTCAAAGCTCCAGAAGAAGACACGAAGACCCGGAAGATGGCTGCTGTGAACTCCGATGTTGTGACTCTGTACTGAGGGGTAAGTAAAAAGTTAGGGGCATTTCCCCGGGGGGGCAGCTAGGGTGGGGGAGGGGGGTCTAAGTGGAGTGGGGGTAGGGGTTTTTTTGGTAACAGGTTTGTTTCTCCTTTAAGTCTACTAAGAAATCATATAAACATTAAATAAACACAATAGGCTGGTTTTGCATCAAATAAGAATTAGTTATATTTTAGTTGGGAGCAAGTACAAGGAACGGTTTTATTATTACAAAGTAAATGATTTCGATAAAATGGAGTCTATGGGAGATGGCCTTCCCGTGAGCTTTCTGGATAATGGGTTTCTGGATAACAGATCCCATAACTGTGCGTGTTTATTGTTCTTTGTTCAATAATGTTTTGGCAATATGGCTGGTTGGCCGTGCAGAATGGAAAGGATCAAACACCTCACTTTAAAGAAATTATACATTACATTTTTGGCTAACTATAGCAAAAACATTTTTTTTTATTTTTACACTGAACTGTTCCTAAAACTTTAACAATTTGTCAGGATTCCCTAAGCTCATAGTTATGAGACCAGTAGCATAAGCAATTTTTCTCTACCTGCATATTTCAGTCTGCAAAAAACATCTATATCCCAGCCCCATGCCTCCTATTATTGACCTAAATGGAAGTCTCCTGTCACCTCTCCTTTATGGGGTGAAATTGGGCAAAAAGAGGCCAACAACCATTGTCACAAGCAGTGACATTCATCTAAATGACTGGAGACACTGGGTGAACTGCTTGCCACCTCCAGCTGAAATTCCCTGGTGGAGAAACATTACATGTGGCATGAGCCTAAGAATATCCCAAACAACCTTGGCAACCTCTGAGCTAAGTTCACTGGTAAACACGATGCTTGAGGTGGCATCCAAATTTCATATATCGTATTACTGCAAAGGTATGGAAGCTGTCACATAAATACTAATGAATGTCACAAGATACTCTACTGAGGAGCAACACAAAATTCACCAAACAGAAGACAGATTTCATCTGGTAAATAGTGAAAATAGTGAAAAATTGCTGGCTTTTGAATCAAATCATAATTCTCTTACAAAATTGTTAAAAAGTGCAACAGTCTGTGCAAGAGCCTTTGTTCTATTTACACATTTTTTGTTGAGAGTTTTAAGGTTTCACATTCCTGTCATCTATGTCTCTTGAGCAGTTGGTGAAGGCAAACAGAAAATGTTACCAAACGTGTACTTACTCGTTTATTACTTTATCCTTAAGGGCATATTGGCTAATGTTTAATTCCCACCGATATCAAATAATCTACAAATGAAGTGCTTTTTAAGTCATTTTCATGAATAAATCCAAGTGAATTTGTGCAAAACCCCATGAATTGTATAATGCAGCTTTTGCTCACGATCACTTTATCTCATTCTTGCGCAAAAACAATAAAAAGCTTTGAATTATTTCATTCTACATCCTAAACTGAGAAATGCTGGTGTATAAACTGTACATGTAGATAGAAATAAAGAATATGTGAAAAGATTAGGGATGCAACTAAATTCATTATTTTTTTTTTTGGATATTGAACCCTCCAAAAAATCAGCCAAATCTGAAACCTATATTCAAACTTCTGATAAATCAAACTTCTGAGTCTCATCTTGTGTGAACAATATATTGTTGCATTTTTTCATCCAGAGCTTTAAAGTCATATGAGGGTTCATATTTGGTTCAGTTCAACACTTGGACAACCCAAATCCTGCAAAAGTGATAGGACACACCCAAGCTGAACCTTATATTTGGTCCATTCCTAGTAAAAATACAAGGATCATTTTCTTATGGCAATGGGATCTGAAAGATATCTCTTTGTTGGCAACAGCAGACCCAGTATCTTCAAGGCATCAAGATCATAAATGGCCCAACTTGGGGTCTTGACTGATGCATATATTCAATATATGTGTACTAAAGAGTTTAGTTTCCCCAAGATTTGGGGAAAAGGAAGGTCCCTACAAATATTTGGCAGTGGGTGCCAGTAACATAGTTACTGCCACTGTTTCTGTCATTTTGCTTCCACCCAAACCATATGCAGTACCTTTACACTATTCATCCCTAAACATGAGACAGCTCTTCATCAAACAAATGTTGTACAGTCCTTCATAATTGGGGATGTAGGCAAGTCGTGTTTTTGTGAGCAACGCTCCAGGGAGCTCGAACTGCGTAGTTTGAGCATACACTTGTCAGGAGTCCTGTTTCTCTGGAAATAATTGAAACAACAAAGCACTCTTAAAAACTCCTTCCTCATGTCTTTGCTTCTTAGGGTATAAATGATTGGGTTCAAGGCAGAGTTTAAAGTGGCCACCCCAAAAAAGTAATTGGCTTTATAAAGTATTGCGCATGATTTTACTTTGCAAGAGACATCCAGAAGGAGGATGATAAATGCCGGCAACCAGCATATTATGAAAACTCCAAGGACAATAGTCACTGTTTTCAGAAGGGCCAGTGTCTGTGGGGCAGCCACTTCTCCATGGCTGGACTTGACAATATAATATATCTGAACATATAATATTACTATGGTTAGAAGTATGATAGTAAAAATTGTGACAACAAAGAGAATATACTTTTTGGAGTATAGAGGAAGAACTGTCGAACACTGCTCCATATTGAAGATGCAATTCCAACCCAAAATAGGCAGTCCTCCAATAACAATTGAGATGATCCAACAAGCAGCAATTAAAAGGACCATCCTACAGTTCCTGTCGCTGCTGTAGACTTCAACCTGCATGATGGCAACCTTCCGTTCAATGGCTATAGCCAGCAGACTTAAAACAGAAGCGCAGAGAGTTGTGAAAGCCGTGCCCTCGCGAATAAACCACTCCACAGGAGTGAGAGTAAAGGTCATATCCCCTGACAACAAAATGTTGGCAATGTAGGCACAGCCGGTGAGGAGATCCGAAAATGCCAAGTTCCCAATAAAAAAGAACATGGCAGAATGGAACTTCTTGTTCCGCAAGACTGAAGTGAGTACAAGCAAGTTCTCCAGGATAATAATGCAGCAGATAATGATGAAGATGATGGAGATCGCATAACGTGATGAGTCTTCCTTCTTGAGATTTTCCTTGACATACTTATAATGTTCCAAAATCTTCCTGGGGTTCAAGTACTCCTGATAGGTGCTGTTCATCCTTGCAGGCCAGGTGGTTCTTGCTAATGCTCTCCCAGTAGCCAGTAGCTGGCAAGTAGGTGGGTATGAGGTCAACAATGCCAAAGCCAAAGGACTCCCTCTCTGCAGTCCATTTCCTTTCTGGTGGAAGATAGCCTGCAAAAATATATATAAGACTTAGTCATTATATTGTGTTTTCGTAGTATATAATAGGTTGGAAACCAAAATATTGTCTTTGTGCTGTCTATGGTGGATTTCATAAAACTCCTTTAGTAAAGTGAAATGTTCTCCTACAAAAGTCAATAACAATGAAATAAGGTGAATGTTTAAAGGATTTGGAAAACCCTAAGTTTTTTTTATTCCCAGGCCAGTATTCCCATGCCACTGTCTCAGGGTTCTATCTAATGCTCTGCTGCACCACCATTGTACCTTGCTTTCTCGAGGATCCAAAGAAGAGCAGGGACCAGTGGGAATAAAGTTAGTACTTTAATACGCTAGAGAAGGGATTCCCAACGTTTTTACCCTTGAGCCACATTCTCTAAAAAAAAAATTCAACCAAACTCGAATCCACTTAATTTACCAATAAAACTGCTTGAAAAAAAAAAACATTGCAACAAAAATGAGCATCAATTGGAATCGTATGACTTTATCCAACTGTCGAAAAACTAGAATTTATCTGTGCAAACAGCCCGAAACTATTGAGAATCTTGAATGTAAAAAACATGTTTCAATTTTAAATGGGACCATCTGCCATTGACTTCTACAGGTTTTATAGTGGAGTTTTACAGAGTCTGCGACCCTCCCCCACCTCCCAGAGCTGCTTCAGAAAGATTAAAAATTACATTTTTAACTTCAATATTAGAAAAACAGTTGCAAATAGAAAATAGAAAGTAATTGGAAAAAGTCTATTTCTGGTGAACTGTCTGAAAGCAACTGAACTGAAAAAAGTGTTAGAAGGTGAACAACACCTTTACGAGTCATATGTAATAATATAATTTACAGGATGTTCATGGCTCTAATGTATTATAACTGTAAGAATGTACCTGACATTTATCTATATATCTATTTATTCCATTATGTACTGCCATGCTAGACAAATGTCTCTGTATTCCATGGACAGTACTTATTTTTTCACTTGGATTTTAATCACTGGAAAGTTCCCATCTTTGCAAAACTGAGTTACTGCATAGAAAAATATTTGTCCCTGTAAGGAGACGGCACCAGCCTCTGGCCAGTCAGGGCACATTGTGTACCGACATCTATTGCTGCTGGTCTTTAGACACTGTTTGTACTTTATGGAAGATGAGTTATTGAGCCAGAAGCGGACAACTTTTTCCATGCAGTAAGCTGTTAACTCATTTTCCAGACTGAGCCTTAGAAATATGTCATACAAATAAGTCTATGGTGATCTGGGAAGTCTATGGAGCCCCCGTGCAGGGATTTAAAGTGGATTTCCACCCTGACCCAGATACTGTTTTTTTTTTTGCAAAATGAATGTTCTGAAGGTGGTCATACACATAGAGATCCACTTGTTTGGGTGATTTTGCCAAGAGTGCATCTCTCCCCAATATGCCCACCTTGAGGTGGGCAATATTGGGCTGATTCGATCGTGGTCCTTAGGGCCCACGTATCGGATAATAATGAGCGGGCGGATCGCGGAACTAGATCAACGAACAGATGCAGTCCACGGTCTGGGTCTGCTGGCAGCTTTTATCGGCCATGGGGTATACATGGGAAATGAGTTGGGTGGATCTGCTGAGAGTCAAGACACAGAAATGGACCTAAAAATATTAATTTTGCCAAGGATTGCAGGACCACAAAAATAAGCTGCTGGAAGTCATGGAGCTTAGCCATGTAGCCTGTACCCATTGACAATCTTCATAAAAACAAAGAAAATGTTGTATCAGTACTGTAAAGGTGGCCATACACTATTAGATCCGCTCTGGATCTTAACCCGAAATGCCCACTAACGGCTGGGCGATATCAGGTTGATCCTAACGTTCAATCGGATTACAATGATGCGAATGGGCACCGACGGGTCACAGGACTGCATCAACTAACTGATGACGTCCTGGATTGAAGAAAAAATCGAACTCGCCCGAACGATATCTGGCCGATTTTTGGTCTGATATTGATCAGGGGGACATGTCGGAAGCCCCCACACATGGGCAGATAATCTTCCCATGTATGGACACCTTAACTTGGGATCCACCACCCACACCCTTATGGCCACTTCCCCCAAACTATGTTACTATGTTACTATATAGGTTGCTGATCCTAGAGGAAGGTCATGGGACGTCACAGACCGTTTTACACTCTCTGGCTGGGCCTAGGGTGGCAAACGTTAGGGGGCGGCATGCCACCTGCTGGCAGCATCTTTACAGTAGACTGGGTGGGAGATTTTGACAGCCCTCCTAGTCCCCAATGGAATGGATCATGCTTGGCCAGAAGCAGCAGACAGAGGAGGTGAGAGAAATGTGAGTGGTGGGGATGGGTGCAAGCGGTGGGTAAGGTTGGGTTTGCGAGAGGCGGGGGGGGTTGGGTGTGAGTAGTGGTGGGGGCCTAGCAGTGCAGGCTCTTTAAATCCAGCCCTGTGTGTAAGGCCCTCTTTACCTCCAGTATTGGTCAGCATTTGTATGTCTGATGTATACATGCTGTACTACAGAGGAATATTTTTGCTCTGTTTACGGGGTTATTTAATGCTATTTTATCGCAATCGCTATAGTTTTGTTTTTTTTTACTCAATATGCAGTGTTTTACCCATTATACCTTGAGCTACCACCTGGTTAAGAGGTGGTGGTAACTCTAGGGTTCCTCTACGTCGGCAGATGCAACTGCACAAATTTACAAGAGGCAGCAGGGCCGAGCCCAACTTTTTTGTGGAACTGCACCTGATACATATTACATATTATTATAATCTCTAGCTTTTTTTATTTGTATTCCCTGAATTACTCATTCTGGTTCGCAAAAAAAGGCCAGTTAAAGGCATGCACAGTTTTTTTTGTGACTTCACACTATGCCCTTATACTAATGTGCTACACCTGGTTTTCCTGGCCCCATCATTCACATGATTGATTTTTAATTGAAATTACTTACAGAGGCCTAACTATAGAGGAAGCAGACCCTGCAGCTGCAGGGGGGACCTAGGAGGTATAGCGGCCCCATGAGGACCGAATTCATATACAGCTTCAATAAATATTGGAAATACAAGTCAACCTCAAAACATTTTTGGAGCCTAAAAAACTATTTGCCGTGGGGCCCAGTAATATCTAATTACATTACTGATTACTTATACAAATCTATTTAAAACCATTGAAAATGTTTGATTAATTTATATTAAAAATGTCCTCAGGATTTCATGTTATTTAATTATGCTCTCCTTTTATAGAAAGCCCCTCTAAATTGGAGCACCTGACCATAATTATCTGACAATTGTATAACCGCTTATAATGTAACTTACCTGTCAGTTCTTTGCTAGCAGGTTGTTTGAAGGTTATTTGTGTGTGCAATCTCCTCTCTTTGCTCCGTGGGTGTAAGGAGGCGTGCGCCCCCACAGTCTAATGCTGTAAGTGGAAAATAAATAGATTAATTCATAACTCATATGAGGGAGGATGTGGGATTTTTTTGATTCAGTCATTTGTTCCCCCGAACTGAAGTCTGTGTAAGATTTGTAGTTCCCTGTTTTTTTTTCTTTAAATAAATGAATGTCATTTCCAGTAACCCCCAATAAACTGATTGACTTATTAGCACATGAATAAATTATTCTTTTTATATGAACTACTTCTTGTAGAGTATCTTCATAGATATATATTTATACTGAGATATATTTACTGATTTATATGAGCATCTCCTGAATGAACATAGAATGTCATAGTTGTAATTATACCAATAGTCTCTGCAAACTGTGTCTATGGGATAGCAGGTATAGTAGGGAGAGATGGTGTCTATAGCAACAGTGGGATAATAGTCTCTGGGAAGGGAGTGTGACTGTGGGATAGCAGGTATAGTAGGGAGAGATGGTGCCTATAGTAACAGTGGGATAATAGTCTCTGGGAAGGGAGTGTGACTGTGGGATAGCAGGTATAGTAGGGAGAGATGGTGTCTATAGTAACAGTGGGATAATAGTCTCTGGGAAGGGAGTGTGACTGTGGGATAGCAGGTATAGTAGGGAGAGATGGTGCCTATAGTAACAGTGGGATAATAGTCTCTGGGAAGGGAGTGTGACTGTGGGATAGCAGGTATAGTAGGGAGAGATGGTGTCTATAGTAACAGTGGGATAATAGTCTCTGGGAAGGGAGTGTGACTGTGGGATAGCAGGTATAGTAGGGAGAGATGGTGTCTATAGTAACAGTGGGATAATAGTCTCTGGGAAGGGAGTGTGACTGTGGGATAGCAGGTATAGTAGGGAGAGATGGTGTCTATAGTAACAGTGGGATAATAGTCTCTGGGAAGGGAGTGTGACTGTGGGATAGCAGGTATAGTAGGGAGAGATGGTGTCTATAGTAACAGTGGAAAATAGTCTTTGGGAAGGGAGTGTGACTGTGGGATAGCAAGTATAGTAGGGAGAGATGGTGCCTATAGTAACAGTGGGATAATAGTCTCTGGGAAGGGAGTGTGACTGTGGGATAGCAGGTATAGTAGGGAGAAATGGTGTCTATAGTAACAGTAGGATAATAGTCTCTGGGAAGGGAGTGTGACTGTGGGATAGCAGGTATAGTAGGGAGAGATGGTGCCTATAGTAACAGTGGATAATAGTCTCTGGGAAGGGAGTGTGACTGTGGCATAGCAGGTATAGTAGGGAGAGATGGTGTCTATAGTAACAGTAGGATAATAGTCTCTGGGAAGGGAGTGTGACTGTGGGATAGCAGGTATAGTAGGGAGAGATGGTGCCTATAGTAACAGTAGGATAATAATCTCTGGGAAGGGAGTGTGACTGTGGAATAGCAGGTATAGTAGGGAGAGATGGTGTCTATAGTAACAGTGGATAATAGTCTCTGGGAAGGGAGTGTGACTGTGGGATAGCAGGTATAGTAGGGAGAGATGGTGTCTATAGTAACAGTGGATAATAGTCTCTGGGAAGGGAGTGTGAATGTGGGATAGCAGGTATAGTAGGGAGAGATGGTGCCTATAGTAACAGTGGATAATAGTCTCTGGGAAGGGAGTGTGACTGTGGGATAGCAGTAGGATAATAGTCTCTGGGAAGGGAGTGTGACTGTGGAATAGCAGGTATAGTAGGGAGAGATGGTGTCTATAGTAACAGTAGGATAATAGTCTCTGGGAAGGAAGTGTGACTGTGGAATAGCAGGTATAGTAGGGAGAGATGGTGTCTATAGTAACAGTGGATAATAGTCTCTGGGAAGGGAGTGTGACTGTGGGATAGCAGGTATAGTAGGGAGAGATGGTGTCTATAGAAACAGTGGATAATAGTCTCTGGGAAGGGAGTGTGACTGTGGGATAGCAGGTATAGTAGGGAGAGATGGTGCCTATAGTAACAGTGGATAATAGTCTCTGGGAAGGGAGTGTGACTGTGGGATAGCAGGTATAGTAGGGAGAGATGGTGCCTATAGTAACAGTGGATAATAGTCTCTGGGAAGGGAGTGTGACTGTGAGATAGCAGGTATAGTAGGGAGAGATGGTGCCTATAGTAACAGTGGGATAATAATCTCTGGGAAGGGAGTGTGACTGTGGGATAGCAGGTATAGTAGGGAGAGATGGTGTCTATAGTAACAGTGGATAATAGTCTCTGGGAAGGGCGTGTGACTGTGGGATAGCAGGTATAGTAGGGAGAGATGGTGCCTATAGTAACAGTGGATAATAGTCTCTGGGAAGGGAGTGTGACTGTGGGATAGCAGGTATAGTAGGGAGAAATGGTGTCTATAGTAACAGTGGGATAATAGTCTCTGGGAAGGGAGTGTGACTGTGGGATAGCAGGTATAGTAGGGAGAGATGGTGTCTATAGTAACAGTGGATAATAGTCTCTGGGAAGGGAGTGTGACTGTGGGATAGCAGGTATAGTAGGGAGAGATGGTGCCTATAGTAACAGTGGATAATAGTCTTTGGGAAGGGAGTGTGACTGTGGGATAGCAGGTATAGTAGGGAGAGATGGTGTCTATAGTAACAGTGGGATAATAGTCTCTGGGAAGGGAGTGTGACTGTGGGATAGCAGGTATAGTAGGGAGAGATGGTGTCTATAGTAACAGTGGATAATAGTCTCTGGGAAGGGAGTGTGACTGTGGGATAGCAGGTATAGTAGGGAGAGATGGTGCCTATAGTAACAGTGGATAATAGTCTCTGGGAAGGGAGTGTGACTGTGGGATAGCAGGTATAGTAGGGAGAGATGGTGCCTATAGTAACAGTGGATAATAGTCTCTGGGAAGGGAGTGTGGCTGTGGGATAGCAGGTATAGTAGGGAGAGATGGTGCCTACAGTGGGGATAATAACAGGGTTAACCAGTCATCTATAATATTAGCTTTTGGTGAATGTCAGTAAATGTTAGCTGAGCAACAGTGTAAAGTGTTTAACACACAGACTTATTGCTTACAAAGAACAACACCTTACAGTACTGTTTGATATTGGCAAGCATTACAATGACATCAATGGGTGTTACTCTGCCTAGAACCCAACTCTCAGCAGTTAAAACCAAACATTTCATTGCGGATACAGAGGGCCCAGAGGGAGACTTCCGCCAATGCAGAAACCCAGCCGGATCCCTGATGTGTGTCTGTGAATTGTCCGGATGAAGGAAGAGGGTAAAAGAGCAGACACATCCATAGTGGAAAGGGACCAAGTTAGCCAGTAAGAGGCATTAGGTCACATCTGCTATTATGTTCTGATTTTCCGCTTGTGGCCGGACATTCTATTTTAGTTCCCATTTCTTTTCTCATATCCTCTTCTTCTCAAAATCCTTTTCCTTAGCAAAAGCAACATCTCTTTAGGTGTGGTGATATAAGGGGACACTTTAGTGTTCATTTATCATTATGGGGCAATGTGCGACGTGCAAAAACCAGGAGGCAAATATTTGCACTAATCTTTGTACTATGGGGAGTAATTTTGCACTTTTTGCTTTTCTTGCAGTTGTCTCCGGGGCAATAATAAATTCTTTCTGTTTGTTCAATGAAAATATAGGATGCATTAGTTTTCTTTACTTTCCTTAGCTTCCAAGAGTGTTAATGTGTCACTTGCAGCTTCAGTATTGCCAGCGTTTCCACATTATACTTTATCAAACTCCAAAGGCCACATGCATTGTTATAATCTTGATAATAAAAAGACCATTTGCATGTTGGAGAACTCTGAGGGAAACAGAGGGGTGGGAACAGGGGTGCTTCGCCAATGAGGCAAGTTGAGGCCGTCGCCTCAGGCGGCAGCGCCCCGCTAGGTACCAGGGGCAGCAAAAATGCTGCTCCTGGTACTTTAAGAGCAAATTTTAGGGGGAGGGGGGGCAGCAGCAACTGCTGCTGCCTCAGGCGGCGGAGGGGCCAGGATCGCCCCTGGGTGGGAATATTATTTCTTATAATAAATCACAATTGACCATGGCACAACTGGCACCAATAAGCACCATATATAGGGAAATATTTTGCAGGGTGTCATATCATTATTATTTTGTGTATTGCATTTTAATTATGAAAACTGATGAAGCATTTAAGCCACCGCCTCTTTGCTCTCATGCTTATTCTTGCATGTTTCCATGCCCTACAGCAATCGTAAAACAACATTTTATTCCCCATATTGTGCGCATTGCTGTGTTTCGTTTTTTCCATCCAAGTTCATCATGCAACTTCGCAGAGTGTGTTCTGTGTTCACATAGAATTCCACCCATTTATCCCTTCAACTTTCATTATTAAATCAGCTACAGGCACTTCCAAGCACATGTGAGAACAAAACTTTAAAAAAGAATTGGGCTAGAACAGAGGTGCCCACGACGTCGATCACGGTCTACCAGTAGATCGCGTTACTGTTCCTGGTAGACCACAATCTGGGGCCCGGCATCACTGACTTGAAGAAGAGGAACGAAGGAGATGAGCAGCACAGAACAAAGGGAGGGGCACTAACGGCACAAAGGGAAGAGAGGGGAGACGAGGAGCAGAAAGGGAAGGGAGGTGAGCTGCACAAAGAGAAGGGAAAGGAGAAGAGCCGAATGAAGGGAAGAGAGGGGAGAAGGGCGGCACAAAGAGAAGGAAAGAGTGAAGAGCGGCATGAAGGGAAGAGAGGGGAGACCAGCGGCACAAAGGGAATGGAGAAGATCGACATGAAGGGTAGAGAGGGGAGACGAGTGGCACAAACTGAAGGGAAGGGAGAAGAGCAGCACAAAGGGAAGAGAGGGGAGACCAGCGGCACAAACGGAAGGGAGAAGAGAGGGGAGAGGGGAGACGAGCGGCACAAAGGGAAGGGAGAAGAGCATCACAAAAGGATAAGAGGGGAAATGAATGGCACAAAGGGAAGGGAGAAGAACGGCACAAAGAGAAGGGAAGGAAGAAGAGCGGCACTAAGGGAAGGGAGAAGAGCAGCACAATGAGAAGGGAAAAGATCATCACAAAGGGAAGAGAGGGGAGACGAGCGAAACAAAGGGAAGAGAGAAGAGCATCACAAAAGGATAAGAGGGGAGACGAACGGCACAAAGAGAAGGGAAGGGAGAAGAGCGGCACAAAGAGAAGGGAAGGGAGAAGAGCGGCACAAAGAGAAAATCCCAGCAAAACAAAGTCTGGGCACCCCTGGGCTAGAATGATACACATAACTGGGCAGATTTATCAAAGGTCAAGTTTCGAATTTATGTGAATTTTTTTTGTTACTCTAATACATTTGAATATACGCTCAACTTGAATGGGAGGTTATTTAAGAAAAAATGTGAACATCTATAATATTCAATCGCATAGTCCCGACCCGAAAAATGTGAATCGAATCCGAATCGAGTTTTTCCTCCGAAAATAACTCGAATGTCAGGGAGGCAATTTACATATTCAGATGGTTTAACAGATCTCTGCCATTGACTTGTAAATGAACTCGGCAGGTTTTCGGTGGCGAAAAGCTGGGAGGGCGCCAGGCACGTACCTCCTCTGCCGCCTACCCCAAGTCCGGTTCCCTTCTCTGCCCGACTCTGCATTTTTTCCTTGCTTCTTTGCTCTTCTGTGCATATGTGCAAACTTCAATTCGCGGACGGGAGCTCAAATTCGCGTATGCGAATTCACGCAGGCGCCGCGCCTGCCTAGGGCGCCTGCCTAGGGCGCCTGCCCAGCGTGGCCCAGCACTGTGGTGGGGCATACACCCCAACATTATGGAAATAAAAAGAGGGACAAAAAAGTTGGTGTGCATAGCACGGCGACATTTTTCTGAGCACGCATATTTTTGTGTCCACACCCCCTAATTGCCATGTTTATTTTACAAAATTTGGCAGGTTATAAAAGTTTGAACATATTTCTTGTTTTTTTTTTCAGTTATTACAGTTTTGCTAATGAAGGTGAATTCCCCTTTAAGCTGTGAGTCTAAGGGTAAGGGCATACCTGGAGATTCGGGGAGATTTAGTCGCCCGACGACTAATCGCCTCTTCTTTGCGGCGACTAATCTCCCTGAACTGCTTCCCTGTGTCTTCCGTCTGCTTCAATGAAAAAACGCCTGCGCCAATACACTCGCGGCGCTTCGATTTCCGAAGTCGCCCGAAGTTTACTCGTGAGGAACCTTGGGGCGACTTCGGAAATCGAAGCAGACGGAAGACACGGGGAAGCAGTTTGGGTAGATTAGTCGCCCCCAAAGAAAAGGCGAATATCCAGGTGTGCCCTTTGCCTAACATTTCCCAAGGGACCTGTTATCTTATATTGTTACAATTACTTATTTGCTTATCTCGAAATTGTTACAAAAGTATCTTATCAGCTGCTGTGGCTGTTCTGGGCTCTCTGCCAAAAGCCAATTAAGTTTGAATCATTGTTTCTTTTTCTGGCTGTTCAGTGCAGAGAAAAACTGGACTTTCCAGTACAAATGAGGGACTACAGGTTGAGCTGTCAAAAGAGGGACTGTCCCTTAAAAACGGGTCAGTTGAGATATTATGTCCAAGTTTTTTTTACATAATACATTCTGTAAGTAACTTTGCTCATAAGTGTGTCCATTACATGGAGGTTATACATTTGTGTGACAGAATGGAGTTCATGATATAATGACATCCTTTTGTGCACTAACCAGATTTTGTTCTCATTCTTTAATAGAAATAAGTCTTTTGTATATTTTTTTATCTGTGTATGGTCACAAATATTTATATTTAACGAGAGACATTAATTCTGTGTATTAGGGATAGTTTTGTATACAGAATGTATTTGGGACAAATGGCACCCCATAAATGTGTGGCATAAGAAACAATGTGACAGATAGGAAGGACCATGATGCATCTGGATAAGGAGAGTCAAACAGAACAAGGTTACGAATAGAGACAAATGGCAAAAATGCCTGAAACTACTGAAAAATTGGGTAGTTTTTTCACTGTTCAAAAATGAACTAAAATGACAATAAGGTGCATTTAACCTTAAAATCCAGTAGAATTAATAGATATAACTGAACATAGAAAATTAGAGGCTGTTGTGAGTCACACTGGCAAGTGCAGACAATGAGTGAAACACAGAAGAGTAATGAGCCCACGGCACACAAAGGATATGAGAAGCAGCGCTGAGGATGTCGGCAAATACAAAACAAAGGCTGACATTGTCCCGCATCCTTCACCCAGTCACAGGGGGGATTCTGCTCTCACAGCCTGACTCTTACATGGGAAACCACTTCAAAACCAGCTCCGAACAATTACCCATCTATGTCCAATGCAATTTTCTTTATAAAAGCTGAAAAGATACAACAGAGGGATTTACACAGACACATTAATAGAAACTATATCTCAACTGATGGAAGAAGTGAAAAATTCCCTCTGTGTTACTGGGATACAAAATAAAACACAAGAAGGTTTTATTGTACTTCTGCTGTTCCCCAAATTAATTTTACATTAAGGGGGTTATTTATCAAAAGCTGACCAAACCTTATTTATTATTATAAAAACAGGAAAAAAGTCGCATCTGGAAAAACTGCGACTTTTTCAGATTGTCGCATGAAAACTGCAACTTTTTCACGTTGTCACAGGAAAAATCGGAATTTGGCGTCCGAAAAGTCAGAATTCTTTTGTGAAATCGGCGGAAAACCCAAAATGTTTGGATTAACGTACGAAACCCAGCGGCAAAATATGGGCAAATTCACTAACCTCCAAAAATTCGCCAACGATGGCTTTGCTCACATCGCCACACTTCGCCAGGCGAAAATTTGCCAGGACAAAACAAATTCACTAAAATGCAAAGTTGCGTCCAGGGCGTCCAACGATGGCAAAGTTTTGCTAGTGTTAATTCAGCAAGCGAAGTTGCTCTAGCGTTGGATAATTTGCATACGACGGGAAGTTAAATTTCAATGGACGTATATGTTGCAGCAAATACAGTACATTACACAAGCCCGGGGAACCTTAATAAAATAAAATAGAGTTGTTATTATGCCCTACACATGAGCCCAGTGTATAGTTTATGTGCCATATGTTAGGAAATGTAGGGGGGAAGCCGGGTACCCTAAAAAAAATTACAATCTTTTGCAGCTTAACACCCTGAAAAATGAAAAGTCGCCAGCGTTTTTTGGGACTTAGAAAAATGTTCAACTTTTTTTTTTTTGAGGAACTCCTATCTACTCTATTGCACTTTGCCTGGTCTGAGGTGGTGAAGGCAAGTCTGGCGCAAGAGGTAAAAAATCCACATCTTAGTGAATTTGCGTAGTTACTTCCATTCGCCAGAGCGAAAATTCACCTGGCGTTAGAGTGTGGAGTACCGCTAGAGTCTATCTCCTTCGCTAGCGAATTTACGCCAGCGTCCGTTAGTAAATAGACAAGGTACCAAAATGACGTCACGAAGTACGGAAATGACGTCACGTCACAAAGTACCGAATTTTTACGCCAGTGTTAGTCACTTCGCCCTTTAGTAAATTTGCCCCATAATATCATCAAATTGACTTCTACAGGACCTCGATAGGTTCAAGATGGAGTATTTTAGGATTCAGACTTTTTACATCCTCGGGGTATAATAAATTTAGAAAAAGTTAAATTTTTTGCGTTTTTAGCATTCAATGTAGCTGAGCCAATTCTGAGTCTTCTGAGCCATTTGGCACTTGGTCTTTATTTTTTATTTTTGTGTGCTTTTTTTTGTTTTTGCTTAGTGTTCAGCAGCTTTCTAGTTTGGCATTTCACTAGAGTGCTAGAGTCAGATTTACCCTAGCAACCAGGCAGTGGTTTGAATGAAAGATGAATAGGAGAGAGAGCCTTGAAAAATAAAAATAATAAAAAGTAATAGTAAAATTGTAGTCTCAAAGAGCAATCCCTTTTTGGCTGTGGGAGGGACTCTGTAGTATTGCCTCCAGCGCAAGTACTACTTTGACTGCTCTGGCAGCTAATAATAGAGAATTTTTGTCTGTTTGCTGCTGTCCACAGATCAAATGATGTTAGACCACACACTTTCAATTGCCTGTGTAATTGCTGTTAGGCTGAAGCGGGTAGGCCAAATTTCTAGGGGGTAGAATGCCACCCATGGATGACATCTATAGAAAGAAGTGATCTGTATGGGACTGGGCAGCAGATTTAAATTGCTGTCAAATCTTCTGTACTCAACAAGGCCGTTCAGCGACTGTGTGAGCAGCCAGATGCCCTAGCAATAGATTTTGACAGCTCAACCCACAGTCCCGGATTGTTACTAAAATGTCCCCAATTCCTCTTTGATCTCCTGCACTGACGCCAGAAAAAGATACAACGTTTCTGAAACTTAATTGGCTTTTGGTCCAGAATACGTGGCAGGTGGATTTAGATACTTTTGTAACAATTTCAGATAAGCAAAGAAACAATTGTAACAATTTAAGGTCTCTTGGGGAAACTGTGACTTGCAGCTTAAAGCAAACATTTTGTGTAAAAAATAATAACGTACCAGTGTGTTATATTCATTTAGAATCTACTTTTTTTAGCACAATTCTTCTATAATATCTAAATTTTAGATATTATAGAAGAATTGTGCTAAAAAAAGTAGTGTTCCAGGCTGATTTATTGAATATTTTTTGCAAAATCCCTAAAAATCCCTCCCTTCTCTTCCTGCTCCCTGAATTCCCAGGCTGTGCAGGGGAGCCGGTGGCTCTCAGATCACTGCACTGTAGGACAGGAACCAATCAGCAGCTAGCAGGACCTGATAGGGAACTGAAGCCTGTCTGTGCTTGTGTGACTGCAGGGCTGTGATTGGCTGTCCCCCTCCTACTGTGCTTCTGGCAGGGACCATTAATACACGCCCACCCCTCATTTGAAACACAGACAGGGACCAGAGAACATCTATAGGGAGCTCCAATAAAGGGGCTGTTTTTAAAGATAATATAAATTTTTAGCCCAATGTAAAAACAACACCATATATAACTTATTATTGTCTACAAAATGAGGGTTTTTTAATTTAACCTATATGTCTCCTTTAAAGGGCAATTCACCTTCATTAGCAAAACTGTCATAACACATAAAAACCACAGAAATGTGTTCAAACTGTCATAAGCTCCCAAATTTTGTAAAATGAACATGGTAATTAAGGGGTGTGACCATAAAAATGGGCGGGGGCCAAGATTTCTCCTAGTGCCCCTTTTTCTATTTCCAGAATGTTGGGAGGTATGCTTGAGGGGATGTGCCAATTAATGCTCTGCTTCAATAATTAATCAGCTGTATTTGACTGTCCCTACTCCCAGTGACATCACAATAAGGGTTGCCACCTTTTCCGGAAAAAAATTCCCTATTAATAGGGAAAAAGTTAAATATATAGGAAGGCCGGTATTTTTTTCTGGAAAAGGTGGCAACCTGGCCAGTAAAAATTATGGTTGATCCCAATGTTTTTAACTAGCGAATTTACGCCAGTGTCCGTAAATATTATCACTGGCCAGGTCGGTAACATTCCGGCCAGTTGGCAACCCTAATCACAATACACCCCCAGCCCATTAGGCAACTCCCCTCTGCTGCATTCTTTTAATTGGATATAACACAATAGGAGGGTAAAAGGAAGCTATTCCTTATCTGGATTATAGTGATTGTGAAGCAGCCAACCTGAGAATAACAATATTAAACCAGCTTAGAACTGAGAGCAATGGCAGAAACACCTATAAAATTGAATCAAAAATAAAACAAAATGCATCCCATTAAATTTCCCTTGAACAAATGCTACAGGAAAATAAAAATGAAGTTCATATAGATTCCCCAAAAAAATCTAGTTTTATATATTGTAACAATGTACAAGTGATTTGTGAAGATGTGTTGGATCACGGCCTAGCGGGGGACCCTCCTTCTGAATCCGGACAGTCTTTCTATGGGGTTTGATGGGATTTAGGTCAGATCTTTGTGCTCTGCTCTCTGCAGCGTGTCAGGGTTTTTGCAAAGAACCTTTCTTTGTGACATGTAGGATTGTCACACTGTTAGTTGGAAGGGCCGTTCCATTAAATGTTCTCATTGCAGGACAAAAAAACCAGCGCTCCATTGTGTCATGTTGGGCAATCGGTGGGCATGACCCATAGCGTGCAGGACAATGAAGAAGGCACCTCTACTATTCACTATGGCATCAATGCATTTTAATAACCTTTTATATTCTTCTGCCAGGCACAACCAAATCCAATATGTTTGGTATTGACTTTTTGGAGACCTCCGTGTATCATCAATGGTTTTCTCAACTGTGTGCCCCATGTTACATTGTAGACCCCCCCCCCAATGTCAGACTGGGATGCCAGGGACCCACCAGAAAACCTTAAGCTGAAGGTCCACTTTCCAAAATATTATTCCTCCTCTCCTCACTCAACCTCTTTATTCTTCTAGTCTGCTTACTATATTGTAACACCCGCCGCTGGTTTTGAGCGCCGGCGCATAAGCGCAGGCACGCGTCAACTTGGGCGCCGGCATCGAGGCGCCCGCGCACGTCAAATCGGACGCCTGCGCAGGAATTGACGCTCACATACTTAGGAGCAATGACCTCTAATTTAGGCGCCTGGCTTCCTATTGGTCCCTGATGTGTCTGTCTTCCTCAGCCTGCTCCTGATTGGTTCCTGTTCCCTTAAATACCCATTGGTCCCTGATGTGTCTGTCTTCCTCAGCCTGCTCCTGATTGGTTCCTGCTCCCTTAAATACCTTCCTCTTCCTCCTCACATTGCCCAAGCTGGCTTCAGTTCCTACTGTTCCTGCTAAAGCCCTGGTTGTTCGAGTTTCCTGGTTTGACCCTCTGCCTGTATTCCTGACCTCCGAACCTTCGCTGCCTGAATTCGACCTCTGCCTGCATTTAACTGCGTCTTAGCCTGACCCCTTGGTACTTCGCTTCTTTGAAACCCGTCTTCTGGAAACGACCTTTGCCTGCACTTGACTATGCCTTGCCTGATCCCTTGTTACTTCGCTCCTGGTAACTCGTCTGGCTTCTCTACCACCTCCGCAGCAGAAAGCCCGGGGCCCCAAAAGGGCGTCGGTGAATAACGGAGCCGTAGAGAGGTTCCTGTTACCATCAGTTCTCCTGGATCAGCTACCTTCCTCCGGGATCCGAGGTAAACAGATTGTTATATATATTCTTTCCCATTAAGAATTAGGGAATGACCAGGAAATAGTTTAAATGTTAGAAGCAAGAGGATCCACTGACACCTGGGCCCACTGGGGTTTTTTTTCTAGTATCCAGGTGGGCCAGTCTGACACTGGATCCCCCAAATGTATTCATGTTTCATATTCAGTGCAGCCTGATTTCCATCACCTTGTCTTAAAGGAGAAGGAAAGACTAAAATCAAGTAAGCTTTATAAGAAAGATCTAAATGCTGTGAGTCCTCTGTCAAACGAAACAGCACATTTCTTTCCTTCTATTGTGTACTCATGGGCTTCTGTATCAGACTTCCTGTTTTCAGCTTAAACCTCCAGGGCTAGGGCTTGAGCATGCTCAGTTTGCTCCTCTCCCCCTCCCCTCCTTGCTATAATCTGAGCCCAGAGCTATGAGTGAGCAGGTAGAGACTCAGGCAGGAAGTGATGTCACACCAAGCTAATATGGCAGCTGCTATCCAAAACAAACAGAGTTTCTAGAGCTGTTAACTTAGGTATGGTAAATCATTCTGCAGAATAAATATAGTGTTATAGCTTGCACTGTTGTGGCTAATCTATTGGCAATAAACTGCTTTGGTAGCTTTCCTTCTCCTTGTTATAATTAACTGCAAAGCCAACAGCTAACTAGTTAGCAACACAGCAGTTACAGACACCTTAAAAACTGCACAAACCTGGTGTCTAGTCACCTGACTCAAGCAGAAGATGTACTGTAGAGCTCATATGCTCCAAAACCGGCTGGACTTTGTTTCCTCTCCTATCTGTAACTTACCACAGGATTTCCTGAGGCTTTCGAGAAGCACAGTATTTGTTTTCCATTCATATATAGAACTAACAGTCATTGGACTGAAGCACCTTTAAGGTAAATATAGAAAGAGAGAGAGACAGAGAAAAGTAATTTGCAATCCTTACTCTATATTGATTATGAAGCCAATGGGGGAAATTTTACTAAAGGGCGAATTTTCGCCTCGGAAGGCTCCGTTACACTTTGCGTAACCTCATCAGAAATTAATTCACAGCGCATACGCTTATTCATCAAAATGCAAAGTCACGTCTCGGCAGAGGAACGCTGGCAAAGCATTACTTTCTGCCTAGCGAAACTTTGTGAACACACTTACGCTTAGGTGAATATTTACATATAGGTCATATTTATGTCTTTATTAGTGATATTGGTGCAAATGCTTGAAGTGGCCACTTGTTAAAAATGTCCAAGGAAACAAAATAAAGACAAAGTTAGTGCTGAGCTCTTTTGCAAGCGAATTGTCCTCTACGCCTGTTAGTAAATTGGCTGTGTCCCTGCAGATGGTCTTTATGGCGAACGGCCACTTTGTCCTTTAGTAAATTTGCCCCATTGTGTTGTATATGTCTACAAAGGTGTTCATTCCAACAGGATCTAGTATTGATAAGTCGAAAGTAACTGAATGTGCAGACCAAATGGTTCATGAGCAATGAAACTGACCATTATCCAGTTGTCCTAAGCATAGTTTGCACTAAAAGCAAAGGACCTGGAAGTAGGGTGTATTTTTTTCCAGAAAAGGTGGCACCCCTAGGCCCTGGCCTTATTGATGTTGTGCTGAACAGTTGCACTCATATCATCAATGGACTGATTTAAGCTTCCTGCCTGTCTGTGGTCCATAATGTTTGTCCAGTCTATGTGGAAAGATTGGAGCAGATGTATATATATACACATATATATATATATATATATCATAAAATAAATCCTGCCCACTGGGCACTACCTTCCCACATTTGAGGAGTTCCCTCACTAAACTGGGACTACCAGCAAAAACACATAAGTTGGGGTCACCCCTGAACTCACAATACTTTTGGGGGATTGCTCAGCCTCCTGACTTTTCCTCAATGTCCAGCGTCGGACTGGGCTGGTGGGATGCCCCTTCTGTCCCGGGCCCGGATGATTTGGGGCGTTAAAGGGGGCCCGGCTGTGCTGCACTTACTTGCAGAGCTGGCCCCTGCCATCAGTGAGTTGCAGACTTCAGAAGGGAGAGCGGGCTGAAGCTCCAATGACATCTTGTTTCCTGTGCTCTGATTCGCCATGAAGTGTTAGTCCTGGTAAAGCCGCATGGGGATTGGATGGGTGAAGTTTGTACCTCCCCTTTACTTTATTCAATCGCCATGCTACTTTCCTGGGACTAATGGTGGCCATACACGGGCAGATAAAGCTGCCGATATCGGTTGTTTGGACCGATTTGACAGCTTATCTGCCCATGTATGGGGGCCTCCGACGGGTCTTCCCGATCGATATCTGGCCACGATATCGATCGGGAAGGTTGGATTTTTACCCGACCGACCCGTCGGAGCCGCTTGGCGCATCGTAATTAGATTGTTCGGCCATACGGCCGAACGCTCGAATTACCCCCGATATAGCCACACAGTTTAGTGGCATATCGGGGAAAGATCCGCTCGTTTGGCGATGTCGCCAAACGAGCGGATCTTTAAGTCTATGGCCACCTTTACATTTCACTGCCGAATCAGAGCACAGGAAACTGAAGATACAGGCACCTGAGCTCCCTGGCTAAGGTAAGTGCAGTTTTCTTTTTTTTTTCTTTTTTCTTTAACTTGTCGGGGCCCTGGTCAAATATTTTTTTTAATAACTTGTAGGGGCCCTGGCCAAATGTGTTTTTTTTAATAACTTGTAGGGGCCCTGGCCAAATATTTTTTTTAATAACTTGTAGGGGCCCTGACCACTTATGCTTTTTTTTTTTTTTTAATAACTTGTAGGGGCCCTGGCCAAATATTTTTTTTAATAACTTGTTGGGGCCCTGACCACTTATGCTTTTTTTTTTTTTTTAATAACTTGTAGGGGCCCTGGCCAAATATTTTTTTTTTAGTAACGTGTAGGGGCCCTGCCCTGGTCAAATGTTTTTTAAAAACTTGTAGGGGCCATGTCCTGGCCACTAATGCTTTTGTTAATAACTTGTAGGGGCCTTGGCCAAATGTGTTTTTTAACTTGTAGGGGCCTTAACCACTAATGCTTTTTTTTAATAACTTGTAGGGGCCCTGGACAAATATTTTTTTTTAATAACTTGTAGGGGCCCAGGCCACTTATGTTTTTTTTTAATAACTTGTAGCGGCTCTGGCCACCAATGTTTTTTCTTAAACTTGTAGGGGGTCCTTGGCCAACAATTTTTTCTTTAATTTGTAGGTGGCCCTGACCATCAAAACTTGTAGTGGGGGGGGGGCCTGTTCACCAAAGTTCTTTTTTTTAACTTGTAGGAGGGCACTTCATGTTTTAACGCTTGTGTGGCCTTCATACTGATGGGTAAGGGAGGGGTGGCGATGGTGGCCTTCGGCCTTGTGTTTTTATATGGTCATGAAACTCCTCTGTAACTTATAATATCCTTACAATTTACAAGAGGGGGTACTTTATTCACTATACTGTATATATGTATTTTGGGAAGCTAGTGTTCCTTGAAGTGGCTGATATTCCCAACAACGCGCATGTATCACTGAGATCTCTGACAGGTTACTCATCATCCGTAACCCAAAATCATCTCCTTTCCCTATTTGCATGGATGGTTTGAAACGCACCAGTGAAAATCTTCAGCCTGAACGCGTTCTCTCCAAGAAGTATGAACAGGCACTACATAATCTGCCAGTCCTATTTCTTTAAAGAATGTTTTAAGTGACTTTGTGGAGAACAGATAAGTATCTTTAAGAGGACTCTGTTGACAAAATAAGAACCGTTTGCTTATTCCTGAGAACAACGTGTAATATTGTATAAATACTACATTAAAATGGAAATTTGACTCTTTGGGCCAAACAGCAGAAATATCACTGGGCTTTAAAGGGACAGTAAACCCTGCTTTTCAACATGACTGCACTGAATAGAGCTTGTGCTGAAAATTCTATTTACCTACTGTTTTAATGAAGAAATAAATATTTCTAATATCTTGCACTAAACTGAAAGCAATTGACATTCATCTTCTTGTTCTTACAAACACAATCAAACAAATCATCAGTCCTCCGAGAAGCCCTTTGTATACTGCTGGAGTCTTGGCCCTAAAACTGTTCCCCTCTAGACCTGTTAATTCACATCAAAACTACACCGTGGGCGGGGAGAGTTTGTTCCAATCCCTGTGCTGTCAGTTACAGATTAACAAGACTCAAAGCTATAGAGATAGATAGTTTATTATATAAGAGAAGTACATGGTATTCATTATACAAAGCATTTATCACATAATCACATAACAGAGGAAGTTTAAAGGGGTCCCATAGTTCCCTCCTGTCTGTGTCACTGTATCACCCTGCAGTGGGAGGGACAGACTCATGTCCCATAGTTCCCTCCTGTCTGTGTCACTGTATCACCCTGCAGTGGGAGGGACAGACTCATGTCCCATAGTTCCCTCCTGTCTGTGTCACTGTATCACCCTGCAGTGGGAGGGACAGACTCATGTCCCATAGTTCCCTCCTGTCTGTGTCACTGTATCACCCTGCAGTGGGAGGGACAGACTCCGTGTCCCATAGTTCCCTCCTGTCTGTGTCACTGTACCACCCTGCAGTGGGAGGGACAGACTCATGTCCCATAGTTCCCTCCTGTCTGTGTCACTGTATCACCCTGCAGTGGGAGGGACAGACTCATGTCCCATAGTTCCCTCCTGTCTGTGTCACTGTATCACCCTGCAGTGGGAGGGACAGACTCATGTCCCATAGTTCCCTCCTGTCTGTGTCACTGTATCACCCTGTAGTGGGAGGGACAGACTCATGTCCCATAGTTCCCTCCTGTCTGTGTCACTGTATCACCCTGCAGTGGGAGGGACAGACTCATGTCCCATAGTTCCCTCCTGTCTGTGTCACTGTATCACCCTGCAGTGGGAGGGACAGACTCATGTCCCATAGTTCCCTCCTGTCTGTGTCACTGTATCACCCTGCAGTGGGAGGGACAGACTCATGTCCCATAGTTCCCTCCTGTCTGTGTCACTGTATCACCCTGCAGTGGGAGGGACAGACTCATGTCCCATAGTTCCCTCCTGTCTGTGTCACTGTATCACCCTGCAGTGGGAGGGACAGTCCCATAGCTCTATCCTTTCATTGTTATGAAGTTACATGTAGTGGTGTAACAGTTTGTTAGCTAAGTACATCCAGCTCTAACACTTTCAAGTCAGTGATGTGACCTGCTGGAAAAAGGGGAAGTCCCTGTGTCACTGTGTGGCCTTGATGTGCAAGGGGCAGTTTCACTGCTCTGTACTTTCTGTCCTCTTTAACCACCAGAATGAAGGTCAGCGGACAAGTTGCTTTCTCAGCATCAAACTTCACATTGAAATAATTTTGCAGAATAATCATCTGGGGTTGGAGTTAGTTGGAGAGAGCCTGTCAATGAAGTAAAGATAGGTTCCCTATTTCAGAGGAATACATAGATCTGCTTTCTGCTACTGCATCTGCTCAGTACCATTGTTATGAGGGTATAGATACTCAGTCCCATTATACAGAGAGGGGAGATCATTATCAGGTATAGATACTCAGTCCCATTATACAGAGAGGGGAGATCATTATCAGGTATAGATACTCAGTCCCATTATACAGAGAGGGGAGATCATTATCAGGGTATAGATACTCAGTCCCATTATACAGAGAGGGGAGATCATTATCAGGTATAGATACTCAGCCCCATTATACAGAGAGGGGAGATCATTATCAGGTATAGATACTCAGTCCCATTATACAGAGAGGGGAGATCATTATCAGGTATAGATACTCAGTCCCATTATACAGAGAGGGGAGATCATTATCAGGTATAGATACTCAGTCCCATTATACAGAGAGGGGAGATCATTATCAGGTATAGATACTCAGTCCCATTATACAGAGAGGGGAGATCATTATCAGGTATAGATACTCAGTCCCATTATACAGAGAGGGGAGATCATTATCAGGTATAGATACTCAGTCCCATTATACAGAGAGGGGAGATCATTATCAGGTATAGATACTCAGTCCCATTATACAGAGAGAGGAGATCATTATCAGGTATAGATACTCAGTCCCATTATACAGAGAGGGGAAATCATTATCAGGGTATAGATACTCAGTCCCATTATACAGAGAGGGGAGATCATTATCAGGGTATAGATACTCAGTCCCATTATACAGAGAGGGGAGATCATTATCAGGGTATAGATACTCAGTCCCATTATACAGAGAAGGGAGATCATTATCAGGTATAGATACTCAGTCCCATTATACAGAGAGGGGAGATCATTATCAGGTATAGATACTCAGTCCTATTATACAGAGAGGGAAGATCATTATCAGGGTATAGATACTCAGTCCCATTATACAGAGAGGGGAGATCATTATCAGGGTATAGATACTCAGTCCCATTATACAGAGAGGGGAGATCATTATCAGGTATAGATACTCAGTCCATTATACAGAGAGGGGAGATCATTATCAGGTATAGATACTCAGTCCCATTATACAGAGAGGGGAGATCATTATCAGGTATAGATACTCAGTCCCATTATACAGAGAGGGGAGATCATTATCAGGTATAGATACTCAGTCCCATTATACAGAGAGGGGAGATCATTATCAGGTATAGATACTCAGTCCCATTATACAGAGAGGGGAGATCATTATCAGGGTATAGATACTCAGTCCCATTATACAGAGAGGGGAGATCATTATCAGGGTATAGATACTCAGTACCATTATACAGAGAGGGGAGATCATTATCAGGGTATAGATACTCACAGTGTCGGACTGGGGTGCCTGGGGCCCACCAGGAAACCTCATCTCAAGGGCCCACCCTCCCGTACAAAATAGCGCCCGCAAATATAAAAATTAACAGTTTTATTTAAAACAAAACTGAAATGGCTGTGACAATATTAAATTAAAACATTAGTCATAAATACAAAAGCATAAGAGAATCCTTTTAAGTAAGTGCACATGCAATACAAACAAGGTAACCCTTTTATCACACTTTAGTGCTGTACTGCAAGTTGGAGTGATATATATATCTCATGTGGCTCTTCACATCTTGTTGGCCTTACATAAAATAACCTTACCAAAATATATATTATATATATATATATATATATATATATATATATATATATATATATATATATATATATATATAGTTAATCCACAGAGGGGAAACTCACCTAGCACGGCGCCTATCCTGCAATCAATGCGGAGCAGGGGAACAGAATAGCTGAGCAATGACTTGGCAATGGCTGTCAGAGCAGTGGCAGCCTGCTGCCTATTACACAGTCCATGCCCCCCTCAACCCCAACCCCCTAGGGTGATTAAGGTTGTCAGCACAACTTTAACTTGCCCAGCCCAGGCACAAGCAGGCAGCCAAAGTGAATTCAGCCAGCCAGGAGGATCCACCGCACCAGTCCAGCAGTAACTCAGGCTCTCCCTCTCTGACGCGTCACGTGCGCAACTCTCTTCTTACTCCCACGAGAAGGACGCATTGGACGCCAGCCAGGTCAGTGACGTCATCATCAGGCGCATTGCATTCGCACACTGAAACATGCGCAGTAATGCAGCGCACGGCAGAACCACCCTGCACAGAGCACAGCACAGTCAGGCTGCAGGCAGCAGCGTTGACAGGCAGTTCGGTAGCCAGCCCAGGTGATAGTGGCAGCGCTGCGGGGCCCATTGCAAAACCGGAGCTCTGGCAAAAAATAGATGGGAATCTGGTCGTAGGGGCCCACAAGTACTGGGGCCCACCGGGATTTTTCCCGGTGTCCCGGTGGGCCAGTCCGACACTGGATACTCAGTACCATTATACAGAGAGGGGAGATCATTATCAGGGTATAGATATTCATTCCCATCCATATCAGTGTGTAGGCCCCGTATTAGTCCTATAATTGGCTTGGGTTGAATGAAGGAATGAGAGAACATACAGACTCTGTACACACATATAACAACCCCCTTGAACTGTGTGAGTTAAAGCACAGGCTTCCCCTCTGCCCCATCAATATTATCTTTCTCTACACTCTTGTCACGCAACTACTTATCTATTTGGTATCACAAAGCCCCAGCACATACTTGTGCACACATCATTCTTTTGAGTGAGTTACAGCAGTTTGGTTACTAAACATATCCCTCAAGCACATGAGC
Organism: Xenopus laevis; assembly: GCF_017654675.1. Lineage (NCBI taxonomy): Eukaryota > Metazoa > Chordata > Amphibia > Anura > Pipidae > Xenopus > Xenopus laevis. The sequence continues at coordinate 122,459,444 of NC_054376.1, forward strand.
TCTGCAATCACATACTTAAACCTCAGCATGTAAAGCAGGGGCAGGTCTTACTTGAGCCACAGGCTGGATTACTGTTTACTATAGAATGTCCAGCAATAACACCCACAATCCTTCACATGAGTTTGTTCTGTGAGCTGATTTTAGTGCCAGGAGGTTGTAACCCTGGGACCCTTGGCTGAAAATGGCCGGGGTAGATGTGCAAATAGCATAAACTGTTAAGAAGAAGCGATTTGTCGCTGGGTGACTAATCTCCCGAAATAGCAGCGTGTGCCCTGGCCCTTAATCCCAAAGGCTTCTGAAACAGTTTATGATGGGAAGGCTGAAATGATTAGTTCTAAGACATTGAACTGATTCCATTGGCTAGGCTTCAATGACCTCATCAGTAGTTGCCTCCTCATACTTCAACACATTAAGCATGAAATGTTAATAAACACTAATTGTACCCTAGTATTAATGGAATGTACCTGGATCCTCATGATCTTTCATATGACTTTGGCTTTATGTTTTCCTGGGGCTACATAGATTCTAGAGCAGTGATCCCCAACCAGTGGCTCGTGAGCACCATGTTGCTCTCCGACCTCTTGGATGTTGCTCCCCAGTGGCCTCAAATCTGGTGCTTATTTTTGAATTCCAGGCTTGGAGAAAAGTTTTGGTTGCATAAAAACTAGGTGAACTGCTAAACAGAGGCCCCTGTAGACTGCCAGGTCATGGCAATGGTCAATCACAGCCCTTATTTGGTACCTGCAAGAACATTTTTCATGCTTCCGTTGCTCCCCAACTCCTTTTACATCTGAATGTTGCTCACAGGTAAAAAAGATTGGCGACCCCTGATGTAGAGGAAATTGTTTACTAGGAACCATCACCATATGGTCTATGGGCACAGGGAGCAGTTGGCCTGAGAACCACCACTTCATGTATAAAGTTTGGTTTCAGTTGTGTAACACAAGGGGTGATATAGTAGGTGCAGGGCTAAAAATTCTAATCATATTCGATTCGTATTAGATTTGTACGAATCGAGTTTTTCTCCCGAAAAAAACCCTCGAATGTCAGGAAGGCTACGAATATCTCCAAATGGCTCAACGGATCTCTGCCATTGAACATGAACTCGGCTGGATTAAGGTGGTGAATATTTGAATTAGGACTGTTTCTATGGTCGAGGGGTGATAAATCTCACATTCGAATTTACATTTGAATGGGAAGATTAATATTTGAATGTGTGAATTTTGACTCTCAAAAATTCGAATTCGAATATTCAACCCTTGATGAATCTGCCCCTTAGGGTTGTGCTTCTGCACCCCTTAAAGCTCTTGCGCTTGCATGCAGAGTCTCTGTAAATTACCCCAATAATCTAAAATATTAAGAGACAGCATTAAAACCAACCTGGACCCCTTCACTTATTTTCCAGTCTCCTTAAAATATCATAACGATAACTAGCGATGAGTGAAACTGTCCCGTTTTGCTTCAGCAAATAATCCTCAAAACCCCGAAAAAATTATTGAAAATTACGAGAAACGGATCGAAGTCAATGGGTGTCAAAATAATTTCGACGCAAGCAACAATTATTATACACGTCACTCTTTTGTCCAAATGCAATAACATCAATGGGCGTCAAAATTACTTTGACATGCGTCGATTCTGGCGTGCAAACAGTTTCGCGAAAAACATTCACAGTTGGCGAAGTACGGAAATTCGCACAAATCCATACCTGGCGAATAACTTTGCCCATCACTAACTGTGACACAATGGAATCTGGCAGTGTCCCCAGACTGTTAGAATAACACAGAGCTGCAGTTTTAAGGCTGGAAAAGCTGGTTCTCTGTGTTAAGTGCCAAACTGGCTGCTCTGCATGAAGGCTTGTGGCCAACAATTTCTGGCCTGGAGCCATATTCTGCATTTGGGTCTGTGTGCTAATATGTCATGCACTGGGACTGGCCTTTGATGTATTATTATGGCATAAGAAGAAAGCTATAAATAACCTAATTTTTTTTTTACTATAGGTATGGGACCTGTTATCCAGAATGCTAGGGATAATGGATATTTCTGTAATTTGGATCTTCATACCTTAAGTCTACTGGAAAACCATGTAAACATTAAATAAACCCAATAGGCTGGTTTTGCTTCCAATAAGGATTAATTATATCTTAGTTGGGATCAAGTACAAGCTACTTTTTTATTATTATAGAGAAAAAGAAAATCATTTTTAGAAATTCGGATTATTTGGATAAAATGGGGTTTATGGAGCAGATTTGCTAAAGGGCAAAGTGACTAACGCTGGTGAAAATTCACCAGCACAACATAATTCAGGCACTTTGCCGATTTACTAATGGGCGAAAATTCGCTAGCGATCATTCGCATTCTATTGCCAGGTGAATTTTCGCTCTGGCGAATGGACGTAACTCCGCAAAATGTGGATTTTACTGAACGTTACCGCTATCACCAGACTTTCCTTCGCCAGCTCAGACCAGGTGCAATGGAGGGCACAGGACTTCCTCAATTTTTAGTGGAAAAGTCCCAAAAAACGCTGGTGTCTTTTTCTTTTTTCAGAGTGATAGGCTGCAAAAGTCCTTACATTTTTTTGGGTAACCGGGTTCCCCCCTACATTTCCTAACATATGGCACATAAACTATACACTGGGCTCATGTGTAGGGCAATATAGCAACTCTATTTTATTTTATTAAGGTTCCCCGGGCTTGTGTAGTGCAATGTATTTGCTGCAACATATAGGTACATTCAACTTTATAATTTTCCGCCGTATGCAAATTAGCCAAAGCTAGCGCATCTTCGCTTTGATTGCCGAAGTAACGCTATCGAAAATTCGCCAGCGTTCAGCGCCCTGGACGCAACTTTGCATTTTAGTGAATTAGTGTTTTCCTAGTGAATTTACACCTGGCGAAAGTGTTGCGATCTCTGTGAAGCCATCGCTGGTGAATTTTCGTCGGTTAGTGAATCTGCCCCTATGGGAGATGGCCATTCTGTAATTTGGAGCTTTCTGGATAAAGGGTTTCCAGATATCGGATCCCATACCTGTACTAACATCGGCCATTGGTGCACAGCCAGGTTTTCGATCCTTTCTATGCCAGCTGAACAGTGACTCACGAGTAGCATGTCTTATGGATGTTAAAGGGATACTCACATGGGAAAAAACATTTTTTTCAAAATGAATCAGTTAATAGTGCTGCTCCAGCAGAATTCTGCACTAAAATCCATTTCATAAAAGAGCAAACTGATTTTTTTATATTCAATTTTGAAATCTGACATGGGGCTAGACATATTGTCAATTTCCCAGCTGCCCCAAGTCATGTGACTTGTGCTCTGATAAACTTCAATCACTCTTTACTGCTGTACTGCAAGTTGGAGTGATATCACCCCCCCCCCCAGCAGCCAAACAAAAGAACAATGGGAAGGTAACCAGATAACAGCTCCCTAACACAAGATAACAGCTGCCTGGTAGATCTAAGAGCAACACTCAATAGTAAAAACCCATGTCCCACTGAGACACATTTAGTTACATTGAGAAGGAAAGACAGCAGCCTGCCAGAAAGCATTTCTCTCCTAAAGTGCAGGCACAAGTCACATGACCAGGGGTAGCTGGCAAACTGACAATATGTCTAGCCCCATGTCAGATTTCAAAATTGAATATAAAAAAATCTGTTTGCTCTTTTGAGAAATGGATTTCAGTGCAGAATTCTGACGGAGCAGCACTATTAACTGATGTGTTTTGAAAAAAACATGTTTTCCGATGACAGGATCCCTTTAAGAATTTGCTGCCATTGTAACTACTTCTCTACTTCTTACATTTTTCATTAATGCCCCACTTTAGCAGCAGAGGCACAACAGAAACATAAAATAACTAAAAAACATCTTTCTTTGCGCATAAATATTTCATCTTGTAGTGCCAACGGCCCACTAATCCCAAAGTGCAATCTAGCCTCCTCCAATCAGCTCATTTTGGCAAGAACAGACTCCATATACTGTACAACACTAAATTGCATCTAGTATTCATCAATTATACACAAAAAATGGTCTGCACCAATCCTGTAAACTTGGAAGGGTTTAAAAAAAAAAAACAACCACTGTTGGGGCTCAGTCCTGAACTACAGTAAATTAACTCTGGGGCTGAAACCTGCTGCGAGTCCCACAAGGTCAGTAAAGATCAATAGGTTGTTCCTGGTAAACAAAATATTTACTGGATAACGGAACAAATAAAAGAAAAAAAACCTTTGTGCAACGGGATTATATAGTGAATAAAGTACCCCCTCTTGTTCCATGACCATATAAAACCATGAGGCCTCATATTTTCCAACAAGGGGTACTTTATGGGATTTATCAAGGGTCGCATTTGCGAATTTGAAAAACTTCGAAATTCTAATTTAAAATTTATTAAATTCTAATTTGAAATTTATTATAAAAAAAAACCAAGTTTTTTTTTTGCCGAATAGGTCAGTTTTAGATCGAATAGGTCCGTTTTCGATCGAATTCAAATCGTACGAATTGAAGTACTAACACATTCAATAGGCTAAAACAGCAATTCGGCAGGTTTTAGAGGGCGAATGGTCGTAGTCGACTTTGCAAAGAGACAGCACACGATAAATTTCGAAATTCAAATTTTTAAATTTTTTTCAAATTCGAATCAAATTTGGACTATTCCCTAGTCGAAGTACACAAAAATCAGCGTGAAATTAGAATTTTTTTTTAAATTCAAATTTTCACTTCGACCTTTGATAAATCTGCCCCTATTTAATATAATACACAAGTGTTAGTGAGTCATGTGACAAAAATGACATCACTACTCACTGTTTATAAGGATATAATTTACAAAATATTCATGGCTTTTGTGTATTATAGTCATATTTTGCACAAATTGGCATTATTAACCAATGATTGGGGGAGGAGTACAGACTCACTGAAACTTGTGTATTATAATAAATAAAGTAGCCCCTGTTGCAAAATATGAGGATATTAGAAGTTACCTCGGAGTTCCATGACCTGTATAAAAACACTCGACCTTCAGCCTTGTGTTTTTATATGGTCATGAAACTCCTCGGTAACTTCTAATATCCTTATAATTTACAAGAGGGGGTACTTTATTCACTATATATTATCCCTCTATCCACTGATATGTCTCAGCTATTGCTTGTAGGTTAGTGCATTGGCCTTCACTCCTCAGGCCTAATTCTGTGTGTCATCCCCTGAATAAATAAACAAATTATTAAAATGAATATTCAGTGTTGATTGTAGTATAATAGCAGTGTTGACTTACCAATAAGCTTTTGGGAGGCAATAAATGCAATAAGATATTCATAATAGGACTGGCACAAACCGGACGTCACACCAGTGCTTGATGTCATTAAAAGTATATTTTATTTAACAAAGAAACATCTCAAATGATGTAGCCTTACGCGTTTCGTGCCTTGTGATAGGCTATGATTAAGTGCCCACAAGGCACGAAACGCGTAAGGCCACATCATTTGAGATGTTTCTTTGTTAAATAAAATATACTTGATTAAGTGCCCACAAGTCATGAAACGCATAAGGCTACATCATTTGAGATGTTTCTTTGTTTTACTTTTAATCGTTTCAACCCCTGAATAACGTGGATTTACACCCCAGAGCATTGCTGATGTGAATACTAAGAATATCTTTCATTTATAGAATATATTCATATAGAATCCAACAGTAGCTTCGCAAGGCATATGTCAATTCAGAATTTGGCAGCTCAGGGAAAATGCCCTGTCTGAAAATCAGTCTAATATAGAGATGACGCATTCCTCCTCTAATTCGTGGCTGGAAAATTGCTCCAATTTAGGCCATGATCTGCAGCGGCCAAACCCATTTACTGATAGGACTGAGTGTCTGGACTGTCCCTTCTAAATAAGGACAATTAGGAGGTATGATATACAGTATATGACCCTCTGTGCCCCATGAACATGCAATAAACATGGCTTATTACATCTCTTTTCTATATAAAGATAGTGCAGACTGCCCATGTAAGCAGCCACTGGCAGATGGATGAAACACTGCGTGGGGTGAGAGCTCTGCATTCTTCTTTGCCGTTGAGATACATATTCCATCGCCAACTTTTGCTGCGCTATATCCCAAAAATTCAGTTCAATCTTGAAAAAAAAAAAATCCACCCATCTGCATTTGTAATCATACCCCCTCTGCAGCAATCATACCTATGAGCAAAGGTCAGCAGAGGGGAAAGAGTTAATTTAGGAATTGCTGACGTGGGTGAAAGCTTGCGGCAATTTCCCTGCTGCTCCGAGTCCTGATGGGGAACATCTGTTCTCTGTCCTTGTCCAAGCGGAATGACATGAACATGTGGCCTTGACTGTGAAATTTCCAATATTCATTTGTTTATTAAATCAGTGCTTCTAAAGTTATTTTAGAAGCACTAAAGTTCAGTAGAGCAGACTCTGTGACTGCGGAGGGACCTGGGCCTTAGTGAGGGGCAGCGTAAGGACCTGCAAAGTGTCCTGGTTTGTCCTGGTCTGCAGTGCACTAAAAACATCCCATTAAAGACTCCTGGCCATTCACAGGTTACTCATCTGTACCTCTGTAGGTGGGGCACTACCAATTTAAACACCTGAAAAAGGTTGAGACTTGGCCAAAACTGTGTGCACAGGGCAGATCTAGGTATGGTGGCCATAGATAGAATGGATCTCTATAATGTCTCTTTTCACTGCTCTAACTTGTCCCTATAACTACATAGAAAGTAATTTATTGTCTACATATTTATGCCCATCCAACTGCATTCAGTTTTACATAAAATGTCAAATATCTGACTCCAGTGCAACTGGGGCTGCCAGTGCCCAACTCATTTTTGGTCATTCCAGGCAGGACTAAGTAGCCTCTGTCTAATGGGCTGCACTTTATCTATAATGATAACAGGTTGTGGCTGGGGGAAGAGAGGGATTTATTTATACAGAGGGTTTCTCCGTGGTCTGCTGATTTGTTTGACTTTGCTCTTTGGGAAGTGTTTCATTTTCAAATGCTGCCCAGTTAAGGGCAGGAGCACAAGGGCAGATTCGGGGAGATTTAGTCGCCTGGTGACTAATCGCCTCTTCTTCGGGGCAACAATCTCCCCGAACTGCCTTCCCCTGCCTTCCGTCTGTTAAAATGAAAAATCGCTTGCGGCAATGCACTTGCGGCGCTTCGATTTCCGAAGTCGACCGAAGTTTCCTCTTGAGGCATCTTCAGGCGACTTCGGAAATCGACAGGCAACTAAATCTCCCCCATTCTGCCGGTGTGCTAAAGCCCTTAAAGGAACAGTAACACCAAAAAATGTAAGTGTTTTAAAGTAATGAAAATATCATGTACTGTTGCCCTGCACTGGTAAAACGGATCTGTTTGCTTCAGAAACACTACTATAGTTCATATAAACAAGCTGCTGTGGAGCAATGGCGGAAATTGAAAAGCGGCTATATGGCACAGGTTAACTAATGGATAACAGATAACACCATTAGACAGACAGAGCTTATTTGCTATCTGCTGTGTAACTTGAGCCTTTTCTCCTTTGAATGGCTGCCCCCATGGCTACACAGCAGCTTATTTATATAAACAATAGTAGTGTTTCTTAAGCAAACACAGCAGTTTTACCAGTGCAGGGCAACACTGCATTATATTTTCATTACTTTAAAACACTTTTATTTTTTGACGTTACTGTTCCTTTAAGGGCAGAGACACACGGTCAGATTCAGGGAGATTAGTGGCCCCGAAGAAGAGGAGATCTCACCGAATCTTACCATGTGTCTCTGCCCTTAAGGGTGGTGGCAGACTAGAGATTAGACACCCAGCGACAAATCTTCACTACTTCGGGCGACTAATCTCCCTGAAATGCCTTCCCGCCGGCAAGAATACGAATCACCAGAGGGATGTCATTTTGGGTGACTTCCGAAACCTGAAGTGATTCTTATGCCATTTCAGGGAGATAAGTCGTCCTAAGTAGTAAAGATTTGACGCTGACGACTAATCTCCCCGTCTGCCGCCACCCTAAACCTTAAATCAAAAATCCTGACCACCTTTTTGCCCCCCATGCTCTTCTAAGACACACACTTAAAGGAAAACTAAACCCCCAATAATAATAACCCCTACCCACTATACACAGGTGATTACCCCTGAAAGTGCCCCTAATTCAGTACTCGCCTATAGATGCAAAGTAAGCGCAGAGGAGCTCATGCTTCGGTATTCTTCGGGTCTTCTTCCCGTCTGCAATTTCCAGCAGTTGCTGTGAACCAGAAGACTGCTCCAACCACACATGCGTCAACACGGCGTTCACTTCCCGAAGAATAGCGAAGAGCCGGAAGATGGCACCCATGAGCTCCACTGCGCTTACTCTGCACCTAAATGTGAGTAATGAATTAGGGGCACTTTCAGGGGTAATCACCTATGTGTGTGTGTGGGGGGGAGGTAGTGGGTAGGGGTTTTTATTATTGGGGGGTTTAGTTCTCCTTTAAATCAGGTTTTTCAGGACACACTTAGGCTAATGTCAAATGCAGTGATTTCTCTGAAACACACATTGCAGCTGACCAAAAAAAGCTAATGTGATTGGCTGCTATGGGTTACTGCCCATACTTCTATCTTGACTGACAGAACCTCTACAACTGCAATGGTCTCCCACAACTTTTGTCTCACTTCCTTTCCTTTTTATATTGTAAGCTCATGTGAGCAGGGTCCTTCCCCCTATTGTCTATTAACAATATGCAGTTGTACAATGTTCGCTGCTGAGACATTTCTTTCTGTATGTGCAGACTGTTATGTCTTGCCTTTGTATCCCCTCACTGTGTAACACCCTCTGGGAAACAATGGTGCTTAATTAGTAATAACAATAATATTATTATTATTAACATGTATTTTTAGAGCGCCAACATATTGCGCAGCGCTGAATATATATAATAATGTTTCTGAAATATGTCAGCAGAACACCCATTGTATAAGTTAGACCCTCTGACCTTTCTGACATTGTATGTACACTTCTGGATTTTAGGGTGACCACTGACCCCTTTATCCAATATTAATTTGGTATAATGTTAAGGTATTACTATTTTCTTCCAGTTTGTGGTACGGGGTATTGGCAACAGGCTGTCTGGTGGGTCCCAGTCCAACACCAAACAACTGGAAAGAAAAACACACAAATATACAGAACAGTTTTCTGTTTTCATATAAAGTATACACTGGCGCCCACACCTGTATTTCCTTTGGACTGGCAGACTTGACTCTGTGGTCTAATTTACTGCTCAGTCTGGTTCCTTTTTCCATTTCATTAAAAGCATTAAAAACATAAGTAACCCTTCATATCTCTCACTTTAAATCCAGCTGTTGATACACAATCCCTCTATTTAACTCCTCCCATTGCTCCATATAACCCTCCCTATAACTCCTCCTATTGCTCCATATAACCCTCCCTATAACTCCTCCTATTGCTCCATATAACCCCTCCCTATAACTCCTCCTATTGCTCCATATAACCCTCCCTATAACTCCTCCTATTGCTCCATATAACCCTCCCTATAACTCCTCCTATTGCTCCATATAACCCTCCCTATAACTCCTCCTATTGCTCCATATAACCCTCCCTATAACTCCTCCTATTGCTCCATATAACCCTCCCTATAACTCCTCCTATTGCTCCATATAACCCTCCCTATAACTCCTCCTATTGCTCCATATAACCCCTCCCTATAACTCCTCCTATTGCTCCATATAACCCTCCCTATAACTCCTCCTATTGCTCCATATAACCCTCCCTATAACTCCTCCTATTGCTCCATATAACCCTCCCTATAACTCCTCCTATTGCTCCATATAACCCTCCCTATAACTCCTCCTATTGCTCCATATAACCCTCCCTATAACTCCTCCTACTGCTCCATATAACCCTCCTCTTTTTCTATATTACCCCTCCTATAATTCATACTTGATTGCCTATTTTATATTCCCATATACCCTTTACTACAATCTTTCATTATATATATATTAGAGCAGGTCTATGCCACTGGAGTCCCAATGGATTAATATGGTTTTCCAATGGATTCTTTATGACCCCGAGTTTGCCCATGAGTTCTGTGCCAGTATTTGTATGACATCTTGATGTTGATGTAATTTAGCCATATATAACAATATAGTAAATTATATAACAGGCTCCCTGCAGGGACAAGCTGGAGAGGGGAGGGAAGCTGTACATTTAGTAGCGCAGACAGACAGACAGACAGACAGACAGACGGTGACCACACACAAGTTACTAAGGGGCAGATTCACTAACTTCGAGTGAAGGATTCGAATGAAAAAAATTCGAATTTCGAAGTATTTTTTGGGTACTTCGACCATCGAATTGGTTAAATTCGTTCGAATTCGAACGAAATCGAACGATTCGAAGTAAAAATCGTTCGACTATTAGACCATTCGATAGTCGAAGTACTTTCCCTTTAAAAAAAACTTCGACCCCCTACTTCGGCAGATAAAACCTACCGAAGTCAATGTTAGCCTATGGGGAAGGTCCCCATAGGTTTGCTAACCTTTTTTTGATCGAAGGATTTTCCTTCGATCGTTGGATTAAAATCGTTCGAATCGCTCGATTCGAAGGATTTAATCGTTCAGGATTAGCGCTAAATCCTTCGACTTCGATATTCGAAGTCGAAGGATTTCAATTCGAGGGTCGAATTTCGAAGTATTTTTAACTTCGAAATTCGACCCTTAGTGAATCTGCCCCTAACTGTCTAGCCTTCTTTATAAAGTAAGTGCACACAAGCTGCTCACTCTTTATTTCCATCAGTCTGACTTCCATCTCTCTCATCTCTGTATTAACACACACACACATATATATATACTATATACACACGCAGTATTTGTCATTTTGTAGGTGGATCCCAAAAACCTTTGTTAATCAGCTGCTCTAGGCATTCAGCAGTGATTCAGGAATACAACGCCCTGTACCCCACACACTGTCAGGACTTGCTAAAACCCAAACTGCTGGAAAGCCCCATGTGGACGATCCTTGAACCTGTCAATCTGGGCAGATATTTTTGTGCCAACATTCTTCCCTTCTTACTTCCCACTCTTGTATTGTCTGTTCCCTCATCTCAGACACTCTCCTGCTTCCATTCATTCCCCCATCTGCATCACCCCCTCCCTCTCACCCCTATGAAATTGTACACGGCCTTGTGTATATGGGAACCACTGTGGAACTCCTATATTCTCCTCTCCCAGTGCCAATCCCACGCTCTCCTTATCACTCTTAAAGGCACACTAACACCAATGTTAAAGCTGCTGCATTCTCCTGTGTATAGCCTGTGCTGGGAATACTGGGACAGTTTCTAAGCAGCGATAAACTGTCTTAGTCACAAAATATCTTAAAACAGTTCCTGAATCCTGACATTATTGTGCAATAAAAAAAATATTCTTTTAAAGTCAAACATGCTTTTTTTTACTATTGTTTTGTTATATAAAATCACTGTGCAATTATACATATTATTATTAATAATGATAATAATGAGCTGCCTTTGTAATAGCTTATATATATATATATATATATATATATATATATATATATATATATATATATATATATATATATATATATATATATATATATAGTCCCACAAAGTACAGCTCTCAACAGGTCTTGTGCGAACAAAAAATAAATAAATACACCAGAGTAGTGGGAAGTGAAATATTTCTACTTCAAATATAAATCATCTCAGCGTTCATGTTACTCCCATTATCCCCTGATAGACAGATGCTGGAATTTGTAATCCCCCCATGATGATAACTGGGGCACAATAAGTTACAGATCTACATTCTAATAGACTTACTGTAAATGTTTTTTGGTGGCTTGACTTGCAGGAGAAGATTGGGAAACAGACGACCAGGTCTTTGGTGGTCTCTCCACTGATCAGATCCACACCCCCAAAGAGTCCCTATAAATCCCACTCTTGCTTGGTTATCACAGGGAGGGGTTCACAGGGAGGGGTTCATATGTGAAAGGGGATCCAGCAGGTAACGTGATCCCAGGCACAAACTTGGGTGCACCGTGACTCCTTCTCTGCCATTCAGCACCCTAGATCCCATGTAGGTGCCGACTTCCCACTTCCAAGATATGAGAGTGGGGTTTGGTGGGGTGCGCTCGCTACACCCATTTCTCTGGCTTTCTCTTCTTTCCCTCCTCCAGAAATACAATCCAGATGTTTTTTCTTTCCTCCTATAATTTGGCTTGGGAAGTGGAGAGATGGTGAAGGGGGAGAGTGAAGTAGAAAGTGTTTTTTAAGGCTTCTCTTTGGTCAGCAGCTGTGACAGACACAAGAGTTGAAGGAGAATTGTACTCCGAGCTGCACTAAGTCTATCTCTCCCTCTGTGTCTCCTCCCCCAGCTCTTTCACTGTGTCTGCCTCCCCCTTCCCTTCTCTACACATTCTCTATTCTCTGCTATCTGCACAGGGAACTAACTCATTATAGAAAAGCATTTGCCTAGAGATGGGGGGGTTGTGAATGGGTGGGACTGCTTTTATTATAAAGGATCTGTCCTGCACATGTGATCCCGAGGGGAACTTCAGGGATCCAAGCAGCCCATGTGCATTTGGGACACGGCACATGTGACTTTGTGGCTCGTTCCACACCCCAGTCATATAGTCACAGGCACAAAGTGATCTTTCTCACTGGGAAGCCAAGGGACCTAATGACTGTGAAATGTTTCTTCTTCTTCAGGCTAATGTCACACTGGTGGCTTTTCCTTTGGGATTCAGTTACCGAGGATAATCAGTTCAAATGTGACAAATGACCTGCTGCTGGATAAGCCACACGGGCTTGACTTCTGACAGTCACTGGAAAGTTCCGTCAGCCCTGAGAAACACCAACCTGCAAAGCAAGTAAAGTCAGGGGTCAGTGCTGTATCACACCTGCAAATATTCCCAGATGCAACAGTTGAGTCCTTTTTAGCCCTACCATTTATTTATCACTGCAATGATCCACAAACCACACCCAAGTCAGCCTATCTCCCACCCACCTGTCAGTAGGGTGGCCACACAGAGCCACCATTAGAAATCACGAGGCAAAATTTGGGCCCAGCCCCCAAGCCCCACCCCAGATCCCGCCCACTTCACACCACAGTAAAAAGGCCGCACAGACATCAGTGCTAAAAACAGTAACCCCCCCCCCCCCACAAGTTATAAAAAATGGTCAGGGCCCGCTTATGAATATAAAAAAAACATTTTGAGCCAGGGCCCCCCATAAAAGTTTTTAAAAAATCATTGGCGGCCATGGCCCTCCCCCCTTACAAGTTAAAAAGAAACATTGGGGCCCCAGAGAATATTTTTTTAAAAAAAAACATGGGTGGCAGGGGCTTATAGAGTATTAAAATAATACATTGGTGGCCAGGGGTTTAATAAAATTTAAAAAAAAAACACACATTGGTGTTCAGTAGAACTGAACTCTTGGCTCCTTTTGTGGCTTTGGGTTTTTTCGCGGCTTTCGGTCTTTTCGCAGCTTCATGACTTCAACTTTACCCTACCTACTGGGTCTTTTCGCAGCTTCAGAACTTAAAGGAGACATATTGTGTAAAAAAATAAGAACATACCAGTGAATTATACTCATTTAGATATAGAAGAATTGTGCTAAAAAAAAGTAGTGTTTCAGGCTGATTTATTGAATATTTCTGCAAAACCCCTAATAATCCCTCCCTTCTCTTCCACTTCCTGCTCCCTGAATTCCCAGGCTGTGCAGGGGAGCCGGCGACTCTCAGCTCACTGCACTGTAGGACAGGGACCAATCAGCAGCTAGCAGGACCTGATTGGGAACTGAAGTCTGTATGCGCTTGTGTGACTGCAGGGTTGTGATTGGCTGTCCCCCTCCTACTGTGCTTCTGGCAGGGACCGTTAGGACGCGCCCACCCCTCATTTGAAACACACACACATATTGAATCCATGTCCTGCATGGCTAATAAGCAATTCATTTGTAGGCGGCAAACCATTTTAATGCTTCCTGTTCTTAAAGCAAAACTAACATTTAAGGCATATTTGTGTGCAGTTTTAAATCTTGTTGGCTATCCCATCTCTATGCCTTACCAGTCACTAGCTAAGTGCCACCAGGTATATTTGCATAGAGAAGTGCACAAGTGATTGAATACTTGCATTTCCATTCATAGCAGCTGTTGGGCCAGTAAATCGTTTTGGAGGGCCACGTGTGGGTCTTTATTCTTCCTCAGTCCAATAGAAACACATGTTCAGACTCAATGGGCCTTGTAGCACTTTGGGGCCCAAGTGCCACTTATAAATATATATTCCTGCTTACCAAGCACAAAGTAACTTACTGGGAACTAAGTCATTACGAAAGAAAAAGGTTACGTTTGCAAAGTGTGGGTGGGGCAAATCCAAATCTTTAAACATGATTTCCTTTTTCAGTAGCTTGTACTTGATCCAAACGCGAATATAATTAATCCTTATTGGAAGCAAAACCAGCCTATTGGGTTTATTTCATGTTTACATGATTTTCTAGTAGACTTAAAGGGAACCTGTCATCCAAGAAAATTATTCCAAATCCTATTTTATCACATTAGTCAAGCAAAATGGACTTTAATTACACTGTATAAATTATTTGAATCTTGTTTCCTTCAGTCTGGGAATTCATATTTATAACAAGCAGGCAGCAGCCATTTTGTGGACACTGTTATTAAGACAAGCCTTGTATCATCTCAGAATCTTGTTTGTGCACCAGAATGGGGGACCTAATGTCCATCCCCTGCCCTGGCTACACAATTATACAGTGAAGAGAACGGGGGGAATGTGGGGAGAGCAGTGACATCTAGGAAGTGCTGAATGGAAAGTGAAAGTAATTGCCTACGGCATAGATATTTGATTGACAGCTGAGATTTTTAAATCAGTTTACAACAGCTATGAATGCTTTAATAAAAATAAGAATTTGGATTTCATGTTTAATTTGAAAAGGACTTTTATTATACAGCTTTTTATGTCTGGGTGACAGGTCCCCTTTAAGATCCAAATTACCCGTAATTTGGATCCCAAACCAGTATCTAATAGCTAAGGCTACTGAACATGTGAGTGTAACTTATAGAGGAGGAGTTGCACATATAGTTCTTAAATGGGTTGGGGGTTGTTCACCTTTACATTAACTTTTAATATGATGTAGAGAGTGATATTCTGAGACAATTTGCAATTGGTTTTTACTTTGTTTTTTAATTTATTTAACTCAGCAGCTCTCCGGGTTGCAGTGTCATCAGTCTGGTTGCTAGGGTCTAAATTAACTCTAGTAATCATGTACTAATTTGAATAAGAGACTGAATAGAAGCAGGGGGTAATAAAGCGATAACAATAAAATTGTAGGATTACAAAGCATTTGTCTTTTAGATGGGGTCAGTGACCCCCCATTTGAAATCTGAAAAGAGCCAGAAGAAGAAGGCAAATAGTTCAAAAACTGTAAAAAATAAAGGCTAATTGAAAAATTGATTAGAATTATCAATTGTGATGAGCGAATCTGTCCCATTTTGCTTTGCCTAAAATTTCGAGAAATTAGAGAAATTCACGAAACAATTCAATTCAGCGGATGGCAATTTTTTTTTTCAATGCACAGCAATTTTTATGCGCGCAACTTTTTTTCTCACCCCAAATGTATTAACGTCAATGGGCGTTTTTTTCTTATGGTGACTTTTTTGTTGACATTTTTATCTTTGCCACTTTTTTGTGACTTGAATTTTTCTGCCGGGAATCCATGCCTGGTCAAAATAATTCACACATCGCTGTGGAATCATCCACTGGCACATATAAGGGGTCATTTAATATGTGCAAGGCAGGGTTCAAAGTACAAAAAAACAGGGGCAATGCACTTTGTATTTTACACTCTGCACTGCACATTTGTTGCAGGTCTCAGCACTCCAAAACAGAGTGTAGAGACTTGTGTTCAAGACAAGAATTAAGGACAGGGGTGCTTTGAGCTCACTGTGATCTGCTCTTTGCCTGGTATTAGATGCAGGACCAGGCTGGTGGGACACCGGGAATAAACTCGATGGGCCCCAGTTGTTGTGGGCCCTGCCAGCCCAGACCTAGTCCCTGTCAAAAAACTGTTTCCGCTGCCTCAAACTCCTTTTCCTGCCCTGCAAAGTTACACGTGCATGGATGGGGAGGTGGGTGGAGCAGGGTTGCGGTATTGGCAGGGGTAGGGTTGCCACCTTTTTATTTTGAAGTAGGGGGTGGGTCAGTGACATCAGGGGGCGGGACAGGTGAAGTTATTCATTTGAATGTCCTGTTTGGATTTCCTAATTTGGAAATCCAGACAGGAACTTTTCACCCGGGCAGCCCTTCCAGAAACTGGGCTGTCTGGGTAAAATCCGGAGAGGTGGCAACCCTAGGCAGGGTTTTGGTCCAGGATCAGGAGGCATGGGGACCCTAAGGCAGCAGCCCCAGTGGGCCCCCCAGTCAGACCATGGACCCTGAGCACTTGTGCTTTTTAAATAAATACTAAAGGGCAAGAGCAGTCGTTTGCAGGTCAAAATTTGCTTTTTAATAGAAACACAGTGGGAGGGTAGGAACCGGTGTCTTCCTCTTTTTTATTCCTGGGACTGCACATGGGATAATGACTATTTATGAAGCAGACTGATAAAAACTCCACTGCAGTGCGGCTGCGTTTCCAGACCTGTGACTGTTACTCATGTCCCAATTTCCCGTGCAATTCCATGTGACACAGCATTAAAATGTGCCCCGAGATCCATCCCAGTCGTCTTGAAATTAAACCCTTCAAAGACCCTGCCCTCCCCGCTGATCCTCTTTGCTGTTGCTCCATTACACACTGTTACTCGTGAATATGATTATACACCTTCCAGCTTAATATTTAACTCCAGATCTGACCTTGAGGGGGTGACATGTGTTGCTTATAGCTGGTTACATCCCTGTTAGGGCAATGACATACGTGCTATTAGAAATGATAGGGATCCTTGAATAGGAGTGACCTACAAACACATCCTCTGAATTGCAGGTGCATCATAGAATTAGAGCATATTTATTCACAAAAGCACCTGCTGTACCAATAATGCTTTCACTAATATATTGTATATATCACTGCTTTCAATAATGTAGTAGTTGAGGTTAAAAAAACATCCATCATAATCAACCCAAGTAATTCCTTCCTAATTCTAGGCCATATATGGGCTCCTATCAAGCACCTCTACTATAATATAAAGAACCCCTTAGCTTGGCCAACCAATCCCAATAACTGAGATCATACTCACACCTTATCAGCTTTTCTTTGTACTCTGTTTTTTTAGTTATTTAGCTTTTTGTTCAGCAGCTCTCCAGTTTGCAATTTCAGCAATCTGGTTGCCAGGGTCCAAATTACCCTAGCAACCATGCATTGATTTGATTAAGAGACTGGAATATGAATAGGAGAGGCCTGAAAAGAAAGATGGATTAGAAAAAGTAGCAAGAACAATAAATATGTAGCATTACAGAGCATTTGTTTTTTTAGGTGGGGTCAGTGACCCCCATTTGAAAGCTGAAAAGACTTGGCAGAAGAAGCAAAATAATTAAAATATTATGAAAAAGAAAAAACTATGACCAATTGAAAAGTTGCTTAGAATTAGCCATTCTATAACACTTAGGGGGTTATTTACTAAACTCCAGCCGGGCTTTTTGGAGCAAAACTCACATTTTTCAGGTTTTTTTTTTTAAACTTGAATTTCTAGAGATTTAGTAAAGCCCTATGCAGCAAAAAGCCTTAACCATCAATAAGTCAATGGCAGAGGTCCCTATCCTATATTGACGTCTCTGTGGTCCGAAAAATACGACGATTCTGAGCGATTCTGTAAAAAAAAAACCTCTATTTTATTGAGTTTTTACCCGAACTGATTAAATCGAGCTTTTTAAATAAGAAATAAGGTGAAATCGTAGATTCTAGTTTGGTTGGACTTTTTTTTATTTAAAAAATCCGAAAAATTCGGATTTTGATAAATAACTCCCCTTAAAGTGAACTGAAATGTAAACCACCACTTTAATCAAGGTTGCTTCCGCTGATTGGCATTGCTTGCATTTTATGAATCACGCTTTCTCCTAGGTACTTGCCTGTCTCTTAAGACCAACTGAAATGATGGCGCATTTAAATTAAATAAACCAAAGACAGAATTTAGCTGCGAGCAGTCCTTGATAAACATGGTTGTGTTTTAGATTGTGGGGGGTTCACCCTCTTGATAAACATGGACCATTGTGAGCCACTCTCTGTATACGATTCTTCTGCCAGTTTTCAGATCACGTACAAAGAGCACCACCAAGACCAAGTGCCAGGGAAAGCTGGTCCAAAGGTTGATGTGCAGATCAGCAGATCATAGGAGGAAGCAGGAACTGAGCACAGGCTGAATAAGTACAGGTTACACATTGTATTAGTGGCACAGGCAGGGTAACAAGGAAGGAAGTACTAGAATTGGCAGGAAGAACAAGATATGCAGACAGGTAATGGCTGGCAAAGGTCTACTGCAAGGCACCAGAGAGGTTAACTGGCTAAAAGGGATACTGTTATGAGAAAACATGTTTTTTTTCAAAACGCATCAGTTAATAGTGCTGCTCGAGCAGAATTCTGCACTGAAATCCGTTTCTCAAAAGAGCAAACAGATTTTTTTATATTTAATTTTGAAATCTGACATGGGGCTAGACATATTGTCAGTTTCCCAGCTGCCCCCCAGTAATGTGACTTGTGCTCTGATAAACTTCAGTCACTCTTTACTGCTGTAAGTTGAAGCAATATCACCCCACAGAACAACGGAAAGGTAACCAGATAGCAGCTCCCTAACACAAGATAACAGCTGCCTGGTAAATCTAAGAACAGAATAATAAAATCCAGGTCCCACTGAGACACATTCAGTTACATTGAGTAGGAGAAACAACAGTCTGCCAGAAAGCAGTTCCATCCTAAAGTGCTGGCTCTTTCTGAAAGCACATGACCAGGCAAAATGACCTGAGATGCACCAATATTACAACTAAAAAAAATACACTTGCTGGTTCAGGAATTAAATTTGATATTGTAGACTGTAGAGTGAATTATATGCAGTGTAAACATTGTACTAAATAAAAACAACACCATAAACATGACAGAATCCTTTTAAAGTTCCAGTGCAGACAAGAGGTCAGGGCAGGCTGTTTGTCAAACACAGGGATACAAATCAGAGAGTAAATTCAGTAGTAGCAGTAATACATGCAGGTATGACCTCAACAAACAGGAGAAGTCAATATCAATAACACCTTTCTAAAACTGACACCCTTTGTTTTACAAACTAAGGAAAATAAATTATAACATACTTTGGCTACTTTCAGAATACCCTGTAACCAAAATATTTCAGTTTCTCATGGAGACACGCTCTCAACCCTTTTGTTTTTACATTGTTTTGGGATTGGTCTTTGCAAGTAGCAATCATTTCCTCATTTTCTATTTCTGTCTTCATGATACAGGATTTCTGCTTTCCCACGTGTGCTGTAGTCTTCATCCTAAAACATTTGTCTTTCAGCCTTGGCTTGCAGTGTTTGAATGATATGTTTTTTTTCTTACATCAAAGCTTAGCTACTGAATATATATATATAATCTGGTACGGAGGGGGGCGGGGGCCAGGCGCCACATCCCGCACCAGGGCCTGTCCCCTCCAGTTACGTTACTGGCTTCTTCCCTGTATTCAAAGGAGAACTCTCTCTCTCAGGCTACAATTTAATTGTTTTTGCTAATTTTTATGATTGTTATTTAGGCCTTTGTCTACAACAATATGGCACTATAACACGTGTTCTATTACTTGAACATTTGTGATGTGTTGTGGTTTGTTGGAAATGTCTAGATTCATAAAGCATTATTTGTGGTTGAGATCTCAACAATCTATGGAATGAAAAGATCATAGAGTAAATGTTTTCTAGTTGTCGTGAGGTTCAACTGGCTGTAACCTGCCTTACCCCAACCTGGACCCTTCTAGAAACAGCTTACCATCATTACTAATATAACCCTAATTTGGTTACTGTCTCTTTAAATAGCAACTTACCCTTGGCAATCCAGGGGCCATGAGTCCCTTTTGTGTATGAAAAGTACTGGGAACTGGGAATTACAGCGCAGTGCCTCCACCTAGGGAACACTGAGGAACACACCTCAGGGGGATTCCACTAGGAATAATAAATTCCTCTGGAAGGGGTTAATAACCATACAATTCAAATGAAATGTCCCTTCCCCAGAGCTCTTATTCCCCAGGTAGCGTTACCATTTCCCAAAAGTACCTCTCCCTTTGGAATATAGCAGCAGCTCCCACATAGCAGGTAAATACCCCAGACCTTTCTTCACTTTGGGGTGCGCAAACACAAGCAAGGAGGGTCGTGGGCAGAGTCTGGCCCACCACTAGCCCTCAGCCCAGTAGCAAAAAGAGTTTTGCCAGCCCAAAGTTGTCCGATCTCTGTTTGAATAAATATACGTATGTTAGAACTGCTCCATTTTACAACTGTTGTTTCCTTATGCTTTGGTGATCAACGTTCAAAGCTGGGAGTGAGAATGTTGGGCACTGTAGTTCACATGAGTTAGGTTAGGGAGTTTTTGTTTCAGTCTTTCCATAAAACACTGAAGAGAAAACTTTTCAAACCAACCAGAAGAAAAGCACATTGTTCTCATAGTTCTCTAAAGTTGTACCCCCTTCCACCATGACAATAAACAAGAGAACACAGCCAGTGCCTTCAATGATATATGTGTAAATGCTAGCACAGAAAGTAGCCCAGTAGCACCTAACTTTGGGCAAGTTGTCTATTAAATAACTGAGCCCGCCAACAAACAATATCAACAGTAAAAGGATCATTTTAAGCCCAACCACAATTGTGGTCGCACACACATGGATTTTGTGTGTATTGGTGCCATGCAATAATAGTTTGTTTATGAGCCCCTATAAGCTTTATCCCGACAGTGCCCCATCCTCCCCCTATACAGCACTGCGAAATATGTTGGCGCTATATAAATACATGGTAATAATAATAATATCTAGCTCTAGCTCAGATTTAATTGGGTAGTTTGACCAATTTTGACCATACTGCCCAACCACCTGGGCATTAATGGCCTATTGTAAGGCTCCTCATACTTTTGAGAATGATCAGCCAAAGAGGAAATATTTTTTCAGACATAGGAAAGTAAGTCAAGGGGAGCTGCACATCAGGGGCTCCTCTTTAAAGGAGAACTAAACCCCTCCAATAAGAAAAGCCCCTACCTACTACCCTAGATAGTCCCCCCTCCCCCATAATTCGTTACCCCTAAAAGTGCCCCTAAAACTTGACTCACATATCGGTGCAGAGTAAGCACAGTGGAGCTCATGGGCTCCATCTCCCAGATCTCCGGTTTCTTTGGGTCCTCTTCCTTCCCTTTGGCAATTTCCTGCACTTTTGATGCATGTGCAGTTGCTATGAACCAGAAGACTGCTACAACTGTGCATGTGCCAATACAGTGCACTATTACAGAAGAAGACGAAGATCCAGAAGATGGCGTCCATGAGCTCCGCTGTACTTACGCTACACCAATATATGAGCAAAGTGTTGGTGGTCCTTATAGGGGTAGCGAACTATGTGGCGGAGAAGCAGGGAGGGAGGACTATCTAGGGCAGTAGGTTCGGGCATTTCTTATTGGGTGGGTTTGGTTCTCCTTTAATTCCTAATCAGTAGGGTGGTTGAAACAATAGAAATGTGGCTATGCATGTGTATAGCCCATCATACGGTATCCACCTTTTTGCTCTGCAGGCCAATTGGCTGGATATTATGCGGGTCAGGGCCTGTATGGCCACCATATCAAACAAGATTTGAGTAGAATCCTATGGGTAGAAGCTCAAGTTTTGCACCAAAGCCCCAAAGCTTCCAGTCGGAAGAAATAATAAAAAGCAGTCAGAGACAGTAATGAAAGCTTAGGGGCTTAGCACCCCCTTCCCCAAGTACCAGACCATCTGTCATTATATGATTACAATCGCCCAGATGAAGCACAGGGCATTATTAGCCCTATCTATTCGCTTCCCCAGATAAAAAGAACGACAACCCTCTTCTTAAGACCAGTTGCTGCATCAATGTCTTTTAGCAACACAGTTCATTGTTTGAGGAAGGCCAGGAACTCCAGCCTCCAAAAAAAGAAAACACTCCCAAAATTCCTCAGCCCTAGAGAAAAGTATTGCCTGAGTACAAGGGTTCAGTGAATCCCATGCATGGGTTGCTATTAGATGAGTGATGTAGGGTTTTTCACTTATATATTTAGATAGCAAAAGAACCATGTAAACTTAATGACTGCCTGTGGTGGGGGGAGGTAACTCAAGAAGTTCAACAACAGCTAGAGAATGATAGGCTGCAGAGAAATAGCATTTGACTGTTCTAATCACAAATTTGCCTTCTGTTGACATTTACAGAAGATTTCTGTTATATATCAGATGGGCAGAAGGTTGATTCTAAGACCTATAACTGGAAAGGAAGTGAAATTGTAATGTGTGTCCCCTGGGGGGAATGTTAACGTATCACAATATGACTCTGTGGTTTACAGATATTCTGACAGATAATATTGGAACTGATATGGTGTGTAACCAACTGTGACGTGTGTGGGGTTAGAAGCAACCTGAGAACAGTGATGTGATGGAATGAAGCTTTATATTCAAAGCACAAGACTTTTCCAATAGTAAAGGAGAAGGAAAGTCGTTTAGCACTTGGGGTGCCAAATGTTACGCACCCCGAAGTTAGGGTTGCCACCTTTTCTGGAAAAAAATACCGGCCTTCCTATATAATTATCTTTTTTCCCTATTAATAACATTGGGATCAGCCATCATTTTTACTAGACAGGCCGGTAAAATACCAGCCAGGTGGTAACCCTACCCGAAGTGCTCCTATCAGCAGAAAACTGCACCGGCCCGGGGTTATACCAGTGAGCACCATGGAGTGATCTTCTTCTGCTTCTTCAAATTTCCCAGGGCAGACGCATGCGCAGTAGAATGAAATTGCGACTTTTTAGTTAAAGTTTGACTTTTCATGCCAAGCAAAGAAAGAAGAAGCCGGAAGCGATCCGTGGTGCTCACTGGGCCGGTGGAGTTTTCTGCTGATAGGAGCACCGGCCTGGGGTTTCAGGTAAGTCAATACATTCACTTGGGGGTGTCTAACATGTTAGGCACCCCCAAGTGCTAAACGACTTTCCTTCTCCTTTAAGCCAAACATAGCACAGAAATATAACTGGGCATCTACAGGAAACATTGTTTAACAAACACAGTCAAATTGTTGGCCTACACTTACCTTCATTATAAGGCAAAATCATTTAGACCCTTAATAGCATTTATAATTAGGGATGCACCGAATCCAAGATTCGGTTCGGGATTCTGCCGTTTTAAGCAGGATTCGGCCGAATCCTTCTGCCTGGCTGAACTGAATTTGAATTCTAATTTGCATATGCAAATTAGGGGTGGGGAGGGAAATCGATAGACTTTTTGTTACAAAACAAGAAAGTAAAAAATGTTTCCCCCTTCCCACCCCTAATTTGCATATGCAAATTAGGATTCCTATTCAGTTCGGTATTCGGCCGAACCTTTTGCGAAGGATTCTGGGGTCCGGCCGAATCCAAAATAGTGGATTCGGTGCATCCCTATTTATAAAGGTGGAAATTTAAAGCTACTAGTAGCTGGTGAAGGTTATGGAAATTCATTGCTCTTTTTTGTGATTCTCTGTTTAGCCCGTATGAAGCTCAGTAGGAACTGTGTTAAGGATAAAGCAAATCCTGAGATCCAGTCTGGCATAGTTGACAAACAAAAAAGGACTGAAATGAGCACAAGCCCTGTGTTAGTTGGAAATTATTTGAAGAAACTGTCATTCTTGTAACGTGGTGTAAGGATGTTTATTGCATTTCCCTGACTTGTTGGAGATCAGTCTGTAAATGAGTTGGGTAGGCTCAAGTCACATGAAAAAAAGAAATTGATGTGGCCTGTGGTTATCCAGAGTGTTAAGCTAACTAAGAGTTTTCGATCCTTAAAGCGACACTGTCATCGGGAAAACATGTTTTTTTCAAAACACACCAGTTAATAGAGCTACTCCAGCAGAATTCTGCACTGAATCCATTTCTCAAAAGAGCAAAGAGATTTTTTTATATTCAATTTTGAAATCTGACATGGGGCTAGACATTTTGTCAATTTCCCAGCTGCCCCAAGTCATGTGACTTGTGCCTGCACTTTAGGAGAGAAATGCTTTCTGGCAGGCTGCTGTTTTTCCTTCTCAATGTAACTGAATGTGTCTCAGTGAGACGTGGGTTTTTACTATTGAGTGCTGTTCTTAGATCTACTAGGCAGCTGTTATCTTGTGTTAGGGAGCTGTTATCTGGTTACCTTCCCATTGTTCTTTTGTTTGGCTGCTGGGGGGGAAAGGGAGGGGGTGATATCACTCCAACTTGCAGTACAGCAGTAAAGAGTGATTGAAGTTTATCAGAGCACAAGTCACATGACTTGGGGCAGCTGGGAAATTGACAATATGTCTAGCCCCATGCTTCAAAATTGAATATAAAAAAATCTGTTTGCTCTTTTGAGAAATGTATTTCAGTGCAGAATTCTGCTGGAGCAGCACTATTAACTGATTCATTTTGAAGAATTTTTTTTTTCCCAAGACAGTATCCCTTTAACGATCCAATTTTAGTGCGATCCACCAAATTATCGTGAGGCTATTGGGCAGCGAACATCCTGCTTCTTACGATTTTTCATCTGCCATTGGTCAGAGAATTGATCAGGTAGATTAGGAAACAGCTAGCCGCAGTTCTGCTGGTTTCAACTAGAATGTTGATGGACAAATTATACATTTAAAGGAGAAGGAAAGGCATATTTAATTGGGGTGCCAAAAGTTAAGCACCCCCAAGTGATTGTATTTACTTACCTCACATGCCGGCCCAGTGCTTTTGTAACTATACAAAACAAATAATGAAGACCAATTTAAAAGTTGCTTAGAAGTGGAGATTGTAGAACATACTATAAGTTAACCTAAAGTGAACCACCCATTTAAGTACAGGGTTGAGTTGTTCGCTGGACCCACTAATGCTCCCAAACTCGTGTGTCTAAATGACGCGCAGTGAATTTAAATAGTTACTTTATATACGAGGTGTGGGATTTATTGATATTTATATTTTGTCTGCATCAATTAAACATGGTCCTGTTCTTTATGTTCCATTTTCCCACAAATAAAGAGCAGAATATATGAATAAATCTTTTCTTCCCTACATGTATAAGTACAGTACATAAGCCTTGGTGTGGGGACCGGCATCCCAGGAGGAATTTTAATCAGAAACTGGGTTTATTATTTTCCTGCTCAGTGGAATAGAATATTTACTGAAGGCAGGAACATGTAAACACCTTATTTATTCTCACACGTACTGGGCATAAATGGCAAATTCACTTCAACTGGAGGAATGACAACTTCACCCCTTTGCTGGTTTGGCATCAAGAAATACCTGCGTAATATTCCCCCCTAATCCTCCAACTGCCTCTGCAAAGCTCTGTGTCCTGTTTGACTGAACAGAAATAATGTATTAGTGTCTGTTTATACAACTATTAGGGATTTTATTCAGAGTAACTGAAACTCCATTAATGACTGGATCTCCTTCATTGCAGTTCCAAGAGATGTAACGTAACGTTCTACCACTGCGTCCTGCACTGGTGTCAATGCCCTTCCCTCCTCCACCTTGAGATTTAAGCCTTGGCTTATTGAGTTTTATAAAACCTCTGAGAGACTATGGTTTGGGAAACACTATTGGTTACCCTCTATCCTTACTAAACTTTATTTCCAACAGCCACACTCCCTTCCCAGAGACTATTATCCACTGTTACTATAGACACCATCTCTCCCTACTATACCTGCTATCCCACAGTCACACTCCCTTCCCAGAGACTATTATCCCACTGTTACTATAGGCACCATCTCTCCCTACTATACCTGCTATCCCACAGTCACACTCCCTTCCCAGAGACTATTATCCCACTGTTACTATAGACACCATCTCTCCCTACTATACCTGCTATCCCACAGTCACACTCCCTTCCCAGAGACTATTATCCACTGTTACTATAGACACCATGTCTCCCTACTATACCTGCTATCCCACAGTCACACTCCCTTCCCAGAGACTATTATCCACTGTTACTATAGACACCATCTCTCCCTACTATACCTGCTATCCCACAGTCACACTCCCTTCCCAGAGACTATTATCCACTGTTACTATAGACACCATCTCTCACTACTATACCTGCTATCCCACAGTCACACTCCCTTCCCAGAGACTATTATCCCACTATTACTATAGGCACCATCTCTCCCTACTATACCTGCTATCCCACAGTCACACTCCCTTCCCAGAGACTATTATCCACTGTTACTATAGGCACCATCTCTCCCTACTATACCTGCTATCCCACAGTCACACTCCCTTCCCAGAGACTATTATCCCACTGTTACTATAGGCATCATCTCTCCCTACTATACCTGCTATCCCACAGTCACACTCCCTTCCCAGAGACTATTATCCACTGTTACTATAGGCACCATCTCTCCCTACTATACCTGCTATCCCACAGTCACACTCCCTTCCCAGAGACTATTATCCCACTGTTACTATAGGCACCATCTCTCCCTACTATACCTGCTATCCCACAGTCACACTCCCTTCCCAGAGACTATTATCCACTGTTACTATAGGCACCATCTCTCCCTACTATACCTGCTATCCCACAGTCACACTCCCTTCCCAGAGACTATTATCCACTGTTACTATAGGCACCATCTCTCCCTACTATACCTGCTATCCCACAGTCACACTCCCTTCCCAGAGACTATTATCCCACTGTTACTATAGGCACCATCTCTCCCTACTATACCTGCTATCCCACAGTCACACTCCCTTCCCAGAGACTATTATCCACTGTTACTATAGACACCATCTCTCCCTACTATACCTGCTATCCACAGTCACACTCCCTTCCCAGAGACTATTATCCACTGTTACTATAGGCACCATCTCTCCCTACTATACCTGCTATCCCACAGTCACACTCCCTTCCCAGAGACTATTATCCACTGTTACTATAGGCACCATCTCTCCCTACTATACCTGCTATCCCACAGTCACACTCCCTTCCCAGAGACTATTATCCACTGTTACTATAGGCACCATCTCTCCCTACTATACCTGCTATCCCACAGTCACACTCCCTTCCCAGAGACTATTATCCCACTGTTACTATAGGCACCATCTCTCCCTACTATACCTGCTATCCCACAGTCACACTCCCTTCCCAGAGACTATTATCCACTGTTACTATAGACACCATCTCTCCCTACTATACCTGCTATCCCACAGTCACACTCCCTTCCCAGAGACTATTATCCCACTGTTACTATAGGCACCATCTCTCCCTACTATACCTGCTATCCCACAGTCACGCTCCCTTCCCAGAGACTATTATCCACTGTTACTATAGACACCATCTCTCCCTACTATACCTGCTATCCCACAGTCACACTCCCTTCCCAGAGACTATTATCCCACTGTTACTATAGACACCATCTCTCCCTACTATACCTGCTATCCACAGTCACACTCCTTCCCAGAGACTATTATCCCACTGTTACTATAGGCACCATCTCTCCCTACTATACCTGCTATCCCACAGTCACACTCCCTTCCCAGAGACTATTATCCACTGTTACTATAGGCATCATCTCTCCCTACTATACCTGCTATCCCACAGTCACACTCCCTTCCCAGAGACTATTATCCCACTGTTACTATAGACACCATCTCTCCCTACTATACCTGCTATCCCACAGTCACACTCCCTTCCCAGAGACTATTATCCCACTGTTACTATAGGCACCATCTCTCCCTACTATACCTGCTATCCCACAGTCACGCTCCCTTCCCAGAGACTATTATCCACTGTTACTATAGACACCATCTCTCCCTACTATACCTGCTATCCCACAGTCACACTCCCTTCCCAGAGACTATTATCCCACTGTTACTATAGACACCATCTCTCCCTACTATACCTGCTATCCCACAGTCACACTCCCTTCCCAGAGACTATTATCCCACTGTTACTATAGGCACCATCTCTCCCTACTATACCTGCTATCCCACAGTCACACTCCCTTCCCAGAGACTATTATCCACTGTTACTATAGGCATCATCTCTCCCTACTATACCTGCTATCCCACAGTCACACTCCCACACCATCCATGCTGGGAGAAACATTCCAACATTCATTATGTAGAAATGATAATAGAGGCAGTGGGTTTCATACAACTTGTTGGAAAGAGAAAGGGAAGAGCAGGAGAGCAGAGAGTATTGCAGCCAAAGGAACTGACCATCACATTTGTGAGTCCAGAATACAATGAAATAGCCAAAGGTGCTGCCTAGGAAACATTTAGGGTGGTGGCCCATATTAGAATTTCTCCATTGAGGTTAATCTCTGCACCATGGACACATCTTATTGACTTCACTTGCATCACACACAGACAATAGTGACAATTATCATCTTAAAAAGAAGAACTACAATTAATAGAGGTGTCAGGCAGTTCTTATTGGCTATGGGTGATTTCCAGCTTGATACAAATATACTGGCGGAGAAAGCACCTTGTGTTATCATCACCATGAAGGTTTTCTAGGCTACATGGGACTTCACATGCGCTTCATCTGCTGCAAGAGATCCCTGGAAAGCAACAATCTCGTGGAGCAACAATCTGTACCACTGCCCTTGAGTTTTTATTAACCCACCGGTCAGGGATAAAAAGTAACATTGTATTGTTACACAACCACAGCCCTTTAGCAGTAAAGCTCGGTGTCTCCAAAGATGCCCCAGTAGCTCCCCATCTTCTTTTCTGCTGATTCACTGCACATGCTCTGTGCTGCTGTCACTTACTGAGCTTAGGGACCCACTCACAATATACAGTACACATAGAATAGAAATGTCACAATATAAGGCTGATTAGTAATTAATACACATAATTACTACATGGCAGCACAGAAACCAGTGCAATTAGCATCAGAATTGAATAATCAGCAAACCTGTAGCATCAGCTTATATTACAGGGGAAACTCATTTTCTGCTGGATAATTAGTGACGAGCCCTAAGCTTAGCTTCTCAACAGCCAATCAGAGCCCACTGAGCATGTGAGCCTTGTGCAATAAGTTCATTATATAAAATATGCCGTTTTTAGCCATATTCATTTTCAACATTTAGTTTTCCTTTAAAATGGCAGTTTTTCTACATGGAATTATCTACTGGAATATTTACAGAGATAGAGAGTAATGGGTATACCTGTAATTTTCAGGCTCACTTCTGCTACTTTGTTTCAAAAGACAGAACCAGTGCACATACTTCAACAGCAAATTATTTGCAAATACAGGTATGGGACCTGTTATCCAGAATGCTCGGGACCTGAGGTTTACCGGATAACGGATCTTTCCGTAATTTGGGTCTTCATGCCTTAAGTCTACTAGAAATTCATTTAAACATTAAATAAACCCAATAGGCTGGTTTTGCCTTCAATAAGGATTAATTATATCTTAGTTGGGATCAAGTACAAGTAACAGTTTTATTATTACACAGAAAAAGGAAATCATTTTTAAAAATTTGGATTATTTGGATAAAATGGAGTCTATGGGAGACAGCCATTCCGTAATTCGGAGCTTTCTGGATATCGGGTTTCCGGATAAGGGATCCTATACCTGTACAAATAAATTTAAAATCATTAGAAATGTGTGTTGCTTGGAGTCAAGTTTTATTTCTGTTTTTGTGGGTGTTTACGTCGCCTTTAATCAGAGCACATTTGTAAAGAGAAACTT
Organism: Xenopus laevis; assembly: GCF_017654675.1. Lineage (NCBI taxonomy): Eukaryota > Metazoa > Chordata > Amphibia > Anura > Pipidae > Xenopus > Xenopus laevis. Next base: position 122,489,270 of record NC_054376.1, read on the forward strand.
GTAAAAAAATCTCATGCAATTAAAAACCACAATAGGACTTTCAGCAGGTCCTGCAGAAACCAGCCAAAAACAAATGGTTTGAGGATCTTGCTCAGGGGAATTTATAATGGGACAGATGCACTGCAGCTGCTGTGGAATTGTGGGTAGAAGCAGTGCTAAGGTATAGATTTTCTGATATGATATAAACTGAATTTTATTTTAATAACACTAAAATATAATGCATCATTCCAGCACCGGATTTAACAAAAGCTTGCCCATAGGCCACTCCTGATCCCCCCACTTGTACACTAACACACTTTGTACCCCTTTAGTTGCAGTCATTGGGCAACATGCCCCCCCCAACAATTTGCCGCCCTTGTGTCCTGCCCAAATACCTGGGCCTGCATAAAACAAAAATATATATAAATATTTTGCATATATATATATATGTGTATTGCATTAAGGTCCAACATTAATGTAGATTGAAAACAATGTAACATTATGGGGGTTATTGATTTAAGCCTGAATGCCAGAAATTCGAAAAATTTGAGTTTTTTTTTACTATAAAATCCTAAATCCTGTGATTTATTATACCCAGAAGATGTAAAAAGTCAGAGACCAAAAATCCGGCATCTCAGACGTGCCGAGGTTGTATATAAGTCAATTGGAGAAGTCCTGAAGATATCCTGATTTCGTGAAATAATCTGAAGATTTAGGGCAGATTTATCAAAGGTCGAGGTGAATTTTCGAATGAAAAAAAAATTGAATTTCGAGCTATTTTTGGTGTACTTCAACTAGGGAATAATCCAAATTCAATTCAAATTTGGAAAAAATTAAAAAATTAGAATATCATGTACCGTCTCTTTAAAAATTTGACTTCGACCATTCGCCATCTAAAACCAGCCGAATTGCTGTTTTAGCCTATGGGGCACCTCCTAGAACCTGTTTGGAGTCAGTTGGTGGACTCTGAAAAATCAGTTGTTTTTGGGAAAAGCCTCTAATTGAATTCAAACTATTCCTTCAATTTGTACGATTCGAATTTGGCCAAATATGGACCTATTTGATCGAAAACGGTCCTATTCGACCAAAAAAAAACAACGTAGACTTAATTTTCGTCTTTTTGAATTAGAATTTCAAAGTTTTTTCAATTCGAAATTCGACCCTTGATAAATATGCCCCTTAGTGGTTTTCGGGCACAAATCTGATAAAATCTGAGTTTTCGGGCATTAAATCAGAAAAATTCATACGATTTTTTAGAGTTTTTTCCTGCACAGGAAATTTTCGGGAACATTTATTGATAAATAAGGGGGAAAAAACCCATGCGCATTTGGTCGGAGTAGCTTTCAGAAAATAATGAGATATTTTCAGATTTTGATAAATAACCCCCTACGACTTTTAATCATCAGAATCCAGTAATAACATTCTAAGAATCCTGCCAGGGCTCCGAGTCATCTCTGCTTAGACTTGTTTGAATGTGGATCCAATGGTCCAATGCCAAAACTTTAAATGTGAGAGGCAGAAAGGAATTTGGAATTTGTTGGGGGGATTTTGACTACTTCTGGGAAATTTAATTCAAAATCAGGTCTAACATTATTTCTTGCATGCTAATTGCTTGAGCTCTCAATATACTTATTATTATTTGGCTGAGGCAGATCCAGACCTAATCCCTCCTACTATTGCTGGGTGTATAAAAGCAAAGCATTAAAGGAGTTGTTCACCTTTGTGTTAACTTTTAGGGGCAGATTTATCAAGGGTCGAATTTTGAGGGTTAAAAAACCCTCGAATTCGACCCTCTAAGTAAAATACTTCGAATTCGAATATCGAATTAGAAGGATTTGCCGCAAATACTTCAATCAAACCGAATAAAAATCGTTTGTTCGAATCGAACAATTCGAACGATTTTAAGCAATCGATCGAAGGATTTTTATTCGACCACAAAAAACTTAGAAAAGAGCTGGCGAAGGTCCCCATAGGCTAACATTGAACCTCGGTAGGTTTAAAGTGGCGAAGTATGGAGTCAAAGTATTTTTTAAAGAGACAGTACTTCGACTATCGAATGGTCGAATAGTCGAACGATTTTTACTTCAAAACATTCGAATCATTCAATTCGATCGAATTTGACCGATGGTCGAAGTACCCAAAAAAATACTTTGAAATTCGAATTTTTTTCAATTCGAATTATTCCCTCGAGCTTAGTAAATCTGCCCCTTAATATGATGTAGAGAGGGATATTCTAAGACAAATTGTAATTGGTTTTCATTATTTATTATTTGTGGTTTTTGAGTTATTTTATTCAGCAGCTCTACAGTTTGCAATTTCAGCCGTCTGGTTGCCAGGGTCCAAATTACCCTAGCAACCATGCAATGATTTGAATAAGAGACTGGACTATGAATAGAATAGGCCTAAATAGAAAGAGGCGTCATAAAAAGTAGCAGTAACAATAAATATGTAGCCTTACAGAGTGTTTGTTTTTTAGATGGGGTCAGTGACCCCCTCTTTGAAAACTGGAAAGAGTCAGAAGATGAAGGCAAATAATTCAAAAACAATACATAATAAATAATGAAGGCCAATTAAAAAGTTGCTTAGAACCGGCAAACTCTATAACTGTAAGATAAACAACACTAACGTTTGCTCTCTGGTTGGCATAAGGCCTTGTGCTCACACACAAACTTGCTAGGTTACATCAGCCAATGGATGGACAGAGCTGTGTCTTCAGTTAAAGCCTGCATCATATCCTGTCAGGTGATCTCTGAGGAAGCGCACAGAGCAAAATAAAATGGCGCTAAAGGGAGAAGGGCATTATTAAGCGATATGTATATGGCAGTTTATTATTTATTATTCAGACATATATCATGTGTTGGTTAAGTATTCATTCAGAAAGTTTTCCTTTAAATACCAAAGTAAAAATACCAACAAAAAAAAAAGTTCTTATTTTTAGGATGTGCTGCTATTTCTTGAACATATGTTTAACGTATAAATATAATGTTCTTTTTGGAGTCAGAATTTTGAAGGCCAAGCACTATAAAAAGAAAGGAACAATGACTGGTGTGTGCAGAATAGACGACATATTTCTGCATGGGGCGTGTACAAGAAAAACAAATCCCTGGCTTTAATTAAAAGAAAGGTTTTGTGCTGAACAATAGGGAACGCCCTCCGATAGACCAGATATTAAAGGGGCAGTGTACCCCTTTTACACCATGAGCTTTAACGTTCTGAACATACTTCTCCTCTGTTGTTTTAATTAATAAAAAAGTATGTTTTTTTTTTTTTTATATTTCTGGGACTATACAGGGCAAAAACTCTCCAGATTCCTGGATCTGCAGATTATAAATTATTAAAACAAATTACCAGTCCACAGGTAAAGGTGACCATAGATGAATAGATCCGCTTGTTTGGTGACATCGCCAAACGAGCCGATCTTTCCCCGATATGCCAGTAACGGGCATAGCTATATCGGAGTAATCTGAACGTTCAGCCCTATGGCAATGGGCTCCGGCGGGAACGGTCCCGATAGGTAAGCCAGCGAGGGGGGTGGCATAACAATCGTTCTTCTGAATCGGCAGTGGCGGAACTACCGGGGGAGCAGGGGGTGTGAGCGGACCAGGGCCCGCACCCCCTCAGGGCCCCCGGCAGCCCGCTCGCCAGTGAAATCCATCGTGTACGGAGGGGGGGCGGGGCCCGGCTGCGTGCACGCACCAGGGCCCGCCCCCTCTAGTTACGGAACTGTGAATCGGTATTGCATACGCGAGGGCCGCCATGTCGTGTTGGAGTGAGGTGGGCCCACAGGCTGAAGGGGGGGCACTGAGGCAGCAGCAGCCTCCGGTGGTCCCTGGGCTCCCCAGTCCGACCCTCATTGAGCTGCTTCTTATCTCAAAGCCCGCAGCTTGGGGAAGATAGGGGTTTATTTATACATATCTCAGTATCTTCATTTAAACATATACCCTGTAACCAATCAGATCCTTGCTTTCATAGATGAGCAAGGAAAGCTATTGGATTGGTTGCTATGAGTATATACCGTATGCATTGATATTTACAAATTGGCACCAGTAAATTTGCTTCTTCAAGGTTTGCTGAGTAATCGGTGTTGTCTAAGAGCCACGAGCATGAAAGACTGTGTCCAGCAGCCTCTTCGGACAAGTCAGGACGGTGAGGAAGTAATTGTAATTAAACATTTTGTCACCTATTGTTCCTCCACAGGCTCAGGCCATAATAATAACAAGGTTTATCTTTATGCCTGACAGCTTGTTATTACAAGATGCCTTTCTGACTTCTGTAGTTGCTCTACACTCTCCAGTTCAGCTGTCAGTTTCCTGACAGTCGCTTTAACCTGAGTGAAAACTGGTTCTGCAGGAAGAAAGAATATAAATAAATATATATAAAAAAAATGCTGAAGCACACCAGGATTTCTAAATCAAAAAATGTATTTATTGGATCATATATATATATATATAAACTAAATTGACACAACTGTGAATTTGTGTTACTGGAACCTTATATACACGTGTATTTTATCAGGGCCAGTATTGACAGAATACAGGTATAGGATCCATTATCCGGAAACCCATTCTGAATTACGAAACATTTGTCTCCCATAGGCTCCATTATAATGAAATAATCCAAATTTTTAAAAATGATTTCCTTTTTCTGTGTAATAATAAAACAGTAGCTTCTACTTGATCCCAACTGAGATATAATTAATCCTTATTGGAAGCAAAACCAGTCTATTGGGTTTAATTAATGTTTATATGATTTTCTGGTAGACGTAAGGTATGAAGACAAAGATTACGAAATGACCCGTTATCAGGAAAACCCCAGATCCCAAGCATTCTGGATAATAGGTCCCAAGCATTCTGGATAATAGGTCCCATACCTGTATATAGATTGATATATCATCACTTCCCAGTATCTGCGAATGAAGTATACTTGCAAATGGCCCTTTTATAAGTTTGGATTTTATAGAGCTTTAGGGAGTGTAGGAACAGCATCCAGTTCTACTTTATTAGCACATTAATATAAATATCTTTGTTTACACTGACTGTGCAAAGTGGCCTCCACTGCCCCAAAAGTGCTCAGGATTATTAGTAATTTAGGTTTAAGCAAATGCTTCCCTGAGCAGCTTATGGTGGGTGGGTGGTCTTTAACCTTTTGACTTATCCCCTTTCTGTGACACCACTCGCTGGTTATGGTCAATTTTGGGTGAGAAGAATGTCTACTGTACAATAAAGTTAAATTCAGCACTTATTTAGAAAAGCTGCTTCTGTCAGCAGTCGCCGGTCAATAGAAACTTTTGAGGGGCAGTTGGGCTTACGTGATGTATTGTAAATGTGATATAAAATAAAATGCAGCCACTCACATAGAGATGCAATGGACAGCAGCCTGTATGAAGCTCAGGGCGATGTGTTGGAACCCAGGCGTTACCATCACCCTGACAGTAATTGCAGGTTTTTATAACCTGCAATTTTGGATCAAAAAGGCACAACTGACTTGCCCCAAAAGAATCACACGCTAAAGTAGTTTTAATGCTAGACCCCAGAAGACTTGAAGGAGAACTAAACCCCCAAATAGTCAAAAGTCCCCACAGGCCCCCCCCCTACACACAGTTAAACCAGAATTGTGTCCCCGCACATGCAGAAACGGAACAGCAGCATACCTCCCAACATTTTGGAAGTAAAAAGAGGGACAAAAATTTTTTTCCACACGTAGCGCAGCAATTTTTTGACCACACCCCTTTCTGTGGCCACACCCCCTAATTACCATGTTTGTTTTACAAAATTTGGCAGGTTATGAAAGTTTGAAAATATTTCTTCTTATCTAAAATCTAAAATATTTCTCCTTATCTAAAATCTAAAATTTTGTGTCTCAAAATTGTTACAAAGTATCTTATTTGCACCTGTTAGCTGTTCTGGGTTCTCTGCTAAAAGCCAATTAAGTGAGAAACTTTGTTTCTTTTTCTGGCTGTTCAGTGCAGAGAAAAGAGGGACTTTCCAGTACAAATGAGGGACTGCGGGTTGAGCTGTCAAAAGAGGGACTGTCCCTCCGAAAAAGGGACAGTTGGGAGGTATGCAGCAGAGCACAGGGGCAGTGTCGGACTGGCGGAACACTGGGTAAAAACCCGGTGGGCCCAGACCCTTATGCCGGGTCAGACGCCTACTCCTGAAGACCCCTCTCTACAAAAAAAAATGTTATTTTCTGCACCGTCAGCGCATTGCACGTGGCGCCGTTCGAGAATGAGCGACTTCATGTGTGCACTCCGAGAGGCTATTGGAGTAGGGTGGCGGCCCCAAGTCCGACCCTGCACAGGGGCCCCATGTGCGTCAGCTTCGGCTTCTTCGTTAAACAAGCGCTGACATGTCCATATATGGTGCATCCGCAGTGGGAGTCAGAAACCTCCATAAATCGGAAGAAGCGAAGGCTAGCGAACATGGCGCCCCTGTTCTCCGCTGCATTTTTCTGTATGTGCGGGTCAGTATTTCTAAAGGGACACAATTCTGGTGTAACACTGTGCAGGGGGTGAGGTGGGGGGGTCAGCTAAGGGGGGCCAGTGGCGAATTTTGACTGTGGGAGGTTTAGTTCTACTTTAATTGGCTTTTGGCTGAGAGCCCAGAATATGTGACAGGTGCACTTTGATATATTTGTACCAATTTAAGATAAGCAAAGAAACAATTGTAACAATTTAAGATAAGCAGGACTCTTGGAAAAACTGTGACTTACAGCTTAAAGGGCAATTCACCTTTAATTAGCAAAACTGCAATAATACAGAAAAACCATAGAAATGTTTTCAAACGTTCATAACCTGCCATAACCATAAGTGTGTGGTCTTTGTGGAGTGTGGCCACAAAAATGGGCGTGACCAACAAATTTTCACTGCAATACGCGCGGTAAATCTTTTTGTCCCTCTTTCTATTTCCAAAATATTGGGAGGTATGCTGAATTGCTGCATCAATTTTGATGCATCAGACTGCGGTGGGCGCAACACACCATAAAGCAGAAAAAACCTTGGATAAAACCATGGGAGTTCGAATCCATAAATGATCATGTATATGCACTCCTCAGATACGCAGACGCATATTTATTAGTGATGCATTTGATCCACTATTTTGGATTCGGACGAACCCCAGAATCGTTCGCAAAAGATTCAATCGAATACCAAACCGAATCCTAATTTGCATATGCAAATTAGGGGTGGGAGGGGGAACATTTTTTTACTTCCTTGTTTTGTAAAAGTCACGTGATTTACCTCCCCACCTCCAATTTGCATATGCAAATTAGGATTCGGATTCGATTGGGCCGGGCAGAAGGATTCAGCGGAATCCGAATCCTGCTGAAAAAGGCCGAATCCCGAACCGAATCCTGGATTTGGTGCATCCCTAATATTTATATATATAGTCACTCTGGGGCCTGTGCCTCGGTTGGCAGGTTTAGGGGGTGGCCTTCTGGTGCTGACATGATAAGTTTTTTTTTAGAAATAAACAAAATGTCCCCATAGCAGCCTCGCTGGCATTTGCCAGAATCCACGGCTAGTCCGGGCCTGTATGTTGTGGTACGTGGGGTTATGTGGAACAATATGAGGGTTACAGGCATAGGGCTATATGGCTTTATAGGTAGGCATTATATGAAGCAAGGAATGAGCTGTATGGAGAGGTTATAGCTAAAAAGGAATGGTTATAAAAAGCGAAAAGGAGGGATCTCTGTAGACGTTATAAAGAATACGTAAGTGGACTTTAAAGTAATTGTTCAGTATAAAAATAAAAACTGGGTAAATAGATAGGCTGTGCAAAATAAAAAATGATTCTAATATAGTTAGTTGGGCAAAAATGTAATGTATAAAGGCTGGAGTGAGTGGATGTGTAACATAATAGCCAGAACATTACTTCCTGCTTTGCAGCTCTCCCACTGATTGGTTACCAGGCAGTACCCAATCAGAGACTTGAGGGGAGTACATAGGTCATAACTGTTGCTTTTGTATCTGAGCTGAGGATCAATTGCAAACTCACTGAACATTTATGTCCCATGTGGGCCTCCTTAATGTTGCTGACTAACTCAGAGTTAGAGAGCTGAAAAGCAGGAAGTAGTGTTCTGTTCTGTTACACATCCTGTCACTCCAGCCTTTATACATTACATTTTTGACTAACTAACTATATTAGATACATTTTTTATTTTGCACAGCCTATTTACCAGTTTTTATTTTTACACTGAACTGTTCCAATTTATACAGCGCTTCTCTAGGGAGTTTGTAGAGATGACAGAATTCTTGAAAAGTAAACGGTTGACATTTTACAGTGTATCCATGAGAGAGAAAAGGCAAATAATTTATAAAGGCACAGAGTCCTATTATCTCACAGCAATTACGCAGCGACCTAGAATAATCCCGTTCTGCATCTGGAGAGCATACATGTCACTTTCCGGAGATCTGGAGACTGTGCATCACGTAAACTTGGCTTCTCTTAAAGAAATAACAGCGGCTTTTATTCTGGGAGCTGATCCAGGCAATGAATGCGCCTTTTATTTCATATTTCCTTCCAAAAAATGCTCAGTCCTCTGCCAAAGGCTGAATATTTTTAACAGCTTGGATGTAGGTGGTAAATGGAAAATAAAGACCGGGTGGGCAATGCGATACTCTCTGCATAGCGCCATATCCAAGCAGGAGAAACTGCTCATTCTTTAGTAGCTCATTGGCTATTGACTCTTTAGGACCTTTGTCCACTTATCACACAGTTTTAAGGATCCAGTATTATCTCCTTTCTATTTATGTGCCAGGAACATTTTTATATGTTATCCAATTTTATGCACATTGGATGTCTTTGGGCCCTACTGTAGGCTTTATGTTTCCCTTGTATATATCGTCTTTGGATCCCATTCACAGGCCAACTGGCTTTCCTACAAATTCCAGCAAGTGAAATGCTTCACACTGCTATAAACACAGGCCACTTTCACCAGTAAAAACTGCTGCCATGTTTTTCCCAGGCATCCTTTTCACCACCCTGGGTGGGTGCATGTGCAGTACAGAGCTTGCTTTGGGGCACAGTGAATGCAACCAGTTTAATTTGGCCAAAGGATTCCTGGATGTATGGAAAACATGGTGGCATCATAAAGTTTGCTGATGACACGACCGTGGTGGGTCTCATGAATAATGACAAGTCACCACACAGGGAGGAGGTGAAGCTGTTAACAGACTGGTACAGAGCCAACAACCTGTCTCTCAATGTAGACAAAACAAAGGAGATGGTTGTTGGCTTTAGGAAGACTAGGAGTGACCACCTTCCACTGTACATAGACGGCTGTAACACCAGCTACTTAGCCAAGAAAGCCCAACAGCGCCTCTAATTCCTTCGCAAGCTGAGGAAATCCCATCTCCCACCATCCATACTCAAAACCTTCTACAGAGGGATTATCAAGAGCATCCTGAGCAGCTGTATCACTGTCTGGGCTGGGAACGGCACTGTCATGGAGCATGGAGCACCATAGTCCTAGAGGAACGTTGTTTTGTTTCACTGTGTACTGTACAAACATTAATGGATGAAATGACAATAAACTCACTCTTGACTCTTGACTTGCCTGGTGACTCTAATCCAGGGATCCCCAACCTTTAGAACCCGTGAGCAACATTCAGAAGTAAAAGGAGTTGGGGAGCAACACTAGCATGAAAAATGTTCCTGGGGTGCCAAAAAAGGGCTGTGATTGGCCATGTTGTAGCCCCTATGTGGATTGTCAACCTACATTGAGGCTCTGTTTGGCACTGCACCTGGTTTTTATGCAGCCAAAACTTGCCTCCAAGCCTGGAATTCAAAAATAAGCTCTTGCTTTGAGGCCACTGGGAGCAACATCCAAGGGGTCGGAGAGCAACATGTTACTCATGATCTACTGGTTGGGGATCACTGCTCTAATCAATAACTTTCTAACCGGCCACCAAAATCATTTCTTTATAAAAATTAGACCTGGCACTTGTATTGTAGGGAATGTGACCAAGGACTGGGTAGACAGAAGAGGCACATGTCTTGGATGCAAATGGAATGGGGCACAGTTGTAGGCAGGGGTGGGAGAGAATGATGTGTAGTAGGGAAGAGCTTGGGGATATGCTGGCTGAGCAGCCATGTTTTCCTTCATACTGATGGGGGGCAGTCAGGCTGCTGGGCTAAGTAGTATTGCCATGGTCCCCAATACAGCTAGGCATCATTATCATGCTGCTTTCTTCTTAGTATCGCATGCACTGGATAAAGCTGGGTGAATAGACAGTCCAGTAATGAAAGACGTTGAGCACTGAGCATGCACTTCACCCAGAGTTGCGCAGAGGAAATCAGGGGCGTCTGCAGAAAAATTTTCAAGGGTTAGATAGTAGACTATGGGCTAACATCCCACTGACAATTAAACTATTCATGACAATGCAGTAGATAAGCTGTGTGAGTGTCACTGTGTGAGGAAAAGACGATTAAGGCTTCCCTTGGGGGTGGGAAGTTTAAAAAACCTTTTTGTGTTGTTGGGAAGTTTTTAAAGGGATAATTTCATGGACATTTTTTTTCAAAACACATCAGTTAATAGTGCTGCTCCAGCAGAATTCTGCACTGAAATCCGTTTCTCAAAAGAGCAAACTGATTTTTTTATATTTAATTGGGTCGTTTGGGCTAGACATTTTGTCAGTTTCCCAGCCGCCCCCAGTCATGTGCTGTACTACAAGTTGTACTTGCTGGTTCAGAAATGAAATTTTATATTGCAGAGTGAATTATCTGCAGTGTAAACAGTATCATTTAGAAATTAAAACTACATCATAAAAATCATGACTAAATTCCTTTAAAGGACAACTAAACCCTAAAAATGTATGTGGCTAAAAATGCAATATTTTATATAGTGAACTTATTGCACGAGGCTAAATTTTCAGCTTGTCAATAGCAGCAATGATCCAGGACTTCAATCTTGTCACAGGGGGTCACCATCTTGGAAAGTGTCTGTGACACTCACATGCTCAGTGGGCTCTGATTGGCTGTTGAGAAGCTAAGCTTAGGGCTCGTCACTAATTATCCAGCAGAAAATGAGCTTCCCTGGCTGTAATATAAGCTGATGCTACAGGTTTGCTGATTATTAAATTCTGATGCTAATTGCACTGGTTTCTGTGCTGCCATGTAGTAATTATCTGTATTAATTACTAATCAGCCTTATATTGTGACATTTCTATTCTATGTGTACTGTATATTGTGAGTGGGTCCCTAAGCTCAGTAAGTGACAGCAGCACAGAGCATGTGCAGTGAATCAGCAGAAAAGAAGATGGGGAGCTACTGGGGCATCTTTGGAGACACAGATCTTTACTGCTAAAGGGCTGTGGTTGCCTTGGGCTGGTACAGAAGCCAAAAACATCATGTACAACATTTCTACTTACTTCTTTAGTTAGGCTTTAGTTCTCCTTTAAAAAAAGAGTACTACCTGCCTGGGCCATATGGTTAGACATTAGAAATACTTGAGGGTGATGATGAAAAGTCATTTTCCTTAAAAGTCCTTTCCTTAAATGGACTTTATTAACAATATACTCTTTACGTGGTTTACATGGTATCAGTAGAGTGGATTTACAATAAGGCAATTGTAATTATGACGTGATAGTGTATAAATAGGACCTTCAATAACACTTTATGAAAATGGGTATTTAAAGTATTGTCAGGTGTCTATATAACCCTCTCAAACGAACCTATTTTTAATATCTTTATTTCCTGTAAATGAACACAAGTCACACATCATTGCACAAATGTAACACTGAATTACAGAAATATTTTTATTTAAATGACTCAGCTCGTACAGGCTCTCGTGCCGAATCATATTGTCACTTCTGCACTGTTCTGCAGTCTTATGCCTTTATCCCATAATACCTCATTGGACTTGCTTATGGATTTAAGACAAATGATAATAATAAATGCAATACTGTGTGCAGTTTTACAATATTCACATAGGTCCTTACACAAGCTCCTTAGAATCTTGCCCGATCAGCTTATGAATAGCAAGAGACTCCCACAATTAATACCAACACAGTTCCCTTGTCACCGTAACAGTGGGGATGGCTACCCAGGGCTGCCATCAGAAACCACAGGGCCCCGTACAACAAATATTTGGTTGCCAGGGGTTTAATAAAATAAATTTTAAAAAAAATACATTGGTGTTCAGTGGAACCTTAGGCTCCTTTCAATGTTTCAGGTCTTTTCGAGGCTACAGGACTTCAACTTCTGGCCTGTGGTGCTTTGGGTTTTTTCACAACTTCGGCTCCATTCGGGCCTTTGGCGCTTTAGGTCTTTTTGTGGCTTCAGCTTCGTTTGCCACCGGTCTTCGGTGATTCGGGTCTTCGGATCTTGGAGACTTCAGGTCTTCGAGACTTCTGATCTTCGGGACTTCTGATCTTCAGGGACTTCAGATCTTTTGAATTTCAGCTCTTCAGTGGTTTGGCCCTGTCAAGGGGACCTGGCTAATTTGAAATGTGCAGCTCAGCTGGGCCCACTACAGATGTACCACCTGATGGCGGCCCTGTGGAAACCTAAATGACAGTTTGGGGAGGAAAAAGGGCACAATGCTTATTAGCTCTCATAAATACTGTTATGATTCACTGGGCCTTTTTTGGCATTATCGTCTGGATGAAGAAATGCACAATGGAGGAGACAATTCACGGTATCCAAAGGGTGTCCAAAAGGACAGGAACGTAGTCAGTAACCGGGCAATGGTTGAAGCAGACAGCAATCAGAATATTCAGGAACAGGCAAGGAATCAAGGACTGAAGGAATCAACAATTTAGATCACACCAAGGAGCTTTCAAAAAAGACCAATAATATCGCAATGGAGCATCTTTTTATTTTGTATTTGGCACCAAACTGCAGTATGATAATATCACAAGTTACCACATCAACACACCGGCATCAATGTTCCGCCACGAGTTGTCAGTGCCACCATCTTGGAAGACCTTATGGCCAGCGCTCATGACAGATACACCTCAAAGTCCAGCCTAAAGGTCAGGGTGAGATTTGGGGTGAACACTTATTTGGGATGATGGCTGAATGATACAGCAATGTTTTTTTTATATCTGTACTCAGGGGGGCCTCACTAAAGGTTGGGGCTTAGACTAAAAAAATCCAACATCCACTGCCTTGCCATTATTACATGAACTGACTTGCCATCATTAATGGCGCATGCTGGAAGTGATGCCATTTCCACGCAAATTCTGTTATAAAAAAAGAACATCACATTTGCGATGATTCCCCAAAGTAGACAAGTCCTGGTAAATGCTATTTAGCTGTTGCCTGCAATGATCCTCATATCCCATCTTATAATCTTTTTAGAACTAACCAGTATTTGATTTGGCCTTTATATAATTTTGTGTGACCATCAAAAAGCAGCCAAACATGGTAAAGATGAAACAAAGCAAATAATAATGTTATAATTGACATTACAGGGAAAAAAGGTCGATAACTATTTTTTTGTACTACCGACCTTAAATATGTGTATTCCCAATGCCTCCTCCTTCAGGTATCACTTGTCACCCTGCGTTGGCTGAGACATCCCACGTCACATACAGTAACCGTCGCCCACTTTAATAAACACACGCAGACTCCCCCGCAATCATAATAGAGAGTGGTTTGCCCGAGAGGAAGTGAAAACATTTTCTGGTATTTAGGTGAGTGTAGTAATGAGAAATGAAGGATGGAAAGATGAAGAATGAGGGGAAAGCCGAGGAATACAGTTATGTAATAAATCTGAATGGTGACAATATTTAAATATCACAGAGAGGGAAAAGTGCTCACATTTTTATTTATATTGTGGTTCTGTTGCCTAGAGAAGAGCTATATATATATAGAAATAAGTTAATACAATATTAAAGGGATTCCTGGTATTACTACTTATATCTTTTATTCATATAGTGCCTTCATATAATTGCAGACAGAACTAGAGGCTGCCATTATCATCAACGGGAACATTTTTTGTTACCCTAAAGTTGGTCAAACACCCACCAATAAAATTGTAAGAAATGGATTTCCATATGATATTTGGAACAGGTGTGATCCCGACGGAGATCTTTGTACAAATATTAATAATGTTTCCATGAATGTTCTTTGTCTTGAACTTGTATGGCCAACTTAAAGCTGGACTAATTATATATTTGCTTCTGTCACCTTCACAAGAGCTGGGTAGGGATTTGCAGGCTGACTTGGAGCACCGTTTGGGTACAAGTAGGCTGAAAGTTACGCATAAAGGGGTGGTTCACCTTTAAAGTGTAAAAAAATAAGAATGTACCAGTGCATTATACTCATTTAGATATAGAAGAATTGTGCTTAAAAAGTAGTGTTCCAGGCTGATTTATTGAATATTTCTGCAAAACCCCTAATAATTCCTCCCTTCTCTTCCACTTCCTGCTCCCTGAATTCCCAGGCAGCAGCAGGACCTGATAGGGAACTGAAGCCTGTCTGTGTTTGTGTGACTGCAGGGCTGTGATTGGCTGTCCCCCTCCTACTGTGCTTCTGGCAGGGACCATTAGGACACGCCCACCCCTCATTTGAAACACAGACAGGGACCAGAGAACAATAAAGAGGCTATTTTTAAAGATAATATGAATTTTTAGCACCATGTAAAAGCAACACCATATATTACTTATAATTGCCTACAAAATTAGGGTTTTTTTCATTTATCCTATATGTCTCCTTTAAGTTAACTTTTAGTATGTTATAGAATGGCTAATTCTAAGAAACTTTTCAATTGATTGTCATTACTTATTTTTTTTTTTGTATTTAAATTATTTGCATTTTTCTTAAAACTATTTCCAGCTTTCAACCTGGGGGCACTGACCCCATCTAAAAAAAAAAATGCTCTGTAAGGCTACAAATGTATTGTTATTGCTACTTTTTATTACTCGTCTTTCTATTCAGGCCTTTCCTATTCATTGTCCAGTCTCTTATTCAAATAAATGCATGGTTGCTAGGGTAATCTGGACCCTAGCAACCAGATTGCTGTAATAGCAAATTGGAGAGCTGCTGAATGACGCAAAAACCAAAAAAAAAATAAAAAATTAACACCCAATTCCAAATTATCTCAGAATATAATTTTCTATATCATTTTAAAAGTTAATTGAAAGGCGAACAACCCCTTTAAGCAAAAGTATTGTGGCCTTATTCAGACTCTGACCAGGAGTTTTTGAACCTTTTAATATGAATTCATATTCCTTGGAGGTCCATAACAAGGTTTTCGATAGATATTAGTGTATCAGCCATAGTTCCAAAAACATCTTTTCACCCTCAGGGTAGGACTACATGGACGTTTTCATTGTGATGCGACGCGCTGCAACAAAATGCCTGCGATGCAGATGCAGCGTCTGCATCCAACAGTCGTGTTGCGCCGGAACAACGATGCGACTTCATCCAACATTTCTATCTCTTACCTTATTTCTGTCGCATGTGTTTTGTCACAGCGCGTTGGATCGCAACGAAAACATCCATGTAGTCCTACCCTTAATCTCACCCTAATTGAATTTTTTTCAATATTAATACATTATTCCAGAGGAAGACACAGAAAAATAAAACCATTTGCCAGTTTGGCGACTAATGGTAGGACTTGGCGGTGCGGCTCGAGCCGACACGTCGCCATGCGATGAAATTCATGTGACGCGTTGGATGTCCTGAAGATACAGGAAGTGAATGAGAATTCGTAGGTAAGAACTACATTTATCCGACTGTCGGATGAAAACGCTGCATGCGTTCCCCAAAAGGGAAAAACACAAATTCCTTCCAGACACCAGAATAGTAATGACTCTCTCTTTGCTTTTGAAAACTCTTGAATGTCTTAAATGTATCCACAATATACCATTACAATTTCCACAGGCAGGGAATCCCGTAAATAAACTGGCCTTTTACAACTATATCTTTGGTTCTTTATAGGTTTTGGTTTTCTGAGTGGTTTATGCTGCTCCACTGCAGCTTCTTTCCTTCTGCAAACCAGTGACCCATGCGGAATGTCAGGAGTATGTTGCAAATCAGTGACTCAGGATGGAATCAGCCCATCAGACCAGGTGAATTCCGTCAGTGATTCATTACATGAGTGTATTCTGGTTCATTTTCTCTAGGTACAATCTCTGCCTGTCAGGTTATTTGGCAAACGCCCCCATATCTGACTGCAGACACTGGGACCATGATTCAAACTGGGGGAAATAGTTATAAGCTCCCTAATACTTTACAAGATCTTAGCCAGTATTATCTGTTGTGCATTTGTCAATGTCTTTAAACAGTTTGCTGGAGCAGACAGCAGTGACCCTCTGTCTCTAAGTCATAAGGTGGGCATAGACCAGGTAAGAGCTCACCAAGCGAGATTCTTTACTTAGTAACATAGTAACATAGTAAGTTAGGTTAAAAAAAGAAACACGTCCATCAAGTTCAACCTTTTAACTTTATTTTAACCTGCCTAACTGCCAGTTGATCCAGAGGAAGGCAAAAACCCCATTTGAAGCCTCTCCAATTTGCCTCAGAGGGGGAAAAATTCCTTCCTGACTCCAAAATGGCAATGGGACCAGTCCCTGGATCAACTTGTACTATGAGCTATCTCCCATATCCCTGTATTCCCTCACTTGCTAAACACCATCCAACCCCTTCTTATACCTATCTAATGTATCAGCCTGTACCACTGATTCAGGGAGACAATTCCACATCTTCACAGCTCTCACTGTAACAAACCCCTTCCCAATATTTAGCTGGAACCTCTTTTCTTCTAATCAGAATGGGTGACCTTGTGTCAGCTGGAAAGACTTACTGGTAAATAAAGCATTAGAGAGATTATTATATGATCCCCTTCTATATTTATACATAGTTATCATCAGTGTCGGACTGGGACACCTGGGGCCCACCAGAGAACCTGATCTGAAGGGCCCCTCCATTTACTCACAACAATCCACAAAAGAAAATAAAGGAACTGCATACAGAAGAGAACATTTTCATTTGTACACTATTATATAACATTAAGGTGCCAGAATTATTAAATAATCCCTCTGATTATAAACTCACTGGAGAAGGGACTGATGGGAATGTCATTGGGGCCCTCTGATTTTAAGATCCCTGGGAATATGATGGGAACCTTAGATTGTAAGCTCACTGTGCAGGGATTGATGTGAATGTGATAGGGACCTTCAATTGTAAGCTGACTGGAGCAGGGACAGATGGAAATGTGATAGGGACCTTAGATTGTAAACTCAATGGGCAGGGACTGATCAAACCATAATTACACCTGTTATGCAAAGTCCGAACAACTGAAGCTTGAAAGGCAGCCCATGTGCTAATAAACTGTATGTATATATATATATTTGCACACCAGTACTCCATCAGCTTTATGAATTTCATTCCATTTAACCAACTTTTAATTCATTAATTAATACAAATTCATATTACACTTCATTAATCAAGTGAGCATTTCATTTATTGAATACATTTTTAATTATTTCATTGTAATTACTCCCACCCCAGTCCCAGTAAAATAATTCATAGCTCAACCAGGGGTAGAGAGATGGAGAGCTTTAGCAACTGGAAAGGAGTATGGAGATGGGCAGTCAGATAAAAAAAAAGTTGGGCATGAAACTTAATGGGGTAGATAAGAAACCATAGGGGTTAAATGTAAAATAAAATGAAATTAGTTGGTGGCGAGCACGCAGGGTTATACACAGGGGCGTAACTATAATGAAAGCAGACCCAGGAGTTATAGGGGCCCCATGAGGACCTAATTCCTATACAATTTCAATAAATATTGGTAAAACAAGTCAACCTCTAAACAGTTTTCAGGGCCTGAAAAACAATTGGTTGTGGGGCCCATTAATATCCACCACTGGTTATACAGTACATATTCCAGGAAACCCCCCAAGACCATTTTCTCACCAGCACTGTAGTAGGAGCCAGGCAGATTAGATGTATCTTCTTTGGATAGAACTGGCAGAGGAGATGAAGCAGAGAAGGCAGCAGTAGCCAGCAGCCCAACCTGCCCAGCGGATCATTAGATTCAGCACAGGCAGCCAGGATCCACCGCATCAGTACTAGTAGCGTCCATAGCTGCTCACCGTATGACGCTCGCGCTCCTCTCGCTGATTCCCCCACGTGACGCCGGGCAGTCAGTGACATCATCAGCAGTCAGTGACATCATCAGGCGCAGCTGAAACATGCGGATCGATCCGGAGCACAGCAGAAAGCCAGGGAGGAAAAAGCAGCGTTGCCAGTTCCATAGCAGGTGCCTGCCCAGGTGAAGTAGCAGCAGCGAGGCCCACTGGGTGGGACCAAAAACCTGGAGTCCACAAACAGAGGGCCCCCCAAAAAATACTGTAGACTCTAGAGTGTGGTCTAATGGTCATGGGGGCCCACAAGGACTGGGGCCCACCGGGATATTTCCCGGTGTCCTGGTGGGCCAGTCCGACACTGGTTATCATATCACCCCTTAAGCGCCTCTTTTCCAGTGTGAACATCTCCAACTTGGCCAGTCTTTCCTCATAGCTAAGATTTTCCCTTTAACAGCTTAGTTGCCCTTCTCCAGGGGCTTAACTATAGAGGAAGCAGACCCTGCAGTTGCAGGGGGGCCCAGGAGTGTAGGGGGCCCAGTGAGACCCTAATTAATTAGCAATTTTAATATATCTTGTAAAATAGGCCAACTTATAAATATTTTGGGGCCCTAAATTGAATTTGCTATGGGCCCAGTAACAACTAGTTACGCCACTGCCCTTCTCTGTACCCTCGCTAATACAATAATGTCCTGTTTGAGTGATGGAGACCAAAACTGTACGACATATTCTAGATGGGGCCTTACAAGTGCTCTATACAGTGGAATAATGACCCCCTCCTCCCATGAATCTCTGCCCCATTTAATACAGCTCAAGACCTTATTTGCCCTTGATGCTGCTGACTGGCATTGCTTGCTACAGACAAGTTTATTATCTACAAGGACTCCAAGGTCCTTTTCCATAATGGATTTGCCTAGTGCAGTCCCATTAAGTGGCTTGGATATTTTTACATCCAATACACTGTGCCATATCAGGATGTTTCAATCACAGGCCTCAGGCCAATGATCAGATCCTAATGAGGGTGTTAAGATGACCATCTGCAGAGGACTATATGAAAATGCCAGTGTGGTCATTACCGGAAAGCATTTTCTAAACTGAACGTTGTAAGACAGATATCAGTTGAACAGGTCATCAGAAATGCCCCACAGGCCAAAAAAGCTATGAAAATTATTGCTTTGTAACCTTACTGTTATAGTGGGGGTTACAGGGATGCAAAATATCATACAGCACCCTCTATTTATTAATCCCAGTGACTATTGATTCATTTATTGCATTCCATTGATCCATAATTCCTCTTGCATGTGAAATTATGAAGGTTGGGTCAGAGCTAGTGGTAGGCAGGTGCCTTGGGGTCAACTGAGGGGGGACGATTTCAGAAAAAATGATTGGCCCGTTTGCCATCTGCTCAAACCACACTGCACTGGGGATGGGGAACCGTGGCAGTAAGTGGGGTGAATGAGGCGTTGGGCAGCAGTGAACCAAGCGGGCAGGGAGTTGTAGGCAGGCAATGATGTTGGAGGTTGGTATCTGGGAGCATTGGGTCTCCACATCTGTTTGAGGCTACTGTTTTGGTTGCTTCTGTTGTAAATAGGGTTGTCACCTTTTCTGGAAAAAATACCTGCCTTCCTATTTATTTATCTTTTTTCCCTAGTAATAACATTGGGATCAACCAACAATTTTTACCGGCCAGGTCAGTAAAATACCTAGGCTAGGTGGCAACCCTAGTTGTAAGTGATCAGCTTGCTTGTCCTATCTGCGCCCCTTTTAGTCCAACTTAAGTCAAATCCCTGTTTATTGCAAAATGAATGCTTTAACCTCTTTAATGAGCTCTGTAACTGAGTCAACTCAAGCCCTTCTGTTATAATCATTTGATTTTGGAGTTGTCGTGATCTCAAAGCATTTCACTTGAAACCCTAGCTGTGTTCCTCCAAGAAAGCCTTCTCCACAGTTGTGACTCACTGATTCTCATTGGGACAGACATATCCCTGGTTGTTATTATCTTTTTAAAATTTTACCAGGGCACTTTGCTATATAAATGCTAAGCTCAAGCTCTAAGATTCACTACCTGTCTAAACCCTCTACAGCAGTTCAACATGTGCGTCCCAGTTTTCAGAGGGCAGGTTAAGGTGAATACTTTTGTTTACTCTGACTTCAAAACCTGCAGATCAGTTTCCATAATGAATGCAAATTCTTATACAAAGATGCATTAACCTGAATGCAAAAACTGTGGTTTAATATTTTCCTGTTGATTGTGGCCTGTGTTTCCCCTTTCAGAGGAATAGAGTTTAGTTTTGTGGCATTTATGGATCGCAAATGTTGTTTCTTTACCTCTGCAATCTGCAGATTAATTTGCTTTTCAATGCAAATGAGGGCAAAATGGAGAGATAATTTTCCTGTAATGATCAGGTGTTTGGGTAATAAATATAGTTCACAGAGTCTGGTATCAGTTTTCTGTTGACTGTAAGTCTGATGTATGTGTATGTATTTCCTATAGGTCCCTACTTCTCTCTTTCGTTTATACTTTCACAAGTAATATCTAAAAATACAGTACACACAGGGCCTACACAGTAAGAAAAGTAATAACATTAAATAAGGACATAGCTATGCTATTACTAACATCCCCATAACACACTCACTTCATGCAACAAAGCTTCTCCTGTACTTGCCTTAAAACATTTCTCTACTCCATCCTCTGACGACCCAGCTTTAATGACAGTCAGGGGCTCTTCTGGGGTTTTCGATGCCTGAGACGACCTTTCAGGTGCCACTTCCCCTCACACTCATCGCTTACCTTTCCGGGTGGGATTTAAAAAATCAGAATTTTGGCTCTTTAAGTTACCAGGAGTGGCATTTTGTGACCCCTAGTAACCTGTGGGCTGCTGCTGCTGCCGCCTGAGGTGAGTTTCTTAACTTGCCTTATGGCAGCAGCGCCCCTGATGCCAGTCCAAGTCACTATAACCATGATGATAATTAGTGGCTTAACTAAATATTTCTGGACTCCCACAGCAAATTATTTTTTCATGCCCCCAAAATGTCTCAAGGTTGACCTGTTTTACCAATATTTATTGAAATTGTATCTGAAATAAGGGCCTTGTGGGGCCCCTATACCTAGGTTTGCCACCCGGCTGGTATTTTAAGGCCTAGCCGGTAAAACACCTGCCAAGGCAGTGGTCGGTATTACAAATTTACCGGTAAATTTGTAATACCCTTAACAAAGCAATAGGCCCTCCACTGTAAACATACCTTTTCTCCGTCTTCTGCCCATCACGCTACGTGGCTCCACCTCTTCTGTGGCATGGCCCACAGCTCCTCGGCCCTTTTGCATCACAGCCCGCCCCCTTGCAACAAGACCCGCCTTCTTTGTTCCCATTCCCACCACTGGCCGGTAAAAATATTCTGAAAAGGTGGCAACCCTACCTATACCTCCTGGGTGTAGTATCCTGCTTGTGTGGACATTTTGGTTAAGGGCATTCCTGCTGTTTTGCCATTGCCTCATGATTCTTATTCCTGTTCCTGTTTCCCCTCTTCCTGTCTGAGCTGAGAGCAGCATGGAGCGGACCAGTCTTACCTGCCATGTTCTAATAAATGTACCTGGGGTTGTCTGACTGCTTCACCTGAACTAACACACCAGAATCATTTAACTCACTGCCAGCCAAGCAGTTTATTACACTGGGCCCCCTGCAATTGGGTCTGCTTCTTCTTTGTCCCTGCTGCTAATATTACTATGCTACATTTAAATGCCCTTTACTAAGGTTTTCTACTTTTTTTTCTACTTAGAATGGAGCTATGCCCACCACCACCTGTTCTCCTGGTAGTACTTTAGAACTACCAACCTCAGGGTCGGACTGGGCCTGCGGGACACGGAGAGAAAACCTGGTGGGCACCAGCTCAGACGAGATCCGCACCCAGATCCACTTCTTAATGCCGTGACCTCCCTTTGTCGGGCGGTCACAGCAAAAACATTGCGTGCGTAGGCCCTGGACCAGTCCGACCCTGACCAACTCTATCTCCTCTAGACTGTAATATGTAACACCCTACAAGCTCTTAAAGGGGAAGGAAACCTCGTCGGCGCTAACCCCCCTCCCCCCCTCCCGTGTATTGCCCTCCCTCCTCCCCCCTGGCCTACCCCTCCCGCTGGGCAAATGCCCCTAACTTGTTACTTACCCTTCTGCGCAGGTCCAGTCCAGGGAGTTCACAGGCGACATCTTCTTCCACGCGATCTTCTTCCTCCTTTGACCGGCGTTTTGGCGCATGCGCAGTAGGATCGGTTCGCCGGTACGGATCTACTGCGCATGCGCCAAAAGTCACGCGCATGTGCAGTAGATCGTACCGGCGAAACGATCCTACTGCGCATGCGCCGGTCAAAGGAGGAAGAAGATCGCGTGGAAGAAGATGTCGCCTGTGAACTCCCTGGACTGGACCTGCGCAGAAGGGTAAGTAACAAGTTAGGGGCATTTGCCCAGCGGGAGGGGTAGGCCAGGGGGGAGGAGGGAGGGGGGCAATACACGGGAGGGGGGAGGGGGGTTAGCGCCGACGAGGTTTCCTTCCCCTTTAAGGCCCCCATACACGGCCTGATAAAAGCTGCAGACAGACCGATTCAGCAGCTTATCGCCTTGTGTGTAGGGCCCCCCAACGGGCTTTCCCAATCGATATCTGGTTTAAAGTTGGCCAGATGCCAATCGGGCAGGTTAAAAAATCCCGTCGGATCTCGCCGCATCTTTTCATTGATACGGTCAATCGATTTGACTGCCCGTTTGGCCAAACTAGTGGATCTCACTGTGTATGGCCACCTTAACACTGAAGTACTTCCAAACACTTCTAGAATGTAATGTGTGATATACTACAAACTTGTACACTGTAGAACTTTTAAAGAAGAAGTAACACCATTTTACACCCCAAGTGATTACTTTTACTTACCTGACACCTCAGGCCATTGCTCCTATCAGCAGAAAACTGCGCCAGCCCAGGGTTCTTCTAGCGAGCACCGCGGAGTGATCCTCTTCCTGCTTCTTTCATTTACTAATTTCCCGAGGCAGACGCATGTATATTTTATATTCTTCTAACATTAATTAATTGAATTCCTACTCTTGTATTGCAAACTCCTCATCCTCATCAGCTAGTTGCAGCTGTTAATATGAGTTGATACTGTCATGATTTTTATGGTGTAGTTTTTATTTATAAATTACATTGTTTACACCGCAAATAATTAAGGATGCACAGAATCCAGGATTCGGCCAGCATTCAGCCTTTTTCAGCAGGATTCGGCTGAATCCTTCTTCCCAGCGAAACCGAATCCGAATCCTAATTTGCATATCCAAATTAGGGACGGGGAGGGAAATCACGTGATTTTTTGTCACAAAACAAGAAAGTAAAAAGAGTTTCCCCCTTCCCACCCCTTATTTGCACAGTCACATGACTGGGGGGACCTGGAAAACTGACAATATGTCTAGCTCATGTCAGATTTGAAAATGAAATATAAAAAAAATCTGTTTGCTCTTTTGAGAAACAGATTTCAGTGCAGATTTGTGCGGGAGCAGCACTATTAACTGATTCATTTTGAAAAAAAAACATGTTTTCCTGTGACATTATCCCTTTAACCGAATTCAATGCCCTAGCATCACTCCAGCATGCAGAGCAAAAGAGACACGCAACTCACTCAGCTGTCTTTGTCTGGAAGTCATTTTCGACTATTAACTGTCCCAATAGAATAAATTAGTCCGTTATTATGAGGCCCCAGGCAGAGATGGAAACCCCTCAGAGATACAGATCAGCGCCAGACCATGGGAAATCATAAGTTAAAGGTACATCGATGTAAAGTTTGAAGTGTGAAACTGAATCACTTCCCCAGTGCCTAGATCTATCTCGTCTATTTGCTGTGACAACATATTCTAGATTTCAGCTGCAATAACTGGAAACGGTTTCTTATGAAAGATTAATAGGAAGGTAGAAATGTGGTCAGTGTGGTCCTCCAGTTCTGCACCCAGGATGTGCTCTAATAGTAATAGAAACTGTGTGAATATCTCAAAAAGCTAAAACTCGAAAGATTAAGCATATGACTCACTTATTTTAGGTAAAAATGGGACAAGATTGAGGTTTGGGTTCTGCTAGCCGCTTAATGACTCAGAAAACACCATAACGGCACGATGAAGCTTCTGTGTCCCAATGCCACTACACTGGGGCCACTGTGATTATAATGTGTTGTGTGTTGTGATTATGATGTGTTGTGTGTTGTGATTATGATGTGTTGTGTGTTGTGATTATGATGTGTTGTGTGTTGTGATTATGATGAGTTCTGATCAGCATCAATGCAGCCACTGGGGTTGGGTTGCTACAAGAGGGTCAACCTTGCAGGTCACAAAAGCTCCCACATATTCTGACCCCGATGGGCTAATGATTGTCTGATGACCAATGGCCCAATGTACTGCTGTATCAAACCTGGTAAAGATAATGTTTGTCAGGACCTGTAATCAGCAATCAATAAAACTGAAAGCACAGTTGAATTCTGTACCAATATAAAAGGAATGAAGTAGAAGCAACAAGCCAAGATCAGATGATAAATTGTTATGTCTGTCTTCTACTTTCTTCTGCTGCCCTGCAGGCTTATGCCTAGGAAATGTGAAAACTCCCAGACAACAGTGTGATTGTTACTTACACAATGTCAAGTAGACGACTGTCAGTCACATCAGTACTTAATATATCTGGCGTCACTGGACCTTACATTGGCAGTTCACAGAACATTCATTGACCTGCTCTGAACATTCTTTTCCTGCCCCCCCCCCAGCACCGTCATTTGATTCTCAGGTTTTCATTGGTCTTCAGGTGACATTGCTCAAATACTTCCCACAGCTGAGATTGAGGTCAAACACAGTGTAATACACCTGAAACTGATTGCAGTAATTCTACAGTGCTGCCTGCTGTGTGACTGTGGGATATCAGGTATAGTAGGGAGAGATGGTGCCTATAGTAACAGTGGATAATAATCTCTGGGAAGGGAGTGTGACTGTGGGATAGCAGGTATAGTAGGGAGAGATGGTGTCTATAGTAACAGTGGATAATAGTCTCTGGGAAGGGAGTGTGACTGTGGGATAGCAGGTATAGTAGGGAGAGATGGTGTCTATAGTAACAGTGGATAATAGTCTCTGGAAGGGAGTGTGACTGTGGGATAGCAGGTATAGTAGGGAGAGATGGTGCCTATAGTAACAGTGGATAATAGTCTCTGGGAAGGGAGTGTGACTGTGGGATAGCAGGTATAGTAGGGAGAGATGGTGTCTATAGTAACAGTGGATAATAGTCTCTGGGAAGGGAGTGTGACTGTGGGATAGCAGGTATAGTAGGGAGAGATGGTGTCTATAGTAACAGTGGATAATAGTCTCTGGGAAGGGAGTGTGACTGTGGGATAGCAGGTATAGTAGGGAGAGATGGTGCCTATAGTAACAGTGGATAATAGTCTCTGGGAAGGGAGTGTGACTGTGGGATAGCAGGTATAGTAGGGAGAGATGGTGCCTATAGTAACAGTGGATAATAGTCTCTGGGAAGGGAGTGTGACTGTGGGATAGCAGGTATAGTAGGGAGAGATGGTGCCTATAGTAACAGTGGATAATAGTCTCTGGGAAGGGAGTGTGACTGTGGGATAGCAGGTATAGTAGGGAGAGATGGTGTCTATAGTAACAGTGGATAATAGTCTCTGGGAAGGGAGTGTGACTGTGGGATAGCAGGTATAGTAGGGAGAGATGGTGTCTATAGTAACAGTGGGATAATAGTCTCTGGGAAGGGAGTGTGACTGTGGGATAGCAGGTATAGTAGGGAGAGATGGTGCCTATAGTAACAGTGGATAATAGTCTCTGGGAAGGGAGTGTGACTGTGGGATTGAAGATATAGGGCCACATTTAATTAGATGGGGAAAAATGTCTCCTATTTTAATTGCAGATTGTCCCATAGAGCCAATTTGAATCTTACCCATACGTTTTACATGATAATCCCTAAAATACTATTATCTCATCTAATTGAATCTGACCCATAGTATGGTGAGATTGTGAAAATAAAAAATTCACATCACTTCAAGTCACTACACCCTTGTGCCTTTATACCAGTAAATAGATGTAAATAAAACCAGCTCTGGGTATAGCCTGGCAGTAATTGTCCCACGTATTGTAACTGCCTTGTTGTGGGAAAAGACAGACAGAAGTAGTTGTGAGTAGGGATGTCGCGGACTGTTCGCCCGCGAACTAATTCGCGCGAACATCGACTATTCGCGTTCGGCGAATGTTCGCGAACGTCGCGCGACGTTCGCCAATTTGGGTTCGCCTTAGCTGGCGCTTATTTTTGCCCTCTCACCCCAGACCAGCAGATACATGGCAGCCAATCAGGAAGCTCTCCCTCCTGGACCACCCCCACACCCCCTGGACCACTCCCCTTCCATATATAAACTGAAGCCCTGCAGCGTTTTTTCATTCTGCCTGTGTGTGCTTGGAAGAGCTAGTGTAGGGAGAGAGCTGTTAGTGATTTGAGGGACAGTTGATAGTAACTTTGCTGGCTAGTAATCTACTTGATACTGCTCTGTATTGTAGGGACAGATCTCTGCAGGGATTTGAGGGACATTTTAGGTTAGGTAGCTTTGCTGGCTAGTAATCTACCTTCTACTGCAGTGCTCTGTATGTAGCTGCTGTGGGCAGCTGTCTGTCCTGCTGCTGATCTCTCATCTGCATCTGTTCTTCAAACAACTGCCACCTAGCTGTGTGATCTTTTTCACATTCTGTCTAAATATCAATAATAATACCGTCTCCAGAAACACCACCTGAGTGACGTTTTCCAAGCAGCAATAATATATTCCGTATCCACTGCTGTAGTGTATACGTTGCCCTTGCAGGCATTGTTTGCCCAGTCTTTAACCAAGTGCCACCTAGCTGTGTGAGCTTTTCACATTCCGTGTCCAGAAACATCACCTGAGTGACGTAGTGTGATTTCTGCCCTTTACAGCACAAAACGCAGCGCTGTGTCAACAATGGATTTTTCAAATACATTTTTGCCCTTGATCCCCCTCTGGCATGCCACTGTCCAGGTCGTTGCACCCTTTAAACAACTTTAAAATCATTTTTCTGGCCAGAAATGTCTTTTCTAGCTTTTAAAATTCGCCTTCCCATTGAAGTCTATGGGGTTCGCGACGTTCGCGAACTATTCGCATGTTTTGTCGCAAGTTCGCGAATATGTTCGCGAACATTTTTTCCGCCGTTCGCTACATCCCTAGTTGTGAGTAACAAGTAGTAGAGTAAACAGGACCTTTGGACGACGTGGTTATTAAGTTGTGAAAAATCTATATTTTTGGGAGGTCCAGGAAAAGGGAGTGTTTGGGCACCGTGACAACAATGGAATATCTTTGATAGACTGTTTAATTAAAATAAAAAAGTAATTTGTTGGGGGAGGGGGGGAATTTGCTTTTAACAAGGTAGAAGTTTTAATATGACGCAGAGAATAGTATTTTAAAACAAATTTTCAGTTGGTCTTATTTTTTTTTTAGTTTATTTCGCAGCATTTGAAATATTAAATGTTTTGATCTGCAACTCTCAGGCCTGGAATTTCGGCTGCAAGGACCTAATCACCCTAGCAACCAGACAGCAGGTTGGAAGTTACCATGGAAACCCAAAAATAAAGAATAGAAATTAAAAAAGGGAATCAAACTAAGTCAGCGGCACATGACAACCACGTAGCATTTTCAGCAAGTCAAATAGAAAGTTTAACAAAATGAAAAATACATACAAAATAAAAATGGAAAAATTGGTTGAAATAGAGCCACTAACAACATTATCTTTTATTTATATAGTGCTGACGTATTCTGTAGTGCTTTACAGAGATTATACATCATTCCCAGGAGTCGCTGCTGAATTTACAATCTAATCCTGTTTTTCAGCCGGCAGAGAAGAGTCGTGTAGTTTGGACTAAATGTTCCGGTAATAAAAGTCTTTAACTTCTTTACATGGGTTTATGTCATTGCCATATTTTGGAATCCATTCAAATTCAATTAGTCATTAGCTTTCATTGGTCTAGTTCAGTCAAACTATTAGGGGCAAATTCACTAAGCCGCGAAGCGCCGAACGCTAGCGTTAATTCGCTAGCGTTTGGCATTTTCGCTACTGCGCAAATTCACTAACGAACGCTGGCGTAGTTTCGCTAGTGTTACTTCGCAACCTTACGCCAGGCGAATTTTCGCTAGCGACGTAACTACGCAAATTCACTAACTTGCGCAGTGTACTGAACGCTACCTTTTACGCTAGACTTCCTTCGCCACCTCAGACCTGGCGAAGCGCAATAGAGTAGATAGGGATTGTTTAAAAAAAAGTAAATTTTTTTTCTAAGTCCCAAAAAAACGCTGGTGTGTTTTCTACATTATGGGTGATAGGCTGAAAAAGATCGAAAATTTTTTGGGGCTCCCCTTCCTCCCCCCTACATTTCCTGACTCATGGCAATTTACCTAGACAGTGGGCACATGTGTAGGGCAAAATAAAATTTTTATTTGCTGATTTGAAGGTTTTCTAGGCATTTGTAGTGCAGATACGTGTTCCTCCATTGAAATTTGAATTTCGCGCCATATGCAAATTAGCCTTCGCTAGCGTAACTTCGCTTTATATAGCGAATCAACGCTAGCGCAACTCCGCAACCTTACGCTACCCCTGTGCGCAACTTCGGATTTTAGTGAATTTGCGAACCGCTGGCGAAACTACGCCTGGCGAAGTGCGGCAAAGTGGGGCGAAGTTGCGCCTGGCGCAACTTCGCATCTTAGTGAATTTGCCCGTCAGAGTTATAGCTGTTATGGGTTATTTCATTGGTGTAAATATATTAGTAACTAAGGGCAATTATTTGCTGCGTCCCTGTGCTTAGTGAGAGCTACAATGACACATAGATTGCAAGCTCTATGGAGCAGGGACCTTCTTACTGTCTCTTAATCTGTACTGCTTAATCTTTATTATTTATTATAAGTGTGTATTTATTTATTTATTTATTTATTGTGATGTTTGTCCCCCTGTTTATACAGTTACTGTGTTACAATGTCAGAAGCACTATATAGATTATGTACATAGAGACTTCAGAGAATGTGCCCCCCCCCCCCCAGGGCCTGCCTTATGTTTCTCAATGGGTCGTGACAGTCCTTTATTATTGCTTCTTTATTTCTGGAGTCTGTTTCCCATTAGGGATAGAATGATAAATGGTGTCAGAACTCTGATTGTTTGCCCTCCTCAGGAATAATATTGCCCAAAATGTTCTGCCCATGATGTACATGAAATAAAAGAGAGATAATGAGAAAGAGAGACAGAGATAATGAGAGAGAGAGAGAGAAGAGACACTGACAGTAACAATAGCTGCACAATATGTAAGAGACTGTCATAGACTGAGAGAGACCCGACTTTCCCCTATTCCCATAAACTGCCCCCCTAACCCCACTCTATTCACCCCTTTACCTGCTTTGGCAATGCTTAATGTATTTGGTCCTGCCATTAGTCCATTTAATTTGATTTTATTTAGATGGGGAGAAAGAATGAGAGAGAAAAAGCACGATAGAGAGAAAGAATGAGAGAGAGAGAGAAAGGAGAGAGAGAAAAGGGAAAGAGAGGATGAGAGAGAGAAAGACAGAGATAGAAAGAAAGCAAGAGAGATAAATACAGAAGGGGAGCGAGAGAATGAGAGAGAGAATGAGAGAGAGAAAGAATGATAGAGAGAAAGCATGAGATAGAGAAAGAAAGAGAGTGCAAAAAAGGGGGAGAGAGAATGAGAGAAAAATAAGGAGAGAGAAAGAGGGAAAGAGAGGATGAGACAGAAAGGAGAGAAAGAAAGAAAAAGAAAGAAAGAAAGAAAGAAAGAAAGAAAGAAAGAAAGAAAGAAAGAAAGAAAGAGAAAAAAAGAAAGAAAGAAAGAGAAAGGGAGAGAATGAGAGAGAAAAATAAAGAGAGAGAAAAAGGGAAAGAGAGGATGAGAGAGAGAAAGACAGAGATAGAAAAAAGGGAGCGAGAGAGAATGAGAGAGAGAGAGAGAGAGAGAGAGAGAGAGGGGGAGAGAGATTGAGAGAGATTGAGAGAGAAAGAAACATAGAGAGAGAGAAAGAGGGAGTGAAAGGAAGAGAAAGAGAGAGAAGTAAAGATAGAAAGTGAGAAAGTGGTCAAAAACAACTCACTGGTTATGAAAACAAAACAATTTGGATTTGACAATCTGCCCTATAGATGTAAATATTGATTCATTGCTTTTCTAGTCTGACACCTCACTCTGATGAACCATGAAGGGTGAACTAAAGCAGAGACAACAGCCCAACAGCACAACTACTAGGTGCAACATGTGTATTTATACTACTAGTATTGTGTACTGCTATTTATATTTATGATTAGAACAAGGGAAAGTTCTGCTCAAAACCACTAACATTTTTACTTAGACATGTCTGTATAAAAAGGTGTAACCACTTACTTTAAGCCAACAAAAATAACTTTCCTCTGCAACTAATACATATTTCTCTATACATTACCTTATTGCTTAGTGTGTCCTCACCTCTCTCTCTATCTGTCTGTCTGTCTGTCTGTCTGTCTGTATATCTATTGGTCTGTCTATCTCTCATTATCCTTAAATGATTTCCCCCTCTCTGAGTAACAAATTTCAGGATATATTTCATTGATACTTTACTCTGTATACACTGGTTACAATTACATTTACCGTATATACTCGAGTATAAGCCGTCCCGAGTATAAGCCGAGGTACCTAATTTTACCTCCAAAAACTGGGAAAGCTTATTGACTCGAGTATAAGCCTAGGGTGAGAAATGCAGCAGCTTCTGGTAAGTTTCAATCTCGTTTTTGGATGATTATTCTTAGGCGCCGGCTACTATTCTAAGCGCCGGCGAATATTCTTAGGCGCCGGCTACTATTCTAAGGCACCGGCGAATATTCTTAGGCACCGGCTACTATTCTAAGGCACCGGCGAATATTCTTAGGCGCCGGCTACTATTCTAAGGCGCCGGCGAATATTCTTAGGCGCCGGCGACCGTTTCTTCGCTTGACCCGAGTATAAGCCGAGGTAGAGTTTTTCAGCATATTTTGGGGGCTGAAAAACTCGGCTTATACTCGAGTATATACGGTAAGTACAAATAATGAGAGTCTGTGGCACATTGGTGTGGCAAGTTCACTTTAAGCTATGCCCACCACTGAGTAGGTAAAGAGACTGACCAGATTAATTGACTTTCTATCTACATATCAGCAGATCATAAACTACTTGAAGGACGTCAATTACTTAAAGGAACAGTAACACCAACATTTTTTTTAAAGAAATTCATTTATTATGTAATGTCGCCCTGCACTAGTAAAGCTGGTGGGTTTCCTTCAATAAGACTACTATAGTTTATATAAACAAGCTGCTGTGTGGCCATGGGGGCAGCCATTCAAGCACAGGATACACAGTAGATAACAGATAAGTACTACTATAGTTTATATAAACAAGCTGCTGTGTAGCCATGGGGGCAGCCATTCAAGCACAGGATACACAGTAGATAACAGATAAGTACTACTATAGTTTATATAAACAAGCTGCTGTTTAGCCATGGGGGCAGCCATTCAAGCACAGGATACACAGTAGATAACAGATAAGTACTACTATAGTTTATATAAACAAGCTGCTGTGTAGCCATGGGGGCAGCCATTCAAGCACAAGATACACAGTAGATAACAGATAAGTACTACTATAGTTTATATAAACAAGCTGCTGTGTAGCCATGGGGGCAGCCATTCAAGCACAGGATACACAGTAGATAACAGATAAGTACTACTATAGTTTATATAAACAAGCTGCTGCATTGCTGGTAATGCATCAATATTCATGAGAGGGACCACAGTAAAAAGATTGGCCTAAGCCCATTTCTTTTGTGACCATATAAAAACACAAGGCTACATGCTAAGTGCCTGTATGTACATGTAAATGAAATATTAAAGATCATCATTATATTCCCATATGACTACGAGGGACGTAGAATATATAACCTGCAACTCCTCAACTGTTGATAAACTACAGCCCCCAGTGTAGTGTCTACTATAGGCAATGGCAGATCAGGACAGTCCAGGAGGTTTGGTTTGTAGATAAAGCCCAATATGACACAAGACAGCAGTGTGATTACTGTTCTGGGACAGTATTCAAAATGACACATAGCAGGCGGTTAATTGATCATTCTGGGAAGTAACTTTATTCCAGACAGGGATTGATTGGCCAGTGGCTCGATGCCTGACAAACAAGCTTTAGTGAGAAACATGGGGACTAAACAGCTTCCTCTTACTGTAGGGTTGCCAAATAGCATCTCTCAGCTCCCGCGGAACAGAATATAGAGATTTATTGGGTGCCTCTGTAATAGCACCTACATTCTCAGCCAGGCAGGGGAGTAACTACAGAGACACAAGGCACATGGTAACTCCTGCAACTAAAGCTCCCCATAGACGCAAAGATTTTTCTTGCCGAACGACCGATTTTAGCGACCAATCCTTCGAAATTATCGTGCGGTTAGTGGGATTCGAACAATCGTACATCTTACGATTTTTCAGCCGACATAAAAAATTGATCGTCGGGTTAAAAAATCTTTATCGGTCCCAGTGGCCGGTCTATGTTTGCAGGGCCAAGCAGGCAGCTCCCCTTTGTTTACCTGGCAATATCGCCTGAAATTTTAGTTGATGGACAATTCGTACGATCATTTCGAGATAATCGTGGTCTCATGATGACAATCAATTCTTTTAAAAATCATCTATGGCCAGCTTTACCTGTAACATCTTCACCCCATGTCTAAAATGTGTTATCTATGAAGGATCTAGACATTAGTACAAGTGCTCTTTAGTCTTGGAACCCATTACCAGTTGACTTTGCGAGGTCACCGCTCTTGGCACATTCTCATGAGGCTTTATTAAAAGCACAAAGAGACAAAACCATTCATGTGACATGAGCTGGAGATACGATATATGGACAAATTTATATCCCAAATCACATAATCAGTGCAAAGTTGCAGAAGATGGGATGATGAGTTGAGTTGAGGTTTCAGAAATTCCAACACAACAGTAAGTTCCAGGTCAGACCTTAAAGGCCCCCATACACAGGCTGATAAAAGCTGCCGACAGACTGATATGCAGGAGCTTATTGGCTTGTACAGTATGTGGGGCCATCCAACAGGCTTCCCCAATCGATATCGGGCCAAAAGTCAGCCAGATCTCAATCGGGCAGGTTAAAAAATCCCGACGGATCACAGCCGCACCGTGCGTTTATGTGGTCCCGCAATCCAACCTCCCACATCAAATGCATTATGATCTGATCGTTGGGCCCTAGGGCAATGTGGGCATATTGGGGAGAGATCTGCTCGTTTGGCGACATCTCCAAAACGAGCATATCTCTACGTCTATGGCCACCTAAACAGGCCGCTATGCAATTAAATGTGGGTCACTCCCCTGTCTAGAGATGATCACTGATGATAAAGTCTGGGCTGGGCTTGGGGTGGGGTGTCTTTTTGTGAAATGCTTGGGGGCCAATGTGTTTCATCATATACTTACTCGTTTTTGGGATGCTGTAGGTGGCAATGCATGTACAAACAAAATCTTTCTTTCATACTTTGATACAACCGTGTATGTTGGGCGGATGATCTTAAACGATATCTTTGTACTATGGGTATTGGTCAGATGGAAATACAACATGATGGTCAATGCACCGTGTATTGGTAGCAGAGGTTGTTACAATGTGACACCTCTTCAGATCATCTATGTTGTCAGCCCCAATGAATGGACCAATAGAAAGACACACAGGATAAGAAGTCAGCACTCACCATCCATAGATAGTCTTATTAGGTGCACGTCCCAGGCAGCCGCTTGCAGCCGAAATTCAGGAAAACTTTTTGAATAGACAGCACCAGACCAATGGAAATTTTCTTAAAAAGCCTTTATTTGAAGGGCTTTATTCAGACGCAATACAAAGGTGTTCCAATAGAAAGTCAGCCATACTGTAAACAGCTACTCATATGATATCCATCTGTTCAATAGAGAAGAACGTCAACCAGTCTACCTTAAGGCTCTTGTAGATATTGTCTTGTAGATACTAATGATACTCATCTAACAAGCAAACCCACTGTAACGACCTAATCACTCAGAATAGAAAGCACGTTGACTTGAGCAAATAAATGGGGGTGCGAGGCCCATTCTGCTATTGTTGGACTGGGATATTTTAGCCATGAGCTGACTCTCTTTAGGATCAGAACAAACAGATAAAGCACTTGTCAAAGAACAGGAATTTCCTCATCACAGAAGAGACAGGACAGGGGTTATCAACCTTGTTTGGGTTTCTGCTTAAAGGGGACCTGTCACCCAGACACAAAAAGCTGTATAATAAAAGTCCTTTTCAAATTAAACATGAAATCCAATTTCTATTTTTTGATTAAAGCATTCATAGCTGTTGTAAATTCATTTAAAAATCTCAGCTGTCAATCAAATATTGTCTGCCCCTCCTCTATGCCTTAGGCAATTACTTTCACTTTCCATTCAGCACTTCCTACATGTCACTGCTCTCCCCACATTCCCCCGTTCTCTTCACCATTTAATTGTGTAGCCAGGACATGGGGATGGACATCAGGTCCCCCATTCTGGTGCACAAACAAGATTCTGAGATGATACAAGACTTGTCTTAATAACAGTGTCCACAAAATGGATCCTGCCTGCTTGTTATATTGTTCCCAGACTGAAGGAAACAAGATTCAAATAATTTATACAGTGTTATTAAAGTTCATTTTGTTTGACTCATGTGATAAAATAGAATTTTGATTATTCTTTTTGGGTGACGGGTCCCCTTTAAGCAGAGATGAACCAGATCACCCCCACTGAATGGGGCAGAGGTCCCGGCTGCATTGCTGGAAAGGTACAGAATTACTAGATAAGTGGTACAGATAAGTGCTGTGCAGTGTGCACCCCAGACATTGCTGCTATATTATATGAAGCCTATCTCTCATATATTCTGTTCTACACAGGCTGGGCTGACATCAGAGAAATAGATTGGCCCTTCCTAACATGTGGCACATCTATTGGTAATGAAGAAAGTTAGTCCAGCACCCACTGTTTCATGAATAAAACGGCCTTTATTGGACCAAGGGCATTACAGCAACGTTTCAGACCAACTGGTCTTTTATCAAGCTGATAAAAGTCCAGTTGGTCTGAAACGTTGCTGTAATGCCCTTGGTCCAATAAAGGCCGTTTTATTCATGAAACAGTGGGTGCTGGACTAACTTTCTTCGCTAATATTGCCAGTGGAAGGTGGCCACTGGAGGACGTGCACCCAGCCAAAGAAGTGAGTTGCAGTTGTGCTGACTACTAATCTGCTAACATCTATTGGTAATCCCTAACCCGCCCTACCTCAGCCCGCATATGACTTCTGGGTTCCTTTTATAGACCCGCGCCAACCCGCCCCGTCCCGCTGATGACGTCACAAAAGGGGCAGGGTGAGCAGGCGCACAGCTATAAAGCCGGAAGCCAGAAGTCGGAAGCCAGCCTTTGAAGGTGGTGGGCGGGAAGAGCAGAAGAAGAGCTCAACCCGCACCCGCCCGCCACTCGTGAAGATGAGTGTGAGGTTCGCCCGAACCTGCCAGACCCACAGGTAAACTCATGGGTCCTGTGGGTATCAGGCCAGCTCCCACATCACTAATGCCTAGGGCTGGGTTAATGGGGGTGCTCTGATCAGGTAGGGGAGGAAACATTTTGGGGGCCATACCTAGGGCAGTATTAATTGGGGTACTCTTATCCACTATGGGAGAAAGCAGTGTAGGGGCCTTGCCTATGGCATTGGACAAGTGCCAATTCACCCCTTATGAATTATGCACAAGTACACACATTGACATAGAGAGTAATTACAGTATATATGGATCTAGTATTAATTCCAGGGTTCCCTTAGCGAACTGCACCTAGTGGCACCATTTGAACACAAAAGCAGGGGGTAAACACATGCTGCAATTTACTCATTTGTGTCCATTAGTGCATAAATTGCAGTTAACACTACTTTGGAATGCTGAATTGTGGGTAAAAACACCCCATGGAACTTTATGTCACAATTTACCATTTTGCACCGTGTTCCTAAATGAGCTCTACAGGATTCTACGGAAAAGGGAGTGAACATTGCAAAACAGAAAGTACAAGTACGGCTCTCACGGCCTGCCTTCATATTGCAACAGAGCCAGAGAGGGTTAGCCAACAAGCCTTGTGATAGTCAAATAAACATACTGGCTGTGTCTCAGGCCATAAACATTCTGCACGCTCAGTCCTACATACGCCACGTCATGTGCGCTACTTTCTGACCTCACAGGTCCACTGCTCGGAAATATTGGCACCACACATGGAACACTGTATACTTGTTCTGCTACTGCCTGTTTATACTCACTGGGAGATATACAACCTGCAGACCACTCCCAGAATGCCTTAATAGAAGGGATGCAGGGAATTACAGGAACCTGATCTTTTTATAGGGGACATCAAAGGCCCAGACTTGTTTCCCAATTCCACCTGTGAAAGAAGAAGGATCCCCCTAAGACAATAGATCCAGTTAATGAGGGAAGAATCATTATCACCGAGGAAACAAGTGACCTCTTGACTCTTTATAAGCTCCTTGACCTTTGTTTATATCTTGTTATTTTTCAGAACTTACTCATCACTTTTTGCTTTAAGATAATGCCACGTGATAGCTACAGGAAATAATTAGGCAATCTTCTATATTGCTCTCACTGATGATATTGAGGTTGGTGGCCATCATATGGCTTGGCTGAGAACCAGCATGAGGACCTAATCACATATTCAAGCACACACTGACTGAAAACGTTCAGATTACCATTGGAAACCAGTACAGGGAAGGGAAGATCACAGTATCTAACATAAGTTGCTTTATACCGCTATACGTGCACATTAGAAGCTGATGAAGAGCTGATGAAGAGCTGCTGGAGACCTGAAGTTCTTCATATTTGAACAGACAGGGCTACGTGGTATAATTCCAAGGCTGTTAAAGGAACACCTACAGGCATCTGTTCAAGGTTCCTTTTGGGTTGGGACAGAGTTACCTAAAATATACATCATGGTATACAAGTAGATCTTGAATTGGTGGACAGTAATCTCATCACAGCAGCAGAGCTGATTCTGAGTAGTGGATACCCAAAACTCTGAAACTTCATTTCCAATTGTTAAATAACATTTAAGGTGATAGTCCCTAAGGTGGCACCTTCACTAAAAGGAGAACCTATGTTGGTGAAGTCCAGACACCCCTGAGATAGGGCATGAGGGAAGCTATAGCAAGGGGCAGAAGACTGGAACTAAGCCCATTATCTGTGTTACTCAATGGATCTCCTCATTTAGCAAACCGATTTTATGGTGATGGATCATATCGGACTAACTTGGTAGTAAAGGCGCCAACTGTACCAATTTTGATGCATCACATGCAATGGCTCCAGACGCAACTCCCGTTGCCAACATATTTTGTGCACTATAATACAAAGCTGCCCATAGGCTTGTGTTGGGACCATAGACAAGGCATCTGGTTAGGGCAATGCTTACAGTCACTCTTTCTTCTCCTGGGTGAGTTAAGGCAAAACAAAAGCTGCCAAGGAGGGGTTAAAAAGAGAAAGTGATTCTTCAACTTCTCAGAAAAACAATGGGTCCCTTTATTGATGAATGCGTATCTGCTGTAAGCATACAATCTAAAGTAAAGTTGCACAATATAAGGACACCCAGACGGCTGAGAGAAGTTTGCAGGAATGTGGGAGATAACTGTGCCAAAGCTCTGCAGATAATCAAAACTTACACATAAATGATAAGGCTACAGAGTGCAGCCCCAATTGACTAGCAGCCATTAAAGGGGCCACTATAGTCTAACATTTCCCCGCTGAATTGTGCTTAGTACTGGGAATACCCGTGTTGGCATAATTAGCTGGCACTGCTATGTGCAGTCTATAAGGAACCTTGTACTTGATCTCAACTAAGATATAATTAATCCTTATTGGGGAAAAGCAATCCTAGTGGGTTTGTTTAAATGTTTTTAGTAGACTTAAGGTATGGAGATCTAAATTATGGAAAGACCCCTTTATCTTGAAACCCCCAGGTCTCAAGCATTCTGGATGACAGGTAGAGATGGCGCGAACTGTTCGCCGGCGAACTTGTTCGCGCGAACATCGGGTGTTCGCGCTCGCCGGAAGTTCGCGAACGTCGCGCGACGTTCGCCATTTTGGGTTCGCCATTGTTGGCGCTTTTTTTGCCCTCTCACCCCAGACCAGCAGGTACATGGCAGCCAATCAGGAAGCTCTCCCCTGGACCACTCCCCTTCCCTATAAAAACCGAAGCCCTGCAGCGTTTTTTCACTCTGCCTGTGTGTGCTGAAGAGATAGTGTAGGGAGAGAGCTGCTGCCTGTTAGTGATTTCAGGGACAGTTGAAAGTTTGCTGGCTAGTAATCGTTTTGATACTGCTCTGTTATTGGAGGGACAGAAGTCTGCAGGGGTTTGAGGGACATTTAAGCTTAGGTAGCTTTGCTGGCTAGTAATCTACCTTCTACTGCAGTGCTCTGTATGTAGCTGCAGTGGGCAGCTGTCCTGCTTCTGATCTCATCTGCTGACTGCTGCAATAACAGTAGTCCTTGTAAGGACTGCTTTTATTTATTTTTTTGTTGTTTTACTACTACTACTACTACTACTATAAGAGCCCAGTGCTATTAGTCTAGCAGTGTTGGGGAGTGGGACTGGTGTGCTAATCTGCTGCTCCTAGTAGTTCAGCAGCACCAACTTTAATTTATTTTTTTTAATATTCATTTTTTTTTATTTTACTTTTTTTATTTTACTACCGCTGTAGTAGTGTATAAGTTGACCTTTTAGGCATTATTTGCCCTGTAGGCATTTTTTGCCCAGTGTGTTATTCAACCAACTGCCATCTAGCTGTGTGACCTTGTTCACATTCTGTCTAAATATCCATAATATTACCGTCTCCAGAAAAAACACCGGAGTGACTTTTTTCAAGCAGCCATAATATATTTTACATAATCCGTATCCATCGCTGTAGTAGTGTATAAGTTGACCTTTTAGGCATTATTTGCCCTGTAGGCATTTTTTGCCCAGTGTGTTATTCAACCAACTGCCATCTAGCTGTGTGACCTTGTTCACATTCTGTCTAAATATCCATAATATTACCGTCTCCAGAAAAAACACCGGAGTGACTTTTTTCAAGCAGCCATAATATATTTTACGTAATCCGTATCCATCGCTGTAGTAGTGTATAAGTTGACCTTTTAGGCATTATTTGCCCTGTAGGCATTTTTTGCCCAGTGTGTTATTCAACCAACTGCCATCTAGCTGTGTGACCTTGTTCACATTCTGTCTAAATATCCATAATATTACCGTCTCCAGAAAAAACACCGGAGTGACTTTTTTCAAGCAGCCATAATATATTTTACGTAATCCGTATCCATCGCTGTAGTAGTGTATAAGTTGACCTTTTAGGCATTATTTGCCCTGTAGGCATTTTTGCCCAGTGTGTTATTCAACCAACTGCCATCTAGCTGTGTGACCTTGTTCACATTCTGTCTAAATATCCATAATATTACCGTCTCCAGAAAAAACACCGGAGTGACTTTTTTCAAGCAGCCATAATATATTTTACGTAATCCGTATCCATCGCTGTAGTAGTGTATAAGTTGACCTTTTAGGCATTATTTGCCCTGTAGGCATTTTTTGCCCAGTGTGTTATTCAACCAACTGCCATCTAGCTGTGTGACCTTGTTCACATTCTGTCTAAATATCCATAATATTACCATCTCCAGAAAAAACACCGGAGTGACTTTTTTCAAGCAGCCATAATATATTTTACGTAATCCGTATCCATCGCTGTAGTAGTGTATAAGTTGACCTTTTAGGCATTATTTGCCCTGTAGGCATTTTTTGCCCAGTGTGTTATTCAACCAACTGCTATCTAGCTGTGTGACCTTGTTCACATTCTGTCTAAATATCCATAATATTACCGTCTCCAGAAAAAACACCGGAGTGACTTTTTTCAAGCAGCCATAATATATTTTACGTAATCCGTATCCATCGCTGTAGTAGTGTATAAGTTGACCTTTTAGGCATTATTTGCCCTGTAGGCATTTTTTGCCCAGTGTGTTATTCAACCAACTGCCATCTAGCTGTGTGACCTTGTTCACATTCTGTCTAAATATCCATAATATTACCGTCTCCAGAAAAAAGACCGGAGTGACTTTTTTCAAGCAGCCATAATAAATTTTACGAGATCCGTATCCACCGCTGTAGTAGTGTATACGTTGATCTTGTGGGCAGTATTTGCACAGTGTTTTCTTCAAACCGCCATCTAGCTGTGTGAGCTTGTTCACATTTTGTCTAAATATTGATAATATTATCGTCTCTAGAAAAACCACTTGAGTTACTTTTTTTCAAGCAGCATTCATATATTTTACGTAATCCGTATCCACCGCTGTAGTAGTGTATACGTTGATCTTGTAGGCATTATTTGCACACTTTTTTCTTCAAACTGCCATCTAGCTGTGTGTATTATCGTTTCCAGAAAAACCAACTGAGTTTTTGTTGTTGTTGTTTTTTTAAAAATAATGCCAGGCAAAGGCAGGCCGCCACGCAGAGGCCGTGCTAGGGGCCGTGCTGCTATGCAATCCTGTGGCCCTAGCAAATTGCCCAGTTTTAAAAAGCCAATGACCCTGAACTCCCAAAATGCTGAAGAGGTAGTTGACTGGCTTACACAGCACACCCCATCCTCTACCGTTTCTAACTTTACCACAACATCCTCCTCATCCTCCACTGCTATGGCCACCCCACGTAACACTTCCTCCACCACCGGTGCCCCTTCTTCACTGGAGTCAGAGGAGTTATTTTCCCATGAGTTTCTTGAACTGAGTAATGCGCAACCATTATTGCCAGAAGAAGATGAAGGAGATGAGGACGTTACACCAGATTTAATTCTGGCAGAGAACACGACAGAGATGGACATAATGAGTGATGAGGAGGAGGTCCCCGCTGCTGCTTCCTTCTGTGATGTGTCAGAAGAAATTGATGCATCTGAGGAGAATGATGATGAGGAGATTGATGTTTTGTGGGTGCCTAGTAGAAGAGAGCAAGAGGAGGGTAGTTCAGATGGAGAGACGGAGAGTCAGAGAGGCAGTAGGAGAATAAGACTTAGAAGAAGCAGGGAGGACAGCCCGCAGGGATCAGTAGGGCAACAACATGTATCGGCACCTGTGTTCAGCCGGCCAACGCACCCGCCATTGCCGCCAATGCCGCCAACTTCTACTGTTACCGCCAGATCGCACACTTCCAAAAAGTCAGCAGTGTGGGATTTTTTTAATGTGTGTGCCTCTGACAAAAGCATTGTAATTTGCAATGAGTGCAGTCAGAAACTGAGCCTTGGTAAGCCCAACAGCCACATAGGTACAACTTCTATGCGAAGGCACATGAGCGGCAAGCACAAAGCACTTTGGGAGCAACACCTCAAAGGCAACAGGCAAACTAAAAGCCACACTCCTTCTGGTCCAGCATCTTACTGCTCTACCTCTGCTCTCCTTGACCCGTCTGAACCACCCTCCACTCCGCCTTCCACCTTGACCACCTGTTCCCATTCCCAGTCATCTGCCACCAGCCAAGTTTCTGTGAAGGCCATGTTTGAGCGTAAGAAGCCAATGTCTGACTGTCACCCCCCTTGCCCGGCGTCTGACAGCTGGCTTGTCTGCACTCTTAGCCCGCCAGCTTTTACCATACCAGCTGGTGGACTCTGAGGCCTTCCGCAAATTTGTAGCAATTGGGACACCGCAGTGGAAGGTACCCAGCCGCAATTTTTTTCTAAAAAGGGAATACCACACCTGTACCAACATGTGCAGAGCCAAGTTACCGCATCTCTGTCACTTAGTGTTGGGCCAAAGGTCCATATGACTACTGACGCATGGTCCTCCAAGCATGGTCAGGGCAGGTATGTCACCTACACTGCCCACTGGGTGAACTTGGTAATGGCTGGGAAGCAGGGAATGGGTAGCTCAACAACAACAGTGGAGTTGGTGTCACCGCCACGGATTGCACGCGGTTCTGCCACCACCTCTACTCCTCCATCGCTCTCTACCTCGTCTTCTTCCTCTTCTTCTTCTTACTCTGCTGCTGGGTCCTCCTTCTCCTCCTCCACACCTGTGCACCCCCAGCTCCCCCTAGGCTATTCGACGTGCCAGGTACGCCGTTGTCACGCTGTCTTGGGGATGACGTGCCTGGAAAGCAAAAACCATACCGGATCTGTACTCCTGTCATCTCTGCAGTCACAGGCCGATCGGTGGCTGACCCCACACCAACTGCAGATCGGAAAAGTGGTGTGTGACAATGGAAGCAATCTGTTGGCAGCGTTGAGACTGGGCAATTTAACACATGTGCCCTGCATGGCACATGTGTTAAATTTAATAGTCCAACGTTTTGTCTCCAAGTACCCAGGATTCCAGGACGTTCTCACCCAGTCCAGAAAGGTGTCGGCCCATTTCAGACGTTCCTACACAGCCATGGCACGCCTTGCTGACATTCAGCAGCGCTACAACATGCCAGTCAGGCGTTTGATTTCTGACAGCCAGACTCGCTGGAATTCAACGCTCCTTATGTTGGAACGTCTGCTGCAACAACAAAGGGCCGTCAACGAGTACCTTTTTGAACTGGGTGGTAGGACTGGATCTGCAGAGCTGGGGATTTTTTTCCCCCGTTACTGGGTGCTTATGCGCGATGCCTGCAGGCTCATGCGACCTTTTGAAGAGGTGACAAATATGGTCAGTCGCACCGAAGGCACCATCAGCGACCTAATACCCTTGGCTTTCTTCCTGGAGCGTGCCGTGCGACGAGTGACAGATGAGGCTGTAGACCAGCGTGACGAGGAGCTGGAAGCGCACGATTTCTGGTCGGAATCACCAGAACGAACCCAGGCACCTGCTGCAACGCAGGGAGAGTTGCCAGAAGTGGAGTCAGAGGAGGAAGGTGGCTTTGTGGAGGAGGAGGACCAACAGGAGCAGGCTTCCCAGGGGGCTAGTGGTGACCTTTTGGGGACCCCTGGTCTTGTACGTGGCTGGGGGAGGAGACCGTGGATGATGCAGTCCTTGATAATGAGGAAGCGGAGATGGATAGCTCTGCATCCAACCTTGTGAGAATGGGGTCTTTCATGCTGTCATGCCTGTTGAAGGACCCCCGTATCAAGAGGCTTAAGGAGAAGGACCTGTACTGGGTCGCAACGCTACTAGACCCTCGGTACAAGCATAAAGTGTCAGAAATGTTACCAACATACCACAAGTCCGAAAAGATGCGGCATTTACAAACCAGCCTGCAAAACATGTTGTACAATGCTTTTAAGGGTGATGTCACTTCAGGAACTCATCAACATTCCAGGGGCAGAGGTGCCAGTAATCCTGCCACGAGCACACCTGCAAGGACAAAGCCCTTTGGCCAGTCTGTAACGTCAGACATGCAAATGTTTTTCTGTCCAAGGCAGCGCCACAACCCTTCTGGATCCACCCTCAAAGAACGCCTCGACCGGCAGGTAGCGGACTACCTGGCATTAACTGCAGATATCGACACTCTGAGGAGCGATGAACCCCTGGACTACTGGGTGCGCAGGGCTTGATCTGTGGCCAGAGCTGTCACAATTTGCCATGAACCTCTTGTCTTGCCCAGCCTCAAGTGTGCTCTCAGAAAGGACCTTCAGTGCAGCAGGAGGGATTGTAACTGAGAAGAGAACTCGCCTAGGTCACAAAAGTGTCGATTACCTGACCTTTATTAAAATGAATGAGGGGTGGATCTCGGAGGGTTACTGCACGCCGGAAGACTTGTTCTGACTTCTATGCAGCTGTCCTTCTCTTCAAGCCTCATGACTCCACACACAGCTGTCCTTTAGCGTCCTCCTCCTCCCTCCGCCACCGTTACAAACTAGGGTGCAAACCCTACTGGTTTAATTTTTTCTGGCCTCTGTGCTTCAGTGGCTGCAACCAAAAAAACTGGGCAAACAATGTCTACAAGGTCAACGTATGGCAAAAAATGACTATTTTCAGCATTTATATGGCATATTTTTTCTGACAACTGTGCTTCAGTGGCTGCGACCAAAAAAACTGGGCAAACAATGCCTACAAGGTCAACGTATGGCAAAAAATGACTATTTTCAGCATTTATATGGCATATTTTTTCTGGCAACTGTGCTTCAGTGGCTGCAACCAAAAAAACTGGGCAAACAATGTCTACAAGGTCAACGTATGGCGAAAAATGACTATTTTCAGCATTTATATGGCATATTTTTTCTGGCAACTGTGCTTCAGTGGCTGCGACCAAAAAAACTGGGCAAACAATGCCTACAAGGTCAACGTATGGCAAAAAATGACTATTTTCAGCATTTATATGGCATATTTTTTCTGGCAACTGTGCTTCAGTGGCTGCAACCAAAAAAACTGGGCAAACAATGTCTACAAGGTCAACGTATGGCGAAAAATGACTATTTTCAGCATTTATATGGCATATTTTTTCTGGCAACTGTGCTTCAGTGGCTGCGTCCAAAAAAACTGGGCAAACAATGCCTACAAGGTCAACGTATGGCAGTTGTTTAAAGAGAACAGTAGATTACTAGCCAGCAAAGCTACCTAAGCTAAAATGTCCCTCAAATCCCTGCAGACTTCTGTCCCTCCAATACAGAGCAGTATCAAGCAGATTACTAGCCAGCAAACTTACTATCATCTGTCCCTGAAATCACTAACAGCTCTCCCCCTACACTATCTCTTCCAAGCACACACAGGCAGATTTTTCAGATACATTTTTGCCCTTGATCCCCCTCTGGCATGCCACTGTCCAGGTCGTTGCACCCTTTAAACAACTTTAAAATCATTTTTCTGGCCAGAAAT
Source organism: Xenopus laevis (assembly GCF_017654675.1). Taxonomy (NCBI): domain Eukaryota; kingdom Metazoa; phylum Chordata; class Amphibia; order Anura; family Pipidae; genus Xenopus; species Xenopus laevis. The sequence continues at coordinate 122,534,194 of NC_054376.1, forward strand.
GTCTTTTTTAGATGTTAAAGTTCGCCTTCCCATTGAAGTCTATGGGGTTCGCGAACCGTTCGCGAACCGCTCGCATTTTTGCGCAAGTTCGCGAATATGTTCGCGAACTTTTTTTCCGACGTTCGCTACATCCCTAATGACAGGTCCTATACCTGTTCTCCATTCACCTGTTCCAGCCCCCAGCACCACAATGGGATCCAAATATGCATTGGAGAATGCTTAACGCTGCAATGCAATGCCTTCTAGTGCTTCTACGAGCCACTACAATGTGGAAACACAAAGGGTACAAGGAATCTGGTGAACTTTTTGTGGCCCCGCATGAACTGTGTATCTGTCCAGCTCCATTAAAATGATGTGCCTACAATCTATTCACTGTTATGCTTTTATGCCATGAGTTCCTTGTCTGTGGCTACTCGAAAATTGTTGGGACCCTGTTTTCTTGGACAAATACCCTACTGCTTCTTTAAGGCAGAGCTGAAACCAGTGCTACATTTAACACTAGTGTATGTGTGTGTGTGAATGTGACCTTATACTGGAAGCTCTGCTGGGGTAGGGACTGATGAATGATGTATAATCTCTGGAAGGAGCCATGGAATATGTTGGTGCTATAATGATAATAAGCTTGTGATTATCATCAGTAGGGCCTACAGTATATTCCATGCACACAGCAGGGAAGTATAAACTGGTACAAGCAGGGTTTGTGTTTGTCATTTAGTCACAGTAGGGGAGAGTGTAGGGCTGTCGTTCTTGTGCCACGAGAGAAGCTTTTATATGTACGTCTTCCTTTCCTGCCATGTGACTGGTCAGGGACACACGGCCCAGTGTTTATCAAGAGGGCAGGTCAAGCATCACTCCACTGAGAACTCATCAGTTGTAGATTCAAATAATATCCTTTATGAATAGGCACAGGGCTAAAGGCGCAGGCAGAAGAGAGTGTTGTAGTTCTACACCCATGCACATACCCTGCAAAGAGTAACAATGAATTAGGAATTGATTATTCTCTTTCTAGATTTTATACATATTATATCCACTATTTTAGGATTCAGCAGACCTTGAATCTTTTGTGAAAGATTCAGCCAAATACCGAACTGAATCCTAATCTTAATTTGCATATTCTAATTAGGGAAATGAGGGACACAGAGCACAATAAAAACATTTTTGACATTCATATGATTTGTTGGATTCGGGTACGGTTAGGCCAGACACTTGGATTCGGCCAAATTCTGTTGAAAAAGGCCGAACTGTGACCTAATCCCAAACCAGACCCTGATTTGGTGCATCCCTAATATATAATAATATATTGCATGATATAAACAATACAAATACGATCTCAGTGAAAGCACACTTATACAAAGGAGTGAGAGCAGAAATACCGGCTGTCAGTGGTCAAGTTATTCGTGTCTGTCACTACAGACGACCCAGAGCCAAGTGAACATTATTACTCAATTTAATGGGTTTAGTCTATTGTCCACCTCCCATTGAGTGAAAAGGCTGTGTTGGACTGGGATGCCAGGGATCCACCAAAAAATCCTAGGCTGAGGGCCCACTTTCAGGGGCGCTCCACCAATGAGGCAAGTTGAGCCACTCGCCTCAGGCAGCAGCGCCCCCCCTGGTTGCCACGGAAATTTGGTGCTCTCTGCACTAGCCCCGACCCTCTCCGGCGCTGAAAAGGTGAGCGCCGTGAGGAGGGGTGGGGGTGGCATAAAGGCAAGGGTCGGCGCTGCCCACTTTCCAACCTGTTATACCCCCTCTCCTCACTCAACCTCTTTATTCTCCTAGACTCTTTTCTCTACATACTATTCTCTATCCTTCCATTATTAATCCTCTTTGTTGTCATAAAGAAATAGGGAATGACCATGATATAGGCTAAAAGGGTAGAAGCAAGAGCCCCACTGACACCTGGGCCCACCGGTAGTGTTTCTGGTATCCCAGTGGGCCAGTCCAACACTGCGAGAAGGTCCTTGTCAAACACAACACAAGAAATCACCTAGAAAGCCAGAACCCTTAGGCAGTGGTTCCCAAACTGTTGGACTGGAACCTTTAGGTTTCTAAAAGCATTGGCTTGGAGGGCCGAGATAAGTGGCAATTTGCTTTCTGAGTATGGAAGAACAACAGGAAATATTGATACCAATTTTAAATTTGCAATTCGACTGGCTAAGCTGGTTAAATTCCATCCCGATGGCAACCCTAAGTTCTAGATAGAGCTGGTTGAAGGTCAGTTACTGTAAGGTTTGGAGATGCCCATTTGTTTAACGTAGTAGATTTCTCTCTGGCAGAGAAGCAGATCCATCAATATTTTAAAATATTCATAACCTTTTTTGTTAGCAATAGAGACCCTGGCAAATGTTGAGCCTCAACGCAAAATATCTGAATACCACTGCCCTAAAAATGCGCTGTTTAACTCTTCCACAAGCTAGAAATGTAAAAAGAGGGAATCAGAAAAGCAAAACTACCCCAGCATGGTGTTAATATAATAATATTGCATAGTTTGCATGAGGTTAGGGATGAAACACAATTTTCCACTGAGGTTTCCCAATCAATTGTCTTTGCTCATATGTACTGGGGAGCAAGTGACCCCCCCCCCAAAAAATCTGGCTTCTACCCACCACCAATGTCAAAGCCCATCCCCACTTGACATAAACACATCACTATGACCCTACCCCAATATGTCACTGCTAACAATTCCCGCTGCAGACCACCCAAACCATGTAGAACAGTGATCCCCAACCAGTGTCTCTCAAGCAACATGTTTCTCACTGACCCCTTGAATGTTGCTCCCAGTGGTCTCAAAGCAGGTGCAGGTGCTAACTTCATAGCCTATGATTAAGGGATTTCTTTTCCGAAACGCATAAGGCCATGTGGATCCATCTCCTGTTGGAATAAATTTTCTTTATTCATTTTTATCCGAAGTGCCGCCTATCTGTTTTTTGTTACTGCCAAACAGAGTCTCCTGTAGGCTGCAGTCCACATAGGGACTACTAAATAGTCAACCACAGCCCTTATTTGGCATTCCCAAGGACTTTTTTCATGCTTGTTTTGCTCCCCAACTCTTTTTACATTTGAATGTGACTCACAGGTGAAAAAAAGTTGGGGATCTCCAATGTGGAGTATGAGAGGACATCACTTTCAACTTACATATAGAGTTCATTAGATCAACCTACACTTATGTTCATAGGCCCTTGTTCCTGGGGAGATGTAGGTTGAGGAAGGGGATGAGGGTGAAGAGCAGGTGCAGAAATGTAATGCCCTATGGAGAAGAGCCCCTGATGGTCACCAATGCCATTTTTGCATGACTGGTACATGAGCCAAACTAGGGAGATGCAGGTAGAGGAGGTAAGTGCCTATCCCTCCTCTTTTGCACCATAGACATGTACCTCTTCTGTTTACTCCTACTTTCAGCACTGCCAGGAGGGCACATTCACATAGCCTGACGCAGTATGTCCGGTAACAAGAACAACCGCCATGTTTTTTTCCCGCAATGCACCATTTTTTCTCATTTCGGGTGCAATGTAGTTGAATTGGAAACAATCCAGCATAGCAACATCCAATTCATCAAAATGGACACAACCGCATCATCAACAATTGGAAACTGTAGCGCTAAATATGAGCAAAATCTGTCTGCCATCATTTAAAGGCACATTTATTAAAAGATCAAATTTCGAATTCATGTCAGTTTAAAAAAACTCACATGAATTCGATTTTACTCAAAATTCCATTATTCGATTATTTATTAAAAAATCGAATCTAATGTAAAACTCATACACACACCCAGTAAAAACACTCCATCAGTGGCACTCGTGGGAGTTATATAATACAAATTCAGTAGACATTTAAAAAGAATATATAGTAGTTCCAGGGCGCATTTTGTCAGATTCACAGGTTTTGCATTTTCCTTTGAAATAAGTCACAAGTACAAGACACAGAAAGAAGGGCTGATTCATGTACATCATAGTGGTAAAATGTGTGAAAAAATGATAATACATTAAGAACTTTTGCCAAGTACAGGAAATTACATTAAACCGACAAAGCCATAAAACTGATGAAAATGTTTAGCGTTATGAAGTTACAATTGCATTTAAAAAGGCTCAACATTGAACAGTATTCTGGTTCTGGTTCTGCTCACTTTGGCGTTGGCTTTGAAGGTGCAACAGTTGTGGGCATCCAATGATGATTATGTGATCCAGTTTGAGGAGATCTGCACAGTCATTTGCAACATAAACCCCCCCCCCCCGGCCCCTATGACTGCTAGGGTATTTTTCAACCTTTCATTTCTGTTAGTTGTGAAACGAATCAGGGCTGAGCAGCTTGCGGCCGCCATCTTGTTTTGTCTACGACATCATAGCTGTCACCAACTTGGTTATACACATCCATGCCGGTGATGTTTGCATCATTCTGTGTATTTGTCATTACAGGACGAAATTTGGGAGAGCCATAGGTTTATTTCCAGTGCACCCTTTCAGGTGAACATCGGTAATTTTTTGGTGATTTTCCTTGTGAAGAGGAGCAAATCCACAGGGGGTGCAGAATTGGCAACCACACCCTGACCGTTGCACCTTAAGGGGGATATAAAGAATGAGATAATTGATGCCAGAAATAATAAAACCTATAGAATGGCAGAGACACCCTAAGGGCAGAAACACACGGTCAGATTCGGGGAGATTAGTCGCCCGGCGACAAATCTCCTCTTCTTCAGAGCGACTAATATCCCTGAACTGCCTCCAGCTGGCTAGAATGAAAATTGCTGGCGGGATGGCACTCGGAGCGCTTCATTTTCCGAAGTCGTCCGAAGTTGCCTCACGAGGAAACTTTGGGTGACTTTAGAAAACAAAGCGATCCGCGTGCCACCCCACCGGCGATTTAGATTCTAGCCTGCGGGAAGGCAGGGAAAGGCAGTTCGGGGAGATTAGTCGACCCAAAGAAGAGGTGATTTGACACCGGCCAACTAATCTCCCCGAATCTTACTGTGTGTCTCTGCCCTAAATGTAGAGGTCCATGGCTCCGTCATGGCTCTGACCATCATAAAGTGATCACTATTGGGGCCTATGGTATAAAGGGGGGTCCCCAAACATTTTATCCACACAATATTAGAGTTCTCTACGTGTTAACCATGTACATTTCCAGGTGTCAGGTGCTAAACAGCCTATAAGATCACCTGTTCAGGGTCAGAACAAATCACAGGAAAGTCCAAAATTGCTGTAGGACACTGATCCGTTTTTGTGAGTATAGAGAATCCCAATTAGGGGCGCACCAAATCTCGAATCCTTAGTGAAAGATTTGGCCAAATACTGGACTGAATCTGAACCCTAAAATACATATGCAAATAAGGGGCAAGAAGGGCGAAAGATCATTTTTTTTCTCCCTTGTTTGAGTGATGAAAAATCGTGGGAGTTTAAAGGGATTCTGTCATGATTTTTATGATGTTGTTTTTATCCCTAAATTACACTACAAATAATTCACACTACCATGTAAAATTTTAATCCTAACCCAACAAGTGTATTTTTTTTAGTTGTAATGTTGGTGTGTAGGTGCATCTCAGGTCATTTGTACTTTCAGAAAGAGCCAGCACTTTAGGATGGAACTGCTTTCTGGCAGGCTCAGAGTCGGACTTTCGGGCCCCCCGTGCGCATGCATGAACGATGGCTTGCCCCCCAAATGCCGGGACGCACCACACATGCGCCAACGCCAGTAGATGTCGAGCATACGCTCAGCAGCTTAGTGTCTGGGCCAGTGCCCACCCGGTTTTTTTCCCAGTGTCCCGCCAGCCCAGTCCGATGCTGGGCAGGCTGTTGTTTCTCTTACTCAATGTTACTGGAGGAGTCGCAGAGGGACGTGGATTTTTACTATTGAGTGCTGTTCTTATAGTATCTACCAGGGAATCTGATTACCTTCCCATTGTTCTGCTAATGGACTGCTGGGGGGGAAGGGAGGGGGTGATATCCAGTGGTGTAACTAGATATCACTGGGCTCCACAGCAAATTATTTTTGAGGCCTCCAAAATGTCTAGAAGTTAACCTGTTTTACCAATATTTATTGAAATTAAATATGAATTAGAGTCTTGTGGGGCCCCTATACTGCCTGGGCCCCCTGCAGTCGCAGAGTTTGCTTCCTTTGTAGTTACACCTCTTGTTATATCACTCCAACTTGCAGTACAGCAGTAAAGAGTGAATGAAGTTTATCAGAGCACATGACTGGGGGCACTTGGGAAACTGACTTTCAGTGCAGAAGTCTGCTGGAGCAGCACTATTAACTGTTTTGAAAAACAAATGATATGGCAGTGGATTAGGCCAAATCTGAATCCTACTGAAAAAGGCTGATTCCTGGCAGAATACCAAACTGAATCCTGGATTCAGTGCATCCCTAATCCCAATAGCAAACTTTGCCCCTGGGCCTGTGAACATCTATGTCCCTGGTATGATGGCATGTAAGGCAAGTAGATAATTTTAAAAAATGGAAGCATTTAGCATTTAACTGTAGATTGGATTTTACAGAGTCTATTCAGAGTATTAATCTCCCCTATAAATAAAGCCTATAATCAGGCCATGCATGTAACATCAGTGGTGCAGTTCATACACTTCCGAAAACTCAGGCCAAACTGTACGATTGCCGGCCCCATTGTGGTTCATAGAGCGCTATCTGAATGAACCAACTCGAGAGTGATTGAACCACTATTTTGCTACAGACAGACCTCACTATATTGTGTAAACCTGCCACAGGATAGAATTGAATCAGTGCAAGCAACCCACACGTACAAGTGGTTGCAACTCATACAAAGTAACCAGATGAATGATATAGAGAATTTAATATTCTTCCATTTATTTGCTCATTTAGTTCAAATAGCACCAAAGGCTTCCAGTCATTCGAAGAGCAAACCCAGGGATGGTTTTAAGCTAGAAATGCGTGTTATTTTTTTGCTGACCAAAGAGGCAATCTTTTTTAAATTGGAACCCATTACTTCCCTTTTTAGAGGAAAAAAAAAAAGCAAATTTGAAAAGAAAGACGCCGTGAATAAAACAAAGACTTCCTTTCTCTCTCCCATGATCAAAAGCAGAAATAGATACTGGAAGTAGTTCTGGGAATATTGTCACAAGCCTAAGATCTGTTTTAGGAGAACAATGCATATCTGTGCCATTAACCAAGTCCAGCTTGATTCCTAATTAGATTTCGGACCCTGGTGGATGATCATATTATGGGTAATTTAGACCATTAGCTTAAAGTGATACTGACATGTTCCAGGTATTTACAGGAATGTATCAGTATCACTTTAAAAACCTTCTTGTCCGTATTCTTATTTAACTCTTTCACTCCTAGCTCCAACTATTGATTACTATTAATTAGCGAGCCAGTGTGAGCCCAATTATTATAGGTCAATGTGGTTTCTTTCCCAGGACTCTGTTTTGCATACATACAGTATAAATACAAGGTCTACTCACTCTAAATTTGCTGCTACCAGCAGACTCCATCTCTTCTCCCTTTATTGCTGTAGGGGTGGTGTTGGGCTTAAAGGGCATAACCAAGGTAAGGTTGCCATCTGTCCTGATTTGCCCAGGTGAAAAGTTCCTGTCCAGATTTCCAAATTACGAAATCTGGACAGGACATTAAAGTGAATGACATGACGATCAGCTGATCGCCACGTCATCAGTCCTGTCCCTGACATCACCCCCCCCCCACATCACTGCCCCCTATATCACTGGCCCGCCCCCTGCCCGTTTTTGCCAAAAAAAGGTGCCAACCCTAGAGTATGTGGCCTACAATAATTAAGTCATGAGCAGTTGCCGAACTACCGGGGTGCAGGGGGTGCAATCACAGCAGGGGCCACACCCCTAAGGCTCGCTAGAATGGAATCCGCAGCAAGGATCTCTTCCAGAGGGGGGTGGAGGGCCTGGCTCCATGACCTGCACCCGGGTCCCACACCCTGTAGTTATGTTACTGGTCATGACCCGCAACTTAAAGCAATATAAGCACTATTTTGTACACGTCGTGGGTTTTCTTCGAATTTGTCTGGGTGTGGGCCTGAAAATATGCCTCCTGGGCTGGGCACAGAATCAATAAACTTGAGAACAAGTCTATTGGGTATTGGCACATCCCAAGCCCAAATTGCTGCCTTCAATCATTAGCATATAACCAGTCAGGCACAAACAGTAGGGTATTAAGTGCTGCTATTGTTAATGGCTGGGCTGCTGACATTCAAGTGTTAAGATTGGACCAGATACCATGCTAGTGCTCCAGGGGGTAGGATCTAGTATTAAAGAGGTTGAGGGAGAGTTCTTTACTGATGCTAGGCCTAAGGGATGAATTTTCAGTGGGAAGGAGAGGAGTTTAAGAATATGGCAGTGGATGTTATTGGGGTGCAGAGAAGGAATATTTTGCATAAGGGACAGAGAAGGATATGTTGCAAAGGCAGGAACAGAACCAGGATGATTATAAATACTAAGGGGATAGAGAATTAGAGATTGAAAAGAATGGTCAGCTGTATCACAGGCAGAGGATAGATCCAGAAGGATTAGGCCTTGCAATCTGGAGAATATCTGTAATGCTACCCAAGGAGTGTGCAGGTAGAGAGTCACATTGTATAGAGTTGAGCAGATTGTGGGTATGAATAAACCAACTGGAAAAGCCATCAAAGTTAGTGTGAGAAGGATATTGAGAATTTAAAATGGTTGTTCACCTTTAAGTTAACTTTTCATATGACGTCAAGAGTGATATTCTGAAACAATTTACAACAGCGGCTCTCCAGTTTGCCATTTCAGTAGTCTGGTTGCTAGGGTTAAAAGTACCCTGGCAACCATGCACTGTTTTGAGCAAGAGACTGGAATATGAATAGGAGTGACCTGAATCGAAAATGAGTAATAAAAAAAAAGAAAAAATAGATTTGTAGCCTTACAGAGTATTTGTTTTTTAGATGGAGTCAGTGACCCTCATTTGAAAGCTGGAACGAATCAGAAGTAGAAGAAGGCAAATAATGAAAAAATCTATAAAATAATGATGACCAATTGAAAAGTTGCTTGGCCATTCTATTACATACTATACGTTAACTTAAAGGTTAACCACGTGTATAATGGGACTGGTACTGGTAGAACAATTAAAGGAGGTTGGAGCTTTAAGAAGGCTTTCATTGGTTGGGAAGAAAGTGATGTGAGAGCAGACAATATGTTCCAGGGGTTTAGAAGAGAGAAGCAGAAGGGAAATGGGAAGGATCCAGCGTGCGTATCTGAGTTACAGAAGCCAGAGAGTAAATAAAAATATATGTCAGGGCTTGAGAAGGACAGGGGCCAATGCTGAAATAATAATGAGGACACAGGATAAAGGAATAAAAAAAAAGTTGTAAGTGGAGACGGCAGAAGATTGGAAACCTCAGTCACAGGATCAAAAGAATCAGAGGAGAAGAGAGGCAACTTAGGGAGATCACTGTCTGTAAGGATTGGGATCTGTTTGTACATGGAATTAACTTAGCAAAGTCCTGCAGAGAGAGTGTCGATTTGCACCAAGTCATGGGGATGTGCCGAGGAAGGTGGACCACAGAGAGTGGCATCGATTTCTTCTCTTATATATATACAGCAGGAGGTGCCAAGATACTAGATGTTAACTGTGGGCTGAATTTGGTTGTTAATAATATTTCTATATTGTTACTAATATTTCTATATTATTAAACATTTTACATTTTCAGAACTTATCCTAATCTTCAGGATTCTTGTTGCTTTAACTCTACTTCCTTTTTCTATCCATGATCTCATTTGCTATAAATGTTAGAAATTCATCTTCTCTTTCCCACTAACTGACACTTGTGATGTGGAGTTTGTATAAAGACTTCTCCCTGCTCATGCCCCACCGTCAGGAGGTGAAACCGGTCACTTATACTTGATCAGTAACATGAGTGAGTTGCAACTTGAGTTGCCCATAGAACATACAATACTGCTAATTCCATACAAGATCCCTGGGAGCAGCAGCTCAGTACAGGAAGAATGTAGGTTGTGATTATAATGGGGCAAGATGGAGACAGCAGGGTAGGAGGGAGTTTGATAGTACAGGTATGGGGCATTGTAAGAGATGTTGGAATGTTGGAGATGTTGGAAAGGATGATGGGTTTTGTGTATTTTCACCACACCAATGGTAAACTGGTGAAACAGTTGAACTCCAAGGAAAACTGGGATAAATGTATTATCATCAAGGACTCCAAGGTCCTTTTCCAAGGATTTGCCTAGTGCATGTAAGGAGCACTCACGGTGCTCGTCACTCTGTCTGCGTCTTCCGCAAGATGGCTGTGCCCAGGGGAGCCATGTGGGACATTGGGCGGCAGTGCATCAAAACAGACAGGTGTCATGACGCATCAAAACTTGCGCATTAACGTGCAGCGCCAATGAGTGATACGTGACATCATCACGCACGTTTTGGCCATTATAAGGACGCCAGAGGCCTACAGACATTGCCTGATAATAGGTTCTACTTTGTGTGTTCCTGGGTGCATTATATTGATTATTCTACTGATTATGATCCTGACCTTGGCCTGTGATATCGTCTAGTGAACCCTTGCTGCCTGAACTGACCCTTTTGCCTGGACTTGACTTCATTATTCTCTTTAACCCTTGGATAACACAAACTGTGTTTGGTGCAAACTGCTTCCTCCTTGGTCCGTAACTCCACCCTTAACCTTGCAGTCCCATTAAGGGTATAAATGGATATTTTTACATCCCAGGTGCATGACTTTACATTTATCAACATTGAATCTCATTTGCCACTTAGCTGCCCAGATTGCCAGTTTGTCAAGACCCTGTTGCAAAGATGCAGTTTCGTTGAATATTTTGTCGCAAAAAAACCTTTGCGATTGAGAAATTTCATTACATACACTGCGAATGTTTGCAACAGCCATATAGCCACAAACTATGCGAGGAAATCATTAAGTTCTGTAAATGGTCAAAAAAGACACAAAAATGGTCGCTAACGTTTGTAAAGGTGTCTGCGAACGTTTTTGGGGCTAACATCACATATTACATTACCCCATAAGTGTCCTATTAAAGAATCTTACCAAACTGGAATATATATATCAGTATATATCAGTAAATGTGGTGAAGGTCTGTGTGCTGCCTCAGAGATCACCTGACCAGAAATACTGTAGCTCTAACTGTAACAGGAAGACATCACCTGACCAGAAATACTGCAGCTCTAACTGTAACAGGAAGAGATCACCTGACCAGAAATACTGCAGCTCTAACTGTAACAGTAAGAGATCGCCTTACCAGAAATACTGCAGCTCTAACTGTAACAGGAAGACATCACCTGACCAGAAATACTGCAGCTCTAACTGTAACAGGAAGACATCACCTGACCAGAAATACTGCAGCTCTAACTGTAACAGGAAGACATCACCTTACCAGAAATACTGCAGCTCTAACTGTAACAGGAAGACATCACCTGACCAGAAATACTGCAGCTCTAACTGTTACAGGAAGAGATCACCGGACCAGAAATACTGCAGCTCTAACTGTAACAGGAAGAGGTCACCTGACCAGAAATACTGCAGCTCTAACTGTAACAGGAAGAGATCACCTGACCAGAAATACTGCAGCTCTAACTGTAACAGGAAGACATCACCTGACCAGAAATACTGCAGCTCTAACTGTAACAGGAAGAAGTGTGGGGGGGTGTCATTCATTGGCTCATGTGACCTAACATGGATGTGCGCCCCTGGTTTGTTTGTGTGCACCGTGTATAGCCAATGATCTCAGGGGGCGGCCCTTAGTACTTAAAATGGCAATTTTATACTTAAGATTACAGAATGGCACATATTACTAAAAAAGTGTATTTTTATGAATATCATTTATTTAGATGAATCAGGGTTTTACGTATGAGCTGTTTTATGCAGTATATATATTTTTTACAAAGCCCTATAGTGTTCTGGGGATATAGATTTCCTTTAAGACATATATCTAGTAATGATTCTTGTAATAGCTTCCTCTAACCCTACGGAAATGTAATTTCTTTAATAATTCTTATCTCTTACGTTAACCAGAGCAAAGTGTTAGTTCCTGTGTAATGTTCAACTAAGTGCCTATGGTTACAGGTCTACGTCTTAACACCTTAACCTCACTGTGTCTCACAAACTAAATTCTGCTGCTAACATAATATGGCTGAATGGTATCGGTAGAGATAAAACAAGCAGCCTATATTTGCAGTCTGCATATAAGGGCAAAAATTCGAAATACGAAACATAGCGGTGGGTCCAACCCGTAATGTTCTTAATGATGTAATAACACTGCTTCCATCAAACCGCAATTGTGATATCACCCAAGTTTGATAAGTACTGTATATACGATAATAAGGCACAAATGGCCATAACATCACTAGCTAAGTCAATATAAATCAGTGGTTTCCAAACTGTGGGCTGACAAAAGTGGATGGTAGCAGCAGTCTGCTTTAGGCCTATTGGTCCCCATGGCTTGGGGATCCTGCACCAGGACAGTAGCAGGGATAAAAACATAATAGTGCCCAGCCCAAATCCAACCCTGATTGGCCCAGCCTGAATCCAACTCTGGATTGGCCCAGCCAACCCCAAACCCAATGGTCCACTTATACTTGGATGTCTCCATCAGTTAGAGAACTTTCATGGGCTGGGCAGCTGGAGAGTCCTCCTCACACCAAAGTTTGTTCAAGGGTGATGTACATTAGGTGAAAAATAATAAATGCTGGCACACAAAGCGATTCAAACTGGGGTACAACCCCTGGTAAGTTTATTGCGTCACAATAATGTACCAGGGGTTGTACCCCGGTTTGAATCGCTTCGTGTGCCAGCCTTTATTATTTTTCACATAGAGATTGGGTGGGCCGTCTCCCTTATGAGCTGTGCACCGAGTGGAACTACTTTGGAAAGGGCCTGAGAGTGCACGTGATCTTGTACAGAGTGATGTACATTAGGCCCATAGGACTAATGGGGGCCCAATAAAATTTTAGAAGATAGTGGTGACTGACTGTCTAAAGGTCTTCATGATGGACAGAAGATGGATAGAGGGTTGTCGTCTTGGTGGGAACGCGCCGACTGCTGTTGGGGAGTCAATCAGATTTAAGAGCAGGGGAAATGATAAAGGTAAGGTAAACGTTATCTGTAGACTCATATAAAGCCGGAGTCTTTAAGTCACCAGGTTTCTTTAAATGCTAACTGTAATTACTAATCTGTACTACATATGACATTCCCTGGTGTTCATAATTTGGGGGCTTCTCATTTTCTGATATTACAGTCTCTCTTTCTCTGGTACCTTTGTTTCTCATTGTACTGTACCACCGGATCTTGTTCTGTAGCACCACTGGGTTTTCACCCCCCACCGGTAAACACCCCACTCCACCCCATTCTGGTAAACAAGCATCTTATCTCTTGTGCCACTGGGCACAGAGAGCTCTTTGGACAGTGTAGTACAATTCTCATCTGAAGCAAATTCTCCTGGGTCAGTAAGAAGTGTTGGATTCATGGTCTCCAGAGCCACCAACATTTTACTCTTATCACTGGGCCCTAGGCTCTCATTCACTACACAACAGGTTTTTTGGACTGGACAAGACTGTTGAGATTATAGTGCTTCGTTCTACTTGTTTACTATTACCATATTGAACCCTGAAAACTCTGCCTCTGCACCACTTTTGCATTTTGATCTAGTTACAAAGTCACCATATATAAACATTTACATGCTAGATCAGTATTGAGCTGGTTCTTTACATGCAAGCTTCACGCCAGCCTATAAAGAAGTGTAGCCTTTGGTCTTCAGCAGCAGGTAATCTGAGTTACTGAAAGGCTCGGTCTATATATCTTGTCTTGACATTTTACCAACAATTCATGGAGTATCACCTTTGAGCAAGTGAAAACCACCATTCCCACAAACCAATCAGTCAACCCAACAGTTTCTCCGAGGTGTTTCACCTCCTCTTTTTCTTTCATTCAATTGAACTGAATACATAACTCAATATTTCCACCAGTATTTCTTCTCCATTTACCAAATGGGTGGTTGCAACCTTCTGGCCTTCTTCTAGAGCTGAGATTACAGTTGCTATAATATGGTCCATTCACCCCACAATCGGTTCTTCTTTCGGCTCTTAACTTCTTCTGGCCTCCAATGGCTATTTCTAACTATCGTCACTTATATAGTAATTAATGTTGCTCCAACTAAATCCCCTATAGCCCATGAACTTTATATTTGTTTTTGAAGTATTTTTATTCAATTGTACTACCATGTTTGAAATTATACAATGCTGATGAGTTCCCCTTCTTGCATATAAACAAAGCTGGTGGTTTGCACTTTGAGGGACAACAGTTGCCTTCTTGGAATGGAGGAGAACAGAAGTCTATCTACATATATGAATTATATTTATGACTTTCAGTCTTATTTTCTAGGGGGCAGATTTACTAAACGGTGAAGTGGCTAACGCTAGTGACTTTTCACCAGAAATCACATCCACAGTGACATCGCCAATTCACTAACAGGCGCAGGCGTCAGTTCGCTAGAGAAAGAGACAGTCGCTAGCGTTTGCACTTTACGCTCTAGTGAATGGACGATACTCTGTAAATTCAGATTTGACATCACCACCTCAGACCAGGTGAAGTGCTAAAAAGAATCTAGATCTTCCTCAATCTTCTGTCACTGTCGCTGAAAAATGCATTAAAATTAAGAAAACGCTGGCGACTTTTTCTTTTTTTCAAGTGGAATTGGCTGCAAAAGTCCTAACAAACTTTTTTTTGGGTAAGCGGTTTTCTCCAGAGATTTCATAACATATGGAACATTGATTGTACAGTGGTCTCATCTGTAGGGAATTATATTAACTCTCTTGTCTTTATTAAGGTTCCCTGGACATGTGTTATAAAAAGTGGTAACTTCAACCATTTGCACCAACATTTATAATAAAGTCCATATAACTTCAAATTACCCCCTAAATGCTAATTGACCGAATCGCAAGATCACTAGCAAATTTTCCCTAGGCAAAAAGAAACAATAGTGCATCTTGTCTATGAAATACTCGCACTGCGGAAGTAACTTTAGCGAAAAGTCGCCATCGTTCGGCGCCCAGGGCACAACTTCGTATATTAGTGAATTAGCATAGTGGTAGCGAATTTGTGCCTGGCGAAGTGGTGCGATATGTGTGCAAAGCTGACGCTGGAGACATTTACCCTTTAGTTAATCTGCCCCTATATCTTAGTCTTAGTTTCTTTTGGGAGATGTGATATTCTTAGCTGTCTCCTGCAATTTAATGAAAGTGTCCAGACAGTAAGGGTGGTCAAGTAACCAGAAATAATTTGACCCAATGGATTTTTGAGATTTATAGGCTAAAACTAGAGGTGAATCAAGGGTCTCTTCTATTACAGTAGCAACAGTTCCAAGTCAGCTGGGTATAGTGAGAAGCTAAATAGCAATAGAGACCTACTTTCAATGGTCCAACTCATCAGGTCACCATGTGGCACAGGACACGTTGCCCGGTGTAGATTGTAGTATCGGTTTCCCCGCATGAAGAGTTAATTAAAGCAACAAATACACTTCTTTGCTTCTTGTGGGATCAGTCTCCGGTGACCTGCTTTCTTGACCTGTTTTGGGGAGAGACATGTGGTGAAAATTGAGTCTGCTTCCGGCTATAAAAATTCACAGCCACAAAGCTCAAAGGAGATTGGAAACTCTTCTGGGAGGAAAAGGGTAGGTTTACCAGACATCTGGAAATGGTTGGTTTTTACACTCACAGGGTCTAATTCTGGACTAAGAAAAGTCTAGAGAAATAAACTTTACTCATGCATCGATTTCACTGAAAGAACAGCAAGATAAGCTACAAGGAGAAGTAATACTGCATGAAATAAACAACAAATTAACAGAAAGGTCTTTCTGCAAACGAAATTAGACATTATTGTGAGACACAAAGGGAATATTTATAATTAGCAATAATGGGGCTGTATGCAAAGTTAAAAGGTTCCATGAAGCAACAGGAGGAATTATAGGAAGAGAGTATATGAGGCAATAAGAGTTTTCATTTAAATGCATTATATGTGATACATTACAATTGCCAATTGTTAATTAATTAATTTGTCATCATTTTAATGTTGTTATAGGGAGAGGTCAGTGGCATAACTATAGAGGAAGCAGACCCTGCAGTTGTAGGCAGGGTCGGACTGGGGGACCTGGGGCCCACCGGGGCTGCTGTTCAGGGCCCCTCACTGGCCATACCACCTCCCCGCCTCTTGTGCTCAGGCGCCCTATATCTTTCGGACATTTGGGGCAGGAAGAAGAGGCAAATCGAACGATTGAAAAACCTAAGCCACTCTCTCTTACCGGTGAGGAAGGGGGACACAAATTGGTGGGAGTGGGCGGAGTCATGACGGGACATGGGCAGGTGGAGGTGGGATGTGGGTGGGGCGGAAGCTGGATGGGAAATGGGCACAGGCCCCTCTGAAGATTTTTTTGCAGGGGGGCCCGGCTAACTCAGAGAGGTTATCAACAAGAGAAGTTATAAAGAAGAATATAAGGAATTATAGGGAAGGTTATATGGAGCAATAGGAGGAGTTATAGGGAGGGGTTATATGGAGCAATAGGAGGAGTTATATGGAGGGTTATATGGAGCAATAGGAGGAGTTATAGGGAGGGTTATATGGAGCAATAGGAGGAGTTATAGGGAGGGTTATATGGAGCAATAGGAGGAGTTATAGGGAGGGTTATATGGAGCAATAGGAGGAGTTATAGGGAGGGTTATATGGAGCAATAGGAGGAGTTATAGGGAGGGTTATATGGAGCAATAGGAGGAGTTATAGGGAGGGGTTATATGGAGCAATAGGAGGAGTTATAGTGAGGGTTTTATGGAGCAATAGGAGGAGTTATAGGGAGGGGTTATATGGAGCAATAGGAGGAGTTATAGGGAGGGTTATATGGAGCAATAGGAGGAGTTATAGGGAGATTTATATAGAGCAATAGGAGGAGTTATTTTTTTCAGCGCAGCAGATTTTTCGCTGGTGAATTTTTGCAACAGTTTCATGAATTTATTTGTTGGCGGGGAAATGTTAAAATTCGCACCTGGCGAATTTAGTTGTCCATCACTAGTAGTTATAGGGCAGGTTATATAAAACAATAGGAGAAGTTATTGGGAGGGTTATATACAGAATATTCCAGCAGAACTCTGAAGTGGAAAATCACTAGTGACCAGTAATGATTTATTAGCTGATGTAGATTGTACCATGGGCCTTAGAGCTAAAGATTCTCTTGTTCTAATCTGCCTTTATACGGGAAATCATCTAAAAGGGTGGAGCTTTTCTCACCTGGGCATGGAATAGATATAAGAAGCCTGTGTGTGTGTATATATATATATATATATATATATATATATTGTAGTTATGCCTCTCCATGCTGCTTTACTGCCAGAGTGTCTGTGTGACTCCAGGAATGCATTTTCCAGAAGGAAGGAATATATATTTCTTTTATGCTGATGGATTGATTGGGGGAAATCTGAAATATGGCAACAGGGGACAATGCTTTCATATTGCAATAAGGAAACTATTACACTGCAATAACGTGACTCGTGCATGATATACTGGGCTTGATAGCTTTGTTGTGATTTATGGGACAATGGCCCTGGTCAAGGCCTCAGTGAATGAATACGCACAGGGGACGTTAACTGGGGGTTATATAGTCACATGGGCACAGTTTGCTCTGGAGCCGAAACCCATAGCAAACATCTGATTGGTTATTAGGGCTTATTGGAATTTGATCCAAGACAAATCACATCTATTCATGGTTCTGCAGCATTGAGGTGTATTAGTTACACCCCTGGAATCCATGGAAACCCAGGTTTCATTTTTCAAGAGTGGAAGGTTAATGGCTGTGTTTAGACTGGGGGGTCCCCCCAATGCCAGCCTGCAACCCTCTTCTATCCATACCTCCCAACTGTCCTGTTTTTTGTAGGACAGTCCCGATTTTGACAGCTGTTACCGATATGTCCCGACTTTCCCTTTGATCCCCTGCACTGAACAGTCAGAAAAAAATACAAAGTTTCTAAAATGTAACTGGCTTTTGGCAGAGAGCCTAGAATATGTGGCAGCTGCACTTTGATACATTTGTTACAATTTGATATAAGCAAAGAAACAATTGTAACTATTTAAGATAAGTAGGTC
Source organism: Xenopus laevis (assembly GCF_017654675.1). Lineage (NCBI taxonomy): Eukaryota > Metazoa > Chordata > Amphibia > Anura > Pipidae > Xenopus > Xenopus laevis. Next base: position 122,552,306 of record NC_054376.1, read on the forward strand.
TATTGGGGAACCCGTGACTTGCAGCTTAAAGGGCAATTCACTTTTGTTAGCAAAACTGTAATAGCATATGAAACCTGACCCTAAGCGAGCTAGCACACGGGCAGTTTCTTCGTGAGGCAACTTCGGGCGACTTCGGAAATTGAAGTGCGGTGAGTGCATTGGCGCTGGCGTTTTGTCATTATAGCAGGCGGAAGGCATGGGGAAGGTAGTTCGGGAAGATTGTTGCCCCGCAGAAGAGGCGACTAAATCTCCCCGAATCTGCCCATGTGCTTAAACCCTAAGACCCTGACTCCAGATATGTTTGAACTTTCCATAACCTGGAAAATTTTGTAAAATGTTAATTAAGGGGTGTGGCCATAAAATGGAAATGGTCAAACATTTTCTTTTTGTCCCTCTTTCTATTTTCAAAATTTTGGGAGGTTTGCTCTATCCACCTCCCTCCCCACCCCCATGGAAATCATGGAGCACAGAGTGAGGGCAAGTGAGAATGGATCTGGGCCGCGGGGCCCACAGTCCGACCATGGTTAAAGGGGAACTGTATCTCCTGCACCCCTGCATTGGCTCCTCTGTGGGAAAAGCTCTAATTGAAGAAACTCATAAATCTGTGTCTTTTTGATATACAGAACTACTTAGGGAAACAGCGAAGAAGGAGAATCAGAGTAAATAAATCAAGCAGAGGGAAAACATTGTGTCACAGAGAAGTCACTTTTGTCTCACAAAATACATTAGTGCACAGTAAACACTCACTGATCGCTGCTCACAGACATATACGTCTATTATCTTCCGATAGAATTGCTTAATTTGAGTGATAAGGACCCTAGACTGTACATTAAGGCCAGAGACACACAGATGTGGGGAGATTAGTCGCCCATCGACAAATCTCTCTCTTCCTCAGGGCGACTAATCTCCCCGAATTGCCTCCTGCCAGCGGTTTAATTTCTGGCAATCTGTGCGATTTGTTTTCCGAAGTCGCCCGAATGGCCGCCTTTAGATTGTAAACTCCTCCGGGGCACGTAGAAACCCTATGAAGCTTTACAGCAGCCCTGTGGCCTCATTTTAACCTCATACCTTCAGATGCCCTTTAACAGTAATGGATGCACAAGTAAACAGTCTGTAATACAAAGGTAAACAGCAGCTGTACACAGTCACTGACTGATAACAAGGGTGAACAGTGATTGATGCACAGTAAACATTTATACTGTATTGTGAGGTTGGCTGATGCACAATAAACACTCATACATGGGGACAGGCTAATGGATGCAGATGGAGGGGTTTTCAAGACTACTGAAAGGCCATTGGTTCATGTCCAGAGGAAGCAGACCCTACGGCTGCAGGGGGACCCCCAGGAGATATAGGCGCCCCATGAGACTTTAATTTATATACAATTTCATTAAATACTGGTAACAGGTCAAACTCTAGACATTTTAGGGGTCTGAAAAATAATTTGCTAGGAGGCCCAGTAATATCTAGTTATGCCGCTGCTCATGTCCCATTGGTCAGCAGTAAAAGTATATAGTGCTACGCAATATGTTGGCGCTATATAAATACATGTTAATAATAATATATATATACAGGTATAGGATCCCTTATCCGGAAACCCGATATCCAGAAAGCTCTGAATTACAGAATGGCTGTCTCCCATAGACTCCATTTTATCCAAATAATCCAAACTTTTAAAAATGATTTCCTTTTTCTCTGTAATAATAAAACAGTAACTTGTACTTGATCCCAACTAAGATATAATTAACCCTTATTGGAAGCAAAACCAGCCTATTGGGTTTATTTAATGTTTAAATTAATTTCTAGTAGATTAAAGGCACGATGACCCAAATTACGGAAAGATCCATTATCCGGTAAACCCCTGTTCCCGAGCATTCTGGATAACAGGTCCCATACCTGTATATATATATATATATATATATATATATATATATATATATATATATATATATATATATATATATACAGTATGTACCAGCAGCATAAAAGACGGGCCTATATTTATGTAATAGCATGTAATGCCCAAATGGCTATGCCAGCCTCCTACTGTAGACCATCAAATGGCACTGTGACTTAAAGGTTACTGATACACACAGTATTAATTAGCACAGTGGCCCCAGCATTAGACGGTACAGTGACCCATTGCACGTAATATAGTAATGGGCAGTATAAAATGACATAACCTAAAATAGTACAGGTATGGGATCCATTATCCAGAAACCCGTTATCCAGAAAGTCCATCTCCCATAGACTCCATTTTCTCCAAATAATCCATATTTTTAAAAATGATTTCCTTTTTCTCTGTAATAATAAAACAGTAGGTTGTACTTGATCCCAATTAAGATATAATTAATCCTTATTGGAAGAACAACCAGCCTATTGGGTTTATTTAATGTTTACATGATTCTGTAGTAGACTTAAGGTATGAAGATCCAAATTGTAGAAAAATCCATCATCCGGAAAACCCCAGGTTCCGAGTTTTCTGGATAACAGATCCCATACCTGTATAGTGACTCCCAACATGTAGTGATACTGAAATGCTACTTACAGCCTTAAGGAGAACAGTGACTCTAAACCAGAGTCCTGCAGTGGGTCGAGTACTTGCAAAAAAGTAGGTAACCTGTGGGTTGCCAGTAAAACTTTTGGATGCAGGTTGTCAAAAGGATAGCTTGTTTATGTAAACTATAGTAGTACTTATCTGTTATCTACTGTGTATCCTGTGCTTGAATGGCTGCCCCCATGGCTACACAGCAGCTTGTTTATATAAACTATAGTAGTACTTATCTGTTATCTACTGTGTATCCTGTGCTTGAATGGCTGCCCCCATGGCTACACAGCAGCTTGTTTATATAAACTATAGTAGTACTTATCTGTTATCTACTGTGTATCCTGTGCTTGAATGGCTGCCCCCATGGCTACACAGCAGCTTGTTTATATAAACTATAGTAGTACTTATCTGTTATCTACTGTGTATCCTGTGCTTGAATGGCTGCCCCCATGGCTACACAGCAGCTTGTTTATATAAACTATAGTAGTACTTATCTGTTATCTACTGTGTATCCTGTGCTTGAATGGCTGCCCCCATGGCTACACAACAGCTTGTGTATATAAACTATAGTAGTACTTATCTGTTATCTACTGTGTATCCTGTGCTTGAATGGCTGCCCCCATGGCTACACAGCAGCTTGTTTATATAAACTATAGTAGTACTTATCTGTTATCTACTGTGTATCCTGTGCTTGAATGGCTGCCCCCTTGGCTACTTAGCATCTTGTTTATATAAACTATAGTAGTACTTATCTGTTATCTACTGTGTATCCTGTGCTTGAATGGCTGCCCCCATGGCTACACAGCAGCTTGTTTATATAAACTATAGTAGTACTTATCTGTTATCTACTGTGTATCCTGTGCTTGAATGGCTGCCCCCATAGCTACACAGCAGCTTGTTTATATAAACTATAGTAGTACTTATCTGTTATCTACTGTGTATCCTGTGCTTGAATGGCTGCCTCCATGGCTACACAGCAGCTTGTTTATATAAACTATAGTAGTACTTATCTGTTATCTACTGTGTATCCTGTGCTTGAATGGCTGCCCCCATAGCTACACAACAGCTTGTTTATATAAACTATAGTAGTACTTATCTGTTATCTACTGTGTATCCTGTGCTTCAATGGCTGCCTCCATGGCTACACAGCAGCTTGTTTATATAAACTATAGTAGTACTTATCTGTTATCTACTGTGTATCCTGTGCTTGAATGGCTGCCCCCATAGCTACACAACAGCTTGTTTATATAAACTATAGTAGAGTTTCTGAAGCAAACACACCAGTTTTACCAGTGCAGGGCAACACTACATTATATTGTCATTCATTGAAAGCACTATCATTTTTTGGTGATTACTGATCCTTTAAGGGTCAGGGCTAGGGTCGCCAACCGGTCTATGTGGTATAATAATAGCCAAGCTCAGGGCCAGTATTACAAATTTACCAGTGATGAAAGCAGTGGTGTAACTAGATATTACAGGGCCCCACGGCAAATTAATTCTAGGGCCCCTGCAATATCCAGAGGTTTTTCTTTTTTACCAATACATTTTGAAATTGCTCATTATTTAGGGCTTTATGGGGCTTCCTATACCTCCTGGGCCCCCCTGCAGGGTCTGCTTCCTCTATAATTACTCCTCAGTTACCCAAAACATAACAGACACCAAACCATAACTTATCCTACATAATAATAATACACTCAGTATTCCTCCGCCAGGTGACATTCAGTGGCAAAATCCTTGATATTGGCATTGCTGTGAGGGCTCCAAACATCCCTAGAACCTGCATTCTTCCATATTCTTCCATATTCTTCCATATTCTTCCATATTCTTCCATATTCTTCCATATTCTTCCATATTCCGTCTGAATAAACTGCAGAGCTGAAAAAGTCCACAGAAGAAGGATGTCGCTAATAGAGACCTGGGCAAAATGGCATCAGCAATTCGTTATGAACAGTTTATTACAAGTTGTAAAATGAAAGCAAAGCTCTGATTGGTTGAGTTTGGCAACTGCATTTGTATTATCTTTGTCAGCTCTATCTAGTGTATGAGTCTATAGACAACTAGGCAAGACCTGCCTACTTCAATCAAGGCAAGTACACCATTTTTTCTAAGTTATCGTGTGTGAAGGTGGCCATAGACACACAGATCCTATCGTACGAATTGAGGATTCGTAAGAATTTCGGATTGTGTGTGGTGTGTGCCGACATCTTTCGTCCGGCGGAGATCAGTCGTTCGGTCAGGTTTGATTTTGACCCGACCGATCCTGCCGGAGCCCACGACACATCGTAATCAGATCGTTCGAGCATACGGCCGAACAATCAGATTACACCCGATATAGCCATGTTTGTTAATGGCATATCGGGGAAAGCGGATCTTTGCATCTATGGCCACCTTTAGGGAGCTGCTATCTGGTTACCTTCCCATTGTTCTGTTGTTAGGCTGCTGGGGGTGGGGAGGAGGGTTATATCGCTCCAACTTGCAGTACGGCAGTAAAGAGTGACTGAAGTTTATCAGAGCACAAGTCACATGACTGGGGGCACCTGGCAAATGGACAATATGTTTAGTGCTATGTCTGATTTCAAAATTAAATGTAAAAAAATCTGTTTGCTCTTTTGAGAAATGGATTTCAGTGCAGAATTCTACTGGATCAGCACTATTAACATGTTTTCCCAAGACAGTATACCTTTAAGTTTTGTTTTTTTTTGGTGTACTATGGGCTGGGGCACAAGTGCTGGAGCCACGCCTTCCCTAATGCCCCTATAGCCCAAAAAGTTACATAGTTACATAGTTAAATTGGGTTGAAAAAAGACAAAGTCCATCAAGTTCAACCCCTCCAAATGAAAACCCAGCATCCATACACACACCCCTCTCTACTTTTAATTAAATTCTATACACCCATATCTATACTAACTATAGAGCTTAGTATCACAATAGCCTTTGATATTATGTCTGTCCAAGAAATCATCCAAGTCCCTCTTATAGTCATTAACTGAATCAGCATCACAACATCACCCGGCAGTGCATTCCACAACCTCACTGTCCTGACTGTGAAGAACCCCCTACGTTGCTTCAAATGAAAGTTCTTTTCTTCTAGTCTAAAGGGGAGACCTCTGGTACGGTGATCCACTTTATGGGTAAAAAGGTCCCCTGCTATTTGTCTATAATGTCCTCTAATGTACTTGTAAAGTGTAATCATGTCCCCTCGCAAGCGCCTTTTTTCCAGAAAAAACAACCCCAACCTTGACAGTCTACCCTCATAATTTAAGTCTTCCATCCCTCTAACCAATTTAGTTGCACTTAGTCTCTGCACTCTCTCCAGCTCATTTATATCCCTCTTAAGGACTGGAGTCCAAAACTGCCCCCATACTCCAGATGAGGCCTCACCAGGGACCTATAAAGAGGCAGAATTATGTTTTCATCCCTTGAGTTAATGCCCTTTTTTATGCAAGACAGAACTTTATTTGCTTTAGTAGCCACAGAATGACACTGCCCAGAATTAGACAATGTGTTATCTACAAAGACCCCTAGATCCTTCTCATTTAAGGAAACTCCCAACACACTGCCATTTAGTGTATAACTTGCATTTATATTATTTTTGCCAAAGTGCACAACCTGCATTTATCAACATTGAACCTCATTTTCCAGTTTGCTGCCCAGTTTTCCAGTTTAGACAAATCACTTTGCAAAGTGGCAGCATCCTGCGTGGAACCTATAGTTCTGCACAATTTAGTATCATCTGCAAAAATAGAAACAGTACTTTCAATGGCCACCTCCAGGTCATTAATAAACAAGTTGAAAAGCAAGGGACCCAGTTAACCCTTGTACCCCTGATGATGGTTAATAATCTCCCCTGGATTGAAAGGGAGCCCTGCACTTAAAGCCTATCCTCATACAGATGCACCAGGCCCAGCGCGTTTTGCACATTGTAGCAGAACACCTCATTGTATTTCCACCAATAAATAATAGCATGATAGCTGGGCCAGCGGAAATCTAGAGTGCGAAGGCGAGACTTCTGGAACATATTAGTGAAAAGGGAAGCTCCGCGCCTGCTTTCTTCACATGTGCTGCAAAGATGTAGCAATGTTTCCCTTCAGCTAATGTTGCTCCAATCACTCCAATTACTGCACCGACATGGAACATTAAATACACCGAATCCCTAAAAGACATATATTATTTTTTTTTCCATTTCCGGTGCTTTAAATACATACACAACCCCCCCCCCCGCAAGCCAAGCATCTCTATTTAACCCTTGAGTCACAACGGCTCTGGGTACAGGGAGTTGCCGTCCCCTCCATTGAAATCCAGTGCAGAGAGGCATCAGAATTATTGTAACTGGGAGTTATTGTAATTAATATGGACATGGGGCTGTACCTATGTGACATGGGCACTTGTTCATTATATAGTGAATAAAGTAGCCCCTATTATAAAATATAAGGATATTATAAGTCACTGAGGAGTTCCATGACCATATAAAAGCACTCGGACGAAAGCCAAGTGCTTTTATACAGGTTATAGAACTCCAAGTTTACTTCTAATCAGGGTCGGACTGGAGCCTTGGGAGCCCACCAGGACTGCAAAACGATGGGCTCTACTCGGGGGCTCCCTCCTGAACTCCAAACCCCAGCCCAATGCCGCACACTTGCACAAACGCATGGTGCCGCTCAAAAGAGGCGTCGCGGTGTAACAGCTTTCTTTTATGGGGGAGCAGGTCTGGACTGGTGGGGCCCATGAGGCCCGGGGCTCACCGGGTTTTTTCCCGGTGTCCCTCTATCCCATTCCGACCCTACTTCTAATATCCTCATATTTTCTAACAAGGGTTTCTTTCTTTATTATAATACACAAGTTTTAGTCAGTCGTGACAAAAAAGACCTCACTAAGCTCCGATTATAATTGATGACATCACTACTCACTGTTTATAAGGATATAATTTACAGGATGTTCATGACTTTTGTGTATTATATATATATATAAATTCTAGCACTAGTGTTTCCCATTAAGGGAGCAAGTCGCAGCAGAAATGGATCCCTGTCATTTACACTTACTGCTAACTAGACATTAAGTACAGGATTCTCTATTTGCAGCGTGTCCACATTTGCCCCAAAACTGAGCATGTCAGCACCCCTTTACCTCTGATCCTTGTGATACATCATCCCCCCGGCCAAAGCAGCACTTTACAGGGATTATACATCAGTCTCTACCCTAGTGGAGCTTACAGTCTAAGGTCCCTATCACACACACACACACACAAACTCACACACACTCACACAAACTCACACACACTCACACAACACAATGGGGCAAATTCACTAAGCGCCGAAGCGCCGAACGCTAGCGTTAATTCGCTAGCGTTTGGCATTTTCGTTACTGCGCAAATTCACTAATGAATGCTGGCGTAGTTTCGCTAGTGTTACTTCGCACCCTTACGCCAGGCGAAATTTCGCTAGCGACGTAACTACGCAAATTCACTAACGCGCGCAGTGTACTGAACGCTACCTTTTACGCTAGACTTCCTTCGTCACCTCAGACCTGGCGAAGCGCAATAGAGTAGATAGGGATTGTTTGAAAAAAAGTCAACATTTTTTCTAAGTCCCAAAAAACGCTGGCGTGTTTTCTACATTATGGGTGATAGGCTGAAAAAGATCGAAATTTTTTTGGGGCTCCCCTTCCTCCCCCCTACATTTCCTGACTCATGGCAACTTACCTAGACAGTGGGCACATGTGTAGGGCAAAATAAAATTTTATTTGATGATTTGAAGGTTTTCTAGGCATTTGTAGTGCTGATACGTATTCCTCCATTGAAATTTGAATTTCGCGCCGTATGCAAATTAGCCTTCGCTAGCGTAACTTCGCTTTACATAGCGAATCAACGCTAGCACAACTTCGCAACCTTACGCTACCCCTGTGCGCAACTTCGGATTTTAGTGAATTTGCGGAGCGCTGGCTAAGTGCGGCGAAGTGCGGGGAAGTTGCGCCTGGTGAAATTTCGCATCTTAGTGAATTTGCCCCATAGGGCAGTGAGACAATTGTCGCCAGCGACCACTTCGCACACTTCATTACCACTACACTAATCCGCTAAAATGCAAAGTTGCGTCCTGGGTGCCGAACACGGGCGATACTTCTTCAGTGCGAGCATTTCATAGAGAAAATTGGCTGGTGTTTGTTTTTGAGCTAGTGATCTTACGCTTAGGTCAGTTTCAATAGGCGGGTACATTACAGTTGGGGGTATTAGAGATGTGGGTGCAAATGCTTGAAGAGGCCACTTTTTATTACAAATGTCCAAGGAACCTTAATAAAAACAAAATAGATCATATAACGCCCTGGACATGAGCCCAATGTAAAAATGAATGTTCCCTGTCTCTCAAATGTCTGGTGAAAAATGTTAACCCAAAAAAGTTTGTTAGGACTTTTGCAGGCAATTCTGCAAAAAAGGATTCAGAATTGTGCTACAGCCAAACAGAAAGTACGTGGCTCTCCTGTGCCCCCGGCTCGCTTTATCCTGTATGTCTAACTGATATCTAAACTAGGGGACTTCCAGAGCAAAGCACAGATCTTTCATTCCATTATTTGCACTTTGCCCATATGAATGCTAATTGACTTCTAATATCTCTAGTTTACAATAGAGTTTCATGATCTGCTGGGCCCAGCATAAGTGTAAATGGGCTTCCCCTTGCCCCAGATGCAGCCATATCCGACTTCTCCATTACAGCTGTGACACCAGCTGAAACTCCTGCCAATGTACTTCATCAGGGGAATCTATTTTTGTTACTTCTGTTTGATGAACAAGAGCAACCGAGGCAAACCACAGACCAGGCACACTTTCATCTTGCAGGCCCTGGCACCAGCACAATATCAGAGAGTGCGGTGTATCCGGGAGGAATATACACTCATATAAAAGAGCCCGTGTGTTGGTTTTGACTAAGCAGAACTTTTTTTAGCTGGAGGTTAAATGAAACCCTCAGCTGTTCTGTGGGTACCTTGCTCTTGTGTTATAATGCATTGCACCCAGTAGGTGATGTCTCTATCCTGCTCCTACGCTAGCCAGGACTTTTTCTTGTCTTCTTGATGGAGTGGGTGCTGCGCTGTTAGCTGCTACTGACTCCTGGGGTGGGAGGGTGATTGGGGTATCCAGCTTTGGACTGGAGGTCCACCGGGGCATCCCCCACAGGGCCCCCACACCCCCTCCTCTGGCCCCTACCTCCCTAGATGTCCCCACCCCAGCCACAACCCCTCCTCTGGCTCTCGCTTGTACATGTGTAGCTGTTGCGTCCAAGATACGGGCTGGGGGTGCAATTAGGGGGCAGCGCTGGCAGTCAGAGAGTGTGGCTCTATGTAGGCGGGGCCACGAAGCACCAGGGCCCAACGGGTTTTTACCCAGTACCCCACCGGCCCAGTTCGACCCTGGGGGTGTACAGAGAGAGAAGAATGGGCCATGAACATTAAGAGTAAGGAAAGAAAGATTGACATGTAGTGAAAGGGGGAAAGATAGGCCATTTGGCACATGGTGAGAAGGTGGACGGTGCATGAAGATTTGCACATGAATAGAGGGGAAAGAGACAAATTAATGCACAGGGAGAGGGCTATGTGGATAGACTCATGGCAAGAATGGCATATGGGAAGAGCAACAGAAATATACAGATGAGGGAAAGGGGAAATGGAGAGCAGAATGATAAATGAAGAGAGGAATAGGGAACAAAGGAAGAATAAACAGAAAAAGGAGAAGGGCTAAGTGGAAAGCAAGAAAATGGAAAAAAAAGGAAACTTTCGTTAAAGGAGAACTAAAGCTCAACTAAAGAAGTAGGTAGAAATGTTGTACATTATGTTTTGTGCTTCTGTACCAGCCCAAGGCAACCACAGCCCTTTAGCAGTAAAGATCTGTGTCTCCAAAGATGCCCCAGTAGCTCCCCATCTTCTTTTCTGCTGATTCACTGCACATGCTCTGTGCTGCTGTCACTTACTGAGCTTAGGGACCCACTCACAATATACAGTACACATAGAATAGAAATGTCACAATATAAGGCTGATTAGTAATTAATACACATAATTACTACATGGCAGCACAGAAACCAGTGCAATTAGCATCAGAATTTAATAATCAGCAAACCTGTAGCATCAGCTTATATTACAGCCAGGGAAGGTCATTTTCTGCTGGATAATTAGTGACGAGCCCTAAGCTTAGCTTCTCAACAGCCAATCAGAGCCCACTGAGCATGTGAGTGTCACAGACACTTTCCAAGATGGTGACCCCCTGTGACAAGTTTGAAGTCCTGGATCATTGCTGCTATTGACAAGCTGGAACTTTAGGCTGGTGCAATAAGTTCACTATATAAAATATGCCATTTTTAGCCACATTTATTTTAGGGTTTAGTTCTGCATCTGGTCCTGGCACTGAGGAGAATGATGCTAACATCTCTTACATCTCTGTGATATTTAAAGCCAGCTTGGCACCTTGGTTGTCAATAATTGGTAATGCTGAACAGGGTGCTGTTGCTGGCAATGTCCATCCATTTATTGCCCATATTTATGAGTAAGTGCAATGTCCTTGTCGTGTCCTTGTCTCTTTTCCCTTTCAAACTAACACACTAAGCCCCATCCCCTGCACAAAAGCTCGTCTCAGATAGATTTCCGGAGAAGGCCGAATCCAGCTCGGTGCTCAGGGTCCCAGCTGACTCGAGAGGAAACACCAGCAAAAAAACAAAGGAAGTTTGATGACTAAACCATGAGTCAGAAAATGTCAAATCTATGCTGATTGTAATAATTACACAAAGCCGCAAGCTGATACAATCTGCCCTTTTGCACTGCAGATCTGCATTCTTTTATGTGATGCTGAAAAGGGAACTATAATTGTGATATAAAATACACCAAACTGAAGTGATTGTTTAGTTGCACAAATGAGGTTTAATACTTTATTTCTCTTATTTTGAGAAATACAGTGGCGGAACCACCGGGGGAGCAGGGGGTGCGAGCGGGCCAGGGCCCGCACCCCCTCAGGGCCCCCCAGCAGCTCGCGCACCACTCAGTTCTGCGCCCGTTTCCGGCCGTACGGAGGGGGGCGGGGCCCGGCTGCATGTCCCGCGCCAGGGCCCGCCCCCCTCTAGATACGCCTCTGGAGAAATATCATGTTTTAGGGAAGAGACACACGGGAAGATTGGGGGAGATTTAGTTGCCCCACGACAAATCGACTCTTCGTAGGGCGACTAATCTTCAAACAGCCTGTGTGTCCATAGTCTTAGATATAAAGGAAGCTTAACCTCTGGACTAAACATCTTAATGAATCATCCCTTAAAGTTACAGGTCCAAGATTTAATTTGTCAAAATCCAAAAATGTATCAGAATTTATTTTGTGAAGATTCTCATTCATCCAGGTCATGGCAAATCTATAGAAATAAGTCAGATCAACTGGACTTGCTGTGTTTTCTCCTTGAAGACGTTTCACCGGTCACCCAACTGGCTTTCTCAATTCAGAATAACTTGAAAATCTACAGTATATATATATCCTCTGGAATGTTGCTTTATTCTGGAATCCCATTTAGGGAACAACTAAAAAGATGAGAAATTGACTTGGAGGAGAAAAGAAGGAGGAATACAAAGAAAACTGGGTAAAGAATCTGACAGGGCCCTTACCCAGCCAGAGATGCAGTTCCTAGCCAAAGGGTTCAATTTTGCAATTGCTCCAAAAACCATCCCGGTGGTAGATATTATAGCAGCCAATGAAGCCTCAATCCATAACAACAAAGTACCACGAAATGAGACTGAACAACTTCACCTCAAAGTGTCTGCAGCCCTGGCCAGTGCTAAACCACCTCCATCAAACCCGACGTCACAGGAAAGGGAAGCACCGACATCCCTAAAAAGGACTCAAATATCACTATTCTCCCTGAGGAAAAGGAAGATGTACAGTTGTACTTAATACATCAGACTACCATCCAAAAGTGACCACACTTCTGAGCGACAACAACACATATGAAGAAGGGACCCAACCAACAGCTACAAGAAAAATGTCATAGACCTTTTAAAACAGTTGAAAGAAGACAAAGCTATTGATCGGGCCACATATCATCGCCTCTTCCCTGGGGAAACCCCTCCATGTATATATGGACTCCCCAAGATACACAAGAAAGGGGCCCCTCTCAGGCCTATTGTCAGCAGATTTAGTTCTGTGACCTACAATGTGGCAAAATACCTAGCCAACATCCTAGCCCCGTTGGTTGGAAATTCAGAGCATCACATTCAGAACTCCCAGGATTTTACTGACAAAATCCAAGGGTTAGTACTGGGCACAGAAGAAACCATGGTATCATATGATGTTACTTCTCTCTTTACATGCATTCCCATCACAGAGGCAGTTAAAACAGTGAGAAAACGGTTGCTAAAAGACAACACCCTAGACAACGAATGAAGCTTAACCCAGAGCAAGTATGTTTCTTACTGGACCTATATTTACCCATATTTCAAGTACAAGGATAAGTTCTACAGGCAGAAGCATGGTTGTGCCATGGGATCGCCAGTTTCCCCCATTGTGGCAAACCTGTACATGGAGGAAGTGGAAAGAAAGACCCTGGATAGATTCAAAGGAATCACTTCCAGTCATTGGTTCTGTTATGTGGATGATACATGGGTTTAAATACACACACACAGGAGATACAGACTTTCACTGGACACATCAACACAGTGGACCTCAACATCAAGTTTACACAAGAAGATGTGCAAGATAACACACTGGCTTTTTTGGACTGTTTGGTAAGAGTCAGAGAGGGGGGAAAGCTGGAAATAATAGTCTACAGGAAACCTACCCACACAGACCAGTACCTGCTGTTCGACACCCAAAATCCACTAGATCACAAACTGGGGGTCATCAAAACTCTACATCACAGAGCAGACAAGATCCCCACCAGCACAAAGGCTAAGTTGAAAGAGATGAAACATCTCAGAGGGGCCCTAAAGACATGTAGGTATCCAGATTGGGCTTTTGTGAAAACCGGGGGAAAAAGAAGCAATAACACCAAGACTACCGGTGATGGTGGAAAACAGGACAGGAGAAAGGAACTGGTCCTCCCATATGTAGCTGGGGTGTCGGAAATTAATAAACACCACATCCCTGGTCAGAACTCAGCTGTGTACCTACATTTAAAAGAAAAAGGACACCCGTTTGAAGACTGCCAAGTCCAGATTCTAGACCGGGAGAGCGACTGGTTTAAAAGAGGTGTTAGAGAAGCCATATAAATACTGGAAAACCAAGTCTGAATAGAGGAGGGGGGGGGGAGGGTGCGACATCTATTGTCTGCCACATACAATGCTGATTTGGCGCCTCTCCCTGGAAGGTTTAATAAAACATTATCGCTCCAATATTGCTAATACAATCAACACCAAATTTAATGACATCAATGTTGATAAACAGATTAGTCTGATTGGAGCAACATTCCAGAGGATATATATTCTCAAAGGAAGATTTACAAATTATTCTGAATTGAGAAAGTCAATTGGATGACTGATGAAACGTCTTGAAGGAAAAAACACAGCAAGTCCAGTTGATTTTACTTGTTTCTATAGATATTTATCAGAATTTACTAAAAATTACAAATCCGCACAGATTTTTCCCCCTTATTTGTCAATACATTTTCTCGAAAATTTCTTGTGCGGGAAAAAACTCAATAAAATCGTGAAAAAATACTTTGACTGTTTCAGATTTGTTTCAGATTTTGTTTCAGATTTGTTGTGAAAACTACGACTTTTTCGAATTAGTCGTCCGTAACACCACAAAAGCTTCGGATTATTGTATGAAACCCTTTGCAGATCAGGATATCTTCGGGACTTCTCCTATTGACTTCTACATGGAGTACTTTTTTATTCAAACTTTTAATACCCTCTGGGGTTTTTTCTGACCAAAGTTTTTACTTCGGGGGGGGGGGGAAGTAACATTTGCCCCAGGTCTAGTAACCAATATCAAGCAACATGTGCTTTCAAACAGCAGACCAGTAAATTCTGCCACAGAATCTTTGGAAAGTATATAAACCACAACCCACTGGTTACTGTGTTTTTCTTTAAATAACATTTGATAATAAATGTTGCATGGAAAATGCCTTCAAAAGCTGCATGATAGAAACAACCTCAAAGATATCTAGGGAACCTTTGTTAGGTGACTCCTTACATTTTCTTTTAACGGCTGCTTCTAACAGGTCTAAACGTTGGTCTTCTCTCTTGATTGCATGAGTTCCCCTTCCCATCTCAGTGATCTATGGAGATATCATCAACCTTCATTATCACAGACCTACTCATTGGCATGTTGTTCAGTCTAGCATTGAGATGAGTAATTACTAAGACTTAATTTCTGTTGACTGAGTTGTCAATGAAATTACAGTTAATCTCCTAGAAAATTGCTGGAGGGGGAACCCCTTGCTTTCCTTTCATTTCCACAAGGAAGCAGGAACTGTAGCCCTAAATAGGTGTCTCCGTGTGTTATCATATTCCCTACAATGAGGGTCCCCAACATTTTTTTCCTGTGAGCAACATTCAGATGTAAAAAGAGTTGGGAAGCAACACAAGCATGAAAAAATTTCCATGAGGTGCCGAAAAGGGTTGTCATTGGCTATTTGGTAGCCCCTATGTGGACTGGCAGCCTACAGGAGACTTTATTTGGCAATACCCCTGGTTTCTATGCAACCAAGACTTGCCTCAAAGCCTGGAATTCAAAAATAAGCACCTGCTGCAATATCTCTGCTGAATGATATGCAAGTTAGGGGACAGTAGGGTATGGGTAGAGGATGGGCAGAGGATGGGTAGAAATGGGTAGGGGGATGGGTATAGGATGAGTAGAGGATGGGTAGGAGATGGATAGAGGATGGGTAGGGGATGTGTAGGGAATGGGTAGAGGATGGGTAGGAGATGGAAAGAGGATGGGTAGGAGATGGGTAGAGGATGGGTAGGGGATGGGTAGAAGATGGGTGGAGGATGGGTAGGAGATAAGTAGAGGATGGGTAGAGGATGGGTAGGGGATGGGTAGAGGATGGGTAGGGAATGAGTAAAGGATCGGTAGGGAATGGGTAGATGATGGATAGAGGCTGGGTAGAGGATGGGTAGGGGATGGGTAGAGGATGGGAAAAAGATGGGTAGGGTATGGGTAGATGATGGGTAGGGGATGGGTAGGAGATGGGTAGGGGAATGGTAGAGGATGGGTAGGTAATTGGTAGGAGGTGGGTAGGGGATGGGTAGAGGATGGGTAGGAGATGGGTAGGAGATGGGTAGGGGATGAGATGCCTGTACACCTATATAGTAAATACAGCCCTAGGGCCATGCCACACTCAATACTACATGTAGAACAAAACAGCATGAGCCATGTCCCTTACAGAAACATTACCTCCTAGTAACAGTGGCAAGATTCATTACATCAGAAAAACCCAGATTTCCCATTATTTTTACACTGATCTGGAACAAAAGTGGTGGGCCATTATGTAAAACAGGGTGGAGCCACATCACGCAATGGCCAGTAGGGCCATGGGCTTTTGTTAAGGGTATTACAAATTTACTGGCAACTACATTGCTGGTAAATTTGTAATACTGGTTCCGGCCTTGGCAGGTGTTTTACCGACTCGGCCAGTAAAATACTGGTAGAGTGGCAATCCTATTACTGGCCTCGAAGCATCAAAATAATGGCTTAGCTACAGTAGTAAAGGATATTTTTAAAACCTCGGTCCCTGCATCAGAAAACACATTCTCCTGAACTCCATGTACAGCACTCAGCTCATTTGTTTAAATGTAGGTTTCTACAATATGTTCCAGATATCCGGAAAATTGTAATTGTAATTGTAAAAATGCCATTGTAGGCATTTTTATTCAGCTCTCAGTTTGACTTTCCAACAGAAATGTATTTCTCCTTATAAAGATTAGACACTGGTCTCCAACAGTAATGCTCCTGTGCAACATGGACATTTATACTCAAGTTGGCCTGAGAAAAGACACAAAAAGTTGCCAGATCTTACATAGAGCAGTGCTGCTCAACTGGTAGCCCATTGCTCCCCTAGTGTAGCCCCCTGGCTGCTGTGACTGTTTCCCTTGTGCAAACTTTACGGGTATCTGTACTGAGATTAACTGGCCCATGCATTGTTCACACCTCAGATTAAACTAAATCCCTGCATTGTTGACAACTCTAATCCCCTGTACTTTTAACACCTGTCTGCCCCTGAATTGTTCACACTTTAAGTGCCCTTATCATTCACCTGTTCACTCCTGAGAAAGACTATAGGTGCAGTGCTGAAATTGTCTCAATGTAGGTAGTGCAGTACATACTGTTTATCTTAGGGTGGTTTTGACCTGTTTCCCTGTCTCCTGCCTCACCTCACTCTGCCTGTGTATTGCATGTTCTGCCTGCCCTACACTGTGTGTTACATAGTTTGCCTGCTTTGTTTCGACTGTGGGGGTCATTTATCAACACTGGGCAAATTTGCCCATGGACTGTAACCCATGGCAACCAATCAGATTGCTGCATTCATTGTTCTACTTGCAGCTGGCTTTAAAAAGTGAATCACTGATTGGTTGCTATAGGTAACTGCCAATGGGCAAATTTGCCCAGTGTTGATAAATGAGCCCCAACTGTATTCCATAACCTTCCTGCCCTATGCTCCATGTTTGTGCCATACTCTACCTGCCCTATGCTCCCTGTGTTTTTCATACTCTGCCAGCCCTATGCGCTTTGTGTGTGTCATACTCTTTCTGTCCAATACTCCCTGTGTGTGCCATACTCTGCCTGCCCTATGTTCCCTGTGTGTGCCATACTCTGCCTGCCCTATGTTCCCTGTATGTGCCATACTCTGCCTGCCCTATGCTCCCTGTGTGTGCCATACTCTGCCTGCCCTATGTTCCCTGTGTGTGCCATACTCTGCCTGCCCTATGTTCCCTGTATGTGCCATACTCTGCCTGCCCTATGCTCCCTGTGTGTGCCATACTCTGCCTGCCCTATGCTCCATGTTTGTGCCATACTCTACCTGCCCTATGCTCCCTGTGTTTTTCATACTCTGCCAGCCCTATGCGCTTTGTGTGTGTCATACTCTTTCTGTCCAATGCTCCCTGTGTGTGCCATACTCTGCCTGCCCTATGCTCCCTGTGTGTGCCATACTCTGCCTGCCCTATGCTCCATGTTTGTGCCATACTCTGCCCTGCCCTATGCTCCCTTTTATGTTATAAAAAAAATGTGTTTCACAGATGATTAGTAGTAATGAAAACTTTATAAATGTGCACTGACAAAACAAGGCTACAAGCACTTATCTTTATAAACCTTTACTCAATAGGAGTACAATAAATAGTCTGTGTGTTGAAAATGTATTTTGTATATTGTTCACCTTTGAGTTAACCTTTAGTATGATGTAAAGAGTGGTATTCTGGTTTTAATGTTTTATTATCTGTGGTTTTTGAGTTATTTAGCATTATATTCAGCAGCTCTCCAGTTTGCAATTTCAGAAATCTGGTTGCTAGGGTCTAAATTCCCCTAGCAACCATGCATTGATTTGAATAAGAGACTGGAATATGAACAGGAGAGGCCTGAATAGAAAGAGGAGTAATAAAAAGTAGCAATAACAATACATTTGTAGCCTTACAGATAATTTGTTTTTTTAGATGGGGTCAGTGACCCTCATTTGAAAGCTGGAAAGAGTTAGAAGAATCAGGCAAACCATTCAAAAACAATAAAATATATAATGAAGACCAATTGAACAGCTGTTTAGAATTGTCCATTCTACAACATACTAAAATTTCAATCAAAGGTGAACCACCCATTTAATAACAAAAATATATTTTGTGAAGTACTAAACGTCATTATTTTGTTTTTACACTAAGTACCACCTCCCCCTGTAACCAGGAGATACTGGGGGTCATTTATCAACACTGGGCAAATTTGCCCATGGGCGATAACCGATGGCAACCAATCAGATTGTTGCATTCATTGTTCTACTTGCAGCTGGCTTTATAAAGCTAGTCACTGATTGGCTGCTATGGGTAACTGCCTAAGGGCAAATTTGCCCAGTGTTGATAAATGAGCCCCAATGAGCTCTTTATAAACAAAACCTACCCTCTCCCCAGTTGTAGCTGGTGTCTATGGCCTTTATCAACTTATAATTGATTCAGAAGGTTTGAAAGTCAAATTAACTTTTGGCATGTTGTAGAGAATCAGGGGTCAGTGACCCCCCTCCATCTGAAAGCTGTAAAAAGTCAGAAGAAGAAGGCCTGAATAGAAAGAGGAGTAATAAAATGTAGCAATAACAATACATTTGTAGGCTTGTGGAACATTCATTTTTTAGATGGGGTCAGTGACCCCTATTTGAAAGCTGGAAAGAGTTAGAAGAAGGTAAATAATTAAAAAAAGTATAAAAAAAGAAAAAATGAAGGCCTATTGAAATGTTGCTTAGAATTAGCCATTCTATAAAATACTAAAAGTTAACTTAAAGGTGAACCGCCCTTATAACGACCCTCTCTTACTGCCACATTGCTCGAAAGAACCAGGAAGTTTCAAAACTCTCACTGTTTGCTCGGCTTAGTGCAATTAATTCAATAGCCAAAATGAATGTTGATCCCAAACCTTGAGAAGGGGGGAGGTGGTAAACTGCCACGTTATGACTGATTTCTATGGAAATGATTCGTTCCTTAGAATGACTCTATTTTCTGTTGTGGACAATTTAATCTTGAGCAATAAAAGGCTTCCCAGAAGAGAGAAGGAACAGCAGATATGTATAAATTAGAACTCGGATAAACCGAAACCTACAAGGAACTTAGAAAATGCCCTTAAGTGGAGATGAGTGTCCTTCTCTGCGACGTTCTGCAGGATAACAACTAGTGAATCTGGGACGCGCATTGTTTACGACTCTAACGGAGGACACATAAGCCAGAAATCTTCCTATTTTGAAGAAAATTTACTTTGGTTGTGCAACAGGGTTTCAATCCAGAAAGTTCAGATTCCATTTAAGTAACCTGTGTGGCTAAATAGGATTAAAGGGTAATTCTAGCAATGTCTCCGATGGTAAATCCCCAGTCATATTTACATCCAGGGAGGCGTGTGCATAATGCAGCCCTGCAGCACAAAGTAACATTGATCATGGGCTGCAGACATTGGTTCTACAGGTCAAGTTCAAAAGAGGGTTTCAGTATATGTTTCTCATCTTTCAGAGCTTTTTATGGTCACAGAACTTCTCAGTGACTTCTAAGACTAATGCCACACTGGGAATAGAGCATAGTCGTACTGGGGTGCAATCACGGGAGAAGACAATGACAATGGCCCCTTGTGGCATAAGCCAAATATCCTTATCATTTACAGTAGGGGGTACATTATCCCTTATAATACATGAGTGATACTCAGAGTTCCCTGTAAAACTCAGCCTGCAGCCTTGTGCCTTTATATGGTCACAGAACAACCCCTCAGTGACTTCTAATATCCTTATCATTAACAGTAGGGGGTACATTATCCCTTATAATACATGAGTGATACTCAGAGTTCCCTGTATAACTCAGCCTGCAGCCTTGTGCCTTTATATGGTCACAGAACAACCCCTCAGTGACTTCTAATATCCTTATCATTTACAGTAGGGGGTACATTATCCCTTATAATACATGAGTGATACTCAGAGTTCCCTGTATAACTCAGCCTGCAGCCTTGTGCCTTTATATGGTCACAGAACAACCCCTCAGTGACTTCTAATATCCTTATCATTTACAGTAGGGGGTATATTATCCCTTATAATACATGAGTGATACTCAGAGTTCCCTGTATAACTCAGCCTGCAGCCTTATGTCTTTATATGGTCACCGAACAACCCCTCAGTGACTTCTAATATCCTTATAATTTACAGTAGGGGGTACATTATCCCTTATAATACATGAGTGATACTCAGAGTTCCCTGTATAACTCAGCCTGCAGCCTTGTGCCTTTATATGGTCACAGAACAACCCCTCAGTGACTTCTAATATCCTTATCATTTACAGTAGGGGGTACATTAGCCCTTATAATACATGAGCGATACACTGGGGCCGATTCATGAAGCTCGAGTGAAGGATTCGAATGAAAAAAATTCGAATTTCGAAGTATTTTTTTGGTACTTCGACCATCGAATTGGTTAAATTCGTTCGAATTCGAACGAAATCGAACGAATCGAACGAAAAATCGTTCGACTATTCGACCATTCGATAGTCGAAGTACTTCCCCTTTAAAAAAAACTTCGACCCTTTACTTCGGCAGGTAAAACCTACCGAAGTCAATGTTAGCCTATGGGGAAGGTCCCCATAGGCTTGCCTGTGATTTTTTGATCGAAGGATTTTCCTTCGATCGTTGGATTAAAATCCTTCGAATCGTTCGATTCGAAGGATTTAATCGTTCGATCGAACGAAAAATCCTTCGATCGATCGATCGCAGGATTAGCGCTAAATCCTTCGACTTCGATATTCGAAGTCGAAGGATTTCAATTCGAGGGTCGAATTTCGAAGTATTTTTAACTTCGAAATTCGACCCTTAATGAATCTGCCCCTTAGAGTTCCCTGTATAACTCAGCCTGTAGCCTTGTGCCTTTATATGGTCACAGAACAACCCCTCAGTGACTTCTAATATCCTTATCATTTACAGTAGGGGTACATTATCCCTTATAATACATGAGTGATACTCAGAGTTCCCTGTATAACTCGGCCTGCAGCCTTGTGCCTTTATATGGTCACAGAACAACCCCTCAGTGACTTCTAATATCCTTATCATTTACAGTAGGGGGTACATTATCCCTTATAATACATGAGTGATACTCAGAGTTCCCTGTATAACTCAGCCTGCAGCCTTGTGCCTTTATATGGTCACAGAACAACCCCTCAGTGACTTCTAATATCCTTATCATTTACAGTAGGGGGTACATTATCACTTATAATACATGAGTGATACTCAGAGTTCCCTGTATAACTCAGCCTGCACCCTTGTGCCTTTATATGGTCACAGAACAACCCCTCAGTGACTTCTAATATCCTTATCATTTACAGTAGGGGGTACATTATCCCTTATAATACATGGGTGATACAGGACTTCTAATGTTCTTGTAATTTACAGTAAAAGGTTAATTATGCCAACAAACACACCTTCAGAAAAAGCATTTTGCATATATAAAGTCAGATTGCCTAGGGCTGTCCCTCTGTATAAAACAATGACTGTTGAATGAATAATTTATCTCACACTGTCACATGGAGACTCCCAGATCGCTTGTGTCCAACTCTTCCCTTTTTAGAGAATGGGAATTAAATGGATTTTTTGGCTCAGTTGAGGGACGTCTGGTTGCTTTTCCCAGAGAATATTGACATTGGCTTGCTATAAGCCTCTGGCCAAGGACGTCCCTGTGATGTGAAGGTTATTTATAAATGACTTTAAATTGATCCGTCTGGAATAAAATCGCTATTAATGAGCAGACACAGAGGTCAGCTAAACATTTGGTCCCTTAGGAAGGGCTCAAGCTGTGAAACACACACAAATGAGTAATTCCACAATGGTTTATACTGTGTTTTTCTTGTATTGGATTGATGGAACAATGTAGGGCAGATCAGCAGCAAATACAGATCTATAGCAACACTGCATTAACTAGACCATGAAGGGAATCGCAAAGGTCAAAGTGCTGTTGAAATTGTCACCTCAACTGAACCGGGTACTCACTGCCAAGCTGATGGCTGATTATTGCCTTGAACTTTCCAACAGTAGCTTACATTTTACAGCAGTTATTAGTATGTGAAATAGAGCTGACATCACAATGGAGACTAAAACATCTTATTAAATAACTTTTGGCACAAACTTTTTAGCAGAACAGAGACAGTAGCACTTTCCCCCCCCCCCATATATTACTGTGTAAAGCCCTAGAGAAAATTATGGAGCTATATTATTATTAATAATAATTATAATAAAAATAATAATAATAATATACATAGGACATTAAAGTATGTGGGATGTTTGTTCAATTGTTAGGCAGTTGAGTAATTGATTTCAGTGAGCTACAGAACTTCTGAAAAAATCAAAAAAACATACACATTTTAGGGAATAATCTGCCACCAAAACAAAGACAAAGATCAGAGCAAGGAACATGCGGGCAACAGAGGAGTACGGGTCTGGGTCATCGGGGCCCACCAGGTTTTTTACCTGGTGTCTCACCAGCCCACTCTGACCTTGTCTCAGTGGGGCTCATTTAAAAACACTGGGTAAATGTGCACCTGGGCAGTAACTCATGGCAACTAACCAAATGCTTGCTGTCATTGTTCAACCTTCAGCTGGCTGAAAAAAATTGGACACACTGGTTGCTGGTGGGTTACTGCCCATGTGCAAATTTGCCCAGTCTTTATGAGTATGTTTGACCCCATTACTTCTCATCTTCTTTGTACTCGGTTCTCTCCTTTGGTATCTTCACAGCGTTCTTTAAAAACCATTGGATTTATCTATAGTCCCCTGAGGATGGTCCTGATTTTTGAAACCCAACTAAGAGTGAATCCCTCAGGTAATGCAGAAATACAAGCAAGTTTGCCCTACCCCTGTCGTCAGTAACAACCAATACAAATCTTACTGCTGCCTTGATATTATGGTTGAATGGACCATTGTTGTTTGTGCATAACCACATTATTATTATTATTATTATTATTATTATTGTTGTTGCATTCTTCCTTGCATCCTTGGTTCAATCCTTTCCATGGATTAACATTGACTTCTTAGCCTTAAATTGAGTATGGAGTAAGTAATAGTCTGTAGCAGTAATGTATTCAGTTTATGACATTAGGCACTGGATTGAGCAACAGGAGGGGCTAGGCCAGGGGGGTCTGGAATATTTCAGGCTTGAAATCAGTTCTACAAAATGCTTGTAACATCTGTCTCCTCATGCCAACGTGCCCAACATTAGCTCACAGACTGATTAATCAGAAGGTGGAAACTGTTCCATCGAGAGGAATAGAAACACCACTAAGGTGTCCATTATATCCCTTACTATTTCATCACCTCCTGCTACTGCTCTACCTAAAGAAAAACTGAAACTGAACTTTCATGACTGTCTGGAAAGTGTTTAAAGATCTGACAAATTTATCCAAGCAATTGAGTCAGTGTATTAGAACCTGTGTTCAATGAGGGGTTAAAGCTCTGTGGCAAGTGTTGAGCTCTAACACCCCTCTGAATTGTTAATCCCCAATGCAATATAAACAATTTGGACAAAAGAGTTGCCACACTGAACATATCTTTCAAATTGTCAAAACAAAGTGTTAAATCTGAAAGCGTTCCCAATGCTTCCCCAAAAACCCTTCAAAAAGATTAACCACAAAACAGCCAGACGGAATTAGTTTTTCAACATAATGTGTCTTGTCACATATAAGTGGAGCACAGGATGGTGCCAGAATAAAATAAACGAATGTCTGCATTTTGGGTCTTGCACATTGTTCCACGTAGTTTAACAGGAACAGGAACAGGAGGATGGAACAAGAATGGACGTCAGATCCCCCTGGTGTTGTATCAGCATAGATAGTAAGCTCTACAAGGCAGGGAAGTTTTTACTACCTCCAACTTAGTTAGTGGCCTGAAGCTCCACTAAGGAGGATTAGTGATCTTGGTTTCACCAACACAGGGACTGTGGCACCATGCAACGTCAGACATAATGAGATTCCCTTGGAAGTTCACCTTGGAGAGCTGTTTAAATTGTGTGAGTTCCATCACTGGCTATCACAAGGATAGAGGGGGTCCTGCAGTGAGGAGACATTTAGCAGAGGGACCCTAAGAGACCTAAAAGTATTAGTGGGACAGGAAAGGGGTTGGGACTTGCAGGCAGTGGGACAGGGTTTCAGCATAATGGGGCGTGACTGGGGCTGGTTATGTGAGTGATACACTATTGTCATTAGGGCCTCATTCTACATGTTGGCAGGGCCTGGTGAATCCTGATTGCAGTCCTAATGGCTACTACTAAAAAGTGTGTGTAACTACATGTGATATTGAAGAACTTGATTCCACAATGGCACCTGTACTGTCCATGCATCTGCTACTAAGCCATTCATAGGCTGGTTACGATGGGCCACCAGTGCCCAGATATGTGGTCATTAACAAAGAAGCCCCAGTCTGATATTAAGGAGCACCTTGTAACCTGGAGAAACAAACATCAAATTAATGTATGGGGACACCGATAAAATACATGTACAGGTATGGGATCCGTTATGCAGAAACCCATTATCCATAAAACTCTGTGAAGTCCGTCTCCCATAGACTCAAGTGATTAAAATTTAAAAAAAAATGGAAGTAAAACCAGCCCATTGGGTTTATTTAATGTTAGAGAAGAAATTACCCTCGCACACCCTGGCCTTCACGATCTGTACGAATCCCAGGTGCTCAATGAAGGAGGCGTTGGCAACCTCAAATTCAAAAAGCAAGGAAGCATGCTTGACAAAGGGGTTACGCCCGAAACGTTGCATCAGCAATAAATGAGCAAGGGTTTTCCCTGCTAGAATTAACCCAAGTTGTGCCAGTGATTCCTTGCTTTTCACGTTTATTTAATGTTTAAATGATTTTCTAGTAGACTTAAGGTATGGAGATAACCCCAGAGCCAGAGCATTCTGGATAACAGGTCCCATACCTAAATTACTAAGATAAGATACAAGCTGCTGTGAAATGAAATGGAGCAATAATTTAGGATGGAGCCTCCTCCACAGCTGCCTGGAACAAATAAAGCCACAAAATTGCCATTTAAGCTTTTATGCACCTTTAGGTTTCAGAGTGTGATCACATGAGAGAGAAGGAAACCGCAAGGCACAAATATTGGCCCAGAATTGCACCAGTGAAGATTCCTTTCAATAATGTATTTGCACCTACTTCTACTTGAGCTTTATGTATTATCAGGTCCGGCCTGGCAATCTGTGGCTTCTGGCAAATGCCAGAGGGGCTGCTGTAAGGTGCCATAGACACTCACTGTTAATGGGGCCGGTGAGGGCTGTTTGGGCTTCAGTGTGCTGGAAAAGTCAGGCCTATTTTGAATCTCAGTCCAGACCTGTTTACTATAGGACTATGAGAAGATGAGATGGAACTAGCCTTAGCCTTGCTCATGTTAAAGGGGAGCTATCGCAAAAATGAAAATTTAATATAAGCTTCTTCATACTGAAATAAGAAACTTTCTGTATATATATATATATATATATATATATATATATATATATATATATATATATATATATATATATATATATATATATAAATAATAATCAATTAAAGGTTCTGCATTGTTTCTGAAATAATCAAGTTTATCTTCACTATTCCTCTCTCAGCATCTGTTTTTCTTCATTCTGTCTTCATGCAGCAGTTGGGTGTCAGATATTTATTGACAGTTAGATCCAATATATCTTATAGGGGGGCTCCTTTCCTAGCAGATGAATTAGAGCTCACTCAAATAACTGATTCCAGCACAAACGAAATATCTGTATGTTGCACAAATTCTGCATGTAGAGAGACATGGGGGGGTATATTTATCAAAAAGTGAAGTTAGAGATCGCCACAGTCCGCAGAGTGAAATTCCGCCACTCTCCGTTCATTTCTATGGGATTTTTAAAGGTGTATTTATCAAAGGGTGAACTTTCACTTTCACCCATTTATAAATACTCTTTTAAAAATCCCATAGAAATTAATGGAGAGTGGCGGAATTTCACTCTGCGGACTGTGGCGATCTCTAACTTCACTTTCTGATAAATATACCCCAAGATGTCTGGTGAGTTTAATAGAGTGAGCAAAAGTAGCCCCCCTATAAGATATATTGGATGTAACTGTCAATGAGTATCTGACACCCAACTGCTGCATGAAGACAGAATGAAGAGAAACAGATGCTGAGAGAGGAATAGTGAAGAAAAACTTGATTATTTCAGAAACAGCCCAGAATATTTAATTGATTGTATTTAGATTGTATTTATCGTTTTGCGATCGTTCCCCTTTAAAACCTCATGTCTTCTCCCAATGGGCCAGTTGCTGAGTCATGGCAGTGACAGATGGCCCGGTAACCCTGGTTCTAGAATGTGGCTTTTTACAATAGGAAAATGGCAGGTGGTCCTACTCCAGGTTCAGCTACTTACACTTTAACCAGTGTATGAGATGGATTCTTGGGCCCAGATCATCTGTACGTGCGCATGAGTCAGTTATTCGAATGCTGGGTGAAAGGAGAAGGCTGTGTGTGGCCAAAGCTTACAATATGGATTGTCCTGCTCTGTAGTGACCAAAGTTACTGGGCCACCGTGCACAGAGGGAACGAGTTGTTTGATTGTGTAGGGTAGGCACTAGGGATCAGGGATGCCACCAAGAATTATCGAATCCCATTATTTAGCAGGGCTCTCCTCCCTGGGTGCCCCAATAAAGAATGATCAACGCTTGTACAACCAAGACCCTATCCCACCGCACCTATTATATCAAAACCCCACCTTTGATTCACCCTAACCATCTCACCCTCTTCTTGAGGCCCAATCTACTATGAGGTTCCTGACTGCAGTGCTCCCTTCCCCCCTGATGGTGACCCTTCTAGGGATACACCAAATTCAGCATTCTAATTTTGCAATGTTTGGAATTCAGTCAAATCCTCGAGTCGTAAATCGTAAGTCATAGGTTGGCACAACTGAAAGCAACACTTTTTTGATAACGATGATGCAACTTTTTGTTTTTTCTCAAAATAAATATTCAGATTAGGGTTTGGTACAAGACAAGTCTGGAGTAGAGGCTCCAAGAGGCCACGGATTTCAGCCCAGTATCTCTTTTCTCTATGTGGTAAGAGGTGTGGGCAGAAGTCTCTGCATCACGTTGAAGAGATCTGTCAGTTGCTGTGAGCTGGGTTCACTGTGTCACGAAAAACTGGGGTCACACTATTTCAGGAACTGCTAGGGCAATTTTTCTTGGATCTTGGAAATGCTGGGGTCACAGTGTTTTCTTAAATGCTGGGGCCTCTGTGTCATAAAGCACTAAAACTGTAAATAAGTGGTCAGCATATATCTCAACTCAACTATCTTTTTAGGAAAAGCTATGATAGCAAATAAGCATTTACCCAAACTGGCCGTCAGCATGACCCCTCCCCTCACCAAGAAAACAGTATGGCAACTCCCACCCTTAAAGGGGTGGTTCATCTTTAAGGTAATGATTCGTATGTTATAAAATGGGCAATTCTAAGCAACTTTTTAATTGGTTTTCATTATTTATTAATTATAGTTTTTAAATTATTTGCCCTTTTCTTCTGACTCTTTGCAGCTTTCAAATGGGCGTCGCTGACCCCTTCTAAAAAGCAAATACTCTGTAAGTTAACAAATTTATTGTGATCGCTACTTTTTCTTACTCATCTTTCTATCCAGGCCTTCGCCTATTCATATTCCAGTCTTGTCCAAATGAATGCATGGTTGCTAGGGTAATTTGGATCCTAGCGACCGGATGGCTGAAACTGCAATTCGAAAAGCTGCTGAATAAACAGCTAAATAATTAGAAAAAACACAAATAATAAAAAATGAATACCAATTGCAAATTGTCTCAGAATATCCCTCTTTACATCATACTAAAAGTTATCTCAAAGGTGAACAGTCGCTTTAAGTATAAATATAAATATATATTGAAGGAACGCTCTGGCAAACAATAGACTATAACCTCATACTGTAATAAAACAATATGTCTGCCCCCCACACAATTTTAAATAAATATACAGGGGGCAGGATGTATACGCTCACCATATACTGTGTAAGTTAAACAGAATGTTGACAATAAATGAAACCCCCACACAGCTCAGCCTGTATTGTAAATGAAACATAAACACAACTTATAATGAGTATATTTTGCCTTTAATATGGCCTCTTTGCATTTTGTTCCCATCCCTCTCTTATTACCCCCTTCTTGTTCTGTAAATGCTCTTTCCCTGCGTATCCCCCTTCCTGCATTTATATTTACCCATAAATCTCCCCGGGTTGGAGAAGTCACACAGTTCAGAGGAAATGGTTCTGGAGGAATGCCAAATCTGTGCACCCCTCCTATCCCCACGGGGAACATAAGCCAAACAGCTCACAGGATCTGATCAGACTTGGCCGATATCTACATGTATTATATGATTATTTCTCTGGGTCTTCCTCTGCCTTCATATCTTTATTTTTCACTCTGCTATTTGTTTCTCTCTGCCTCCTTTCTCCCTCTCCTCTCCATTCAGGTTCTGCTTTAGGGTAGGCACAAATGAGGGCTTGTAACCCATAGCAACTAATCAGCAGATAGCGTTCAATGGTTGGCTGTTTAAAGCAAGCAGCTGACTGGTTGCTACGGGTTATTAGACCTCAGCAAATGTCCCCCTATATATTACATTACCCCATAGTTTCCAGAGTGGTAAAATATGCCCGGAATGAGCCCCATCCATTACTTTGGGTCACTTAGGGGCAGGCTCACATTTAGGAGCAGATGGTGAATTTTCGAAGAAAAAAAATCGAATTGCAAACTATTTTTTGTGTACTTCGAGTATGGAATAGTACAAATTCAATTTGAATTTGAAAAAAATTAAAAATTTAGAATATTGAAATTTATCATGTACAGTCTCTTTAAAAATTCGACTTCGACCATTCGCCTTCTTAAACCTGCCGAATGGAGTCAATTGGTGGACTTTGAAAAATCAAAGTTTTCTTTGGCAAAAACTTCGAATTTGAATTTGAGTCCATTTTGGCAAATGGTGAGCAAATTACAATTCACATGGAAGCTTTCTGCTCCCTTGCACTCAATTCATCAGAGGAGGGCACAAGTCAATGGAGCTTGGAGTTCAAGAATAGCTGGGCC
Organism: Xenopus laevis; assembly: GCF_017654675.1. NCBI lineage: Eukaryota > Metazoa > Chordata > Amphibia > Anura > Pipidae > Xenopus > Xenopus laevis. The sequence goes on from NC_054376.1 coordinate 122,581,618, forward strand.
GTCATTGACTGGATACCCCCAATTAATACAATTTTCACTCCCTCTCCAAGATCAGACGTTCCCCAATATCTAGAGAATCTCATCTCTAAACCCTCGCCCTGCCTCCTCTTCCTCTTTTCTTTCATTCACTTTGCTTGAATTCTCCACAAATCAAAAACCACCAATGTGTCCAATTCAGTAAGTGGAAACTCAGCGAGCAGGGAAGTACATTCATTTTATTTAGGTCACACCCATAAATCCCAAACCACACTCCCCACATCCCATATAAACCTTGCTATGGGAACGCAGCACACAGAACATACATGACGTTCCCTATTGGCCCATGTGTCCAGCAGATGCTTCCTGGGGTGGGAACGATACATCACCATAAACGCTTGCAGACACAGAGCTAAGACTTTGAAACCGTGTTGGTTTCTCCTCTGTTCTGCTTAAAGGGGAAACAAACACCAGATGTCTGACTTTTCTCAGCAGCTCATCCCAGTAGCCAAGCTGGGATCACTACTGGTTTGAGAAGCAAGGCCAGCGGAGACCAGTGAAACAGCTGGAAACACCCGTAAACTCAAAAAGAAGAAACAAGAAACAAGCAGAACCAAATCTGAGCAGAACAATCTTGTAGGCAACAAAAGGATCTCAAGCCATATTAAGTCCTAGTAAAAGACTGATCCTAAGGCTTATGTCACCAGGAAGTTTAGTTGGCTTGACATAGCTTTCCATATGGCAAATGGTCAATTATAAACCATCCCCCGATAACTGAATTATGAATATGGCACTTAAGGCTCCTACTGAGCTTCCTTACTAGAGCTGGCTCCTTGCTTGGAACCTCCTAAAGAAAGGTCACTCAACTAATGACTTATGTGGTTGAGCAAATGCTCCTCTTAAGAGGCTGTCAGGAAAAGTCAAAATAAAATTTAATGAAAATTGTATAATGTTCATTAGATTTTCAGTACCGTATGTTGGTTGGGCAGGATTGTTATGGACCATGTACTGGCTGCTGTATGTGGGTCATCAGAAGGTCAAGAAGAGAAGTTGCCATGCCATGTATTCTCCTTGTATAGTATCTGTCCCAGGACCTGACTTATTGGATACTGTAAAGCAGGGGTCTCCAATCCTTTTTACCCATGAGCAACATTCAAATGTAAAGAGAGTTGGGGAGCAACACAAGCATGAAAAAGTCCCTTGGGTGCCAAATAAGGGCTGTGATTGGCTATTTGGTAGCCCCTATGTGGACTGGCAGCCTACAGGAGACTCTACTTAGCACTATATTTTTTATGCAATTAAAACTTGCTTCCAAGCCTGGAATTCAAAAATTAGCACCTGATTTGAGGACACTGAGAGTAACATCCAAGGGGTTGAAGAGTAACATGTTACTCATGAGCTACTGGTTGGGGAATATGAATAGGAGAGACCTGAATAGAAAGATGAGTAATAAAAATAGCAATAACTATACATTTGTAGCCTTACAGAGTATTTGTTTTTAGATGGGGTCAGTGATCCCCATTTGAAAGCTGTAAAGTCAGATAACTAAAAAACTATAAAATAAATAAATAATGTAGACCAATTGAAATGTTTCTTAGAACAGGCTATTTTATAACATATTAAAAATTAACTTAAAGTGACCCACCCCTTTAAGCAAAGCCTTCTGGAATGAAAGGGGTTAAATGGATACAAATATGGAGACTGCGGCGTTACGGTTTGTATACACGAAGGAGACAGCGTAGCTCTGCCCTGCCATGAGGAAAAGGATACTTGTCTTTGTCTGTAAACACAGTTAAATTTAGGGCCGGAGAAAAAGATTAAATCTTATTTGCAAAAAAAGACATAAATCCCCCCCTGATTCCTGTGAAAGTTGTTATTCCAGACCGAGGGGCCGAATGGAACCACACGAAAAATTCACTGGGCAGTAGTGATGCACGAATAAATGCGAAACCGCTTTTCTTCAACATTATTTGGACGCCCATTGACTTTAACGCTGGCGGCAAAATTCGAGTTTCGTAAATTTTTCCACCGTTTTGCTGGGAAATTTGTCGGTGAAGTGAAATGGGACAAATTCGGCAATCACTACTGGGCAGCAGTTGCTCACATTTTATCATAAGGGAAAGTAAGCAGAGCGAATGGTGTGTCCTGTAGATATATATGTGGATTAATATAGAATATGTTTATTTTACAAAATTTGGCAGGTTATGAAAGTTTGAACACATTTCTCTATTTTTTATGAGTTATTACAGTTTTGCTAATGCAAGTCACAGTCTCCACAAGAGACCACCTCATCTTAAATTGTTACCATTGTTTCTTTGCTTATCTTAAATTGTTACAAATGTATCTAAGTGCAGCTGCCGTGTATTGTGGGCTCTCTGCCAGAAGGCAGTTACGTTTTACAAACGTTGTATCTTTTTCTGGCTGTTCAGTACAGGAGATCAAAGACAATCAGTAACAATCCGGGACTGCGGGTTGAGGTGTCAAAATCGGGACTGTCCTGCGGAAAACGGGACAGTTGGGAGGTATGCGTAGCACTGGCCAGTTTTACAGTGAAGACAAGTATTAGAATAAATACTAAATAAGTAACAAACAAACACAGTATAAATATACAGAGATTATGTGTCATGTGCAACCAGACACTCTAAGAAGGAGGTCCCTGCCTGTAGAGCTTACACTCTATTGATATGTGTACAGTCACGTTTACCCATAATGCAGTCTTTAAAGGGGTTTTTAACCGTTAGTATGATGTAGAGAGTGATATTCTGCAATTGATTTTAATTTTTTTTATTACTTATGGTTTTTGAGTTATTTAGCTTTTTATTCAGCAGCTCTCCAGTTTGCAATTTCAGCAGTCTGGTTGCTATGGTCCAAATTCCCCTAGTAACCATGCACCAATTTGAATAAGGGATTGGAATATGAATAGGAGAGGCCTGAATAGAAAGACGAGTAAGACAAAGTAGCAATAAACAATAAACGTGTAGCCTTACAGAGCATTTGTTTTTCGATGGGGTCATTGACCCCCATTTGAAAGCTGGAAAGAAGAAGGTGAATAATTAAAAAACTATAAAAAAAAAAAAATAATAAAGACCAATTGAAAAGTTGCTTAGAGTTGGCCATTCTACAACATACTAAAAGTTAGAATAAAGGTGAACCACCCCATTAACCTCATTCCAGTATAACTGGAATTTAGAGGGTCAACACCAATCATGGGATGGTTTTTGCTAATTGCAATTGTTTTTGGCTGCCCCAAAATACTACCCTAATTTAGTCATAGAGGCACATTTATCAAGGGTTGAATTTCGAATTTATGGGAGTTTTTTTAAAACTCCCATAAATTCGAAATTCAGCCAATCGAAATATATTAATAAAATCAAAACTCAAAACGAAACTCGGTTTTTCTCCGATAAAAACTTGAATGTCAGGAAGGCTGCAAACATCACCAAATTGATGTCTGGACATCTCACATTGACTTAAACAGTAATTCGGCAGGTTTTAGGTGGCGAATAGTCGATTTCGAATTCTTAAAGGGCCAGAGTATGATAAACTGAATAGAATTTGGATAATTGACAATTCGAATTTGAGAGTTTTGACCAAAAAAAAGAGACCCTTAATAAATCGGTCAGATTCGGGGAGTTTAGTTGCCTGGCGACAAATCTCCTCTTTTTCGGGCTACTAATCTCCCCGAATCTGACTGCGTGTCTCTGCCCTTAAATTGAAAAAAGGCTGAGACCCCCTGCTCCCCCCCCATGTGCTTTTACTTTAGAGATACTGTAACCCAATAGGCCAATCAGTAGTCAGATAACAGCAGGGGAACGTGTATAGGGAAAGCTGAACTTCAGAGCTCACTATCTTATCTTTACTCTTTGCATGGGTTCTAGGAAAATTCCCTTTCAGTGGGGCGTCTGGAGACCCCCCGAGGCCTTTGAAAATGTGTTTATGGGATCATTAACAAAAGGAACATTAGTTGGCCCCCCATTGGCCTTAGTTTACCTAGGAGACTGATGGGTCACATATTATCACACAGCTCCCAGGCACGGCCCATATGGGAGAGATTAAGGGGGGGCTACACAGCAGTGGGGCTAAAGGATCTTTGACCTGCATTGAGCAAAAACCGCTTGCCAATTCCAGGAGGTCCCATAAGCCAGGAGATTGCCTGCTGAATGGAAATACATGCACGGCCTTAGAAATAGCCTAAAACTTGTGCTCATCCAGCTAAACTACAACTCCCAGAACCCACAGAGACAGGGCAACTGATCTGATTGTTTGGCCTCGGGGCAATAATAGGACTAAAGTAGAGGTCAATTAATGGACATATTCCCATCATGAATGAAAATTGCTTGAGTGGCAACAATTTTTATTTACACTGTCCCTTGACCTGCACAGGGGTGCAAGCAGATGGAAGGTTCTCATAGGGTTACTGTGCCTCTGGGATGTTATAATAAACCCTCTCCCCAATGGACATCATCTTAAGATGGTTAACTTGTCAGTTGTCCTTTAAACAAGCAAAAACATTCTCTATCCAATGTATGAGGGTTTTTTTTGCAGTAGAAGTAGAGAGCAGAGCTGACTTGTGTCACTGGTTTTGGTATGAGCCACTTCTTGTTGTTGCCTAATGTCATCATTTGACTTCTGTCCAGGATCAGGCTTCTTGGGGTCTGTGGAAATAAGGCTGATGGTTGGTCCTGATTAGGGCTCAGTTATTAGAGAGATGGAGACAGTGGAATGGGCAACAGGCACAAAGCTCTTTTTAAGGTGACTAAAATGGTTTGGTTCAGTGCCAAGTCCTCAGACTGCACCTCCTTTTACTATTGAATGAGAAGACAGCGCCATCTAGTGGATAACTTGCCACTAAGCAAGTAACAAGTAACCCAGTAAGGCTTCATAGCAGTCAAACCAGGGTGGGTCTAGGCTGGTGGGACACCAGGAAAAAACTATGTGAGCCTTGTCCCTCATGGACTCTGCCAACTCAGGCCCACTGTGGACACCCCTACAGAGTAAGGTAAATGGTGCACCCCAGCAGTGAGGGACAGAGAGGGGGTGTGTCAGGAGGGGGCCCTTCATGTAGCAAGGGGGGTCAGAGTAGCAAGGGGGTCAAAGTCCTGGTACCACAGAACCCCAGTCCAACTATGAGTCAAAGCAAAGGCTGCTCATGTCTTAGGCCAGTGATCCCCAACCAGTAGCTCATGAGCAACATGTTACTCTTTAACCCCTTGGACGTTGCTCCCAGTGGCCTTAAAGCAGGTGCTTATTTTTGAATTCCAGTCTTGGAGGCAAGTTTTGGTTGTATAAAAACCAGATGTACTGCCAAACAGAGTCTCAATGTAGGTTGACAATCCACATAGGGGCTACCAAATGGCCAATCACAGCACTTATTTGGCACCCCAAGAAAAATTTTCATGCTTATGTTGCACCACAACTACTTTTTCTTCTGAATGTTGCTCATGGGTTCAAAAGGTTGGGGATCCCTGTCTTAGGCTATGGACACACAGGCTGTTGGCTCCGGCTGTTGTCAGGCTGTGTATTTTTGCAGACTGTGAGAAGCAGATCTGCTCAGTGTCCCTGCTCCTTTGGTTTGAATCTGATCAGCCTGTGTGCAGTCATACCAAATACTGACCTCAGCTTCTGCTCCGCTGTGTGTGACCGCGCAAAGGCTGATCAGATTCAGGCTGAAATGGGAAGGGGGGTAGCAGTGACATGGAGAGGCAGTGCAGGGCCAAGCGACTAGGGTGCCCAATGCAAGCCCCCTCCTTCGATCACCCCCTCTCCTCCTAGTTCCCATAGATTTTTCCTTCTGTTGCCTTCTCCTTGTTCCTTTCTTTTTTCAGCCGTCTTCCCCTAGTTCCTTCTTTCTTTTGCTGTCTTCCCCTAGTTCCTTCCTTCTTCTGCCACCTCTCCCTAGTTCTTTCCTTCTTGCTGCCTTCCTCTAGTTCCTTCTTCTGCTGCCTTCCCCTAGTTCCTTCCTTCTTCTGCCACTTCCTCTAATTCCTTCCTTCCTTCTTCCACCTTCCTCTAGTTCCTTCCATCATATGCAGCTTCTCCTAGCTCCTTCCATCTTTTGCTGCTTCTCCTAGTTCCTTCCATCTTTAGCCGCTTCCCCTAGTTACTTCCTTCATCTGCTGCCTGCCTCTAGTTCCTTCTTTCTTTTGCCGCCTTCCTTTTATTCCTTCAATCTTCTGCTGCTTATTCTAGTTCCTTCCATCTTCTGCCGCTTCCCCTAGTTCCTTCATTCTTCTGCCATCTTCCTCTAGTTCCTTCTTTCTTCTGCACCTTCCTCTGGTTCCTTTCATCTTCTGCTGCTTCTTATAGTTCCTTCCTTCTTCTGTGTCTTCCTCTAGTTCCTTCCTTCTTCTGCCTCTTCTCCTAACAGTTCCCTCCTTCTGCCCCCTTCCCCTAGATGAGGCACATATTTGGTGAATGTGCTCTTCTGCACATGCGCCTATGGTGCCCAGAAACTATAGTTACCCCTTTAAAGACAATCATTATGCATGTACCATGTAGGAACAATGTTATTTCCATCCTTAAATATCTGTAGAAATAAATCAAATCACCTAGACTTGCTGTGTTTTTCCTTGAAGACATTTCGCCAGTCATCCAACTGACTTTCTCAACTCAGAGAACTTGTAAATAGGATATTTTTTCTGGAATATATCTTCTGGAATGTTGCTCCAATCATCATAATCTGTTTATCAGAATCCACAAGGATGTCATGAAGTTAGGTGTTGATTGTATTATTAGGATTGGAGCTTTGAGGTGTTATTAAACCTTCCAGGCATCTATTGTCTGCCACAAATAATTCTGTTTTGGCACCTCTCCCTGGAAGGTTTAATATGGCAGCTGCTAAACAAAAAGAGAAAGTTTCTAGAGCTGTTTACTCAGGTATGGTAAAGCATTCTACAGATTAAATATAGTTTTATATCTTGCACTGTTGTGGCTAATGTATTGGCAATAAACTGCTTCTTTAATTGCTATGTATGGATATAACCAGAGATTCTGTGCATGGAGCAGCTGCACACGCTACATCTCCATGGAGGCTATTGCTTCCCAGACTTCAGCCATGAAACCAGCAGCCCAGTGGGTCAGTGTAATTTTATAAAATGCAAATAAAATGCACCAGTAGAAAAACTGATATGAATGGGTCAGTATGGATTACAGGTATGGGACCTTTTATCCAGAATGCTTGGAGTTTTCCAGATAACGGATATTTCCGTCATTTGGACCTTCATACCTTAAGTCTACTAGGATATAATTTAGACATTTATTAGCCCAAGGCAGCCACAGCCCTTTAGCAGTAACGATATGTGTCTCCAAAGATGCCCCAGTAGCTCCCCATCTTCTTTTCTGCTGATTCACTGCACATGCTCTGTGCTGCTGTCACTTACTGAGCTTAGGGACCTACTCACAATATACATTACACATAGAATAGAAATGTCACAATATATAGTATGAATCACACAGGGCTGATTATTAAGTAATTCTAACTTTACACTGCATCAGAGGAACCAGTGCATTCCAGAGACCACTGAGCATGTGCAGTGCCACTGACACTTTAAAGATGCCTAACAAGATCAGAAGATGGGGAGCTGCTGGGAAGCACTTTGAAGGCCTGTATCATTACTATTATAGGGCTGCTGAACTTCTGGGATGGTACAAAACATTCATTATATACTGTAAAATGCAATATTCTACCCATATCTCCAATATACTTTAATTAAAAAATGTTTTTATAATAAACCTGACTGTATGCAGTGAAATTTACTTGCTGTGACTGCTGCAGATAGGAAACTTAAGACTGTTCCTAACTGCTCTGCAGGGAAACAATCATACTTTCAAACAGCAGGGGGAGCCGGGGGGCTCTGGTACAAGATGGGCACCCGGGCACCCCTGTCGGCCCTTCCTTCTATGAATTCCGTGTCGGAGTGCTGCTGGTATGCACCGTGGTGCCAAGGTGCCTCTGTACCTACACATTTTGCTCACTACAGTGAAATACGTATGCTGCCATGGTGGATTTAAGGTATTTCTCAGTACAGGCCATGAGGATATTTAAGAGATTTTCCCAGATATGGAGATCACCATTTAAAGCCAGTTCAGCTGGCCACACCCAAGACCCATATGACATATGAGCTCTCTATTGGAGCTACTAGGTGACAAGTCCTTCTTACTTCTCGTTATTATATGAGAACAGATTGATTGGAGGTGATAAGGACTGTTCTTGCCCCACACTCTGCTTATTCCTCCACTTTCTGACCTTGGCCTGTCCCAGACTACACTAATTTGCTGCTTCTCATTACTTTGTCCTTTAATTTGATAGTCCTGACCTCTTCTGGTTCCAGACTGTTCCTTGTCCTCTAATAAAGAATGCTTGTAAGTTGTCTTCCTGACCCAAGCCTCTTCTATCAATGGGTGAATGCCCAGGATGGAGGAATTATGCATAGAAGTGGCACTTTATCTTGCCAACTGCTTGTAACCTTGCTACGCAAGGTATGGAAGACTTTCTCATAAACAGATCAAGTTTATTGTGGTGACTTTTTTTATAACAGATAGGTTGCGGCACAATCCTTTCTCCTCACCTTTCCCTGACAAATACGACTGTCCAGTGCCAGGCTGTGCCGGCCAGGCGCCCCAGGCAACCCAGCCGGCTGTGTCGCCCCCTCTGTGCCCTCCTCACAAGGACGTGCGGAGCAGTGCGCGCACATGAGTGAGTGCAGTCGTGCGTGTGCAGGTCCAAACGAGCGTGGCCATGCACTAGCAAAAATGAGAAGATTGGTGTGCAATAATGGCACTTGCTTGGCCGTAACAATGTTGGACTAGGGGTAGGCGACACAGAAGGTACGTGCCTGGTGCCCCCAAGCTTTGCTCCCTAGGCACATGCCTCTCATACCTACCCCAAGTTCCGGCCCCGCTGCTGTCCCTTGTTCTATCACTGCCAAACTGGCCACATATTTCCTGTTTCTGTTCTCTTTTATTCCCTTTTCATTACAATCTCACACTTCACAATTTAATTTATGACTCACTGCCACCTAGTGTCCAAACTAATCATATATTAACCATTACTCAAGTTACATTTCACCCCCCTACATGCTCATGAAGGTCATGGAGTCACAATGTATCCTGCATTGGTTCTGAGAGGTATTTTCCATACAATTGACAGTATTATCTGAGCTTATTATGGATGAATTTGATGCTGCATTTATCCTGTCATGTGTCCTGGGGCATTATACAGTATATGGAAATGGCACTGGAAATCTGTATAGAGAATTACCTGTCCTGAACGAGGCTTCTCCTAGACGCTACTTGTTTGTTGTGTGTCCTGACTTAGACCAGATCTAATCACTGCTTCTGTCATTGCCTGTTCTAAGCTCAGCGTGTCAGCTGTCTGTCTTGCCCTCAGTCTGTTCTAGAGCTTGTCGTCAGTATGATCTCTTGTGGAGTACGTTTACACCTTTCAAATTCCACCTTGTTGCTAGATTTTATTGGTCTGAATACATTTTTTAAAATACATTCTATGTGGATGAACTAGCAGCTTGGTTTTATAGCTAACCAAAGACAGGAAGGTCACTTCCTTGGCAAAGTAACAAAATGAGTGGATTTTTGGAAATTTTGGATGGGAGAAACCACATCAGGTTCAATCAATAATTTTAGGGCCAGGTTATCAATATTAATAATGAAGAGTGGAGCACTGATCAATGAGCAGAGTGTGCTCCTGGCCCAGCAGCATTGTATCCCTAATCAAATATTGGTCATGGGCAACCCATGGGCCAATAAGCTGCCAATTTGTATGGCCCTCACAACTGGCCAATTTGCGCATCAACATATAGACAACACTGGCTAAACATGTACGGCTTAAAGTCAACTAGCAGTTAATAGGCTCATCCTGCCATCTGCTGGCTGCACTTGGCACTCTACAAAAAAACTAAATTTAACTTACCGTTATTTCCTTTTCCTTCAAGTCCATACAGCAGCACCTACGGGGTTAACTCCCCCCCCGCACATAGTAGGACTAGCAAGGACCAATCAAAAAAGTATAAGTGGCGCCTCCTCCCCCAGTGCCCTTGTGTTATAAAAAAGTACACACACTACTGCACAACAAACTTTATTAGGGTGGGGAACAAATAGTGCTGCTGTATGGACTTGAAGGAAAAGGAAATTACGGTAAGTTAAATTTCGTTTTTCCTTCACGTCCTATACATCAGCACCTACGGGACATAGCAAGTAACGGGTGGGAACAGCATCAATTCTTCTGAAAAGCTGTTTGTAGCACCGCTCTTCCAAAGGCTGCTTCCTGCAAAGCATCAACATCCAGCCTATAGTGTTTAGAGAAAGTGTGAAGGCTTGACCAAGTTGCAGCTTTACAAATTTTATCTGGAGGAACAAGAAGACGTTCTGCCCAAGATGTCGCTGTTGCTCTTGTCGAATGAGCTTTAATAAAAATTGGGGGAGACAATTTTGCAGCTATGTAACATGTCTGAATAGTATCTTTTATCCATCTTGATAAGGTTAATTTCGATACCGCCTTTCCTTTACTCTTTCCGGACATAGCAACAAAAAGATGCTCAGATTTTCTGAATACTTCTGTTTGAGCAAGGTATTTCTTTATCACCCGACATACATCTAATGAGTGATATCTCTGCTCTTCCTCTGTCACTGGATTAGAACAAAAAGATGGAAGTCTAATCTCCTGGTTTATATTGTTTCTCAAAGGCACTTTGGGTGAAAAATCAGGTAGAGTCCTGAGCACAATTTGGTCCGGAAAAAACTGAATATACGGCTCTTTAGCTGCTAAGGCCTGAATTTCACCGACCCTCCTTGCTGACGTTATAGCTGTAAGGAAAACAGCTTTAAAGGAAAGGTGTTTTAGGTCGATTTTGTCCAAAGGCTCAAAAGGGGGATTACATAATCCTTCCAAAACTATGTTCAAGTCCCATTGAGGAACTGGATTTTGAATCGAAGGTTTTAGCTTTTGTGCCGCCTTCATAAATCTCTGGATTAGTGGAACAGCAGATAACTGGATACCTAGATAAGCAGATATTGCAGATAGTTAAGCGTTCCAGGCTTGAGATTCTTATCTAGTCCCTGCTGCAGAAAATCCAGGATATCATTGATTGACGGGGAAAACGCTTCTACATCTCGTCTGGAACACCATTCCTGAAAAATTCTGACCGTCCTAGAATAGGCCTTTGAGGTAGAACTTTTTCTTGATTGAAGAAGAGTACTGATTACTCTGTCTGATAATCCTGATGACGTTAATAGGGGCCTGTCAACTTCCAGGCAGTGAGCCTCACGCGCGCTAAGTCCGAATGAAGTACCTGGTCCTGGGAGATCAGGTCTTTTACTTGTGGAAGAATCCAAAAATTCCCGTGACACATCCTCATTACCTGAGAGAACCAGACTCTCTTCGGCCAGAAAGGAAGAATTATTATTACCGATGACTGATCTTGACGAATCTTCTGGATTACCCTGCTGATCATCGGGATTGGGGGAAAAATGTAGGCGAGTTTGAATTCCCACTTGACTGTCATCGCATGCAGGACCCATGGTTGATCTTGTTGGGCAAGAGAGCAGAATCTGGGAAGTTTGGTGTTCTTCCTGGTTGCCATTAGATCCACTTCTGGAGTTCACCAGAGGTGAACTAACCTGAGGAAAATGTCTTCCCTTAATAAGCATTCCTTGGGATCTATTTTCTGTCTGCTCAAAAGGTCTGCTAGAATATTGTCCTTCCCTTTGATGTGAATTGCAGATATTCCTAAGAGATTGTCTTCGGCCCATAGAAGAATTCTCTGGGTTTCTTTGAGAAGAATGTGGGACTTCGTCCCTCCCTGACGATTCAGGTACGTTACGACAATGGAGTTGTCGGACTGGATTTTGACTGCTTTTCCCCTGATGAGCTCTGAAAAGGCTATGAGTGCATTGAATACAGCCCTCATCTCCCTGAAGTTGGATGAGAGGGATCTTTCCATGGCATCCCAGGTACCCTGAGCTGACTGACTTTTCATATGCGCTCCCCATCCGAAGGCAGATGCGTCTGTCGTTATTAGGTTCCAATCTGGTTCCAGAATTGGCTTCCCTTTCATAAGCCTGTCAGTCTGAAGCCACCACTCGAGTGTCTTCAATGTGTCTTGAGAAATTATCAAAGTGGAATCCAAAGATTCTATCGTTTTTTCCCAATGGATCAGGATTTCCTGCTGAAGAGGTCGCATGTGTAACCTCGCCCAAGGAAGGGCTTCGATTGAAGACGCCATCAGACCTAAAACTTTCATCATCTGTCTCAAGGAGACAGTGGATGGCCTCATGAGGTGTATTACCTGATTTCTTATGGTGTGAATTCTCTGAGGAGTCAGAGTGACAACCATTGTTTCCGTATCGAGATACATTCCCAAAAATTGCTTTTGTCTGGATGGCATCAGGGATGATTTTTCTTCGTTGATGATCCAGCCTAGAAACTGAAGAATTCGGAGGGTTCTTGTCAGATGTTTGTGAAGAAGGGATGCGGAAACAGCTTTCAACAACCAGTCGTCAAGATATGGTACGACGTGTATGCCTTCTTGCCTCAATACAGCTGCAACCGAGGCTACCACCTTCGTGAACACCCTTGGGGCTGATGTGATCCCAAAGGGCAACACACGGAACTGAAAATGATGAAGTTGATCCTGTAGATGCACTGCTATCCTCAAAAACCTCCTGTGCCCTGGAAAAACCGGTATGTGGAGATATGCATCTTTGAGATCTATTGTAGCCAGGTAGTCTCCGGGCTCTAAAATCTGAAACGCTTCTTCTGAATAGAGCGATTTACGAATCTGAGGTCTACTATAGTTCGAAACGACCCATCTGGCTTTTGGAACCAGGAACACAGTAGAATAAGTGCCTAATGCCTCCTCCAAGGATGGAACTTTTTCTAGCACTCTTTTGCTGTAGAAAACCTAAATTGCTTCTTCCAAGGCTTTTTGTTTGAACCAAGAAGCACTTTTGGGAGTAGGAAGAAATCTTGCAGGAGGAAAATCCTGAAACTCGATCCTGTACCCCTCCCTGATCAACTGTAAGACCCATTGATCTGACACAAGGTCTCGCCAGTGTTTTAGAAAAAAAGCAAGTCTTCCTCCCACCTGAATACTTCTGGCGTCAGAGATTCCATTTACGACCTGCAGGGAAAGATCTATTTCTCCCTCTGCTGGTTCTAGACCCACTATGGAATCTGGGCTGATTCATTTCTTTTTCCTTTTCACCATATCCTGGTCTTCTAGATCTTGCTGGAGACCTCTTTTGCCGGTGAAAAAAGGAGCCCCTCCATCTAGACTTCTGCCTATCTTGGGGCAGAGTCTTACCTTTTTCGTCAGACATCTTCTCCATAAGTGTGTCTAACTTAGAGCCAAAAAGGTGACCAGGCTCAAAAGGCATATTACACAAATTAACTTTGGAGGTATTATCGGCTGCCCAGGGTTTTAACCAAATAGCTCTTCTCGCTGAAGTAGACAGGGCTATTGTCCTAGAGGCTAACTTAAGTGACTCAATAGACGAGTCGCACAAAATTCAGATGCCAATTTAATTATATTCAGTGACTTGAGAAGCAAATCTCTTGACAACTTAGTTTCAATATCCTCCTCCAATTGGGTCAGCCAGTTCCTCATAGCTCTAGATACGGCAGAGGCAGCAACCAATGGCTTGCATTGGGCCGAGGCCGAAGAATATATACGCCTCAGTGAGCATTCAGCCTTACGATATATAGGATCTCTGAGGCCCGAACCATCCTCTACAGGAATAGTAGTTCTTTTAGATAGACCAGCTACATCTACCACTGGAGGAGTTTCCCAACCTTTAGCTTCTTCATCGATAGGAAACAGGGATTTAAATCTTTTATTCAATACTGGTGCCTTATCAGGGGTCTTCCATTCAAACTGAATTAAATGGATGAACTAGCAGCTTGGTTTTATAGCTAACCAAAGACAGGAAGGTCACTTCCTTGGCAAAGTAACAAAATGAGTGGATTTTTGGAAATTTTGGATGGGAGAAACCACATCAGGTTCAATCAATAATTTTAGGGCCAGGTTATCAATATTAATAATGAAGAGTGGAGCACTGATCAATGAGCAGAGTGTGCTCCTGGCCCAGCAGCATTGTATCCCTAATCAAATATTGGTCATGGGCAACCCATGGGCCAATAAGCTGCCAACTTGTATGGCCCTCACAACTGGCCAATTTGCGCATCAACATATAGACAACACTGGCTAAACATGTACGGCTTAAAGTCAACTAGCAGTTAATAGGCTCATCCTGCCATCTGCTGGCTGCACTTGGCACTCTACAAAAAAACTAAATTTAACTTACCGTTATTTCCTTTTCCTTCAAGTCCATACAGCAGCACCTACGGGGTTAACTCCCCCCCCGCACATAGTAGGACTAGCAAGGACCAATCAAAAAAGTATAAGTGGCGCCTCCTCCCCCAGTGCCCTTGTGTTATAAAAAAGTACACACACTACTGCACAACAAACTTTATTAGGGTGGGGAACAAATAGTGCTGCTGTATGGACTTGAAGGAAAAGGAAATTACGGTAAGTTAAATTTCGTTTTTCCTTCACGTCCTATACATCAGCACCTACGGGACATAGCAAGTAACGGGTGGGAACAGCATCAATTCTTCTGAAAAGCTGTTTGTAGCACCGCTCTTCCAAAGGCTGCTTCCTGCAAAGCATCAACATCCAGCCTATAGTGTTTAGAGAAAGTGTGAAGGCTTGACCAAGTTGCAGCTTTACAAATTTTATCTGGAGGAACAAGAAGACGTTCTGCCCAAGATGTCGCTGTTGCTCTTGTCGAATGAGCTTTAATAAAAATTGGGGGAGACAATTTTGCAGCTATGTAACATGTCTGAATAGTATCTTTTATCCATCTTGATAAGGTTAATTTCGATACCGCCTTTCCTTTACTCTTTCCGGACATAGCAACAAAAAGATGCTCAGATTTTCTGAATACTTCTGTTTGAGCAAGGTATTTCTTTATCACCCGACATACATCTAATGAGTGATATCTCTGCTCTTCCTCTGTCACTGGATTAGAACAAAAAGATGGAAGTCTAATCTCCTGGTTTATATTGTTTCTCAAAGGCACTTTGGGTGAAAAATCAGGTAGAGTCCTGAGCACAATTTGGTCCGGAAAAAACTGAATATACGGCTCTTTAGCTGCTAAGGCCTGAATTTCACCGACCCTCCTTGCTGACGTTATAGCTGTAAGGAAAACAGCTTTAAAGGAAAGGTGTTTTAGGTCGATTTTGTCCAAAGGCTCAAAAGGGGGATTACATAATCCTTCCAAAACTATGTTCAAGTCCCATTGAGGAACTGGATTTTGAATCGAAGGTTTTAGCTTTTGTGCCGCCTTCATAAATCTCTGGATTAGTG
This sequence comes from Xenopus laevis, assembly GCF_017654675.1. NCBI lineage: Eukaryota > Metazoa > Chordata > Amphibia > Anura > Pipidae > Xenopus > Xenopus laevis. The sequence goes on from NC_054376.1 coordinate 122,596,974, forward strand.
GAACAGCAGATAACTGGATACCTAGATAAGCAGATATTGCAGATAGTTAAGCGTTCCAGGCTTGAGATTCTTATCTAGTCCCTGCTGCAGAAAATCCAGGATATCATTGATTGACGGGGAAAACGCTTCTACATCTCGTCTGGAACACCATTCCTGAAAAATTCTGACCGTCCTAGAATAGGCCTTTGAGGTAGAACTTTTTCTTGATTGAAGAAGAGTACTGATTACTCTGTCTGATAATCCTGATGACGTTAATAGGGGCCTGTCAACTTCCAGGCAGTGAGCCTCACGCGCGCTAAGTCCGAATGAAGTACCTGGTCCTGGGAGATCAGGTCTTTTACTTGTGGAAGAATCCAAAAATTCCCGTGACACATCCTCATTACCTGAGAGAACCAGACTCTCTTCGGCCAGAAAGGAAGAATTATTATTACCGATGACTGATCTTGACGAATCTTCTGGATTACCCTGCTGATCATCGGGATTGGGGGAAAAATGTAGGCGAGTTTGAATTCCCACTTGACTGTCATCGCATGCAGGACCCATGGTTGATCTTGTTGGGCAAGAGAGCAGAATCTGGGAAGTTTGGTGTTCTTCCTGGTTGCCATTAGATCCACTTCTGGAGTTCACCAGAGGTGAACTAACCTGAGGAAAATGTCTTCCCTTAATAAGCATTCCTTGGGATCTATTTTCTGTCTGCTCAAAAGGTCTGCTAGAATATTGTCCTTCCCTTTGATGTGAATTGCAGATATTCCTAAGAGATTGTCTTCGGCCCATAGAAGAATTCTCTGGGTTTCTTTGAGAAGAATGTGGGACTTCGTCCCTCCCTGACGATTCAGGTACGTTACGACAATGGAGTTGTCGGACTGGATTTTGACTGCTTTTCCCCTGATGAGCTCTGAAAAGGCTATGAGTGCATTGAATACAGCCCTCATCTCCCTGAAGTTGGATGAGAGGGATCTTTCCATGGCATCCCAGGTACCCTGAGCTGACTGACTTTTCATATGCGCTCCCCATCCGAAGGCAGATGCGTCTGTCGTTATTAGGTTCCAATCTGGTTCCAGAATTGGCTTCCCTTTCATAAGCCTGTCAGTCTGAAGCCACCACTCGAGTGTCTTCAATGTGTCTTGAGAAATTATCAAAGTGGAATCCAAAGATTCTATCGTTTTTTCCCAATGGATCAGGATTTCCTGCTGAAGAGGTCGCATGTGTAACCTCGCCCAAGGAAGGGCTTCGATTGAAGACGCCATCAGACCTAAAACTTTCATCATCTGTCTCAAGGAGACAGTGGATGGCCTCATGAGGTGTATTACCTGATTTCTTATGGTGTGAATTCTCTGAGGAGTCAGAGTGACAACCATTGTTTCCGTATCGAGATACATTCCCAAAAATTGCTTTTGTCTGGATGGCATCAGGGATGATTTTTCTTCGTTGATGATCCAGCCTAGAAACTGAAGAATTCGGAGGGTTCTTGTCAGATGTTTGTGAAGAAGGGATGCGGAAACAGCTTTCAACAACCAGTCGTCAAGATATGGTACGACGTGTATGCCTTCTTGCCTCAATACAGCTGCAACCGAGGCTACCACCTTCGTGAACACCCTTGGGGCTGATGTGATCCCAAAGGGCAACACACGGAACTGAAAATGATGAAGTTGATCCTGTAGATGCACTGCTATCCTCAAAAACCTCCTGTGCCCTGGAAAAACCGGTATGTGGAGATATGCATCTTTGAGATCTATTGTAGCCAGGTAGTCTCCGGGCTCTAAAATCTGAAACGCTTCTTCTGAATAGAGCGATTTACGAATCTGAGGTCTACTATAGTTCGAAACGACCCATCTGGCTTTTGGAACCAGGAACACAGTAGAATAAGTGCCTAATGCCTCCTCCAAGGATGGAACTTTTTCTAGCACTCTTTTGCTGTAGAAAACCTAAATTGCTTCTTCCAAGGCTTTTTGTTTGAACCAAGAAGCACTTTTGGGAGTAGGAAGAAATCTTGCAGGAGGAAAATCCTGAAACTCGATCCTGTACCCCTCCCTGATCAACTGTAAGACCCATTGATCTGACACAAGGTCTCGCCAGTGTTTTAGAAAAAAAGCAAGTCTTCCTCCCACCTGAATACTTCTGGCGTCAGAGATTCCATTTACGACCTGCAGGGAAAGATCTATTTCTCCCTCTGCTGGTTCTAGACCCACTATGGAATCTGGGCTGATTCATTTCTTTTTCCTTTTCACCATATCCTGGTCTTCTAGATCTTGCTGGAGACCTCTTTTGCCGGTGAAAAAAGGAGCCCCTCCATCTAGACTTCTGCCTATCTTGGGGCAGAGTCTTACCTTTTTCGTCAGACATCTTCTCCATAAGTGTGTCTAACTTAGAGCCAAAAAGGTGACCAGGCTCAAAAGGCATATTACACAAATTAACTTTGGAGGTATTATCGGCTGCCCAGGGTTTTAACCAAATAGCTCTTCTCGCTGAAGTAGACAGGGCTATTGTCCTAGAGGCTAACTTAAGTGACTCAATAGACGAGTCGCACAAAAATTCAGATGCCAATTTAATTATATTCAGTGACTTGAGAAGCAAATCTCTTGACAACTTAGTTTCAATATCCTCCTCCAATTGGGTCAGCCAGTTCCTCATAGCTCTAGATACGGCAGAGGCAGCAACCAATGGCTTGCATTGGGCCGAGGCCGAAGAATATATACGCCTCAGTGAGCATTCAGCCTTACGATATATAGGATCTCTGAGGCCCGAACCATCCTCTACAGGAATAGTAGTTCTTTTAGATAGACCAGCTACATCTACCACTGGAGGAGTTTCCCAACCTTTAGCTTCTTCATCGATAGGAAACAGGGATTTAAATCTTTTATTCAATACTGGTGCCTTATCAGGGGTCTTCCATTCAAACTGAATTAAATGGATGAACTAGCAGCTTGGTTTTATAGCTAACCAAAGACAGGAAGGTCACTTCCTTGGCAAAGTAACAAAATGAGTGGATTTTTGGAAATTTTGGATGGGAGAAACCACATCAGGTTCAATCAATAATTTTAGGGCCAGGTTATCAATATTAATAATGAAGAGTGGAGCACTGATCAATGAGCAGAGTGTGCTCCTGGCCCAGCAGCATTGTATCCCTAATCAAATATTGGTCATGGGCAACCCATGGGCCAATAAGCTGCCAACTTGTATGGCCCTCACAACTGGCCAATTTGCGCATCAACATATAGACAACACTGGCTAAACATGTACGGCTTAAAGTCAACTAGCAGTTAATAGGCTCATCCTGCCATCTGCTGGCTGCACTTGGCACTCTACAAAAAAACTAAATTTAACTTACCGTTATTTCCTTTTCCTTCAAGTCCATACAGCAGCACCTACGGGGTTAACTCCCCCCCCGCACATAGTAGGACTAGCAAGGACCAATCAAAAAAGTATAAGTGGCGCCTCCTCCCCCAGTGCCCTTGTGTTATAAAAAAGTACACACACTACTGCACAACAAACTTTATTAGGGTGGGGAACAAATAGTGCTGCTGTATGGACTTGAAGGAAAAGGAAATTACGGTAAGTTAAATTTCGTTTTTCCTTCACGTCCTATACATCAGCACCTACGGGACATAGCAAGTAACGGGTGGGAACAGCATCAATTCTTCTGAAAAGCTGTTTGTAGCACCGCTCTTCCAAAGGCTGCTTCCTGCAAAGCATCAACATCCAGCCTATAGTGTTTAGAGAAAGTGTGAAGGCTTGACCAAGTTGCAGCTTTACAAATTTTATCTGGAGGAACAAGAAGACGTTCTGCCCAAGATGTCGCTGTTGCTCTTGTCGAATGAGCTTTAATAAAAATTGGGGGAGACAATTTTGCAGCTATGTAACATGTCTGAATAGTATCTTTTATCCATCTTGATAAGGTTAATTTCGATACCGCCTTTCCTTTACTCTTTCCGGACATAGCAACAAAAAGATGCTCAGATTTTCTGAATACTTCTGTTTGAGCAAGGTATTTCTTTATCACCCGACATACATCTAATGAGTGATATCTCTGCTCTTCCTCTGTCACTGGATTAGAACAAAAAGATGGAAGTCTAATCTCCTGGTTTATATTGTTTCTCAAAGGCACTTTGGGTGAAAAATCAGGTAGAGTCCTGAGCACAATTTGGTCCGGAAAAAACTGAATATACGGCTCTTTAGCTGCTAAGGCCTGAATTTCACCGACCCTCCTTGCTGACGTTATAGCTGTAAGGAAAACAGCTTTAAAGGAAAGGTGTTTTAGGTCGATTTTGTCCAAAGGCTCAAAAGGGGGATTACATAATCCTTCCAAAACTATGTTCAAGTCCCATTGAGGAACTGGATTTTGAATCGAAGGTTTTAGCTTTTGTGCCGCCTTCATAAATCTCTGGATTAGTGGAACAGCAGATAACTGGATACCTAGATAAGCAGATATTGCAGATAGTTAAGCGTTCCAGGCTTGAGATTCTTATCTAGTCCCTGCTGCAGAAAATCCAGGATATCATTGATTGACGGGGAAAACGCTTCTACATCTCGTCTGGAACACCATTCCTGAAAAATTCTGACCGTCCTAGAATAGGCCTTTGAGGTAGAACTTTTTCTTGATTGAAGAAGAGTACTGATTACTCTGTCTGATAATCCTGATGACGTTAATAGGGGCCTGTCAACTTCCAGGCAGTGAGCCTCACGCGCGCTAAGTCCGAATGAAGTACCTGGTCCTGGGAGATCAGGTCTTTTACTTGTGGAAGAATCCAAAAATTCCCGTGAGACATCCTCATTACCTGAGAGAACCAGACTCTCTTCGGCCAGAAAGGAAGAATTATTATTACCGATGACTGATCTTGACGAATCTTCTGGATTACCCTGCTGATCATCGGGATTGGGGGAAAAATGTAGGCGAGTTTGAATTCCCACTTGACTGTCATCGCATGCAGGACCCATGGTTGATCTTGTTGGGCAAGAGAGCAGAATCTGGGAAGTTTGGTGTTCTTCCTGGTTGCCATTAGATCCACTTCTGGAGTTCACCAGAGGTGAACTAACCTGAGGAAAATGTCTTCCCTTAATAACCATTCCTTGGGATCTATTTTCTGTCTGCTCAAAAGGTCTGCTAGAATATTGTCCTTCCCTTTGATGTGAATTGCAGATATTCCTAAGAGATTGTCTTCGGCCCATAGAAGAATTCTCTGGGTTTCTTTGAGAAGAATGTGGGACTTCGTCCCTCCCTGACGATTCAGGTACGTTACGACAATGGAGTTGTCGAACTGGATTTTGACTGCTTTTCCCCTGATGAGCTCTGAAAAGGCTATGAGTGCATTGAATACAGCCCTCATCTCCCTGAAGTTGGATGAGAGGGATCTTTCCATGGCATCCCAGGTACCCTGAGCTGACTGACTTTTCATATGCGCTCCCCATCCGAAGGCAGATGCGTCTGTCGTTATTAGGTTCCAATCTGGTTCCAGAATTGGCTTCCCTTTCATAAGCCTGTCAGTCTGAAGCCACCACTCGAGTGTCTTCAATGTGTCTTGAGAAATTATCAAAGTGGAATCCAAAGATTCTATCGTTTTTTCCCAATGGATCAGGATTTCCTGCTGAAGAGGTCGCATGTGTAACCTCGCCCAAGGAAGGGCTTCGATTGAAGACGCCATCAGACCTAAAACTTTCATCATCTGTCTCAAGGAGACAGTGGATGGCCTCATGAGGTGTATTACCTGATTTCTTATGGTGTGAATTCTCTGAGGAGTCAGAGTGACAACCATTGTTTCCGTATCGAGATACATTCCCAAAAATTGCTTTTGTCTGGATGGCATCAGGGATGATTTTTCTTCGTTGATGATCCAGCCTAGAAACTGAAGAATTCGGAGGGTTCTTGTCAGATGTTTGTGAAGAAGGGATGCGGAAACAGCTTTCAACAACCAGTCGTCAAGATATGGTACGACGTGTATGCCTTCTTGCCTCAATACAGCTGCAACCGAGGCTACCACCTTCGTGAACACCCTTGGGGCTGATGTGATCCCAAAGGGCAACACACGGAACTGAAAATGATGAAGTTGATCCTGTAGATGCACTGCTATCCTCAAAAACCTCCTGTGCGCTGGAAAAACCGGTATGTGGAGATATGCATCTTTGAGATCTATTGTAGCCAGGTAATCTCCGGGCTCTAAAATCTGAAACGCTTCTTCTGAATAGAGCGATTTACGAATCTGAGGTCTACTATAGTTCGAAACGACCCATCTGGCTTTTGGAACCAGGAACACAGTAGAATAAGTGCCTAATGCCTCCTCCAAGGATGGAACTTTTTCTAGCACTCTTTTGCTGTAGAAAACCTAAATTGCTTCTTCCAAGGCTTTTTGTTTGAACCAAGAAGCACTTTTGGGGGTAGGAAGAAATCTTGCAGGAGGAAAATCCTGAAACTCGATCCTGTACCCCTCCCTGATCAACTGTAAGACCCATTGATCTGACACAAGGTCTCGCCAGTGTTTTAGAAAAAAAGCAAGTCTTCCTCCCACCTGAATACTTCTGGCGTCAGAGATTCCATTTACGACCTGCAGGGAAAGATCTATTTCTCCCTCTGCTGGTTCTAGACCCACTATGGAATCTGGGCTGATTCATTTCTTTTTCCTTTTCACCATATCCTGGTCTTCTAGATCTTGCTGGAGACCTCTTTTTCCGGTGAAAAAAGGAGCCCCTCCATCTAGACTTCTGCCTATCTTGGGGCAGAGTCTTACCTTTTTCGTCAGACATCTTCTCCATAAGTGTGTCTAACTTAGAGCCAAAAAGGTGACCAGGCTCAAAAGGCATATTACACAAATTAACTTTGGAGGTATTATCGGCTGCCCAGGGTTTTAACCAAATAGCTCTTCTCGCTGAAGTAGACAGGGCTATTGTCCTAGAGGCTAACTTAAGTGACTCAATAGACGAGTCGCACAAAAATTCAGATGCCAATTTAATTATATTCAGTGACTTGAGAAGCAAATCTCTTGACAACTTAGTTTCAATATCCTCCTCCAATTGGGTCAGCCAGTTCCTCATAGCTCTAGATACGGCAGAGGCAGCAACCAATGGCTTGCATTGGGCCGAGGCCGAAGAATATATACGCCTCAGTGAGCATTCAGCCTTACGATATATAGGATCTCTGAGGCCCGAACCATCCTCTACAGGAATAGTAGTTCTTTTAGATAGACCAGCTACATCTACCACTGGAGGAGTTTCCCAACCTTTAGCTTCTTCATCGATAGGAAACAGGGATTTAAATCTTTTATTCAATACTGGTGCCTTATCAGGGGTCTTCCATTCAAACTGAATTAAATGGATGAACTAGCAGCTTGGTTTTATAGCTAACCAAAGACAGGAAGGTCACTTCCTTGGCAAAGTAACAAAATGAGTGGATTTTTGGAAATTTTGGATGGGAGAAACCACATCAGGTTCAATCAATAATTTTAGGGCCAGGTTATCAATATTAATAATGAAGAGTGGAGCACTGATCAATGAGCAGAGTGTGCTCCTGGCCCAGCAGCATTGTATCCCTAATCAAATATTGGTCATGGGCAACCCATGGGCCAATAAGCTGCCAACTTGTATGGCCCTCACAACTGGCCAATTTGCGCATCAACATATAGACAACACTGGCTAAACATGTACGGCTTAAAGTCAACTAGCAGTTAATAGGCTCATCCTGCCATCTGCTGGCTGCACTTGGCACTCTACAAAAAAACTAAATTTAACTTACCGTTATTTCCTTTTCCTTCAAGTCCATACAGCAGCACCTACGGGGTTAACTCCCCCCCCGCACATAGTAGGACTAGCAAGGACCAATCAAAAAAGTATAAGTGGCGCCTCCTCCCCCAGTGCCCTTGTGTTATAAAAAAGTACACACACTACTGCACAACAAACTTTATTAGGGTGGGGAACAAATAGTGCTGCTGTATGGACTTGAAGGAAAAGGAAATTACGGTAAGTTAAATTTCGTTTTTCCTTCACGTCCTATACATCAGCACCTACGGGACATAGCAAGTAACGGGTGGGAACAGCATCAATTCTTCTGAAAAGCTGTTTGTAGCACCGCTCTTCCAAAGGCTGCTTCCTGCAAAGCATCAACATCCAGCCTATAGTGTTTAGAGAAAGTGTGAAGGCTTGACCAAGTTGCAGCTTTACAAATTTTATCTGGAGGAACAAGAAGACGTTCTGCCCAAGATGTCGCTGTTGCTCTTGTCGAATGAGCTTTAATAAAAATTGGGGGAGACAATTTTGCAGCTATGTAACATGTCTGAATAGTATCTTTTATCCATCTTGATAAGGTTAATTTCGATACCGCCTTTCCTTTACTCTTTCCGGACATAGCAACAAAAAGATGCTCAGATTTTCTGAATACTTCTGTTTGAGCAAGGTATTTCTTTATCACCCGACATACATCTAATGAGTGATATCTCTGCTCTTCCTCTGTCACTGGATTAGAACAAAAAGATGGAAGTCTAATCTCCTGGTTTATATTGTTTCTCAAAGGCACTTTGGGTGAAAAATCAGGTAGAGTCCTGAGCACAATTTGGTCCGGAAAAAACTGAATATACGGCTCTTTAGCTGCTAAGGCCTGAATTTCACCGACCCTCCTTGCTGACGTTATAGCTGTAAGGAAAACAGCTTTAAAGGAAAGGTGTTTTAGGTCGATTTTGTCCAAAGGCTCAAAAGGGGGATTACATAATCCTTCCAAAACTATGTTCAAGTCCCATTGAGGAACTGGATTTTGAATCGAAGGTTTTAGCTTTTGTGCCGCCTTCATAAATCTCTGGATTAGTGGAACAGCAGATAACTGGATACCTAGATAAGCAGATATTGCAGATAGTTAAGCGTTCCAGGCTTGAGATTCTTATCTAGTCCCTGCTGCAGAAAATCCAGGATATCATTGATTGACGGGGAAAACGCTTCTACATCTCGTCTGGAACACCATTCCTGAAAAATTCTGACCGTCCTAGAATAGGCCTTTGAGGTAGAACTTTTTCTTGATTGAAGAAGAGTACTGATTACTCTGTCTGATAATCCTGATGACGTTAATAGGGGCCTGTCAACTTCCAGGCAGTGAGCCTCACGCGCGCTAAGTCCGAATGAAGTACCTGGTCCTGGGAGATCAGGTCTTTTACTTGTGGAAGAATCCAAAAATTCCCGTGAGACATCCTCATTACCTGAGAGAACCAGACTCTCTTCGGCCAGAAAGGAAGAATTATTATTACCGATGACTGATCTTGACGAATCTTCTGGATTACCCTGCTGATCATCGGGATTGGGGGAAAAATGTAGGCGAGTTTGAATTCCCACTTGACTGTCATCGCATGCAGGACCCATGGTTGATCTTGTTGGGCAAGAGAGCAGAATCTGGGAAGTTTGGTGTTCTTCCTGGTTGCCATTAGATCCACTTCTGGAGTTCACCAGAGGTGAACTAACCTGAGGAAAATGTCTTCCCTTAATAACCATTCCTTGGGATCTATTTTCTGTCTGCTCAAAAGGTCTGCTAGAATATTGTCCTTCCCTTTGATGTGAATTGCAGATATTCCTAAGAGATTGTCTTCGGCCCATAGAAGAATTCTCTGGGTTTCTTTGAGAAGAATGTGGGACTTCGTCCCTCCCTGACGATTCAGGTACGTTACGACAATGGAGTTGTCGAACTGGATTTTGACTGCTTTTCCCCTGATGAGCTCTGAAAAGGCTATGAGTGCATTGAATACAGCCCTCATCTCCCTGAAGTTGGATGAGAGGGATCTTTCCATGGCATCCCAGGTACCCTGAGCTGACTGACTTTTCATATGCGCTCCCCATCCGAAGGCAGATGCGTCTGTCGTTATTAGGTTCCAATCTGGTTCCAGAATTGGCTTCCCTTTCATAAGCCTGTCAGTCTGAAGCCACCACTCGAGTGTCTTCAATGTGTCTTGAGAAATTATCAAAGTGGAATCCAAAGATTCTATCGTTTTTTCCCAATGGATCAGGATTTCCTGCTGAAGAGGTCGCATGTGTAACCTCGCCCAAGGAAGGGCTTCGATTGAAGACGCCATCAGACCTAAAACTTTCATCATCTGTCTCAAGGAGACAGTGGATGGCCTCATGAGGTGTATTACCTGATTTCTTATGGTGTGAATTCTCTGAGGAGTCAGAGTGACAACCATTGTTTCCGTATCGAGATACATTCCCAAAAATTGCTTTTGTCTGGATGGCATCAGGGATGATTTTTCTTCGTTGATGATCCAGCCTAGAAACTGAAGAATTCGGAGGGTTCTTGTCAGATGTTTGTGAAGAAGGGATGCGGAAACAGCTTTCAACAACCAGTCGTCAAGATATGGTACGACGTGTATGCCTTCTTGCCTCAATACAGCTGCAACCGAGGCTACCACCTTCGTGAACACCCTTGGGGCTGATGTGATCCCAAAGGGCAACACACGGAACTGAAAATGATGAAGTTGATCCTGTAGATGCACTGCTATCCTCAAAAACCTCCTGTGCGCTGGAAAAACCGGTATGTGGAGATATGCATCTTTGAGATCTATTGTAGCCAGGTAGTCTCCGGGCTCTAAAATCTGAAACGCTTCTTCTGAATAGAGCGATTTACGAATCTGAGGTCTACTATAGTTCGAAACGACCCATCTGGCTTTTGGAACCAGGAACACAGTAGAATAAGTGCCTAATGCCTCCTCCAAGGATGGAACTTTTTCTAGCACTCTTTTGCTGTAGAAAACCTAAATTGCTTCTTCCAAGGCTTTTTGTTTGAACCAAGAAGCACTTTTGGGGGTAGGAAGAAATCTTGCAGGAGGAAAATCCTGAAACTCGATCCTGTACCCCTCCCTGATCAACTGTAAGACCCATTGATCTGACACAAGGTCTCGCCAGTGTTTTAGAAAAAAAGCAAGTCTTCCTCCCACCTGAATACTTCTGGCGTCAGAGATTCCATTTACGACCTGCAGGGAAAGATCTATTTCTCCCTCTGCTGGTTCTAGACCCACTATGGAATCTGGGCTGATTCATTTCTTTTTCCTTTTCACCATATCCTGGTCTTCTAGATCTTGCTGGAGACCTCTTTTGCCGGTGAAAAAAGGAGCCCCTCCATCTAGACTTCTGCCTATCTTGGGGCAGAGTCTTACCTTTTTCGTCAGACATCTTCTCCATAAGTGTGTCTAACTTAGAGCCAAAAAGGTGACCAGGCTCAAAAGGCATATTACACAAATTAACTTTGGAGGTATTATCGGCTGCCCAGGGTTTTAACCAAATAGCTCTTCTCGCTGAAGTAGACAGGGCTATTGTCCTAGAGGCTAACTTAAGTGACTCAATAGACGAGTCGCACAAAAATTCAGATGCCAATTTAATTATATTCAGTGACTTGAGAAGCAAATCTCTTGACAACTTAGTTTCAATATCCTCCTCCAATTGGGTCAGCCAGTTCCTCATAGCTCTAGATACGGCAGAGGCAGCAACCAATGGCTTGCATTGGGCCGAGGCCGAAGAATATATACGCCTCAGTGAGCATTCAGCCTTACGATATATAGGATCTCTGAGGCCCGAACCATCCTCTACAGGAATAGTAGTTCTTTTAGATAGACCAGCTACATCTACCACTGGAGGAGTTTCCCAACCTTTAGCTTCTTCATCGATAGGAAACAGGGATTTAAATCTTTTATTCAATACTGGTGCCTTATCAGGGGTCTTCCATTCAAACTGAATTAAATCCTTAATTACCGGGTGTAAAGGAAAAGACTTACCCTTTTTCAGGGGTTCTTGGTTCTTATCCGAATCCATCACTTTCCCCTCCTGAGCTTCAATGGCACCCTTGACAGCCTTAATCAGTTTGGAGACATTATCTGGCTGAAAATGAGATGTATCAATTGTTTCCTCATGCGAAGAAGAAGAAACTTCATTGATTACAAAAAATTCCCCTTCCTCAACAGAAGAGGGCATATCAGGAGTTGCTGCTTTAGGCATTTCCTTACGGAGGTATTCCTTAAACTCCATGAATGTTTTCTGCAGCATATCCTTAAACCAACCCATGGCTTGTTCAGACTGACCAGCAGGCGGATCATCCTTAGCCAAACAACTCTCACAGCGTCCCCTAGGATAGGCATCTGGCAGGGGAGCCTGGCACTCTCTGCAGGCAAGATGTTTAGACTTAGAAGTTCTTTTCCCTCTAGCTTGTTCCATTTGGCTGGACATCTAAAAACAAAAATCACAGTGACACTTCACATCCAAAAAATAGAGAGAGAGTGAGAGTGGATGGAAAAACAAACAGCAAAGTCTATAGGTTACCTAAGCACCTTTTTATGCTTTGCAGGCGACTGCAGCCCCAGAGAGAACAACACTTCTCCTCTGTTTTCCTTCTTAGGGGCACCGTGCCTCTAAAAACGAAGGATTTTAAACTTGCCGGTTCCTGTGACGTCATCGCGCAAACCCGGAAGCGCTACTGCGCATGCGCCGTCCAGCAGAATCGGCTGCAGCCGCCACCAACAGATCTTCCCTGGGGGAAAAAACTACTACTCCAGTAGCTCCCCTAACTCTGGCAGCACTCCTCTTCTGTCCTCACTCCCTACCTGCAATAAGTTAGGATGAAAAAAACACAAGGGCACTGGGGGAGGAGGCGCCACTTATACTTTTTTGATTGGTCCTTGCTCGTCCTACGATGTGGAGGGGGAGTTAACCCTGTAGGTGCTGATGTAAAGGACGTGAAGGAACAATCATTAGTGATGGATGAATCTGACCCGTTTCCCTTCGCTGAAAATTCAGGAAACGGCAAATGCAACAAACGGGCAACACATTGTTTTGCTGTGCAACAATTTTTTTTTGCCACACGGCAAATTATTTCACCCATTGGACTCTATGGTCGTTTTTTTCACTGCAAAACCTGGTGAAAAATTTCGCTCATCGATAATGTTAATTTTTATTACGTGTCTATTTGTGATTTAGGGTTTATGGATATTTTGTGAAAATCTTGAGTATATTTAGAACATGTATTATATGATCTAAATACTATAAATAAAATCTGCTGAATCAGATCTTCAGACCCAACTGGCAACTGATTTTAGCCCTCCCAATAACTGCCTGGCTTAATATGTGGCTGAAAATTAAGCAGATGTCCATCAGGCAGGTGTTAAAATCCTCCTGATTGCTCCAAAAATCCTGCAGTTTTCTCTTGACAACTCTCCTTAGGCCCCTGTTATGATCTGATCATTGATCTGGGAGTCAAACGTTTCATTCCTATTGGCCCAGCATGTCGGTAGCCGAATCAGGCTAAGAGCCATATGTTTGGTAACATTCGTGTCCACCATTACCCTTGAAAGTCTGCCACAAAAACAAAGGATGAATGATTGTCAAATGTTTTTTGTAACTTGTAAAGGTGTGTGACATAGTAAATTTAATTTCATATTGTCAGTAGATGGCAGCAGCCCTCTAGGTTCGACTTTTAATCTAAACAGATCACAGACCACATCGTGGTTGGGATTTTGATTATTCATGGACAGGACTCGTTTTATCTGACTTCCTCATTACAATGGACTTGCGGACTCCGCCTCCTGTATGGGGTGATAGTGGTTGTAGGTTTATGATCATAGTTAGATATTTGGGATTAGCATACCTCCCAATTGTCCCATTTGAGTGGGACAGTCCCGATTTTAACAGCTCAACCACCAGTCCTAGACTGTTACTGAAATGTCCTGACTTTCTCTTTGATCTCCTGCACTGAACAGCCAGAAAAAGGTACAACGTTTCTAACCTGATTGGCTTTTAGCAGGGAGCCCAGAATAGATACTTAGATACTTTTATAACAATTTAAGATAAGCAGGTCTCTTGGGGAAACTGACTTGCAGCTTAAAGGGCAATTCACCGTCATTTGCAAAACTGTAATAACACTTAAAAACCACAGAAATATGTTCAAACTTTCATAACCTGCCAAATTTTGTAAAACGAACACGCTACTTGCGGCAAATCTTTTTTTGTTAGGAGTTATGGATTATGGATTTTTTACCTCCAGTGGGTTTTTACCCCCAAGATGTTGTGCGTTGCGCATTGAGGCAAAAAGCGACTCAGTTAACTGCAAGAGCCAAAATTCTGATTTTTAAATTGAAATTTCGACTCGTCTAGAGCAGAGAGCACAATTGCACTCTTTGCACTAGTGGTGCGGCTCCCATCGCCCCCCGTAGGGTTTCCACCTTTTGGCCGGTTGAATCCTGGCTCTGTGCCTTGAACCTTCCTTTTTTGTGTTGCCCCATGCAACTGGCTTGTGCTTGCATCTGGACTCTGCGGGGAGTGGAATACTGGTACATTATTGGGTGTACTTTTACTTTTTTCTGATGAATGCTGACAAGTTATGGTTGCCACCTATTGAGTTTTGACCCGAACAGTTCGGATTTTCTAAGTCCTGGTCTGGCCAATAAATAAAACATTTAAATACTAAGATCCTCACCTCCTCATGGTTTAGATATTATCAAGTGCCGTTAATTTCGTATTATTACAGAAACAAAAGAAGAAAATCCATCAGAAATAAGAAATGTTATTTTCTCAATTCGCATTGCTGTATTTCAGAGCTTTCTGGATAACTGATTTCTGTATAATGGATCCCATACCACTAAAGGACAGGGCTTACTCATCAGGCAGACTATAGATAGTGATAGTGTTGTCACCCGTGTGGTTTTGAATGGGACATCGTGTTTTTTTAAAGGGTTGTCCATTCAAAACTTTCTATCTGGTTCAAAACATTGAGAAAATTGGATAGAAATCCAGCCAGTTGTGTCTAAGTGATGCAAAAAGCCTTCCCTGTTGTCATAACTTCACTGACATCATTGTGCCCATCTCTGATGTCATCATACCCACCCCAACAACACTGCTCCACCCCCAATGCTTTCTGCTCCACCCCTTTGTGGCAACCCTAACCTAGGTAAGCCATTCTCTATTAGTAGAAGGTAAGTAGAGGGGAGCCTGTATAGCACAATAGTGCAGAGGAAGAGACTATATGTAGTATTTAGGGGCAGATTTATTATGCCGTGTAAAAAATGGAGACAAAATTAGCCACACAGCAATAGGCATTGTCACATTTAAAAAAACGGCATTATTTCTTTTACACTGAATTAAGTTACGCTAGGATGCCTATTTATTATGCTGTGTAAAACAGAAATTCCCCGGAAAAAAAGCTGTAAAAAGCTGTACAAATGAAACGATGGGAGGCACATTTTGTCACCATTTATTACACCACATATAAAATAACTGCGTCAAATCTGGTGTGTAGACTGTGTAAGACAAAACATACCTTGATACATTTTTTTCTGCAAAATTTCATTTAGCACAGCTTAATAAACAGGTCCTTTAGGGTTGCCACCTGGCCAATAAAACTGATACTTGAGCCCAATGTTTTTTATTCCAGAAAAGGAAGCAACCCTAATAAAACTCCACAGGCACAGAGGTTTTAATTCTCCCATATTTTTTAGGGTGTCATCCAGGGTCAGACTGGGCTGGTGGCCCTCGTGGGCCCCACTGACCCAGACCCGCACCCATCTATGGTCTGCGCTGCCCCCTGATCTTGCAACTACAGGACAGGTATGAGTGGGGGCCTGGAGGGGGGGGTTGCGACTGAGGCAGGGGGCCAGTAGGGGGGGGGGTTGTGGCAGAAGCAGGGTGGTGGAATCCCCAGTGGGCCTCCGACTCGCCAGTGTGATGGTGGTGTGAATAGGGTTGCCACCTGGCCGGTATTTTACTGGCCTGGCCAGTAAAAATGATGTTTGATCCCAATGTTATTAATAGGGAAAAAAGATAAATATAAAGGAAGGCCGGTATTTTTTTCCAGAAAAGGTGGCAACCCTAGGTGTGATCCAGAAAAGGTGGCAATCCTAGGTGTGATCCAGAAAAGGTGGCAATCCCTAGGTGGTGGGGAAAGAGCAGGGGTGTGTTCTGGATGGAAAGGGGAGTGGTCTAGGTTGAAAGGAGAATGGTCTGGGTAGAATGGGGCGTGGTGTGGGCTTTGTGGTTAGTTGGTGGAAGCTGTGTCAGTCATTCGTGGAAGTGACATATCTTTGTTAAAGTGATACTGTTATGGGAAAAAAAAATTCAAAACGCTTCTGTTAATAGTGCTGCTCCAGCAGAATTCTGCACTGAAATCCATTTCTCAAAAGAGCAAACAGATTTTTTGAGATTTGGCATGGGGCTATTGTCAGTTTCCCAGCTGCCCCCAGTCATGTGACTTGTGCTCTGATAAACTTCAGTCACTCTTTACTGCAAGTTGGAGTGATATCACCCCTCCCCCCAGGCAAAAATCAGTTATCCAGAGCTTTCTGGATAACTGATTTCTGTATAATGGATCCCATACCACTAAAGGACAGGGCTTACTCATCAGGCAGACTATAGATAGTGATAGTGTTGTCACCCGTGTGGTTTTGAATGGGACATCGTGTTTTTTTAAAGGGTTGTCCATTCAAAACTTTCTATCTGGTTCAAAACATTGAGAAAATTGGATAGAAATCCAGCCAGTTGTGTCTAAGTGATGCAAAAAGCCTTCCCTGTTGTCATAACTTCACTGACATCATTGTGCCCATCTCTGATGTCATCATACCCACCCCAACAACACTGCTCCACCCCCAATGCTTTCTGCTCCACCCCTTTGTGGCAACCCTAACCTAGGTAAGCCATTCTCTATTAGTAGAAGGTAAGTAGAGGGGAGCCTGTATAGCACAATAGTGCAGAGGAAGAGACTATATGTAGTATTTAGGGGCAGATTTATTATGCCGTGTAAAAAATGGAGACAAAATTAGCCACACAGCAATAGGCATTGTCACATTTAAAAAAACGGCATTATTTCTTTTACACTGAATTAAGTTACGCTAGGATGCCTATTTATTATGCTGTGTAAAACAGAAATTCCCCGGAAAAAAAGCTGTAAAAAGCTGTACAAATGAAACGATGGGAGGCACATTTTGTCACCATTTATTACACCACATATAAAATAACTGCGTCAAATCTGGTGTGTAGACTGTGTAAGACAAAACATACCTTGATACATTTTTTTCTGCAAAATTTCATTTAGCACAGCTTAATAAACAGGTCCTTTAGGGTTGCCACCTGGCCAATAAAACTGATACTTGAGCCCAATGTTTTTTATTCCAGAAAAGGAAGCAACCCTAATAAAACTCCACAGGCACAGAGGTTTTAATTCTCCCATATTTTTTAGGGTGTCATCCAGGGTCAGACTGGGCTGGTGGCCCTCGTGGGCCCCACTGACCCAGACCCGCACCCATCTATGGTCTGCGCTGCCCCCTGATCTTGCAACTACAGGACAGGTATGAGTGGGGGCCTGGAGGGGGGGGTTGCGACTGAGGCAGGGGGCCAGTAGGGGGGGGGTTGTGGCAGAAGCAGGGTGGTGGAATCCCCAGTGGGCCTCCGACTCGCCAGTGTGATGGTGGTGTGAATAGGGTTGCCACCTGGCCGGTATTTTACTGGCCTGGCCAGTAAAAATGATGTTTGATCCCAATGTTATTAATAGGGAAAAAAGATAAATATAAAGGAAGGCCGGTATTTTTTTCCAGAAAAGGTGGCAACCCTAGGTGTGATCCAGAAAAGGTGGCAATCCTAGGTGTGATCCAGAAAAGGTGGCAATCCCTAGGTGGTGGGGAAAGAGCAGGGGTGTGTTCTGGATGGAAAGGGGAGTGGTCTAGGTTGAAAGGAGAATGGTCTGGGTAGAATGGGGCGTGGTGTGGGCTTTGTGGTTAGTTGGTGGAAGCTGTGTCAGTCATTCGTGGAAGTGACATATCTTTGTTAAAGTGATACTGTTATGGGAAAAAAAAATTCAAAACGCTTCTGTTAATAGTGCTGCTCCAGCAGAATTCTGCACTGAAATCCATTTCTCAAAAGAGCAAACAGATTTTTTGAGATTTGGCATGGGGCTATTGTCAGTTTCCCAGCTGCCCCCAGTCATGTGACTTGTGCTCTGATAAACTTCAGTCACTCTTTACTGCAAGTTGGAGTGATATCACCCCTCCCCCCAGCAGCCTAACAACAGAACAATGGGATAACAGCTGCCTGGTAGATCTAAGAACAACACTCAATAGTAAAATCCAGGTCCCACTGAGACACATTCAGTTACATTGAGTAGGAGAAACAACAGGCTGCCAGAAAGCAGTTCCATCCTAAAGTGCTGGCTCTTTCTGAAATCACATGACCAGGCAAAATGACCTGAGATGCACCTACACACTAATATTACAACTAAATACACTTGCTGGTTCAGGAATGTAATTTTATATTGTAGAGTGAATTATTTGCAGTGCAAATAGTGTAATTTAGAAAACAAAATACATCATAAAAATCATGACAGAATCCCTTTAAGGATGAAATGCTGCTTGTAGCACTATACAGCTCTAGGGTTTCTCTCAGGGGCGTAACTACAGAGGAAGCAGACCCTGCGGCTTCAGGGGGGCCCAGGAGGTACAGGGGGCCCCATGAGGCTCTCATTGATGAGCAATTTGAACATATACTGTATTGGTAAAACAGGACAACCTCTGGATATGTTGGGGGCCCTAAAATTAATTTGCTGTGGGGCCAAGCAACATCTAATTACGCCACTGGTTTCTCTTTCTCTGCTGTATTATAGGGCATATAAAGGGTATTCTGCTATTAATAACACAGCTTAGCTCTACACCTGATGTTTTACTGACTGATGCATCAGAGAACTTACACCATGGCCACTCCTGCATCTCAGTCATGTTTAGTGGAGGAGCAGCAGATACAGAGTAAAGTATTAGGGGGCAAACTGTGTGGTCCAGCTGTGCTGAGAATGTATAATGGAACGTTTGGCTGACATGAGCCCAATCACATGCACAACAACTGCTGAGGGGGCAGCGCATAACAGAGATTGTTTGTTGTTGGGAGCTTCATTATAAGTGCGGCGTCCAACTCCAAACTCAAATCATGAGCTACAATAAATTCCTTGGCACCCGGATCAGATACCCCCTGCCGAAAAACTGCTTTGTGTCAGCAGAACCAACTGAATATACACGAGCAACTCCAGTCTGGAACATCCCATTTATTCTACAAGGATCTACATACACACACTTATTCACTTACACCCCCCAAATCACACCCACATACACACACAGTGGGTTGGTTGCTGCGACCTACCTTTAGATTTATCTTCAAAGACGTGAGGTCACCCATTCTGATTAGAAGAAAGGAGGTTTCCGGCTATATATTCCGAAGTGTTTTTTTTTTTTACAGTGAGAGCTGTGAAGATGTGCAATTGTCTCCCAGAATCAGTGGTACAGGCTGATACATAAGATAGGTATAAGAAGGGGTTGGATGATGTTTAGCAAGTGAGGGAATACAGGGATATGGGAGATAGCTCATAGTACAAGTTGATCCATTTTTGGCCATTTTGGAGTCAGGAAGGAATTTTTCCCCCTCTGAGGCAAATTGGAGAGTCTTCAAACTGGGGTTTTCTCCTTCCTCTGGATCAACTGGCAGTTAGGCAGGTTAAAATAGACTTAAGGTTGAACATGATGGACGTTTGTCTTTTTTCATCCTAATTTACTATGTCACTATGTATGTAAAAAACACTACAAAATAATCTAAGTCTTAATGGACCAACACAATACAGCTTTCTGACTAACAAAGAGTGGCCCTCCTGCCACATCACGAACAACAAAAACTCAACCTTTTTAGCTGGAGGTCAATGGTGACCATGTCTTTGTAAAAGCCCAGGCTCGTCTGTGTTTTGAACCTGGGAAAACTTGCACTGAAAGCAAGAACTTACCCCTAGACCAACGAGCCTGCACCACGCCCTCGCCCAGCACCCTAAAGTCAAGAGGCGAGATTAAGCCCCCCGAAGAGCTTCATAACTTATGTGTGTGTGGGGGAGTGAAAAAACGATATCATTGATCATTTAGGAGTGGACAATATTAGTCATTCCTGTGCACTCGGTCAATTAGGAAAATAGGAGAGTGAAGACGGGAGGAAGATATACAGCATAGAAAGTTTATATTGGCCAGATAGGAATTTATATAATTTTATGAACATAGAAACAATAATTAGGACAAATGGGTATGGAAATTCAATGTTTTACTATATATGAAATGGCCTTTTAAAGGAGACATACTGTGTGAAAAACAATATTTTACAATGCATTATACTCTTTTAAATATAAAAGTGCTGAAAAAAGTAGTTTCACTGAAAATTTCTGCAAAAGCCTACTGGCCCCGCCCACTTCTTGCTGCCTCCTTTCCCAGGCTGTGCAGGGGAGCTGTCACTCAGCTCACTGCACTGTAGGATAGGAACCAATCAGCTTGTGTAGCTGCAGGGCTGTGATTGGCTATCTCCTTCCTACTGTGCTTATGGCAGGGGCCGTTAAAAGAACAGTTCAGTATAAAAATAAAAACTGGGCAAATATATAGGCTGTGCAAAATAAAAAATGTTTCTAATATAGTTAGTTAGCCAAAAATGTAATGTAAAATAGCTGGAGTGACTGGATGTGTAACAGAACAGAACACTACTTCCTGCTTTTCAGCTCTCTAACTCTGAGTTAGTCTGCGACTTTAAGGGGGGCCACATGGGACATAACTGTTCAGTGAGTTTGTAATTGATCCTCAGCATTCAGCTCAGATTCAAAAACAACAGTTATGACCCATGTGACCCCCCTCAAGTCTCTGATTGGTTTCTGCCTGGTAACCAGTCAGTGGAAACCAAGAGAGCTGAAAAGCAGGAAGTAGTGTTCTGGCTATTATGTTACACATCCAGTCACTCCAGCCTTTATACATTACATTTTTGACTAACTAACTATATTAGAAACATTTTTTATTTTGCACAGCCTGTCTATTTACCTAGTTTTAATTTTACACTAAACAATTCCTTTAAGACACGCTCACCCCTTATTTGAAACATGGACAGGGACCACAGCAAATCAATAATGGAGTAATTTATGATGAGAATATTAATTATTAGCCCAACGTCAAACCAGCACCATATATAATTCATTATCGCCTATAATATTGGGGGGGAGGGGGGGGGGTCACTTATCCTATATGTCTCCTTTAACTATAAGAAGCAGTAACATAAAAAGGAGATGGGTTTTTTTCTTCTACTGCTGTACTTTCCATTGAGGGATTCATTGAACAATGTCAGACATAACGGAACTCATGGTGAGAGGAAAACACTATCTATGGAGTAATATAAAGATTTCTTGCTTATAAAGATCCCCTGGAAAGGCATCATCAGTTCCAAGAGGAAGTGAAAATGAAAGTCAAGGGGAAGAGAGATAGCAGAAGTAGTGGGGCTGTGAGAAATAACAATGACATTTACAAATTTATCTGTAACCATAAAAATGCATACTTAATGTATATTCCAAAGTTGTTTAGAATTATATATTTTTTTCTAAAAAAAAAAAAACATTTTATTTTTAGGTTTACAATTAATTAAAAAAAAATTAAAATAGTTTCCTTTTATTCTAGGTGAGAAGATCACTGCAGACTGTTGGGGCACATGGGTAGGTCCTGCTTAAACAAAAACACAAGTCTGTTGGACAGTTTTTTTATACAAATAAAGGGAACCCACAAAATCACTATAGCCCCAGGGCACAGTTGACCAGTCTAAGGACTGTGCTGTTCACATTGACTTTCCTTCAATGAGGTTTGTTCGATTTTTATTTAGTGGCAGTTGTTAATGCCGAGCCCCTATAGTTGTAAGCAAAGGGAGTCTGATCAAGGCCGGCATTGGGTACAGGCGTGTACGGGGCTCCTGCAGATCATACACTAGTAGGTGCAACTGGCTAATTTGTGCACAGAGAGCAGGTGCAAGGGCTTTGGGTATGTCAGGTAAAAGGGTGCAATCAGTAGCATCACTAGAGGGGGCGGGCCCTGGTGCGTGATGCGCAGCCAGGCCCCGCCCCCCTCCATTTGGCCGCATTTGGCAGTGGCGCGTGAGCTGCCGGGGGGCCCTGAGGTGGTGCGAGCCCTGGCCCGCTCGCACCCCCTGCTCCCCCGGTAGATCCTCCACTGGGTGCAATTTTGTCAGTATTAGAAAAGGAGCAATTAGAGTGCAGAATGGTGTGTGGTCTGATCCACTGCTGCATTATTTGTTTGCCTCACAACTCAGGCTTAAAGGAGAAGCAAACCCAAAAGTTAAAAAATCCCTATCCCCCTACCCTACATAGACCCCCTCCCCCCAGCCTAAAGCTGGCCATAGATGCAAACATCCAATCGTTCTAATCCTCAAACGATCAGACTTATCGGACTTCCCCATCTCTCGACCTGCCACTAACCTTTCAGATCAGCCGATGTTCTGCCCCTACAGCAATTGTACGAAAGTTATGTCCGACAAAAGCTGGTGACAGTCTCCCGGCCACTGAAGATCGTCAACACGGCAATACACGCAGAGATATTATCAGCAGCCGACAGAAATTTTCTAACCTGTTAGATCGACTGAATGACTGATCGGCATGGCACAACTGATATCGGGACACTCAACACGATCCAAAAATCATACAATCTTTACGTCTATAGCCAGCCTCAGGTACAAATTCACTAACCGGTGAAATTTCGCCAGCGCTGGCTTCAGCGCACATCGCAACACTTCGCCAGGCGTAAATTCCCCTGGACAACGCTAATTCACGAAGATCCGGTTGTGCACAAGGTTCTGAACGCTTGCTAAATTGCGCTAGCCAAAATACGATCCGCAGTTTGAAGTTACGCTAGCGTTGCCAAATTTGCAAATAGCGTGTAGTTAAAGTACAATGGCCGTATATACTGCAGCAAATACATTACACTACACAAGCCCAGGAAACCTTAAAAAAATTATATAAAGTTGTTATATTGCCCTACACATGTGCTCACAGTATAGTTTAGGTGCCATATGTTAGCAAATGTAGGGGGGAAGGAGGGTACCCAAAAAAAATGTACGATCTTTTTCAGTCTATCATCCTGTAAATAGGAAAAGATGTCAGCGTTTTTTGGGACTTAGAAAAATTTTCAACTTCTTTTGGACCAAGTCCTATCTACTCTTTTGCACTTCGCCTGGTCTGGCGTAAGAGTGCGAAGTTGTGCCAGAGTCTATCTCCTTCGCTAGCGAATTTACGCCAGCGCCCGTTAGTATATTGACAAAGTTGCAAAATGAAGTAAAGCTTGTGAATTTTCGCCAGCTTTAGCCACTTCGCCCTTTAGTAAATTTCCCCCTAAGTGTTGCCTTCGGCAAATGCTCCTAACTTTTTAGTTACCCCTCGGTACATATTCAGGCATTGGAGTTCACGGGCGCCATCTTCAGCCACTTCAGTAATCTTCGGAATGTGACTGGAGCTTCGGCAATTTTAGTGAGTTTTGGCGCATGCGCAGTTGTCACAAATCAGAAAATTGCTCCAACTGCGTATGTGCCGATCCGCTGGTCTCATTCTAAAGATTACTGAAGAGAAGAAGATGCCGCCCGTGAACTTCGTTGGACAGAATCTGCATGGAGGGGTAAGTAAAGAGTTAGGGGCATTTGCCCAGGGTAACACTTAGGCTGGAGGGAGGAGGGAGGGTGTCTATGTAGGGTAGGGGGGTAGGGTTTTTTAACTTTTGGGTTTGCTTCTCCTTTAAAGGGGACATTGCTTATGTTCCTTTGTTTGCCCAGTAACTACAGCTCAGCAAATTCAGTTTCAGTTCTTTACAAGACTATCAACTTTACTGAGGCAAGAGCTTGAAAAACAAGGCCAAGCTTCTCTTTTTGAGTCAAAAACATAAGGTTACACTCTGGTGTCACAGTGATGTCATTGTAACACTGCACCTTTATTTATTTATATCCTTTTCACCCCCTGACACTCCCAGGATCCATAAGTGGTAAAAACTCTCTACAATTGGTTATGTTAATGAATGAGTCTAGGCTACAGGTCTTTTACCGATAAGGGCAATGGCACACTGTAAGATTTATCACCCACAGACCCCACTTTCAAGGCCAACAGATCTACAGGAAATACTATACTCTTTACTAACATTTGAATATCTATAGGTAGGTGATGGATTTGGATTAATCAAGGGAAACTGCTTTCCTTCAGATTTTCCCACGATTAAGCCAAATGGTGGAATGGGCAGGGCTGAAGATTGGTGGAGAGTGGGCAAGAAGCCAGGTAGGGGTATTCCAAGGCATCTCCCAAGATTTGTTTTGGGGGGCCCAGCATCAACTAGTTACACCACTGCCATGGGTCTGCTGCACAGAAGTCCCCCCTTCCCAGCCACTTTTTGCGCAGGGTACCAAAAAGTGGCCATGACTTAAATAATGACTACTTTCCTAACTCTAAACGAAAAGAAATTCACTGGCACTCTGGTCATGCTCGCATGCATGCCGCATTGAATAAATTTAAAGCAAGGGTTTCACCCTGCGAGCATGACCTGAGTGCCAGTGAATTTCTTTTCGTTTGGACAGTTGAGGGGTTGGCCGATCCCCTATTTCGCTGGGCACCAGAGATTCAAGTTTCAGGAGGGCCAGGGTGTGCGCTTGTAATTTGGAGATACTTTCCTAACTCTCACACCACTCAATTATGGTTTTCTCCCCATTGGTGTCTTTGTGTAGTCTTGTTTTGCCGCACCTGCATGTTCTAGCAACTTTGTATCACTGCAGTCACTGGTTTGCACTTCTGAATCTTCTAGTCTGTGTTTAAGTGTAGTCCAGGTGCAGCAGCTCCAGACTGTCATCAAGGGTTGCGGAAATTCACATAACTTATCTTTACCAAGGACTCTGCTGAAGGAATAGTAGTTGAGTCAGGATATATGCACTGCTCAACACATGAGCCTGTATATAGAAGAAAAGCCTAGGGATTTGGGCCAAACATCCTATTTCCAAGGTCCCATTGATCTTCTAATGACATACAGGATATCATGAGCAGGACCTTGGAAAGGGAATTTCAGCTGCGCTATGTCTTTCCTTTATCCTTAGTATGAGCCAGGGAAATACAGGGCCAGATTTGCTGAAGGGCACTCGCACTGCAGAGGTTCACACGAGGGACACACTATGGGTTACTGGATCAGTGCTAACATTGTAGCTATTCTGGATAAATCTTCTAATTGTGCCAATTAATGAGTTTAGCACCACGCTGGAAACAGGGCAATCTTCACTATTTAAAGGACCCAGGGCAAAACTGGTTCCAACCTGCAACATCTGGAGGTTCCACATGAATAGGTTTGCAGGTTGGACACTACTCATAAATACATTGTTGCTCGTCTGTCCGGTTCTGTTGAGATGCAAGTAAAGGACCTTTGGTTTTCTGGCTCTGCACCTTAACCATTGGGCCAGGTGAGCAGCCTGTAGGGTTGCTCACTATATGTTACCTGGCCAGTGGCTGCTTTATGGAATGGAAATGTTCTATGGAAGGGGTAGTTTAAAATAGGATTTTACCTTAGACCCCCAACATCAGAGAGTACTATTTGTCCCTTGCAGGACAAATATAGCTCACATGTAAAAGAGTATGGTCCTGATACTTTCCTATACACAGTCACATGGAAATTTCCAACCACATCCCCTAATCACATGGGATCTATTTTTCTTCTGCTCAGCAACCAACCTTCAGCCTTGCTTGGTTCCTGCTTCTTCAACATTTTCACTTCCACATTCGCCCTCTTTAGGTGACCCTTGTGGTTGCTGCTGACCCAGTAACCATCTCACTTTCATATGCCTTCTCCTTCTCCATGATCCTCTGTGGCCTTTTCTGTATAAAAAAAGTCATGATAAAATCTTATTGTGTAAGGCAGCAATGGTGCAAATATGATACTCTTTACTGTGTAAAGGAAATGCATCATTATTATTATCATCCTCAATTTATATAGCACCAACATATCACTTCCATCAATCCTTGCCCAAGTGAAGTGTACCATGCAGAGCTAGCCAACAACATGTTTACTTGACAAATGGGAGTAAGTCCAGAATAACGCACTGGCATGGATTCTGAGACTTGGTCTTGGTCTGCTTAATCCTGGCCAAGTGATCCAGATCTTCTTTGGGAACCCTGATCTAGATCCAAGCTCCTACATATTTCTACATATATACTTCTGCCTACCTGTAAGCTTACATTAGAATTCTGCTCAAGTATCCTCAGAAAATGGTATAGGCAGGTACTGAGTAGTTCAATGTGAGCTTTTAGATTTACAGGTTTGGTGCTTCTCTCATGATACATCCTTCCTTCTTTTATTCCTGCTTCCTGCCTACTCATGGGTGGCATCACTTCCACTTCTATGATATCATGCTTGTTCTTTAGGGCAGGTGGATGATAGTTAGTCCGGTTGTTGGTAAAGCTACTGTGGATTGGATAGTGGGTCAGAGCAGGAAAAATTGGTGGGTCTAGATTGGGCGTATGACCACCTCAGGTCTCATAGCTTCTCAATGATATATTGAAAACACCCAAGGGATGCAGAAACAATTCTAGAGGAACAGAGATGAACAGGTGAGAAAGAAGGAAACCTACTGCCCTAGTCCCAGGTACAGTGAGAAACAATGGCACTGGGAAGAAGGTGAAAAGAGAGGGAGATCATGGTTGCAAGTTACCAACTGGATGGTACTTCTATGCACTGGGGGTGTTCTTTATCATCTTTTTGCAGCACTGATGCTCATCAGTCCCTAGAGCAGAAGTTTATTTTATATTAAACCCACTTTTTGTGGTTTTAAATCCATCCCCCCTTTAGGTCTCTAAAAATGTACAAATATAAAATCATCAGTATTCAATGCACCCTATGCCCAGTCTGTACCAGGGTCGTTAATGGTGCAGCAGCAAAGAAAATACAGATTCCTTCAAGTTTAAAGAGCTATTTTTCAGCTTTGATATCACAATATGGAACCTGGTGCCAATCACTTTGTATCCACTAGTTCTATTATTTTGTAGATCTGCCCCCAGTGTGTTCAAATTTCTGTTTCCTGGTAGAGTCCAAGCAGGCAGATAAAAAGAGCGCTGGGAGATTAATACAAAGCCGTGTTCTTGCAAACCCCAGGTCAGCAGTTAACGCTGAAAAGGAAACAGATAAAAAAGGCTTTGGCACAATATCGACTGTATTTCACATAAGTCCAGTATAAAACTAACAGAGCCAAATGGTCACGGCAGCCCCAGCCTTTTTCTTTGCCCAGAAAATAATTATCTGCACACTTGACTTTTTCTAAATCATTTTAATTAAAGGACAAGGAAAGCCCAAATACTATTACTTTGTGTATTGATAGAGCACAGTTCCTCCAGCTAAACTGCATCATTTTCGCTGCATTATTCTGCTCATGTCACAAGTGCCGCCTTTTTATAAAAAACTATTCTTATGTTTCACTTGGATGCCATTTTCATCCAATTGCTTCATCAACGTGCTCAAAGTCCTTCCAGCAGACCACACTCTCACAGGTTTTTTTTTATTTATAAACTGTATTGAAATACTGTGTTGTGATACAGCTTGCTGTAATGTGCTGCTGTCACAGCCGGCACCCAATACCAGAACAAGTGCCAAGGACCCTGGTCTCGGCTTCACCAGTAGTGTGACCACCTTTGGGCTTCGGGAGGAGCGTTCAGCTTAATTGGGTGCCACCTGGACTTAACGAGGGGTACAAGGCGAGGAGTTCTGGCTGGCAATGGGGCACGACCGGATAGCAAGGGTCTTTGGGCAGAAGGTCAAGGACAAGGCGTCTGGTGGAAACGGAACAGACCGGATCAGGACAGGCAGATAACAGAATCGTCAGGCAGGCAAGGGGTCAAAAACAGGTAATCAGACAGACTGGATCATTCAGAAGGAGTTGTCGTTAGGCAGGCAAAGGGTCAAAACTGGGTAATCAGACAAACAGGATCAGGCAGGCTCGGTAGTCAATAAACAGGCAGGATCAGGATACAGAGGTCAGAAAAGTCAGGAACAGGCAGGGTCAAACACGGGAAGAACAGTCAGGATAGCAAATTCAGGAACAGGTAGCACAATGCTCAGGAAACCACAGGATATGATCCTATAACGGGCACTGGCTACAGGTCTGAATGGGCCTTAAATAGGGTCCCAATTTGCGCCAAAATGTGCGCAAATTCGCGCTGGCGCAATCACGCCTGCGCCTTTAAGAGACGCGCAGGCACGCCGCGCGCTCCCTAGGAATCCAAGATTGAGCCGCAAGGGCAGGACAGGAGCAGCACAGCGGCCGTCCAAGCCAAGGACGCGGCGTCGTAGACCCCGCTGCCCACTAGACCACCAGGGTAGGTTTCTTACAGCTGCTTTCTGCGAATGCCTCGGTTCCTGATGAGTCCATTGCACAGAATCACCGGTCTTGGTCTGAGTCCCAGACTGAAGTTTTATGGGAAATTATGATGGGACTACGTGACAATATTTTGGAAGGATACTAGTACTGCATGAAAATGGCTGCGACTTCCGATGAATCAGGAGCGCTACAGAGCTTATTGTATTCAGGCTTTTTCGATAAGAGAACATGTTGTGATACTAAACTCTATAGTTAGTATAGATATGGGTATATAGAATTTATGTGACAGTAAGGAAGGGTGTGTGTATGGATGCTGGGTTTTCATTTGGAGGGGTTGAACTTGATGGACTTTGTCTTTTTTCAACCCGATTTAACTATATAACTATGTAACTATGTTAAGTGGGCTTTCCTTGTTCTTTAAGGCACAACATCATGCCTTCCCTCGATGAAGTGATAGTACAGGAAGATACGTAGATAGTTTTGAGAAAGGGTTCCATTCTCTTTCTCTCAGTAGCAAACAAGAAAATATAGGTTATGTGATTTCTATTCTTATGAGCTTATTTATTTGAGATCCATCAACTAAGCTCTTGTGCGTGAGGGATTTTCGGTGCGCTGCACCTTGTACCCAATTTGAATTCATTTAATATTAAGGTGCAGAAATCAATACAAGCCATGTACTTTCTACAGCTGTCATAGGCAAAGGCTAGCTAGATCTTACCAATGAGATGGAATGGTGCACTCGGGGCCGGATTTACATAGCGGACACCCCTAGGCCCAGTGTCGTTCACCACCCCTTTCCCCTCCCTTTATTCACTCAAATTTTCATCATTGGGACTGTAGCAAAGGGGATTGGCCCACGGGAAATTTAAAAACCTGTCATATCTCCTGCGCATCATGTTTCTGAACCAATGTGGGTGTGGTTGGGCAGCATGCCGCCCTAGGCCCGGGCCTTGGTGGCCTTTCCACAAATCTGGGCCTGGGTCCACTTTAGGGGCATTCCAAAGAGGACAACCATGTCTAACCAACCACTAGATAACCTCTCGTGAATACAACACTGCTAAACACAGAACCATGAATTCTGGTATCATGGGAAAGGTCCAGATCTTTGCTCTCTGTTCTAAGGCTGCTCCCGTTGGGAACAAGATGCAAAGTACAAAATACATGGCACTTATACCCTGTCCCACCATTAAAAACTGTGCCCTTTTATTCAGTGTTGACCAAGAAAGAAGCCCAAATGCAGTTGGTAGGAATAGATCTTAGCCAACCTTGAAGCCCCAAAGCATGGCCAAATGTTGCTTGTTGTACAGAGGAGGATATTCAGCTGCAGATCTCTACAAAGCAAAGAGATCACTTACTGGTACTCCCAGGTTATTTCCTACATGCAAGGAATTGTTAACGAATTATACAGATTTATTACAATTAGAGGAAAAACAATGCAAAATATCTGCCCCACTCTCCAATCCATACCCATTCTGTGCTAATACAGATGCAATTTTATTACAAACCATGAGAGCTCAGACAAGCATTTTAACAGGGAGGTCCATCTGCCAATACTATGTGTGTCACATGGACAGTGTTTCTTATAGATTAATATGGGAAGCAGAGGGTTTTGACCCCAACTGTATTGCATGTTAAGACAGTACCTACTGTATATATACAGGGTCAGGAATTCTGATATTTGCACCAATGATCACTGTGCAATTATTATTATTTTTGACTGATATGAGTGATGTATAATGGCATGGCATTTTGGGGGAAAACTTATTCCAACACCCCAAGAAAATTAAATAGCCTTGGAAATTTATTATCTCTACTCATTCTTTTAGCCTTTTATTATTTGTAGACAAAATGATCAACCTGCAAAAACGACTGTGCTCACCTCTGGTTCCAAGACAGCTGCATTAGGAGCAAAGGAGGACTGAACTTCTCCAGGTTGACCCACACCGCAATGGTTGACCAAATTTCAACCCAAACCCACCCAACCAGTGGTTCCTCACGGGTTTCAGATCAACCCGCACATCGCTACTGACCACCAATATCTCTCAATCCTTACATCTACTTAAAGATCAAGTTCTATGTGCCCATAGCCCCAAGTCCAGTAACTCTCCACCTTGAATTTTATGATGCCCCCATGGGGATTTTCACCCCTCCCATGACACAATCTCCACCTTTGATCTAGGACAGAGTTGTTTTGTTCTTTGTCGTTTGCCAGCTCACAGAGCAAATATGTATCATAAGCTGCATTACAAAACATTTTCTCCAGTAATCTGTGCAATTCTTATTAACTATAATTCACTGTCAGTAGCCGATTGAGCTTATCAGCCCCTGCCTGGCCTCATGAGTTAATAACTTATCCTTCCTGTGCAAATAAATCTCCACTCCAAAAATATTACTAAACAGGTTATTCTTTAAATCCCATAACTGTTGAAACAAACGGAAAGAGCATCAAAGTTTCCCAAGGGATTGCCCACTTAGAAAGGCCAAGTCCTGCTTTTCTGTTGCTGTTCAGCAGAATGTCCAGAGAAAGCTCATTTCTGGGGATTCGAATTGTTTCATTCAGTGGCGTAACTAGTTGTTACTGGGCCCCATAGCAAATTCAATTTAGGGCCCCAAAATATTTATAAGTTGGCCTATTTTACCAAGATATATTAAAATTGCTAAATAATTAGGGTCTCACTGGGCCCCCCTACACTCCTGGGCCCCCCTGCAACCGCAGGGTCTGCTTCCTCTATAGTTACACCCCTGGTTTCATTCTTATCTCCTGGGTTTACATCATTTCCACCTTGGTAGTGCTTGTATTGTATGCATGATGCCAAATTCATACCCAGAATAAATCCTAAGGATGTACCTTTAGTATGTTGTAGACAGCAGTATACTAAGTCACACTGCTGCTCATCTGGTTGCTAAGGCATAATTTCTCTTTCTCTTTCTCTTCTGTCAACCAATAAATTGTCTTGAACTTAGAATGGAAGATGAATAGTAGAGGACCCAAACAAAATAAACTACTAAAAATAACAATTAAATGTAAGTCTGACAACCAGACAGGATCTTCAGCTGCAGGCCACAAAGATGTAGAATGGGAAATTTAAACAGTAAAAAGTATAAACAAGACCATTTGAGAAGTTCAGGTCCAGGTCTCCACATACTGTAGGTCTGCCTACATCATATTAAAAGATTAATAAAAGGTGAACTTCCCCTTTACTACAACTACGGTTGCCATCTATTCCTAAAATTTTTACTGGCTGGTGGGGAGCGTGAACAAAAGTGGGCGGGCTGTGATGGAAAAGGGGGGCGGTGCTGTCATGTGAAAGGAGGCAGGGGCTCGTCACGGAGATTGCCAGAAGGAGGACAAAAGTTAAGTTTAGTGATGGGTGAATTTATTCGCCAGTCGCAAATTTGCAGCAAATTTCTGCGTTTCGCGCCGGCTAATAAATTCAAGAATTTGTTGCGGTGTCTGAAAATCAGACAATTAGCTGACGCCCATTGACTTGATGATGGCCACCAGCGTCATCTTCGATGACGTTTTGCAAATTTTGCAGAGATTCAAATCACTGGTTAAGTTTCCAGTGGATTGGGTACACCCCCATCCTTATATCAGGGTGGTCTGCAAATAGATACTGCCCTACCTATAGAACGTTTTGATAACAGTTTTTGGCACAGGAGACCCTCCTCAGCCCTCTCTTCCCTACTCACTCACTAGTGGAATATATATTTTTTGAGAAGGTTATTTATTATTATATTGTATTTCTGCTTTGAATATTCTGACGTAATATTCCCTTCCTCGTCCTGCCATCTCTTCCCCTCATGCCACATTATATACATATTTACTGGAATACTTTCCGCACTCTTACTGTTTCCCCAACAATTTCATGAACATTAATTATGATTAAAAAGAAGTCAGCCCTATGTACCTTTATAATGCTGGGAAACTTCTGATCTCTCATAGGATTAGAGGTTGGCAAAAATCCATCTAGCTGAAATATTTGGCAGTTGGCATTTAATTAATAAGACCTTGCTGGGGAAACCGTGAGTTCTTTCCCGCACGTTTATCTACAGTGGGGATCAGGTGAGGACCAAGCTTGACCTAATTTGGGACAGTTCTTGCAGTGAGTCAATGTAATTGCTTATTTGAGTATTACCTATGAGTAGAAAAAAATGAATGGCTTTAATAAAGGAAAAATATCATTCTTCATGAGATCATTATAACTGCTCAATGTTCAGTTCAAGTTCTTTTGATGGAATTTTTGGAAGAAGCAGGCTTAAGAAAAGGCGTGGTAGTAGGGGAGCCTTGTGGGTAAAGGTTGCACCTCAACCTCACATCAGCGCTCATGAGCATCTAGTTGTTCTTTGGTGAGCCAGTCGTTTTGGGAATTGAATGGACTTGATGGGCAACTGTCGCAGTAACTATGTTTGTTAGTAGGGTGCTTGTGTGACATTATTGCTGCACATTTGGAATGATCACATTATATGGTTTGGAGTAGAAATCAGTGGACCCTTCATCTTGCGCTGGAGACCTGATAGGACCCAGAACATTGGAGAAAGACTGTGGCACTGATCTAAGGATAATAAATTTATTGAACATGCCCAACAGTGATGTCCACCTTCACACATTTTGTTCTCCAGTGTTCCTTACAGCCTTTAAAGAGACCAAACATAAGCTTGGTTGCAATTGCCAGTACAATTCTGACCAGATCACTACCACTGTAAAGTTTGTATGTTCATTCTGTGTTGGTTCTTGCGTGGTCTCCATCTTGTTCCACAGGCAAAAACATAGAATTAGGGAAACTGTAGGGTTCACTAAGGAGGGAAATGTAAATTACATTTTCTGCCATACTTTCATCAAATTGAATGGGTATGGACAGGGCCACCATAAAAAAACTTTGGGGCCAGTACAACTTATTTATCTGGGGCCCCCATGAACACAAGCGTGCAGTACCCACATTTTTGTATGCTCATCAGCCAGCAGTTAGGTAGGTTGTGCTAGTAAAGAAAAACTTGATGGAGGTATTTTTAAACAACTACAGCTACTGATACAAATCCATAAATCCCTTTACTGGAAATCAGTGATGTGACTAGGACAAACCCCTAGCCAGGCCACTTGCTTATTTGCAAAGAGCAACAATGTTGAGGGGGGACTACAATATGGCAGACCCTGCTGGAACACTAGAGGTCCCATCAAGTCCTGATGGGTTGCTATTGGCAACAGAACTTGTGTACTTCAGCATATAGGTAACCCTCCAAATTACTGCTGACTTTCCATTGATGCAGTGGTACCTGACAAAGCAATTTTGGGGTTCCTGTAGGGATTAGTGAGGGGCCACTGCAGAGCCCCAGTGATGCATGGTTTTTGTTGTCAATTAAAATGTTCATGAAATAAGATTTGAAGTGTGTATCATGGCAACTCACACATATCCCAAAGTATGAGTGACATTGACATTTTTTATCCTGTGGCTAAACCTAATTAACTGTCTAAAATGCATCCAACCAGCCCAAAGTCCTTGTCCACTTTATGACCCACTCCTGTGCCAACTCCTTCTGATGGGGAGAGCAGCCACTAAAATGAAATTGTCAAAGCGGAAGGGGTCCTGATTGAAATTTGACTTGCCTGGAAGCTCACTTTTTTGGCAGAAAGCAGCCTAGCCCTGGTTAAACCCGCAAGTTTTCGGTTGGCCACCTTATCACTATTGGAAGACTTAAGGTGGCCATAGACGTAACAATTACGATCTTTCTTGGAAAAGATGTTTCCAAGAAAGATCGTTAGTTTCAATACACACGTGTAGAGCTGAATCGGCAGATATACAGGTAGATATACAGGGAGAAACAATAGAATTCTACCTGTATCTGACGATTCAGCACTAACAATGGGCGATGTTTGGGTCCCTTCAAAGGCACCCGATCAAAATTTTCCGTCCAGCCCGATCGACGAGCCGACCGATATCCAAGTCTTCTGCCGATATCAGTAGGCTCTTTTTTCACCATACACGCAAAGAATATCGTACGATATTATCTGTGCGTTTATGGCCACCTTAAGGAGAGTTCAGTTCTGATACATACTGAGCTACAGATGACTGGAAATCGATGCTGAACTAGCAGATGCTCCTTATTTTATAAAAATGAGGCCATTTCCGTTATACCATACATTTAACCTCCTCTGAAAGACAACTATTTCCTAGGATTTTGGCTTCTAAAGTGTCATTTCCTTATTCCAGACTAAACCATATTTTCCAGCTTGTTTGCTTAGTGAAGCAGATTCCTAGTATCGCAGTGTAAATAAATAGGCAACGCTAGGAAGTCAGATAGTGAGAGATCAGTACACAGTGACTAGCTCAGCCAAGTAGCAGAGAAATTCTTTATAGGAACATGATTCAGCCTTCAGCATGAAACGGATATGGTAGAGAATGGTGGTCCACCAGCTCAGCTAGAGCTAGAACTCTGGATGCAAAACCTGGTCATTAGTACGTGTGTTTTAATCACAATAATAATTAAAAATATCTTCAGTCCAGGACCAGAAACTGCCATGTAATAGTGAAAGTCTGTGAAATGCGTGAGGAAGTAATGACACCAAGTTTTCTGTATCCTTTTGCTGACCATCAATTTGCTTTCTGTTTGTATGTCTTGGTTACCGGCAATAAAAAAATGGGACCCATGAGTTTGCAGTATTTGTATGGCAGCGAGAATGGGAGACGTCTGTCTGTCTGTAAATTATTAGACAGAGATCTAAAAAGAAACTGAGGCACCAGCACAGAGACCCTAGTAATGATCTATAAATATCTCAGCTTTACAGGGGCGGTTTACCTTTAAGTTAATTTTTAGTATGTTATAGAATGGCTAATTCTAAGCATCTTTTCAATTGATCTTCATTGTTTATTTTTTTTTTAGTTATTTGCCTTCTTCTTTTGACTCTTTCCAGCTTTCAAACGGGGGTCACTGACCCCATCTAAGACACAAATGCTCTGTAAGGCTACAAATGTATTGTTATTGCCACTTTGTATTACTCATCTTTCTATTCAGGCCTCTCCTATTCGTATTCCAGTCTCTTATTCAATTCAGTACATTGTTGTTAGGGTCATTTGGACCCTAGCAACCAGATTGATGAAATTGCAAAATGGAAAGCTGCTGAATAAAAAAAATAACAAAAACCACAAATAATAAAAAAATAAACCAAATGAAAATTGTATTAGAATATCACTCCCTACATCATACTACAAACTTAAAGGCAAAAAACCCCTTCAACAGAATTAAAGTGACAGCATCAACCTTTACGTGCTGCGCATACATGGCGTCAAACAGCTAAATAACTAAAAAAAAAACCATACAAAATAAAAAAATGAAGACCAATTCCAAGTTGGCTTGGAATATCATCATCATCACACTAAAAGCTAATTTAAAGGTGAACAACCACTTAAATGACCATGGTTCATGACTCCTTTGGGTGGTTGCTATAGTCAGGGGAATACTTGATAAAATATTAACTGTTATGTCCTACTGGCTGTACCTTTGCTTTTGGGAGGCAAACTATAATTTGCATGTGCCTATAAAGTAGTGGTATAAATAGAAATGTTCCAGCTTTTATAATTCCCATTGTGTGTAGTGAATAATTCAGAGCAAGGGACAATAGAATAGGAACAATCCACATGTTGCCTTTACAGACAAGCCTAGGAGCGAATGTATTATACATGGAAAGCAATGCTGAATAGAATTTAAGGGAAACTGTAAAAAAAAGCATTATAAGAATAATTATAAGAAAGTGGTTGTGTGTACCCAAAGCAGGTCGGTGGATGACCTTCTTGTTAAAGGAACAGTAACAGCAAAAAATAAAAGTGTTTTAAGGAATGACAATATAAAGTAGTGTTGCCCTGCACTGGTATAACTGGTGTGTTTGCTTCAGAAACTCTACTATAATTTATATAAACAAGCTGCTGTGTAGCTATGGGGGCAGCCATTCAAGCACAGGATACACAGTAGATAACAGATAAGTACTACTATAGTTTATATAAACAAGCTGCTGTGTAGCCATGGGGGCAGCCATTCAAGCACAGGATACACAGTAGATAACAGATAAGTACTACTATAGTTTATATAAACAAGCTGCTGTGTAGCCATGGGGGCAGCCATTCAAGCACAGGATACACAGTAGATAAACAGATAAGTACTACTATAGTTTATATAAACAAGCTGCTGTGTAGCCATGGGGGCAGCCATTCAAGCACAGGATACACAGTAGATAACAGATAAGTACTACTATAGTTTATATAAACAAGCTGCTGTGTAGCCATGGGGGCAGCCATTCAAGCACAGGATACACAGTAGATAACAGATAAGTACTACTATAGTTTATATAAACAAGCTGCTGTGTAGCCATGGGGGCAGCCATTCAAGCACAGGATACACAGTAGATAACAGATAAGTACTACTATAGTTTATATAAACAAGCTGCTGTGTAGCCATGGGGCAGCCATTCAAGCACAGGATACACAGTAGATAACAGATAAGTACTACTATAGTTTATATAAACAAGCTGCTGTGTAGCCATGGGGCAGCCATTCAAGCACAGGATACATAGTAGATAACAGATAAGTACTGCTATAGTTTATATAAACAAACTGCTGTGTAGCCTTGGGGGCAGCCATTCAAGCACAGGATACACAGTAGATAACAGATAAGTACTACTATAGTTTATATAAACAAGCTGCTGTAGCACAGGATACACAGTAGATAACAGATAAGTACTACTATAGTTTATATAAACAAGCTGCTGTGTAGCCATGGGGGCAGCCATTGAAGCACAGGATACACAGTAGATAACCGATAAGTACTACTATAGTTTATATAAACAAGCTGCTGTGTAGCCATGGGACAGCCATTCAAGCACAGGATACACAGTAGATAACAGATAAGTACTACTATAGTTTATATAAACAAGCTGCTGTGTAGCCATGGGGGCAGCCATTCAAGCACAGGATACACAGTAGATAACAGATAAGTACTACTATAGTTTATATAAACAAGCTGCTGTGTAGCCATGGGGGCAGCCATTCAAGCACAGGATACACAGTAGATAACAGATAAGTACTACTATAGTTTATATAAACAAGCTGCTGTGTAGCCATGGAGGCAGCCATTTAAGCACAGGATACACAGTAGATAACAGATAAGTACTACCAGGTCTGGACTGAGAATTAAAATAGGCCCTAGGCCCTTGTGTCATTGCTAATTCAAAAGCTTTAGCTCAGTGTCCAAATTCAAGCACAGGATACATAGTAGATAACAGATAAGTACTATATAAACTATATATAATATAAACTATAGTATTACTTATCTGTTATCTACTGTGTATCCTGTGCTTGAATGCCTGTCCCCATGGCTAAACAGCAGCTTGTTTATATAAACTATAGTAGTACTTATCTGTTATCTACTGTGTATCCTGTGCTTGAATGGCTGCCCCCATGGCTACACAGCAGCTTGCTTATATAAACTATAGTAGTACTTATCTGTTATCTACTGTGTATCCTGTGCCTGAATGGCTGCCCCCATGGCTACACAGCAGCTTGTTTATATAAACTATAGTAGTACTTATCTGTTATCTACTGTGTATCCTGTGCTTGAATGGCTGCCCCCATGGCTACACAGCAGCTTCTTTATATAAACTATAGTAGTACTGATCTGTTATCTACTGTGTATCCTGTGCTTGAATGGCTGCCCCATACACAGCAGCTTCTTTATATAAACTATAGTAGTGTTTCTAAAGCAAACACACCAATTGTACCAGTGCAGCACAACAGTAAATTATATTGTTATTCCTTTAAAACACTTTCATTTTTTGTGTCATTGCTAATTCAAAAGCTTTAGCTCAGTGTCCAAATGGGTGATTTACACCCCCCAAACAACTTTGCACAATGGGTCATTTTGTGCGAAGTTGCAATTGTCCTTTTATTTTTTTACTCCCAATACAGTATTCTTTCTCATAAGAGGCGCTTAAGGGGAGATATGATGACTATGTATAAATATATAAGGGGATCATATAATAATCTCTCTAATGATTTATTTACCAGTAGGTCTTTCCAGCTGACACAAGGTCACCCATTCTGTTTAGAGGAAAAGAGGTTCCAGCTAAATATTGGGAAGGGGTTTGTTACAGTGAGAGCTGTGAAGATGTGGAATTGTCTCCCTGAATCAGTGGTACAGGCTGATACATTAGATAGGTATAAGAAGGGGTTGGATGGTGTTTAGCAAGTGAGGGAATACAGGGATATGGGAGATAGGTCATAGTACAAGTTGATCCAGGGACTAGTCCGATTGCCATTTTGGAGTCAGGAAGGAATTTTTTCGACCTTTGAGGCAAATTGGAGAGGCTTTAGATGGGGTTTTTTGCCTTCCTCTGGATCAACTGGCAGTTAGGCAGATTATATATAGAGTTGAAAGGTTGAACTCGATGGACGTGTGTCTTTTTTTATCCTAACTCACTATGTTACTAACCCTGGAGCTACCGCCACATCCCTTGCATCAGTGGACACATTCACTCAAAATTATATGAAGCAGCTGGTAATTAGAGATGTCGCGAACTGTTCGCCGGCGAACTTGTTCGCGCGAACATCGGGTGTTCGCGCTCGCCGGAAGTTCGCGAACGTCGCGCGACGTTCGCCATTTTGGGTTCGCCATTGTTGGCGCTTTTTTTTGCCCTCTCACCCCAGACCAGCAGGTACATGGCAGCCAATCAGGAAGCTCTCCCCTGGACCACTCCCCTTCCCTATAAAAACCGAAGCCCTGCAGCGTTTTTTCACTCTGCCTGTGTGTGCTGAAGAGATAGTGTAGGGAGAGAGCTGCTGCCTGTTAGTGATTTCAGGGACAGTTGAAAGTTTGCTGGCTAGTAATCGTTTTGATACTGCTCTGTTATTGGAGGGACAGAAGTCTGCAGGGGTTTGAGGGACATTTAAGCTTAGGTAGCTTTGCTGGCTAGTAATCTACCTTCTACTGCAGTGCTCTGTATGTAGCTGCAGTGGGCAGCTGTCCTGCTTCTGATCTCATCTGCTGACTGCTGCAATAACAGTAGTCCTTGTAAGGACTGCTTTTATTTATTTTTTTGTTGTTTTACTACTACTACTACTACTACTACTATAAGAGCCCAGTGCTATTAGTCTAGCAGTGTTGGGGAGTGGGACTGGTGTGCTAATCTGCTGCTCCTAGTAGTTCAGCAGCACCAACTTTAATTTTTTTTTTTTAATATTCATTTTTTTTTTATTTTACTTTTTTTTATTTTACTACCGCTGTAGTAGTGTATAAGTTGACCTTTTAGGCATTATTTGCCCTGTAGGCATTATTTGCACACTGTTTTCTTCAACCCGCCATCGAGCTGTGTGACCTTGTTCACATTCTGTCTAAATATCCATAATATTACCGTCTCCAGAAAAAACACCGGAGTCACTTTTTTCAAGCAGCCATAATATATTTTACGTAATCCGTATCCACCGCTGTAGTAGTGTATACGTTGGCCTTGTAGGCATTATTTGCACACTGTTTTCTTCAACCCGCCATCGAGCTGTGTGACCTTGTTCCCATTCTGTCTAAATATCCATAATATTACCGTCTCCAGAAAAAACACCGGAGTCACTTTTTTCAAGCAGCATTCATATATTTTACGTAATCCGTATCCACCGCTGTAGTAGTGTATACGTTGGCCTTGTAGGCATTATTTGCACACTGTTTTCTTCAACCCGCCATCGAGCTGTGTGACCTTGTTCCCATTCTGTCTAAATATCCATAATATTACCGTCTCCAGAAAAAACACCGGAGTCACTTTTTTCAAGCAGCATTCATATATTTTACGTAATCCGTATCCACCGCTGTAGTAGTGTATACGTTGGCCTTGTAGGCATTGTTTGCCCAGTTTTTTTGGCCGCAGCCACTGAAGCACAGAGGCCAGAAAAAATATGCCATATAAATGCTGAAAATAGTAATTTTTTGCCATACGTTGACTCAACGTATATGGCAAAAAATGACTATTTTCAGCATTTATATGGCATATTTTTTCTGGCAACTGTGCTTCAGTGGCTGCGACCAAAAAAATGCATATTTTCTGCATTTATATGGCATAATTTTTCTGGCCTCTGTGCTTCAGTGGCTGCAACCAAAAAAATTTATATTTTCAGCATTTATATGGCATAATTTTTCTGGCAACTGTGCTTCAGTGGCTGCGTCCAAAAAAACTGGGCAAACAATGTCTACAAGGTCAACGTATGGCGAAAAATTACTATTTTCAGCATTTATATGGCATATTTTTTCTGGCAACTGTGCTTCAGTGGCTGCGTCCAAAAAAACTGGGCAAACAATGCCTACAAGGTCAACGTATGGCAGTTGTTTAAAGAGAACAGTAGATTACTAGCCAGCAAAGCTACCTAAGCTAAAATGTCCCTCAAATCCCTGCAGACTTCTGTCCCTCCAATACAGAGCAGTATCAAGCAGATTACTAGCCAGCAAGCTTACTATCATCTGTCCCTGAAATCACTAACAGCTCTCCCCCTACACTATCTCTTCCAAGCACACACAGGCAGATTTTTCAGATACATTTTTGCCCTTGATCCCCCTCTGGCATGCCACTGTCCAGGTCGTTGCACCCTTTAAACAACTTTAAAATCATTTTTCTGGCCAGAAATGTCTTTTCTAGATGTTAAAGTTCGCCTTCCCATTGAAGTCTATGGGGTTCGCGAACCGTTCGCGAACCGCTCGCATTTTTGCGCAAGTTCGCGAATATGTTCGCGAACTTTTTTTCCGACGTTCGCTACATCCCTACTGGTAATGCAGAGTATGATATGGAAACTAGTGGTGTAAGTAATCATTGTCACCCCCCCCCCACAAAAATATTTTAAGGGCCCAGTGTGCAACATACAGTATCCCATCCCTCTCCTCCCTCCCCAGCTGCACCGTGATGGGAGTGAAGATTTAAAATTAGAAAGTGGCTGGGGAGGAAGGTTTTCTGTGCAGCCCTGTGGTCCGGGCCCCCCCCCCGCAATAGTTACACAAGATGGTAATGCGAGGATCAGCTTTGGATGCAACAGACTGCAGCAAATGCTGCACCTGCACCTGTGGGTTCTACCTCATGAGTTTCCATTCTATTCCTGGGCTAATGGGTTGTTGGAGATGTGCAGCAAGTCCCTAGCAGTTTGTACAGCAGCCCTGTGTCATGATGACATAAAATTATACAATCCATTATTATCCTAGGGCAACAATAAACAACCTATAAACATCCATGCATCGTATAATAACCTACAGCATCGTATAATAATCACCTACAGCTAATTTTCTGGGCGTCTGATCTGTTTTCACTCTGTGCAGAGGCCACGAATGTGAGAAATCCGGAGGAGAGTCTGTTGGAGTTAATAATGAATTCCTCAGGCTCTGGATTTTCATGACAAAATTCCTGGGATAACAAATATAAAACAGTAACAGACGAGAGGGATGGGGAACATTTTGGGGAGTAATGGTATAGAATGCAGCTTTGCACGTTCAGTTAACTGGAATGTTTTATACAAATAAAGCAAGAGATATATATATATATATATATATATATATATATATATATATATATATATATATATATATATATATATATATATACAGTATATATAAAATTAAGATTCTTTTCATTTGTTATTATGTTCATAGAATAAACGGGCTGCTATTTGCTGAAGGTCTAGTAACCCATAGAGACACTGTCATGATTTTTATGATGTTGTTTTATTTCTAAATTACATTATTCACATTTTAAATAATTGACTCCACCATGTAAAATTTTATACCTGAACCAACAAGCGTATCTTTTTTTCACTTTAAATAATGGTGTGTAGGCTCCATCTCATCTCAGCCATCTCTCTTTGCCTGATCCTGTGCTTTCAGAAAGAGCCATCCCTTCACTGTGGAACTGCTTTCAGACAGGCTATTGTTCCTCCTACTCAATGTAACTGGAGGAGTCGCAGTGGGACTTGGATTTTTACTATTGAGTGCTATCTTTCTACTAGCTCCCTTGTGTCAGGGAGCTGTTATCTGGCAACCTTCCCATTGTTCTATTGTTAAGCTGCGGGGGAGGGAGGGCATACCTCCCAACATTTTGGGGGAAAAAAGAGGGAGAAAAAAGTTGCCGCACAGTGAGGCAATTTTTTGACCACTCCCATATTTGTGGCCACACCCCCTAATTACCATGTTCATTTTACAAAATTTGGCAGGTTATGGAAGCTTGAACATATTTATGTTATTACGGTTTTGCTAATAAAGGTGAATTGCCCTTTAAGCTGAGAGTCTAACTTCTCCCAAGAGCCCTTTTATCTTATATTGTTACAATTACTTATATGCTTATCTCAAAATTGTTACAAAAGTATCTTATCTGCAGCTGTGGCTGTTCTGGGCTCTCTGCAAAAAGCCAATTAAATTAGAAACATTGTTTCTTTTTCTGCCTGTTCAGTGCAGAGAAAATCTGGATTTTCCAGGAAAAAGGAGGAACTGCGGGTTGAGCTGTCAAAAGAGGGACTGTCCCTCTAAAAATGGGACAGTTGGGAGGTATAGGTGACATCACTTAAACTTAATTCTCAAAAACGTTCACGAGCATGCTCTTTGATTAAAAAATATTTATCTTATTCCATCATATTAAAATATCAGACCAACCCCACATGGAGCCTAACGCGTTTCATGCTTACCTAGCACTTAGTCACTGCAGTGCAGCAGTAAAGTGACTGAAGTGACTGAAGTTAATCAGAGCCCAAGTCACATGATTGGGGGAACCTGGAAAACTGACAATAAAAATTCAAAATAAAACATAAAAAAATCTGTTTGCTCTTTTGAAAAAAATGGATTACAGTGCAGAATTCTGCTGGAGCAGCACTATTAACTGATGCCTTTTTAAAAAAACTTGTTTTTCCCGTGACAGAATCCCTTTGAACTACAGCTCCCAGAATGCATCTGTAACTATACATCTTGTCTCAGAAATGATACAATGCAGGCTTAGTGAAGGCTGCAATGTCCTCTGTTTAAAAAAAACACTTGCTTTAAAAAACATTACGTCCCTTTGAAATAATATCACTTGAGCCGCATGGATTGGTTAGGAAGGTTTCTGTCCCACAAGCAGGGGTGATCCTGGCCCCTCCGCCACCTGAGGCAGCAGCCCCCCCTCCCCCGGAAATTCGCTCTTAAAGTACCAGGAGCAGCATTTTCGCCGCCACTGGTACCTAGTGGGGCGCTGTCACCGAGGCGACAGCCTCAACCCGCCTCATTGGCTAAGCATCCCTGCCCACAAGGAGATTATAGGAACTGAACAACGAGGGGTTCTTGTATTCCTGGAACTCATTAAGCAGTGAAAGTGAAAGTAGCAGCTGGAAATCTTTTCATGAGTCACACTGGAGAGGACAGAGGTTGTTCTTCAGCCCAATCTCCTACTGTAACAACATAGAAAACAAATAACAAGGAAGGTAATTTATTAATTCCCCGGATGCTAGTGTAGAGCAATAAGGATACAAAATCACAGCTTTTATTGCCCCTTCATCCAGCACTTGTGCCTGGGGCATTACTGAGCTCTGCATTCTTGCCATAGGTAGGCAGTGAGTAAACCATCAGCACCTGCAACTGCCAGCACCATAACTTACATCTCAATGAGGCACAAGTGTGGAGATATGACATTCCAAACATTCCTCTCCACCCCCTACCAAGTTGGCCGACTCCCTCACCCATCTCCTCTCATGTTCATCCAGAGGAGCACACGCATGTACAGTGACATCACTGGGGTGGGAGCGCACAACAACTACCTGGAGTGGAGGAACGAGGGTCCGGACTAGGGGTCGGCCAACATAGGAGGTATGTGCCCAGCGCCCCTACAGCGTTGCACCCTAGGCACAGGCCTCTTCTACCCACCCCTAGTTCTGGCCCTGATTGCTGCTCAGTCACATGGTTTTCCAGAAAGGAATGATTCACGTCCACTTTTAATCGAGAAATAAAGCCTAAAAATTAATCTGGCTAGAAATGTTGTATTTTATATCCTGAGTTTACTGTACCAGCCCTGAGGTTCAGCAGCCCTATAACAGTAATGACCTAGGCCTCTAAAGCAGACATATTGTGTAAAAAATAAGAATGTACCACATTATACTTATTTAGATATAGAAGAATTGTGCTTAAAAAGTAGAGTTTCAGGCTGATTTTCTAATTATTTCTGCAAAAAAACTAAATAACCCCTCCCTGAATTCCCACTTTCTGCTCCCTGAATTCCCAGGCTGTACAGGAGAGCCGGCGGCTCTCAGCTCACTGCACTGTAGGACAGGAACCAATCAGCAGCTAGCAGGACCTGATAGGAAACTGAAGCCTGTCTGTGCTTGTGTGACTGCAGGGCTGTGATTGGCTGTCCCCCTCCTACTGGGCTTCTGGCAGGGACCGTTAGGACACACCCACCCCTCATTTGAAACACAGACAGGGACCAGAGAACATCTATAGGGAGCTCCAATAAAGGGGCT
Organism: Xenopus laevis; assembly: GCF_017654675.1. Classification (NCBI taxonomy): domain Eukaryota; kingdom Metazoa; phylum Chordata; class Amphibia; order Anura; family Pipidae; genus Xenopus; species Xenopus laevis. The sequence goes on from NC_054376.1 coordinate 122,641,601, forward strand.
ATTTTTAAAGATAATATAAATTTTGCACCATGAAAAAGCAACACCATATATTACTTATAATTGCCAATAAAATTAGGGTTTTTTCATTTATCCTATATGTCTCCTTTAAAGTTGCCTCCAGCAGCTCCCCATCTTTGATCTTGTTAGCAGGGGTGTAACTACAAAGGAAGCAGATCCTGGGCTTCCTGAGGCCCTAAATCATATACAATTTCAAAATATCTTGGTCAACCTCTAGACATTTTAGGGGCCTGAAAAATAATTGACTGTGGGGCCCAGTAACATTTAGTTACACCACTGCATGTTAGGCTTGTGAGTCAGTGGCACTGCACATGCTCAGTGGGCTCCGGGCTGCTTTCAAGAAGCTAAGCTTAGGGGCTGTTGTAAATCATCAAAACATCAGCAGAAAGTGAGGCTCAGCTGTCATAGAAGCTAATGCTACATGGAAAATCATCAATTAGTTCTAGTTTCTGTTCTGCCATTTGATACTGGGGCATCTTCACGCATTTCCTTCTAAAGGGTTGTGGGCGCTTGGGCTGGTGCAGAAACCCCAAAACAAAAGGCTGCTTTATAATAATCAGTAGTGATGAGCGAATCTGTCTTGTTTCACTTCACTGAAAAATCTGTAAAACTCTGACACAACGGCGAAACACATTGAAGTCAATAGGCGTCAAAATTATTTTGACGCTCGACAATTTTTTTTTGTCACAGTGAATTTTTTTATGGTGAGTTTTCGCAGCAGTTTGGTGAAAACATTTCGCCGCCAATCCTTTCCTGGCGAATAAATTCGCCCATCACTAATAATCACTGATGCTGCATTCGAGAAGTGTAGGTGCCAGTATCAATCAATCAAGCAGCAATCCAACCTCCCACCACCCGAGCCCAACTTCCAGGTCTCTTTTATAGACCCGCGCTGACCCACCCCGCCGATGACATCACAAAAGGGGTGGGGTGAGAGGCGCGCATCTATAAAAACTCACCCTGGAAGTCGGAAACCGGCATTAGGAAGGTCGCGGGCGGGGAAAGCAGAAAGAAGAGCATGCGAGGTCGGCCATTGATCATTATGTTTTGTGTCAATCAGGGCCGCCATCAGGGGGGGACAGGGGGGACAAGCATACCGGGCCCAGGCATGAAAGGGGGCCTGGCAGCGCTGCATCTTTTGAAGATCCGGGCCCCCCTTACGAGCGCCCGAGCCGTACGTCTTGCCTCTGCGTTGCCGAATGCGGAAGTGCCGAAGCCGATGCGCCAAAAAGACCCGAAGTCACGAAAACAGCCGAAGTCCCGAAGCGGCGCAAAGACCCAAAGTCACGAAAACAGCTGCAATTAACGTCCTGAAGTGGTGAAAAGACCTGGAGGTGAAGTTGAAGTCCTGAAGCCTTGAGTTCAATTCTACTGAACACCAGTTTGTGTTTTTTTTTTTTTTTTAATCTCCTGGCAACCAATGTATTATTTTAATATTCTATAGGCCCCTTGCCACCAATTTTTTTTTTACTTTTTTTTTTGGGGCCCCAAAAATTTTGTTGTACGGAGCCCCCTGATTTCTAATGGCAGCCCTGGTGTCAATAAGCACTTATCCAGGATGAGTTCAGATGTAAGTTGCAGACAGGGGGAGGATGAGCAGTTGCTTTGTCTCATGGCCCTGATCTCCAGCACAAACAACCATCCCGGGTAAAGTTCAGTCTCAAAAAAGAACTGGATCACAGAACACTATGATTGTATAGTAAAATGCAACTATTGCACGGTATAGATGCTCAAAGTGACCAAAAAAAAAGGTAGGACTATAAATTCAAAAATATCTCTGTATCAGTGCTTATTTAGATAAAAAAATATGGTTATTGTGTCATATTAAAATCACAAAAAAACCCACATGGAGCCTAACGCGTTTCATGCTTACCTAGCACCATATCATAGGCAATCCCTAACAGCTCAGTCTCACCTAGTAACTGCTTGGCACACAGATCAGCTCATAAACTTTCCCATCTGAATTATCACCCGGATTTTCAGTACAAAATCTCATGATGACATCACTGGAGTCACCAGGTAGGGATTTTTTTTTCTAAAGACACTAATCAGCAACAACCTCTGCCCCTCCCCCAGACAAACTCAAATAGATACATTGGTGAGACAGAAGATTCTTTTTCTTTTAATTCTTTAGGCAAACAAGTTTGGGGAGGCTTTGCCTCCGAGTTACATTGCTGTTTGAGTCCTTACACTGGAGGGGAGGGGAATCAATGTTAGTGCAGAAAGGGCAGTTGTGCCAATCTACATCATTATACTGTCATTATTTTGTTCTACTCCGGGACCTGTGGGCCGATAAAGGGGTTGTTCACCTTTGAGTTAAATGTTAGTATGATGTAGAGAGTGACATACTGAGACAATGTGCAATTGGTTTATATTTTTATAATTTGCGGTTTTTGAGTTATTTAGCTTTTTATTCAGCCGCTCTCCAGTTTGCAGTTTGTGCAATCTGGTTGCTAGGCTCCAAATTACCCCAGCAACCATGGGTTGATTTTAATTAGAGACTGGAATATGAATAGAAGAGGCCTGCATAGAAAGACAAGTAATAAAAAGTAGCAATAACAATAAATCTGTAGCCTTACAGAGCTTTTGTTTTAAGATGGGGTCTGTGACCCCCATTTGAAAGATGGAAAGAAGGCAAAAAATAAATAATGAAGACAATATCAAAAGTTTCTTAGAATTGGCCTTTCTATAACACACTAAGGGGCAGTGGCAGAACTAGCGGGGGCTCAAGGGGTGCGATAAAAATCAGAGCAACTCCAAATTCCCGAATGGACCTTTTTTTTATGATTTAGAAAAACAGGCAAAAAACGGAAAACTTCGGACCTTTGCTCTAAAAGTCCGGACTTTTCTGCAAGAACCACAAATTTCTCTGACTTTTTGGCCCAAAAACCCTGAAATCATCGGATATCAGTACTGACAGCAGCGCAGACACTGGGACCTTCCCCATTGACTAATACAGGACCCCGAGAGCTTTGAGCTGCCGGGTTTTTGGATTCGGAGTTTTCATACCATCGGACTTTTATAAATCCCGAAAAATTTGGATTTTTTTTTAAGGTCTGTAAAATACGAATTTTTCGGATTTCGGGTATTCGGAGCTGAATAAATAACTGTCCGTTTTTAGAGGGACAGTCCCTCTTTTGACAGCTCAACCCGCAGTCCCTCATTTGTACTGGAAAGTCAAGTTTGTTTGCACTGAACAGCCAGAAAAAGAAACAAAGTTTCTAACTTAATTGGCTTTTGGCAGAGAGCCCAGAAAAGCCACAGCAGAGGATAAGATACTTTTGTAACAATTTCGAGATCAGTAAATAAGTAGTTGTAATAAGTTGTAATAAGACAACAGGTCCCTTGGGAAAAGTTAGACTCACAGCTTAAATGAGAACATTTGGCACCCCCAAGTGCTCCTAGCCTTTCCTTCTCCTTTAAATGGCAATTCACCTTCATTGGCAAAACTGTCATAACTGAAAAAAAAACACAGAAATATGTTCAGACTTTCACGACCTGCCAAATTTTTTTAATTTGGTAATTAGGGGTTGTGGTCACAAAAATGGGCGTAGTCGAAAAAAAATTTGGCACACTGTGCGCGGCAACTTTTTTGTCCCTCTTTTTCTTTCCAAAATGTTGGGAGGTAACATCAAGGTGAAGCCCCCCTTTAATCTGAATTTGGCCATTCATTCACAGCAGCGGCTCCTCAGGGGCAGCACATGATATTATTATATTATATTTATTAGTCTTTTATTTGTACAGCGGCCCAACACATTTGTTTTCATTTCATTTCATTTCAAAACCTTTCATTTCCTTTGCTTCCGAATACAAGTTTTTATAAACTGTAAAATTCATGAGAAAAAGCATTTTATATACAAAGAAATTAGAACTCATCTCTCTCTCAGCCCATGAAATGAAACACATGGGAGCTTGAGGGTCATTTCACTCTGTGTTATTCCCCAGTAGACAAATTAATAATTCTAGGGAAATTCCGGATACAGACTAAACAGCACAGGTCTGTGAGTCATAATGATGCTGGGAAACCCCCCCCCCCCCCCATATAAAGCAGAAGAGGAGAAGTAACGCGCAGTGTCAGGCACAGAGCAGGGGCTGCATTTAGGGCACTAGTGGGAGCAGGGCAGGGGTCAGGCACAGGCAGGGGGTCAGGCACAGACAGGGGGTCAGGCAGAGGCAGAGGGTCAGGCACAGAAAAGAAAGAGACAGAGACAGGGAGGCTTGAGCAGGAACAGCGTTTCAGCAGCAGCTCTAGGGTTAGGAGAAGTCACTTTAGATTGACAGGAGGAGAGGGTGGTGGGATTCCCAGAGAAAGTCATTTTTCAGTGAAATCAAGAAGTGGGAGGGGCGCAGGGATTGAAGTCGGACTGATCTTATTGGGTGTAGAGTCCGAGCCTGCCTTCTCATTGGCTCTACTCTTCCCTTTCATTGGCCTCCCGCGCTCAGTTGGCTCGTACAGTCGCTCGTCTGTGTTGGAGTTGGATAGAGGCTCCGGGCTGGATTGTACAAACTTCTTCTTTCCACTGCAGAACAGAACTTCAACAACCGGAGCAACAGCAGCTGACACCGCCGGTCCTGACTTCTAGGAGGCAGCATTTAACCCATCACATCCCAGCCAGACTCCCCAGCGCTGATTATTCAGCAGGACAAAAGATGCCAGTGGCTCTGGGCACTTTCTGTCTCTCCCTCTCCTTAGTCTTCATGTTTGGCATCTGCTGTGCAGGTAAGCAGTGAATTGTAGTTGCACAACATCGCTGTATTGGGATGGTTTTCTGGCTGAGCCCCATGGTTTATTTATAGTGAGCCCAGCATTCCAATGGCATGAGGGGGGGGGGGGAGGAATGGGTGAGATTATAGGAGGGTGTAGAGTTACAGGACCCACTTTATAACTGAACTGGTAAACTCAGCAGCTGAGAACTACAGTGTTTAAAGGATAAGTAAACCTTTAAAATGAGTGAATGTAAAATTGATGAGGGGGCTATTCTAAGCACTTTTTTTGTATACAGGGTTGAATTCTCCTTTAAAGGAGAAGAAAAGTCTGTTTGCCTAACATTTGGCACCCCAAGTGCTCCTTTTCCTTCTCCTTTAAAGGGCAATTCACCAAGTAGTCAAGGAAGTTGTCAGGAGAAAGAAAGAGGCTGCTCTGATGTTCTTCTGCTTAGGAAAGATGTGAGAAAGGTTTCTAATTCTTTTCCTAAGCAGAGCATCAGAGCAGCCTCTTTCTTTCTCCTGAAAACTTCCTTGACTACTTGGTGGTCAGACTGGTGGGAAACTGACCAGCAGGTGGCGCTGTTGTAACAAAATTCATTCATATTAACAGTACATATATCCCTTAATATCATGGAATAGAAAGAAAATAAATAATGAATGTAAATTACAAAAGTACTTAGAATAGCCCCCTAATCAATTTTACATTCACTTATTTTAAAGGTTTACTTATCCTTTAAAGGGGCAGGTCACCTTTAAGTTAACTTTGAGTATGTTGTACAATGGCCAATTTTAAGCAACTTTTCTATTGGTCTTCATTAATTATTTTCTACAGTTTTTACATTGCTTGCTTCTTCTTTTGACTCTTTCCAGCTTTGAAATGGAGAATCACTGACCCCATCTATAAAAAATACAAAGACTCTGTAAGGCTACACATTTACTGTTATTGCTACTTTGGATTACTCTTCTTTCTATTCGGGCCCTCTTCTATTCATATTCCAGTCTCTCATTTAAATGCATGGTTGCTAGGGTAATTTGGACCCCAGCGACCAGATTGCTGACATTACAAACTGGAGAGCTGCTGCATAAAAAGCGAAATAACCAACCAGCAGACTTCTGCACTGAAATCCAATTTTCAAAAGAGCATACAGATTTTTATATATTTAATTTTGAAATCTGACATGGGGCTAGACATTTTGTCAGTTTCCCAGCTGCCCCTGTCATGTGACTTGTGCCTGCACTTTAGGATGGAACTACTTTCTGGCAGGCTGCTGTTATTTCTCCTACTTAATGTAACTGAATGTGTCTCAGAGGGACTTGGCTTTTACTATTGAGTGTTGTTCTTAGAACTACCAGGCAGCTGTTATCTTGTGTTAGGGAGCTGTTATCTGGTTACCTTCCCATTGCTCTTTTGTTTGGCTGCTGGGGGGGGAGGGGGTGATAACACTCCTACTTTCAGTACAGCAGTAAAAAGTGACTGAAGTTTATTAGAACACAAGTCACATGACTGGGGGCAGCTGGGAAACTGACAATATGTCTATCTCCATGTCAGATTTTAAAATTGAATATAAAAAAATCTGTTTGCTCTTTTTAAAAATGGATTTCAGTGCAGAATTCTGCTGGAGCAGCACTGTTAACTGATGCGTTTTGAAAAAAAAAACATGTTTTCCCATGACAGTATCCCTTTAATTAGCAAGTCTGGTTAACGCTTATAGAGATATCATGACCTGGATAAAGGGAAACCTGTATAAACAGTTGTGCAAATGTTGCTCCAGGTTTAGTAACCCATAACAACCTACCAGCGGGTAACCTTTACTGATCATATGTTAGAAAACAAACTTCTAACTGGTTGCTATGGGTGACTAGACCTGGGCAGTATTTGCCCTTTTTATTACATTATTCATTATTCTTCATTGCACTATGCCCCTTTTAGAAGTAACTTTCCAGGCGCAGTTGCGAAACTACTGGGGGAGCTGGGGGTGCGATTGGGCCAGGGTCCGCACCCCCTCGGGGCCCCCCAGCGGCTCGCACCCTGTTCGTAAATGGCAAATGCGGCCTTTTCGGGCCGAACGGAGGGGGGCGGGGCCCGGCTGCACGTCCTGCGCCAGGGCCCGCCCCCCTCTAGTTATGTCTCTGTCCAGGCGGATGTTGCTTTCTAAGCTCTGCCAGTCACCCTCAGCAGAGAAACCAACCTCATGATGCAGGCACGCTGCTTACGTGTGCCCAAACCACTGACTGACCGGCACATTCCGACTCAGTATATATCAGCAGGTGCACAGCAGCCATCTCTTGTGAAACCACAGTCATCTCAGTAGCTGCTGTACATATTTTGGTGCTGACACAGTTCTTTGTATCTCTCTGTGCCTTTATAACTCCATTTATACAATACAAGCAGAGTATTGGTCAGGATTGCAGGCTGGCACCGCCCTGCTTGGTTCTGTTATCCTGGGAAAAGTCGTTCCTCCCCAGTGCATTGGTCCTGCAAGCTCCTGTTAGATTTTTATTGGCAAGAGATCCCCAAGACTAACACACTGGCAGAAAAGGGGTGGGTTTGTGGTCTTTGTGGGTGCTAAGACCACACAAAAATTTGATGTATATTCCTACAGCACAATAGAAAAGTACAGGGTAGTCCTCCAAGACCAATTAAAGGAGAACTCTGAGAGGTACCAATATGTTGTACACCCACAGGGGTTACCAGGGCTTTTCATAAAACTAGGGGTAGGCAGAAGAGTCATGTGACTAGGGTGCACTGGTGGGAGGGGCGCCAGAGACACAAATCTCTTCCCTATTCCTGTCCTACTTGGTCCCACCACTGCCTTCTCCTTAATTTGGCATACCTGCTCCAGCAATTAGTGTGCATGTGCTGGCACACACAAGTAATAGTGATGGGCAAATTTATTCGACAGGTGCGAATTTGTGCGCTTCGATGCCGGTTCCGACTCTGGTGCCGATTTCGACGCCGGCAGTGATTAACGGATGCCCATTGACTTTAATGGGCACCGGGACAAAACTGGCATTTCGTGCATTTTTTGCTAGTTTCCCGTGAAATTCGCGAAATTCATGGCGAGGCAAAACAGGACAAATTCGCCCATCACTAACAAGTACGCTTGCAGGTTGTGGGGGTGGGGTTGTATGAAGAGGTCGGCTGGGCTATTTAGGGTTCTGCCCCCTAGTGTTTTAACCTTTGGTTCTCCTTGAAATTATAGTAACTGGCAGTTCTATTTATTGGCTATAAAGCTTCCATTACCTGCCAGTTTGCCTGCCCATGGTCTGAGCTTGGCCACCTTTTGCTCCGTAGAATAAGATTGATTACCCTGCAGTAGGGCTATGAGAGTAGCTGACAGTGTATAAGGCAATGCTGAAAGCACAAGCTAATTCAGTAGCGCCTTTATAAAAGCTCGGGAATACGCAGCAACTGCAATATCATATAATTCTGTCACTTGTAGAGAGTGACGTTTTCCAAGTGACAGTGACATTTTCACTTCTGACATTGAGACATCGAGTGTCGTTTATGAGTTGGAGAGCAGCATATGCTTTGGTTCTGACTCATTTCGGAGGAATGGCCTTATCACCTCTGGTTACGGCTGCTGCTCTGTTTCCCACAGCCAGGGGCCCACTTAAAGGGCCTCATTTTTATTTTATCTTCATTTTGTATTTGTCTCAGGCAGAGGGAGGTGGTGCAATTATTAACCCCATACAAATAATAAATAGGAATCAAAGAAAATCGTATTGTAGATTTGTAAATGATTTCAACTGATACTGTACTTGTATCTGTCTGTTCTTTTCTGTTCTCTGCACTGCTTGTCCTGACTACATGTGGAACTAAAACAAGGTGCCTGTATTCATCTCTCCTGAGAATCCCAACTGTGGGCAAGATATTATGGCAATTGCTGTATGGATTCGAATGTGCTTGTAGTCAAGACAGAGAACTGCAGAAGAGCACAGAGGACAGGCCCAAAACTGAGAAGTCATGAGATGAAGGGAAAGACCAAAGGGAGGATTTACCCCTCTCTGCCTTTACGTTCTGCAACCTTTCATCCAACACCTTTCCCTGCAAATGCGATTTAGTGCATGTTGTGTCGCCATCTTAGAAACGGCGTTCTTACTGCGAGATTGAATTAGGGCCTGTTTTATTCGCAATGGGGTTTTCCACAAGACAGGGAAGGTTTCCATTCTCGTACGACTTAACGAGAATCTGTCCATTTATGGGGACTTCCTCCTTGAAAGGAGCCCCAGCTCATATAAGCAAAACAAATCCTCAATACTCACACCCTGATTTCCTTCTGCTTTTGTGTAGAGTGAGAACCCAGACATCACCTTTAAAGGGGCTGTTCACCTTCCAAACACTTTTTTCAGTTCAGTTGTTTTCAGATTGTTCCCCAGAAATAAAGACTTTTTTCAATTACTTTCCATTATTTATTTATTACTGTTTTTCCAATATCTAAGTTTAAAGTTGAATGTTGGTGTCTCTGGTGTTTGAGTCTGGCAGCTCAGTAATTCAGGTGCAGATTCTGAACTGTTATAATTTTGCAACACTTAGGGGCACATTTACTAAGGGTCGAATATCGAGGGTTAATTAACCCTCGAATTCGACCCTCGAGGTAAAATCCTTCGACTTCAAATATCAAAGTCGTAGGATTTACGGCAAATCTTACAATCGTACGATTGAAGGAAAAATCCTTCGAACAATTTGAAGGATTTTAATCCATCGATCGAAAGGATTTTCATTCGACCAAAAAAACCTTAGCAAAGTAATGGGGAAGGTCCCCATAGGCTAACATTGTACCTCTGTAGGTTTAAACTACCGAAGTATGTAGTCGAAGTTTTTTTTAAAGAGACAGTACTTCGACTATCGAATAGTCGAACAATTTTTAGTTTGAATAGTTCGAATCGAACTAAGTTGCCTATCCGATGGCCAAAGTACCCCCAAAAAAAATTCGAAGTTTTTTTTACTTTGAATCCTTCACTCGAGCTGAGTAAATAGGCCCCCTAGTTGATCCATTTCTCAGCATCATCTCTGGAGTATTAGCAACTATTGTATCAATTCTAAAAGCTGCCTGTAATGAAACCCAGAGATTCTACTCGGCAGGGACAAATATAAGAAATGTATCAACTAAATGTATCCATTTAGAACAGTTTCCAGGGTCGGCGACCCCCCCTCCCAGGGCTGCTTCAGAAGGTGAAAAATGACACTTTACACTTCAATATTAGAAAAACTGTGACACATAGAAAATAGAAATTCATTGGAAAAAGTCATTATTTCTGGTGCTCTATCTGAAACCAGAGGCAGAAGGTGGAGATAGGGGAAGACAAGTGTGTTTAAAAAAAATACAATTGCTTAGTAATTTTTTTTTTCTCACTTTTATCTCTTTAAATTGTAATAATTGTTCACCTTTAAATTAACTTTTAATATGATGTAGAGAGTGATATTCTGAGACAGTTTGCAGAGGTGGATCATTTACTGGCTAGGCTGGTTAAATTCTGGTGGGGTGCTAACTCTAGTGACACTGTGAGCCTAAGGGGGATTGGGAGGTGGTTTTGTTTTAATCTGTGGAATCAGGTATGCCTGCGTAATAAAATTTATATATTTTTTAACTGCAGTTCAGATACTTTTTATGCACCTATTCTACAAACCCTATTGAATAAGCTCATGTCAAATAGGGAGGGAGGTATATGTTCCCTTTAATATCACAAATTTGTATCAAGAGTGCCTCCTCTTTAAATAAATGTAACACCAGGTGATGCCGCCTGCATCATTAACTTTAAAAGTCTTGTACCAGCCCTGTAACAAATTCATGGTATTAGCTGTGCAAAACTGCTATTGTCATGCAAGAAAAAAATAATGTAATTTGCAAAAGTGCTCATAAGAACTATCTGATCTATTTCACTTTGTTTTATTGGGGTTGGATGGTGTTTAACAAGTGAGGGAATACAGGGATATGGGAGATAGCTCATAGTACAAGACTGGTCCCATTGCCATTTTGGAGTCAGGATTTTTCCCCCTCTGAGGCAAATTGGAGAGGCTTCAGATGGGGTTTTTTTTGCCTTTCTCTGGATCAACTGGCAGTTAGGCAGGTTATATATATAGAGTTAAAGGTTGACCTTGATAGACGTGTGTCTTTTTTCAACCTAACTTACTATGTTACTATATTTAATGGGAGATCATCATCAATATTTAAAGTGCTTGCTTTTCCCTAAAGACACAGGAAACTTTTATTTTCTATAACTGTGATAATCATTTAAATGCATATTTTCTGGTTCGCATGAGTCAGTCTCCTGTTTGCCAGTCATGAGATTCTAACTCAGTCTGGGTCTTGAGGCATTTTGCACGACGGTGTTGCACAACGCCCAATCACAATGGTACTTATTGAGAAATAAACAAAAGCGCCTGGTTATACTATCCCTTTAATTCTTAGCATCTCTATTATAGTGTCCCTTTAATTCTTAGCATCTCTATTATAGTGTCCCTTTAATTCTTAGCATCTCTATTATAGTGTCCCTTTAATTCTTAGCATCTCTATTATAGTGTCCCTTTAATTCTTAGCATCTCTATTATAGTGTCCCTTTAATTCTTAGCATCTATATTATAGTGTCCCTTTAATTCTTAGCATCTCTATTATAGTGTCCCTTTAATTCTTAGCATCTCTATTATAGTGTCCCTTTAATTCTTAGCATCTCTATTATAGTGTCCCTTTAATTCTTAGCATCTCTATTATAGTGTCCCTTTAATTCTTATCATCTCTATTATAGTGTCCCTTTAATTCTTAGCATCTCTATTATAGCATCTCTATTATAGTGTCCCTTTAATTCTTATCATCTCTATTATAGTGTCCCTTTAATTCTTAGCATCTCTATTATAGTGTCCCTTTAATTCTTAGCATCTCTATTATAGTGTCCCTTTAATTCTTAGCATCTATATTATAGTGTCCCTTTAATTCTTAGCATCTCTATTATAGTGTCCCTTTAATTCTTAGCATCTCTATTATAGTGTCCCTTTAATTCTTAGCATCTCTATTATAGTGTCCCTTTAATTCTTAGCATCTCTATTATAGTGTCCCTTTAATTCTTATCATCTCTATTATAGTGTCCCTTTAATTCTTATCATCTGTATTATAGTGTCCCTTTAATTCTTAGCATCTCTATTATAGCATCTCTATTATAGTGTCCCTTTAAATCTTAGCATCTGTATTATAGTGTCCCTTTAATTCTTATCATCTCTATTATACTGTCCCTTTAATTCTTAGCATCTCTATAATAGTGTCCCTTTAATTCTTATCATCTGTATTATAGTGTCCCTTTAAGCCTTATCATCTGTATTATAGTGTCCCTTTAATTCTTATCATCTTTATTATAGTGTCCCTTTAATTCTTAGCATCTCTATTATAGTGTCCCTTTAATTCTTAGCATCTCTATTATAGTGTCCCTTTAATTCTTAGCATCTATATTATAGTGTCCCTTTAATTCTTAGCATCTATATTATAGTGTCCCTTTAATTCTTATCATCTTTATTATAGTGTCCCTTTAATTCTAAGCATCTCTATTATAGTGTCCCTTTGAGTTGTCATTTCTTTCCAGTAATTTGAGATTTAAGCTGGCCATAGACGCAAAGATCTGATTGTACGAATCAAGGATTCATGCGATTTTCGGACCATGTGTGGAGAGTCCCGACGTTTTTCGTCCGATGGAGATCAGTCGTTTGGTTGATCGGACAGGTTAAAAGATTTCTGTCGGCTGCTGATAATATCTCTGCGTGTATTGCCGACTGTACGATTTTCAGTGGGAGACTGTCACCAACTTTGGTTGGACATAACTATCGTACGATTGCTGTCAGGGGCAAAACATTGGCTCATCTGTTCTTTTCTACTTTATTTGATCTGAATGGTTAGTGGCAGGTCGGGAGATGGGGAAGTCCGATCATTCGAGTAATCGAACGATCGGATCTTTGCATCTATGGCCGGATTAAGATTAGGGGCCATTGATCAGGCCTAATATTCTTTGTGCCTAATACTAGAACTGCATAACTGGGGAGGTTAAATCTAAAATATATTGCCATATCCAGCCAGCCAAATTGATCTTTCATCTATTTTATTAATTCACATAATAACACGCATTAGAATTTTAGGAGTATATATCTTTTTAAATCAGGACATTTCCTATTGCGTAAGCAATGTTTTCTGAGCGGCGCCATGTGCCAGAGACAAGCTCATCTGCACTTCTCACTCCCCTGTCTGCATATCTGCTAGAGAAGCCTGCTGATACTGCTGCTACTGCTGTTACTACTGCTGCTACTGCTATTGCTGCTGCTACTGCTGCTACTGCTGTTACTACTGCTGCTGCTGCTATTGCTGCTGCTACTGCTGCTACTGCTGCTACTGCTACTACTGCTGCTACTGCTGCTACTGCTGATACTGCTGCTACTGCTGCTACTGCTACTGCTACTGCTGCTGCTACTGCTACTACTGCTGCTACTGCTGATACTGCTGCTACTGCTGCTACTGCTGCTGCTACTGCTGCTACTGCTACTGCTATTGCTGCTGCTACTGCTACTACTGCTGCTACTGCTGATACTGCTGCTACTGCTGCTACTGCTGCTGCTACTGCTACTGCTGCTGCTACTGCTGCTACTGCTGCTGCTGCTACTGCTGCTACTGCTGCGTGAGATTTCCCAAGCTGTACAACTCATTTGCACGCCTCTCTACTTTGTTTGAGCAGTTGCATATGGACAGTTGTATTGTGAAATAGGTTACAAACAAGCAGAATATTATAATTCAGTGTATTCTGGTCAGCGGCTCCGGATATACTATATTTTGGTTTTTCATCCAGTGCGTGTTTCTTGGCAACAAATGTTTATATGGGATGGGTTTCATTCTATAGTTCTGTCCAGAGAGCCGTGAATAACATTAGACTCCTGTTTATCTTCCTGTGTAAGGACTGAACTCATTGTATTCTGCAGAGCTTATCTATTTTCTGCAACGTAAACCAGGGATTTGGAGTCGAAACATAAATCCCTCGACTCTGACTCTTTCATTTTATGGTACTTACAACCCAGACTCCAACTCCTCTGTTTTTAAAGAAACAATAACACCAAAAAATCAAAATGTTTTAAAGGAATGTCAATATAATGCAATGTACAACTGGTATTTTTGCTTCAGAAACTCTACTATAGTTTATATAAACAAGTTGCTGTGTAGCATTGGGGTTATTCATTCAAGTACAGAATACACAGTAGATAACAGATAAGTACTACTATAGTTTATATAAACAAGCTGCTGTGTAGCCATGGGGGCAGCCATTCAAGCACAGGATACACAGTAGATAACAGATAAGTACTACTATAGTTTATATAAACAAGCTGCTGTGTAGCCATGGGGGCAGCCATTCAAGCACAGGATACACAGTAGATAACAGATAAGTACTACTATAGTTTATATAAACAAGCTACTGTGTAGCCATGGGGGCAGCCATTCAAGCACAGGATACACAGTAGATAACAGATAAGTACTACTATAGTTTATATAAACAAGCTGCCGTGTAGCCATGGGGGCAGCCATTCAAGCACAGGATACACAGTAGATAACAGATAAGTACTACTATAGTTTATATAAACAAGCTGCTGTGTAGCCATGGGGGCAGCCATTCAAGCACAGAATACACAGTAGATAACAGATATGTACTACTATAGTTTATATAAACAAGCTGCTGTGTAGCCATGGAGGCAGCCATTCAAGCACAGGATACACAGTAGATAACAGATAAGTACTACTATAGTTTATATAAACAAGTTGCTGTGTAGCATTGGGGTCATTCATTCAAGTACAGAATACACTGTAGATAACAGATAAGCACTACTATAGTTTATATAAACAAGCTGCTGTGTAGCATTGGGGTCATTCATTCAAGTACAGAATAAACAGTAGATAACAGATAAGTACTACTATAGTTTATATAAACAAGCTGCTGTGTAGCTATGGGGGCAGCCATTCAAGCACAGGATACACAGTAGATAACAGATAAGTACTACTATAGTTTATATAAACAAGTTGCTGTGTAGCATTGGGGTCATTCATTCAAGTACAGAATACACAGTAGATAACAGATAAGTACTACTATAGTTTATATAAACAAGCTGCTGTGTAGCAATGGCAGAAATAGAAAAAAGGCTACATGGCACAGGATAAATAGTGCATAACAGATAACATTATGTTCTACAGAGCTTACCTGCTATCTCTGCTCTGTAACCTGAGCCTTTTCTCCTTTAAAAGACTGCCCCCATGGCTACACAGTAGCTTATTTATATAGACAATAGTAGTGTTTTTATTACTTTAAAACAATTCAATTTTTATGTTACCATGGGGGCAGCTCTTCAAGATGGAGAAAAGGCACAGGTTGCATAGCAGATAACAGTGTATTATATTTTAATTATTTTTGTGGTGTTACTGTTCCTTTAATATACTAATGTATTTTCCATATTGATTGAAATAAGTTGAAAGTTAAGTACACAACATACAAGGCATTTTACACTGCCAAAGCTCAAAAATACAAACCACATCCTATGGTAATTCTAATTCAAAATCAAAATTAAACTACCTAAAACAAGCTGTATATTAATTGAACCTGGCATATTGCTGTAGAATAGCTGTTAAATACAATCCAAAATTAACTGAACTATTGTTCTTAGAAACAGAATTGTTTCTAGGGTTGCCATCTGTTATGTTTTGGTAGCCGAGGATGAGTAGACTAAAACTGCTGTGTTTTATTAGCAGGTTCATGCAGCCATTACACTTCAACAGTAGCTTGAACTCTAATACTTTTAAGCAGTATAGAAGTACTATGTACACAGTATAACTCTTGTGCAGTATAAGCATTTGGGCAAATGGAATAAAAACAGCTATTTGAGCTTTAGACCAGTCAATGTCTCAGCCACCTGCAGGTTAGGATAAATGTATCAAACAATTACAAATGAAGTAGTACAGAGTCAGATACAATGTTGCATTTGCATCCTCACTGTCTGCACTTCCAGTTAACCAGTTCAGGTGCTAGACATACTATTTTGTTAAAACTTAACTTTTAATAATAATGCTATAAAACCACGCTGCCAAGTAAAATAGACACACTACTTAAATTAACCCATAAATAGTGCTGGACCGTGTCCATAAAACCACAATTAATAAAACCATCAAAAGGTGGCAAATGTAATAAACAACAACAATGCATCTTAAAGCAATAATATACATTCTTCGCATCACATAGTCCTTGGTCCATGTAGGTAGTTTTCTGATTCTCTCAGTACGCCTTATAGGTTCACTTTCATCAGGCCTATTGCAGTTGGCATCAAAAGTAGGAAAATGTCCATCATCAAATGGAGCTTCTCCAATCTCATTCCTAACAGGAGCAAGACGACTTGCATTCCATATGCATCCATCAGACAGTTCATATGTTCATGGTCCTCGCTGACGTCTCACTTCAAGTGGTGTAGTAAATTTAGATTGTCCTTGTTTCAGTAGTCCTGGTTTCTTAATTCTGATTAAAGATCCAGGCTGAAAGTGCACTTCTCTTGTACCACATTTTCCTTCAGTATAAGCCTTGCATTTGGCTTGTTGACGTTTGACAATGTCAGCAGCAGATGATTTTGTAGGGACAGTATTTTGTGGAAGTTTGATGTCTGCAACATGTAACTTAGTGCGCATCTGTCTGCCATGTAATAATTCAGCTGGAGATGATTGGGTTGTTGCATGGCGTGTTGCTCTGTATTTATGTAGGAACTCTGTTGTAAATACTTTCCAAGATTTCTCAGTAAGATTTGCTGTAGTGCTTTTTTCAGACTTCTGTTGAATCGCTCGATTTCTCCATTTGCTTGTGGGTTATACACTGAAGATTTCCTATGCACAATATTCCTCTCTCTCAGAAAGAATTCAAACTCAGATGAGACAAACTGTGCTCCGTTGTCTGACATTAACTCCTTTGGATTACCTTCTCTGCTGAAGACTGTAGACAGAAATGTTATTACTGTAGCTGATGTTATATGAGAAACAAATGCAATTTCAGGCCATTTACTGTAATAGTCTATAACAAATCTACAGTCTATAGGAGCATCTGTAAAAGGACCGACAATATCAATAGCAAGTTTTTTCCATGCTGAATCAGGAAATGGTATTGGCTGAAGTGGTGGTGTATATGTGATAGCTGTTTTTTCATGATTCTGACAAGTAACACAAGAATGAATGGCAATTACCACATCGGCATCCATTGCTGGCCACCAGTATAGTTCTCACAGTATTTGTTGTAGAATTTTAGACACTGGCTGTGTGGCAGGCACTGGTGCTGTAGTAATGAGACCATCAACTAATTGTAGGTTTAATGCAGCAAAGAGATCCCTTCCAAGTATAGCAGTTCCCTTATAAACAATGTAAAAGTCACATTTTGCAGTCTTTGATTCAAATTGTACAGTCACTGGCAGGCAACCAAGCACAGGGATTGGATCCTTTAAAGGAACAGTAACGTCAAAAAATAAACGTTTCTAAAGTAATGAAAATATAATGCAGTGTTGCCCTGCACTGGTAAAACTGCTGTGTTTGCTTAAGAAACACTACTGTTGTTTATATAAATAAGCTGCTGTGTAGCAATGGGGGCAGCCATTCAAAGGAGAAAAAGCTCAAGTTACACAGCAGATAGCAGATAAGCTCTGTCTGTCTAATGGTGTTATCTGTTATCCATTAGTTAACCTGTGCCATATAGCCGTTTTTCAATTTCCGCCATTGCTACACAGCAGCTTGTTTATATGAACTATAGTAGTGTTTCTGAAGCAAACAGATCAGTTTTACCAGTGCAGGGCAACACTACATGATATTTTCATTGCTTTAAAACACTTACATTTTTTGGTGTTACTGTTCCTTTAAGTAACTGACCAGTTTCAGGGCAGGTGCAACAAGCGGATCTTTTGCAAAGTATTTCAAGAAAATCTCCTTTGGTAGTATAGAAAGAGCTGAACCTGTATCAAGCATCAGGTTAATGGAGTGTCCCTTGTCAGCAGAAGCAGTACTGACACTGACAGTGCATATAAACTTGTCTGGAATAAATGTGTCATCTTTATTCACACGTAATACTGTGACATTTGTAGTAGTGACTTCATGAACATCTTTAGCAGAACTACAGCAGATCTTTGCAAAATGTCCTACCTTTTTGCATTTGCTGCACTGTACAGCTTTTGCAGGACATGTAACATAATTTGCAGTGTGTTGTTTTGAACCACAGCGAAAGCAGTATTTTCTATTTGTATTTGCTGTATGGTTTTGTAGTGAATCCCTTTCCTTAGCACTGTATTCTGCCTGTGACTGTGTATTATTAGAAACAAGCTCTCGCTGCTGAGCTCCACATATGAGGTGAGATGAGAGTTCTTACCCTC
This sequence comes from Xenopus laevis, assembly GCF_017654675.1. Taxonomy (NCBI): domain Eukaryota; kingdom Metazoa; phylum Chordata; class Amphibia; order Anura; family Pipidae; genus Xenopus; species Xenopus laevis. Next base: position 122,659,725 of record NC_054376.1, read on the forward strand.
CGTCCAGCTAGATTATTCCACGTGGACTGTAGCAAGCAAAGTGATGGAAGTTGCTGGCTCAATTGTAGGGCAGATTCACAAAAATGTGTAGGTTAAAATCCCTGTTTATTAGATACGATTTAAAAGCATATATCACTTCAAAAATAATGGAAGGATAAGGCAGGGGAGTGCATGGCTCTACGCGTTTCATGACTACACTGTGACCAGTGTACATTATTATTATTATTATAATACACAAAAGCCATGAATATCTTGTAAATTATATCCTTATAAATGGTGAGTTCTGATGTCATCAGTTATATACGGTGAGTTCTGATGTCATTTCTGTCACATGACTCGCTGAAATTTGTGTATTATAATAAATAAAGTACCCCCAGTTGCAAAATATGAGGATATTAGAAGTTACCTCGGAGTTCCATGACCTGTATATGACCATGACCTTCGGCCTCGTACTTATACAGGTCATGAAACTTCTCGGTCATTTATAATATCCTTATATTTTACAAGAGGGGGTACTTTATTCACTATATTATTATTATTATTACATTAAATATAGTAATACTGTATACAAATTAGTTTTACAGCAGTTTTGATTTTACAAAAAGGGGGACAGACATTGCAATAGAAATGAATATGCACAGTAATAAAGATGAATGTGACAAATAGAAGGAGGGTGGTCCCTGTTCCATAGATCTTACAGTGATGCTGGGGGTACTTGCTGTAGCAATCTTTTCTCTCATTAATTTATTTCACTGTTTTAAAGGTTTAATGGATTTCCTTCAACTCAGTTACCTTTTTTGTTTCCACTTTCCATGCATTTGATCAGGCAGCGGTGCCTTATGGCTAAACTCTTATTTTTCATTCTTAATCTGTTTTCAGGGGCCTCGCAGGAGCCATGCCAGGGGAACATTGGGAATAGAGAGGTATATGCTCCATTCGGAGACTGGGTTCAGTTAAACTGCACCCACAACTGCACTCAAGCTGAATGGGAGTCAAGATTAAGAAAGATGAACATCATTAGAGGACCTGGTTGGATTTCTGTTGAAGTTGAGGTTGGAACTGGAGATGGAGCTGATGGCTGGAAAGCATCAAACATAAGCTGCACTGTTCTATCACGTGGAGAAGGGGTTGATAACATTGTCACAGTAATTCCTTACGGTAAGTTTCTACCCATTACAGTTTCCTATACAGGCTCAAAGATTTGTTCCGTTCCAGTAACCCATAGCAACCACTGGGCAGTTAGTGTGATAGCTCTTTCGTTGTCAGAATTAAGTGCACCTATCAGGAGAAAACTGCACCGGCCCAGGATTCTTCCAGCGAGCACCGCGGATTGATTGTCTTCCAGCTTCTTCTTTCTTCAAATCTCGACGGGCAGACACTTGTGCAGTAGAATTAAATAGCGACTTCATCGAAGCTACACTTTTTGCTCTACTGCACATGCGCAGCCGAGAGAAAAAGTCAGAAGCTGATTACTCCATGGTGTAAGTACTACTATAGTTTATATAAACAAGCTGCTGTGTAGCCATGGGGGCAGCCATTCAAGCACAGGATACACAGTAGATAACAGATAAGCTCTGTAGTATACAATGGGATTCTTCAGACCTTATCAGTTATCTACTGTGTATCCTGTGCTTGAATGACTGCCCCATGGCTACACAGCAGCTTGTTTATATAAACTATAGTAGTACTTATCTGTTATCTACTGTGTATCCTGTGCTTGAATGGCTGCCCCCATGGCTACACAGCAGCTTGTTTATATAAACTATAGTAGTACTTATCTGTTATCTACTGTGTATCCTGTGCTTGAATGACTGCCCCATGGCTACACAGCAGCTTGTTTATATAAACTATAGTAGTACTTATCTGTTATCTACTGTGTATCCTGTGCTTGAATGGCTGCCCCCATGGCTACACAGCAGCTTGTTTATATAAACTATAGTAGTACTTATCTGTTATCTACTGTGTATCCTGTGCTTGAATGGCTGCCCCATGGCTACACAGCAGCTTGTTTATATAAACTATAGTAGTACTTATCTGTTATCTACTGTGTATCCTGTGCTTGAATGGCTGCCCCCATGGCTACACAACAGCTTTTTTATATAAACTATAGTAGTACTTATCTGTTATCTACTGTGTATCCTGTGCTTGAATGGCTGCCCCATGGCTACACAGCAGCTTGTTTATATAAACTATAGTAGAGTATATAAAGCAAACACACTAGTTGTACCTGTCAGGGCAACACTACATTATATTTCCATTCCATGAAAACACTTTCATTTGTTGGTGTTACTGTTCTTTTAAACTTGGTGCCGATTACTACCTATTTTTATTTTGGCTGCTTATCTAGCTGCCATTGTTTCTCAGGGTGGCTGACAAAAACACCCTTGTTTGATCTATTATTTTTGATGGAATAAAAACTGCATTGTTGCACATATTCATAACTATGTCTATTGGTGCAGCCGAAAAAAGGAACGAACCACTGGCGTAACTATAGGGGAAGCAGACCCCGTGGTAATGGGGGGGTCTGGGGAAAAGGGGGGCCCGGACCACAGGGTCTGTTTCCTCTATAGCGTATAGCATTCTTTTTCTTTATATAGACGCGCTTGCACCTTAGCGAGTGCGTGAGCTGCAGGGAGGGGGTGCTCGCTGGAGTCCCTATTCGAGCCGGGACCTCCGAATATTTTTCAGGTGGGGGAGTGCCTAATGAGCTGGCCACTCACACCAACTCTTGCCGTCATTCCAGAGATTCCTGATTTGGTGACAGTAGACATGGAGGACACGCTGGAAGAAGGGAAATCATACGATGTCACCTGCACTGTACATGGAGTGGCCCCTATTCAGAACCTCATGGTCACAGTTTTCAGAGGAAAAGAAATGATTCACCAGAAAACGTTTAAAGATGACTCTCGAGATGGAAACATTACAGAAACAGTAACATTTTCAATCACAGCTCAGAGAAGTGACAACATGAAGGACTTCTCCTGCCAGGCCACCCTTGCACTGGGAACAGACCCTGGGAATGTTATAGTAGAGTCATCCAGGGTCAGTGTTAGAACATTTGGTGAGTACAGTCACAATGGGCTGCAGTACCTGCTTGACAGCTGGGGGGCAGCACTAAGGAGGCTCCCACACTTTGAGAGCTACCCAACCTGAGGTTCCCTAGAATGTAACATTCAATACTTACTGGGCGTGATTTTTAGGCAAATGATATTAACTTAAGTTGGCCATCGCCAAATGAGCGGATCTCTCCCTGATGTGTCCACATTGCGGTGAGCGATATCATCCCGTGTATGGCCACCTTTAGCCTGCTGAAGGCATAGAATGTCTTCTTAAAGGACCAGTTACTAATCATTTTTTTATAAAATTTGTTAGTATACAACGAAATAAAACCACAAAAACAAATTAAACTTAGAAATTGCCAAGTCTTTATTAACAAATAACTTTCCGAAACTCCGCTTGCGCTCCCCTTCAGAAAAGGCGACAGGGTGACGATCCATCGAGCTGGGCCTCGATTTCTCCTCCCTGGCTATCTCCTATAACGAAGGCAGGAAATAGAGATCGAGTGCCGCACGATGGATCACCTTCACCGAAGAGGAGCGCAAGCGGACTTTCGGTAAGTTATTTCTTAATAAAAGTTTTTAAAAGTTTAATTTGCCTTTGTGTTTTTTTTTCGTTGTATACTAAAAAAATTTAAAAATAAAAAAAAATTTGATGTTACTGGTCCTTTAAACGACGTCTACTGGTACCATTTGTTGAGAAAATGTAATGTTGCCCCCTAGTGAATGAAACAGAGTATGGCACCCATCTGGAGCTATTCTAACACGCAAGTATTGGATCAGTTACCCGGAAACCCGTTATCCAGACAGCCATCTCCCATAGACTCCATTTTAAGCAAATAATTCTAATTTGTAAAAGCAATTTCCCTTTTCTCTGTAATAATAAAACAGTACCTTGTAACTGTTGGTGACTAAACTGCACAAATCTATATTGGCGGCAATACAATACTATTGGGTGTATTTAATCCTTCAATGATCTTAAATTGAAGTCTGGTGATTCAAATTACAGAAACTGCCAGGTTTATTAATAGATAATAGATCCTATACCTGTGTTTTTTTTAACAAGGTCCTGATGGGTACTGGGTTGGGGAAATAAATCAAATTGCAGAGAATCCTTCTGAACTCTCTAGTAAATCTGCCTGCCTTAAACACCCCTGTGCCTGGGAAAGAGACTAAGAAATTAATTGCTATAGAAGGATAAGTCAAAAAAGCTTAAAGATAATTAAAGGGGTAGTGTACCTTTAAGGAAGCTTTTAGTATGTAAAAGAATGCCCCTTTCCTAGCAACTTTTTTTTTTACTCATCTGTCTATGCTGACCCTCCTCTATTCATATTTCCATCTCTTGTACAAACCACTGCCTGGTTGCTAGGGTAAATTGTACCCTAGCTACCAGGTAGCTGCTAAAATACAAATCTGGAAAACTGCTAGGGGAAAAGATCTAGTTACCTGAAAAAACATATGAATTAAAAAAAGAAGATAGACCAATTGCAAATTCTCTTTGAATGTCAATGTCTACATTATACTAAAAGTTAATTTAAAGGTGAACTACCTCTTTAAAGGAGAAGGAAAGCTACCGCAGTAGTTTATTGCCAATAGATTAGCCACAATAGTACAAGCTATAACACTATATTTATTCTGCAGAATGCTTTACCGTAAACAGCTCTAGAAGCTATTTCTGTTTGTTTAGGATAGCAGCTGCCATATTAGCTTGGTGTGACATCAGAGTCGGACTGGCCTGGCGGGACACTGGGAAAAAACCCGGTGGGACACTGGGAAAAAACCCGATGGGCCCGACCCTTAATGGGCCCCCCATGGGCTAGACCCCTTTCCTGATCGCATTCTAACAAAAAAAGCTATTTTAGGCACCGCACTCGGTGCGTCGCAGTAAGGAGGGTGGGGTGGAAGGGGCCCCAGGCCCCCCCAGTCCAACCCTGTGTGACATAATTTCCTGCCTGAGTCTCTCCCTGCTCACTCATAGCTCTGGGCTCAGATTACAGTAGGGAGGGGAGGAGGGAGAGAGAGAGAGAGAGAGAGGAGCAAACTGAGCATGCTCAAGCCCTAGCCCTGGAGGTTTATGCTGAAAACAGTAAGTCTGATACAGAAGCCCATGAGTACACAATAGAAGGACATAAATGTGCTGTTTCTTTTGACAGAGGACTCAGAGCAACATTACTTTGAAGATTTACTGGTGTATTTATATAGACCTTTCTGGTTAAGCTTACTGAATTTTAGGCTTTCCTTCTCCTTTAATATAAACTGCATCCCTTTCATAAGGTATACTGATTATTTTAGGCAACAGACAGTGTCTAACAAGGGTGATGTGATAATTTACCTGCCTATAACACACTCATCTGACTTCTTTCAGCTCTGCCAGAGAAACCAAAGCTTGAGTCTGATCAGTGGATTGAGGTTGGCACCAAGCATAATGCCATGTGTACAGTCTCCAATGCCTTTCCTCTTGAGCACCTCAACCTGAAAATGTTCTTCAAAAAAATAGCCCTCAACGTGACTACAACCAAAATGGCTGACGGCAGCTTGTTAGGATTTGCCGAAATTTCTCCCGACCCCAGTTCTTCATTAGAAACTCACCAGCTTGATTGCAAGGCTCAGGTCCTCAGTCTGTCCACCGAAGCATTCATGGATATTTACATTTATGGTAAGACAGCAGACAGATGTACACATTTATTCTAGTAGGGTGGTTTTCAAACGTTTTTGGTTTAAAGGGGAACTAAATCCTAACAATGAACACAGATAGCTGTAGTTCCGGGATCTGTCTAGATGCTTGAGTCTACTGGTTGACCTCTCCTCAGCTGTTGGCACCTTCCTCCTGGGCACAACATCACCAGCCCCTGCATTGCCGCCCTGCTAACTTGAATTTTGGTGTGAATTAGGCCTTGCAATGTGCATCAGCCAACAGGGCTATATTCTATCATAAAACCAAATTTGCCATCAATGTGAGAGCCCCCAGCTGTCATTCTAAATGGTGAGGCCCATGGTAGAGGCTACTTTTTTTTGCCACCCCATAAAGGATAAGTAAACCTTTAAAATAAGTGAATGTAAAATTAATGAGGGCGCTATTCTATGAAATTTTGCAATATACATTCATTATTTATTTTGGTTTTGTTCCAAAATAATAAGGGATACATGTGCTGTTAATATGAATGAATTTTGTTACAACAGCGCCACCTGCTGGTTAGTTTCCCACCAGTCTGACCACCAAGTAGTCAAGGAAGTTGTCAGGAGAAAGAAAGAGGCTGCTCTGATGTTCTTCTGCTTAGGAAAGATGTGAGAAAGGTTTCTAGTTCTTTTCCTAAGCAGAAGAACATCAGAGCAGCCTCTTTCTTTCTCCTGACAACTTCCTTGACTACTTGGTGGTCAGACTGGTGGGAAACTGACCAGCAGGTGGCGCTGTTGTAACATAATTCATTCATATTAACAGCACATGTATCCCTTAATATCTTGGAATAAAAACAAAGTAAATAATGAATGTAAATTGCAATATTTCTCAGAATAGCACTTTCATCAATTTTACATTCACTTAACGTAAAGGTTTACTTATCCTATAAAGACATCAGGGGCCTAGAGGAAGAAACTTTACAGCCAGAGAAGCACTGAATTCCCTGTGTGTACAACTACTTCTCTACATTATTCTGTGCTAAGTGTTGAAGTGTGGCGTCACAATTGCAGCCTTTGATTCTTTTTCCTTTTTTCCCCTAGAGTCTCCAAATATCAGCTTCACTGTCTTTCCTGATTCAGTCCGTTTGAATGAGACCGTAGCAGTCTCCTGCAAGTTAAATAATAATAACCCAGAACGGTACGACATGATGATCAGGATGAACGAGAAACGAATCTGTGAAGACCAAACCTCGTACTGTAATGTCTCTGTGAATGGGAGAACCCCCCAGTCAATTGTCTCCTGTGAAGCTTCTCTTAATATTAACCCAGCCATACATAAAGCAATAACGAAAAACATCACAGTGCACTGTGAGTACTTACTGGAGTTATAACATCTTGCTTTTAAAGGGGTTGTTCACCTTTGATTATAATTTTTTGTTTCTGAATTATTTGTCACCTTCTTCTGACTCTTCCCAGCTTTCTAATGGGGGTCACTGACCCCATCTAAATACAAATGCTCTGTAAGGCTACACATTTATTAGTATTGCTTCTCATCTTTCTATTCAGGCCTCTCCTAATCATATTCCAGTCTCTTATTCCAATCAATATCTGGTTGCTAGGGTAATTTTGTACCCTAGCAACACAATGGCTGGAATTGCAAACTGGAGAGCTGCTGAATAAAAGGCTAAATAACTCAAACACCACAAATAATAAAAAATGAAAACCAATTGCAAATTGTCTCAGAATATTCCTCTCTACATCATACTAAAAGTTAATATAAAGATGAGAAAGTCCTTTAATGTCACCTGCCAGATGCAATGTCATTCCATTCATGTGGAAATTGTGTGATTTACCATCAGTCTCTCACTTTGCGGCCATATTGGTGTTCTGTCTGCTATTGCCATTGCTCCAGCCTAGCTGCTACCCCGAGTAAATGCCCCTAACTCTTTACTTACCCCTCCATGCAGATCCTGTCCAGCCGAGTTCACGGGCGGCATCTTCAACCGCTTCGCTAATCTTCGGAATGAGACCGGCACTTCTGCGATTTTCGTGAGTTTCTGTGCATGCTCAGTTGTCACGAAACAGAAAATTGCTCCAACTACACATGCGCCCCCTTTCTCATTCCGAAGATTACCGAAGCGGCTGAAGATGGCGCCTGTGAACTCCGCTGGACAGGATCTGCACGGAGGGGTAAGTAAAGACTTAAGGGCATTTGCCCGGGGTAGCAGCTAGTTTGGGGGGAGGAGAGAGGGGTGTCTATGTAGGACAGGGATTTTTAACTTTAGAGTTTAGTTCTACTTTAAGCGGCCACTGGAACTTTGTGAAAAATACTGCATTGTGGGTAAAAAGTCAATCTGAAAGTGAGACTTTGCACAATACAATGCATTCTTAAATGTGCCCAAGGGTGACAAATTGCCATGATTTTGCCTGTCTGCCATTACTCTTAAAGGAGAACTAAACCTCCGCAAAATGTCACTGTCACCTCTCCATGCAGAGTAGCACAACAGCGCTCCCGGGGGCCATCTTAAGCATCTTCGTTTTTCTTCCAATCTTCTTCATTCCCTTCGGAAATTTACGGCTCATGCACAGTTAATACCAGACTGGCTCCAAGTGTGGCAAATAGCTTAGTGTCGGCGGTCCCTTTGCGAAGAAAACCAAAGATGTGGAAGATGGGTCCTGGAGCTCCGCTGCACATGTAGGAGTGAGAGTGTTAAATGGGGACACTTTTTGCACTAATGCACTATGCAGGGAGGAAGCACTATAGTGGATGGGGCTTTTCTCATTGGCGGTTTAGTTTTCCATTAAGGATAGTCATTTGCCATTGGTTTTTATTCTTTTTTGCGGGCGTTAATTTACATTTTCTTCATTCTGCATTTCTCGGGCTTTGGAATTTAAACTGTTATCTGGTCCATACACTAAAAATTTCTACTACTAAAATGTCAGTTTTATTTATAGTTGCTATGGTCACTGACCCTAGTGATATTTAATCTGTCTTAAAGGAGAAGTAAATCCCCTAACGTTAGCCACCCTCTATTGGCCCCCTCTCTGCTTTCTCCCATCATCGTGTTCTACTAGATTGTTTTGGCCAGCAAAACTGATTGATCTATGCAGAGTAGGGTGCAATATTCGGTAGCTTTGGATTTTTTCATGAAGTGAGCTCCGACGCTTGAGCTTTTGGCATCTTGAGCATGCGTGGGAAAGCTTTGTAAATTGCCAAAGAGAAAGAAGAGGATCTGGAAGATACCAAAGCTACTGAAGGTGGTGCCCCTGAGCTCTGCTCTGCATAGATTGGTCAGTGTTTTAAGTAATGCTAAGATCTTCATCATTTGCCATTGCCTGTAGCAATATGGCGGCTCAGCGGCCATTACTAAGACTTCTACTGTATATGTGCCAGTCTTACCAGTTCTCTGTTCATTCCAGATTCCCCACTGTTCCAGGATAATCAGTGCCCAGACCAACTTGTCCTGACAGAAGGACGCAATGGCCCCTTTGAATGCCGGGCTGACGGGAACCCCCCACCCATTGTCACATGCAGCAGGAATAGCGGGATTCTTCCAACGGATAAACCATTTATTATAGACAGAGCACAGGCCGGACATTATAGGTGCCTGGCTACTAATGACTACGGAACTGTAAACAAGTCTATAGAGGTAGAAGTTCAATGTAAGTGGTCATTATACACCCCCTGTGTAAGGGAAGGGAATATCTGTCTGTCTGTCTCTGTTTTATCTCATTGGGAGGTTGTAGGTGAAACCATGAAAAGGCTTATGGACAGCACCATAAAAAAACTATTTGATTAAAGGGGAAATCTGCTTTTGAACATCTTTCCCTGATGTCCCTTTTCCCAGAGTAACCATTAGGACTGTATGTCTTGTTAGGTACTGGTTTATCAGACTCTGGGGTTCATCGTTGTTGCAGTGGCTCCTCCGCTACCTTAATACAGAGTTTAGAAAGATTCAGGGCATTCTGGTTTTGCTCTGCTTTCCACTTCTTTTTCCCACGCTCAGGTCCACCAATAGAAATAATGCAGGTCCCTTCATTCGGGCACAGGCTATTAACCCACTACCTGTATAGCCACCCTTGAGGGCAAGCCCTCCCAATAAAATAAAATGGGGCACCAATTTAAAGGAACAGTAACATCGAAAAATTAAATTGTTTTAAAGTAATAAAAACACTACTATTGTCTATATAAATAAGCTACTGTGTAGCAATGGGGGCAGTCTTTTAAAGGAGAAAAGGCTCAGGTTACACAGCAGATAGCAGATAAGCTCTGTAGAACATAATGTTATCTGTTATCCACTATTTATCCTGTGCCATGTAGCCTTTTTTCTTTTTCCGCCATTGCTACACAGCAGCTTGTTTATATAAACTATAGTAGTACTTATCTGTTATCTACTGTGTATCCTGTGCTTGAATGGCTGCCCCCATGGCTACAGCAAAAAACTATAGTAGTGTTTCTAAAGCAAACACACCAGTTTTACAAGTGCAGGGCAAAACTACATTATATTTTCATTACTTTAAAACACTTCATATTTTGGTGTTACTGTTCCTTAAAAAAAAAAAAAGGCTCACTTATTGTACAACCTTAGCACTCTAATCTACCCCATCCCACGTACTGCGCATGTGCTGATTGCAAATAAAAGTGGCACCCCCTCAGCTCCGTCATCAGATCTTTTTTTTTTCTCTTCCAGATCCTCCGGTGACTCCAAACATTACAGCCGTACCAGCAGCCAGTATCTGTGAGGGTGGGGCCCTAAATATCACCTGTTTGTCTGATGGTCTCCCCCAACCTGAGTATCGTTGGGTGATCCCTGTTGGCGCCCCTGTAGTTTTCTTGAATAATAACAGTGTGATCTTTATCCCAGAAGCCTCATCTTCTCATAGTGGCACCTACACATGTCTGGCCCAAAACCGACATGGAGAAAGATCAGTAGAGATGATGATTGTCGTTACGAGTAAGTACTAGTAGAAAACCTATGATATGTCTGCTGCAACTAGAGAAATCGCCCAGATTATTAAAAATACTAAATATGAACAACACAAAATACAGACGAAGACCTCAGAAAAAAAAATGTAAAAAAAATATCGATCTGGCATAAAAATTATACATAAAATACTGACATTCGTAGGAGTAAAGCTCCAATCCAAGGGGGTGCTAAATTTTGGGGCACCCCCCCAAGGATTGAAATGATGTAGCTCAGGGCTGTCTAACTGGCGGCCCCCATTGTGTGGCCCTCCACCTACCTGCTGTGTCTGTTTACCATGTGTAATCTTTAAATGGAATCACTACAGAGATTGACTGGCCCCTGCATTGTTTACATCTCAAATTCAGACTAATCCTCTGTATTGTTCACACCTGTGATCCTCCACTTGTGATCCCCCTGTATTGTTCACACCCCTAATCCCCTGTACTGTTCACACCTGAGTCCCAGACTGAAACTGCCCACATTGTTCACCCGTTCACACCTTATACAAAATGCTAATGGGGCACCAGCACTGTCACTGTATGTAGTACATATTAGACTGGTCCTGATGGGTTTACCTGTCTCTTGCTCTGTTTTGCCTGCCATATGCTCTCTGTGTGTGTCATACTCTGCCTGTCTGCATGTCTTAATATAACTTTTTTTACAGGCACCATCTCTCCCTTCTATACCCGCTATCCCACAGTCACACTCCCTTCCCAGAGACTATTATCCCATTGTTACTATAGGCACCATCTCTCCCTACTATACCTGCTATCCCACAGTCATACTCCCTTCCCAGAGACTATTATCCACTGTTACTATAGACACCATCTCTCCCTACTATACCTGCTATCCCACAGTCACACTCCCTTCCCAGAGACTATTATCCACTGTTACTATAGGCACCATCTCTCCCTACTATACCTGCTATCCCACAGTCACAGTCCCTTCCCAGAGACTATTATCCCACTGTTACTATAGACACCATCTCTCCCTACTATACCTGCTATCCCACAGTCACACTCCCTTCCCAGAGACTATTATCCACTGTTACTATAGACACCATCTCTCCCTACTATACCTGCTATCCCACAGTCACACTCCCTTCCCAGAGACTATTATCCACTGTTACTATAGGCACCATCTCTCCCTTCTATACCCGCTATCCCACAGTCACACTCCCTTCCCAGAGACTATTATCCACTGTTACTATAGGCACCATCTCTCCCTACTATACCTGCTATCCCACAGTCACACTCCCTTCCCAGAGACTATTATCCACTGTTACTATAGGCACCATCTCTCCCTTCTATACCCGCTATCCCACAGTCACACTCCCTTCCCAGAGACTATTATCCACTGTTACTATAGACACCATCTCTCCCTACTATACCTGCTATCCCACAGTCAAACTCCCTTCCCAGAGACTATTATCCCACTGTTACTATAGGCACCATCTCTCCCTACTGTACCTGCTATCCCACAGTCACAGTCCCTTCCCAGAGACTATTATCCACTGTTACTATAGACACCATCTCTCCCTACTATACCTGCTATCCCACAGTCACAGCCCCTTCCCAGAGACTATTATCCACTGTTACTATAGGCACCATCTCTCCCTACTATACCTGCTATCCCACAGTCACACTCCCTTCCCAGAGACTATTATCCACTGTTACTATAGACACCATCTCTCCCTACTATACCTGCTATCCCACAGTCACAGCCCCTTCCCAGAGACTATTATCCACTGTTACTATAGGCACCATCTCTCCCTACTATACCTGCTATCCCACAGTCACACTCCCTTCCCAGAGACTATTATACACTGCTACTATAGGCACCATCTCTTCCTACTATACCTGCTATCCCACAGTCACACTCCCTTCCCAGAGACTATTATCCACTGTTACTATAGACACCATCTCTCCCTACTATACCTGCTATCCCACAGTCACAGCCCCTTCCCAGAGACTATTATCCACTGTTACTATAGACACCATCTCTCCCTACTATACCTGCTATCCCACAGTCACACTTCCTTCCCAGAGACTATTATCCACTGTTACTATAGACACCATCTCTCCCTACTATACCTGCTATCCCACAGTCACACTCCCTTCCCAGAGACTATTATCCACTGTTACTATAGGCACCATCTCTCCCTACTATACCTGCTATCCCACAGTCACACTCCCTTCCCAGAGACTATTATCCACTGTTACTATAGGCACCATCTCTCCCTACTATACCTGCTATCCCACAGTCACATTCCCTTCCCAGAGACTATTATACACTGCTACTATAGGCACCATCTCTTCCTACTATACCTGCTATCCCACAGTCACACTCCCTTCCCAGAGACTATTATCCACTGTTACTATAGACACCATCTCTCCCTACTATACCTGCTATCCCACAGTCACAGCCCCTTCCCAGAGACTATTATCCACTGTTACTATAGGCACCATCTCTCCCTACTATACTGCTATCCCACAGTCACACTCCCTTCCCAGAGACTATTATCCACTGTTACTATAGACACATCTCTCCCTACTATACCTGCTATCCCACAGTCACACTCCCTTCCCAGAGACTATTATCCACTGTTACTATAGGCACCATCTCTCCCTACTATACCTGCTATCCCACAGTCACATTCCCTTCCCAGAGACTATTATACACTGCTACTATAGGCACCATCTCTTCCTACTATACCTGCTATCCCACAGTCACACTCCCTTCCCAGAGACTATTATCCACTGTTACTATAGACACCATCTCTCCCTACTATACCTGCTATCCCACAGTCACAGCCCCTTCCCAGAGACTATTATCCACTGTTACTATAGGCACCATCTCTCCCTACTATACCTGCTATCCCACAGTCACACTCCCTTCCCAGAGACTATTATCCACTGTTACTATAGACACATCTCTCCCTACTATACCTGCTATCCCACAGTCACACTCCCTTCCCAGAGACTATTATCCCACTGTTACTATAGGCACCAGCTCTCCCTACTATACCTGCTATCTCACAGTCACACTCCCTTCCCAGAGACTATTATCCCACTGTTACTATAGGCACCATCTCTCCCTACTATACCTGCTATCCCACAGTCACACTCTCTTCCCAGAGACTATTATCCACTGTTACTATAGACACCATCTCTCCCTACTATACCTGCTATCCCACAGTCACACTCCCTTCCCAGAGATTATTATCAGCAGTGTAAAACCTTAGAAGATTTTTTATTTATCTTTTTTCTCCCTGTGCAGATAATCGGCGTGTAATCATCCTATGTGTCGTGGTTGTTGTGTTGACTCTTGCAGTAATAATAGGCATACTGTGTTATAGAAAATGGATAAATGGCAAAAAGGGCTTTTACAATTTATGGAAGCCAAAACCAGAGAAGCCGCAAGAAGAGGAGATGGCTCCAATAAAGGCACCTTGTAACAACCACTGAAGATTACGAGGAAGATACTTGGTCTGTAGAATTGTCATTGACGCTATTCCAAGACTGGAGACCAGTGAATATGAATGGATACAGTAGCACTACCTATAGGATTATTGTCAATGTAGTGCCATTGTCTGTTTGACTACAGAAGTTCATTTGTGCTCATTAATAGGTCTTCCATTTCTAAAGTAAAAAGTCTCATGATGGTAAGAGCCAGAGATGACGTATCGTTCTTAAAGGGACATCATTGCCTGTGCTGAGAGGAGACATTTCCCATCTGCACTGTGCCCTTCCTGGCAATCCACTACAACAGGAAACAGGAGGAAGTCAAGCGCACTTGAAAATCTCTTCCCCCATATTAGTATCATCATGTGTCCGGGTATAAGGGTTTTCTTTTAATCAGTGGCTGTTAAAAACAGTGTATATATTATTTCCATTCTATAAATAATGTTACGTGGTTTCATAGCTGGTACTTACACTTTGTATCTTCTGAGGATCTTTTTATTGTTGAACCTGGACTGACAGGTTAATGGACACATTGCATTCACATTAGCTTTAGAGTAAAAGCTGCCTCCTCCATTAAAACTTTCTGTGGACCAATCCCCAGTACTTCAGACCCGATTCTGACATTTTTTTGCGTGTGCACAAAGGAAGGGGAGGAGACAGGGCAAGCAACGGGACGTCTGCTATATAAATCCAGCCGTGAGTAGAAAAGCATCCGGCAACAGATAAAAAAGGTTTTTTTTCCCCTTGCACAAATGTTTTACCATATGGGCATCTGAGGGCTACCCCTTAAAGCTGCAGCCCTAGGCACAGGCCCTCGAGTGCCTTATGATAAATATTCCCCTGTCTATGCCCATTACGGCCTACAGTTGGCAATGTTGTTTAAAAATAGCTAATATTTTGAAAACTAAAAAAAAAAATTCCGAGTGCTACATTTTCTTTGAGATCCAGATTTAGCAAGACAGAATCAGAATATCCACATAATTATATCCACATAATTCTTTCTATATTCAGACACTTTAAATCCACTGCAGACCTGCAAATATACTGGGATTATCATGGCAGCTGCCCTTCATATTACACTAATTTTGTATTTATTCAACAGTATTCTCAGTCCTCTCTGCCCCCCCCCCTGCAGTGTGAGGCTTGGCCTCGTGTTAACAAAGACTTGTTTATTTTACTAATGGAAAAATGTTTTGTTTTTTTAATTTACACAATATGCAGGTTTTCCTTGAATATGAATCTTAATAGTAAATGGCAATTCTGCCTGTTGAAAAGGTAAAATATCCTGTATACACAGTGTACACAGATAGTTATTTATTTATTGTATGTTTTGCAAGTATATGTGCTTTTAAAAGTTTGTTTATAACGGATACCTGCTTGTATTTTTAAAGGAACAGTAACACCAAAAAATGAAAGTGGTTTAAAGAAATTACAATGTTATGTACAGTTGCTCTGCACTGGTAAAACTGGTGTGTTTGCTTCAGAAACTCCACTATAGTTTATATAAACAAGCTGCTGTGTAGCCATGGGGGCAGCCATTCAAGCACAGGATACACAGTAGATAACAGATAAGTACTACTATAGTTTATATAAAGAAGCTGCTGTGTAGCCATGGGGGCAGCCATTCAAGCACAGGATACACAGTAGATAACAGATAAGTACTACTATAGTTTATATAAAGAAGCTGCTGTGTAGCCATGGGGGCAGCCATTCAAGCACAGGATACACAGTAGATAACAGATAAGTACTACTATAGTTTATATAAACAAGCTGCTGTGTAGCCATGGGGGCAGCCATTCAAGCACAGTATACACAGTAGATAACAGATAAGTACTACTATAGTTTATATGAACAAGCTGCTGTGTATAATAAGGTAATTAAGATGCAGGACAGTGGGGTGGACAGTAGACGTGTTATGTACTGTGTATCCTGTGCTTGAATGGCTGCCCCCATGGCTACACAGCAGCTTGTTTATATAAACTATAGTAGTACTTATCTGTTATCTACTGTGTATCCTGTGCTTGAATGGCTGCCCCCATGGCTACACAGCAGCTTGTTTATATAAACTATAGTAGTACTTATCTGTTATCTACTGTGTATCCTGTGCTTGAATGGCTGCCCCATGGCTACACAGCAGCTTGTTTATATAAACTATAGTAGTACTTATCTGTTATCTACTGTGTATCCTGTGCTTGAATGGCTGCCCCCATGGCTACACAGCAGCTTGTTTATATAAACTATAGTAGTAATTATCTCTTATCTACTATGTATCCTGTGCTTGAATGGCTGCCCCCATGGCTACACAGCAGCTTGTTTATAAAAACTATAGTAGAGCTTTTGAAGCAAACACAACAGTTGTACCAGTGCAGGGCAACACTACATTATATTCATTCTTTTAAAACACTTTAAATTATTTTAACTTTCCTCCTCCTTTAAGGAGCAGTTGGATGATGCTTGTTTGTTCATGAGAGGACCCCCCCCCATACGCTGTCTCTTTAACTACCCAACTGTATTTTCTCAGGTTTTATTGGTTACTGGTTGATGCTGTCCATGCTGTTATTAGTCCATGGTTTATGCAGAGGGCATTGGTTGCTTTGTGGTACATAGGTATTTGTTATGTGAAGGACAAACTGCACCATCTCAGTGATTTTTCAGTTGAATAATATCGCCCCCAGTAGAAGACATATCATTGCCAGCTGTCCTTCTATATACCCTGGTTTCCCCCGATTTCCCATCAAGTGGTACTCAGCCCACAAGCAGGAAGCAGAGAAGATAAAAATATCAGTAAGTTCTATATGTGCAGCTCACTGGGGTTTTATTGTACAGTAATTTATAGAGCAATTCTATAGAAATGTGAATAAATAAGGGAGACGGGGGAAATGTTACTGATTGTCTCATTTCTGTATGTGTGCCTTGTACATAAGGTTTGTATGTGCTGCATTCTGTATTTTTTTTATTATAAATAAATATTTCTGTCACAAAGCCTCTTCTATTCATATTCCAGTCTCTTATTCAAATCAATGCATGGTTGTTAGGGGAATTTGTACCCTAGGAACCAGACTGCTGAAATTGAAAACTAGAGAGCCGCTGAATAAAAAAAACAAATAACTTAAAAACGACAAATAATAAAACATGAAAACCGATTGCAAATTGTCTTTTAACATCACTCTCTATATCAGTGGTCCCCAACCAGTAGCTTGCGAGAAACATGTTGCTCACCAGCCCCTCAGATGTTGCTCCCAGTGGCATCAAAGCGGGTGATTATTTTTGAATTCCTGGATTAGAGACAAGTTTTGGTTGTATATAAACCAGGTGTACTGCCAAACAGAATCTCCTGTAGGCTGTCAGTCCATATAGGGGCTACCAAACAGCCTGTCACAGCTATTATTTGACATCCCCATGGACTTTTTATGCTTGTGTTGCTCTCCAACTCTTTTTAACATTTAAATGTGGCTTAGCAGTAACAAAGGTTGTAAGTACTACTATAGTTTATATAAACAAGCTGCTGTGTAGCCATGGGGGCAGCCATTCAAGCACAGGATACACAGTAGATAACAGATAAGTACTACTATAGTTTATATAAACAAGCTGCCGTGTAGCCATGGGGGCAGCCATTCAAGCACAGGATACACAGTAGATAACAGATAAGTACTACTATAGTTTATATAAACAAGCTGCTGTGTAGCCATGGGGGCAGCCATTCAAGCACAGGATACACAGTAGGCAACAGATTAATACTACTATAGTTTATATAAACAAGCTGTTGTGTAGCCATGGGGGCAGCCATTCAAGCACAGTATACACAGTAGATAACAGATAAGTACTACTATAGTTTATATAAACAAGCTGCTGTGTAGCCATGGCAGCAGCCATTCAAGCACAGGATACACAGTAGATAACAGATAAGTACTACTATAGTTTATATAAACAAGCTGTTGTGTAGCCATGGGGGCAGCCATTCAAGCACAGGATACACAGTAGATAACTGATAAGTACTACTATAGTTTATATAAACAAGCTGCTGTGTAGCCATGGGGGCAGCCATTCAAGCACAGGATACACAGTAGATAACAGATAAGTACTACTATAGTTTATATAAACAAGCTGATGTGTAGCCATGGGGCAGCCATTCAAGCACAGGATACACAGTAGATAACAGTTAAGTACTACTATAGTTTATATAAACAAGCTGCTGTGATGTCACTGGGTGGGGCACCTGACATCACAGGAAGGGGAGTGTGCTGTTGCAGAGAGAGAGGCACATGCAGTTGTGTGCGGGTCAATGACGTGGCAATTGTCAATTGGCCTGATTGTCGCATCTATCAAGGAGAATCCTGCCCGATTTTCATAATTTGTAAAACCGGGCAGGCAGTTTTGACTAAGGCAGCAAGTTTATCAGTTTTTCTGCCCCCGCCAACTTCTAATGATGTCACTTCTGGTTTGCAGCAACAGCACTTCCTGTTTAATGGTGGTCAGTGGTTGATGGATTGGGTTGAGTATAAGGCAGTTGTTGGTCGGGTTGGGTCAAGTAAGTAAAAATATTGGCCTGGGCACAGGTTGTGGGTCAGGTCTGGGTTTCAAAAATTGGTTCTGTGCAGAACTCTAACAGACATACCTCCCAACACTTAAAAAAGAGAAAGAGAGATATAATGAAATGCTGAGGATAGTTTGGCAGTTTTTTGGCCATGCCCACTTTTAGGCTATGCCCCAAAACAACATGCCCATTTAGCAAAAAAACACACCCATTTTGTATGTTTGGAATGGCAGCATCAGATACACAAAGTGCATCAGAAGGTCGACAAGGCCTCACTATATTAGGACCATACGCATTCCACAACATACTATGGCACCTGCATTTCATGAGAGTGAGACCACTGCAGAAATGGCCAAGAAACACTCCATTGACCCTAGATATGCCATTAAAATCACTGGAGAATTGGCCAATGAGAACTCCATTAATCCCAGACTTGCCAGTAAGATCACTGCAGAAATAAACAATGAACAATATATTAACCCTAGATAGGCCAGTAAGATCCCTGCAGATATTTCCAATGAGCAGTGAGTTAACCCTAGGTATGCCACTAAGATCACTGCAGAATATTAACTGGATTTAGATCCTAATAGTTCACATCTCACAGTCTGTATCCACTGCGATCAGGTGCTGCGCTGTTCAATGATTAGTATCCACCTTTTGGAAATGATTTGAGATGAAATGAGTGTCAGCTTATGCACCATCAGACAATCAATATACTCTAATATAAGGTTCTTTGAACTGTGTGTAAAACAATATTCAATCCAAGTGTAATTGCCACATTCTACCTAAAGGTGTCACTCACGTTCATATTTCTAAAAATTTGATGCGTCAAAATCACAATACTTTGTTTCAATATATTTAAAACATTCTCACAAAAAAGTATCAATAGTATGAATACAAACATTCATTGTGAGAGTGATATCCAGTTAATATATATGCATTATATCATTCTATATGTTATATTATAATGATACAGGATAAACTGGCTGATCAAGTGTAAATATGAGATTATAATGATATTATAACGATACAGGATAAACTTGCACCATTGGACAAGGTTTTTCTGGGAGGCAGAAAGAGCTAATCCGCTTGGGCATGTGCAAGCGGAGGTAATGCTTTCATTATATCCATTTCTGCAGTGATCTTACTCGCATGTCTGGGGTTCTCGTTTATGTTTATTTTTATGGTCACAGTATTGGGGAGGTATGCTGAATCCACTCATATAATATACATTGTTACTACCCTGCCCATTCTGTGTCCTTTTTATGGATTCACTGGCTTCTATATGCTGTGGATGGGAATTTTCGGCTCAAATCATGGCATCTGCAATTTGTTTCTCTGCAACACGTCACTCACAACCCCTTGGATGTTGCTCCCAGTGACCTCAAACAAGGTGCTAATTTTTCAATTTCACCTTTGGGGCACGTTGTGGTTGTATAAAAACCAGGTGCCAGAGTCTCCTGTAGGCTGCCAGTCCACATAGGGGCTACTAATAGCCAATCACAGCCCTTATTTTGCACCATTTTGCTCTCCAATTCTTTTTACATCTGCATGTGGCTCACTGGTAAAAATGTTGTGGACTGATGGTATACACAGTAACAGCTCACTTTGTGTGTTCACGGCCTGCCCACACAGAAAAAAAATAGATTTTCTATGTAGCACCTGTAAAAAGCACCAATGTAAATCAACAAACAGACATGATTTTAAATGCACTACAGACTTAGAATGCTAATGGATAGTGTAGGACTCACGTTTAATGAAGGGCCTGGAGGTGGCACGGGAGCTTACATATTTTGTCCAAACTCCTTATTTTTTTGTAACAATTATTTTTAAAGGCAAACTGTGCCTCTTCCTTCTTTTTGTGTACAGATAATGGCTTTTCATAATTTGTAGCAGCTGGTAAACTCCAGAATGTGGGTTAGACCAAGAGTCGGTACAATGGTGCTTCTAGTCAATGTCACAGAGCACTGGTGACTTCCTTGTGTTTCATCAACAAAGGGCTCTATTCAGCTTGTGTTAGATGAGCAGTGTTGCACTACAGGCCCAGTCCCAGCAGGTCCCTATGTGAAGCCCAGAGCCTGCTGTGAGATGCCACAGACAATCACTATATAGTGTGCCTATAGGGGGCTGCTTGGACCCCTTTGTACTTGAAATGCAAGGGCCTATTTTAAATCCCAGTCCAGACCTAGAGTCTGGCAGTTTTAACTGGAGGAACAGATACTCTCCAAAAGGTGACCAGGATTTCAATAGGGGTGGCTTCTTTTCTTGGGGTTTGTTCAGTTGTTTACAGGGGCAATTCTGGGGCTGCCTCTGTCTGAAACAGGAGCCCAGATGCTACCCCCCCCCTCCCATTCCAACCTTAAAAATCAGTATCGGAGCTGGTCAAACGGGGCAGCATCTCTAGTGCAATTACATTCTCTGCACTTGCAGAACCAAATTTCAGGCTTTAAACCCAAATATTCAGCTCTTAAAGTTACAAAGGCAGATTTTTGCCGCCCCTTTTAAAGGAGACATCATTCTTAGATGTTATAAACGCAATGAAAAATCTCAGCTGTCAATCAAATATTACTTTAAGTTTAACTTTAATTTCACTTTCCATTCAGCACTTCCTACATGTCACTGCTCTCCCCACAGTCCCCAGTTCTCTTCACTGTATAATTGTATAACCAGGACATGGGGATGTACATCAGGTCCCCCATTCTGGTGCACAAACAAGATTCTGAGATGATACAAGACTTGTCTTAATAACAGTGTCCACAAAATGGCTCCTGCCTGCTTGTTATAATTATGAATTCCCAGACTGAAGGAAACAAGATTCAAATAATTTATACAGTGTAATAACAGTTTATTTTGCTTGACTAATGTAATAAAATAGGATTTGGAATAATTTTTTCGGGTGACGGGTAACTGGCCGCTCACTGCCACCTGAGGCAAAGTTCTCGCCTCCTCCGACCTCAGTAGTACAGTCCAGTCATTTATAGAGTAATTATTATATGGAATTAACAAGGGAGGCAAGGGGATGTATCTGTCTATATAGTTATTTTTAAGAAATATACATTTCTGTCACAGAGCTATAATCGCTCTCTTAGAATATCTTCAGTTATTATTTCCTTATGCTTCACTTTCCTCAAACCACTCCCTGCCTCTCACTCTGCACCCAAACAGGCCAATGTATCACACACAGGTCAGCCAGTGTCCAATAGAATTGAGTATGGACCACCTTCTGCTGTCAATCTAACTGATGGAAATGTGGGCAGTTATGCAACAACTGATGACCAGAAGCAGAAAGCGAGAAAAGCGAAGCTGCCAAAAGTGAATCATTGTAGTGCTGAGACATACAGAAATGTTTATTTATAATTTTAAAAAATTAAACAATCAGAGACATCCCCCATTAATTAACCTTAAAAATTAACATTTTTATAGAATTGCACAATTACTGTACATTTCCCTGTTGTAAAATGATCTAGATGTAATCATGTGTTATTCTAATTGATAAGGCTGCCTTAATAGCTTGAATTATTAATGGCTAATACATGTGGGTTTCCAAGTTGCCAAAATCAGCTGTCATCCCATGACTCGTTGTAACTGACCTTTGGTCCAGGACCACCAATACACTGTTCTGAGCCCCTAAGTAGGTTTTGGGAATATGTGCAAGAGCAATATACACCTGTATGACTTGTATTGGCAATGGATTCATTCTCTCACATAGCCATCCTATTGTGTTACAATCCAACTGCAAGAAATGTGTGTGGAGCATGAAGCTCTGCCCCTTTTCCTTTCTGAGCTGTCCTTCTCTCTCTCTCCGACTGTGAAGACCTTAAAGAGGTGCCTATTGCATGTCTGAGCATGCCCAGTAGAGAGAAGTTGGCGCAGGAAGGGGAGCTCAAGAAGGGAAAGGGGTGGAGCTAGACAAGGAAGTAACTAAAAGAGCTGCAGTTGAGGTGTTTTTGATACAGAAAGAGTTTAAATTGAATGCAGATGAAGAAGCAGAAGAGAAGGGGAGCTCAGGAAGGGAAAGGAGTGGAGCCAGACAAGGAAGTAACTAAAAGAGCTGCAGTTGAGATGTTTTTGATAGAGAAAGAATTTAAATTGAATGCAGATGAAGGTATATTATTCCTGCTGTTTAGTGTAATTTTATGGGATTTGAAAATAAATCCTTTAACAGGGCAAACAGGGTAATTAAAGCTCCTCCATGTTTGTTCCTTGTGAGGTATATAATCAGATTAGCAGTGCCCAGATAATCCCCCTGTGTACTGCAGGGCCAGAACTAGGGGTAGGCAGCGTAGGCACGTGCCATCGGCGCAAAGCTGGGGGGCGCCAGGCTGCTCTGTCGCCTACCCCATGTCTAGTCGCATGTCTCCCCTTGTATTTGCGCTTGTGCGCATGCGTGCATGGCAATTCGCACTTCCACGCATGCGCGCACAGTGGTGCACGGGAGCGTCAATTTGCGCATGCACACAAAAGTACCGGTTCGCGCATGCTCAGTCAGCGCTAGCCCAGAAAAGCTGCCTAGGGCGCCTGTTGGGGCTAGCCCAGACCTGGTGTACTGGACTCCTGCTTATCAATAAGGCCACAGAAAATGGCTGAAGGGAGGCAGTTTGTTATACAGAGCTCATTGTCTTTGTTAATTAATTACAGGGGTTGTGGTATGTGTAAAAACAAAACAATACTCTATTACTGTAACAACAACTATGGATATTGATGCAGAATGTATTTTCAGCATATATTGATTTATTTTGCTCATATTGCAAATGCCCATTTAAAAGGAACTGTAAAAACCTTCCCCTGAGTTAAAGTTTTTTTTTCTTTCGCTATTTCAGTGGTTATCTGTTATCTACTGTGTATCCTGTGCTTGAATGGCTGCCCCATGGCTACACAGCAGCTTGTTTATATAAACTATAGTAGTACTTATCTGTTATCTACTGTGTATCCTGTGCTTGAATGGCTGCCCCATGGCTACACAGCAGCTTGTTTATATAAACTATAGTAGTACGTATCTGTTATCTACTTTGTATCCTGTGCTTGAATGGCTGCCCCATGGCTACACAGCAGCTTGTTTATATAAACTATAGTAGTACTTATCTGTTATCTACTGTGTATCCTGTGCTTGAATGGCTGCCCCCATGGCTACACAGCAGCTTGTTTATATAAACTATAGTAGTACTTATCTGTTATCTACTATGTATCCTGTGCTTGAATGGCTGCTCCCATGGCTACACAGCAGCTTGTTTATATAAACTATAGTAGTACTTATCTGATATCTACTGTGTATCCTGTGCTTGAATGGCTGCTCCCATGGCTACACAGAAGCTTGTTTATATAAACTATAGTAGTACTTATCTGTTATCTACTGTGTATCCTGTGCTTAAATGGCTGCTCCCATGTCTACACAGCAGCTTGTTTATATAAACTATAGTAGTACTCATCTGTTATCTACTGTGTATCCTGTGCTTGAATGGCTGCTCCCATGGCTACACAGCAGCTTGTTTATATAAACTATAGTAGTACTCATCTGTTATCTACTGTGTATCCTGTGCTTGAATGGCTGCCCCCATGTCTACACAGCAGCGTGTTCATATAAACTATAGTAGTACTTATCTGTTATCTACTGTTTATCCTGTGCTTGAATAACTGCCCCCATGGCTACACAGCAGCTTGTTTATATAAACTATAGTAGTACTCATCTGTTCTCTACTGTGTATCCTGTGCTTGAAGGGCTGCCCCATGGCTATACAGTAGCTTGTTTATATAAACTATAGTAGTCTTTCTGAAGCAAACACATAACTTTTACCAATGCAGGGCAGCAATATATTATATTCCAATTACTTTAATAAACTTTAATTTTTTTGGTGTTACTGTTCCTTTAAGACAACACATTTATGTATTTAGGTAGAACAAAATAAACCATTCTCATAATAAAATACTTTTTTTTGTAGTCATGTATGTGCCATTGGTTAATGCTAAATAGAAAATTGCCATTTTAAAAAATAAGGGCAGCCCCCTGGGATCATACCATTCACGGTGCACACAAACATACAAACAAACCATACTTGTTAGGTAACATGAGCCAATTAACAGACAGAGGTCTGTCTTTTGCTTCCACACTTCTTCCTGTTACAGTTAGAGCTGCAGTATTTCTGGTCATGTGATCTCTGAGGCAGCACACAGACCATCACAAAATGGTGGCTCAAGGCAATAGATGTAAAAGGACAATATTTACTTAAGTATGGATTCTTTAAAGGGGTGGTTCACCTTTAAAGTAACTCTTAGTATGTTATAGATAGAATGACCAATTCTAAGCAACTTTTCAATTGTTTTTTATTATTTATTTTTTATAGTTTTATAGTAGTTATTTGTCTTTTTCTTCTAATTCTTTGCAGCTTTAAAATGGGGGTCACTGTCCCCTTCTAAAAAAAACAAATGCTCTGTAAGGCTACAAATGTATTGTTATTGCTACTTTTTATTACTGATCTCTCCTATTCATATTCCAGTCTCTTATTCAAATCAATGAATGGTTGCTAGGGTAATTTGGGCCATAGTTACCAGATTGCTCAAAATGCAAATTGAAGAGTTGCTGAATAAAAAGCTAAATAACTCAAAAACCTTCAATAATAAAATATTAAAACAAATTGCAAATTATCTCAGAATATCACTCTCTACATCATATTAAAAGTTATCTCAGAGGTGAACAAACCCTTTAATTTACCACTTAATATGATATATTATATATGTGTAGGGATGTGTAAAATATCCACCCCTAGTATTATTATCAGGCAGTCCCTCCATGTTATGGACACCTAACTGGGTCCTAAAATACAGTTGGGAGGGGTACTGTTTGCTCTTTCTGCTCTAAGCTAGGCCCCTTGCTGCTTCTCACAGTGACCAGCAGATGGCACTGTGCTGGGATATAAAAGGCTCTGAAGCCATGCTTTCAGGTCCATTTTGTGTTAGCTCTGACCTGAACAGGCAGACAGATCTCTGTGGAACCTAGACAGGTCAGGTCTAGTAAGAATAGACTACTCACCGTTATAGGTCCCTATAGGAGTGACAGATAGATAGGTTATTTAGCTGAGCAGCTCAAGGCTCCAACGAGGAGAGTCAGAGGGATTAAGATCCCGGGTACTAATAGCCCAGAAGTAGGGACTAAGTGTATAGGAACAGGGTAGATAGATTCCCCTCAGGTTCCACTTAGGGAAAAGGCTGAAAGCTGGGTGTACCTTTATTGCTGCTGAGCTTGTCCTCTTGCCTGTGGGGACTAATACTGACCATATGGTGCTGTGAGTATTGCCTATTCCAGTGATCCCCAACCAGTAGCTTGTGAGTAACATGTTGCTCTCCAACCCCTTGGATGTTGCTCTCTGTGTCCTCAGAGCAGATGCTTATTTTTGAATTCCAGGCTTGGAAGCAAGTTTTAATTGCATAAAAACTAAGTATAGTACCAAGTAGAGCCTCTTGTAGGTTGCCAGTCCACATAGGGGCAACCAAATAGCCAATCACAGCCCTTATTTGGCACCCCAAGGGACTATTTTATGCTTGTGTTGCTCCCCAACTCTTTTTACATTTGAATTTGGCTCACGGGTAAAAAAAAGGTTGGGGACCCCTGGCCTATTCAATGTGATGCTAAATCCTGTCATGCTCTATTGTAGACTCCACTGAGGATTGTGTATGTTCAATAAACCAGTTCATGTTTAACTTATAAGAACCACTGGCGCCCAATTATTATACCCTGAATCCAGTTACAGTTGCACTACACCCTGCCTCCACACCGTTGCGAGGGCTCACTCCCTAAGATTACAGGTCTCATCTGGAGCACATTTATTGGGAGTGGAGCTCAATAGTGGTGTACAACACACATAATTTACTATAACGCTACATATGCTTAAGTATTCAATTTGGGGTAGTTTTCCTTTAACCATTGCTTAATTCTAGTGATGGGCGAATTTGCAAAAAATTTGCGAAACGGCGCCGTTTTGGACGCCGGCGCCCGTTTTGGACGCCGGCGCCCGTTTTTTCGAAAAAAAAATTTGACGCCGGCGAATTTTTTCCGCGAATTTTCGCGGGCGTTTCGCGAATTTATTCGCTGGCGGGGAATCGTGCAAATTCTTCACATTAGGACAACTCCCTGTTTGTGAGTCGGAACCTACCTGCTGATTAACCCACCCCAGAGCAGAGGGTTTCTGGCCTTTTTGGTTGAGGCCACCTTTGAAATCTAACATATATGGTCAAGCCAAACTTTTCTCATGACAATGTTAGCGATGCCAACATGAGTCTGAAATAATCTGGGCACATGTTGGCACACCCTACCTCCAAAAACTGTACCCCCTTCTACCCTGTTCTGCACCGTCCATGCTCTCTGTTTCACTGCTTCAGAGCTTTGTGGGTGACAATTCCATGAATTTAGGTGACCAGGTGATAAGGCAAGGGGAGGTTAAATTATACTGACAGCCCTGAAAAATACAGAGAAGGAACAGTAACATCAAAAATTAGAGTTTTTTAAAGTAATAAAAATATAATGTAGAGTTTCCCTGCACTGGTAAAACTGCTGTGTTTGCTCCAGAAATACTACTATAGTTTATATAAAAACGCCCGTTTTTTCCGACGGAAAAAAAATTTGACGCCGGCGAATTTTTTCCGCGAATTTTCGCGGGCGTTTCGCGAATTTATTCGCTGGCGGGGAATCGTGCAAATTTGCCGCGAATTCGCGCCTGGCGAATAAATTCGCCCATCACTACTTAATTCAAGTAACCCCTCGATTACATTCCCCAAAGCGGAAGCTTCCCCCAGGAACAATAGGGTTAAAGCGCGGAATTCCTTCTCCATAGTACAAAGATACATTAGTGCACATCATTTCAAATGAATCCCCTTTCTAGTTTTCAACTGGTTGTTTCTGTTCTCCATTAGAGGGTCCTGCTGGTGCGTTTTCCAGTGTGATGTTCTGAGAATCCATTTTTGTTTTCCTTCTGCACAATATTATTACAACTATTATTGCAACCGCTGCTGCAATGAATACAATACATAGTATCACAATACATATGTGGGCACGTGAATCCCTGCCTGAAAAAAAATTATATATTAATTATTTTAGATTCACACAGAACACATGGAAAAGCGAGACAGATATAAGTCGGTAGTTGGCAGTTGGGGGTGACAGATTTGCTGAACAGGATCAGTGCAGTGGGACAGTAAGGAAAAACATTAAAAATATTAGAAAGACTGTGTAGTACCCTCGATACAGTTTCTCTTTCCTTACTCCTTCACATTAGGACAACTCCCTGTTTGTACGTCTGAACCTACCTGCTGATTAACCCACCCCAGAGCAGAGGGTTTCTGGCCTTTTTGGTTGAGGCCACCTTTGAAATCTAACATATTTGGTCAAGCCAAACTTTTCTCATGACAATGTTAGCGATGCCAACATGAGTCTGAAATAATCTGGGCACATGTTGGCACTCCCTACCCCCAAAAACTGTACCCCCTTCTACGCTGTTCTGCACCGTCCATGCTCTCTGTTTCACTGCTTCAGAGCTTTGTGGGTGACAATTCCATGAATTTAGGTGACCAGGTGATAAGGCAAGGGGAGGTTAAATTATACTGACAGCCCTGAAAAATACAGAGAAGGAACAGTAACATCAAAAATTAGAGTGTTTTAAAGTAATAAAAATATAATGTAGAGTTGCCCTGCACTGGTAAAACTGCTGTGTTTGCTCCAGAAATACTACTATAGTTTATATAAACAAGCTGCTGTGTAGCCATGGGGGCAGCCATTCAAGCACAGGATACACAGTAGATAACAGATAAGTACTACTATAGTTTATATAAACAAGCTGCTGTGTAGCCATGGGGGCAGCCATTCAAGCACAGGATACACAGTAGATAACAGATAAGTACTACTATAGTTTATATAAACAAGCTGCTGTGTAGCCATGAGGGCAGCCATTCAAGCACAGGATACACAGTAGATAACAGATAAGTACTACTATAGTTTATATAAACAAGCAGCTGTGTAGCTATGGGGGCAGCCATTCAAGCACAGGATACACAGTAGTTAACAGATAAGTACTACTATAGTTTATATAAACAAGCTGCTGTGTAGCCATGGGGGCAGCCATTCAAGCACAGGATACACAGTAGATAACAGATAAGTACTACTATAGTTTATATAAACAAGCTGCTGTGTAGCCATGGGGGCAGCCATTCAAGCACAGGATACACAGTAGATAACAGATAAGTACTACTATAGTTGATATAAACAAGCTGCTGTGTAGCCATGGGGGCAGCCATTCAAGCACAGTATACTCAGTAGATAACAGATAAGTACTACTATAGTTGATATAAACAAGCTGCTGTGTAGCCATGGGGGCAGCCATTCAAAGAAGAAAAGGCTCAGGTTACACAACAGATAGCAAATAAGCTCTGTCTGTCTAATGGTGTTATCTGTTATCCATTAGTTAACCTGTGCCATATAGCCTTTTTTCAATTTCCGCCATTGCTTCACAGCAGCTTGTTTATATCAACTATAGTAGTGTTTCTGAAGCAAACAGATCAGTTTTACCAGTGCAGGGCAACAGTACATGATATTTTCATTACTTTCAAACACTTTCATTTTTTGGTGTTACTGTTCCTTTAAGCCAATTTAATGCATTTGAAACAACATCGCCACCTGCTGGTTATGTCAGCTAACTGCCTACAATTGGCTGAAAATGAATTTTCTAGAAAAGGAAAGTCTAGTGATGTTGTTCTTTTTAGAAATTAAATTATTATAATAAAATCATTAAAAAAAAATTAAATTGGGTGCATTTCATGTTTACATTTTTTTAGTATACTTAAGGTATGGTGATCCAATTTATGGAAAGACCTGGAAAAACCAAGGTCCTGAGCATTCGGGATAACAGATCCCATATATGTGTATTTGTCAAGATTTTTTAATAAGTACTTACCAGTTACAGTGATAGATTGCTGAGTTGTAAACATTATCATCCCATTAAGTTTATGGAAAGCTTTACAGGTAACATTCACCACAGATGATGATGATTCCTTCACCGTCGCATTACAGTCCCACTTTGGATTTTCGCAGACTTGTTCCCCGTTTAAACCAATCACTACATTGTATTGATCTGGATGATCATTGGTTAGCACACAGAAAACTCTTATGGTTCCACCCAAAAGCACTTTGGAATCAGAGAGCGTGAGGTTGATTTTTGCAGACTCTGGAGGGAAAAGAAAAGCTTTTTATAGCCGACCCTATAAAGCCTGTACAATTGTAACTGTGGAAAATGAAGAGCAACTCCTCTTCCACAACATGGTTCACGATAGCTTACATTTTCCAGTATGTCCAATATGTACTGATATCCATGGTACAATATATGGATTGGGGTTGTCTCCAACACAGCATCAGACTGGGGGGCTTGTGGCTGCCATTTCAGGGGGGAATGAAAATGCAATGTTTCAGGGAATAAAATCCCCTTTGTCAAGCATGCTTGACAAAGGGGATTTTATTCCCCGAAATGTTGCACTTGCATTCTGCTTTGAAATAAAATTTGGAAGAATTCCTTTAGTCCTGTGTGCCATCAGATTTTGTTGAGTTGTACCCTGTCGTGAGGTGGCCGAGCCTCTACCCTTGTGCACCAGGCGTCTTTGTCTTTCTACAGGGTGTGCGAGGTCCTGCACTGCTTTGAACCTTGCCATTTCAGGGGCTCCTCACCTCCATGGGCTCCAGTTTCTAACTCCCTCCACCCAGCCGTAACTCCTCTCTGCCACAACCACAACCCCTCTTCACCCCCACCAGCACCTTCCTTATTTTCTCTTCTCAGGGCCTGTTGGGAGGTCTGGGGGCTTACCACCCTAGACCTGGGCCCTTGATGCCTACCAACCAATCTGGTGGTCCCTCTTAGTTCATAAAAAGGATACAGACAACTGATTAGAGTCAGGGTCAGCAACCTTTACTATCAAAAGAGCCATTTTGCCCCCTCTTCCACTAAAGAAAAATAGTCTGGAGCCGCAAAACATAAAATAGATTATAAACTTGTAAAAGTTTTAACCTTTTTTTAATTGTAACTGTTACAACAACAGAATACAACAAATAGAAGTGTGTATATGTAGGCCTACTTTGAAATAAATTAAACACTGAATAGCCCTATTATTAAATGCTAGTGTTCTCATCTGTTTAATGTGACTTCTGTTTCTGAAGCTCCATGCTGATCTTCCCTCTCTTGTCTTGAGTGTGTGACCACGGTAAGGACCATGATGAATCATCTTGCTGTGGCTCAGTCTTGCCTGTCACTCCTGGGACATCTATACAGCTCTGCGAGGGCTGTATAGCCAACCTGAGCTGCAAGACTGAGCCGCAGCAAGCAGGATGAAGAGCCGCATGAAGCTCCGGAGCCTCAGGTTGCCTACCCCTGGATTAGACCATCCAGGGGCTACAAACACACAACCATCCAAAATCATAACTTTCTGTTAGGTTAGACCAGTGATCCCCAACCAGAAGCTTGTGAGCAACATGTTGCTCTCCAACCTCTTGAATGTTCCTCCCAGTGGCCTCAAAACAGGTGCTTATTTTTGCATTCCAGGCTTGGAGACAAGTTTTAATTGTGTTATTTGTGTTAGTTGTGTATAGTGCCAAGAAGAGCCTCCTGTAGGCTGCCAGTCTACATAGGGGCTACCAAATATCCAATCACAGCCATTATTTTGCAGCCCAAGGACTTTTTCATCCTTGTGTTGCTCCCCAACTCTTTTTACATTTGAATGTGACTCAAGGGTAAAAAAGGTTGGGGACGCCTGGGTTAGACCATAGATGGTTAGATCATAGATATGATCAAACTGGGGATAGCCTCAGTTTGGGAACATGTGCTCTACGAATGGCTCTATCTGACATTTTCCATACGTTGGACCAGTTTTCTATTGTATCACAATCTCCAACAGTCCTGCTCTAGAAGGCATAGAAACCTCATCTAGTCTGACCAGCCTAAATCAAATGACTGGTATCTTACCATAGATGTGAATATCTTTAGTGTCTTCTACAGAGAGGCCCAGA
Organism: Xenopus laevis; assembly: GCF_017654675.1. Lineage (NCBI taxonomy): Eukaryota > Metazoa > Chordata > Amphibia > Anura > Pipidae > Xenopus > Xenopus laevis. The sequence continues at coordinate 122,691,392 of NC_054376.1, forward strand.
AGTTCAGCTTTGCAATGAAGTTGATAAGTGTTAATGGAAGGGAAATACCCAGGAGGTATTGAGGCAAGTCCTACCACTGAGCCATCAGCCTTCTTGTATTGACTCACACCGAGAGTTGTATTGTTGAAGAACATTGCCAAGGTCACATTGTCAGGGGGAAAAGCATCTGAGACTGCACAAATTAGTGTATGCTTGGTTCCAATCTCGATCCAGTGGTTAGTATTAAAGTATGGCTTTCCTGGTAGACCTAAAAGATATAGATTGTAACGTATTTTAAACAATTGATGGAGTTGGCTGTGGAGAAACCATGTTCCACTGTATATTGTCACAGCAAATCATGTTCACAGGAACAAGTGCAGTAGGCTGTTTTTTCCTACTCATCAATTAATGTATGGAATGATGATGGTCTGTGTCTTAAAGTAATGAACATGGTACAATTGGTGTGTTTGCTTCAGAAAAACTACTGTAGTGTATATAAAAAGTGACTGTATAGCAATTGGGGTAGCCATTTAAAGCTGAAAAAGGAGAAACGGCACCGAATACACAGCAGATTATACATAAACTATGTAGAATACATAGTGAATAAAGTACCCCCTCTTGTAAAATATAAGGATATTATTAGTTACCGAGGAGTTTCATGACCATATAAAAACACGAGGCCGAAGGCCGAGTGTTTTTATACAGGTCATGGAACTCCGAGGTAACTTCTAATATCCTCATATTTTACAACTGGGGGTACTTTATTTATTATAATACACACATTTTCGTGAGTCATGTGACAGAAATGACATCACTACTCACCGTTTATAACTGATGACATCACTACTCACCGTTTATAAGGATATAATTTACAGGATATTCATGACTTTTGTGTATTATAATGGAATATCTGTTATCTGTGTATCCTGTGCTTGTATGGCTCCCCCCATGGCTACACAACAGCTTGTTTATATAAACTATAGTAGTACTTATCTGTTATCTACTGTGTATCCTGTGCTTGAATGGCTGCCCCCATGGCTACACAGCAGCTTGTTTATATAAACTATAGTAGTACTTATCTGTTATCTACTGTGTATCCTGTGCTTGAATGGCTGCCCCCATGGCTACACAGCAGCTTGTTTATATAAACTATAGTAGTACTTATCTGTTATCTACTGTGTATCCTGTGCTTGAATGGCTGCCCCCATGGCTACACAGCAGCTTGTTTATATAAACTATAGTAGTGCTTATCTGTTATCTACTGTGTATCCTGTGCATGAATGGCTGCCCCCATGGCTACACAGCAGCTTGTTTATATAAACTATAGTAGTACTTATCTGTTATCTACTGTGTATCCTGTGCTTGAATGGCTGCCCCCATGGCTACACAGCAGCTTGTTTATATAAACTATAGTAGTACTTATCTGTTATCTACTGTGTATCCTGTGCTTGAATGGCTGTCCCCATGGCTACACAGCAGCTTGTTTATATAAACTATAGTAGTACTTATCTGTTATCTACTGTGTATCCTGTGCTTGAATGGCTGCCCCCATGGCTACACAGCAGCTTGTTTATATAAACTATAGTAGTACTTATCTGTTAACTACTGTGTATCCTGTGCTTGAATGGCTGCCCCCATAGCTACACAGCTGCTTGTTTATATAAACTATAGTAGTACTTATCTGTTATCTACTGTGTATCCTGTGCTTGAATGGCTGTCCCCATGGCTACACAGCAGCTTGTTTATATAAACTATAGTAGTACTTATCTGTTATCTACTGTGTATCCTGTGCTTGAATGGCTGCCACCATGGCTACACAGCAGCTTGTTTATATAAACTATAGTAGTACTTATCTGTTATCTACTTTGTATCCTGTGCTTGAATGGCTGCCCCCATGGCTACACAGCTGCTTGTTTATATAAACTATAGTAGTACTTATCTGTTATCTACTGTGTATCCTGTGCTTGAATGGCTGCTCCCATGGCTACACAGCAGCTTCTTTACATAAACTATAGTTGTATTTGTGAAGCAAACACATTAGTTTTGCCAGTGCAGGGTAACAGCATTTTATATAGTCATTCCTTTAAAACACTTCAAAAAAAATTTTTTTAGTGTTACCATTCTTTTAAAGGAGAATTCAATCCCCCAAATTAAGAAAAGCCCCTACCTACTAAGCAAGATAGTCCCCCCTCCCTGCTTCCCCTCGTATAGTTCAATAGCCATGAAAATGTCCCTAAAATAATATATTCTGGATATTTGAATTTATTTGGGTCCTCTTTGACAATTCGGGTCCTTCTCGACAATTTCCGGCACTTTTGGTGCATGCACAATCGGTACAAACCAGAAGACTGCTCCAACTGTGTATGCGCCAATACGGCGCTCTGTTACAGATGAAGACTGGCAATCCGGAAGATGGCGTCCGCAAGCTCTGCTGCGCTTACTCTGCACTGTTAGGTGAGAATTATTTTAGGGACATTATTGATGTATGCAAGGGGGAAGCAGGGAGGGGGACTATCTAGCTTAGTAGGTAGGGATTTTCTTAATTGGGGGGAGTTCTCCTTTAAGTTTACCAACCCAGAATGCTTTGTGCTTTCATTAGCATCAATGAGGGTAAGGATAACTTAGGGTTGAACATAGCAGATATGTGTCCTTTGCAGGTACTTAAACGTTCTCTTTTCTTTCTAGGGATGACTCTGTTTTTCTTCAACTGTTATATGAAATCCCAATAAATGTGGAAGCAGAAGGTTAAGTAAGTTAAACTAGAATGATCTCTGGAGTGCGGATGACATAAGGGAAATAATCATTTCAAACGGCAAATATCCCCCTTAAGTCTGCCGGCCCATAAGTCCTTATAGCAGTTCTAGTAAATTTCTTGACCAGAACCCAGTCTGACAATATGCAGTGAATCAAGAAGTACAAATACTCAGTGTGTGGTTTCAGAAAATGAATTAAGACACAAATACAATGTTGATTCAGGAACTGTTCTGATTGGCCAATTGGAGTGAGAAAGGAATATGATAAAGGCTGAGCACTGTCCCCCAGCAGCCCATTGTGACTGTACTCACCGAATGTTGTAACACTGACCCTGGATGACTCTACTATAACATTCCCAGGGTCTGTTCCCAGTGCAAGGGTGGCCTGGCAGGAGAAGTCCTTCATGTTGTCACTTCTCTGAGCTGTGATTGCAAATGTTACTGCTTCTGTAATGTTTCCATCTCGAGAGTCATCTTTAAACGTTTTCTGCTGAATCATTTCTTTCCCTCTGAAAACTGTGACCATGAGGTTCTGAATAGGGGCCACTCCATGTACAGTGCAGGTGACATCGTATGATTTCCCTTCTTCCAGCGTGTCCTCCATGTCTACTGTCACCAAACCTGGAATCTCTTAAATGATATTAAGAAAAAGTTGAGGAGAAGCGACTGGGCTGTTCCCATCTTATTATATATTATTCCAATTGAATGTATGACCCTGTGTTGGGCCATTCAGCTATCTGCCAAAGTATGGAATCTAATGTCCAAGCTGTCTACTAATCTGCTGATGAAGCTATTGAGTTGAGTAGGTGGATCTATATTTTTTCTACCAGTGGGAAGGTTATCTGGTGCTCTAAGGTCACAGTTCTTAATACAAGGGTATATCTATTCTCCTCTAAAGAAGCATTGTAGATCTGACTTCACCTTGAGCTCAATAAATTATACTATCATTTAAATCCTTTAAAATTCATTTTTTTTTTAAATTCTATTAACCAATCCAGTTAATAACCCCTTCCAGTTAAACCGACTGTAAAACAAATTCTTCCTTATCTATAACACCGATATACAAAAAATAAAATATTTCCAGTTCATCTATGTATTTGTTCTCAAACTTTGTGAGGAAGACATTGATGTCTGGTCAAAAAGGACGAAAAAATTATGAAAATCTCTGTCGCTAATGAGCGCAATGGTCTTTTGTGCTAACGAAACATATTACATTCCCCCATTAATATTTGAATCAAATACATATAAAGGGAAAATAACAAATTGCTTGTACAGACGCACATTAATAGTCACATTGCCAAAGAAGCCGATAATGGTAGGGCCTGCTACTGCAACTGTCCTGCAGTAGGTGATATGATAACTATGTATAAATATATAAGGGGATCGTATAATAATCTCTCTAATGCTTTATTTACCAGTAGGTCTTTCCAGCTGACAAGAGGTCACACATTCCATTTAGAAGAAAGGAGGTTCCTGCTAAATATTGGGAAGGGGTTTGTTACAGTGAGAGCTGTGAAGATGTCGAATTGTCTCCCTGAATCAGTGGTACAGGCTGATACATTAGATAGGTATAAGAAGGGGTTGGGTGGTGTTTAGCAAGTGAGGGAATACAGGGATATGGGAGATAGCTCATAGTACAAGTTGATCCATGGACTGGTCCCATTGCCATTTTGGAGTCAGGAAGGAATTTTCCCCCTCTGAGACTACCGGTAATTGGAGAGGCTTCAAATGGATTTTGTTTTGCCTTCCACTGGATCAAATTGCAGTTAGGCAGGTTAAAATAGGTTAAAAGTTTGAACTTGATGTCTTTTTTCAACCTAATTTAACTATGTAACAATGGCCGCCAATGAGGATGCAGCATTCCACACTTCCTTTGACACAGTCAGCTCAGTGGTGTATATGCAGGGTCAGACTGGGCTGGTGGGACACCGGGAAAAAACCCGGTGGGCCTTGGCCCTCATGGGCTACCACCGGCCCAGACCTGCTCTGTTTTTCTTGCGTGGTGCGTCTTTTGCCTGCTCGCGCACGGGTGGGTTTGCGTATGAGCACATGCACCCAAGAGGGGTGAAATGGGGCCCGATGAATGCAAGTAAGCCCTCAGTGTGCCAGTCTGACCCTGTGTATATGGACCTCAGTGGGCCTGAATAACATGGGTATAAATGAGCACCTAATTACTTATACAATAAAGGGGCTGTAGATGGAGAATATAGACCAGATCTACCAACCCACAGTAATTAATCAGTTGTTTTCCTTTATTACACTAAATGCATTTGGCTAATAAATGGTACTTGTTGGCTGTTGCTAAAGTTACTAGAACTGAGTCTTTTTCTACATAACCCCATTGTTACAGAAACAGCAAGAATACCATGAGGTCATATAGCAACCTGTGCAACCAATCAAATATCTATAGACCAGAAAAACAGCTAAATTCTGATTGGTTGCTGTGGGTTACTGGAACATCGCTAATGTTTGTCAGTGTCATTCTGCAACACACAAAACTTACCATAAGGGGTTACTGCAACAAAGTTATCAACTGTGCCTCCTCCACCTGATAGAACCGTGCAGCTTATGTTTGAAGCTTTCCAGCCATCAGCTCCAACTTCAACTTCAACAGAAATCCAACCAGGTCCTTTAGTGATGTTCCTCTTTCTTAATCTTGACTCCCATTCAGCTTGAGTGCAGTTGTGGGTGCAGTTTAACAGAGCCCAGCCTCCGAATGGAGCATATACCTCTCTATTCCCAATGTTCCCCTGGCATGGCTCCTGCGAGGCCCCTGAAAATATAAAAGATAGAATGGACATGTCACACACGGTTTCTTGGGTTATAGACTCTCTATCTGCTGATACCTGGGGCTAGGTGTCCTAATGACAGATTGTGCCAACTATTTAACTCTCTCTCACTCTCTAAAATAAATATATGGATAGGCAAATAGAAGAACCCAGTTGGTTTCCAATTTGTCCTCTGAATTTCTCAGTCGTCTGTACATATGTGTGTGTAAGTGTGTGTGGGCACGCGCATTGTGTAGTAGTACAAAGTCCAGCACTTTTCACTTTAATGAAATATTAAAAAGGATTCATTGTTTAAGAATAGAAAGTAACCCCTTTCAATCTGCTAAATTAAGCATTTTTAACCCCCAAAGGTGTATTACTTAGAAGTGGTGAAGTGGATCAAAAAATCTCTGGGTATGCCATCTGAATAGTATAAATAAATATTTCCTGAACTGGCAATAACGTTATCCTAAAAAATCACAAGTATACCCAGCAACCAGTATTCAGATATTTAAAGGGGTTGTTCACCTTTGAATTAACTTTTAGTACGATATAGAGAGTGGTATTCTGAGTATTTTTTTACATTTTTTATTGATTTTCAATGTAACAAATAAAAATGCAATAAAGTACAGCTGTAATCAGTTGCAAGTTTGTCAGTGTCTAAATTTGTTATATCGTTCTTTGCGGAACATTTTCAGTATCTGGCCATTTCCCACGACCTCCCGGGCTATTCCAATTCAGCACTATTCATGCATCTGGCTTGTAGATGGGGAAGAAGGAACAGTTATTGGGAGAAAAGAAAAGGGGGAGGAAAGTTTAAGAAGAGAGACAGTGATCATAACTACAATATATCTTTACCAAATGACATCTTATCTATTGCATTGTTCAAGTAGTTAAGTAGTAGAGTTAAGCTGGCCATAGATGTTGAGATTTTCAAAAGATCCAATCGTCATCGTGAGACCACGATTATCTCGGAATGATCGTACAAATTGTCCATCAACTAAAAAGACCAATTTGCCAGGAAAACAAAGGGGAGCTGCCTGCTTGGCTCTGCAAATGTAGATAGATTGCACTGGGGCCGACAAAGATTTTTTGACCTGGCCAATCAATTTCCTGACAATTTCCGAAAAAATCGTAAGATGTTCGAATCCCACTAACTGCATGATAATTTCGAATGATTGATCGGACTTCGCTAAAATCGGTCGTTCAGCAAGAGAAATCTTTGCGTCTATGGGGACCTTTAGACTCAGATTGGGTTTCCTCCACGTATCGGGCCCATGGATACCACTCCAGCTCCCCCTCATAGCTCTTGTCCAGAAGTATGTTTCTGATGGATTCCATCGCTCGGATCCAGTTTACTTTGGTTATCAGTGATTGTCGACCAGGCAATTGTGGTCATTTCCAATTAGCTGCTAGAAGAGATCTTGCTGCTGTCAGAATGTGTGTGGCTAATTTATGGGATAGTTTAGAATTAATGGTCTAGATTTTCATGCCTAGTAGAAATGTGTGTGGAGTTGCCGGAATAGTGCTATTTAGAATCTTGGAGAGCAGAGAGGGTATCATCTTCCAGAATTCCTGGGCCACTATGCATGTCCACCATGTGTGTTAATAGATCTGAGACAATTTGCAATTGGCTTTTGTTTTTTATTACTTGTGGTTTTTGAGTTATTTAGCTTTTTATTCAGCAGCTCTCCAGTTTGCAATTTCAGTTCAAATTACCCTAGCAACCATGCATTGATTTGCATAATAGACTGGAATATGAATAGGAGAGGCCTGAACAGGGCCGCCATCAGGGGGGCACAGGGGGTACAAGTGTACCGGGCCTGGGCCTGAAGGGGGGCCCGGCAGTGCTGAACTTTTTGAAAGAGCCAGGCCCCCCCTTGACAGCACCAAAGCCGTGCCGCCCTTCCAAAGTCCTGAACAGCTGGAATGCAGAAATGCCAAAAAGCCAAACAGCCAAAGTCCCGAACCATGAAAAGACCCAAAGTCACGTAAACAGCCGAAATTAAAGTCCTGAAGCGGCGACCCGAAGTCACGAAAACAGCCAAAACTGAAGTCCTGAAGCTGTGAAAAGACCCGAAGTCATGAAAACAGACGTAAGTGAAGTCCTGAAGCGGCAAAAAGACCCAAAGTCACAAAAACAGACAAAATTGAAGCCAGCTGTGAAAAGACCAGAAGTCACGAAAACAGCCGAAAATTAAGTCTTGAAGCAGCAGAAAAGACCCGAAGTCACGAAAACAGCCAAAATTGAAGTCCTGAAGCGGCGAAAAGATCCAAAGTCACAAAAAGAGCTGAAATTGAAGTCCTGAATCGCCAAAAAGACCCAAAGTCATGAAAACAGACAAAATTGAAGTCCGGAAGCTGTGAAAAGACCCAAAGTCACGAAAAAAGCTGAAAATTAAATCTTGAAGCGACGAAAAGACCCGAAGTCATGAAAACAACCGAAATTGAAGTCCTGAAGCAGCGAAAAGACCCAAAGTCACGAAAAGAGGCGAAATTGAAATCCAGAAGCAGCAAAAAGACCCAAAGTCACGATAGGAGGCGAAGTTGAAGTCATGAAGCCACAAGTTCAATTCCACTGAACGCCAATATGTGTTTTTTTATTTTTTTAATCCCCTGGCCACCAATGTATTATTTTAATACTCTATAGGCCCCTGCCAACAATTTTTTTAAAAAAAATATTCTCTGGACCCCAATTTTTTTTAACTTGTAAGGGGGCCATGGTGCCAATGTTTTTTTAAAAAAATATTCTTTGGGGCCACAATTCTTTTTCTTGTAAGGGGGGCCCTGGCACCTTTTTTTAAAAAAAAAAATTATGGGGGGCCCTGGCACCACAGTTTTTTTTTTTTATTTACACAGGGGCCCTGACCATCAATAGCTTTTTATACCTTGTGTGTGTGTGGGGGGTTACCTTTTTTAGTGCTGATGTCTGTGTGGTCTCTTAACTGTGGTGTGTGCAGGATCTGGGGTGGAGTTTGGGGACCCTGAAAATGTTGTTGTACGGGGCCCCATGATTTCTTATGGCAGCCCTGGCAGCCCTGGGCCTGAATAAAAAAAGTAGCAATGACAGCTGCTCTGTGTGTTATTCATGAACCAGGCTCAACTCTCTTTGTACCTTGTGGGGAGAAGTGTGCTCTTGGGTAACGTGTTGCTAAATTGCATCGCAATGCAACTGCATGGCGAAATTCCATATCCTGTAGAGTCACAGGCATGAGAACTATGTGTGACAAACGGAAACAGCTCCACCTCAGTATTGCAATGTTTTCAATTTATCATAAGTGCAGGGCGTGTACATCTATGTTGTGTTTCACTGTGTACTGTACAAATGTATATATGGATGAAATGACAATAAACTCACTCTTGACTCTTGACTTGACTTGACTTGTATTAACAGAAAATTGCCCAGCACAAATATATTTAAAGAAAGCCAACTTGCAAATGCAACAGCAACAAAATATACATGATGCACAGTTCTATAGGGCTCTTTTAACGATTGTACAAACTGTCATTTATTTCCTACTGTCATTTTTTGCTACTTTGTTGGCAGTCTGTGCTTCAGCAATCTACTGGTAACTACACCCCCCACCCACCAATGACTGCACCCTGGTTAGGTGCCTACATTCTGCCTTGCTTATATGGGAAGTTAGGTTGGGTGCAGATCCTCCTTCCAGAACAGTAATGTAACTAGAGGGGGACGGGCCTCCATACGTGGTTTTGCACCCGTAATCAGCGGCACGTGAGTTGCTGGGGGGCCCTGAGGGGGTGCGGCCCCTGGCACAATCACACCCCCTGCTCCCCCGGTAGTTCCACCACTGATCAAGAATGATGTCAGATGATGTCATGTGTGCAGGTGATTGGGTCAGATGCCATGGAAACCCCCTTTTGGGTTAGTTCTGGTAGCAGGCTTTTTACAGAAAAGTGTGGGTTAGAAGGTCATGGCTGGGTTGTGGGTCAGCAGAACCAGGGCAGTCCTGAACAAGTCTCTTCTACCTGAAGCAAAAGTTCCATGGTTCACCTTGTCATAATCCTTCCTATTTTAGATCACTTAATGGACAAGGACATGGAGTGCCCAATTGACATACTAAAGGTCTGTTTGTATTCTTTGATTCATAAACACTAAATCAAATCAAATATTTGCCTGAATTTACTGGTTGATTTCATCTTGGCTGTGGCGCTTGGGCACAAGGGAGTGAAAGTCCTGTACAAAGATGCTGCAAGCTATAGAAGCTTCTTACAAAACAAATTATGGACAAAAATTAAGTAATTAAGTAATTAAGTAATTAAGAGACTGATGTGGGGAGAATGTGTAGAAACAAACTCTAATTTCCTTGTTCTTAAATAACAGTGTCCACAAAATGTCTCCTGCCTGCTTGTTATAATTATGAATTCCCAGACAGAAGTTAACAAGATTCAAATAATTTTTACAGTTTAATTAAAGTTCATTTTGCTTAACTAACATTATAAAATAGGATTTGGAATAATTTTTTTGGGTGATGGGTCCCCTTTAAGCTTAGGCAGCTGGATATACATCTAAATGCCTGGCAGCAGGAAAACAATGCACAAAACTACTGTTTGCTGAATGCTTTTAAGTATCTTAGCAAAGAAAAAAATGCAGATCGTTGAAAAAAGTGCATTTACACAATCCAGGGCAGCTACAAGTGAACCCAGGCACAGGCAAATAGATGGGGGGCACAGAGCTAACTAGAATTGTACCGTGATGGCCCCAGGCTGTAGGAGGTTGTAGGCATACAGCAGAACTTAAACAAATAATTATTTTAGTGAAATCTTATGGTGGCCAATCTGGACCTTAGTCAGTGGAGAATGCCATAATTGGGTGCACGGGTGCTGCACCAATGAGACGAGTTCTGAAATAGTTGCAAGGTAAGGGTAATGTTCCCTTCTGGTAGAGTAGTGGTAGTACTAATACTACAGGTTAAAATCAACATGTGGATTCGTTAGAATGGGACTCCCCAACCTTCTTTTTACCCGTGAGCCACATTCAAATGGAAAAAGAGTTGGGGAGCAACACACAAGCATGCAAAAAGTTCCTGGGGAGCCAAATAAGGGCTGTGATTGGGTATCTGGTAGCCCCTATATGGACTGGCAGCCTACAGGAGGTTCTGTTTGGCAGTACATCTGGCTTTATGCAACCAAAACTTGCCTCCAAGCCTGAAATTTAAAAATAAGCACCTGCTTTGAGGCCACTGGGAGCAACATTCAAGGGGTACTGGTTTGGGATCACTGCTGTAGAAGCATAGTGAGGGCTATTTTACAACTAATGTTGGTTCCACATAGTAGTGTTTGTTGGGTAATAGTCCAAAAAAACTTTACTACTCAACTGCTGCAGTCTATATAGGCCTGTCAAAAAGGGCCAAATGCTGGAATATAGCCCCCAACTCCAAAGGGCACTCAATTCAAAAATTCAAAAATATATTTCCAGTCAATTCTCAAAGTTAAAAAATCACTTTTTATTCATCATAAATATTAAAAAGTAGGCATACAGACAAATTGATACTCCGCCTAGGCGGAGTATCAATTGGTCTGTATGCCTACTTTTTAATATTTATGATGAATAAAAAGTGATTTTTTAACTTTGAGAATTGACTGGAAATATATTTTTGAATTTTTGATTTGTCGGGTAATACCCTGCTTGAGATATAAATGTAGAGTTTCCCTTTAAGTGGTAATACAACAAGGAGCCTCAATGATGACTGTTATTTAATCATGAAAATGAATTCTACTCTGGCACCCATATTTGCACCACACCGAGTGTAATTTTTCTGCCAAATATGAACCAGAAAAAAAAAGCTCCCAAATTTCCAATGCTACCAATGTAATGTAGTGAAAATTGAAAGTGTTTCAGTTGAGCACTTTCTCATGGCAAGTTCAAGAGAGTAAACCCAGAGAATGAAATAAATTAAACAACTACTAACCTACGAAATAGATCCCAAGAATGCAGAATGTGACAAGGGAGAACCAGTGCACCCCCAGGGCCATTCTGAGATGTCCGTTATTGAATAGTCACTGAAGAAATGCTGGATCTGGAGTATTAGTAACACGGGGTGCTTGCTCAATGTATGTCATCATTCGCTCCTTTGTTCTCTTTTTCATTTTCATCACAGAAGTCACCCCGCCCCTTTCTGTTATGTTCTTCTATTTGTACCCCTATGCTAACTATTATTTCAATTTCCATACACTTCCTTTAGCCTTCTCATATTTTCCTGAGGTACTAACTGTCAGAAAACAGAATGACCCTTTAAAGTGGTTTCACTTTCATTTTTTTTTTTTAAATAAATTCAGCTCCGCTTTTCAGAGGACTTATTAATAATTTAATTATGGTTCTATCAGGGCAAATTTTTCTAATTCTGTCTGGTATAGGACCTTATCTAACTTAGACTTAACATAGTAACTGAGGTTGAAAAAAGACATATATCCATTTAGTTCAACCTTTTGTATAAAATGTATAAATGAAACCTGCCTAATTGCTCATTAATCTAGAGCAGTGGTCTCCAACCAAAGGTCCGTGAGTAACATGTTGCTTTCCAAACCCTTGGACGTTGCTCCCAGTGGCCTCAAAGCAGGTGCATATTTTTGAATCACTGGCTTGTAGGCAAGTTTTGGTTGCATAAAAAACAAATTTACAGCCGAATAAAGTCTTCTGTCGGCTGGCAGGCCACATAGGGGATACTAAATATCAAATCACAGCCCTTATTTGGCATTTCCAGGAACTTTTTTATGCTTGTGTTGCTCACCAACTCATTTTACATTTCAATGTGCCTCATGGGTAAAAACAAAAAAGGGTATGGACCCCTGAATTAGAAAAAGGCAAACATAGGATGAAAGGTGATATTTTTTGATTGTGGGAGGCTAATGTCAGATGTAGTGGTAGAGAAACTCCTGGGGAGAAACAGTTGAGTTGGCACCTACAACCCGATTAAGTGGCATTGACAAAATTCTAAATCAACTGTCATTTTGTACATGGGAGCATGATCTTATATACCAGTAGGATTGGTACCTTTTTTACCAACAGTAGTGGCTTTTGGGTTGGGGGCAAGTAGTGACACCATTTGGGTGGAGCGGGTGATGACAAAACAGGGCGTGGAAATGGGCAGATGGAGCAAGTGAGTGGGCAGGGTGGAGGCAGGCCTCTGCTTAAAAGGGAGTGAATGGCCATTGGGAAGGTCAAAGAAGGGAGGGAATTGAAGACTGTGTTGCCACCCTTACAAATTTAAGTGAAGTGTTACTTACCCTATCCCTAAATGCATAACCCTGTGACTTTAAACCTGGGACAAAAATATGACTGCTGTTTGTACTGCAGTGGGACATTTATCAGCCACAGCCTGGCAATCAGGAGTAGGGATTTGCTCCTCACCTTGTTATCTCTCTGAAAGAAGGGATTTCTAATGTGTCCGCAAAGGCTAGGAAAGCTTGTATGGTGCCAGGCCCGGACTGGCAATCTGTGAGTTCTGGCAAATGCCAGGGGGGCTGCTATAAGGTGCCATAGAAAGTCAGTATTTAGTGGGCTGGTGGGAGCTGTTTGGGCCTCTTTGTGGGCTGATTGGGCCTCTGTGTACCTGAAATGCCAGGGCCTATTTTAATTCTCAGTCCGGACCTGTATGGTGCCGTGGGTTTTCTTGGATTTTACCCTCCAAATGTTGTGCTAATATTCCGAAAATGGGCTGTTTGTGATTGTCTTCTCTGACTTTAGGTTGTGCGTGTGACAGGCAGAGAGAGAGAGAGAGAGAGAGAGAGAGAGAGAGAGAGAGAGAGAGAGAGAGAGGTCTGGCACGTGGCCCGCCCCCTTTGAGTACTTTGAGTACTCGAAGAATAAGTTGCTTTCACGCATTTCCCTGATTCTACATTTTTCTGGTTTTTACATACTTCTTTCCCAGTGCCCTGCAAAACATACAATGGGGACTCTGGTGTACTCTGAAAACTTGACCTAAGGAAAATCGGCTCCAGAAGACGCCTGGTATCGGTAAAGGGGCAAAAGTCCATCTTTTGGATGCAGCTTAACGGGCACTTGCAGACGTTTTGAGAGCAAGGCTCGAAGGCAATGTCAGCAATGTTACGGTTAGGCATAAAAGCCACAGAGAAGCACTTGAGGCGCAGCCGAGAGAGCGGGGTCTTCGCCGCCGGCTCGTTGGTCTAGGGGTATGATTCTCGCTTAGGGTGTGAAAGCTCCCGGGTTCAAATCCTGGACGAGCCCTTGGGTTTTTGCGTCAACGGTGCCACGTGCTTCGTCCCCTCGCAGGGAGGGGGTACAGGGCCATCTGCTGGCAGGTGAAGGGCTATAACCGTAGCATCCCTGCCTCCTCTGGGACGGTCGCATTGAAGGAAGGCCGAGCTATCGGCTACCCTGAGGCCGCTGGGCAGCGTTTTGTAAAAGTGCCCTGCCAAGAGTTGTTTGTGATCCAGGATGCGGTGGAACTCTTGTGGGGTGAATGGCCAGAGCTGACACTTTGCCCCATTCAATTCTTTTCCTGCGCAAAGAAAAGGTTGAGCCTGATCACCATCAAAAGCCTAGAATAATGTGCCCACACCCCCAGGCCAAGCCACGAGGCCGCACGTCTAAGTATAAGCGGGTGACAAATGTTGGCTTCAGGAGCTGCTGAGATTTCAGGCTGTGTTTTTTGGGGGGCAGACTGTGTGGAAAACTCTTCATTTGTGAATCTGATTTGAACCCGGAAGTCTGTATTTGATGTCGGGGGGCTCAGCCGGCTCTCTTACAGGGAAACCATTGACGTGATACGGCTTACCGCACCTATGATGAAAGTAACCAGGATGTAAAAGTTCCAGCCGTGCTCCAGGTGAGGCTCGAACTCACAACCTCGGCATTGCCCAACAGATACTGCCATATAAGTACCGCGCGCTAACCGATTGCGCCACTGGAGCCCTCGACGGCGCCCCTTCCTTCAGGCGGCAGGACATTGTTTGGTGGACAGCATTGCGCCTCTTGAACTTAGTTACAAGCAGGTGGGTCCAGGCGCTGCGAGCCAGCACAGGCGCAGGCTCGTTGGTCTAGGGGTATGATTCTCGCTTTGGGTGCGAGAGGTCCCGGGTTCAAATCCCGGACGAGCCCAGGCTTTTGTAAAGGCATGGCCGCCATAAGCTCGGCATCGGCCTTCGACCTGTTGCCGAGGCAGAAGAGCACCGAAACCCAAGGGATTTCTAATGTGTCCGCAAAGGCTAGGGCAGCTTGTGGGTTTTCTTGGATTTTACCCTCCAAATGTTGTGCTAATGTTCCCAAAATGAGCTGTTTGTGATTGTCTTCTCTGACTTTAGGTTGTGCGTGTGACAGGCAGAGAGAGAGAGAGAGAGAGAGGTCTGGCACGTGGCCCCGCCCCCTTCCAAGGGGTTACATTAATACTGCAATGCTCCACCCTTGCCATTAACACAGTAAACATTGTATTTCAACGTTCAACTGACTCCTGCACTGCCATTCTTTGAGTACTCGAAGAATAAGTTGCTTTCACACATTTCCCTGATTCTACATTTTTCTGGTTTTTACATACTTCTTTCCCAGTGCCCTGCAAAACATACAATGGGGACTCTGGTGTACTCTGAAAACTTGACCTAAGGAAAATCGGCTCCAGAAGACGCCTGGTATCGGTAAAGGGGCAAAAGTCCATCTTTTGGATGCAGCTAAACGGGCACTTGCAGACGTTTTGAGAGCAAGGCTCGAAGGCAATGTCAGCAATGTTACGGTTAGGCATAAAAGCCACAGAGAAGCACTTGAGGCGCAGCCGAGAGAGCGGGGTCTTCGCCGCCGGCTCGTTGGTCTAGGGGTATGATTCTCGCTTAGGGTGCGAGAGGTCCCGGGTTCAAATCCCGGACGAGCCCTTGGGTTTTTGCGTCAACGGTGCCACGTGCTTCCTCCCCTCGCAGGGAGGGGGTACAGGGCCATCTGCTGGCAGGTGAAGGGCTATAACCGTAGCATCCCTGCCTCCTCTGGGACGGTCGCATTGAAGGAAGGCCGAGCTATCGGCTACCCTGAGGCCGCTGGGCAGCGTTTTGTAAAAGTGCCCTGCCAAGAGTTGTTTGTGATCCAGGATGCGGTGGAACTCTTGTGGGGTGAATGGCCAGAGCTGACACTTTGCCCCATTCAATTCTTTTCCTGCGCAAAGAAAAGGTTGAGCCTGATCACCATCAAAAGCCTAGCATAATGTGCCCACACCCCCAGGCCAAGCCACGAGGCCGCACGTCTACGTATAAGCGGGTGACAAATGTTGGCTTCAGGAGCTGCTGAGATTTCAGGCTGTGTTTTTTGGGGGGCAGACTGTGGAAAACTCTTCATTTGTGAATCTGATTTGAACCGGAAGTCTGTATTTGATGTCGGGGGGCTCAGCCGGCTCTCTTACAGGGAAACCATTGACGTGATACGGCTTACCGCACCTATGATGAAAGTAACCAGGATGTAAAAGTTCCAGCCGTGCTCCAGGTGAGGCTCGAACTCACAACCTCGGCATTGCCCAACAGATACTGCCATATAAGTACCGCGCGCTAACCGATTGCGCCACTGGAGCCCTCGACGGCGCCCCTGCCTTCAGGCGGCAGGACATTGTTTGGTGGACAGCATTGCGCCTCTTGAACTTAGTTACAAGCAGGTGGGTCCAGGCGCTGCGAGCCAGCACAGGCGCAGGCTCGTTGGTCTAGGGGTATGATTCTCGCTTTGGGTGCGAGAGGTCCCGGGTTCAAATCCCGGACGAGCCCAGGCTTTTTGCGTCAACGGTGCCACGTGCTTCGTCCCCTCGCAGGGAGGGGGTACAGGGCCATCTGCTGGCAGGTGAAGGGCTATAACCGTAGCATCCCTGCCTCCTCTGGGACGGTCGCATTGAAGGAAGGCCGAGCTATCGGCTACCCTGAGGCCGCTGGGCAGCGTTTTGTAAAAGTGCCCTGCCAAGAGTTGTTTGTGATCCAGGATGCGGTGGAACTCTTGTGGGGTGAATGGCCAGAGCTGACACTTTGCCCCATTCAATTCTTTTCCTGCGCAAAGAAAAGGTTGAGCCTGATCACCATCAAAAGCCTAGCATAATGTGCCCACACCCCCAGGCCAAGCCACGAGGCCGCACGTCTACGTATAAGCGGGTGACAAATGTTGGCTTCAGGAGCTGCTGAGATTTCAGGCTGTGTTTTTTGGGGGGCAGACTGTGGAAAACTCTTCATTTGTGAATCTGATTTGAACCCGAAGTCTGTATTTGATGTCGGGGGGCTCAGCCGGCTCTCTTACAGGGAAACCATTGACGTGATACGGCTTACCGCACCTATGATGAAAGTAACCAGGATGTAAAAGTTCCAGCCGTGCTCCAGGTGAGGCTCGAACTCACAACCTCGGCATTGCCCAACAGATACTGCCATATAAGTACCGCGCGCTAACCGATTGCGCCACTGGAGCCCTCGACGGCGCCCCTTCCTTCAGGCGGCAGGACATTGTTTGGTGGACAGCATTGCGCCTCTTGAACTTAGTTACAAGCAGGTGGGTCCAGGCGCTGCGAGCCAGCACAGGCGCAGGCTCGTTGGTCTAGGGGTATGATTCTCGCTTTGGGTGCGAGAGGTCCCGGGTTCAAATCCCGGACGAGCCCAGGCTTTTGTAAAGGCATGGCCGCCATAAGCTCGGCATCGGCCTTCGACCTGTTGCCGAGGCAGAAGAGCACCGAAACCCAAGGGATTTCTAATGTGTTCCGCAAAGGCTAGGGCAGCTTGTGGGTTTTCTTGGATTTTACCCTCCAAATGTTGTGCTAATGTTCCCAAAATGAGCTGTTTGTGATTGTCTTCTCTGACTTTAGGTTGTGCGTGTGACAGGCAGAGAGAGAGAGAGAGAGAGAGGTCTGGCACGTGGCCCCGCCCCCTTCCAAGGGGTTACATTAATACTGCAATGCTCCACCCTTGCCATTAACACAGTAAACATTGTATTTCAACGTTCAACTGACTCCTGCACTGCCATTCTTTGAGTACTCGAAGAATAAGTTGCTTTCACACATTTCCCTGATTCTACATTTTTCTGGTTTTTACATACTTCTTTCCCAGTGCCCTGCAAAACATACAATGGGGACTCTGGTGTACTCTGAAAACTTGACCTAAGGAAAATCGGCTCCAGAAGACGCCTGGTATCGGTAAAGGGGCAAAAGTCCATCTTTTGGATGCAGCTAAACGGGCACTTGCAGACGTTTTGAGAGCAAGGCTCGAAGGCAATGTCAGCAATGTTACGGTTAGGCATAAAAGCCACAGAGAAGCACTTGAGGCGCAGCCGAGAGAGCGGGGTCTTCGCCGCCGGCTCGTTGGTCTAGGGGTATGATTCTCGCTTAGGGTGCGAGAGGTCCCGGGTTCAAATCCCGGACGAGCCCTTGGGTTTTTGCGTCAACGGTGCCACGTGCTTCGTCCCCTCGCAGGGAGGGGGTACAGGGCCATCTGCTGGCAGGTGAAGGGCTATAACCGTAGCATCCCTGCCTCCTCTGGGACGGTCGCATTGAAGGAAGGCCGAGCTATCGGCTACCCTGAGGCCGCTGGGCAGCGTTTTGTAAAAGTGCCCTGCCAAGAGTTGTTTGTGATCCAGGATGCGGTGGAACTCTTGTGGGGTGAATGGCCAGAGCTGACACTTTGCCCCATTCAATTCTTTTCCTGCGCAAAGAAAAGGTTGAGCCTGATCACCATCAAAAGCCTAGCATAATGTGCCCACACCCCCAGGCCAAGCCACGAGGCCGCACGTCTACGTATAAGCGGGTGACAAATGTTGGCTTCAGGAGCTGCTGAGATTTCAGGCTGTGTTTTTTGGGGGGCAGACTGTGTGGAAAACTCTTCATTTGTGAATCTGATTTGAACCCGAAGTCTGTATTTGATGTCGGGGGGCTCAGCCGGCTCTCTTACAGGGAAACCATTGACGTGATACGGCTTACCGCACCTATGATGAAAGTAACCAGGATGTAAAAGTTCCAGCCGTGCTCCAGGTGAGGCTCGAACTCACAACCTCGGCATTGCCCAACAGATACTGCCATATAAGTACCGCGCGCTAACCGATTGCGCCACTGGAGCCCTCGACGGCGCCCCTTCCTTCAGGCGGCAGGACATTGTTTCGGTGGATAGCATTGCGCCTCTTGAACTTAGTTACAAGCAGGTGGGTCCAGGCGCTGCGAGCCAGCACAGGCGCAGGCTCGTTGGTCTAGGGGTATGATTCTCGCTTTGGGTGCGAGAGGTCCCGGGTTCAAATCCCGGACGAGCCCAGGCTTTTGTAAAGGCATGGCCGCCATAAGCTCGGCATCGGCCTTCGACCTGTTGCCGAGGCAGAAGAGCACCGAAACCCAAGGGATTTCTAATGTGTCCGCAAAGGCTAGGGCAGCTTGTGGGTTTTCTTGGATTTTACCCTCCAAATGTTGTGCTAATGTTCCCAAAATGAGCTGTTTGTGATTGTCTTCTCTGACTTTAGGTTGTGCGTGTGACAGGCAGAGAGAGAGAGAGAGAGAGAGGTCTGGCACGTGGCCCCGCCCCCTTCCAAGGGGTTACATTAATACTGCAATGCTCCACCCTTGCCATTAACACAGTAAACATTGTATTTCAACGTTCAACTGACTCCTGCACTGCCATTCTTTGAGTACTCGAAGAATAAGTTGCTTTCACACATTTCCCTGATTCTACATTTTTCTGGTTTTTACATACTTCTTTCCCAGTGCCCTGCAAAACATACAATGGGGACTCTGGTGTACTCTGAAAACTTGACCTAAGGAAAATCGGCTCCAGAAGACGCCTGGTATCGGTAAAGGGGCAAAAGTCCATCTTTTGGATGCAGCTAAACGGGCACTTGCAGACGTTTTGAGAGCAAGGCTCGAAGGCAATGTCAGCAATGTTACGGTTAGGCATAAAAGCCACAGAGAAGCACTTGAGGCGCAGCCGAGAGAGCGGGGTCTTCGCCGCCGGCTCGTTGGTCTAGGGGTATGATTCTCGCTTAGGGTGCGAGAGGTCCCGGGTTCAAATCCCGGACGAGCCCTTGGGTTTTTGCGTCAACGGTGCCACGTGCTTCCTCCCCTCGCAGGGAGGGGGTACAGGGCCATCTGCTGGCAGGTGAAGGGCTATAACCGTAGCATCCCTGCCTCCTCTGGGACGGTCGCATTGAAGGAAGGCCGAGCTATCGGCTACCCTGAGGCCGCTGGGCAGCGTTTTGTAAAAGTGCCCTGCCAAGAGTTGTTTGTGATCCAGGATGCGGTGGAACTCTTGTGGGGTGAATGGCCAGAGCTGACACTTTGCCCCATTCAATTCTTTTCCTGCGCAAAGAAAAGGTTGAGCCTGATCACCATCAAAAGCCTAGCATAATGTGCCCACACCCCCAGGCCAAGCCACGAGGCCGCACGTCTACGTATAAGCGGGTGACAAATGTTGGCTTCAGGAGCTGCTGAGATTTCAGGCTGTGTTTTTTGGGGGGCAGACTGTGTGGAAAACTCTTCATTTGTGAATCTGATTTGAACCCGAAGTCTGTATTTGATGTCGGGGGGCTCAGCCGGCTCTCTTACAGGGAAACCATTGACGTGATACGGCTTACCGCACCTATGATGAAAGTAACCAGGATGTAAAAGTTCCAGCCGTGCTCCAGGTGAGGCTCGAACTCACAACCTCGGCATTGCCCAACAGATACTGCCATATAAGTACCGCGCGCTAACCGATTGCGCCACTGGAGCCCTCGACGGCGCCCCTTCCTTCAGGCGGCAGGACATTGTTCGGTGGATAGCATTGCGCCTCTTGAACTTAGTTACAAGCAGGTGGGTCCAGGCGCTGCGAGCCAGCACAGGCGCAGGCTCGTTGGTCTAGGGGTATGATTCTCGCTTTGGGTGCGAGAGGTCCCGGGTTCAAATCCCGGACGAGCCCAGGCTTTTGTAAAGGCATGGCCGCCATAAGCTCGGCATCGGCCTTCGACCTGTTGCCGAGGCAGAAGAGCACCGAAACCCAAGGGATTTCTAATGTGTCCGCAAAGGCTAGGGCAGCTTGTGGGTTTTCTTGGATTTTACCCTCCAAATGTTGTGCTAATGTTCCCAAAATGAGCTGTTTGTGATTGTCTTCTCTGACTTTAGGTTGTGCGTGTGACAGGCAGAGAGAGAGAGAGAGAGAGAGGTCTGGCACGTGGCCCCGCCCCCTTCCAAGGGGTTACATTAATACTGCAATGCTCCACCCTTGCCATTAACACAGTAAACATTGTATTTCAACGTTCAACTGACTCCTGCACTGCCATTCTTTGAGTACTCGAAGAATAAGTTGCTTTCACACATTTCCCTGATTCTACATTTTTCTGGTTTTTACATACTTCTTTCCCAGTGCCCTGCAAAACATACAATGGGGACTCTGGTGTACTCTGAAAACTTGACCTAAGGAAAATCGGCTCCAGAAGACGCCTGGTATCGGTAAAGGGGCAAAAGTCCATCTTTTGGATGCATCTAAACGGGCACTTGCAGACGTTTTGAGAGCAAGGCTCGAAGGCAATGTCAGCAATGTTACGGTTAGGCATAAAAGCCACAGAGAAGCACTTGAGGCGCAGCCGAGAGAGCGGGCTCTTCGCCGCCGGCTCGTTGGTCTAGGGGTATGATTCTCGCTTAGGGTGCGAGAGGTCCCGGGTTCAAATCCCGGACGAGCCCTTGTGTTTTTGCGTCAACGGTGCCACGTGCTTCCTCCCCTCGCAGGGAGGGGGTACAGTGCCATCTGCTGGCAGGTGAAGGGCTATAACCGTAGCATCCCTGCCTCCTCTGGGACGGTCGCATTGAAGGAAGGCCGAGCTATCGGCTACCCTGAGGCCGCTGGGCAGCGTTTTGTAAAAGTGCCCTGCCAAGAGTTGTTTGTGATCCAGGATGCGGTGGAACTCTTGTGGGGTGAATGGCCAGAGCTGACACTTTGCCCCATTCAATTCTTTTCCTGCGCAAAGAAAAGGTTGAGCCTGATCACCATCAAAAGCCTAGCATAATGTGCCCACACCCCCAGGCCAAGCCACGAGGCCGCACGTCTACGTATAAGCGGGTGACAAATGTTGGCTTCAGGAGCTGCTGAGATTTCAGGCTGTGTTTTTTGGGGGGCAGACTGTGTGGAAAACTCTTCATTTGTGAATCTGATTTGAACCGGAAGTCTGTATTTGATGTCGGGGGGCTCAGCCGGCTCTCTTACAGGGAAACCATTGACGTGATACGGCTTACCGCACCTATGATGAAAGTAACCAGGATGTAAAAGTTCCAGCCGTGCTCCAGGTGAGGCTCGAACTCACAACCTCGGCATTGCCCAACAGATACTGCCATATAAGTACCGCGCGCTAACCGATTGCGCCACTGGAGCCCTCGACGGCGCCCCTGCCTTCAGGCGGCAGGACATTGTTTGGTGGACAGCATTGCGCCTCTTGAACTTAGTTACAAGCAGGTGGGTCCAGGCGCTGCGAGCCAGCACAGGCGCAGGCTCGTTGGTCTAGGGGTATGATTCTCGCTTTGGGTGCGAGAGGTCCCGGGTTCAAATCCCGGACGAGCCCAGGCTTTTGTAAAGGCATGGCCGCCATAAGCTCGGCATCGGCCTTCGACCTGTTGCCGAGGCAGAAGAGCACCGAAACCCAAGGGATTTCTAATGTGTTCGCAAAGGCTAGGGCAGCTTGTGGGTTTTCTTGGATTTTACCCTCCAAATGTTGTGCTAATGTTCCCAAAATGGGCTGTTTGTGATTGTCTTCTCTGACTTTAGGTTGTGCGTGTGACAGGCAGAGAGAGAGAGAGAGAGAGAGGTCTGGCACGTGGCCCCGCCCCCTTCCAAGGGGTTACATTAATACTGCAATGCTCCACCCTTGCCATTAACACAGTAAACATTGTATTTCAACGTTCAACTGACTCCTGCACTGCCATTCTTTGAGTACTCAAAGAATAAGTTGCTTTCACACATTTCCCTGATTATACATTTTTCTGGTTTTTACATACTTCTTTCCCAGTGCCCTGCAAAACATACAATGGGGACTCTGGTGTACTCTGAAAACTTGACCTAAGGAAAATCGGCTCCAGAAGACGCCTGGTATCGGTAAAGGGGCAAAAGTCCATCTTTTGGATGCATCTAAACGGGCACTTGCAGACGTTTTGAGAGCAAGGCTCGAAGGCAATGTCAGCAATGTTACGGTTAGGCATAAAAGCCACAGAGAAGCACTTTGCCCCATTCAATTCTTTTCCTGCGCAAAGAAAAGGTTGAGCCTGATCACCATCAAAAGCCTAGCATAATGTGCCCACACCCCCAGGCCAAGCCACGAGGCCGCACGTCTACGTATAAGCGGGTGACAAATGTTGGCTTCAGGAGCTGCTGAGATTTCAGGCTGTGTTTTTTGGGGGGCAGACTGTGTGGAAAACCTTTCATTTGTGAATCTGATTTGAACCCGAAGTCTGTATTTGATGTCGGGGGGCTCAGCCGGCTCTCTTACAGGGAAACCATTGACGTGATACGGCTTACCGCACCTATGATGAAAGTAACCAGGATGTAAAAGTTCCAGCCGTGCTCCAGGTGAGGCTCGAACTCACAACCTCGGCATTGCCCAACAGATACTGCCATATAAGTACCGCGCGCTAACCGATTGCGCCACTGGAGCCCTCGACGGCGACCCTGCCTTCAGGCGGCAGGACATTGTTTGGTGGACAGCATTGCGCCTCTTGAACTTAGTTACAAGCAGGTGGGTCCAGGCGCTGCGAGCCAGCACAGGCGCAGGCTCGTTGGTCTAGGGGTATGATTCTCGCTTTGGGTGCGAGAGGTCCCGGGTTCAAATCCCGGACGAGCCCAGGCTTTTGTAAAGGCATGGCCGCCATAAGCTCGGCATCGGCCTTCGACCTGTTGCCGAGGCAGAAGAGCACCGAAACCCAAGGGATTTCTAATGTGTTCGCAAAGGCTAGGGCAGCTTGTGGGTTTTCTTGGATTTTACCCTCCAAATGTTGTGCTAATGTTCCCAAAATGGGCTGTTTGTGATTGTCTTCTCTCACTTTAGGTTGTGCGTGTGACAGGCAGAGAGAGAGAGAGAGAGAGAGAGGTCTGGCACGTGGCCCCGCCCCCTTCCAAGGGGTTACATTAATACTGCAATGCTCCACCCTTGCCATTAACACAGTAAACATTGTATTTCAACGTTCAACTGACTCCTGCACTGCCATTCTTTGAGTACTCGAAGAATAAGTTGCTTTCACACATTTCCCTGATTCTACATTTTTCTGGTTTTTACATACTTCTTTCCCAGTGCCCTGCAAAACATACAATGGGGACTCTGGTGTACTCTGAAAACTTGACCTAAGGAAAATCGGCTCCAGAAGACGCCTGGTATCGGTAAAGGGGCAAAAGTCCATCTTTTGGATGCAGCTAAACGGGCACTTGCAGACGTTTTGAGAGCAAGGCTCGAAGGCAATGTCAGCAATGTTACGGTTAGGCATAAAAGCCACAGAGAAGCACTTGAGGCGCAGCCGAGAGAGCGGGGTCTTCGCCGCCGGCTCGTTGGTCTAGGGGTATGATTCTCGCTTAGGGTGCGAGAGGTCCCGGGTTCAAATCCCGGACGAGCCCTTGGGTTTTTGCGTCAACGGTGCCACGTGCTTCCTCCCCTCGCAGGGAGGGGGTACAGGGCCATCTGCTGGCAGGTGAAGGGCTATAACCGTAGCATCCCTGCCTCCTCTGGGACGGTCGCATTGAAGGAAGGCCGAGCTATCGGCTACCCTGAGGCCGCTGGGCAGCGTTTTGTAAAAGTGCCCTGCCAAGAGTTGTTTGTGATCCAGGATGCGGTGGAACTCTTGTGGGGTGAATGGCCAGAGCTGACACTTTGCCCCATTCAATTCTTTTCCTGCGCAAAGAAAAGGTTGAGCCTGATCACCATCAAAAGCCTAGCATAATGTGCCCACACCCCCAGGCCAAGCCACGAGGCCGCACGTCTACGTATAAGCGGGTGACAAATGTTGGCTTCAGGAGCTGCTGAGATTTCAGGCTGTGTTTTTTGGGGGGCAGACTGTGTGGAAAACTCTTCATTTGTGAATCTGATTTGAACCGGAAGTCTGTATTTGATGTCGGGGGGCTCAGCCGGCTCTCTTACAGGGAAACCATTGACGTGATACGGCTTACCGCACCTATGATGAAAGTAACCAGGATGTAAAAGTTCCAGCCGTGCTCCAGGTGAGGCTCGAACTCACAACCTCGGCATTGCCCAACAGATACTGCCATATAAGTACCGCGCGCTAACCGATTGCGCCACTGGAGCCCTCGACGGCGACCCTGCCTTCAGGCGGCAGGACATTGTTTGGTGGACAGCATTGCGCCTCTTGAACTTAGTTACAAGCAGGTGGGTCCAGGCGCTGCCGCAGGCGCAGCAGCACAGGCGCAGGCTCGTTGGTCTAGGGGTATGATTCTCGCTTTGGGTGCGAGAGGTCCCGGGTTCAAATCCCGGACGAGCCCAGGCTTTTGTAAAGGCATGGCCGCCATAAGCTCGGCATCGGCCTTCGACCTGTTGCCGAGGCAGAAGAGCACCGAAACCCAAGGGATTTCTAATGTGTCCGCAAAGGCTAGGGCAGCTTGTGGGTTTTCTTGGATTTTACCCTCCAAATGTTGTGCTAATGTTCCCAAAATGAGCTGTTTGTGATTGTCTTCTCTGACTTTAGGTTGTGCGTGTGACAGGCAGAGAGAGAGAGAGAGAGAGAGAGAGAGAGAGAGGTCTGGCACGTGGCCCGCCCCCTTCCAAGTGGTTACATTAATACCGCAATGCTCCACCCTTGCCATTAACACAGTAAACATTGTATTTCAACGTTCAACTGACTCCTGCACTGCCATTCTTTGAGTACTCGAAGAATAAGTTGCTTTCACACATTTCCCTGATTCTACATTTTTCTGTTTTTTACATACTTCTTTCCCAGTGCCCTGCAAAACATACAATGGGGACTCTGGTGTACTCTGAAAACTTGACCTAAGGAAAATCGGCTCCAGAAGACGCCTGGTATCGGTAAAGGGGCTGTTAGAAACTATTGTCTTATTAAATAATTTGTATAAGTTCTATGGTCAACAAACACCACTCACCAAGGTGATATTTAAATATATTTAATGTGTAGAAAATGTGTTACAGAAAATACATACAAATTAACAAATACCTAGCCAGTCAAATGCTCTATTGACAGCCTACCAAAATAATATGTATGTATCAATATGTTGTATAAAAGTTTTGTGTATGTCTGTATTATGTGAGAGTCAGTGTGTGTCTGTGTGTGTGTCTGTGTCCAGTGTGAGAGCGAACTTCTCTTTGTTCAGGAATTTATTCAAAATCTGTGAGATACACCTCCCCCAGCCTACCCATAAGACATTCCATACGTTTCCTGTAACCTAATCCATTTGACTTAGGGAATAAATAGAGTATGGGAACCAGTGTGTAAAGGATGTGTGAATGACAAGTCATGAGTGCACAAATGAAACATATTCAAACTTAATCAATTCTGGAATATAACCATTTTTCCAATACCCAATATTTAACAAATCCCCCTTTGCACATTTGACTTGCCAAGAACATATTATCCCATAGTCCTTCAAACTACATCCCAAAAGACATCCAGAAATGTTTTCATATTTCCAAAGTCTGATGCAAATAACATAATATAATTGATTTAATATCATGTAATGAGATGGTAAGTAGTGATAGTTCACCAGAATTAAAAATATCCTATCTATATTCTAAAGTTGGTTCCATCTTCTAGTTATTCAATCATATCCTCCTGATGTGGATTTAAAAATCTTTCATTACAGCCTTTACTCATAGCACTGTGTTTAGTTGCAGTTGACATTGAATTCTTTATCACACCTTTCACGATCTTGCAATAAAATGTATCCATAAACATCAAAAATGGAAAATTAAGAGCCAAGTACTCTGTTCTGGGAGTCACTTTCACAAAGTTACAGTCATTTCATTTCTTTTGCAACACAATATATGGCAAACATTCCTCCTGTGATTGATAACAGATGTGTGTGTTCTTTGCCTATGCAGAGGCTTCCTACGACCCTTTGGTCCAGTTGGGTCTGGCAGATGTAAGCCTTGACTTCCATAGTTGATCAATCATGAATCATCTGTATAGAATCAGGGAATTGCACCAGTACATGTATTATCAATGCCATTTTTTAAGGCCCCTGGTCACTTTGCAGTTACCCTGATACAGAACAATCATATTTTAGTCCATACAGTGTGAAACGAAGGTGTGACTTGAATAAGCAATAAACACCACAGTCGTTGGCAGGCTCTTGGAAAACTGCAGACTTTCAGTAATGGAACCAGACAAAAGCAAATTTAAAAAGATTGAGACACTTTGTAAAAAGTTCTTATAGTTCAGAATGAAAATAATTTTTCATGAAATTATTGATATCCTTCAGTTAAGTCATCCTTAATCACAGTCCGTATTACAAACAACTTTACTTCTGGAACTTGCATTTCTCCTTGAACGATGGTGCTCCTCTTCCATTGTCGATTGTCTCTTCCATAGTCTCACAGAATTTCGTCCATTTCGATCTATAGCTAGTGCAAAAGCTGCACTTATTTATTTAATCTAAACTACTATCACTGTCTTACCATGCCATTCTCATGAATATGATATTACACTGTATATAAATACATCTCACATTCAAACAATGTCCTCCACAGTGAAATCACTTAAACCTTTTGTGAATGCATAAAAACAAAATATTAACAAACATAAACTATGTATTCACATTCCCAATGGATAAAATAAAACATTCATATGAGTCCATATAAAAAGTAGTTGTCCATTTTAACCTTTCCTTAAAAATGTTGTAAACAATATCTAAATCCTGGTTTCAGTATAATTACATGTGAAGGGAAACTTTATTAATATGTGTATTTAATTAATTCCTAGCTTTAATTTTACTTTGCACAGCAGATATATTAGACATGGAAACAAACAGTTCTCCTATTTTTGCAAATAGTGGTGAGAATATACATTGTCCTATAAATATCATGTTTGTAAGAAGCAAAGTTAATTGTTTTCTCTGATAAAAGAAAGCACTTTACGGTTATCTTGAGTTCTTCTTGTTTTCCTTAATGTTTATAAGAATGGAGTCAAAACTAATTCGGAACACGTATCATAAAAAAAAACATATGTCCCACAGTTCTCATGAGCTTTAATTACCAAAGGTCAACTATGTGACCTCATGTCATTTGATCCCAAAACCCATCTGTTCAAGACATTCTTAAAACCAAAGGTATCCAACCAATAAATCAGATATCGGTTATTAAAGCAAATAACTGTACATAGTCAAAATAAGTGTATTCCATTTTGTAGACCACCTTAAACATCAGTCACAGTTAAATGTACCCTCAATAACACTAAAATGAAATCCATGTATGATATAGGAGTTGTATGTTCAAATAAAATGCTATTCCCAGCATTTGCCCCATGCTTTAATAAATTCTGTCTGCATAAAAAGTTGACCGTTGTTCAAATAACACATCTTAGAAATATACCTCAAGGATGACATTTCTATAAAACTATCTTTCTAGATACATTTCGTACTTAAATTATCTAATCCCTTGCTGAACTACTCATCTCTGTAGGAAACCAGTTCAAGGTTTTGACTACAATGATATTGATACTATAGTAGTATGGTACTATAGGTTAGATTTCTGACAATTTCAGAACAAAGGCTCATGGACATTACTTTTTCCATGTTATGAATAAAAAAACAATTCTGAGCTTGAATTCATATTGTATATCACAACAATAGGATTAACCAAACCTAAACTTATATATTTACAGTTCATAATCTTTCAAAGAAAAAGTTATTATTAATAATATAATTATTAATAATATAATGGATCCATATCTTATAATATATCTGACAGTTTCAAATATTTTATCACATGACTGGCCAGGTCATATAATAATCCAAACTATCAAAGGTTTATAAGATGTATATAGAGTACTCTTTAAATTCCTTTTCCTTAACCTGATCATATCAATACGTACGTTATTATGTATGTTCAAAAAGAAAAAAATTTCCAATTCATTGACCTGCGCAGGATTTCCATATGTGCACCTAAAAAAAATAAAAGTTATGCATAGTATAGTCAACTAAGAAAAATTAGTTGATATTAGAGTTTATTACATTACTACCATGCAAACATGCTCATGTTAGTCTTTACATTTTCCAATGTAAAAATAATTTTCACACAAATCTACATATCATGCATACTTTCCCCCATTATGTACTACAAGAAAGTTTCTCCTTTATATCCATGATGCTTTAATGTGGAAAAGGAATCCATATCCTACAATAATCATAACAAGTTAGAGCACATTTCATTTAACAAACAAAAAGTTTCTGGTCTCAAAATTCTTTAGTCCTTCATGAAATGTATCTTTCCAACATTTACATATCCTGTTACAAATAACTCAGGGTCTAAGCTTTAGCCTTTACTTTCTTGTGAATCCCACTATCAAATGCTTTTGTTCCAATGCTTCCTGTCTCACACTTAAATTTGTTATATTTTTATGTGAAAACATGTGAAACATACAAATCCCATTATATACTAAAATGTATTTAATCTTTTAGCTCTGTACTTATTCAGCAAAGGTAAGTGAAATAATTGCATCATTTGCAAATATACCAAAAAATCACTGTAATTAGTGTCCCTAAATTTATTAGCAATTTACATGGAAATATAATGCAGTATTTAGGAAATAAGATTTGTCTATCTGCCCCCCCTTTTATACTGTAGACATATGTTCATTACATAAACACCATGTTCTGGTTGAACAGTTATGTAAATCACTCAGTGGTGTAACCTGAGTATTACTAGTATGCTCTTTAGAGCCAAATCTTACAATTTAGAATATTCAATGTATAAATTTATAATTTGGGAAAAACCAAGTCAACATCTAAACATTTGTCAATCTGATTTGATTATGAAACATCAATATCAGTCCCACTTGAAGTTCTATGGATATTACTATTTAAGATATTTAGATCAGTGGAAGCAAAATATCCTCTTTGTTCTGGTTAAAAAAAAACATAACATGACACCCAAGGATGGGGGTGGGTAGATTGGAATCCAGACATGAAAACAGTGCTGGTGCCAAGATGCACCAAATTGTTTTGAAACTTACAAAAAATCATTCTCAACTTACTCACTGGATTTCCTTTAAATCTTCCCAGTCTTTCTTATAACCAATACAACATTTGGTTATAAATTATAAAAAGTTACCTTCTAATGTTTAGGCTATATACAAAATATAGCTCTACAGAACCCATACTGCATATAGATACAGTTTAAGCTAGACAATAAATCATGATACAATATTGATATTTATAATTCCACTGACAAAATAGCTATTTAATAATCTTAAACTGGCATTTGTCTAAAGAGCGAGTTGGGAGTAGAAGATATTCTACAGTATAAAACAGTTAATACATATTAAACTTCACTTTTCCTGCTATATAGTAAAACACATTACGATCATTACTGCATATTTCCATGTAAATATTACTTTCTTAAAAATTGTATCCAATCATATTTATTTACTAAAACTTTCAAAAACCTTTAAAAAATAAGTACTAACATTCCTCTAACCCTATTCAGTAATTATTCCTTGTTTTCATTAACAAAGAGTAACTCCTTTTGTCTTCAGCCCTAGGTCTTTTGCAAGGACAGACTGGTCTGTCTATGGGACATTGGGAGTGGCCATTCTGTGCATCTAGTTGCTTTGCCTGAACTTTCTCTTGTATAATTCCAGAATCTTTATCAACCTTAAATCGTTTCATAGATTTTCTACGTAAAAAACATTTCCTTAATAGATGACCTAATTTCCCACAAAAAAAACAATAAGCCTTCTTATGTGGTTTCATATCTGCTTCTTTTGTTTGGCATATTTCTCTGATCACATGCTTGTTTGTGGGGTCTGAGCTCTGCAGTACAAGATGTCTCCTATACTTATCAATGTAAGTGGCTGCCTCTGTAAGAGTGTTAAACATTGAAGCACGGACAACAGCTCCTGTATCTAAGTATTGAAACTTCTTTACAAAAACTCTCACCATTTCTTCAGGAACTTGATCTTCTTTAATACCCATAACCAGCCTGTATGCTTGCTCAAATATACCCATAAACACAAATGGGTCATCGTCTATAGAGGTCTTCAGATCATTAAGCAGTGCAGTGTTAAAAAACTCTTCTCCATTAATTATATAATTAAGCTGCAAAAGCCTCTCCCTTCTAGAGCCATATATTAGATTCCCATCTATATCAATCCCTGGCTCAGTCACTGGTATTGATAACCTATGGCAAATCTGTATTGGCACCCAAAGTTTAAAAACTTTGTTCTTCTGTTCCTCACTTAAATCATATTTCTCTATATGAGACTCAAATAAGTCAGAAATCATGAGGACATTTAACTTGGGGTTGAAATGTGGAATCTCTTTCACAATTTTAAATAACTGTTTATTAATTTTTAATTGCAGTTTCGCCCTGTCATAGTCTAATTCTGGATTATTGAGATCCGGAACAAACATGGATCTCTGTTCCTTTGTAATAACCGAAACCTGATTATTCCTTTGCAAAACTGACTCTATTTCTGACAGTCTAAGTTCATGCTTAGAAATTTCCTTAGCCAGACAGTCATTGCTAACTCTGTCACATTCTACTTCTCTCTTATCTGGAGCAGTAATCTTTTCTACATCATTTTCCTTCCTCTCTGAGCACATTAAAGTATTAAACGTTTTCACTAATAGCATTACATTCTGGATTTTATGTTTCAATCTGGAAAATGAAATATCTTTTCTCTCTACCAACACATTAGCATTCATACATTGAGTATACAGATCTGACCATATCTCTGCATCAGACATAACACTATGAGGGATATCAAACTTGAATTTGCTCTTATTAGCCAAATTATCAAGAAAATCCATACTCACCGGAAAGCAGAATCTTTCTCACTGCGTCCGCAATTATGTCAATGCCTGTAATACTTACACAAAATACTTCTAGGTTCTTTTACTCATATAGACATCTGGAAGCTTTAGTTCAGCTACACCCTCCTGTCCCCCTTTGAAGCTGACAGAATGTGTATATGTCTAATGTCCAGGTCTATAATCTGACTAGGCTCGCCATCTGTTAGAAACTATTGTCTTATTAAATAATTTGTATAAGTTCTATGGTCAACAAACACCACTCACCAAGGTGATATTTAAATATATTTAATGTGTAGAAAATGTGTTACAGAAAATACATACAAATTAACAAATACCTAGCCAGTCAAATGCTCTATTGACAGCCTACCAAAATAATATGTATGTATCAATATGTTGTATAAAAGTTTTGTGTATGTCTGTATTATGTGAGAGTCAGTGTGTGTCTGTGTGTGTGTCTGTGTCCAGTGTGAGAGCGAACTTCTCTTTGTTCAGGAATTTATTCAAAATCTGTGAGATACACCTCCCCCAGCCTACCCATAAGACATTCCATACGTTTCCTGTAACCTAATCCATTTGACTTAGGGAATAAATAGAGTATGGGAACCAGTGTGTAAAGGATGTGTGAATGACAAGTCATGAGTGCACAAATGAAACATATTCAAACTTAATCAATTCTGGAATATAACCATTTTTCCAATACCCAATATTTAACAGGGGCAAAAGTCCATCTTTTGGATGCATCTAAACGGGCACTTGCAGACGTTTTGAGAGCAAGGCTCGAAGGCAATGTCAGCAATGTTACGGTTAGGCATAAAAGCCACAGAGAAGCACTTGAGGCGCAGCCGAGAGAGCGGGGTCTTCGCCGCCGGCTCGTTGGTCTAGGGGTATGATTCTCGCTTAGGGTGCGAGAGGTCCCGGGTTCAAATCCCGGACGAGCCCATGGGTTTTTGCGTCAACGGTGCCACGTGCTTCCTCCCCTCGCAGGGAGGGGGTACAGGGCCATCTGCTGGCAGGTGAAGGGCTATAACCGTAGCATCCCTGCCTCCTCTGGGACGGTCGCATTGAAGGAAGGCCGAGCTATCGGCTACCCTGAGGCCGCTGGGCAGCGTTTTGTAAAAGTGCCCTGCCAAGAGTTGTTTGTGATCCAGGATGCGGTGGAACTATTGTGGGGTGAATGGCCAGAGCTGACACTTTGCCCCATTCAATTCTTTTCCTGCGCAAAGAAAAGGTTGAGCCTGATCACCATCAAAAGCCTAGCATAATGTGCCCACACCCCCAGGCCAAGCCACGAGGCCGCACTTCTACGTATAAGCGGGTGACAAATGTTGGCTTCAGGAGCTGCTGAGATTTCAGGCTGTGTTTTTTGGGGGGCAGACTGTGTGGAAAACTCTTCATTTGTGAATCTGATTTGAACCGGAAGTCTGTATTTGATGTCGGGGGGCTCAGCCGGCTCTCTTACAGGGAAACCATTGACGTGATACGGCTTACCGCACCTATGATGAAAGTAACCAGGATGTAAAAGTTCCAGCCGTGCTCCAGGTGAGGCTCGAACTCACAACCTCGGCATTGCCCAACAGATACTGCCATATAAGTACCGCGCGCTAACCGATTGCGCCACTGGAGCCCTCGACGGCGCCCCTGCCTTCAGGCGGCAGGACATTGTTTGGTGGACAGCATTGCGCCTCTTGAACTTAGTTACAAGCAGGTGGGTCCAGGCGCTGCGAGCCAGCACAGGCGCAGGCTCGTTGGTCTAGGGGTATGATTCTCGCTTTGGGTGCGAGAGGTCCCGGGTTCAAATCCCGGACGAGCCCAGGCTTTTGTAAAGGCATGGCCGCCATAAGCTCGGCATCGGCCTTCGACCTGTTGCCGAGGCAGAAGAGCACCGAAACCCAAGGGATTTCTAATGTGTCCGCAAAGGCTAGGGCAGCTTGTGGGTTTTCTTGGATTTTACCCTCCAAATGTTGTGCTAATGTTCCCAAAATGGGCTGTTTGTGATTGTCTTCTCTGACTTTAGGTTGTGCGTGTGACAGGCAGAGAGAGAGAGAGAGAGAGAGGTCTGGCACGTGGCCCCGCCCCCTTCCAAGGGGTTACATTAATACTGCAATGCTCCACCCTTGCCATTAACACAGTAAACATTGTATTTCAACGTTCAACTGACTCCTGCACTGCCATTCTTTGAGTACTCGAAGAATAAGTTGCTTTCACACATTTCCCTGATTCTACATTTTTCTGGTTTTTACATACTTCTTTCCCAGTGCCCTGCAAAACATACAATGGGGACTCTGGTGTACTCTGAAAACTTGACCTAAGGAAAATCGGCTCCAGAAGACGCCTGGTATCGGTAAAGGGGCAAAAGTCCATCTTTTGGATGCAGCTAAACGGGCACTTGCAGACGTTTTGAGAGCAAGGCTCGAAGGCAATGTCAGCAATGTTACGGTTAGGCATAAAAGCCACAGAGAAGCACTTGAGGCGCAGCCGAGAGAGCGGGGTCTTCGCCGCCGGCTCGTTGGTCTAGGGGTATGATTCTCGCTTAGGGTGCGAGAGGTCCCGGGTTCAAATCCCGGACGAGCCCTTGGGTTTTTGCGTCAACGGTGCCACGTGCTTCGTCCCCTCGCAGGGAGGGGGTACAGGGCCATCTGCTGGCAGGTGAAGGGCTATAACCGTAGCATCCCTGCCTCCTCTGGGACGGTCGCATTGAAGGAAGGCCGAGCTATCGGCTACCCTGAGGCCGCTGGGCAGCGTTTTGTAAAAGTGCCCTGCCAAGAGTTGTTTGTGATCCAGGATGCGGTGGAACTCTTGTGGGGTGAATGGCCAGAGCTGACACTTTGCCCCATTCAATTCTTTTCCTGCGCAAAGAAAAGGTTGAGCCTGATCACCATCAAAAGCCTAGCATAATGTGCCCACACCCCCAGGCCAAGCCACGAGGCCGCACGTCTACGTATAAGCGGGTGACAAATGTTGGCTTCAGGAGCTGCTGAGATTTCAGGCTGTGTTTTTTGGGGGGCAGACTGTGTGGAAAACTCTTCATTTGTGAATCTGATTTGAACCCGAAGTCTGTATTTGATGTCGGGGGGCTCAGCCGGCTCTCTTACAGGGAAACCATTGACGTGATACGGCTTACCGCACCTATGATGAAAGTAACCAGGATGTAAAAGTTCCAGCCGTGCTCCAGGTGAGGCTCGAACTCACAACCTCGGCATTGCCCAACAGATACTGCCATATAAGTACCGCGCGCTAACCGATTGCGCCACTGGAGCCCTCGACGGCGCCCCTTCCTTCAGGCGGCAGGACATTGTTCGGTGGATAGCATTGCGCCTCTTGAACTTAGTTACAAGCAGGTGGGTCCAGGCGCTGCGAGCCAGCACAGGCGCAGGCTCGTTGGTCTAGGGGTATGATTCTCGCTTTGGGTGCGAGAGGTCCCGGGTTCAAATCCCGGACGAGCCCAGGCTTTTGTAAAGGCATGGCCGCCATAAGCTCGGCATCGGCCTTCGACCTGTTGCCGAGGCAGAAGAGCACCGAAACCCAAGGGATTTCTAATGTGTCCGCAAAGGCTAGGGCAGCTTGTGGGTTTTCTTGGATTTTACCCTCCAAATGTTGTGCTAATGTTCCCAAAATGGGCTGTTTGTGATTGTCTTCTCTGACTTTAGGTTGTGCGTGTGACAGGCAGAGAGAGAGAGAGAGAGAGAGGTCTGGCACGTGGCCCCGCCCCCTTCCAAGGGGTTACATTAATACTGCAATGCTCCACCCTTGCCATTAACACAGTAAACATTGTATTTCAACGTTCAACTGACTCCTGCACTGCCATTCTTTGAGTACTCGAAGAATAAGTTGCTTTCACACATTTCCCTGATTCTACATTTTTCTGGTTTTTACATACTTCTTTCCCAGTGCCCTGCAAAACATACAATGGGGACTCTGGTGTACTCTGAAAACTTGACCTAAGGAAAATCGGCTCCAGAAGACGCCTGGTATCGGTAAAGGGGCAAAAGTCCATCTTTTGGATGCAGCTAAACGGGCACTTGCAGACGTTTTGAGAGCAAGGCTCGAAGGCAATGTCAGCAATGTTACGGTTAGGCATAAAAGCCACAGAGAAGCACTTGAGGCGCAGCCGAGAGAGCGGGGTCTTCGCCGCCGGCTCGTTGGTCTAGGGGTATGATTCTCGCTTAGGGTGCGAGAGGTCCCGGGTTCAAATCCCGGACGAGCCCTTGGGTTTTTGCGTCAACGGTGCCACGTGCTTCGTCCCCTCGCAGGGAGGGGGTACAGGGCCATCTGCTGGCAGGTGAAGGGCTATAACCGTAGCATCCCTGCCTCCTCTGGGACGGTCGCATTGAAGGAAGGCCGAGCTATCGGCTACCCTGAGGCCGCTGGGCAGCGTTTTGTAAAAGTGCCCTGCCAAGAGTTGTTTGTGATCCAGGATGCGGTGGAACTCTTGTGGGGTGAATGGCCAGAGCTGACACTTTGCCCCATTCAATTCTTTTCCTGCGCAAAGAAAAGGTTGAGCCTGATCACCATCAAAAGCCTAGCATAATGTGCCCACACCCCCAGGCCAAGCCACGAGGCCGCACGTCTACGTATAAGCGGGTGACAAATGTTGGCTTCAGGAGCTGCTGAGATTTCAGGCTGTGTTTTTTGGGGGGCAGACTGTGTGGAAAACTCTTCATTTGTGAATCTGATTTGAACCCGAAGTCTGTATTTGATGTCGGGGGGCTCAGCCGGCTCTCTTACAGGGAAACCATTGACGTGATACGGCTTACCGCACCTATGATGAAAGTAACCAGGATGTAAAAGTTCCAGCCGTGCTCCAGGTGAGGCTCGAACTCACAACCTCGGCATTGCCCAACAGATACTGCCATATAAGTACCGCGCGCTAACCGATTGCGCCACTGGAGCCCTCGACGGCGCCCCTGCCTTCAGGCGGCAGGACATTGTTTGGTGGACAGCATTGCGCCTCTTGAACTTAGTTACAAGCAGGTGGGTCCAGGCGCTGCGAGCCAGCACAGGCGCAGGCTCGTTGGTCTAGGGGTATGATTCTCGCTTTGGGTGCGAGAGGTCCCGGGTTCAAATCCCGGACGAGCCCAGGCTTTTGTAAAGGCATGGCCGCCATAAGCTCGGCATCGGCCTTCGACCTGTTGCCGAGGCAGAAGAGCACCGAAACCCAAGGGATTTCTAATGTGTCCGCAAAGGCTAGGGCAGCTTGTGGGTTTTCTTGGATTTTACCCTCCAAATGTTGTGCTAATGTTCCCAAAATGAGCTGTTTGTGATTGTCTTCTCTGACTTTAGGTTGTGCGTGTGACAGGCAGAGAGAGAGAGAGAGAGAGAGAGGTCTGGCACGTGGCCCCGCCCCCTTCCAAGGGGTTACATTAATACTGCAATGCTCCACCCTTGCCATTAACACAGTAAACATTGTATTTCAACGTTCAACTGACTCCTGCACTGCCATTCTTTGAGTACTCGAAGAATAAGTTGCTTTCACACATTTCCCTGATTCTACATTTTTCTGGTTTTTACATACTTCTTTCCCAGTGCCCTGCAAAACATACAATGGGGACTCTGGTGTACTCTGAAAACTTGACCTAAGGAAAATCGGCTCCAGAAGACGCCTGGTATCGGTAAAGGGGCAAAAGTCCATCTTTTGGATGCAGCTAAACGGGCACTTGCAGACGTTTTGAGAGCAAGGCTCGAAGGCAATGTCAGCAATGTTACGGTTAGGCATAAAAGCCACAGAGAAGCACTTGAGGCGCAGCCGAGAGAGCGGGGTCTTCGCCGCCGGCTCGTTGGTCTAGGGGTATGATTCTCGCTTAGGGTGCGAGAGGTCCCGGGTTCAAATCCCGGACGAGCCCTTGGGTTTTTGCGTCAACGGTGCCACGTGCTTCGTCCCCTCGCAGGGAGGGGGTACAGGGCCATCTGCTGGCAGGTGAAGGGCTATAACCGTAGCATCCCTGCCTCCTCTGGGACGGTCGCATTGAAGGAAGGCCGAGCTATCGGCTACCCTGAGGCCGCTGGGCAGCGTTTTGTAAAAGTGCCCTGCCAAGAGTTGTTTGTGATCCAGGATGCGGTGGAACTCTTGTGGGGTGAATGGCCAGAGCTGACACTTTGCCCCATTCAATTCTTTTCCTGCGCAAAGAAAAGGTTGAGCCTGATCACCATCAAAAGCCTAGCATAATGTGCCCACACCCCCAGGCCAAGCCACGAGGCCGCACGTCTACGTATAAGCGGGTGACAAATGTTGGCTTCAGGAGCTGCTGAGATTTCAGGCTGTGTTTTTTGGGGGGCAGACTGTGTGGAAAACTCTTCATTTGTGAATCTGATTTGAACCCGAAGTCTGTATTTGATGTCGGGGGGCTCAGCCGGCTCTCTTACAGGGAAACCATTGACGTGATACGGCTTACCGCACCTATGATGAAAGTAACCAGGATGTAAAAGTTCCAGCCGTGCTCCAGGTGAGGCTCGAACTCACAACCTCGGCATTGCCCAACAGATACTGCCATATAAGTACCGCGCGCTAACCGATTGCGCCACTGGAGCCCTCGACGGCGCCCCTTCCTTCAGGCGGCAGGACATTGTTCGGTGGATAGCATTGCGCCTCTTGAACTTAGTTACAAGCAGGTGGGTCCAGGCGCTGCGAGCCAGCACAGGCGCAGGCTCGTTGGTCTAGGGGTATGATTCTCGCTTTGGGTGCGAGAGGTCCCGGGTTCAAATCCCGGACGAGCCCAGGCTTTTGTAAAGGCATGGCCGCCATAAGCTCGGCATCGGCCTTCGACCTGTTGCCGAGGCAGAAGAGCACCGAAACCCAAGGGATTTCTAATGTGTCCGCAAAGGCTAGGGCAGCTTGTGGGTTTTCTTGGATTTTACCCTCCAAATGTTGTGCTAATGTTCCCAAAATGAGCTGTTTGTGATTGTCTTCTCTGACTTTAGGTTGTGCGTGTGACAGGCAGAGAGAGAGAGAGAGAGAGAGGTCTGGCACGTGGCCCCGCCCCCTTCCAAGGGGTTACATTAATACTGCAATGCTCCACCCTTGCCATTAACACAGTAAACATTGTATTTCAACGTTCAACTGACTCCTGCACTGCCATTCTTTGAGTACTCGAAGAATAAGTTGCTTTCACACATTTCCCTGATTCTACATTTTTCTGGTTTTTACATACTTCTTTCCCAGTGCCCTGCAAAACATACAATGGGGACTCTGGTGTACTCTGAAAACTTGACCTAAGGAAAATCGGCTCCAGAAGACGCCTGGTATCGGTAAAGGGGCAAAAGTCCATCTTTTGGATGCAGCTAAACGGGCACTTGCAGACGTTTTGAGAGCAAGGCTCGAAGGCAATGTCAGCAATGTTACGGTTAGGCATAAAAGCCACAGAGAAGCACTTGAGGCGCAGCCGAGAGAGCGGGGTCTTCGCCGCCGGCTCGTTGGTCTAGGGGTATGATTCTCGCTTAGGGTGCGAGAGGTCCCGGGTTCAAATCCCGGACGAGCCCTTGGGTTTTTGCGTCAACGGTGCCACGTGCTTCGTCCCCTCGCAGGGAGGGGGTACAGGGCCATCTGCTGGCAGGTGAAGGGCTATAACCGTAGCATCCCTGCCTCCTCTGGGACGGTCGCATTGAAGGAAGGCCGAGCTATCGGCTACCCTGAGGCCGCTGGGCAGCGTTTTGTAAAAGTGCCCTGCCAAGAGTTGTTTGTGATCCAGGATGCGGTGGAACTCTTGTGGGGTGAATGGCCAGAGCTGACACTTTGCCCCATTCAATTCTTTTCCTGCGCAAAGAAAAGGTTGAGCCTGATCACCATCAAAAGCCTAGCATAATGTGCCCACACCCCCAGGCCAAGCCACGAGGCCGCACGTCTACGTATAAGCGGGTGACAAATGTTGGCTTCAGGAGCTGCTGAGATTTCAGGCTGTGTTTTTTGGGGGGCAGACTGTGTGGAAAACTCTTCATTTGTGAATCTGATTTGAACCCGAAGTCTGTATTTGATGTCGGGGGGCTCAGCCGGCTCTCTTACAGGGAAACCATTGACGTGATACGGCTTACCGCACCTATGATGAAAGTAACCAGGATGTAAAAGTTCCAGCCGTGCTCCAGGTGAGGCTCGAACTCACAACCTCGGCATTGCCCAACAGATACTGCCATATAAGTACCGCGCGCTAACCGATTGCGCCACTGGAGCCCTCGACGGCGCCCCTGCCTTCAGGCGGCAGGACATTGTTTGGTGGACAGCATTGCGCCTCTTGAACTTAGTTACAAGCAGGTGGGTCCAGGCGCTGCGAGCCAGCACAGGCGCAGGCTCGTTGGTCTAGGGGTATGATTCTCGCTTTGGGTGCGAGAGGTCCCGGGTTCAAATCCCGGACGAGCCCAGGCTTTTGTAAAGGCATGGCCGCCATAAGCTCGGCATCGGCCTTCGACCTGTTGCCGAGGCAGAAGAGCACCGAAACCCAAGGGATTTCTAATGTGTCCGCAAAGGCTAGGGCAGCTTGTGGGTTTTCTTGGATTTTACCCTCCAAATGTTGTGCTAATGTTCCCAAAATGAGCTGTTTGTGATTGTCTTCTCTGACTTTAGGTTGTGCGTGTGACAGGCAGAGAGAGAGAGAGAGAGAGAGGTCTGGCACGTGGCCCCGCCCCCTTCCAAGGGGTTACATTAATACTGCAATGCTCCACCCTTGCCATTAACACAGTAAACATTGTATTTCAACGTTCAACTGACTCCTGCACTGCCATTCTTTGAGTACTCGAAGAATAAGTTGCTTTCACACATTTCCCTGATTCTACATTTTTCTGGTTTTTACATACTTCTTTCCCAGTGCCCTGCAAAACATACAATGGGGACTCTGGTGTACTCTGAAAACTTGACCTAAGGAAAATCGGCTCCAGAAGACGCCTGGTATCGGTAAAGGGGCAAAAGTCCATCTTTTGGATGCAGCTAAACGGGCACTTGCAGACGTTTTGAGAGCAAGGCTCGAAGGCAATGTCAGCAATGTTACGGTTAGGCATAAAAGCCACAGAGAAGCACTTGAGGCGCAGCCGAGAGAGCGGGGTCTTCGCCGCCGGCTCGTTGGTCTAGGGGTATGATTCTCGCTTAGGGTGCGAGAGGTCCCGGGTTCAAATCCCGGACGAGCCCTTGGGTTTTTGCGTCAACGGTGCCACGTGCTTCGTCCCCTCGCAGGGAGGGGGTACAGGGCCATCTGCTGGCAGGTGAAGGGCTATAACCGTAGCATCCCTGCCTCCTCTGGGACGGTCGCATTGAAGGAAGGCCGAGCTATCGGCTACCCTGAGGCCGCTGGGCAGCGTTTTGTAAAAGTGCCCTGCCAAGAGTTGTTTGTGATCCAGGATGCGGTGGAACTCTTGTGGGGTGAATGGCCAGAGCTGACACTTTGCCCCATTCAATTCTTTTCCTGCGCAAAGAAAAGGTTGAGCCTGATCACCATCAAAAGCCTAGCATAATGTGCCCACACCCCCAGGCCAAGCCACGAGGCCGCACGTCTACGTATAAGCGGGTGACAAATGTTGGCTTCAGGAGCTGCTGAGATTTCAGGCTGTGTTTTTTGGGGGGCAGACTGTGTGGAAAACTCTTCATTTGTGAATCTGATTTGAACCCGAAGTCTGTATTTGATGTCGGGGGGCTCAGCCGGCTCTCTTACAGGGAAACCATTGACGTGATACGGCTTACCGCACCTATGATGAAAGTAACCAGGATGTAAAAGTTCCAGCCGTGCTCCAGGTGAGGCTCGAACTCACAACCTCGGCATTGCCCAACAGATACTGCCATATAAGTACCGCGCGCTAACCGATTGCGCCACTGGAGCCCTCGACGGCGCCCCTTCCTTCAGGCGGCAGGACATTGTTCGGTGGATAGCATTGCGCCTCTTGAACTTAGTTACAAGCAGGTGGGTCCAGGCGCTGCGAGCCAGCACAGGCGCAGGCTCGTTGGTCTAGGGGTATGATTCTCGCTTTGGGTGCGAGAGGTCCCGGGTTCAAATCCCGGACGAGCCCAGGCTTTTGTAAAGGCATGGCCGCCATAAGCTCGGCATCGGCCTTCGACCTGTTGCCGAGGCAGAAGAGCACCGAAACCCAAGGGATTTCTAATGTGTCCGCAAAGGCTAGGGCAGCTTGTGGGTTTTCTTGGATTTTACCCTCCAAATGTTGTGCTAATGTTCCCAAAATGAGCTGTTTGTGATTGTCTTCTCTGACTTTAGGTTGTGCGTGTGACAGGCAGAGAGAGAGAGAGAGAGAGAGAGGTCTGGCACGTGGCCCCGCCCCCTTCCAAGGGGTTACATTAATACTGCAATGCTCCACCCTTGCCATTAACACAGTAAACATTGTATTTCAACGTTCAACTGACTCCTGCACTGCCATTCTTTGAGTACTCGAAGAATAAGTTGCTTTCACACATTTCCCTGATTCTACATTTTTCTGGTTTTTACATACTTCTTTCCCAGTGCCCTGCAAAACATACAATGGGGACTCTGGTGTACTCTGAAAACTTGACCTAAGGAAAATCGGCTCCAGAAGACGCCTGGTATCGGTAAAGGGGCAAAAGTCCATCTTTTGGATGCAGCTAAACGGGCACTTGCAGACGTTTTGAGAGCAAGGCTCGAAGGCAATGTCAGCAATGTTACGGTTAGGCATAAAAGCCACAGAGAAGCACTTGAGGCGCAGCCGAGAGAGCGGGGTCTTCGCCGCCGGCTCGTTGGTCTAGGGGTATGATTCTCGCTTAGGGTGCGAGAGGTCCCGGGTTCAAATCCCGGACGAGCCCTTGGGTTTTTGCGTCAACGGTGCCACGTGCTTCCTCCCCTCGCAGGGAGGGGGTACAGGGCCATCTGCTGGCAGGTGAAGGGCTATAACCGTAGCATCCCTGCCTCCTCTGGGACGGTCGCATTGAAGGAAGGCCGAGCTATCGGCTACCCTGAGGCCGCTGGGCAGCGTTTTGTAAAAGTGCCCTGCCAAGAGTTGTTTGTGATCCAGGATGCGGTGGAACTCTTGTGGGGTGAATGGCCAGAGCTGACACTTTGCCCCATTCAATTCTTTTCCTGCGCAAAGAAAAGGTTGAGCCTGATCACCATCAAAAGCCTAGCATAATGTGCCCACACCCCCAGGCCAAGCCACGAGGCCGCACGTCTACGTATAAGCGGGTGACAAATGTTGGCTTCAGGAGCTGCTGAGATTTCAGGCTGTGTTTTTTGGGGGGCAGACTGTGTGGAAAACTCTTCATTTGTGAATCTGATTTGAACCCGAAGTCTGTATTTGATGTCGGGGGGCTCAGCCGGCTCTCTTACAGGGAAACCATTGACGTGATACGGCTTACCGCACCTATGATGAAAGTAACCAGGATGTAAAAGTTCCAGCCGTGCTCCAGGTGAGGCTCGAACTCACAACCTCGGCATTGCCCAACAGATACTGCCATATAAGTACCGCGCGCTAACCGATTGCGCCACTGGAGCCCTCGACGGCGCCCCTTCCTTCAGGCGGCAGGACATTGTTTGGTGGACAGCATTGCGCCTCTTGAACTTAGTTACAAGCAGGTGGGTCCAGGCGCTGCGAGCCAGCACA
Organism: Xenopus laevis; assembly: GCF_017654675.1. NCBI lineage: Eukaryota > Metazoa > Chordata > Amphibia > Anura > Pipidae > Xenopus > Xenopus laevis. The sequence goes on from NC_054376.1 coordinate 122,734,326, forward strand.
GGCGCAGGCTCGTTGGTCTAGGGGTATGATTCTCGCTTTGGGTGCGAGAGGTCCCGGGTTCAAATCCCGGACGAGCCCAGGCTTTTGTAAAGGCATGGCCGCCATAAGCTCGGCATCGGCCTTCGACCTGTTGCCGAGGCAGAAGAGCACCGAAACCCAAGGGATTTCTAATGTGTCCGCAAAGGCTAGGGCAGCTTGTGGGTTTTCTTGGATTTTACCCTCCAAATGTTGTGCTAATGTTCCCAAAATGAGCTGTTTGTGATTGTCTTCTCTGACTTTAGGTTGTGCGTGTGACAGGCAGAGAGAGAGAGAGAGAGAGAGGTCTGGCACGTGGCCCCGCCCCCTTCCAAGGGGTTACATTAATACTGCAATGCTCCACCCTTGCCATTAACACAGTAAACATTGTATTTCAACGTTCAACTGACTCCTGCACTGCCATTCTTTGAGTACTCGAAGAATAAGTTGCTTTCACACATTTCCCTGATTCTACATTTTTCTGGTTTTTACATACTTCTTTCCCAGTGCCCTGCAAAACATACAATGGGGACTCTGGTGTACTCTGAAAACTTGACCTAAGGAAAATCGGCTCCAGAAGACGCCTGGTATCGGTAAAGGGGCAAAAGTCCATCTTTTGGATGCAGCTAAACGGGCACTTGCAGACGTTTTGAGAGCAAGGCTCGAAGGCAATGTCAGCAATGTTACGGTTAGGCATAAAAGCCACAGAGAAGCACTTGAGGCGCAGCCGAGAGAGCGGGGTCTTCGCCGCCGGCTCGTTGGTCTAGGGGTATGATTCTCGCTTAGGGTGCGAGAGGTCCCGGGTTCAAATCCCGGACGAGCCCTTGGGTTTTTGCGTCAACGGTGCCACGTGCTTCGTCCCCTCGCAGGGAGGGGGTACAGGGCCATCTGCTGGCAGGTGAAGGGCTATAACCGTAGCATCCCTGCCTCCTCTGGGACGGTCGCATTGAAGGAAGGCCGAGCTATCGGCTACCCTGAGGCCGCTGGGCAGCGTTTTGTAAAAGTGCCCTGCCAAGAGTTGTTTGTGATCCAGGATGCGGTGGAACTCTTGTGGGGTGAATGGCCAGAGCTGACACTTTGCCCCATTCAATTCTTTTCCTGCGCAAAGAAAAGGTTGAGCCTGATCACCATCAAAAGCCTAGCATAATGTGCCCACACCCCCAGGCCAAGCCACGAGGCCGCACGTCTACGTATAAGCGGGTGACAAATGTTGGCTTCAGGAGCTGCTGAGATTTCAGGCTGTGTTTTTTGGGGGGCAGACTGTGTGGAAAACTCTTCATTTGTGAATCTGATTTGAACCCGAAGTCTGTATTTGATGTCGGGGGGCTCAGCCGGCTCTCTTACAGGGAAACCATTGACGTGATACGGCTTACCGCACCTATGATGAAAGTAACCAGGATGTAAAAGTTCCAGCCGTGCTCCAGGTGAGGCTCGAACTCACAACCTCGGCATTGCCCAACAGATACTGCCATATAAGTACCGCGCGCTAACCGATTGCGCCACTGGAGCCCTCGACGGCGCCCCTGCCTTCAGGCGGCAGGACATTGTTTGGTGGACAGCATTGCGCCTCTTGAACTTAGTTACAAGCAGGTGGGTCCAGGCGCTGCGAGCCAGCACAGGCGCAGGCTCGTTGGTCTAGGGGTATGATTCTCGCTTTGGGTGCGAGAGGTCCCGGGTTCAAATCCCGGACGAGCCCAGGCTTTTGTAAAGGCATGGCCGCCATAAGCTCGGCATCGGCCTTCGACCTGTTGCCGAGGCAGAAGAGCACCGAAACCCAAGGGATTTCTAATGTGTCCGCAAAGGCTAGGGCAGCTTGTGGGTTTTCTTGGATTTTACCCTCCAAATGTTGTGCTAATGTTCCCAAAATGAGCTGTTTGTGATTGTCTTCTCTGACTTTAGGTTGTGCGTGTGACAGGCAGAGAGAGAGAGAGAGAGAGAGGTCTGGCACGTGGCCCCGCCCCCTTCCAAGGGGTTACATTAATACTGCAATGCTCCACCCTTGCCATTAACACAGTAAACATTGTATTTCAACGTTCAACTGACTCCTGCACTGCCATTCTTTGAGTACTCGAAGAATAAGTTGCTTTCACACATTTCCCTGATTCTACATTTTTCTGGTTTTTACATACTTCTTTCCCAGTGCCCTGCAAAACATACAATGGGGACTCTGGTGTACTCTGAAAACTTGACCTAAGGAAAATCGGCTCCAGAAGACGCCTGGTATCGGTAAAGGGGCAAAAGTCCATCTTTTGGATGCAGCTAAACGGGCACTTGCAGACGTTTTGAGAGCAAGGCTCGAAGGCAATGTCAGCAATGTTACGGTTAGGCATAAAAGCCACAGAGAAGCACTTGAGGCGCAGCCGAGAGAGCGGGGTCTTCGCCGCCGGCTCGTTGGTCTAGGGGTATGATTCTCGCTTAGGGTGCGAGAGGTCCCGGGTTCAAATCCCGGACGAGCCCTTGGGTTTTTGCGTCAACGGTGCCACGTGCTTCGTCCCCTCGCAGGGAGGGGGTACAGGGCCATCTGCTGGCAGGTGAAGGGCTATAACCGTAGCATCCCTGCCTCCTCTGGGACGGTCGCATTGAAGGAAGGCCGAGCTATCGGCTACCCTGAGGCCGCTGGGCAGCGTTTTGTAAAAGTGCCCTGCCAAGAGTTGTTTGTGATCCAGGATGCGGTGGAACTCTTGTGGGGTGAATGGCCAGAGCTGACACTTTGCCCCATTCAATTCTTTTCCTGCGCAAAGAAAAGGTTGAGCCTGATCACCATCAAAAGCCTAGCATAATGTGCCCACACCCCCAGGCCAAGCCACGAGGCCGCACGTCTACGTATAAGCGGGTGACAAATGTTGGCTTCAGGAGCTGCTGAGATTTCAGGCTGTGTTTTTTGGGGGGCAGACTGTGTGGAAAACTCTTCATTTGTGAATCTGATTTGAACCCGAAGTCTGTATTTGATGTCGGGGGGCTCAGCCGGCTCTCTTACAGGGAAACCATTGACGTGATACGGCTTACCGCACCTATGATGAAAGTAACCAGGATGTAAAAGTTCCAGCCGTGCTCCAGGTGAGGCTCGAACTCACAACCTCGGCATTGCCCAACAGATACTGCCATATAAGTACCGCGCGCTAACCGATTGCGCCACTGGAGCCCTCGACGGCGCCCCTTCCTTCAGGCGGCAGGACATTGTTCGGTGGATAGCATTGCGCCTCTTGAACTTAGTTACAAGCAGGTGGGTCCAGGCGCTGCGAGCCAGCACAGGCGCAGGCTCGTTGGTCTAGGGGTATGATTCTCGCTTTGGGTGCGAGAGGTCCCGGGTTCAAATCCCGGACGAGCCCAGGCTTTTGTAAAGGCATGGCCGCCATAAGCTCGGCATCGGCCTTCGACCTGTTGCCGAGGCAGAAGAGCACCGAAACCCAAGGGATTTCTAATGTGTCCGCAAAGGCTAGGGCAGCTTGTGGGTTTTCTTGGATTTTACCCTCCAAATGTTGTGCTAATGTTCCCAAAATGAGCTGTTTGTGATTGTCTTCTCTGACTTTAGGTTGTGCGTGTGACAGGCAGAGAGAGAGAGAGAGAGAGAGGTCTGGCACGTGGCCCCGCCCCCTTCCAAGGGGTTACATTAATACTGCAATGCTCCACCCTTGCCATTAACACAGTAAACATTGTATTTCAACGTTCAACTGACTCCTGCACTGCCATTCTTTGAGTACTCGAAGAATAAGTTGCTTTCACACATTTCCCTGATTCTACATTTTTCTGGTTTTTACATACTTCTTTCCCAGTGCCCTGCAAAACATACAATGGGGACTCTGGTGTACTCTGAAAACTTGACCTAAGGAAAATCGGCTCCAGAAGACGCCTGGTATCGGTAAAGGGGCAAAAGTCCATCTTTTGGATGCAGCTAAACGGGCACTTGCAGACGTTTTGAGAGCAAGGCTCGAAGGCAATGTCAGCAATGTTACGGTTAGGCATAAAAGCCACAGAGAAGCACTTGAGGCGCAGCCGAGAGAGCGGGGTCTTCGCCGCCGGCTCGTTGGTCTAGGGGTATGATTCTCGCTTAGGGTGCGAGAGGTCCCGGGTTCAAATCCCGGACGAGCCCTTGGGTTTTTGCGTCAACGGTGCCACGTGCTTCCTCCCCTCGCAGGGAGGGGGTACAGGGCCATCTGCTGGCAGGTGAAGGGCTATAACCGTAGCATCCCTGCCTCCTCTGGGACGGTCGCATTGAAGGAAGGCCGAGCTATCGGCTACCCTGAGGCCGCTGGGCAGCGTTTTGTAAAAGTGCCCTGCCAAGAGTTGTTTGTGATCCAGGATGCGGTGGAACTCTTGTGGGGTGAATGGCCAGAGCTGACACTTTGCCCCATTCAATTCTTTTCCTGCGCAAAGAAAAGGTTGAGCCTGATCACCATCAAAAGCCTAGCATAATGTGCCCACACCCCCAGGCCAAGCCACGAGGCCGCACGTCTACGTATAAGCGGGTGACAAATGTTGGCTTCAGGAGCTGCTGAGATTTCAGGCTGTGTTTTTTGGGGGGCAGACTGTGTGGAAAACTCTTCATTTGTGAATCTGATTTGAACCGGAAGTCTGTATTTGATGTCGGGGGGCTCAGCCGGCTCTCTTACAGGGAAACCATTGACGTGATACGGCTTACCGCACCTATGATGAAAGTAACCAGGATGTAAAAGTTCCAGCCGTGCTCCAGGTGAGGCTCGAACTCACAACCTCGGCATTGCCCAACAGATACTGCCATATAAGTACCGCGCGCTAACCGATTGCGCCACTGGAGCCCTCGACGGCGACCCTGCCTTCAGGCGGCAGGACATTGTTTGGTGGACAGCATTGCGCCTCTTGAACTTAGTTACAAGCAGGTGGGTCCAGGCGCTGCGAGCCAGCACAGGTGCAGGCTTGTTGGTCTAGGGGTATGATTCTCGCTTTGGGTGCGAGAGGTCCCTGGTTCAAATCCTGGACAAGCACAGGCTTTTGTAAAGGCATGGCCGCCATAAGCTCGGCATCGGCATTCGACCTGTTGCTGAGGCAGAAGAGCACCGAAACCCAAGGGATTTCTAATGTGTCCGCAAAGGCTAGGGCAGCTTGTGGGTTTTCTTGGATTTTACCCTCCAAATGTTGTGCTAATGTTCCCAAAATGGGCTGTTTGTGATTGTCTTCTCTGACTTTAGGTTGTGCGTGTGACAGGCAGAGAGAGAACCAAGGGGTTACATTAATACTGCAATGCTCCACCCTTGCCATTAACACAGTAAACATTGTATTTCAACGTTCAACTGACTCCTGCACTGCCATTCTTTGAGTACTCGAAGAATAAGTTGCTTTCACACATTTCCCTGATTCTACATTTTTCTGGTTTTTACATACTTCTTTCCCAGTGCCCTGCAAAACATACAATGGGGACTCTGGTGTACTCTGAAAACTTGACCTAAGGAAAATCGGCTCCAGAAGACGCCTGGTATCAGTAAATGGGCAAAAGTCCATCTTTTGGATGCAGCTAAACGGGCACTTGCAGACGTTTTGAGAGCAATGCTCGAAGGCAATGTCAGCAATGTTACGGTTAGGCATAAAAGCCACAGAGAGACTTCCGGTTATGGCGCCTGAGAGAGCGGGAGGGCAGGAGTGAAGCTCCGCGCATTTCCACTTACAACAGCTATTTAAATTCGGCAAGATACTTCATTTACTTACCTTTAAGATCCTCTGAGTTCCGGTTGCGGCTGGGGAGAGCAGAGGAGAGTTTTGACTCGATGCTGGCGCGTGCCCATGGCCTTGGCTCTGAAACGGAGACTTGTTAACCTGTGAACCGGAAAGGAAAGAGAATTATTTCGAGGATTTCAGTAACTATATCTTATATATTAATGATTTAAATAGTTCCTGGCAAAACTAAAAGATTTGGGAGTCATATACTTTTGAGACAAAATGGCTGACAGAAGTATCACCTTATGATAACTCCTTTTACCAAGCCTAACAGTTTTCAAAATACAGAAAACCAAACTGAGGGAAAGGGAAATATTTATTGAGGAAAAAGTCAGTGACTAAGTTTTTGTAAAGGAGCAGTAATAACCCCAAGTATAACAAAAGTTATTACTGTGTGACGCATTTGTTTATGAAGCAAGATGGCCGACAAGGGGTTCTTTCTTTACCTCAGGATGCACCCTTATATTATGCCTTAATGCTTCTACACAAAAAGTATTGAGCTGGAGGAAAGTTAACCGGTGTGAAGGGAAAGACAAAGTGAGTCTCATTGTTTTTACTAAGGAGATGATAAGATCTTCAGTCATATCTAACTTTGACTAATGAGAGACGCATCTGTGTGAGGAAAAAAGGTGGTTAAACTATAGCCTCATGTTACACTCTCTTCACAAATAGTAATATTTGTGCATAAAGACTCCTGTATTGCAAATAAACAGAAGCTGAGGTAAAAACAAGTGAATTATCTGAACCTATTTACTGCATCTTCATTCCAGACTGCAAAGAGTATTGCAAACTGTGAAGAAAATATATATTTGGGACATTTTATTCCACCCCAAGTCTGAAACACACACCAGTCTACATTCAAGTAGATTAAGTGTTTTCTTGAGATACTGCTTGCAACTATAGTGGATTTCGATATATATATATTACATATATATATATATATTTTTTTTTTTTTTTTTTTTTGACGAAAATCTACTGCTGAAATATGGATACTTCTCCTGCCCCCTCAGTTTTCTCTACTAAAAGCAATGGGAAAACCTATGAAAGAAGTAAATTGAAGAATTCCAAAAATTCTGAAAATGACAATGGCTCTATTAAAAGCTCACAACAAAAATCTACTGAAAATTCTCTTCTAGCAGCCGAAGTTGCAAAACTACTTAACCCAACGATTGAAAAGGCTATTCAATCAGCTATTGAAAAAGCACTTGAACTTCTACAAGGCACTATTAAAAGTTTGTCTGAAAACCTTACCTCACAGAATCGCCAGATGCAGGAATTACAATCTCTGGTTTCTGATATTCAAGATGACACAATTTTCACTTCTACGAGATTGGATGATCTGGAAAAGAAGACAAAGGATATGCAATCTAAAATTGATGATCTCGAAAATAGGACAAGAAGAAATAACTTAAGATTTATAGGAATTCCGGAATCTTATAAGATGAGTCACATTATCACTATGATTACTTCAACGATTCCTAAAAAACTAGGGATTTCGCAAGACTTGACAAACATTAAGCTGGAAAGAGTCCATCGCATTGGACCTTTGAGAGAACAAGCTCCCCTCAAACCAAGAGCAGTTATTGCTAAGTTCTTAGACTATTCTGAAAAAGCTCTATTTCTTCAAGCCTATAAGAAAAACCATACATTGGATATTGATGGCTTCCGAATCCTCATATTCCAAGACTATTCAATTTTGCTCTCTCAAAAAAGGAAGGAGTTCACTACAATTTGCCAATCTTTATTTAAGATGAACATTAAATTTGCACTCACGTACCCAGCTAAATTGAAGATTTTTCTGGCAACTGAAACCCACATTTTTGAAAACCCAAAAGATGCTTCAAACTTCATATTCCGGCTTGAGAAACAATCCTCATCCTCTATAAAGGATCACCCTAAAGATGCAAGATTTGGTTTTCCTGCTTCGGCTAAGGAAAGGAGGCAAGAAACAAAAGTTTTTTCTCGTCCCACACAGAAGATTCAAGATAAGAATACAACAGCAAATCCAAGATCTAGATCCAGATCCCCTATTACACAGGAACAATCTAATTTGGATAATATGATGACCTAATTTAACCTGATATTTCAATTAAAATTAAAATTTGAAGGTTTTTAGTTTGTAAGTGGTAGATGATGTGGAATTTTCCCTGCCACTTATCTTTGTAAGAGAGTTTAAGCTTTCTCTCTCTTTAGGAAAAAAGTGAAGTCACTGAACCTAATGTTTATTCTTCTGGTGCTTTGTTTTTTTTTCTTTTTTGGTTGGTTGAGATTTTTTGATACCAAAGCACTAAAGTTAAGAAGCTTTTGGTTTTTTTGGGTTGATATACTTAAAGATGTTCATTTCATCAATAGATGGTTTACATCCCTGATGTCTTTTTATGTATTTTATTGGAGTTTTGTCCAATTTTTTTTTATGATGATTCTATTTTATTTTTTCATTCACTTAAGTGACCTGGCTTACATTACATTCTCCTCTTATTTTACTAGACCTGGTATTTTTAGAAACTTTTGGTATTCTTGTAACAATGTTTTATATCTCATGATAGGTTTTAATGCTTAATATTGTTACTTGGAACGTGAATGGGCTTAATTCATTTATAAAGAGAAAAAGAGTGTTAGCTGAGTTAAAAAAATTGAAATCAGAAGTAGTTATGCTACAGGAAACTCATCTTTCTGACGTAGAATCTGAAAAATTAAAAAAGGGATGGGTTGGAAATGTAGTCTATTCCCCTGCAGTGAAAAAAAAAGGAGGAGTAGCGATCTTATTTCATAAGTCTTTAAATATCCAATTATTGAACTCAGAAAGAGACAATGATGGAAGATTCGTGATAGCTGAGGTGCTTTTACAAAATAAGGTTTGGTTCATGAGTTCCTTATATGCTCCTAATTCAGGTAAAGAACAGTTCTACTCTCAGATAATCCAGAAGATAGGATTTTATCCACAAAATAAATTTGTTATTGGCGGAGATTTTAATGAATCTTATTTATGGCCTTTAGATAAAAGTGGCCCAGTCCAAAAACAGTCTATTAAAAAATCAAAATTGTTATCGAATTTTGAAAGTCAAACTAAGATGGTGGACCTTTGGAGAATGTTGAATCCGACAGATAGAGATTTTACCTTCTTCTCTCATCCTCATGGAATAGGAACTCGTATTGATTTCTTATTTTCATCAATCGATGTACTTAATAAAACTAGATCAGCAAATATTGGTAGTATCAACTTATCAGATCACGCCCCGGTCTTAATTGAGGTAGATCTAGGTCCTTCACCAAAATCTTACATTCCTTGGTCTTACCCAATTTTCCTCAAAGATAAGCCGGAATTTAATAAAAAGCTGAGAGAGAGATGGAAATTGTTTCTTAAAGAAAATATGTCAACTCAGGAGGATGAACCCAACTTGCCATTGTTATGGGATGCGTGGAAAGCGGTAATCCGTGGGGAAATTACTTCATATAGAATACATTATATGAGAAAAATTAATAAAGAATTTATTTTGCATTCTAAAGCTCAAAAAAAGGCATATTTGAATTTCGTTATGCATCCTACTAAACAACACAGTGAAAAATATAAAGAAGCATTAGATAAACTTAAACATTGGGTTAATTTGAGGGACCAATCTTCTTTCGCCTACTGTAAAGCTGGGTTTGGTAATTTACATAATAAATCAAATAGATTTCTCGCCAATATGTTTAAACATAGTAAATGGTCTCATAAACCAATGATGATTAGAAATCATTTGGGTAAGATGACTAACCTCCCAAAAGACATAGTAAATATCTTTAAATGTTATTTCGAATCTATTTATTCTCCTTCACAGCTGGATGAAACTGAAAGTCTGAATTTTCTTTCGAAGGTTAATTTCCCAAAACTATCTGAAGAGCAACTAGAGGTGCTTAATCAACCAATTAATATTCAGGAAGTATTGTCTACCATAAATTCTTTAAAGGATTTCAAAGCTGGTGGGCCGGATGGATTAATTTCTCCTTTTTATAAAACACTAAAATTGGAACTAGCCCCTTTTTTGACCAATCTATATAATGAAATTTATTGTCATGGGAAAGTCTTAAATTCTAGTATGGTTTCTCATATCAAATTAATTCCAAAGGAAGGCAAAGATCTTTCTCAACCGGCTTCCTTTAGACCAATTTCTTTAATAAATCTCGACATTAAAATTTTAACAAAAATAATAGCTGATAGGCTTTCTTTATTGCTTCCTAGTATTATCTCTCCTCAGCAAAATGGTTTTGTAAAAAATAGAACAGGGGTTAAGAATATACGTACTTTAATAAATATTATTTACAAAGCCAAGAAGGCTATGATTCCATGTTCAATATTGAGCTTAGATGCTGAGAAAGCCTTTGACAATGTCTCTTGGAAATATCTCTCAGAATGCTGTGACAGATTTGGTCTTAAAGGTCAGTTTATGTTATTACTTAGCTCTATTTATTCTAATCCCAAAGCAAGAATCGCAGCAGTTGGGGAATTATCAGAGACTTTTGATCTCTTCAGAGGAACTCGTCAAGGGTGTCCTTTGTCCCCACTTTTGTTTAATATCTCTATGGAGCCTTTAATTAGATTTCTGGACTCTTCAAATATATTCCAAGGTCTGATGATCGATGGTAAACATTACAAATCATTAGCATATGCTGATGACCTTCTCTTGATTGTTAGTAATCCAACGTTATCACTTAAAAATATTTTTAATTTTTTTGACTATTATAAGACTTTTTCAGGATATTTCATTAATTCCAGTAAAACAGATATTCTGAACATTTGTTCTAACATTCCGAGGCAATTGCTAGCTGATCTTCAAATTAAATCTCCTTCTGGTAAAATGAAATACTTGGGAATTTTGATCCCTTCTGATCTCTCTAAATTATACCCTTTAAATTTTTCTCCATTAAGTCACATAATGCAAACCCATTGCAAAAAATGGATGGATAGTCCATTGAACCTAATGGGAAGGATAGCATTATTCAAAATGCTAATTTTTCCAAAAATTGCGTTTCCTATTCTGAACCTTCCGCTATTGCTAAAACATCTTGATGTGCAGAAGTTAGACCGAATACTCAGAAATTTTATTTGGCATAACAAAAAACCTAAAATTTCTTTATCTAAACTTAGAAAACCTAAAGGTTTAGGAGGACTTAATGTCCCAGATTTCAGAAAGTTTAATATTGCTGCTAATACTAGATATATCGTGGAATGGCTGTCGGGTACTGAGAAATTTACTAATCTGAATCTGGAATTATTTTTGGACTCAAAAGAACATATTATATCTTCTTTACATAAAAACTGGTCTGAGCAACATATAGATATTAAGAGAAATCCAATTTTTAGGGATACAACCAGTACTTGGAAAATTCTATGTAAACAGAATAATCTAAACTTCAATGTCTCACCTTTTTTATCTCCTTTCTTTCTGAAGGGGTTTCCCATAAAGCAAAGAATTCAATTTTCTTACAAATGGAGAAAATTCGGTATTTCTCAAATTACTCACATTTTAGATCCAATTTTGGGAGACCCACTCCCTTGGAAAATGTTTAAGGAAAAGTATAGTCTTTCTGAGAAGGAAAGGCTCAGCTATTTGCAGATTAGACAAGGCTTTCAATTAATCGATAATAGAACAAAAACACAATTAAGTCATCATCAGTTTTATAAAGATTTATTACAGTTGGTTGATGATATTAAACTAAATAATATTTCATGGATCTCATTACATCTTTTAAAGTCAGTCTCCAAGGATTTAGATCCACTAGAGAATTCGAGCAAAAAATGGTCTTCATTTTTGGGAACTGATGTTTCTTCCAGGGAACTTCTGCATTCTTTCCAAAATTTTAGAAAGAATATATGTTCTGAGTCCTGGAGAGACCAACATTTCCAGCTCATTCATTTAGGTTATGGCTTATTGTTCCAAAACTGTGATAGCTCTCAGAAGATTTCTTTTTGTCCAAAATGTACAGAGAAGAATGTTGACTTCTTTCATTATATCTGGGATTGTCCGATTATTAGAAACCTATGGGAAAAAATAAAAGGTTTTATTAAAAAATTGACTAATTTAGATGTCTCTTTAAATCCTCAATATGCTCTAGTAGATGTAAAGGACTTTTTTCAGGTATCTTGCAATGGCTCTTCTATTAATGTCACAGATGAAATATTATCTTTTTGTTGGTTAGTTATGGCAGCTACTCGGAAATCTATATTCTTGTACTGGATAAAAGAGAACCCCCCTTCTTTGAAGGACGTGCTGTCTTATCTATTTAACTTATGTATTCAAGAGGTAATTAGATTTAGAATGGATGATCTTCTCCAGAGAAATAGAATAAGGAATAGATGGTCTCTTTATATCTCATCTTTAGAGGCTGATAAGAGGTCATTTATCCTTGGTCTTATGGGACAAGATCTATGCTAATAAAATGCTAAAAGAGATATTTAATGCCTTCATTCACAAAAATGGTTCTTCATATATTTTTTGGCATTGTCAGACTTTAATTGGTAGGAGAGAATACCAGGTCTATTTTTCTAAATTATCTAAATTAATTTTATTTTACTTTATTATTATTATTCTGATATTTCATTATTTTATGTTATTTGTATTTCCCCTTTTCCTTTGTTTGTTTATTTATTTTGTTGTCTTTCATGTCAAATGTTTACTGTAATGCTCATGAATACTTCTTTTGCTCCTTATTGAAACACTGTATGTTTATCATATTGTCATATACTTGTATTTTATTGAAAATCTCAATAAAAAGAATTCCAAAAGAAAAAAGAAAAGCCACAGAGAAGCACTTGAGGCGCAGCCGAGAGAGCAGTGTCTTCGCCGCCGGCTCGTTGGTCTAGGGGTATGATTCTTGCTTAGGGTGCGAGAGGTCCCGGGTTCAAATCCCGGACGAGCCCTTGGGTTTTTGCATCAACGGTGCCACGTGCTTCCTCCCCTCGCAGGGAGGGGGTACAGGGCCATCTGCTGGCAGGTGAAGGGCTATAACCGTAGCATCCCTGCCTCCTCTGGGACGGTCGCATTGAAGGAAGGCCGAGCTATCGGCTACCCTGAGGCCGCTGGGCAGCGTTTTATAAAAGTGCCCTGCCAAGAGTTGTTTGTGATCCAGGATGCGGTGGAACTCTTGTGGGGTGAATGGCCAGAGCTGACACTTTGCCCCATTCAATTCTTTTCCTGCGCAAAGAAAAGGTTGAGCCTGATCACCATCAAAAGCCTAGCATAATGTGCCCACACCCCCAGGCCAAGCCACGAGGCCGCACGTCTACGTATACGGGTGACAAATGTTGGCTTCAGGAGCTGCTGAGATTTCAGGCTGTGTTTTTTGGGGGGCAGACTGTGTGGAAAACTCTTCACTTGTGAATCTGATTTGAACCGGAAGTCTGTATTTGATGTCGGGGGGCTCAGCCGGCTCTCTTACAGGGAAACCATTGACGTGATACGGCTTACCGCACCTATGATGAAAGTAACCAGGATGTAAAAGTTCCAGCCGTGCTCCAGGTGAGGCTCGAACTCACAACCTCGGCATTGCCCAACAGATACTGCCATATAAGTACCGCGCACTAACCGATTGCGCCACTGGAGCCCTCGCCGGCGCCCCTGCCTTCAGGCGGCAGGACATTGTTTGGTGGACAGCATTGCGCCTCTTGAACTTAGTTACAAGCAGGTGGGTCCAGGCGCTGCGAGCCAGCACAGGCGCAGGCTCGTTGGTCTAGGGGTATGATTCTCGCTTTGGGTGCGAGAGGTCCCGGGTTCAAATCCCGGACGAGCCCAGGCTTTTGTAAAGACATGGCCGCCATAAGCTCGGCATCGGCATTCGACCTGTTGCCGAGGCAGAAGAGCACCGAAACCCAAGGGATTTCTAATGTGTCCGCAAAGGCTAGGGCAGCTTGTGGGTTTTCTTGGATTTTACCCTCCAAATGTTGTGCTAATGTTCCCAAAATGGGCTGTTTGTGATTGTCTTCTCTGACTTTAGGTTGTGCGTGTGACAGGCAGAGAGAGAGAGGTCTGGCACGTGGCCCCGGCCCCTTCCAAGGGGTTACATTAATACTGCAATGCTCCACCCTTGCCATTAACACAGTAAACATTGTATTTCAACATTCAACTGACTCCTGCACTGCCATTCTTTGAGTACTCGAAGAATAAGTTACTTTCACACATTTCCCTGATTCTACATTTTTCTGGTTTTTACATACTTCTTTCCCAGTGCCCTGCAAAACATACAATGGGGACTCTGGTGTACTCTGAAAACTTGACCTAAGGAAAATCGGCTCCAGAAGACGCCTGGTATCGGTAAAGGGGCAAAAGTCCATCTTTTGGATGCAGCTAAACGGGCACTTACAGACGTTTTGAGAGCAAGGCTCGAAGGCAATGTCAGCAATGTTACGGTTAGGCATAAAAGCCACAGAGAAGCACTTGAGGCGCAGCCGAGAGAGCGGCGTCTTCGCCGCCGGCTCGTTGGTCTAGGGGTATGATTCTCGCTTAGGGTGCGAGAGGTCCCGGGTTCAAATCCCGGACGAGCCCTTGGGTTTTTGCGTCAACGGTGCCACGTGCTTCGTCCCCTCGCAGGGAGGGGGTACAGGGCCATCTGCTGGCAGGTGAAGGGCTATAACCGTAGCATCCCTGCCTCCTCTGGGACGGTCGCATTGAAGGAAGGCCGAGCTATCGGCTACCCTGAGGCCGCTGGGCAGCGTTTTGTAAAAGTGCCCTGCCAAGAGTTGTTTGTGATCCAGGATGCGGTGGAACTCTTGTGGGGTGAATGGCCAGAGCTGACACTTTGCCCCATTCAATTCTTTTCCTGCGCAAAGAAAAGGTTGAGCCTGATCACCATCAAAAGCCTAGCATAATGTGCCCACACCCCCAGGCCAAGCCACGAGGCCGCACGTCTACGTATAAGCGGGTGACAAATGTTGGCTTCAGGAGCTGCTGAGATTTCAGGCTGTGTTTTTTGGGGGGCAGACTGTGTGGAAAACTCTTCATTTGTGAATCTGATTTGAACCGGAAGTCTGTATTTGATGTCGGGGGGCTCAGCCGGCTCTCTTACAGGGAAACCATTGACGTGATACGGCTTACCGCACCTATGATGAAAGTAACCAGGATGTAAAAGTTCCAGCCGTGCTCCAGGTGAGGCTCGAACTCACAACCTCGGCATTGCCCAACAGATACTGCCATATAAGTACCGCGCGGTAACCGATTGCGCCACTGGAGCCCTCGACGGCGACCCTGCCTTCAGGCGGCAGGACATTGTTTGGTGGACAGCATTGCGCCTCTTGAACTTAGTTACAAGCAGGTGGGTCCAGGCGCTGCAATCCAGCTCAGGTGCAGGCTTGTTGGTCTAGGGGTATGATTCTCGCTTTGGGTGCGAGAGGTCCCTGGTTCAAATCCCGGACGAGCCCAGGCTTTTGTAAAGGCATGGCCGCCATAAGCTCGGCATTGGCATTCGACCTGTTGCTGAGGCAGAAGAGCACCGAAACCCAAGGGATTTCTAATGTGTCCGCAAAGGCTAGGGCAGCTTGTGGGTTTTCTTGGATTTTACCCTCCAAATGTTGTGCTAATGTTCCCAAAATGGGCTGTTTGTGATTGTCTTCTCTGACTTTAGGTTGTGCGTGTGACAGGCAGAGAGAGAACCAAGGGGTTACATTAATACTGCAATGCTCCACCCTTGCCATTAACACAGTAAACATTGTATTTCAACGTTCAACTGACTCCTGCACTGCCATTCTTTGAGTACTCGAAGAATAAGTTGCTTTCACACATTTCCCTGATTCTACATTTTTCTGGTTTTTACATACTTCTTTCCCAGTGCCCTGCAAAACATACAATGGGGACTCTGGTGTACTCTGAAAACTTGACCTAAGGAAAATCGGCTCCAGAAGACGCCTGGTATCGGTAAAGGGGCAAAAGTCCATCTTTTGGATGCAGCTAAACGGGCACTTGCAGACGTTTTGAGAGCAATGCTCGAAGGCAATGTCAGCAATGTTACGGTTAGGCATAAAAGCCACAGAGAAGCACTTGAGGCGCAGCCGAGAGAGCGGTGTCTTCGCCGCCGGCTCGTTGGTCTAGGGGTATGATTCTCGCTTAGGGTGCGAGAGGTCCCGGGTTCAAATCCCGGACGAGCCCTTGGGTTTTTGCATCAACGGTGCCACGTGCTTCCTCCCCTCGCAGGGAGGGGGTACAGGGCCATCTGCTGGCAGGTGAAGGGCTATAACCGTAGCATCCCTGCCTCCTCTGGGACGGTCGCATTGAAGGAAGGCCGAGCTATCGGCTACCCTGAGGCCGCTGGGCAGCGTTTTGTAAAAGTGCCCTGCCAAGAGTTGTTTGTGATCCAGGATGCGGTGGAACTCTTGTGGGGTGAATGGCCAGAGCTGACACTTTGCCCCATTCAATTCTTTTCCTGCGCAAAGAAAAGGTTGAGCCTGATCACCATCAAAAGCCTAGCATAATGTGCCCACACCCCCAGGCCAAGCCACGAGGCCGCACGTCTACGTATAAGCGGGTGACAAATGTTGGCTTCAGGAGCTGCTGAGATTTCAGGCTGTGTTTTTTGGGGGGCAGACTGTGTGGAAAACTCTTCATTTGTGAATCTGATTTGAACCGGAAGTCTGTATTCGATGTCGGGGGGCTCAGCCGGCTCTCTTACAGGGAAACCATTGACGTGATACGGCTTACCGCACCTATGATGAAAGTAACCAGGATGTAAAAGTTCCAGCCGTGCTCCAGGTGAGGCTCGAACTCACAACCTCGGCATTGCCCAACAGATACTGCCATATAAGTACCGCGCGCTAACCGATTGCGCCACTGGAGCCCTCGACGGCACCCCTGCCTTCAGGCGGCAGGACATTGTTTGGTGGACAGCATTGCACCTCTTGAACTTAGTTACAAGCAGGTGGGTCCAGGCGCTGCGAGCCAGCACAGGCGCAGGCTCGTTGCTCTAGGGGTATGATTCTCGCTTTGGGTGCGAGCGGTCACGGGTTCAAATCCCGGACGAGCCCAGGCTTTTGTAAAGGCATGGCCGCCATAAGCTCGGCATCGGCCTTCGACCTGTTGCCGAGGCAGAAGAGCGACGAAACCCAAGGGATTTCTAATGTGTCCGCAAAGGCTAGGGCAGCTTGTGGGTTTTCTTGGATTTTACCCTCCAAATGTTGTGCTAATGTTCCCAAAATGGGCTGTTTGTGATTGTCTTCTCTGACTTTAGGTTGTGCGTGTGACAGGCAGAGAGAGAGAGAGAGAGAGAGGTCTGGCACGTGGCCCCGCCCCCTTCCAAGGGGTTACATTAATACTGCAATGCTCCACCCTTGCCATTAACACAGTAAACATTGTATTTCAACGTTCAACTGACTCCTGCACTGCCATTCTTTGAGTACTCGAAGAATAAGTTGCTTTCACACATTTCCCTGATTCTACATTTTTCTGGTTTTTACATACTTCTTTCCCAGTGCCCTGCAAAACATACAATGGGGACTCTGGTGTACTCTGAAAACTTGACCTAAGGAAAATCGGCTCCAGAAGACGCCTGGTATCGGTAAAGGGGCAAAAGTCCATCTTTTGGATGCAGCTAAACGGGCACTTGCACTCCAGGTGAGGCTCGAACTCACAACCTCGGCATTGCCCAACAGATACTGCCATATAAGTACCGCGCGCTAACCGATTGCACCACTGGAGCCCTCGACGGCGCCTCTGCCTTCAGGCGGCAGGACATTGTTTGGTGGACAGCATTGCGCCTCTTGAACTTAGTTACAAGCAGGTGGGTCCAGGCGCTGCGAGTCAGCACAGGTGCTGCGAGTCAGCACAGGTGCAGGCTCGTTGGTCTAGGGGTATGATTCTCGCTTTGGGTGCGAGAGGTCCCGGGTTCAAATCCCGGACGAGCTCAGGCTTTTGTAAAGGCATGGCCGCCATAAGCTCGGCATCGGCCTTCGACCTGTTGCCGAGGCAGAAGAGCACCGAAACCCAAGGGATTTCTAATGTGTTCGCAAAGGCTAGGGCAGCTTGTGGGTTTTCTTGGATTTTACCCTCCAAATGTTGTGCTAATGTTCCCAAAATGGGCTGTTTGTGATTGTCTTCTCTGACTTTAGGTTGTGCGTGTGACAGGCAGAGAGAGAGAGAGAGGTCTGGCACGTGCCCCCGCCCCCTTCCAAGGGTGCCACGTGCTTCGTCCCCTCGCAGGGAGGGGGTACAGGGCCATCTGCTGGCAGGTGAAAGGCTATAACCGTAGCATCCCTGCCTCCTCTGGGACGGTCGCATTGAAGGAAGGCCGAGCTATCGGCTACCCTGAGGCCGCTGGGCAGCGTTTTGTAAAAGTGCCCTGCCAAGAGTTGTTTGTGATCCAGGATGCGGTGGAACTCTTGTGGGGTGAATGGCCAGAGCTGACACTTTGCCCCATTCAATTCTTTTCCTGCGCAAAGAAAAGGTTGAGCCTGACCACCATCAAAAGCCTAGCATAATGTGCCCACACCCCCAGGCCAAGCCACGAGGCCGCACGTCTACGTATAAGCGGGTGACAAATGTTGGCTTCAGGAGCTGCTGAGATTTCAGGCTGTGTTTTTTGGGGGGCAGACTGTGTGGAAAACTCTTCATTTGTGAATCTGATTTGAACCGGAAGTCTGTATTTGATGTCGGGGGGCTCAGCCGGCTCTCTTACAGGGAAACCATTGACGTGATACGGCTTACCGCACCTATGATGAAAGTAACCAGGATGTAAAAGTTCCAGCCGTGCTCCAGGTGAGGCTCTAACCCACAACCTCGGCATTGCCCAACAGATACTGCCATATAAGTACCGCGCGCTAACCGATTGCGCCACTGGAGCCCTCTATGGCGACCCTGCCTTCAGGCGGCAGGACATTGTTTGGTGGACAGCATTGCGCCTCTTGAACTTAGTTACAAGCAGGTGGGTCCAGGCGCTGCGAGTCAGCACAGGTGCAGGCTCGTTGGTCTAGGGGAATGATTCTCGCTTTGGGTGCGAGAGGTCCCGGGTTCACATCCCGGACGAGCTCAGGCTTTTGTAAAGGCATGGCCGCCATAAGCTCGGCATCGGCCTTCGACCTGTTGCCGAGGCAGAAGAGCACCGAAACCCAAGGGATTTCTAATGTGTTCGCAAAGGCTAGGGCAGCTTGTGGGTTTTCTTGGATTTTACCCTCCAAATGTTGTGCTAATGTTCCCAAAATGGGCTGTTTGTGATTGTCTTCTCTGACTTTAGGTTGTGCGTGTGACAGGCAGAGAGAGAGAGAGAGGTCTGGCACGTTGCCCCGCCCCCTTCCAAGGGTGCCACGTGCTTCCTCCCCTCGCAGGGAGGGGGTACAGGGCCATCTGCTGGCAGGTGAAGGGCTATAACCGTAGCATCCCTGCCTCCTCTGGGACGGTCGCATTGAAGGAAGGCCGAGCTATCGGCTACCCTGAGGCCGCTGGGCAGCGTTTTGTAAAAGTGCCCTGCCAAGAGTTGTTTGTGATCCAGGATGCGGTGGAACTCTTGTGGGGTGAATGGCCAGAGCTGACACTTTGCCCCATTCAATTCTTTTCCTGCGCAAAGAAAAGGTTGAGCCTGATCACCATCAAAAGCCTAGCATAATGTGCCCACACCCCCAGGCCAAGCCACGAGGCCGCACGTCTACGTATAAGCGGGTGACAAATGTTGGCTTCAAGAGCTGCTGAGATTTCAGGCTGTGTTTTTTGGGGGGCAGACTGTGTGGAAAACTCTTCATTTGTGAATCTGATTTGAACCGGAAGTCTGTATTTGATGTCGGGGGGCTCAGCCGGCTCTCTTACAGGGAAACCATTGACGTGATACGGCTTACCGCACCTATGATGAAAGTATCAAGGATGTAAAAGTTCCAGCCGTGCTCCAGGTGAGGCTCGAACTCACAACCTCGGCATTGCCCAACAGATACTGCCATATAAGTACCGCGCGCTAACCAATTGCGCCACTGGATCCCTCGACGGTGTTCCTGCCTTCAGGCGGAAGGACATTGTTTGGTGGACAGCATTGCGCCTCTTGAACTTAGTTACAAGCAGGTGGGTCCAGGCGCTGCGAGCCAGCACAGGCGCAGGCTCGTTGGTCTAGGGGTATGATTCTCGCTTTGGGTGCGAGAGGTCCCGGGTATTTCAACGTTCAACTGACTCCTGCACTGCCATTCTTTGAGTTCTCGAAGAATAAGTTGCTTTCACACATTTCCCTGATTCTACATTTTTCTGGTTTTTACATACTTCTTTCCCAGTGCCCTGCAAAACATACAATGGGGACTCTGGTGTAATCTGAAAACTTGACCTAAGGAAAATCGGCTCCAGAAGACGCCTGGTATCGGTAAAGGGGCAAAAGTCCATCTTTTGGATGCAGCTAAACGGGCACTTGCAGACGTTTTGAGAGCAAGGCTCGAAGGCAATGTCAGCAATGTTACGGTTAGGCATAAAAGCCACAGAGAAGCACTTGAGGCGCAGCCGAGAGAGCTGGATCTTCGCCGCCGGCTCGTTGGTCTAGGGGTATGATTCTCGCGTAGGTTGCGAGAGGTCCCGGGTTCAAATCCCGGACGAGCCCTTGGGTTTTTGCGTCAAGGGTGCCACGTGCTTCCTCCCCTCGCAGGGAGGGGGTACAGGGCCATCTGCTGGCAGGTGAAGGGCTATAACCGTAGCATCCCTGCCGCCTCTGGGACGGTCGCATTGAAGGAAGGCCGAGCTATCGGCTACCCTGAGGCCACTGGGCAGCGTTTTGTAAAATTGCCCTGCCAATAGTTGTTTGTGATCCAGGATGCGGTGGAACTCTTGTGGGGTGAATTCAATTCTTTTCCTGCGCAAAGAAAAGGTTGAGCCTGATCACCATCAAAAGCCTAGCATAATGTGCCCACACCCCCAGGCCAAGCCACGAGGCCGCACGTCTACGTATAAGCGGGTGACAAATGTTGGCTTCAGGAGCTGCTGAGATTTCAGGCTGTGGTTTTTGGGGGGCAGACTGTGTGGAAAACTCTTCATTTGTGAATCTGATTTGAACCGGAAGTCTGTATTTGATGTCGGGGTGCTCAGCCGGCTCTCTTACAGGGAAACCATTGACGTGATACGGCTTACCGCACCTATGATGAAAGTAACCAGGAAGTAAAAATTCCAGCCGTGCTCCAGGTGAGGCTCAAACTCACAACCTCGGCATTGCCCAACAGATAATGCCATATAAGTACCGCGCGCTAACCGATTGCGCCAGTGGAGCCCGCGACGGCGCCCCTGACTTCAGGCGGCAGGACATTGTTTGGTGGACAGAATTGCGCCTCTTGAACTTAGTTACAAGCAGGTGGGTCCAGGCGCTGCGAGACAGCACCGGCGCAGGCTCGTTGGTCTAGGGGTATGATTCTCGCTTTGGGTGCGAGAGGTCCTGGGTTCAAATCCCGGACGAGCCCAGGCTTTTGTAAAGGCATGGCCGCCATAAGCTCGGCATCGGCCTTCGACCTGTTGCCGAGGCAGAAGAGCACCGAAACCCAAGGGATTTCTAATGTGTCCGCAAAGGCTAGGGCAGCTTGTGGGTTTTCTTGGCTTTTACCCTCCAAATGTTGTGCTAATGTTTCCAAAATGGGCTGTTTGTGATTGTCTTCTCTGACTTTAGGTTGTGCGTGTGACAGGCAGAGAGAGAGAGAGAGAGAGAGGTCTGGCACGTGGCCCCGCCCCCTTCCAAGGGGTTACATTAATACTGCAATGCTCCACCCTTGCCATTAACACAGTAAACATTGTATTTCAACATTCAACTTTATTTCTTTTTTTTATTTAAGGAAAGCTGCATCAGATATTTTACTTATTTATGTTGCACTTTCTAGGCAGAGCAAAATTTTTCAAAGTGAATCATTGTCAAGTGAGGCAGAGTTTATGAAGGAGATGAAATTAAGCACAGAACTCACTCAGATGAATATTTTTATGTCTCTAATGTATATTTTAAATATTATTTTAATTGTAAGCTTTCAATGTATTGTGTTGAAACCGCTTTTTATTAGCTAATATCACATTAATTTCATGTGTAGATGCAGACTGTATCTTTTGCACCTGCTTTATCTTAATGGACTCACTCAGCTGCTAAACATTTTAAATCCATTGTTGATTTTTTAATTATGAGGTATGTGCAATATGTTTCATTGTAATTAAGCTTATCAAGCACATTTCCTAGTCAATTGACTGTTAGGTTGGTAAATTTCTTTTTCCACATCTGGCTCAGTCCTACTAATTGATTGATTACTGATTTTCTATTAGTTAACTTCTAGGAGATCCCACCTCTCCCATGTGACTCAATTGCTGTATATGAGAACATTCACTGAAGGGGAAGCATTGCAGGGGTGAGCATGGCAGGAGAGTTAAAGTCCAGCAATTTTTAGTCCAACATAAAGAGTTAGTCAAAATTGGATCAGTAGTTGGATTGGAAACTTCCATCAAACCTTGGACTTCTCCAACAGACATCACGGCTCATCATTGCTTTTAAAAACAAGATAAGCCTGGTTAATCCATTTAACTTTATCTAAATTTAATGTCTTTTTCTTTCTCTTCTCCTTCATATAATCTCTTTACTCCAACATCCATCAAACTATCCTGAAATTAGAATTCACTGTTCCCTTCAACCTCTCTCAATCTAAGCACACTGTCTTGCATTGTTAACTCCTTAACCCTTTAATGCAATGATCACAGTCAGGACTGGGATTCAAAATAGGCCCCTGCGTTATTATTATTATTATTAACATGTATTTATATAGCGCCAACATATTGCGTAGCACTGTAAAGTAAATGTGATTATACAACTACATCACATGAATTACATACATAGAATATATGGAGTAACAAACATCACAATCAATACAGGTACAAAAAGGTGAGGAAGGCCCTATGCATAGGCATACAGTCTAAAGGGAAGGGAGTAATACACAAGGTGTGGGAGTGGGCAAGATCGAATTAAGTGGGTGAGAAATGTGGTATTGCGTTTGGTAGTTAAGCAGAGTGAGGGTAGGCTTCTCGAAAGAAGTGCGTTTTCAGAGATTTCTTGAAAGTAGAAAGGTTGGGAGAAAGTCGGACAGACCGTGGGAGAGCGTTCCAGAGGAGGGGTGCAGCCCTTGCAAAGTCTTGAATGCGAGCATGTGAGGAGGTAATGAGAGAAGAGTTGAGTAGAAGGTCGGTAGAGGAGCGTAGTAAGCGAGTGGGTGAGTATATAGAGATGAGTTCAGAGATGTAGGGTGGGGCAGAGTTACTGGTACACAGAGGCCCAAACAGCCCCCACCAGCCCACTAATTGTCACTTTCTGTTACACTTTACAGCAGCCCCTCTGGCATTTGCCAGAACCCACACGTTGCCAGTCCGTCCTGCTCACAATTGCAAGCTGGAGACATATCTTCAAACCCTGCCCCCACTTTCTCTTTGTTCCTATTCTATACCATTCCCACATACAGGCACTTGTCAGTGTCTTCTCCAATCTCCAAACTGTACACATGTCTAATCCTTCAAACCTTATTCACATAAGCCATCACCTTTTCTTCCTTTCTCATGTTCCCTCTGCATCAATTTGCAATAAACTCATGGCACTTCATCACCTCTTTATATCCATATCTCTTAACCTTCTGGCTGTCACTGAAACATGGCTCACTCCTCCCGACAACGCTTCACCTACTGCTCTGTCCTATAGAGGCTTATCAATAAGTCATAGCCCTAGAACAGGAAAACTCTAACATACCAACTTTTTTTTTTTTCACTTCTTTTGAAATCCACAGCATAAGCTTGTTTTCCATAATCTGTCTACATGCTGCAGTCATATTTTGTCCCCCTGATCTCTATTCTACTTTCTTGGATCGTTTTGCTGCTTGGTTTCCATAATTTCTCTCCAGCAACACACCAGCTCTCATTTTATAACACTTTAACATTCCCATTGAGACCTCTGCTTCTCCAGCTACCAACTCCTCTCGCTAACAACTTCAATTGGTCTCTCTCAGTGGATTGACTCCCCTACTCACATTGAGGGTCATGCTCTTGATCTTATATTCTGTCACCCCCCCAACCTTATAAACTCTCCCTTCCCCCTATCACTCGCTTTCCTTTCTGATAACACCTTTAACTGTACTATAACAACCATCTCTCTCCACCCACACATCCATACATCTTAACACATTTGACCCACAACAACTATCAACAGTAGCAGCACAGCAGTTTATTCCTTCTACCACCTGTCTCAGTCAATCAGCTAAAACCCAACCCTGGCACCCTATTTTAACTTGGTAGATCAGCTGAATACCAGTGGAGAAAGTCAGACTATTCTTGACATTATCTATTTCAAATTAATGCTATCCTGCTACAATCAAGTTCTATCAATAGCTAAACAAATGTGCATCTCTTGTAATTTCCTCTCAGATTATCTTGTAGTACACTCAAATCCACTTTGCATGCCATGACCCCTGTAACACTAGATACAATTTGCAGACTTCTATCCTGCTCAATCCCCACAACCTGCTCCTTGACCCCATACCTTCTCATCTCCTTTACCCAATCTCGGTTACACGAAGTCCTGCACTTACCCTATTTACTACTAACCTATTTAACCTTTCACTTTCTACTGGTACAGTTGTGTCTTCATACAAACAAAAAATCTTTGTTTAGTTTCCCTTCTTCCATTTGCATCCAAATTGCTGGAAATGCTTGTTTACAAATACATGGTCCAGCATCTCACTCACAACTCCCTTCAGTCTGGCTTCTGTCCAACACACTCAACTGAAACTTTGCTCACCAAAGTAACTAATGATCTTCTCTTTGCAAAGTCTAAAGGTAACTATTCCATACTCGTCCTTCTATTTCTCTCTGCAGCCTTTGACCAAGTTGACCACCCACTCACCCTAGTCATTCTATACTCAGCTGACATTCATGATGCTGCTCTTTCATGGTTTACATATTCTTTACATATTTCATATGTTTCTGATTGTTCCTTTAAAGTTTCTTTCTCCAACTCTACTTCCACTATATCCCCTCTTTCTATTGTAGTTCTTCAATACTTTGCTAGGAAAATGTATTCATTTGTTTGGACTTTAGTACCATCATTATGCTGATGACGCCCAACTCCAGTTGTCTACTACTGACCTCTCTCCATCTGTCCTTTCCCAAGTTACAGATTGCCTTTCTGCTGTCTCCTCTTGGATGTTGAAACTCAATCTTTCTAAAACAGAACTCTTGGGTTTTTCTTCAAAGATCTTCCCCTGTCCCAGATTAGATTCTCGTCTTGTCTATTTCAATGCACATCCAAACACTTGTCAAATCTTGTCATATTTCGCTATACAACATTGCCCAAATATGACCATATCTCCGTTCCGATTCAACGAAAACGCTTATCCAGACTCTTATCTTCTGCCTTGACTACTGCAACTTACTCCATGCAGGTATTCCAACAAGTCGCCTTTCACAACTCCAATCTGTTCTAAACACAGCTGCTAGACACCAGCTGTTGTCCTATGTATATGCCTTCACTGGCTCCAAATCTCCTCTAGAATTAAATTCAAATTACTAACTTAGCTTAACACAAATACATCATATTGCCCCAAATATGTACCTGTGCTAGCAGCTGCCAAAGGGGAGGTGGAGAGTGCTTCTGCCCGCAGTAGGAATCACAGGCAGTTAATTACAGGAACAGGAAGTTTATAAAATTAAAAACTAAGATCAAGTAAACCAGGGGTTAAATAGAAAAAAACTAATTCCACCCCCCCATGACTGCACTCTAGATGGGTGCCTACTCTGCCTACCCGTAGTTCTGGCCCTGACAAGACTTCTCTAGGTCTTCTGCTTTTCTCTTGAGCTTTGACATTCTCCTTCCTTCCATGCTTTCAAACTCTCCCTAATGACATCTGTTTAGAGAAGTTTATTTAAGGTATCTTAATTAATCAGAATAATACAAATTTGTTTCTATAACCCTTGCGATTTAGTTGCTAGTAGAGTCCTCTAATCCTATCATACTCCCTGCTAGTTATAAACTAATGTAAATCCCTGTGTAATTTGTTGGCGCTATATAAATCAAAAATGATGGTGACGGGGTCATGGTCTGTTGTTGTCCACTTTTTCCATTCTTAATATGGGTTGTTCACCTTCCAACACTTTTTTTCAGTTCAATTGGTTTCAGATTGTTCACCAGAAATAAAGGCTTTCTATTTGTGATGATTTTTCTAATGTTTTTTTGTAAAGTTTAATTTTTCACCTTCTAAAGCAGCTCGGGGGGGGGGGAGGGTTGCGGACTCTTTAAGGATAGAACTCCATGGGCGATTTCAGTGTGATCGGACACGCTGCACAAAAACGCAGGCGTCAATTTGGTGCATCTGACAGTCGTGTCGTCTAGGACAAATGCTGCGACACCATCCTACATTCCTGTTGCTTACCTTATTTTGGTCTCATTTGATGCCTGCGTTTTTGTGCATTGCGTTGGATTGCATCGAAATCGCCCGTGGAGTTCTGCCCTAACTGTTCTGAATTGATACATTTAGTTGTTAAATTTATCTTTGTCCCTGCTACACAGAATCCATGAGTTTCATTAAAGGCAGCTGTTAGAATTCATACAATAGTTGCTGATATTCCACAGATACTGCTGAGAAAGGGTTCATCTAATTGTAGCAAATTGTAACAGTTCTGAATCTGCTCCTGGATCACTGAGCTGCCAGACTGAAATGCTAGAGACGGGAACATTCAATTTTAAGATAAAGTCTTTGTTTATGGTGAACAATTTGAAACAACTGAACTGGAAAAAGTGTTTGGAAGGTGAACAAGTCTGCCCTACACTTTTTTTTCTACTTAACAATTCCATAATCCCAGTATCTATATTAGGGCCAGAACTAGGGAAGACAGAAGAGACACATGCCTCTGGCTCAGTAGTGTTACCCCTGCTGCCTATCTTCTCTTCGAGTCACACACACCCAAGGGGGTGCATGTGTGGGTGAAGGGGGGTGTTTTTAGGCCTTGGTCACTCAACCTTATTATTGGCGCTGTTCTACATCAGCTCATTTCTAAACCCCTTATTAAACCTAACTTACCAAATTTTTAATATACAGTAACAACTGCAGCTTTAATGCCAATCAAAAGCAAGTATGCCAATATCTTGAATGCGTCACGTAAAATATTATTTGAGTTTGGCAGTGTAGTTTTGTTATAAACTGAACTGCTTTAATTCAAATGAGAAGTTTTAAATTAAATTTGGACTGTTGCTGTAAGCCTGCCTTTTTACTCCTGACAAAATGTGCCCCCCACATTCTTGGCACTGACGCACCAAACATACTAAATACAGTGTGAAGCAGTATTTGACGGCACATTATACACAGTGTGTACCCTGCAGTAGCTGTATGAAAGAAGTGCCCACTTTGTGCATAATGTCCCAGAGAGAATGGAGACTAAAAAGTTTCTTGTTTCACATAACTTCTGCACCGCTGCGATTATTTCTGTGCAGTTCCCATCCTGTGAGCAACAAGCCATCATTCTGCAACTTTCCTGCATGCGCATATGAGTCGCATGGATTGAAAATTACATTAATAGGTATCCTTTATACATGAGAGGGAGTTGCTTACAAGTGTCTGGTGAGAAGCCACAGCACAAACATTAAATAATACAGGGAAGAAAAGGGCAAGAGCTACTCGGCTTATACAATAAAAAATCTGCAGAGAATTCCATGGAAACCATATAAATCACTCTACTTGGCATGAAAACATACCAAACACTAATCATAGTGTAGCAGTAAAAAAAGGAAACTGTCGCAGGAAACATGTTTTGTTCACTTAATAGTGCAAAACCGATTTTGTTCTATTTAATTTAGAAATCTGACATGGGGCTAGACATGTTAGTTTTCCAAGTGCCCTCAAGTCATGTGACTTTTGCTCAGAAAAACTGTTGCTCTTTACTACAAGTTGGAAGGGCAAGACCATCAGTTATGTATGAGATTTGCATTTGGGGAGAGGCATCGCTGGCACTCATCTGATGGGAGGGTGCCCATTCTGTGTCTCTTAACGGGGGTGAGTTAGGAATTATGTAGAAGTCAATGTCAATGTCTACTTGCAGTCAATGTTTTCATGATAGTGGTGTGCTGTTTTAGGATATCCACTTGGATGGTGTTTGGGATATCAATGGTCCATTTGAAATGAAGAACCTCATCATTGTCGATATTTATTAAGGAATGGATCATTTGATATATATGCGTGAGGTTGTTGCTTTTTTGTCTGACCAGATATGATTTATTGGGCTGTTTTTATCTGTGTGTGAGACGTCTTGAGAGTTTTGCTGTGAAGTGTTATAGATGTGAGTACAGAATTATGTGCAGGTTGTGAAGGGAAATCTTTCTTTCAAGTATGTCGGGGAGAGGGTTATAGTTTTTGTTCATTAAGTCTTGAAGTGTTGGCAAAACTTTTCCATACCACTGATGGAGGATGGATTGTGTTGGAAAATATTTGTTACCTATTCATGTTGGATGGTTCGAGGTGTATGGCAATGGCTGAATGAAATACTATGTATGCATCTATAAATAAACGTTTTTCCTGCATAGTTACATAGTTAAATTGGGTTGAAAAAAAAGATCCAAGTTCAACCCCCCCCCAAATGAAAACCATACACACCCCTCCCTACTTTCACATAAATTATATATACCCATATCTATACTAACTATATAGAGTTTAGTATCACAATAGCCTTTGATATTATGTCTGTCCAAAAAATCATCCAAGCCATTCTTATAGTCATTAACTGAATCAGCATCACAACATCACCCGGCAGTGCATTCCACAACCTCACTGTCCTGACTGTGGAGAACCCCCTACGTTGCTTCAAATGAAAGTTCTTTTCTTCTAGTCTAAAGGGGTGGCCTCTGGTATGGTGATCCACTTTATGGGTAAAAAGGTCCCCTGCTATTTGTCTATAATGTCCTCTAATGTACTTGTAAAGTGTAATTAAGTCCCCTCGCAAGCACCTTTTTTTCCAGAGAAAACAACCCCAACCTTGACAGTCTTCCCTCATAATTTAAGTCTTCCATCCCTCTAACCAATTTAGTTGCACTTAGTCTCTGCACTCTCTCCAGCTCATTTATATCCCTCTTAAGGACTGGAGTCCAAAACTGCCCCCATACTCCAGATGAGGCCTCACCAGGGACCTATAAAGAGGCATAATTATGTTTTCATCCCTTGAGTTAATGCCCTTTTTTATGAAAGACACTCAGAATTAGACAACTTTTTATCTACAAAAACCCAAAGATCCTTCTCATTTAAGGAAACTCCCAACACACTGCCATTTAGTGTATAACTTGCATTTATATTATTTTTGCCAAAGTGCATAACCTGCATTTATCAACATTGAACCTCATTTTCCAGTTTGCTGCCCAGTTTTCCAATTTAGACAAATCAGTCCGCAAAGTGGCAGCATCCTGCATGGAACCTATAGTTCTGCACAATTTAGTATCATCTGCAAAAATAGAAACCGTACTTTCAATGCCCACCTCCAGGTCATTAATAAACAAGTTAAAAAGCAAGGAACCTGGTACAGAGCCCTGTACTCCACTAACAACACTGGTCCAATTAGAAAATGTTCCATTTACCACCACTCTTTGTACTCTATCTTTTAGACAGTTCTCTATCCAGGTACAAATACTATGTTCCAGGCCAACATTCCTTAATTTAACCAGTAACCTTTTGTGTGGCACTGTATCAAATGCTTTAGCAAAGTCTAAGTAAATCACATCCACTGCCATCCCAGACTCGAGGTCCCTGCTTACCTTCTCATAAAGAAATTAAGTTAGTCTGGCAAGATCTATTGCGCATAAAACCATGCTGGCACACACACAGTATTATGATTTGCTATAAAGTCCAGTATCTTATTCTTTATTAAGCATGTTGTTTGAAATGTTTGTCAAATGTGTATGTAGTAAAGCATTTAAAGAGTAGCCTACAACTAGGTGTTGAAGATATGTGGTTAGACATCCCTGTTCAGGAGCCAATCTCCCATGTAACTAAGGAGTGCTGAATCATTATATTCCCTAATGTTAGATAAGTTACTCCTAAAGTTTTAGGTTGTTCGAGTTTCATTAAGCTTACTCTGGGGTGTTTTTTAAGCCATATGAAAGCTCTCAAGATATTATTCAAACATTTTAGGTCTTTTGGTTTTTATATAATAGGGTAACATTTGTATTGGATATAACCATTTGGGGATCATTTTAACAATCTATACCCAAAAAATATCAAATGTATCTGTTTCAATTGCTGTGTTTCCTGTTGTAAATCATCTATAATCTTTTTTTTTTTTTTTTTTTTTTTATATTTAGTGCATGTGTCTTTATGATGTGAGGGTATCCTAATACCTAGACATTTTATATTGTGTCTTGCTTTCTTAAAAGAAAAGCTTGCTGACCAGTCCAGAGGTAGCGGAGTAGTTGTAAAGATTCAGCTTTGTCTATAAATTGATTTGGAATCCAGTCCATATTGTTGTATTATCTGTAGTTTTATGGGTATTTCTAATTGGGGTTGACCCATAAATAATAAAAGGTAATCTGCAAAAGCTGCTATTTTAAGATGCATGTAACCTACTTGGATCCCTTTTAAAGTCTAGTGATTTTAATATATATCGTATTAGGGGATCTATGGCCAAGTAAAATAGCAAAGGCGATAGTGGACATCCTTGACATGTCCCTCTACTGATCAAGAAACTATCAGGATTAAGATTATTGATTTATGAATCTACTGGGGGTAGAGTATAGGCATTTGTATACATTAAATGCTTCTCAGGTGGGAATGTCTGCTTCCAGGTTTATTAACATGCCATGTTTTCTTTTTTCCAGGTTACATTGGTAGATCACTGCCAATGTTTTCTGGAGGGCTTGGACTGGGTGTCGGAATCCTACTTGATAGACCATCGGGTCCTGGATTTTTCCCATTCTTTAAGTGTTTAATTGTGTGTAATATTTCTGTTTCTGTTATGGGTGCATCTAGAATATCTCAGTATTTGACACTGAGTTTCTGTAGGTCAGCCTCACAAAAAGTGCAAGCCATCCTGTGGGTCATCAGTTGGCACTTCATAGAAGTTCTTAAAATAGTCACTCAATATGGTAGTAATTTATGGGTCTCGTGTATGGCCATTTAATGTTTTAAGTGCTGCTATGAAGGTTTTAGGATTCAGTTTCCTAGCTATTTGTAGTAGTAACTACCAGTAGTTTTCTGGATTTGTTGCCGTAATATAGTATGCATTTGTTTGACTTTTCTGTTAATAAAATGTCAAAAATTGTTTTGGTTTCCGTGTGCTTATTTTTATCTTCTAGCAAGTCAGAGAGTTTAAAAGCTGTATAGTGTTTTATTTGATTTTGGAGAAGGTTATAGTTATCATTGTAAGATTTGTTTTGTCAAATTAAGTATGATATCTAAACTCTCAATACTGGCTTTGCTGTAACCCAATGCAGTTGAGGGTTATCCCAATGATCTACTTTATATTATCATTATTACTTTATGTTATCATCAATGTAGTTTGCCCAGCTGCATTTTAAAAATAATTGGAAATCTTCGCTGTTGCACAGGTATGATGGGATCCTCCAGTTATAGGAGTATGGTTGTGGAGTTCATAATACTAACTCGGCGACGGCATGATCAGAAACCTTTATATTTCTAAACTTAGCCAAGATTACGGCAGGCTGCAGTGTCTGGGGAAACAAAAACATAGTTGAGTCTTGTTTTGTGCACCCACCTGAGTAAAAGAGAGTTTTTATGTATAGGGGTTTTGCTCTATTGGATGAGTAAGTCTTGGTTTACCTGATTTATCCAGAAAGTCATTGCAGACTACATTTGTGTTGCCTCCTAGTATGATGTTCATGGCCCCCCAGAAGTCAATCCATTGTAGAACATCTAAAAGCTTTTATTATCATTAGGAGCATATATGCTGATGACTGTATCCCTTACACCATGTCTACTATCAGATAACGACCATTTTTGTCTTTATAAGATTTTGAGAATGTGTAGCCCAATTGTTTACCGATTTAATATTGCTATACATCTTGATTTAGTTCTGTAAGGTGCATCTATCACAAGCTGTGCCCAGCTTTCCTTAAGGGTTTGGTTATCTTTCTTACACCAATGTGTTTCCTGTAAAAGAAGAAAGTGGGCCTTTTCCCTGTGTAACTGGTCCAGCACCTTTTTCCTTTTTATTGGGGTATTTAGACCACCCACATTATATAAGATTACTTTGAAATGAAGAAAGTTGTGGTGTGTGTTTAGTTTGTTATATTTAATGATTAGCCCACCCCCTTAAAACATCTGCAAGCAGTTAGATGTGGCATATTGAGGGTAGGGCTGTCCCAGCAAGCAGGCCTACTCCTAAAATTAAAGGACCAGTAACCTAATTTAAAAAAAAACAAAACTTTGACATACTATGGAAAAAAACACTAACACATATTAAGCTTTAAAATCTCTTAATTAAGAAATAACTTATTGAAACTCCAATTTCACTCCTTTTCAGAAAAGGCGATCGGGTGGTCAACCGTGCGGTGCTCTATTTCTCCTCCCTGCCTTACTTATAGGAGATGGCTGAGGAGGAGAAATTGAGCACCGCACAATGGATTGTTGCCCTGTCGCCTTTTCTGAAGAGGAAGCGAGCGGAGTTATGGTAAGTTATTTCTTAATAAAGACTTTGTGATTTTAAATGTTTAATATGTGTTGGTGGTTTTTTTTTTCGTAGTATACTAACAATTTTTTTTTTTTTAAATGTGGTGTTACTGGTCCTTTAAATTCTCTGTAGGGTCTAAGAATAAAGAAAACAGTTTTAGCATTAGGTGAGTGGATCGATGTATGAGCTAACAAAGCCAGTTTCAACAAGTTTATCCAGAAGTGAATGTTTTGCAGTGGAGTCCTGGAAAATCAGTTCTCCTAGAATAGATCTTTTAGTTTCTTGTATGCTGCTAGTATGTTTATTTTGTTTGTATATTTGAGTAATATGACTGTTTAAATATGGCTTGTCTTGGTCTATTGGAGTCTCTGGATGGTGGAGGTCAGATCCTATGAGTTTTTCCTTTAGTTCCGCTCCCTTTATTGATTCTGGAATTTCTACCAGTCTCAAGTTATTCCTCTTATTCTCTAGGTCAGGACTGTCCAACTGGCGCCCCCCCTTGTGTGGCCCCCCACCTACCTGCTGTGTTTGCTTACCATTTGCAAGATTTAAATGGTATCACTACCGAGATTAACTGGCCCATGCATTGTTTACATCTCAAATTCAGACTAATCCCCTGTATTGTTCACACCTGAGACCCAGACTGAAACTGCCCACATTGTTCACCCGTTCACATCTTATTCAAAATACTAATGGGGCACCAGCACTGTCACTGTATGTAGTACATATTAGACTGGTCCTGAGGGGTTTACCTGTCTCTTGCTCTGTTCTGCCTTCCATATGCTCTCTGTGTGTGCCCTGCTGTGCCTGAGTGTGCCCTGCTGTGCCTGAGTGTGCCCTGCTGTGCCTGAGTGTGCCCTGCTGTGCCTGAGTGTGCCCTGCTGTGCCTGAGTGTGCCCTGCTGTGCCTGAGTGTGCCCTGCTGTGCCTGAGTGTGCCCTGCTGTGCCTGAGTGTGCCCTGCTGTGCCTGAGTGTGCCCTGCTGTGCCTGAGTGTGCCCTGCTGTGCCTGAGTGTGCCTGTGTGTGTCCTGCTCTGCCTGTGGAACATAAGCCTGGTATTTGTTCTGGGGGTTTGTTAGTATTTGAAAATAAATTGTTAGGGGGGCCCTAAGGTGTTTAATCATGTGCTGGGGGTGCTGTTATCCACAGGGAAAGAGGAGGAATATGGATTTAAGGGTATGTCTTAATATGACAACTTTTTTTTACATATGAGTGATAAGTGATATCCCTGCAGTGAGCACCAATCATTTGGTTTTTTGGTGTGCTACCACAATTAATGTGGACATGATCTTGTGGTAACATGGGTGTGGTTTAAAAACAGGGAGTGGTCAACACTGGCTTCCGTTATCAGTCCTGCACTATGTAGGCCAAAAAAAATGTCGGCCCTCGGTACCACAGAAGTTGGACAGCACTGCTCTAGGTCATCAACCTTATCTGCCAATATGGAAAGTTCACGTTGTTGTGTGTCGATTGTAGTTTGTTCTTTGTCAAGGTCACCTTCCAGCACTGATTCTCTGTTTGGCTTCCGTCAGTCTTTGTGACATTTTTTATGCTTGCCAATTTCTGGTCCAGCAGAGATCTGAGTACTTGTGTTTAGTTCGAGTTTGGATGGTTTGTGGAGTTGAAGTTTCGGTGTTCAGTTCCGCCATTTTTGAATCTAGTGTGACTGTTTTGGGTTCTTCTTTAAGTTTGCGGTGTTGTTGATGAACCAGTGTATTTTCATGCCTAGGAAGGTGTGGGGAGCTCCGTAATGTTCCTTTCGGGGGCAGATTTTTAAAGGATTGAATTTAGAGTTCATGGGAGCTTATAAAAACTCCCATGAACTCAAAATTCAGAAAAAACATGACCAATTGAAATGTATCAAAATTTAAATTTTTGCAGCTCTGGTGAATAGGATAGACTCTAAAAAAAACCTAAATGTCAGGAAGGCTGCAAACAACTCCAAATTGATCCCAGGACGTCCCCCATAGGCTAAAACAGCAATTCCACAGGTTTAAGGTGGCGAATTCTTAAAGAGCCAGTACATGATAAATTTCAAAAATCTAATTCGAATTTTTTTTAAACTCGAATTGAATTTAAAGTCAAATTCGAAATTCAAAAATTCTAAGCTACACAGCAGCTTGTTTAAATAAACTATAGTAGTACTTATCTGTTATCTACTGTGTATCCTGTACTTGAATGGCTGCCCCCAAGGCTACACAGCAGCTTGTTTATATAAACTATAGTAGTACTTATCTGTTATCTACTGTGTATCCTGTGCTTGAATGGCTGCCCCCATGGCTACACAGCAGCTTGTTTATATAAACTATAGTAGTACTTATCTGTTATCTACTGTGTATCCTGTACTTGAATGGCTGCCCCCAAGGCTACACAGCAGCTTGTTTATATAAACTATAGTAGTACTTATCTGTTATCTACTGTGTATCCTGTGCTTGAATGGCTGCCCCCATGGCTACACAGCAGCTTGTTTATATAAACTATAGTAGTACTTATCTGTTATCTACTGTGTATCCTGTGCTTGAATGGCTGCCCCCATGGCTACACAGCAGCTTGTTTATATAAACTATAGTAGTACTTATATGTTGGCTACTGTGTATCCTGAATGGCTGCCCCCATGGCTACACAGCAGCTTGTATATATAATATATATAGAGTTTTTGAAGCAAACACACCAGTTGTACCAGTGCAGGGCAACACTACATTACATTTTTATTACTTTAAAACATTTTCATGTTTTTGATAACTGTTCCTTTAATTGTTTCTCTCTATCTGTTATTGCAGATGAACTCTTTTCAATGTTCAACAGTATATATGTTGTGCCTCTCCAGCTTTCATTTGTATTTGTTTTCCATTTGTTATTTTTGGTGGGGCAGGTGGAATTTCCCAGCTCCGAGGAACACGCTATTAAACAAAAGGAGGCAGAGAAGAGAAGGCGTTATTTGTTAACTGCGGGTGCATTTATTCATGCCTCAATAACTTTTTGTAAACATTTCTACAACAGGGTCGATGGAAAAGTAATCTCTGTTGAGGGAAGAGAGTTGTTATTGATTCAAAGGAGTATTTGTTCCATGAGCCTTACTGGGTTACTACAACTGTATGTACTATAGCTACTTCCACACCTCTTAAAGAGGGGATAGTGTGTGTGAGAGAATTTTTGGAAACATTAGTAGAACCAGTGTCAGACTGGGGGTTCGGGCCAACAATAGACACCACTCTTACTACTTTGTGATCTCCTGCCCACCCCAGCTCCCAGTCTTTCTCCTCTTGGGCCCCACAGATTTCATTCAGTAGGGGGTGCAGATCCTGGCCAGCAGGGAGGAATGGAATCAGTCCTGGGTAGAAAGGGCCAATGAGTTTCTACCTGCAGGTACGGGGAACTGAATATGGCTCCAGTGTACAACAACCTCTTTATGTACTGGTTTTAAACTAGGTACATACTGGATAATCCACAATTAAAAAATAATTCTGTGCTGTGGAAAAGATTTGTGGATGATCTCTTGCTTATGTAGATAAGTGATGCAGAAGGCTTTTCAATATATAAACACAATTCAGGATGGAATGAGGTTTATGTGAGTGTTTGATGAAAGATCAATAAATGACCTGGGTGTTTGGGGTTACCTTGGTGGATAAATGTGATACTAATTTACAACATAAAACAACTGAAAAGAACAAATGTATTGCTGTCATCTAATTTGCATCCACTAGAGGTCACCAAAGGGCTCCCAAAAAATCAAATTATGAAACTAAAAAGGATTGTGTCTAAGGATGAATTGTAGCAGCAGAATGTCATTGAACTAGATGCTGGGATGTTCCTGCAGGCTGACATTAGTAAACAAACCTCAATGCAGGTGAGGACCTAACTTTATGAACATAAACACACACTAAAGAGGAAATGTAGTCCCTGCTTTGAGTTTGAATCCGCATGTACAAAAATAAATACTTTTGCATACGTTGTAATTTATTGATGAAAATGATATGTGATTAACAAACAAAAAATATTGTTTCACAAAACTCACTAGGAATCTTGGGAACTGTAGTTCACTTAAAATAGAGACTTTACTGGACTTTTTTCACTTAATGGACTACAGAAGATTTAACTAATGACACCTGAACTACAACATCAGTATGACTTCTGCCTCCTCTGCCCAACTGCCACTTCTTCTCACCTACCTGCCATCCCTCTTATATGGAGCCTGCTGCCCAGAGCCACCATTAGAAATCACGAGCCCCCATACAACAAAATGCATGGGCCCCACCCACCCTGTCCCCCAAGCCCCACCCCAGATCCCGCCCACACCACAGTTAAAAGACCACACAGACATCAGTGCTAAAAACAGTAGCCCATTTCACACATGTGTTATAAAAAGCCATTGATGATCAGGGCCCCCCTATAAGTTAAAAAAAACTGTGGTGCCAGAGCCCCCCATAAAGTTTTTTTTAAAAAAAAAACATTGGCGCCAGGGCCACCCTTACAAGTTAAGAAAAAATGCTGGGCTTTGGATCATATCGCTGCTTCAGGATGTCAACTTCAGCTCCTTTCGTGACTTTGGGTCTTTTCGTGGCTTCGGGACTTCAACTTCGGCTCGTTTCGTGGCTTCAGGTCTTTTTGTGGCTTCTGAACTTCAACTTTGGCTCCTTTTGTGACTTTGGGTCTTTTCACAGCTTCGGGACTTCAACTTCGGCTTGTTTTGTGGCTTCGGGTCTTTTGAGACTTCAAGACTTCAGCTGTTCGAGACTTCGAGACTTTTGTCTGTTCAGGACTTC
The DNA here is from genome assembly GCF_017654675.1 of Xenopus laevis. Taxonomy (NCBI): domain Eukaryota; kingdom Metazoa; phylum Chordata; class Amphibia; order Anura; family Pipidae; genus Xenopus; species Xenopus laevis. The sequence continues at coordinate 122,771,365 of NC_054376.1, forward strand.
TGCTTTTCAATGGTTCAGGACTTCGGAAGAGGCGGCGTGACTTTGGTGCTGTCAAAGGGGGCCCGGATATTTTGAAAAGTGCAGCACAGCCGGGCCACCCTTTAGGCCTAGGCCTGGTACAGAAGTACATCCTGTGCCCCCCTGATGGTGGCCCTGCTGCTGCCACCCCACCCACTTCAGTGACATTAGGATCAGAAATGCTGAATTCAATGAAGTCAATGTTTTAATATAAGGGGCACAGGTTCTTACTGACATGGTTATATGCTGAGGTTTAGCCAAACATTAAGGGAGCTGGATGCACCACTAGTAGCACCTGGTACAACATTCAGGGATTGGTCCAGTTGCCCTCAGGGTAAGGAACAAAATTGGAGAAAAAAAATGAACAGATAAATACATAGATATAGATAGCTAGATATATCTATATCTATACTCAAGCCATCTTCAGGATATAAATATATATATTTATAGTAAGTGCCTACACTCTTACTGGTGGTGTAGTTATAGAGCAGTGATCCCCAACCAGTAGCTCGTGAGCAACATGTTACTCACCAACCCCTTGGATGTTGCTCCCAGTGATCTCAAAGCAGGTGCTTGTTTTTTAATTCCAGGCTTGGAGGCAAGTTTTGGTTGTATAAAAACAGATGTACTGCCATACAGAGCCTCCTGTAGGCTACCAGTCCATATAGGGACTACCGAACAGCCAATCACAGCCCTTATTTGACATCCCCATGGACTTTTTCATGCTCGTGTTGCTCTCCAACTCTTTTTTACATTTAAATGTGGCTCACGAGTAAAAAAGGTTTGGGACCCCTGTTATAGAGGACCCCTCTCCCCATCCACCCACCCCACTCCTGTGCCCTCTCCCCATCCACCCACCCCACTCCTGTCTCCTTTCCCCAACCACCCGTCCCACTCCTGTCTCCTGAAAACTGTAAATATTGTTTATAGCCTTCAAGGTTGCACTTTCATCCTATCAAAATATTAACTAAGTAATAAACCTGTAATTTACAGAAAGGATACACAGAATAGGCGTATAGTTCCGCAAAGCTTTTTCTCCCTAATTGTATGTGCCAGAGGCTTATGAGACTTAATGAGCTGAATAATAAGATCAGCAGTTAATACTAGATTTCTGGTTAAAAATAGTTCAATACTATAGGGAAGCAGTTAGCCGCAAGGGATATCAGTGTCTCACAGAATCTCTTTCCAGTTGTGGGTCTGCTCCATGCCTGACTTCAGACTTGATTTCTTTCTCAAGCTCTAATCGTTTCCATCTAGTTTTCAACCACCAGAGGTCACCAAAGGGCTCCCAAAATATCAGTTTATAAGAATAAAAAAAAGACCATTCAGTCAATTCATTTGTAGACCATTTCTACAAATTAATTATACCAGCAAAAAGCTCTTGAAGTAGATATTGGCATGTGGCATATGTAAGCAAGTGACAGGCGAGAATTAAACATGATGAATATTTAAAGCATTATATTTAATTTTACACCAGAAAGAGAAGATAGAAAAAGAAAGGCTAACAAAAAAATATACCAGAAAAAAACACTTTCTGAAAGCAGAATACAGGGGCAAGTCTTGGAGACAGTTTACCGCAGAGAAGAAAGAGCCATTAGCAACAGAGGGACATATTGTTACAAAGGGCACACGTCGCTGAAATATAAGATACATTCTTTTGCTGTGTAGGGTTTCCTGACAGGGCCCTATGGGAAATGTTGTCCTTTGGTTTTGAATCAACATGAAAATAAACACACACCATAGTACAAGCTGTACTTTATGGATGAAAATATATATGACTATAACTGGTTAATAGTGATGGGCGAATTTATTTGCCAGGCGCGAATTCGCGGCGAATTTGCACGATTCACCGTCAGCGAATAAATTCATGAAACGCCCGCAAAAATTCACGTAAAAAGAACGTACACCGTGTAAAAAACGAGACGCCAGCGCCATTTCAGAAATTTGCCGTTTTGCAAATTTCGCGGGATAGATAGAGAGATAGACAGACAGGATATAAAGACAGATAGATATAAAGTGATAGAGAGAGAGAGAGAGAGAGAGAGAGAGAGAGAGAGAGAGGAGATATAAAGGCAGACAGATCGATATAAAGACAGACAGAGATAGACAGACAGACAGATAGATGTAAAGTGCAATATACATTGTAACCAATAGGTGTCACCTTTGTAATTGTCTTTAAAAGCTCAAATGAAACATCCATGTAAAGTTATTAGTAAAAATTACATTCTGTAAAAAAAAAGGGAAACAAGATTGTAACAAATCTTTGTTTGTAACTTTATCTACACAAAATATCTACACAGATAAGAGAAGCAACTAAAAGCAAGTTGTCCATTTAAACCCTTAGGAATAAATGTAATTTCTGAATCCAAAATGCTTCTCTTTTCAAGAGAATAAATTGAGAAGGTGTTTTGGATGATGGCTCTTGTAATGCAACAATGGATTTGTGTCTTTGGCTTTGGGATATATGCAGGCAAGAAATTCCATTAGTAAACTGAGCAAAAATCCAATAATATATGTTGCCGGAAATTGCCAAAAGAGTATCTCCACAACCACAAGGGTATATCAAACCAAAAGTTATATACAAGAAAAGGGATTTTTACTCTTAGTACCGGCTGAGTACTACTTAAACATTTGTATCAACAGGTGTAAGAATAAAAAGGCAATGTTTATTAGACAACCGTGCCAGGGAATCACAATACAAATAAAAACACTTAAAACCAATTAGAGCTGTTAAGTAAAAGAAGATCAGATACTGCTGGACAGGCAAAGTAGTTTCCTATTAACAAAGCAGAGACATGGCAGAATGAAAGGAAGTGCAGGAAGCTGCAGGTCAGGGATCACAGGAAAGGATAGGGCACAGCCTTAGGCAGGAGGGAAATAACTGGTGCAACATTCCCTTGTGTTGCAGGTACAACTCAGCTCTGGCAGTTTCCACATGAAACTCCTCATGTGCCAATTATTTAATCTGCAGGAAACGCTGATTTCAGATCCCAGAGGCCGACAGAACAATGGAGAGCCAACACATTCAGGAATCCAGGAGACCATGGCAGAGACGGGCCACTGAGTCATCCTACTGTAAAAACTCATTTTCAAAGCTGTAATCAGTCTCTGACAGAGAGCTGGGTTTTGTCACTAAATGCTTCCGTTTATACTACTACTCAGATTTATACCAAAACTCCACTTTTGATGAATAGAAATAAATGTGTTTTACTATAAAAAAAACAAAAACATTTTTTGGACAAAACATAGCCCCATGTACAGTTTCACTGTTAGTAAGTGGAAGCGTCTTGTTTAAATAGTATGGTGGCCCCTTAGGTTTATTGACCATTATGGCAGCATAATTTGAGATTAGAGTAATGAGTTCCAAACTGTTGTGTAACAACAATGTGCTGCCCCCTGACTTCAGAGGCACCTGGCCTGCACATCGACCCTTAGCCTGGCCTCCTTTCCACCTTGCCTGCACTGCAAATTTAGTAGATGGGCTGGGATGGGGGTATTCCGATTCAGCACACCCAGTCCAATGCCCCCTGCTCCCTACAGACCCCCTTCCCGACCCAGGCCATGGGATCTGCTTCATACATACAGCTGGGGGTCACTAGTGGTATACCTCCAGTGGTATAGGGAGGACAGCACCTAAAGTAGAATATAAAGAACCCCAACTTGGGACTTTTATAGGGTGCAGTCTTTCTTAGCTACTTTCCTGTAAATCAATGTCAGTACCCACCACTACCAATGGATAATGTTAATAGAGTCTTGTAATGCACAGATTGGCCTGCCTCAGAACCATGGACAGGTAACAAGATCATAAGAACACTCCCTCTTCATTAAGACCAGGGGTCCCCAACTTTTTTTTACCCGTGAGCCACCTTCAATTGCAAAAAATTGGTTCAAATAAGTGCTGTGATTGGTAGCCACTATGTGGGTTGCCAGCCTACACGAGGCTCTGTTTGGCAGAACATCTAGTTTCTGTGCAACCAAAACTTGCCTCCAAGCTAGGAATTAAAAAAATAAGTACCTGCTTTGAGGTCACTGAGCAAAATGTATACAGAACTCATCTCTAACATTTGTGTGGGTGAGGGGCATTTAGGGAATAGTGATCATAACATGGTCTCCTTTGAGATTCTGTTGCAGAAGCAATTCTATAAGGAAGTAACTAAAACGCTAAATTTCAGAAGTGCAAACTTTGACGGTATAAGGGCATCTCTGCAATATATTAAGTGGGAAATGCTTTTCACAGGGTTAAACATAGAACAAAAATGGGAAGTCTTTAAAATGGATATTGCAGCAAGCAGTAAAAAAAATCCCAAATTATTTTTTTAAATATGTTAATAGTAAAAAAATGAAGCAGGAAGGGGTGGAACCTTTACTATCAGAGGGGAGTCAGCTGGCTGATGAAAACAAAATAAAAGCGCAGATTCTGAACTCATATTTTTCATCTGTCTACACTGAGGAACCAGTAAGGGAAGGTTTCCTTCTTAACAGTCCCAATTCTAGTAATACAACTAATGATGCATGGTTCACACATGAAGAAATTCAAAAGAGACTAGAACATGTTAAGATTAACAAAGGTCCAGGGCCAGACGGTATTCATCCCAGGGTAATTAGCGAGTTTAGCTCTGTAATTGCCAAACCTCTTTACTTAATTTTTCAGGATTCATTGAGATCTGGCATAGTGCCGAGAGACTGGCGAATTGCTAATGTGGTGCCTCTATTCAAAAAAGGATCCTGTTCTCAGCCTCAAAACTATAGGCCAGTTAGTCTGACATCAGTGGTAGGAAAGCTTTTCGAAGGGTTAATAAAGGATAAGATACTGGACTTCATAGCCAATCATAATACTATGAGTTTGTGCCAGCATGGTTTTATGTATAATAGATCTTGCCAGACTAACTTAATTTCTTTTTATGAGAAGGTAAGTAGAGACCTCGATTCTGGGATGGCAGTGGATGTGATTTATTTAGACTTTTCTAAAGCATTTGATACAGTGCCACACAAAAGGTTACTGGTTAAATTAAGGAATGTTGGCCTGGAACATAGTATTTGTACCTGGATAGAGAACTGGCTAAAAGATAGACTACAAAGAGTGGTGGTAAATGGAACATTTTCTAATTGGACCAGTGTTGTTAATGGAGTAACGCAGGGCTCTGTACTAGGTCCCTTGCTTTTCAACTTGTTTATTAATGGGCATTGAAAGTACTGTTTCTATTTTTGCAGATGATACTAAATTGTGCAGAACTATAGGTTCCACGCAGGATGCTGCCACTTTGCAGAGTGATTTGTCTAAGTTGGGAAACTGGGCAGCAAACTGGAAAATGAGGTTCAATGTTGATAAATGCAGGTTATGCACTTTGGCAAAAATAATATAAATGCAAGTTATACACTAAATGGCAGTGTGTTGGGAGTTTCCTTAAATGTGAAGGAACTTGGGGTCTTTGTAGATAACAAGTTGTCTAATTCTGGGCAGTGTCATTCTGTGGCTACTAAAGCAAATAAAGTTCTGTCTTACATAAAAAAGGGCATTAACTCAAGGGATGAAAACATAATTCTGCCTCTTTATAGGTCCCTGGTGAGGCCTCATCTGGAGTATGCAGGGCAGTTTTGGACTCCAGTCCTTAAGAGGGATATAAATGAGCTGGAGAGTGTGCAGAGACTAAGTGCAACTAAACTGGTTAGAGGGAGGGAAGAATTAAATTATGAGGGAAGACTGTCAAGGTTGGGGTTGTTTTCTCTGGAAAAAAGGCGCTTGCGAGGGGACATGATTACACTTTACAAGTACATTACCCATAAAGAGGCCTCCCCTTTAGACTAGAAGAAAAGAACTTTCATTTGAAGCAACGTAGGGGGTTCTTCACAGTCAGGACAGTGAGGTTGTGGAATGCACTGCCGGGTGATGTTGTGATGCTGATTCAGTTAATGACTATAAGAGGGACTTGGATGATTTTTTTGGACAGACATAATATCAAAGGCTATTGTGATACTAAGCTCTATAGTTAGTATAGGTATGGGTATATAGAATTTAATTAAAAGTAGGGAGGGGTATGTGTATGGATGCTCGGTTTTCATTTGGAGGGGTTGAACTTGATGGACTTTGTCTTTTTTCAACCCAATTTATGTTGCTCATGAGCCACTGGTTGGGGGATCACTGATCTAGGACAGTGGAAGGCTGATCCCTCTTGCCACTGCCCCATGCCTCTAAGGAGGCAAATCTACAGTTTGGGATAATAATTATTGTATGGTGTTTGATTTAAATCATTCAATTCTAAAAAAAAATGTTTCCTTTAACAATTGTGCCTTTATTGGCACTCGCTGTAGATCCCTTCCAGTCTGAGCTGATTTCAGTTGATTGTTTATCAGCCCTTCCCCAGAAATACAATTGGATGTGGTTAGCCAATGACAGCTCTTTTTCAGTATTTTACCTCATTAAGCACAAACCGTGGATGCCATCACTTTTCAGTAATCTGCAAAATCCAAAAATGATGGATTACTTGCATCCCTAATCATGATGAAAAAAAGGCAAGCAATCCTCTGCACTGGCTCATTATCAATATATTGAGGACATTAAGACATTTTATGCATAAAGCTATAAGGCAGTATTTAGAAAAATAAGCACCTGCTTCGAGGCCACTGGGAGCAACATCCAAGGGGTTGGAGAGACACATGTTGGGTTGGGGATTACTGATTAAGACTGAATGATTTCCCAGAAGCAGCTATACACATACACCCATATTTCATGTTCAGCCAGGGGTCAACCCAATTGCCATTTTGGAGTCAGAAGCAATTTTTGTTTTCTCTTCTAAAGGGAACAGGCAAACAAAAGAAAGTCATTTTTAAACATAGCAAATTCCACTCCTTTCATTTGAGGTTCAGTGAAGCAGTGCAATAATCTATAGCGCAGTATACACGCCTGGTAAAATGTTTAAAATCTGTTGACATCTCCACATACACACAGTGAACAAACTTTCCCAAATAAAGACATTTTTTGGACTGGATCATCATAACAAATAAGAAATGACCATAAATAGTGGCAGAAAAGAATCTTCCTGCGTGGGAAAAATATGCTCCAAATATATCCGATGCCAGGCTTCTGAAGAATTCCGCTCTCACAGGCAACTGCCATAAGGTTATAAGTGGATAATGGAGTAAGCATTACATTCATTCATTCATGCACCAACCGCATAGTTGTAGAAACATCAGTGGGGCATTTGTGCTGGAATCAAGTAGGTGTCCCCACCAGTGACTTAACTATGGAGGAAGCAGACTTTGTTGGGTGGCCCAGGGAAAACAATGGACTGAACTGCTGGCTCAGCTTCCTCTATAGCTTGAAACTCTCCCATCACCCACTGCTTCTACTTTCATTTTTTGTGTGCGGCCACAAGGGAGCAGGAAGTGGGTTTGGCGCACATGCCAGGTCCCTATGCAGATTTTTTATGCAAGGGGAGCGCGGGGACCGCTTATTACACCACTGCCCAAAACAATGGCATGTTGACCTATTCTAACAAGATATATCGAAATTGCAACCTTTCTCCTCCAGGAACAAACTGCAATCACAGGGTCTGCTTCCTTCTTTTTTTTTTTTTTTACAAAAAAAACAAAACATTTATTTGTTACCAATCACATGCTTACAACTGCAATATTTCACTCGATTACAATAAAGATATATGTAAACACATTGCACTGGAGAGTTTTCATGTTTTAACCCCCGGGAAAAACAAAAGTGGGGAGAAGAAGATTGATATGAAAAGGAAGTCGAAGAAAAGTAATTAAGTAATTAAGCTACCCAAATAGGACAGAAATACTAATAGAACACCTTCTGTTGAATTTTAAACAGTTTATTTGCCCAACTATATTTTTTAACCATATTAGTTATATGTCTTCTCAGCAACAGTCATAACCAATTCCTATGTTTTGAGAGAGTCCAATTTTAGTCTGATTAGTTGAGCCAGTCTAGTGTGGGGTGAGGTGTATTTTGTTTCCTATTAGTATAGGATTCATTTTGTGGTATCCAGAGAGTCCAAATAGCAAATTTAAAGGGATAATTTTTAGCAGTGTAGATTTGTTCCAAGATCATGCAGGGCCAGCCTTAGGCCTATTGGACCAATTTGGCCCAATAGGGCCCCGCACCACTGGGGGCCCCGCACCACAGGGCAGCACAGATAATATTTCCCTCAGCACATGATGCTGCCTGGCCTGCCCCCAACTTTGAGAGTCCAGCCCATCCCCAAATCCATAGGTCCAGCCCACCCCCAACTCTGATAATCCAGCCTATCCCTCAACTCCATAGGTCTAGCCTGCCCCAAACTCTCATAGGCCCAGCTTTCCTCCAACCTTGATAGGCCCTGACTGCCCCCAATCCAACCAAGCCTGCTCCCAAGCTGAATCGGCCCAACCTGCCCCAAACTTATTGGCCCAGTCCACTCTCCTATTTCCTCCCTCGCTCTCTTACCCTGTGTGCCCCTATTATGTGCCCCTATTTCATCCCTCTCACTCTCTTACCTTGTCTGCCCCTTTCCTTTCTATTTTGTGCCTGTATGCCCTTATTTTCCTAAATACTTGGTGTGTTAGTAGCCAGCAACACTTTGTCTAGGGGCCCCGCCAACATGGTCCCAATTGGGCCCCACATTTGATAGGATCAGCCCTGATCGGGAGTGTTTGCCCCACCAGGCTTATCCAAAAACTGATCGTGGATGGATGTTCCTCTTTCCATTTGATAGCAATGGCCTTTTTGGCATAGAAGAGCAAGAAGGTAACTAGTATCTAGTATAGGTCAATCTAAAAACAACTGGACTTGCTGAGTAATCAATGAAGACGTTTCTAGGTAACTAGTGTTTCCTCTGAGCAAGAAGTTACCGCATCTGTGAGGAAAGTCTACTTCCTTTTTAGTTACGCCCCTGGTCCCCACTCCCACACTCACCCCAGTCCCAAACTGGCATGTCAGTTATTCAGTGTGAGGTGCAGAGCACAGTAAGACCCTTTTGCACCCTTAGCAATCTAGCACTTGTGTCAACGGTCATAGCAAATGATAACATGTTAGAATCATAAAATAGTGTTTGTCCCCTCCAAAATCAGACATCACAAGGGGGTGCGGGCCCTGGTGCAGTCACCCCCCACCAAGTGCACCCCCGGTGGTATCACACTGCTCCCTCCCCCTGTCCATCCCTTAACATTTAGCAATGCAATTTAGGAAGCAGTGGTTGAGACAGGCCACAACAGGGCTCTGTACTTAAGGACAAGGCTGACCTGTGCTCACTAAAACTGCACTCTGTGCCATATCATTTATTGCTATAATTTGCAGAGTACAGCCATACACCATACAGACATGCATGAGCACTAAAAGAAATGCTCTTGGGACTCTTGGTGCTCTTGCACTTCCATCTGAGGTCCTCGTAAATGTCCTCTACTAAGTACTGCCTTCCTATCTGTACTCTGCAACTTCTGGCTAATTTGCAACAGAGAAAGTATTTGTCTGCTATGAAGTGGCAGAGATTTCTCAGCACAGTGGAGAAGCAGAGACTGAAGTCAGCTGCATGGTACAGTGCAAACATCTGGGCAAATATAGAAGAAAGGCTGCAGTGATATCTATGGGGATTTGATGCACTTCTCATTCCTGTATTGCAGACAGTGGGGGTTTTCATTTACCCATTTTACTGAAAACACAACATCTGTGTGTTTTTTAAACAAGTTTGTCCCAAACAAACGTGAATTATATATTAGGACATATGAGCCTGTTCAGAATGCTGGCAGTATGCCTGGACCTGTCATCTTTGCACATACAATTATTTTTGAATGTTTCCAGCTTAATATCTAATAAGGAAATGTTACTGTCCTTCAATCGGCACAAGCAAAGCAGGAGGTGGTAAGAAGATACTCGCACAAATCTCTACCTATTTGACCTCATTACTGAGGCACCAGTTCAGCAATAACAACTCTTGAATCACAACATCCCTATTGTCAGGACATAGCCCTCCCAATTCCGGAAGCTTGAAGACTTGATTATCAAATAGGACCCTAGGTGAAGAGACTACATTTTTTGTTCATAACAGCAGTTAGTTAGTTGCATTTTCTAATTGGACATATTTGATATTAAGATCTTCTTGATGTTGAAAACACAAGTTAAGAAATCTCACTCTCAAACAGAAACTGTATGTACCGGAAAGTGAAATTACTTACTTACAACACAAGGTTTGCCAATGTAGACCCAACTGCAGCTTCTTAGGGTAGTTTATTTTTATATTTCAGGTTTTAAGCCTCACTTTGAGATGTAACATTTGGCCAAGAGACACTTTAGGTCATAATAAGTAAACAAAATGCTGCATCAGTCATAATTCTGAGAATATTTAGAAAAGGCACACACTCTTTTAGTAGTAGTTTAGTAGTTGTTGGTTCCTTAATCACATGACAATATCGGAGAGTGAGACTTTATAAGGTTTTTATACTTCACTGAGTGTAAAAGTAAAAGAAGCAGTTCAGTCTGAAACACGTTGTGCTTTGAGCCTTAAATAAACTAACATTTGCACCAATATAAGGCTCTCCAGCGGAATGGATCTCTAATTTTGGAAGTGGTGACACTTGAGCCTCTTAGAACACACAGCTACTTAGTAAATTTAAAGGAACAGCAACACCAAAAAATTCAAGTGTCCTAAAAAATAAAAATATTGAGTACTGTTGTCCTGTACTGGTAAACCTGGTGTGTTTGCTTCAGAAATTCTACTATAGTTTATATAAACAAGCTCCTGTGCTTGAATGGCTGTCCCCATGGCTACACAGCAGTTTGTTTATATAAACTATAGTAGTACTTATCTGTTATCTACTGTGTATCCTGTGCTTGAATGGCTGCCCCCATGGCTACACAGCAGCTTGTTTATATAAACTATAGTAGTACTTATCTGTTATCTACTGTGTATCCTGTGCTTGAATGGCTGCCCCCATGGCTACACAGCAGCTTGTTTATATAAACTATAGTAGTACTTATCTGTTATCAACTGTGTATCCTGTGCTTGAATGGCTGCCCCCATGCCTACACAGCAGCTTGTTTATATAAACTATAGTAATACTTATCTGTTATCTACTGTGTATCCTGTGCTTGAATGGCTGCCCTCATGGCTACACAGCAGCTTGTTTATATAAACTATAGTAGTACTTATCTGTTATCTACTGTGTATTCTGTGCTTGAATGGCTGCCCCCATGGCTACACAGCAGCTTGTTTATATAAACTATAGTAATACTTATCTGTTATCTACTGTGTATCCTCTGCTTGAATGGCTGCCCCCATGGCTACACAGCAGCTTGTTTATATAAACTATAGTAGAACTTATCTGTTATCTACTGTGTATCCTGTGCTTGAATGGCTGCCCCCATGGCTACACAGCAGCTTGTTTATATAAACTATAGTAGTACTTATCTGTTATCTACTGTGTATCCTGTGCTTGAATGGCTGCCCCCATGGCTACACAGCAGCTTGTTTATATAAACTATAGTAGAACTTATCTGTTATCTACTGTGTATCCTGTTCTTTAATGGCTGCCCCCATTGCTACACAGCAGCTTGTTTATATAAACTATAGTAGAGTTTCTGAAGCAAACACACCAGTTTTATCAGTGCAGGGCAACCCTACATTATATTGTCATTCCTTTAAAACACTTTCAGGTTTTGGTGTTACTGTTCCTTTAACCTAATTCCTAGCATCAAATAATTTCTTCCTCTGCAAGTACTTTATGGTCAAACACAAATACTGAACAATGTCTCATTGATGACTAAATATACAGAAAAGTCTTCCATACTGTTAATCATGGATCAAGAGTAAGTGTTACTAATGGCACTTATGATTTCTTTGAGATGGATCTTAATGATACTAAAAGCTCATAAGAGAGAGGCCAATAGAAATGTTTCATATGCTGAGCCTGTGTTGGGCAATATACAGAGCCCTACCGAGTGATTAAAGTTGCCTGGTATGAAAAACAAGCTTGAACCAGTCTAGGAAAACGCTAATTGCATTGCCTTATGGGAAGAGTAAGTCAAGGCAAACATAATACTCTCAAAATAAATTGACATTGTTGTGTATTATATGGTATGGATCTTGCCTACAAGAAATTGAAACATTCCAAGAAAATTTCAAAAAGGCGCCAAGATGTCATTATATTATTTGCCATTATATGCTAGGAAATGAGAAGGTAAGGAGCTATCTGGGTCGGCAGGATTTATATATATATATATATACATCAAATTAATAATGTGAAATATAGGAATACAGTCATGGTAGGAGCTACTCTGGTTTCATTTCACCTTCAGAAACTGTGATTCTTTTAGATAACTAGTTAATAGGACAGACAGAAACAATAGAACAACTTTCCATCAGCTCCGCTTTCAATTCTTCTATAGAAATATGGAAAGGTAGCACGGAATACTTGCCTTATCTACTTATAGGTATGTATACCAGCAGACACACATAGAATGTTGGTGGGTTACCGTCTGCTCTGATTTCATTTACCCAACAGAAATCCTGTAGATATTGGAAACACTAAGTGGATGTCGGACAGGTTACTTAATCTGCTCTGTCTTTATTTCCCCTTTTTAGTAGAAATGTTGTATATAGACGGCCGTGGATTTGCGGTGAGGCCAACAGAGGTGAGTAAAAAGTTCTTACTCTCTATGCCTTTAAGTACAGAACAAGCCACACAATATCATATGTTTTTTTTGACTGACTTAAGAACACATGGCTCTAATTTATGGTCTTGATCTGGGACCTGCCCATGTTGTGTTTTACTACTGCTGACAATTCCTGATTCCCCCTGCCATTACAGATTTTTCACTAGCTGTATATGGAATCATAGGGGTTCCTCCCAGCGTTAGTGTTTATTATAAAATACTTTTGTTTGAAATTTGCTCAGTTGAGGTTCCCTTACGTCACCCTGCTTATCCAGATCCGTTTCCTGTGAATAGGAGGAGTTCTTGCCCTTTAAATAACAAACAAATGCTATAGAGATCCATCTGACATCAGATTAACATTATGCACAGCATGGGGACACAATCTTCCAAAATACCAGAACACACAAGACTCTCCAGGCTCTCCAATACAAATGCATTTGGCTGCCAAGTATTTTATGTCTGTTCAGTTTCTGTAAATACAAGGGATTGAGAGTAAATCTAGCATAAAGATTTTGTATTCAATATTCAGATGCATTTTAGTAAAGCCCACAAAACTTTTTAATATACAATTTAGCTCCATATAACCCTCCCTATAACTCCTCCTATTGCTCCATATAACCCCTCCCTATAACTCCTCCTATTGCTCCATATAACCCTCCCTATAACTCCTCCTATTGCTCCATATAACCCTCCCTATAACTCCTCCTATTGCTCCATATAACCCTCCCTATAACTCCTCCTATTGCTCCATATAACCCCTCCCTATAACTCCTCCTATTGCTCCATATAACCATCCCTATAACTCCTCCTATTGCTCCATATAACCCTCCCTATAACTCCTCCTATTGCTCCATATAACCCCTCCCTACAACTGCTTCTATTGCTCCATATAACCATCGCTATAACTCCTCCTATTGCTCCATATAACCCTCCCTATAACTCGTCCTATTGCGCCATATAACCCTCCCTATAACTCCTCCTATTGTTCCATATAACCCCTCCCTATAACTCCTCCTATTGCGCCATATAACCCTCCCTATAACGCCTCCTATTGCTCCATATAACCCTCCCTATAACTCCTCCTATTGCTCCATATTACCCTCCCTATAACTCCTCCTATTGCTCCATATAACCCTCCATATAACTACTCCTATTGCTCCATATAACCCTCCCTATAACTCCTCCTATTGCTCCATATAACCCTCCCTATAACTCCTCCTATTGCTCCATATAACCCTCCATATAACTCCTCCTATTGCTCCATATAACTCCCTATAACTCCTCCTATTGCTCCATATAACCCTCCCTATAACTCCTCCTATTGCTCCATATAACCCCTCCCTATAACTCCTCCTATTGCTCCATATAACCCTCCCTATAACTCCTCCTATTGCTCCATATAACCCTCCCTATAACTCCTCCTATTGCTCCATATAACTCCTCCTATTGCTCCATATAACTCCCTATAACTCCTCCTATTGCTCCATATAACCCTCCCTATAACTCCTCCTATTGCTCCATATAACCCTCCCTATAACTCCTCCTATTGCTCCATATAACCCTCCCTATAACTCCTCCTATTGCTCCATATAACCCTCCCTATAACCCCTCCTATTGCTCCATATAACCCTCCGTATAACACCTCCTATTGCTCCATATAACCCCTCCCTATAACTCCTCCTATTGCTCCATATAACCCTCCCTATAACTCCTCCTATTGTTCCATATAACCCTCCCTATAACTCCTCCTATTGCGCCATATAACCCTCCCTATAACTCCTCCTATTGTTCCATATAACCCCTCCCTATAACTCCTCCTATTGCGCCATATAACCCTCCCTATAACGCCTCCTATTGCTCCATATAACCCTCCCTATAACTCCTCCTATTGCTCCATATTACCCTCCCTATAACTCCTCCTATTGCTCCATATAACCCTCCATATAACTACTCCTATTGCTCCATATAACCCTCCCTATAACTCCTCCTATTGCTCCATATAACCCTCCCTATAACTCCTCCTATTGCTCCATATAACCCTCCATATAACTCCTCCTATTGCTCCATATAACTCCCTATAACTCCTCCTATTGCTCCATATAACCCTCCCTATAACTCCTCCTATTGCTCCATATAACCCCTCCCTATAACTCCTCCTATTGCTCCATATAACCCTCCCTATAACTCCTCCTATTGCTCCATATAACCCTCCCTATAACTCCTCCTATTGCTCCATATAACTCCTCCTATTGCTCCATATAACTCCCTATAACTCCTCCTATTGCTCCATATAACCCTCCCTATAACTCCTCCTATTGCTCCATATAACCCTCCCTATAACTCCTCCTATTGCTCCATATAACCCTCCCTATAACTCCTCCTATTGCTCCATATAACCCTCCCTATAACCCCTCCTATTGCTCCATATAACCCTCCGTATAACACCTCCTATTGCTCCATATAACCCCTCCCTATAACTCCTCCTATTGCTCCATATAACCCTCCCTATAACTCCTCCTATTGTTCCATATAACCCTCCCTATAACTCCTCCTATTGCTCCATATAACCCCTCCCTATAACTCCTCCTATTGCTCCATATAACCCCTCCCTATATCTCCTCCTATTGCTCCATATAACCCCTCCCTATAACTCCTCATATTGCTCCATACAACTTTCATTATTGCCCCTATAACCTCTCCATAGAGCTCCTCCCATAGGCCCATAGGATATGCTGTAACCCTCCTACTGTTCCTCTTCCTTCAGTCCCAGCCATCTGTATATCAGAAGAACAATTCCAAGGCGTCATTCCCTGCAGCAGGGAAACAGTTGCGGAACCCCAGCAGTGCTCTGGCAAGAACATCACATCTTCTACACATTAAACTTCCTTCCCCCTATTGTTTGGACAAAGCGTGTGATAAGTTGGAGGTTTCACTTCTATGTAAGCCATTCTGTACATGAATTCCCACCGGTGCACATTGATTATGGATATTCCCTGTCTCTGGATTCTCACTGCCTTCTGCATAATAAGCGTCTATCAAGTAAACAGTAAGTTTTACCAAAATCGTATGGTTCTGTTTTTCATTAGTCTGAAACTCTCTCCTCTAGAGGGAAAGAGAAAAAATTGCATTTTTGTTGTTATTGCTGCCGTGTTAAAGTGATGGATTTACAGTATTTGTGCGTTCCACTGAGCATGAGCAGCAAGAATACATATTATATACATGTATATATATTATAGCATGGATGTAAACCACAAAATAAAATGTTGCCTAATGTTATTCATGACTTTTTTTCATATTGAAGTTATTTATAAATATAACTGATAATGAAAGCAGTATCTGTATTTCCATTTCCGCACTGCTGTTTTTTTCTCTACCTTGAAACAACGTTTAACAAATAACTTTAAGAACATTTAAGGTTTTTAACTGATGAACAAAAATCACAGTTTCTTTCAAACGGTAATTTCATTTTCATTTTCATTTTGGGGTTTATATTCCCTCATCAGTGCATGGTGTAGGGGTTTGCTTGAGAGATTTAGGTGACTTCTCTATAAAGAAGAAGGAAAGTTAAAGGGGAACAAAAATGAAAATTGTACATAAGCTTCGTCATACTGAAATAAGAAACTTTTTAAATACAATCAATCAATCTTTCTGAAATAATCAAGTTTATCTTCACTATTCCTCTCTCAGCATCTGTTTCTCTTTATTCTGTCCTCATGCAGCAGTTGGGTGTCAGATATTCATTGACAGTTAGATCCAATATATCTTATAGGAGGACTCCTTTTGCCTAGAAGATGTATTAGAGCTCACCAGACATCATGTCTCTCTACATGCAGAATTTGTGCAAAAGGCAGTTATTTTGTTTGTACTGGAATCAGTTATTTGAGTGAGCTCTAAAGAAAGGAAGTCCCCCCCTATAAGATATATGTTGAGAGAGGGAAAGGGAAGATAAACGTAATTATTTCAGAAACAATCCAGCATATCTAATTGATTGTATTTACAAAGTTTCTTATTTCAGTATGATAAAGCTTATATTAAATTTTCATTTTCGCAATAGTTCCCCTTTAAAATCATTGGGGATGGCACCTTTCTCCGTGATTCTAGTCATTTACCTGTTACCCTGTTTTGCCCCTGCTCTTTTCATAAAAATGCACCAGCCCAGGGTCCTGTTTGCTGAGCACCATTCTGCCATCTTTTGTTATTCTCCCAAGTTTTCCCCTTCATCGGTTCTGGGAAGTCACATGTGCAGTACAGGAATCTCAGAAAAAGTTCTGTACTTTGCGTGTATGTGCTTGGCCCAAACCCGAAGAGGTATGCCAGGAAGACTTAATAATGATAGATAGATATATAGATGATAGAGAGAGAGGGAGATAGATAGATAGATAGATAGATGATAGAGAGAGAGAGAGAGAGAGAGAGAGAGAGAGAGAGAGGAGAGATAGATAGATAGATAGATAGATAGATAGATAGATAGATAGATAGATAGATAGATAGATAGATTGATAGATAGATAGATAGATAGATAGATAGATAGATAGATAGATAGATAGATAGATAGATAGATAGATAGATAGATAGATTAGATAGACAGACAGACAGACAGATGATAGAGAGATAGATAGATAGATAGAGAGAGAGAGAGAGAGAGAGAGAGAGAGAGAGAGAGAGAGAGAGAGAGAGAGAGAGAGGAGAGATAGATAGATAGATAGATGGATAGATAGATTGATAGATAGATAGATAGATAGATAGATAGATAGATAGATAGATAGATGATAGATAGATAGATAGATAGATAGATAGATAGATAGATAGATAGATAGATAGATAGATTAGATAGACAGACAGACAGACAGATGATAGAGAGATAGATAGATAGATAGAGAGAGAGAGAGAGAGAGAGAGAGAGAGAGAGAGAGAGAGAGAGAGAGAGAGAGAGAGATAGATAGATAGATAATAGATAGATGATAGATAGATAGACAGATAGATAGATAGATAGATAGATAGATAGATGATAGATAGAGAGAGAGAGAGAGAGAGATAGATAGATAGATATCATTAACTGGGGTAATGGGGTTGCTAAGACAGAGAAAGCTAGTAGGTTTGTAAATATGCTGAATGACAACTTTTTATTCCAGCTCGTTCAAGAACCTACTAGGAATAACTCTCTTTTGGACCTTGTAATAACTAATAATACTGAACTCATCTCTAACATTTGTGTGGGTGAGGGGCATTTAGGGAATAGTGATCATAACATGGTCTCCTTTGAGATTCTGTTGCAGAAGCAATTCTATAAGGGAGTAACTAAAACACTAAATTTCAGACGTGCAAACTTTGACAGTATAAGGGCATCTCTGCAACATATTAAGTGGGAAATGCTTTTCACAGGGTTAAAAATGGGAAGTCTTTAAAATGCTGCTTAATAAATATACTTGTCAGTATATTCCACTTGTAAGCAAGGAACGTCGTTGCAAAGCAAAACCTTTTTGGTTCAATAGAAGCGTTGGTGTTGAGGTGGGTAAGAAAAGACGTGCTTTTAAGGCTTTCAAGTTAGCTGGTACAGCCGAAACATTTATAAGGTACAAGGAGGCCAATAAATCATGCAAAGAAGCTAGCTAAAGCAGGCAAGCTAAAATTGCTATAGAAAAGGATATTGCAGCAAGCAGTAAAAAAAATCCAAAATTATTTTTTAAATATGTTAATAGTAAAAAAATTAAGCAGGAAGGGGTGGGACCCTTACTATCAGAGGGGGGTCAGCTGGTTGATGAAAACAAAATAAAAGCGCAGATTCTGAACTCATATTTTTCATCTGTCTACACATATGAGGAACTAGTAAGTGAAGGTTTCCTTCTTAACAGTCCCAATTCTAGTAATACAACTAATGATGCATGGTTCACACATGAAGAAATTCAAAAGAGACTAGAACATGTTAAGATTAACAAAGGTCTGGGGCCAGATGGTGTTCATCCCTGGGTACTTAGCGAGCTTAGCTCTGTGATTGCCAAACCTCTTTACTTAATTTTTCAGGATTCATTGAGATCTGGCATAGTGCCGAGAGACTGGCGAATTGCTAATGTGGTGCCTCTATTAAAAAAAGGATCCCGTTCTCAGCGTCAAAACTATAGGCCAGTTAGTCTGACGTCAGTGGTAGGAAAGCTTTTCGAAGGGTTAATAAAGGATAAGATACTGGACTTCATAGCCAATCATAATACTATAAGTTTGTGCCAGCATGGTTTTATGCGTAATAGATCTTGCCAGACTAACTTAATTTCTTTTTATGAGAATGTAAGTAGAAACCTCGATTCTGGGATGGCAGTGGATGTGATTTACTTAGACTTTGCTAAAGCATTTGATACAGTGTCACACAAAAGGTTACTGGTTAAATTAAGGAATGTTGGCCTGGAACATAGTATTTGTACCTGGATAGAGAACTGGCTAAAAGATAGACTATAAAGAGTGGTGGTAAATGGAACATTTTCTAATTGGACCAGTGTTGTTAGTGGAGTACCGCAGGGCTCTGTACTAGGTCCCTTGCTTTTCAACTTGTTTATTAATGACCTGGAGGTGGCCATTGAAAGTACTGTTTCTATTTTTGCAGATGATACTAAATTGTGCAGAACTATAGGTTCCACGCAGGATGCTGCCACTTTGCAGAGTGATTTGTCTAAGTTGGGAAACTGGGCAGCAAACTGGAAAATGAGGTTCAATGTTGATAAATGCAGGTTATGCACTTTGGCAAAAATAATATAAATGCAAGTTATACACTAAATGGCAGTGTGTTGGGAGTTTCCTTAAATGAGAAGGATCTAGGGGTCTTTGTAGATAACAAGTTGTCTAATTCTGGGCAGTGTCATTCTGTGGCTACTAAAGCAAATAAAGTTCTGTCTTACATAAAAAAGGGCATTAACTCAAGGGATGAAAACATAATTCTGCCTCTTTATAGGTCCCTGGTGAGGCCTCATCTGGAGTATGGGGGCAGTTTTGGACTCCAGTCCTTAAGAGGGATATAAATGAGCTGGAGAGAGTGCAGAGACTAAGTGCAACTAAACTGGTTAGAGGGATGGAAGACTTAAATTATGAGGGTAGACTGTCAAGGTTGGGGTTGTTTTTTCTGGAAAAAAGGCGCTTGCGAGGGGACATGATTAAATTTTACAAGTACATTAGAGGACATTATAGACAAATAGCAGGGGACCTTTTTACCCATAAAGTGGATCACCGTACCAGAGGCCACCCCTTTAGACTAGAAGTAAAGAACTTTCATTTGAAGCAACGTAGGGGGTTCTTCACAGTCAGGACAGTGAGGTTGGGGAATGCACTGCCGGGTGATGTTGTGATGATGATTCAGTTAATGACTATAAGAGGGACTTGGATGATTTTTTGGACAGACATAATATCAAAGGCTATTGTGATACTAAGCTCTATAGTTAGTATAGGTATGGGTATGGGTATATAGAATTTAATTAAAAGTAGGGAGGGGTGTGTGTATGGATGCTGGGTTTTCATTTGGATAGATGAGAGAGAGAGAGAGAGAGAGAGAGAGAGAGAGAGAGAGAGAGAGAGAGAGAGAGAGAGAGAGAGAGAGAGAGAAACCTTATTATGAGACCCTGGGCATGTTTCATGTCAAAAGAGAGGGGGGTAGGGAGTCAAGACATGATTTATTGGTTAATTAACATTAATTTGATAATTCCTTGTCCTCTGCTTATACTGGTTCTGACCAATCAACTTCTATTAGCATGCAGACTGGTACACAGGCCACTCTGTTCATATAAGAGCATCTTATTCGCTGCAAGAGGCACAGCGGGTGCCACCTTTTTGTGGGTGCTGGCATTAAAAGTGAGAATTTAAAGACATTGCTTTTGGGGCAGTGCTCCTTTTCAGCTGCTTATATCTGAAATTATCAATCTTTCTATTACTCCAGTAACTCATACTGTTGCCTCCATCTTTCTTCTTCTATCTGACCATGGCATGTCTCTCTAAAAGGAACCCTGTGTCTTCCGGTCTCAGACTCCCAATCAGAGACTCCCATTCAGACACAAGTCTTGTGAGGAAGAGGACATGTGCTGTATATACAGTAGAGCCCCCATTTTATGTTTTTCAGGGGACCAGGAATCAACTGGCAGATAGGCAGGTTAAAAAAAGTAAAAAGGTTGAACTTGATGGACGTGTGTCTTTTTTTAACCTAACTTATTATGTTACTATGTAATTATGTAAAATCCGGGAAAATGTAAAATAAGGGAAATGTGTTAAAGGATAAGTAAACCTTTAAAACAAGTGAATGTAAAATTGTAAATTGTAAATTTTGTAATTTACATTCATTATTTATTTTTTTTCTATTCCAAGATATTAAGGTATACGTGTGCTGTTAATATGAATTCATTTTGTTACAACAGCGCCACCTGCTGGTCAGTTTCCCAGTCTGACCACCAAGTAGTCAAGGAAGTTGTCAGGAGAAAGAAAGAGGTTGCTCTGATGTTCTTCTGCTTAGGAAACATGTGAAAGGTTACTAATTATTTTCCTAAGCAGAGGAACATCAGAGCAGCCTCTTTCTTGTGTATTCTAAGTTCCTTCTTGTGATATGTACTAGCTGGGGCCACGTCGTCTCGTCTCACTGTGTATTCGTATACTGCTGAGATGACAATAAAGTTTACTTTGACTTGAAAAATAACTTTCATATAGGGGAAAAATTAGGGAAATGTGCCCATTGAAAATTATTATAAATTTGTGAGACTATAAATAAAAAATGTAAAATGAGGGAAAAACGTAAAATCAGGGCACTTAAAATAGAGGTTTCACTGTATGTGCCAAGGATCATTCTGAGGGTTTGAACTTGATGGACTATTGCATTTTTTTCAACCCAAAATAACTACGTAACTATAATATTGTATAGCATTGGAAATGTTGGAATAGTGACAATTTTTTGTTTTAAAAATGTGCCCTACCTCTCAGAAGCCATGTTCTTGCCCGGGTGATAACAAGGATAAAACAGACTGTCTGCAAGTTTGGATTTATGGATTTGAATCATTAAACTGCATCTGTTCTATTAAACCAGCGGCCCAATGTCTGTTTTGTCTTATGCATTATTAATTTTCACTTTGACGTGCTCAGTGTCGGACTGGCACACTGGGATACCAGGAAAACTCCCGGTGGGCCCAGGTGTCAGTGGGCCTCTTGGGCAGGCCCGGACTGGCAATCTGTGGGTTCTGGCAAATGCCAGAGGGGCTGCTATAAGGTCCCATAGAAAGTCAGTATTTAGTGGGCTGGTGGGGCTGTTTGGGCCTCTATGTGGGCTGAGTGGGCCTCTGTGTACCTGAAATAACAGGGCCTAATTTAATTCTCAGTCCGGACCTGTTTGTGTCTAACTATTTGGCCTATTTCATGGTCATTCCCTATTTCTTTATGGGAAAAAATTCAACAGAGTAAGTAGATATAAACGACTAGTAGAATAAAGAGGCTGAGAGAAGAGAGGAGGAATAATAGTTTGGAAAGTGGGCCCACAGTCTAAGGTTTTCTGGTGGCCCCCTGGACATGCCCTTCTCCCATACCTTCCTTCTGAGATCTCCAGCTCTGCTCTGAGCCTTCTTTATGTCTCCTTAGATCTCAGTTATTTGTCTAACAAGCAGCCAAAAATATTCTTGCAACACTTAGAACCCATACCAGTTACCAACCACGAGTCAAAATGTGTTTGCTCATGTGCACTTTAATTGCAGGTGCCTTAAATACACAAACCTCTTCCCATCCAGTCTTAGATCAACAAATGAGCCTCTGGTTATTTGCAATTACCTTCTTTCTTTCTGCTCTGCCTTTTAATATTAAGCAATCCTTATATAACAAATTTGGGGCTGAGAGACAAGGCAGCTGCAGGCTGTAGAATTATTATCCTCTGTTTGCACAGCACCAACATCTTAGTCAAATAATATCATGAAAGGAAATGTCTTTTTAAGCACCTTCCCAATATGCAATTATTATTAATAAAGATATTTTTAACTGTAATTGCATATGAAAGCAGTACTTCTCTGCTCTCCTGATTAAGGGATAAACAAATACGCCTTTCAATTGCTATTACTTTTACTAAAACTTCTACCTAATTAATTTGGATGTGGAAAGCTACTGTATTTTTTATTATTCAAAAAGGTATTTTACATGGATATCCCCTTTAAAACGAACTTTAGTATGAGCTACAGTTGCCATTGTAAAACAGTTTGCAGTGGGTCTTTAGTTAGTCTTTAGTAGTGGTTTTAATCATAGACTGTAAAAATTAATACATAAGTATGTTAATAAATTTGCCCCTTGTAGTTGCTGGGGTCCCAGCATTTTATATTTAAAGGAGAACTAAACTCTAAAACTGAATATGGTTAAAAATGTCCTATTTTATATAGTGAACTTATTGCACGAGGCTAAAGTGTCAGCTTGTCAATAGCAGCAATGATCCAGGACTTCAAACTTGTCACAGGGGGTCACCATCTTGGAAAGTGTCTGTGACACTCACATGCTCAGTGGGCTCTGATTGGCTGTTGAGAAGCTAAGCTTAGGGCTCGTCACTAATTATCCAGCAGAAAATGAGCTTCCCTGGCTGTAATATAAGCTGATGCTACAGGTTTGCTGATTATTAAATTATGATGCTAATTGCACTGGTTTCTGTGCTGCCATATAGTAATTATGTGTCTTAATCACTAATCAGCCTTATATTGTGACATTTCTATTCTATGTGTACTGTATATTGTGAGTGGGCCCCTAAGCTCAGTAAGTGACAGCAGCACAGAGCATGTGCAGTGAATCAGCAGAAAAGAAGATGGGGAGCTACTGGGGCATCTTTGGAGACATGGATCTTTACTGCTAAAGGGATGTGGTTGCCTTGGGCTGGTACAGAAGCACAAAACATCATGTACAACATTTCTACCTACTTCTTTAGTTTTCCTTTAAAGTGGAAGTACACTCTATTTTTTGTAAAGCGAAAAAAAATGTAATTCTAATCCATATATATATATATATATATATATATATATATATATATATATAATATTAAATTAATAAATTAATTAACATTTGTTATGGTTTTAAATTAGTTTTTTTCCTCTCTGCTCTCTGCACTGCTGACTCTGATCTTTAGGTAGAGGACAGGCAGAAAAGGAAAGCAAATAGCTCAAACACCACATAAAAAGAAGACCAGGTTCAAACTATCAGATAAAAACAATGACTACTATCCTTTACCAGCATTCTAAAAGTTAATTCTAACACGAGTCTCGGATGTTATCCTTCCCTACCCATCCTTAAAATTATAGTTTTCGACTCCAGTCAAATGCTGGCAGCGAATAAAAGTCTTTCGCCTGAAGAATTTATAATCATACATAACTATATACATAGCAGTGGGTGTAAATCTTCATTATTCTCCACCAATGGAGAACTGTTCAAACACAGAAACACAAACATTAGGCCCAGTTTTGCCAGAGGTGGAGCATATACAAAATGTTGTTGCACTGTGGGAGAAAACCTAGAAAAACAAATTGTGGACATACTCCCCCCATGGAAAAACCAGAATGCATATACACTTCACTCCTGTTCAGGTTTGTCCTCTTGGGGTGGGCAGGTAGGAGTCATCATGGCATCAGTTTAATCCGGGGGCCTAAGCTGCCAATATATGGATGGATGGAGCTGTGGTAGAACTGAGTGGATCAGGGGCAGGATAAGGTAGACCAGGGGTGTGGTTATTTGGGTGTAGGGGTTCCCCTGATTCCTAACAGCAAACCTGCTCACATCACATACTCCCAGGGAAACTTTGAGGATGGGAATCAGCCCGAAAGCCTGAACACACTTCTCTGGTAACATGCCATAAGCAAGAAAAGGGCTACTTAGTCACTTGCATGGCCTAATACTCCGGGATTGCACATTCTGATACAAGTTGGTGACATGCCAGGGGCATTCATGTATGGCCAACCTCCTGCCCCTCATAGATGCATTTCTGCCAAACACAGGTAGTGCTGCTTACAGAGAGTTCTTTCTATTTCCATTCTAGGAGCGGAAAAGATTGCAAGTGAATGTAGAGATGTAAAATTAGTGTGGGAAACAACCACTTTAACACAGGTGCCTAAGACGGAAAATACTACGAAATGTGATCCAGTATCGACTAAATCTCACGTTTTGACAGTATCTTAAAAAATCTTGGGAGCTCCAACCTGCTGAGCTCCACACAAACCAACGGGCACATTATTGTTTGTTTTAATTGAGATCTCGACTGGAATTCACCTGCAACTTTACCATAAAAGTCTATGTGAACTTTGGGCTATCCCTGAACATTTATGATCTATAGACGAAAAATACCTAAATGGGCCTTCTGGGCATGTTCAAAGGTGATATTTTTTTTCTATATGCAACACAACTGGAATTCTTGAAGGGTATAAAAGCACGGTGAGCATTGTAAGTATTCCAAGATGACAAATGGAACACAATGCATAACTAGAGATGGGCGATTTTGTCCGACAATTCGCCGGCATCAAAATGGGCACCGGCGTTAAAGTTGACACCGGCACCCATTAAAGTCAATGGGCGTCCATTTATTGTTGCTGGCATCTCAATGGGCGCCGGCATCAGAAACCGTCGCTGCCGGCAAAAACTTTGACGCAGACATCGAAACCGTCACCAGCATCCAAACTTTTTTTTGGACGCCGGTGAATTTTCACGGCAAATTTGAGAATTTATTTGTCAGTGTGAAACTACGCAAATTCGCACCTGTCGAATAAATAAATACTTACCTAAAACCCCGGGCCGGTGCTCCTATCAGCAGAAATCTGAACCGGCCTGAGGTTATACAAGTGAGCACCACGGAGCGATCCTCTTCCGGCCTCTTCTTTCTTCAAATTTCCCGGGGCAGACGCATGCGTAGTAGAACAAAATAGCGACTTTTTAGTTAAAGTTTGGCTTTTCGTTCTACTGCTTATGCGCAGCTACGTGAAGAAATAGGAAGATCGCTCCGTGGTGCTCGCTGGAATAACCCCAGGCTGGAGCAGTTTTCTGCTGATAGGAGCACCGACCTGGGCTTTCAGGTAAGTAAATACAATCACTTGGGGGTGCCTAACATTTGTCACCCCCAAGTGCAAGACGACTTTCCTTCTCCTTTAAGGGACTGCTGCCAGATAGAGCTTTATTCAAGTGTCCTTTGTCACCCAAAGCTTGTCGTGGTTGGACCAGTGATCCCCAACCAGTGGCTCATGAGCAACGTGTTGCGATGTTGCTTCCAGTGGCCTCAAAGCAGCTGCTTCCATTTTAATTCCTGGCTTGGAGGCAAGTTTTGTTGCATAAAAAACAGATGTACTGTCTCTTGTAGACGTAAAGTCCACATAGGGGCTACCAAATGGCCAATCACAGCACTTATTTTTCAACACCCAGGAATAGTTTTCATGCTTGTGTTGCTCCCCTACTCTTTTTTGCATCTAAATGCAGGGAAGGGAAGTGAAAGTTTGGTTATGGTTGGCCGTTCCACTGAAGAATTTATAATGATACATGGACTGTATACTGTATATAGCAGTTGGTCTCTACACATCCCTAAATCTTTATTATTATTCACCAATGGAGAACTGTTCAAACAAAAGATTATCTTATTCATAATCCTTGTCTCTGCTTATTCTCAACTAATTGTGTAAGAAACTGCCATCTTGATTTTGTTATTTAATAGCAAAGCAGTTGTCCAGGGAACTTAACAAAGGGTTTCCTGTGACTATTAAGTCCTATGTCTGCTGTGGGGATCAAAAATCAACTTTCTGTATGTGAACCTACAGTTATTGTGTTATTATGGACTCATATTTATATTTCATATTAATATTGTCCATAAGAATATCTTACACTTGCTGTTATTGTGATTCCTGCTCAGGGCATATTATATACTCTATAAATGTAACACTCAATATACCAAATACCATCTGCCTTGGAACGTTTCCTGAATCATTCTTGAACTTCAAGCTGGTTTGTTCATACTCTCAGTGGTTAGTAAGTTGTTTTCTTTGCGTGACCCTGCCTTTCACAGGATGTGTCTGAGAACAATACTGAGAGCAAATGTTACATGGTGATAAGCAGTAGGACATAGTAATGTCAATAAGAGTGGACATATAACCTGTGAAGTTATACAATTTATATGTTGTAGGATACTATGTGGCAATACATTATACCATAGTACCCATGGTGGAGCTCTCTGCCAACAGTGTTCCCCCATGGATGGAATCGTAAGTTTTGTCGAAAACACAAAACAGTTAAATTGTTGAGAAGGTCACATGAAAAAATGTCCAAATGTCTTAAAGGATAAGGAAAGTTAAACTAAAGAAGTAGGTATAAATGTTGTACATGATGTTCTGTGCTTCTGTACCAGCCCAAGGCAACCACAGCCCTTTAGCAGTAAAGATCTGTGTCTCCAAAGATGCCCCAGTAGCTCCCCATCTTCTTTTCTGCTGATTCACTGCACATGCTCTGTGCTGCTGTCACTTACTGAGCTTAGGGACCCACTCACAATATACAGTACACATAAAATAGAAATGTCACAATATAAGGCTGATTAGTAATTAATACAGATAATTACTACATGGCAGCACAGAAACCAGTGCAATTAGCATCAGAATTTAATAATCAGCAAACCTGTAGCATCAGCTTATATTACAGGGAAGCTCATTTTCTGCTGGATAATTAGTGACGAGCCCTAAGCTTAGCTTCTCAACAGCCAATCAGAGCCCACTGAGCATGTGAGTGTCACAGACACTTTCCAAGATGGTGACCCCCTGTGACAAGTTTGAAGTCCTGGATCATTGCTGCTATTGAGAAGCTGAAACTTTAGCCTTGTGCAATAAATTCACTATATAAAATATGGCATTTTTACTCATATTCATTTTTAGGGTTTAGTTCTCCTTTAAGACTATAACAACTGATAACACAATCTATACAGGTATTGGACCAGTTATCCACAGTGCTCGTGACCTGGGCTTTTCCGGATAATGGATCTTTCTGTAATTTGGATCTTCATACCTTAAGTCTACTGGAAAATCATGTAAACATTAAATAAACCCAATAGGCTGGTTTTGCTTTCTATAAATATTAATTATATCTTAGTTTGGATCAAGTACAAGATACAATTTTATTATTACAGAGAAAAAGCAAATCATTTTTAAAAATGTGGATTATTTTGATAAAATGGAGTCTATGGGAGACGACCTTTCCATTATTCGGAGCTTTCTGGATAGCGGGTTTCCGGATAACGCATCCTATACCTGTATATGATAGGGTGTTTCGTATTATTCAAGAATTCTGTAGCTTCACTTGCTGATGCTGAATTTTTCTTTTGTACCTCTATATTTCTTATTATCGCAAACCTCTCCTGACATTCTCGTGGGGTTTTGCTATGACTCTTGCCAATCATGGCAACATTTTAAATACATTATTCATTTTTTTATTTTTGCAAAATGTATTTATTTTTTTCAAAAAATAAAATCATGGCATGACAAGCAAAGATTTATTCTTAATGGAAAAAATGCAGTCATGAAAAAATGTGACGAATTAAAAATTTATAAAGGACATTTTGCCACAATTTGTGTGAATTGCAACTCACAAAAATAGGCAACACCTTTGTCACATTTTAAATCCAGGGAGAAACACTTTTCCAGCTATTGATTTTTGTGTTTGCCAAAACATTTTCTGTTTTCAGGAATGTAATTGTTATTGGAGACATTTTTCATGCCAAACACAATATTACCATATGTATCCATTGAGAGAATTTTGTACAATTTTTTTTATATATTTAGGCTATATTATATTTAGGATATATAGGGGCAGATTTATTAAGGGTCGAATTTCGAAATTCAACCATCTAATTGGAATACTTTTTTTACATTGAATTTGGCCATTTGCGGTCGAAGTAAAATCGTTCGATCGAACGATGAAATCCTTCGAATCGAACGATTCGAAGGATTTCATCCATAGATCACATGATTTTTCTTCGACTTCAAAAAACTTAGAAAAATGCTCTAGAAGGTCCCCATAGGCCAACATAGCACTTTGACAGGTTTAATTTGGCGAAGTATTGAAATCAAAGGTTTTTTAAAGAGACAGTACTTCGATTATTGAATGGTCGAATATTCAAACTATTTTACTTCGAATCGAATTCGAAAGACGAAGTCGTAGTATCCTATTTGATGGTGGAAGTATACAAAAAAATTACTTAGAATTTTTGTACTTCGAAAATTCCCTCTAATTCACTTCGACCCTTGATAAATCTGCCCCATAATTTTTTATTTTTTTTTTAAACTTACAACCATTTTAAACCAAATGGTTTTCCTGGTTTCAATCCTAATAGAAAAATAATGTTGAAGTATTTATTACCATTTAATGCTCACATTCCTAGTATTTTTTTGGTTATGAAAATATTTTGGTTATATTTCCTGGCAACAATTTTTTATCCAATTGTTTACTGAACGTTTTTCATCTAATTAATTAATTAGTTAATTAATTTTACATATTTAATTTAGGGTTGTTGCCAATAGTTTGGTTTTTCTTCGGCCTGTTCGGTTCTCAACTTTGTGTTCAGTTTTCTTGTGAAACCCAAAGAGCCATTTGGCCAATAAATAAAAAATATCAAAATATTATGATGCTCACTGTGATTTTTGCTGTCAATATGGTTTAGTTACCATCAAGAACAGTTTTTTTATTATGACAAAAGGGAAAAGCAAATCAGGGAAAAATCAGTAATAAGCATTGCTACAGTATAGTTCAGAGCTTTTTGGATAACTGGTTTTTGTAAAATAGATTCCATACGTCTAATTAAAGCATTGGGCTTACTCATCAGGCAGAATATAGATAGAGGTAGGGTTGCCACCTGTGCCGTTTTGAACTGGGCATCCCAGTTTTTCAAAGGACTGTCCGAGTAAAAATTTTCTTTCTAGTTTTAAACATTTAGAAAACTGGACAGAAATCCAGCCAGTTGCATCTAAGTGATTCAATAACCCCAGCATCATGACCCCACCCAACATCATAGTAGGGTTGCCAGAGGATATTTAAAATAAGGACATGGCGATGAGCCAATCACTGATCGCCACATCAACAGTCCCACCCCCAACATCACCACCCCCGACACCGATGTCACTGCCCCAGAAGTCACCGGCCCTGCCCTGCCTCGTCTCCAACGTCATCCACCCCACCCCCTACCCATTCTCCCCCCCAAAAAAGGTGGCAACCTTATCATAGTGTCCAACCCCTGCAACACTGCCCCACCCAGATGCCATCAGCCACTCCCACTTCATTTGGGTTTAGCTTTCAGAAAAGTTGGCAACCCTAATTTAATTCATGAATCATAATAACTGGAATAAATAGCTTTTTTTTATTTCATAAAGGATTTCTTTATCCACAATTTTAAATGAAAAGCCTGGCAGGTTTTAGATGTGAGCTTTTTATATTAAAAATGAAAAAATTCAAAAAATTGCATGAAATAAATACAATTTAGAAAAGTAAATAAATGAATGCGATTGATAAAACACAGAAAACAGATTTGAATAAATCAATAAAATGTAAACATTTTTCAAAAAAAACAAGACCTTTGGTAAATCCTGCTTAGTGTTCTCTCTGACCTTTCTTTGTTTTTTTTCCCATCTATTATATGTGGTATCTTATCCCTTTCTCATATTTAATACTTGTATTTTTAATTATCTGTCTGTTGTTTCTTCCCCGCAATATCCCAGCCCTTACTTACGTCTTTGTGTTTTGCCCTCGATAATCTTAATTTTCTGCTCTCTCGCCGTTGCTCCATTGCTAGGCCTCTCTTCATTCTATTCTTGGCTAAACTTCAGATGAACTCAGTATCCATGAAAACATGTCCTTGCGGAACTGAAATAAAAGTTTTAAACAGAAACTTTTTTTTTGCATAAATAAGAAAATGGTATGTTTGTAGGGGGCCCTCCGGCTGTTAACCCTTTACAGGAACAATAGCGAGTCAGAATAATTTTAAATAAAAATATTTCTGGTTTATTTAAAATCACAAAAATTTCAAACAGTCACACTTACGGTTTTACAGCATTCAAGCAACATTAACATTCTTGCCATTGCTGACCTTAGTTTCCACCACAGTTCCCTTAGGGCTTATCCCAGATCTCAGGTACGGTTAATTCCTCCTCTGCTTGGTTCGATAATCCGGTGCACCCCTTTACTATTCCAACCGGGATCACCAATAGTCCTTCTTCTTGCCCCAGGCATCCTTAACCCTATCCTGTGTCTTCCCTATATTCTGGGTCCCTGACTTGTGGGATGTCCACGGAAAACTAATTTCCACTACACTCCTAGGTGGGGCAAGAAACTACCTGTGCTAACTTCCCTATCTCAGACACTTAGTGCCTGCTAACTACAAACTGCTATGCTAGGTTCTACCTTTCTTTCCTTCCTGCTGTAGATCTTCTTCAGGACAGAGAGTCATCCTCCCATTAAAGACATCAACTCTAGGGTGTGGCCTCCTTTTATACCCTCTAGCACTCTGGGCTCCCTCTGCTGGTGGGGGAATAAATTACACCTTTTTACCCTCTCAACAATTTTAACACATACTCACACACATTATTCAATCAACTTTCAACCACAAATCAATTACAACATTTGGTTCACCCTCTTACATGTTGCAGTGTTCATGTCGCATTTATGACATTGGAACTTATTTTATTGTGCACAGTTAATTTACAACACCTGCTCATGGGTGACCTAAAATTAACGTTTTCAGCCAGAAGTTTTATTCCATACACTGTTCACTGGTACAAATGATATAATTCACTAACATGAGGTCACTAAATTATGGCCTTCAGCTCTACAGGGACCATTGCTTTAGCCATTTTTAAGGAATGTTAATACTTTAAACTAAAACAAATGTGTGGCTAAATGTTGTGAAAAAGTTCATATTGCTACAGGAAATATGCACCCGTTTCCCTGCTGTATATCCCTCCCTTAAGAAAATAGAGACTGTAACTCCCTGGCTGACATCTTCTTATGTGGGCGCAGTTTATCTCTCATATTGGCTCATCATAATAAAAGGAGAATGAGAGATTTAAAGAAAAGCCAGTGTCGGACTGGGGTACTAAGAGACCCTGATCTCAAGGACCTTCGTATACTGACATAACCACTAGGAAAAAAACATAAACTCCACACAGTTCACATTGTTATTGAGCCACCCCCAGCATGGGGGTCCACAGATTTTTTTTCCAGGGGAGCAAGTAAACTATTCCCACTGAAGATGAACCTATCCATGACAATGGAAAAGATAATTAAGTGGTGACATTGAGACAAAATAAAAGTGGAGATAAAAGTGTTTCCCATCAAATACACAAACCTCTATCACCACTTTCGTGAATGTGTCTTTAAAACAGACGACACAGTCGCACGACATTTTAAAGACATTTTTCTGAATTTGTCTTTAGCTATTACTACACCTGTGAGTCAGACATCAAATTGGAATTTTTGGGGAAGGGGGTTTATTATACATTATTAATTTTAGGATAACCTGAGCTTTCTAAATCTGCCTACGTGTTTGTGTGATTCCAATTCTGTAACAAGACATAAGGGGCTTAATACAAGAAATTTTTTGCATAATCTAGGGATTTGTATCAGAAATATGTTTTATTATCTTAGATCAAGTGTCTAATTGCTGCTAAAACTAAAACAAAATTGCCTGGGAGGCTTTACTTTTCCTTTAGATAATATATTCACTCAAATTGCTAATATTGCCTCATTCATTAAGCAAAAACTAGTAAAATAACGCAAGTGTGAGTTGAAAACTTGTTAAATATCAAATTGTATAACATACATTTATTTGGTTTAATCAGTGTTTTACTTGTTTTGTTAATGAGGCTTTTACACCTATAGGGTTAGACAGAAACATGTGCCCTGACTATAAAATGCTGATCCCTTTTATTATGATAATAATTCCTCAATGGGGCACCTACAAGAGGGGTGAAATGATGATTGGCTGAACCAAAGCAGAGCAAATTATATTAGAATTTATCTGACACATGTGGAAGAGTTATAGTAGTTTACTTCAGTTTACCACCACTTTTACTCCAAAATGGTCTCTCTCCACTTTTAGTGAATTGTGTTGTTGGGAATTCATTTACAAACAATTTCTTGAAACTAGCTGGAGAAGTCAGGGTGGGGCAACTGCCCCCTCTTGTCCCCTTCTGCAGACACCCATCACCCCCAGATATTTATATCGGAATCACCAGCAAGTGGCTGTGCAAACTCTTGTCAAGTGAATACTGTAGGGCAGTGCTGTCCAACTTCTGTGGTAACGAGGGCCGGAATGGTGGAGGGCCGATAATGGAAGCCAGTGTTGACCACTCCCTGTTTTTAAACCACACCCAATTTAAACCACACCCATGTTACCACAATACCATGTCCACATTAATTGCGGCAGCACACTTAAAAACCAAATGGTTGGTTCTCACTGCTGAGATATCACTTATAATTCATATTTGAAAGAAGTTGTCATATTAAGACCTAACCTTAAATCCATATGCCTCATCCTCCCCCGTGGATAATACAGCACCCCACCCCAGCACATGATTAAACACCTAACAATTTTTCAAATGCTAATAAACCCCCAGAACAAACCCTATGAGGCTTATATTTCACAGGCAGAGCAGGGCACACACAGGTAGAGTATGGCACACCCAAGAATAGGGCAGGCAGAGTGTGACACACACACAGGGAGCATGGGGCAGGCAGAGTATAGTACACACAAGGAACATAGGGCAGGCAGAGTATGGCACACACAGGGAGCATAGGACAGGCAGAGTATGGCACACACAGGAAGCATAGGGCAAGCAGAGTATAGTACACAAAGGGACCATAGGGCAGGTAGAGTTTGGCACACACAGGGAGCATTGGGCAGGCAGAGTATGGCAAACACAGGCAGCATAGGGCAGGCAGAGTATGGCAAACACAGGGAACATAGGGCAGACAGAGTATGGCACACACAGGGAGCATAGGGCAGGCAGAGTATGGCAAACACAGGGAGCATAGGACAGGCAGAGTATGGCACACAATGCAGGAGTTTATAGCCTGAATTTGAGGTGTAACAATTCATGGGTCAGTTAATAATGTAGTGATAAATTTTAAAGCTTTCACATGGTAAGCAGACACAGCAGGCAGACTTTTTTGGGGGGGCCATGTGGCACGCGGGCCGCCAGTTGGACATCACTGCTGTAGGGAAACGTGGACTGTAGTGTGTTCAGGGGGATTCTTTTCCAACAAATGCTTGTGATGCAACTGGAAGTAAGTGGTCTACTCTCCCATCAAAGTTTTTGTCCAGTGTGCTATGGTTCTATAAAGGCGTTACAAACATTTGTGACCCACTGGCCCTTTTAAATAACTTGTTAAGAGTTGTGTTTCATTAAATATAACCGACGGGGCTGCCACCTGAAGGGCCCCCTCCCAACACCCCACAGGACCCCCTGCCAACAATGCCCTCCCAGGGGCCTGTTGGAAATTTGCTTACCAGAACCTTATTGCTAATTATGACCCTGATGCAAGACCCTTCAGAATAACTGAGTTTGTTAATTAGACAGAAAAGAATAGAGAGTCTCGGGAAGCTTTCACTATAACAAACCAGTTACTGTGTAAGGAGGGCTTCAGGTGTCACACAGATCCGATAACGTTTGTATAATCTTTCTATGATCATTGCCGTTAAAGCTAAACTACTATAACATTTGCTGAGATTTTTAAATGAGTTTACAACAGCTATGAATGCTTTAATAAAAAACAGAAATTGGATTTCATGTTTAATTTGAAAAGGACTTTTATTATACAACTTTTGGGTCTGAGTGACAAGTCTACTTTAAGACTAAGTGGGGCAATAACTTGATACTTTCCATAGAAAATTTTATCCAGTTTAGAAATCCGATAAGGCAGGTGTTGTCTACGTTTAGCGAGACATTGTGGTTTAGCTTCCTGTGCACCATGAAGCCAGTGTTGTGGTTTAGGTTTGCTACGGCAAACAGGTGTGACTTGCTGTTTTGCTGCAGAGTCCTGTCTCGTTTTATTATAAAATTAAAAATGTATACCCTGTTCTATGATAATACTTTATTATACCACTACTTAAAGGGGACACGTCACCACAAGAAATAATTACAAATTCTATTTTATGATGTTAGCCAAGTAAAATAAATGTAACTTACCCTATATAAAATATTTAAATCGTGTTTTTTGTTATCTATAAATGTACAATCACAGCAAGCAGCCAGGCCGCCATTTTGTGGACACTGATATTAAGGAAAGCTTTGCATTATGCCAAAATCTTGTTTATGTGCCAGAATGGGGCGCGTGATGCCTATAACCATGCACTGGCTCCATAGTTAGGTGAGGGAGAATGTGGGGAGTGCAGTGACCTCTAGGATGGACATTTTTAGGAAAACACAAGGTTGAGTTTCCAACAGATCACTGGGACTGGGGTCCATTGTAATATTTCCTGGTGTCCCAGTCAGCCAGTCAGACACTGAGAATAACTATAGGCTGTCCGTGTACTAAGCAATATGGTGCAAATAGTTTTTTTGGAGGGAGGTGTTATAAATTCATATTAAAAGTATAGCTATATAAATGAATGATGATGATGATATCTTTGAAAACCTGTGAAATCTTTGGCACTGGCTGAAGGAGTAGAATCTACATTCTGAAGTAGTTCGATGGTTAAACATACCCTCTGCGAAGGACACAATAACAGAGGACACATCTACAGTACATTGCTTCCAAAGTCCATTACATTTCAAGAGGTGGTGTTACATAAACTGGAGAAACATCAAAGAAAGAAATGTTATTTATCACACTGCAGACTGTAGCTATTTAACATTGCATAATGTGTTTCATAACAAACCCTGTCTGCACATACACTGTATTATCCCTTTCTTTCACTTGATGGACTGCGTCTGGACTGCATCTGTATGGGTCAAATGGGACTCACTCAAATCAATATTTCTAATGAGGTATAACACAGGGGAACCAGGCTCTGCAACTGTTAGAGGGGGAAAGAGGAAGACAGAACTGCTAGAGGTGACCACCAAGACCCAGTTTAATAATAGAGCCTGCACTCCAGTTGGGGTTAACAGAAGCTTTTTTTAAAGTAAACCTTTAAAGTAAGTGAATGTAAAATTGATGAGGGGGCTATTCTAAGCACTTTTGTAATTTACATTCATTATTTATTTTCTTTCTATTCCAAGACATTAAGGGATACATATACTGTTAATATGAATGAATTTTGTTACAACAGCGCCACCTGCTGGTCAGTTTCCCACCAGTCTGACCACCAAGTAGTCAAGGAAGTTGTCAGGAGAAAGAAAGAGGCTGCTCTGATGTTCTTCTGCTTAGGAAAAGAATTAGAAACCTTTCTTACATCTTTCCTAAGCAGAGGAACATCAGAGCAGCCTCTTTCTTTCTCCTGACAACTTCCTTGACTACTTGGTGGTCAGACTGGTGGGAAACTGACCAGCAGGTGGCACTGTTGTAACAAAATTCATTCATATTAACAGCACATGTATCCCTTAATATCTTGGATTAAAAACAAAATAAATAATGAATGTAAATTACAAAAGTGCTTAGAATAACCCCCTAGTCAGTTTTACATTCACTTTTTTTAAAGGTTTACTTATCCTTTTAAAACAAAATTTCCCCTCACCAGTGCTAGGACACTCACACCAGGAGGGAGCTTCTGTTGCCAGCCCATGTTGGTCGGAATATATGTGTGTAACGCGCTTCTGACGTCATGTGTACAATGAGCAAGTTACGGCATTCGATCGTTATGAGACAACATGGCCGCTCAAACTGGGTGTGGGTGGCATTGTGCTGGCGGGGGGCAGTTTAAAAAAAAAACACTGTTACCCCCAACCAGAGTGCAAGCTTAATTAGCACGAACCTTTGATTGAGGATAATATTTTTGGCAACAGGTGACCTTTAATAAGTAATTTCAATATATCTTTGTAGAATAGGGCAAATTACTGTAAGAATGTTTTGGGGCCCTTAATTGAATTTGCTGTGGGGCCCAGTAACATAACAAGAAACATTAATATTTAAAAAAACAGTTTCTATTACACACACACACACACACAGAGCTTTGGCAGAACTACAGTCCCTGCGAAACGGAAGAGTGTTATCTGTGTTCTTTAAGCATGAATACCCCCGAGGATGGAAGTTCATATTGGCGCCATATTTAGACTGGGCATTTGATGTTTGCACAAGATGTTTATAGAAGGGAACTCTTTTATTGGCAGGTTCAGCCTTAACACTAACATTTGTCTTGGAACGCAGGGGTTGGAAATTCCTGATATTAGAAAGGTCCTACAGTCAATTTATACTCAGTCAGCGGTAATATACACTGATGGTTTTCCGAATAAGGGGTAATGATTTCAAAGATCTGAGGGGGGAACCGTAGATTGGACAAATAACTCTGAAATCGGGAAATAAATGTGTACTGTAAATTTGCTTACACCTGACTTTCATTTGTGGGACATGATGAACTTGCAATTCTCCTTTTCAGTGGCTACAACTGTAATGATAAGGATATCAGAAGTCACTGAGGGGGTTGTTCTGTGACCATATAAAGGCACAAGGCTGCAGGCTGAGTTATACAGGGAACTCTGAGTATCACTCATGTATTATAAGGGATAATGTACCCCCTACTGTAAATGATAAGGATATTAGAAGTCACTGAGGGGTTGTTCTGTGACCATATAAAGGCACAAGGCTGCAGGCTGAGTTATACAGGGAACTCTGAGTCTCACTCATGTATTATAAGGGATAATGTACCCCCTACTGTAAATGATAAGGATATTAGAAGTCACTGAGGGGTTGTTCTGTGACCATATAAAGGCACAAGGCTGCAGGCTGAGTTATACAGGGAACTCTGAGTATCACTCATGTATTATAAGGGATAATGTACCCCCTACTGTAAATGATAAGGATATTAGAAGTCACTGAGGGGTTCTGTGACCATATAAAGGCACAAGGCTGCAGGTACATGTGCCCCATATCACTCTTTTTCCTTTAATTGTCTCCCCGGCATGATATACAGATCTTGACACTGGCAGAATGGCCAAAGCACTTCCCCTTCCTCTCCCAGAAAGAGATTTTCCTAAAACAAACTTTATGAGTTTCACATAAACATTAACAGGAAAGCAGCAATATGCAACGACAGAGTGATATGAACCTGGACACATTATTTTCCATTCTCTCCCTCCCATAACAAAGAGAAATGCAGAAGGAGCTTGTTTACCTTCACATGTGATGTCCACAGTCCAGCTCCTTCCACCCTGTACATTACATCTTGTACAATATTCAACAGTGGAGGCCCTGGATGCACATGCCCAGTTGGCTGAACCTCCGAATCCTTTGTGAAAGATTTGCCCGAATACTGAACCGAATCCGAATCCTGGCGGTGGGAAGGGGAAAACATTTTTACTTCCTTGTTTTGTGACAAAAAGTCACGTGATTTCCCTCCCGCCACTAATTTGCATATGCCAATTATGATTCAGATTCAGCTGGGCAGAAGGATTTGGCCGAATCTGAATCCTGCTGAAAAAGGGTGAATCCTGGCCGAATCCCAAAGCAAATCCTGGATTCAGTGCATCCCTATAACTAACACCACATTGTCCCTCCACTGTGGAGCACAAAAAGCTTTTTATAACCAGTCTTGACTATCTCACACTAAAGCTTGAACTATACTTTCACTTAGAAGGACCATATACACTATGTCCCTTTCTCCAACTTACCTTAGCTCAAGATTCTACTTGCTGAGGCCCCTCCCTGACAAAGGCACAACTGCCTTTACATAAAGTTCAAATATGAAGAACTATGGGATCCCCCTCAAGTTTATAGACTAGGGAATACCTGTACCATCCCTGGACTAATGTGAATTAATGGGTTAAGACTTTACATAACATGGGTTACATAGTAGGAAAGGTTAGAGATATATGTTGCGGGAGACATGTTTGTTCAAAACGCATCAGTTAATAGTGCTGCTCCAGCAGAATTCTGATCTGAAATTGTTTTTTTAAAAGAACAAACACATTTTTTTTATTTTGAAATCTAACATGGGGCTAGACATATTGTCAGTTTCTCAGATGCCCTCAGGTCATGTGACTTATGCTCTGATAAACTTCAGTCTCTCTTTACTGCTGTACGGCAATTTGGAGTGATATCACCCCCCTCCCTTCCCTCTCCAGCAGCCCTTTAGCAGCCTATCAAAAGAATAATAGGCAGCTAACTACCTGTCGCCAATGCTGAAGTATTTGCTTGCATTGTTAAAGATGCTACCCTGCCTTTTCCTGCTCGGGTGGTACTGTCATGTCTACCACTAAGTGGAGCTAGGGAGCACGACCTAGGTCATGCTAAATGCAATGGGAAGGGGAGAAACAATAGCTGTCTCAAAGCAGTTCCATCCTGAAGTGATGGCTCCTTCTCAAAGCTCAGAATCAGGCACAATGGCTGCCTCCACACCAATATTACAGCTATAACAAAATACATTTGTTGGCTCAATAATAACATTTTAAATGGTAGAGTGAATTATTTGCTGTGTAAACAGTGTCATTTAGAAATAAAAAGTAAACCATAAACATCATGACAGAATCCCTTTAAATGTTTATATTCTCTACATGACAAGGCCAATTAGTAATTCATTCAGCTTCACAATAAATTACAGCATTGAAAGTCATGATGAATGATAGTTAGAGGACATTATTTTCTATAACTCATATGTATAAACAATGTACCTATGCGTATGTTTCTGTCTTACCTGTTCTAATTCAGATAAGTGACGGTGAGAATATGTTTTTTTTTTTACATTCCAGCGTTCCTTCTGGCTCCAGTCTTACAATTGGAGGACAAGATAATAGATGATGAAAGCACTGAGATCACCTGCACGCTGCCCACCAATGAAACCTTGGATGTGAAGTTAAAAATATTTGCAAGGGAGAATTTCTCAGTCTGTGAAAACGACAAGGGACCCCCTCCAAAAACAACATGTAAATTGGATGCCACACGTAAAATGCATGGAATGGAGGTTACATGTGAAGCTCATTTTGTAGCCAAGAGTAAGACAGAAATCATTTATGTCCATAGTGAGTATTGCATAATGTTATTTCTCTTCTCTGTAACTTCAAATGTATCACATACTACAATAACTCCCATGTTGTCCTTATTGCTGCTCTATTTGATTGCGATTTGTTGTTCCATATAATCACTGTCAATATCACCTCTATATACCCCCCTATAAGTCCTCCATATAACGTCAACATATAATTCCTATATTTCCACATATAATTCTAATTCCTCCATTAAATCCTTCCCTATAACCCCTCCCAATAACTCCTCCTATTGCTCCATATAACCCTCCCTATAACTCCTCCTATTGCTCCATATAACCCTCCCTATAACTCCTCCTATTGCTCCATATAACCCTCCCTATAACTCCTCCTATTGCTCCATATAACCCTCCCTATAACTCCTCCTATTGCTTCATATAACCCTCCCTATAACTCCTCCTATTGCTCTATATAACCCTCCTATAACTCCTCCTATTGCTCCACATAACCCTCCCTATAACTCCTCCTATTGCTCCACATAACCCTCCCTATAACTCCTCCTATTGCTCCATACAACCCTCCCTATAACTCCTCCTATTGCTCCATATAACCCCTCCCTATAACTCCTCCTATTGCTCCATATAACCCTCCCTATAACTCCTCCTATTGCTCCATATAACCCCTCCCTATAACTCCTCCTATTGCTCCATATATAACTCCTCTTATTGCTCCATATAACCCCTCCCTATAACTCCTCCTATTGCTCCATATAACCCTCCCTATAACTCCTTCTATTGCTCCATATAACCCCTCCCTATAACTCCTCCTATTGCTCCATATAACCCCTCCCTATAACTCCTCCTTTTGCTCCATATAACCCTCCCTATAACTCCTCCTATTGCTTCATATAACCCCTCCCTATAACTCCTCCTATTGCTTCATATAACCCTCCCTATAACTCCCTCTCTACATTGCTCTAATTATTCAGTTGTTTTTGTATGTATATATATATATATATATATATATATATATATATATATATATATATATATATATATATATATATATATATATATATATATATATTCACAAAGCTGGAGCACTCATGTATGCAAAAACAGCTGCCTGGGTGCAGTATTCAAAAATTATGTAAACCAATTATTGTACAAAAAACCGCACTCTCAGGTCTTCTCAAGGGTGTAAAAAAAGAAAATATTTATTTCGACGTTTCGGCTTCTATACTGAGAAAGGCTTCAGTATAGAAGCCGAAACGTCGAAATAAATATTTTCTTTTTTTACACCCTTGAGAAGACCTGAGAGTGCGGTTTTTGTACAATAATTGGTTTATATATATATATATATATATATATATATATATATATATATATATATATATGTATCTGTATAAATATAATGCTTAAATATATTATTAATTTGAGTGCACTGTTCTGCTCTACTTTTATTGTGCTTGTATATACATACAAACATTTCATTCCTTATTTCCAGCTGAGCCCGAGTTCACGGACTGCCCAGAAAAAGTTACCTGGGTGGAGGGACGCGAGGAGAGTTTTAAGTGCAAAGCTGAGGGCTACCCACCTCCTGAAGTTAATTGCTATTTCAACAAATCCAAGGTGAAAGAGGGAGAGAAGTTCAAAGTATACAGGAGCATGACCGGCAGGCATGAATGCAAAGCTGTTAATAGTGTTGACATGACATCACAAAAAGTGACAGTGACAGTGGAATGTAAGTATATAGAGCAGGGGTGCCCAAAAGGTAGATTGGGATCAGCTGACCTTTAATTGGTGATCAGTAGATTTCAACACTCGTCTTGTCTAAATCACCCTCCTGTTTCATGATTTCAATTCAGATATTTATTATGTTAAGGTTACATAAGAAATAGGTTGTCGTTAAATAAATCAATATAAATTCTCTCATACATCAATGTAATATGTAAGTAATATTTTCCATGGAACAGAATGTTATCAATGATTTTATGGATACAGATTATAATGGGACAACACCACTAAAAGTAGACCTGGCATTAGTAAAGTATTGGAACTCCTGATGTAGAGCTTCAGGGCACAGTGTGGGACTGGCCCACAGGGATACCAGGAAAACTCCCTGTGGGCCCAGGTGTCAGTGGCCCCTCATGCTTCTAAACATTTGCCCTATTTCATGGCCATTCCCTATTTCTATGAGAACAAAGAGGCTAAACAAAATAAATAATAATGAAAATAGACTAGGAGAACAGAGTTTTAGTGTGGAGGAGAGGAAGAATAATAATACTGAGAGTGGGCCCCTGATCTAAGGTTTTTGTGTGTTGGCCCCTGGTGTCCCAGTCCGACACCGTCTGCGCAGGTGGTTGGAACCTCATTGCTTTACCAATTTCTTGAAACTTTTATGGTAAAGGAAGGCATTTGAAACCTCTCCAATTTGCCTCAGAGGGAGAAAAATTCCTTCCTGACTCCAAAATGGCAATGGGACCAGTCCCTGGATCAACTTGTACTATGAGCTATCTCCCATAACCCTGTATTCCCTCACTTGCTAAACACCATCCGACCCCTTCTTAAAGCTATCATGGGCCCCCGCCGACCCAGGCCTCTCCCCTAAACTGCCGAGCACCAAGAAAAAAGTGTGCGGATACACACCGGCGTTTGTGTCGGTGTCCATGTGGTGTGCAGCAGTGTTCACTTATGCGCGGGGGCCCTGGATGTGTGGAACCCGGTGGGCTCCCCATGCTCCAGTCGGACCCTGTCTTCATAGCTCTCACTGTAACAAACCCCTTCTGAATATTTAGGCAGAGCCTTCTTCTAATCAGAATGGGTGACATAAACTGTCATCTGATATGCTTCTTCTAGCAAATCAGAAATCCTTAACATATGTGTATAATTAAAAATAAAGGCTAAGAGTGCTAGTCTTAATGTTGGCTTTCTGCTCCAATAAACACCAGTAGGGTTGGACTAGACCTGCCACCTGGATTTCTTCCCG
Source organism: Xenopus laevis (assembly GCF_017654675.1). Classification (NCBI taxonomy): domain Eukaryota; kingdom Metazoa; phylum Chordata; class Amphibia; order Anura; family Pipidae; genus Xenopus; species Xenopus laevis. Next base: position 122,814,064 of record NC_054376.1, read on the forward strand.
GGCTTCTGCCTCAGGGCCTCACGTCCGGCAACCACGACGCCGCTCATGTGCAAGTGCTTGCGCGTCAGCACAGCGACCAAACAGTGCGTGCGCTGACATTCCTGAGCGAGTGTGCACATGTGCGGCATGGGGAGGGAGGCAGTGAGGCAGCAACCTCAGAGTCCGGAGGGGGGCCCTGAGTCAGAAGCCCCCCAGTCCAACCCTGAATACCAGAATTTTTGCATTAAGTCCTGTAAGTGCGATCCTATGTCTACATTGTACCGTATTTTCTGGCTATTGCACCCAGGCACGATATAACTACTATATGAGTAGTGCCAGCATCCATTGTTCTATATCATTAAAATTAGTAATCAAAATAAAGTGCTTAATGGCTTCTGAACTAATTTTTGCCCAGTGAGGCCTAATTTGGGTTCCCTGAGAAAAAGGGATACACTGGAAATTTTCCTTGGCCCATCAGGTCAGTTTTAGAAATTAAAAGAAGCCTTGTAATAGTAGTTACTGCCGCTTATGTTTAGTATTTCTCTTACAAAGTTGTGGTTTATACAGAGGAAAGTAGTCGGGATTTTGGCATATGGACATATGTGACAGCTGGGGTCCTCAGCTAAAGTGGCAGTTTCCTCTGACAGTCCCATCCCATCGCCTTGATGCACTCTGGCTATGGTGGGTGCTTTTGGTTGCAGAAATCATTGTCAATAAACATTAAAACTATAAATGATTTATCTGAACTAACATATCAGGTATTTTTATATTCAAACAATTATCCTTGGAAGCAGAATACAATGAGCGTTGTGCTTTCTTGGCTTTATAAAGAGAAGGATTTTATGTTAAGCACTTATATGACCTGGGTTCTGCTATTCTCAGCTCTATGAAATATTCATAGTTCATTAGTAAATAGTGCGCTGGAGGGGATTCCTTTTAACTGCCTGATACACAGGAGCAACTGCATGATATACAGGAGTATCGTTTGCTCCAGGTCTAGTAACCTATAGAAACCAATCAGATGATTGTACTCAGTAGGGCTCCTTTAGGAACAAAAAGGCAGTGTGCAAAGGGCAAAAACTGGGTGCAATCTGATCTTTCCGCATTGGGGAGCTTTGAGACCCAGTGCTCCTTAGGTATGCGGCTGGGCGGCATGCCGCTCTAGGCCTTTGTCCGGGCCTGAGCCATACACGATAAGATCCACTCCTAAACTTTGAAGAGGTCACCAAACGAGCGGACCTTTTCCCGATATGCCCACCAACAGCAGGACGAAATCAGATCAATCAGAACATTTAGCCCTAGACCAAATCATCAAATTACAACAAAGAGAATGGGTGCCGACAGGTTGTAGAACCGCATTAACTAGCTCCATGGTCGATATCTTGGCTAGATATTGATCATGGAGACCCATCGGGACACCCCCTAAAGGGCAGATAAACTGCTGAATCGGTATAAAGGACCGATATTGGCAGCTTTAATCTGCCCGTGTATGGCCACCTTTATTCATATTCCAGCCTCTCATTCAAATGCATGGTTGCTTGCGGAATTTGGGCCATAGAAATCAGATGGCTGAAATTGCAAACTGGAGAGCTGCTGAATAACTCAAAAATTACAAATAATAAAAAATGAAAACCAACTGCAAATTGTCTCAGAATATCACTCCCTACATCATACTAAAAGGTAATTTAAAGGAGAAAAAAACCTTTATGGGGAGTGCTCTAGTGCCTCTTCAATTATTATTTATTTTTATTTTAATATTTATTTTTCCTTGCACTGCTGGGTCGGGTGGGTTGTACCTACTGGGAGAAGTAGACAAGCAAGTCATAGACCCAGCCTAGAGAGCTCAGGTGCACATGTACCTGGATCTGCAGCCATCCGAACCCAGCAGTAGCCTAGAAGGGACCCGTGTGGGTGCAGAGTAGGGGCTCCCCATGTCATTAATCCGCCACTGCATGGCACACTACCTTCCTCAGTCCCTAAATTGCTGCAGTGCTCCATGCACAGTGTCGGACTGGGAAACCAGGGGCCCACCAAAAAACTTTAGACCAGGGGCCCACCCTCTGTTTTATTTTTCTTCTCCTCACTCAACCTCTATTCTCCTATTCTGTTTTCTTAACATACTATAATCCATCTAATTAGCATCTATTTGTTCCATCTATTTAGCCCCTTTGTTCTCATAGAAATAGGGAATGGCCATGAAATAGTCCAAATGTTTAGAAGCAGGAGGGCCCACTGACACCTGGGCCCACCGGGAGTTTTCCTGGTATTCCGGTGGGCCAGTCCCACACTGTCCATGCAGACAGTCCATGAAGGTATAAACTCCTGCTCCCCTTAGTGTTCATGCACTTTTGCCCAGGGACATGTTAAATTGTAAATGCCCCCCACGCCTAGTAAATATTGCTTCTTGCTTTGTACGATTGTTACAGCTGAGCCCTACACATTCTCCCATGTAACAAAAACTTCATTATTTGCTTAGTACAATGATCATTCAAAGCCAAATGATCTGGAGACTGATTAACCTTTTGCCTCCTTGTGTAATAAAAGGCACTAAGTTGCCCAGGTGCAGTAACCCATAGCAACCACTAAATGCTGCTGCTGATTGCTTGCTAGACGTCCTTAGAACAGTAGCAAACTTTGCACCTTATATTACATTCCCCCATTGGAATCATAAAAGGCATTTTTCCACTACAGAGTTTCAGATGAGGATTTTCCATTTATCAATATATATTATCTATGAATTAGATAGGAATCACTTGATCAAATGGTTATACACTTGGATGTGTGTCTTTTATTCAACTTTAACTGCTATTCAGCTTTATAATCACGGTCTGAGGATTTACAGGACAAAATGAAACCACTTTGGTATTTGAAGGGCCAACTATCCCAAAGGTCTTCTAAAAATACTACTCTTGGCATCTTTACAGTGACAGTTATGAGAATAGAACCCACATTCCTTCCCATCCCAGCCATTGACCTGAGACTCTGCATAGACTGTACAACATATCCCATATTAGGAAGTTGCCATTACTTTATTTACTGGTTAGGTATTCACTAGTATGTGTGGGAGTTCCTACAGTGGGATTAAATGATCACAGTCAACAAAAACTCTCCCTGGGTCAAAACTGATTTCCTGTAAAGATACAATACTTAAAGGAGAACTAAACCCCACCGGCAAAAGCCCCACCCCCTAATCTTGCAGGCATTGCCCCCCCTTCCCCTCTCCCTCCCCACAATGTGCTTTAGTGTTAAAAAACCTATTCTAGCCCTTAAATGCAAAGAAGAGCAGCAGAGTTCCCGCATCTTCGTGTAATCTTCAGCAGATGAGCAAAGTCAGGGATCTGCTTCAACTGCTCATGTGCAAGAACAGAAGACTATTCACAAGATGTCTCTGCTGCACTTCTCTGCATTTAAGGGTCAGCATTTTTTAAAAGTTTTTTTTGACAATCCCACCTGAACTAAACAATTGATATAATGGTGCAGAAGTTATCACTGCTGTCTTGCAGCGCTGGAGTCCTTGACTTGCTTCCTAAAAATGGAGCAGGAATTCCCCTCCTCTGCTGTGATATAGAACATCAAGGGGCACTATTGGTAGAATATCGAGGGTTAATTAACCCTCGATATTCGACTATCGAAGTTAAATCCTTTCGACTTCGAATATCGAAGTCGAAGGATTTACCGCTATTCGTTCGAAGGAATAATCGTTCCATCGAACGATTAAATCCTTCGAATCAAACGATTCAAAGGATTTTAATCCATCGATCGTACAAAATTCCTGCGATCAAAAATTTGCTAGAAAGCCTATGGGGACCTTCCCCATAGGCTAACATTGATGCTCGGTAGGTTTTACTTGGCGAAGTAGGGGGTCAAAGTTTTTTTTAAAGAGAAAGTACTTCGACTATCAAATGGTCGAATGGTCGAACGATTTTAAGTCGTAGTCAAAGGTCGAAGTAGCCAATTCGATGGTCGAAGTAGCTATAAAAACACTTAGAAATTCAAAGTATTTTTCCTTCGAATCCTTCACTCGAGCTAAGTAAATGTGCCCCTCAAATGTCTGGGTCTTGCCAAATATTTTGCCTATTTTTTCCTTTAGACGCTTTGAGACTTTATGGATTTAAAGTGTTGTAAAGGAATGATAATATAATGTAGTGTTGCCCTGCGATGGTGTGTTTGCTTCAGAAACTCTACTATAGTTTATATAAACAAGCTGCTGTGGGGACAGCCATTGAAGCACAGGATACACAGTAGATAACAGATAAGTACTACTATAGTTTATATAAACAAGCTGTTGTGTAGCCATGGGGGCAGCCATTCAAGCACAGGATACACAGTAGATAACAGATAAGTACTACTATAGTTTATATAAACAAGCTGCAGTGTAGCCATGGGGGCAGTCATTCAAGCACAGGATACTAAATAAATTATTATGAAACAGGGTTGAATTATTGTTGTGTGTTATCGCGCAAAGTATGATTTCTGTTCAGCAGTGTGTCTTAGGGCAGGGCATGTCATATGGGCTCAGCTTTCATTGGCAGGTGCTTCCTCCTCTCTTATTATAAATTTTCTTCAATGAAGGAAGTCCCATCGACTGACAAACTACAAAGCAGAGAGCACATGCTGCATGGAGAACTGCCAGATCCATTGTAAGCTTCATAGAATAAAAAAAAGTAAATTAATCATGTAATTACTCACTTGCAAGTGTTTGTATGTCAGTTATAAGGCTTGCATGGTCTTTAAATGTTCTTCTTATTATTATTATTATTATTCCCAGACAAACCTAAAATATTAAAAATGGAAGTTGTGCCCCCTGCTCCAGTGCCTAAAGGAGAAAAAGTCACTCTGACCTGTGCAGCAGAGGGTAACCCTCCTCCAACCTACATATGGGAAACTCCATCTGCAGCAATCCAGACCTCTCCTGACAACCGTACCATCACAATCCAGGGGGTGGAACAGGGGCACTATGGAACATATGACTGCAGAGCTCAGAACAAACATGGCGAGGATGTACAGATAATGGATATCAACCAACCAGGTAATTGCCCATTGTCTCAGGACACAATATGGACTTGACACATAATCTTACAGTAAATAGGATGATGTTATTCAGGACCTTGGGTGTTGATCTTTATACCGGTATGGGATCTGTTGACCAGAATCCTTGGGACCTGAGGTTTTCCAGGTAATGGACCTTTCCATAATTTGATCTTCATACAGTACCTGAAGTCTAGAAAATCAAGTAAACATTAAAAAAAAACAATCGGCTGGTTTTGCTTCCAATTAGGATTAGTTATATCTTAGTTGGAATCAAGTACAAGCTACAGTTTTATTATTAGAGACAAAAAGGAAATCATTAAAAAATTTAAATTACTTGATAAAAGGAGTCTATGGGAGACAGCCTTTCTGTCACTTCTGGATAATGGGTTTTCGGATAACGGATCCCGTACCTGTATCTGAATCAAATATTAAAGGCTGTGGCATGTAGAACATTTGGATCACTTATGGCTACTCTCGCTGTCAAGATACCTTAACCCATGTTTGGGAAACATAGAGCCTATGGCAACTGTCAGATGAGGGTCCCTTAGAGAAGCTACTGGAAAAAGAAAGGTCATCATGACGGGGGACATGCAGAATGATCTAAACTATCAGTTCTAGTGACACGTCAACATATATTAGGCCATAATAATACTGTAGATATGGGCTGCAAACCTGGAGACCTGGGCTCAGCCCTCTAAGGTCCCTCGATCTAACCATGGCTTCTGTAAAAGTCATTATATTACTAGAGTCCAGTCAAAACACAAGCATTATGTTCAATACTTTGCCTTGTACACAGACACAATGGGACAGCACTGGTAACTAATTATTAATTCATACAGTGAAAACATCTAATAAGATTTGTAGGCACCACTTTGTGGAAATAATAAAGGACAAGTAGACATGGCCAGTACTTGCAAAAATATTTTCTATTGAGCCCAAATTATGAATTTTAGCAAAGAGTGTTTATGCGTCTACATGGACCTCAATGGAACATCTCACTAATGTAGGTGTTAAAATTGCTATAATGATACAATTATGTGCGAAAATGACATAAACCTAATGTAATAACTGCCCACCTATTCAGTGTCAGAACCATTGGTTTGCATTGAGTTGTAGGGCTTGTACCAAAGAACCCTACAGTGTATAAGTAACAGCCAGACAAGCAAGGGGTGAGCCTCATGCAGTTACATTTCAATGAGAAATGCACAAACAGTGGAGGATGTTGGTCTTGTGCAGGACTCTGGAGGCTGCGAATGCCCAGTAAAATGGATAAATAAGCTTGGCGTGCTGCAAAGCAAAATGAGGCAGAAAATGTGTACAGGACATGTCACCAATCAAATCCATTCATTAAAAATGCCCATTGCTTTCAAGCAAAGACAATGTGGAGTAGCTAAACATTTATAGGCACAAAGCTAAGACCTTGTTCTTCTGTGAGTCCCTTGGTGCCATTCTCTATAGCAGATGCAATATCCTACATTAAACGCTCTTCTTCTAGAATTCTCATTGGCATTACTGGTACAAATTTCAATGAGAATAATTCTTAACTTGGATAGTGTTGAAGAAGGTGGGTAAGCGGCCAGGACTAAGCTTAATGTCATAATATGATTTTGGGAGGATTGGCCACAAGAGAAACAGACTTTCTCCTGTTTCCTGATTGCCACCATAGAGCAGTGGGAGACTCAAGTGCTTCACCTCTTTCAATCTTCTTGAAAACAATCAGATTAACAAAGGGACGTATGTTTGTCAGGAAACTGAGTTTACAGCTTCAGGAACTTATGGCGCAGGGCTTGTTATTTCCATGGGAACTTTACAAGAGCGGTGCCTGTAAATTAGACGACGTATCTAATTCAGTTATCAGCAGGAAACTGTTCTCAAAATCGTATAAACTGCCTGAGAGCAAACAGACATGGAGCAGTATGAAGGGGACCCCAGGGACTAACATTACAGAGGAAAAGGGAGGTAAAGAAAATCACAGACCTAGTATTGTAATTGCTCAATGTCCAACAGAACTTTCAACATACATGCACAGGTGGAAATACAGAGCCAGCTCACACAAGGGCATGGGGATCAAATCAGCTGGAGGCATGTCTGAGAGATATTGTGGGGCCAGAACATTGTCTCATTTGATATTTCTCCAACTTATTTTAATCTGAATGGTTCATGGTAGATCGTTAAGATGAAAAAATTTGCGTTTATCACACAAAAAATTATATCTGCATGTCTATGGCCAGTCGAAGTCTATATAGGGCTGATATACCTGTGACATTTTACAGCAGTTGTGCCCACAGTAGAACTTTGGTGTTATGTTTGTTGACAATGGTGTTATATTTTGTTTTTGCTTTTAGTCATGCCTAAAATACTAAAATATGAAGTCGTACCTCTACCACCCCTGTCTAAGGGTGAAAATGTGACTCTGATTTGTGATGCCAAAGGCCTCCCGTATCCCACCTACACCTGGGAGACCCCAGCGCCTGACGTAACCTTCTCTCCTGACAACCGTACCATCAGCATACAGGGCATAATGCAGACTCACCAGGGGAATTACACCTGCATAGCTCAGAATAAATACGGGATAGATACTCAGAGAATATTTATCACTATATCAGGTAATGTGGTTGATTTCAAGTGAAACTCAAATGTAAGTCCTAAAGCTTTGCAAAACTCATCAGGCATGTTAATCCAACTGCTTCAGATTCTTTTTTCTTGGCTTGGTCTGATTTGTTATATTTTGTTCCTGTTAGTGCCCCATTCAACGCCCAGATTAATGTACATACAAGTGGGGATCAATTGTATAGCTCAGTTATTATTAATCAAGTACCATCAGGTAGCATGTCTGCATATTATCATTGTATAGATACTTATATCATCACAGAGCTGTAATACCAGCATGAACCATGTATTTGTTACACTGTAATACCAGCATGAACCATGTGTCTGTTACACTGTAATATCAGCATGAACCATGTATCTGTAACGCTATAATACCAGCATGAACCATGTATTTGTTACACTGTAATACCAGCATGAACCATGTGTCTGTTACACTGTAATATCAGCATGAACCATGTATCTGTAACGCTATAATACCAGCATGAACCATGTATTTGTTACACTGTAATACCAGCATGAACCATGTGTCTGAAATGCTGTAATACCAGCATGAACCATGTATTTGTAACTCTGTAATACCAGCATGAACCATGTATTTGTTACACTGTAATACCAGCATGAACCATGTGTCTGTAACACTGTAATACCAGCATGAACCATGTATTTGTTACACTGTAATACCAGCATGAACCATGTGTCTGTAACACTGTAATACCAGCATGAACCATGTATTTGTTACACTGTAATACCAGCATGAACCATGTGTCTGTAATGCTGTAATACCAGCATGAACCATGTATTTGTTACACTGTAATACCAGCATGAACCATGTGTCTGTTACACTGTAATATCAGCATGAACCATGTATCTGTAACGCTATAATACCAGCATGAACCATGTATTTGTTACACTGTAATACCAGCATGAACCATGTGTCTGAAATGCTGTAATACCAGCATGAACCATGTATTTGTAACTCTGTAATACCAGCATGAACCATGTATTTGTTACACTGTAATACCAGCATGAACCATGTGTCTGTAACACTGTAATACCAGCATGAACCATGTATTTGTTACACTGTAATACCAGCATGAACCATGTGTCTGTAATGCTGTAATACCAGCATGAACCATGTATTTGTTACACTGTAATACCAGCATGAACCATGTATTTGTTACACTGTAATACCAGCATGAACCATGTGTCTGTAACACTGTAATACCAGCATGAACCATGTATTTGTAACACTGTAATACCAGCATGAACCATGTATTTGTTACACTGTAATACCAGCATGAACCATGTGTCTGTTACACTGTAATACCAGCATGAACCATGTATTTGTTACACTGTAATACCAGCATGAACCTTGTGTCTGTAACGCTATAATACCAGCATGAACCATGTATTTGTTACACTGTAATACCAGCATGAACCATGTGTCTGAAATGCTGTAATACCAGCATGAACCATGTATTTGTAACTCTGTAATACCAGCATGAACCATGTATTTGTTACACTGTAATACCAGCATGAACCATGTGTCTGTAACACTGTAATACCAGCATGAACCATGTATTTGTTACACTGTAATACCAGTATGAACCATGTGTCTGTAACACTGTAATACCAGCATGAACCATGTATTTGTTACACTGTAATACCAGCATGAACCATGTGTCTGTAACACTGTAATACCAGCCTGAACCATGTATTTGTTACACTGTAATACCAGCATGAACCATGTATCTGTAACACGGTAATACCAGCGTGAACCATTTGTCTGTAACGCTGTAATACCAGCATGGACCATGTATATGTAACACTGTAATACCAGCATGAACCATGTATTTGTTACACTGTAATACCAGCATGAACCATATGTCTGTAACACTGTAATACCAGCATGAACCATGTGTCTGTAACACTGTAATACCAGCATGAACCATGTATTTGTTACACTGTAATACCAGCATGAACCATGTGTCTGTAACACTGTAATACCAGCATGAACCATGTGTCTGTAACACTGTAATACCAGCATGAACCATGTATTTGTTACACTGTAATACCAGCATGAACCATGTGTCTGTAACACTGTAATACCAGCATGAACCATGTGTCTGTAACACTGTAATACCAGCATGAACCATGTATTTGTTACACTGTAATACCAGCATGAACCATGTGTCTGTAGCACTGTAATACCAGCATGAACCATGTGTCTGTAACACTGTAATACCAGCATGAACCATGTATTTGTTACACTGTAATACCAGCATGAACCATGTGTCTGTAACACTGTAATACCAGCATGAACCTTGTGTCTGTAACGCTGTAATACCAGCAGGAACCATGTATTTGTTACACTGTAATACCAGCATGAACCATGTATTTGTTACACTGTAATACCAGCATGGACCATGTATTTGTTACACTGTAATACCAGCATGAACCATGTATTTGTTACACTGTAATACCAGCATGAACCATGTGTCTGTAACACTGTAATACCAGCATGAACCATGTATTTGTTACACTGTAATACCAGCATGAACCATGTGTCTGTAACACTGTAATACCAGCATGAACCATGTATTTGTTACACTGTAATACCAGCATGAACCATGTATCTGTAACACGGTAATACCAGCATGAACCTTGTGTCTGTAACGCTGTAATACCAGCAGGAACCATGTATTTGTTACACTGTAATACCAGCATGAACCATGTGTCTGTAACACGGTAATAACAGCATGAACCATACAAAAAAAAAAACAAATATAAAAAATAAAGATCACTTGGAAACTGCCTTATGTAACCACTGTCTTCATAATACTAAAAGCAAATTTAAAGGTGAATTACCCATTCAAAAAGGTGTACACCTAATTTTTGCATCAATTTGTATCCCCTCCTTTTTTACATATATTATTTTTGCAGCTTGTTTTACCAAATATATAATAATTTCTTGTTTTCTGCTGTTTTGTTTCAGGAACCAACAGAGGAGAAAAGACAGCTTTTGCCACAATACTTCTCATGCTGATTCCTGCAGGTTTTATGCATTGTGTGCATTAAACGTTTTATGGATAGAGTTAGGGTCTCCAATATTTCTTACAAAATCTAAACACCATTCTATTGTTTTCACTCAAAATGTTTGTTTAAGTTAATTTGCCTTTTTCAAGGCAGTCTTGGTATTTTCTCATACTAATTTCTGTATAGCTACTCCCATATGGGGTGCCGTTTGTCCCAAATACATTCTGTATACAAAACTATGTTACATGGATGTTATACATTTCTGAGACACATTGCTTGTTAAAGTGTACAGAATGGAGTTTGTAATATAATGACATCCTTTTGTGCACAAACCAGATACTGTTCTCATTCTTTAATAGATATAAGTCTTTGGTATATATTTGTATCTGTGTATATGGTCACAAATACTTATGTACCATGAGAGACATTCATTCTCTGTACTAGGGATAGTCTTGTATACAGAATGTATTTGGGACAAATGGCACCCCATACAAACTAGGGTAAGTAAAGGCAGATTTGCTAGTACAGAATGTGATCACAATCTCTACACAAAAAATTCTGAATTTCCCATTTAAGACATGGAAATTCAACTCTTAAAGTTACCAGGCCCTTTGATAGCTACTGAGATTGTTGACCGAGGCAAGGTTCTTAAATTGGATGAATTGGCACTGGTAAGAGGTGAGGAAAAAGTGAAAAAAGTAAAGGTAATTAAAACCACAATTGGGAAGGGAAAGATTGTTAGTTAAAGTGGGCAGAATGGGAAATGGAGAGCCTAAAGGAAAGGAATAAACAAAATGGGCATTGTGATGAACTGGAGAATGGAAACTGGAGCAGTGGGAAAATGAAGGTGAAAAGATGGAAAAATGGAAAGAGAAAAAAAAGCAGGTATTTGAAGATTAGAAGGAGAAAGAAGAATGGACAAAAAGAATAGAACTTTGTTTAAAGGGGCATTACCTCTTATACTCTAGTTCTGCATTGAACTGTAGCGTGCATAGAGATATCATACAATACATTATCAGAGACAAGCTTGAATCTGTAGTAACCAGTGTTATTTCATTACTTGCATATGTGTGTGTCCTAAGGAGATTGCCGGTTAGTGCAATAAGTGCATAGCCCATAAAGGTACAGTAACACCAAAAAATGAAAGGGCTTTAAAGGAATGACAATGTACAGTTTCCCTGCACTGGTAAAAGCAGCGTGTTTGCTTCAAAAACTCTACTATAGTTTATATAAACAAGCTGCTATGTAGCCATGGGGGCAGCCATTCAAGCACAGGATACACAGTAGATAACAGATAAGTACTACTATAGTTTATATAAACAAGCTGCTGTGTAGCCATGGGGGCAGCCATTCAAGTACAGGATACACAGTAGATAACAGATACGTACTACTATAGTTTATATAAACAAGCTGCTCAGGAGCTTGTTTATATAAACTATAGTAGTGTTTCTGAAGCAAACACACCAGTTGTACCAGTGCAGGGCAACAGTACATTGTATTTTAACTGCTTTAAAACACTTTAGTTTTTTTGGTGATACTGTTCCTTTAAATCCTTCAAGATGCAGAGTCATATGTGGTATGAGTAATGGGACCCGCCTGTGTATGTGAGTAAAAATGACATCATTGCATTCTCATCCCGTTTTCAATTATTGCATAGTTAGGCTGAATAATAACACTTGTCTATGGCCGTGTTAGTTCAACCCTTCCACTAATCCAGTTTACCCAGAGCATGTCGCTTATGTCTCCCATGTGGCAAATCAGTGGAAAACCTAAAACCTTCTTAACCACAAAAGGCTCAGTATATTTTGACACATTGTTAATTAAATTCTAAATCTCTTATTAATAGAAAGGCAGCTAAATCACTTTTGTACGATCAATAAATCTCTAGTAGAGAACTCCAGTACCTGATGATGCTGAAATGCAAAATTTACTATTCCGTAGGCCAGTAATACCCAACCAGTGGCTTGTGAGTTACATGTTGCTCTCCAACCCCTTGGATGTTGCTCCCAGTGGCCTCAAAACAGCTGCTTATTTTTTAATTTAAGGTTTGGAGACAAGTTTTGGTTGTATAAAAACCAGCTGTACTGCCAAACAGAGCCTCCTGTAGGCTGCCAGTCCATATAGGGGCTAACAAATTTCCCATCACGACCTAATTTGTCACCCCAGGAACATTTTTCATGCTTGTGTTGCTCCCCAATTCTTTTAACATTTGAATGTGGCTCACAGGAATAAACGGTTGGGTACCCCTGCCATAGGCAAATTGTAAGTCCTTATTTATTGCCCCCGTCTTTAAGGGGAGAGAAAGTCGTTAAAAAATTCTTTAGACAGAACTTGGACGTATCTATACATGTAGATTTTATTGCTGTTAAGGCTCCTTGTTTCAAATGGGAAATATGTCAAGTCAATGTTCATTTAGACACAGCCATTAAAACCAAAGGTACCACAGAGAGACCTCAGGAAATAGACAACCCTTTCCATCCATACAAATAGCCTCCAGCTACAGATGAACTGACAAATCACATTTGTGGCTAGACTTTGTTGTGTCCTGATATGCTATTTAATAAAACTTTTACTGACTGTTTTTTATGTGCTTTGGATTTTTTTGAGGTTTTGTTCTCTCCATAAACCATTAACCACAAACGGGTCCTTTGACCCTAAAGAAGTATTTCTAGCCGCCACCATCTACCAGACGTTGGTATTAAACTTCAATAGACGTTGCTGTTCTCCTTTCTCAGTGAAAGTAAAACAAAATGTATCGCCTGGTTGGGAGCATTGTTCCAAATGAAACTGTCCCTCCTTTGTATCTGTAGCTCAAAAACCACCGCCGTTTCCATTCCAAACTAAATATCAGATACAAATATATAAATATTTTCTTGCGTTTCCAACCAGAACTTTCCATTGGTCTCACAAACGAAAACAGTGTCATTATATTTAATTAAGCACATGGCACAAGACGGGAACAACGGTCTCTTTCCTGAACAAGAGAGAGAGAGAGAGAATATATTTGTAAGTTATCAGTGAAAACAAGCTCGGAATTCATTCTTTAATGGATCTCCCTTCCTGTGGGCCTGGAAACTCCATTCAAAGGCAGGAACTGCCATACTTTTAAGTTGTTGTTGTTCTACAACTTGAGTTCCAAATTGGCTGGGGAGCTGTAGGATGGACATAACCTTTGTATATTTACTGAAACTATTTAACAACTGTCACACAATATATAATGTATTTTGTGATTAAATCTACCTTTTTCACCCAGTGTTTAATGCACTGCTACATATTTAAACAACAGGTTTATTTAGTTTGCTTTCATTCCCACCTATGGTGACCCTGGGAGGATTGGTGCCCAGGCAAATTCCCACTCTCTCTCGCTCTCTGTCTGGCAAAAACAGACATAAAAAAACAACTGGCTCCAGATACTGAGAACTGTAGAACAACAACAGCTGGTGAGTAAGATGATAAAATATTCTGATGACACCCAGGGCTTTGCTAGCAGCAGTACATTGGCTCAATACATTTCACTCATTCTACTAAATGCAATAAGCAGCCTTGTATATAAAAATATATATACTTATACAGTGATGTTTGGGAACCCCTCTTAATTCTTTGGAGTTTTGTTTATCATTGGCTGAGCTGTCAAAGTAGCAACTTCCTTTTAATATATAACTTGCCTTATGGAAACACTAGTATTTCAGCAGTGACATAAAGTTTATTTGATTAACAGAAAATATGAAATATGCATCATAACAAAATGAGACAGGTGCATAAATGTGGGCACCCAACAGAGATATTCCATCAATACTTAGTTACAAATGTAACAGCCTCTAGACGCCTCCTATAGCCTTTGATGAGTGTCTGGATTCTGGATGTGGCTATTTTTGACCATTTGTCCATACAAAATCTCTCCAGTTCAGTTAAATTTGATGGCTGCCGAGCATGGACAGTCTGCTTCAAATCATCCCATAGATTTTCCATGATATTCAAGTCGGGGGACTACGCCTGGCGTAAGGGTGCGAAGTAGCGCTAGAGTAGGTCCACTTCGCTAGCAAATTTACGCCAGCACCCGTTAGTAAATCGGCGAAGTAACGAAATGACGTCACGCTGGCTAATTTGCACTAGCTGCTTCGCGCTTTAGTAAATTTGCCCCATTGTGTTTCTGTGCAACAGGTGAAAGGGAACTCACTTGTAGCAAAACTAAGATTTGTAGAGTGCTGGTTTATGCAGAGCAACACATGGAGTTGTAAAGTGGGATTATATGCAGCTTTATATGGAGGGGTTAAATGAAATAATGGAATCTATAGGTAGCATACATTGATCAAAGGAGGAGTTATACTAGGGATACAGGAGTTAACAGGAGGAGAAATGGGAAGAGGAAATATGAAGCATTAGGAGCTGTACTAGGGAGAAGCTATAAGGAGCAAGATTATAAGTGAGAATTAAAGTGGACCCGTCACCCAGACATAAAAATCTGTATACTAAGTCCTTTTTAAATTAAATATGAAAGCCAATTTCTTTTTTTTATTAAAGCATTCATAGCTGTTGTAAACTCATTTAAAAATATCAGCTGTCAATCAAATATTGCCTACCCCACCTCTATGCCTAGGCATAGAGGCGGGGTAAACAATTACTTTCACTTTCCATTCAGCACTTCCTAGATGTCACTGCTCTCCCCACATTCCCCCAGTTCTCTTAACGATTTAATTGTGTAGCCAGGGCATCGGGATGGACATTGGTTCCCTGTCCCCTGGTGCACAAACAAGATTCTGAGATGATACAAGACTTGTCTTAATAACAGTGTCCACAAAATGGCTCCTGCCTGCTTGTTATAATTATGAAATCCCAGACTGATGGAAACAATATTCAAATAATTTATACAGTGTAATTAAAGTTCATTTTGCTTGACTAACATGATAAAATAAGATTTGGAATAATTTTTTTGGTGACTGGTCCCCTTTAAGGTGGCCATAGATATATTATTTGTAAGGAAGATATTTCATATGATAATTGGTGCATGTATGGTGAGAGACAGGGCAAGCGATATCGGTAAAAAGCCTAGGATATCATTCGTTTCATCGATCTGGCAGGACTGAAAATTTTGATCGGACACGTTTGAAGGTTCCCAAACATCGTAACGTTAATCCGATAGAGCTAAAGAATTATTTTTGTTTGTACCTGCCTATCTGACAATGCAGCTTTAAACGTTAGTAGAGTGGATGAAAGATCTTTCGTACAGTCAATGGTTGTGGGAAAGATTGTAATTGTGGCATGTATGGCCATTTTACGATGCTGAGCAGTAGAACAGACTTGTGTGATATAACAAAAGGGAATTAGCAACGCTAATAAAGCCCATGTAGATTACAGTACATAATACCTACCTGATTCCACATGCATAACATAGAGGAGTCCCATCCTCAGCATCTCTCCAGAGAGGGGTCTTTAGGGTTTTGCAAGATGCACATTGTTTGCTCTCTGATGGAGATATGAACAATTAATTTCTTTTCACTGCATATAGTCAATAAAAAGCCCTTTCCTATAGCACTGGGATTTCCACTGAAATGCCATTTTGGCATAATAAGTACCTTCAAGGAATATATATTGTAAATCCCTAGACCAGTAGTCCCCAACCAGTGGCTCATGAGCACCATGTTTCTCACCTACCCTTGGATGTTGCTACCAGTGCTTATTTTTCCATTTCTGCCTTGGAGGCAAGTTTTGGTTCCATTAAAACCAAATAGCCAATCATATCTTCTATTTGGCACCCCCAGGAATGTTTTTCATGCTTGCGTTGCTTCCCAACTCTTTTAACATTTGAATGTGGCTCAGTGGTTAAAACAAAGTTGAGGACCACTGCCCTAGACTAAGGGTACTTGCCAATTTGTGAAGATATAATACAAAGAGTCCGACATGCTTTTGTGCAGCACTTTATTGTGTTCTTTGCTTTAGGAACACATAGTGTCACAATTAAAGGCCAAATTAATGTACGTTTTGTTAGTACAGGAGGCTGATCATCTTCAGAGCTGCTGGACAATGAGATGGAGTTTAACCTGCGTTTGGATTTTATGCTCCCGCGGCCAATCTTCCTCCTGCTGAATAAAAAGCATAAGATAAACTGACCTCAAGAATAAAACTAGTTTAAACAGATGCCCCTGACCTGATAACTAGTGGGTTATTTCATGCCACTTGGCATTTGAGGTCAAATTGGGGTATACCAAAATGTTAGTTGTAATTGGTCTATAATTATTGGAATATTTAACCATTCAGAAAAGCCATTGAAAGAATCACAGCCCACACTTGATGTAACCAATTCTTGTTCTTGGCTTAACCCTAGCTGGTTGGGTAGCTGGAAGGAAATGCTGGGTTCTGATGGAAGCAGATGAGAAGCATAGCAACAGCGTCGGACTGGGACACCAGAGACCGACCCAAAACCCTTTAGACAAGGGGCCTTCCTCTCCTCACCCAATCTCTATTCTCCTAGTCTCTTTTCTTCATATACTATAATCTATTATTCCACCTATTTAGCCTGTTTTCATAGAAATAGGAAATGGCCATGAAATAGGTCAAATGTTTAGCAGCATGAGGGTCCCTGACACATGAGCCCACAGGGAGTTTTCCTGGTTTCCCTATGGGCCAGTCCAACATTGCATAGCTATGTAATCTCTTCTGTAGTAATATTCCAAAGATTTATTCCCACATTTACAGAAGATTTTGAAAGGTATTGCAAAACTGGAACCATAAGGTCTTTAAAGGTACTTTTTCACGCTAAGGGTTTTGGTAAAAGGATATCCTACTAAAACATAAAATACCCTAATGACCTTAGAGTATCTAACCAATTATAAGCTGAGTTCCTTCAGGAGAAAAGTGCCCCCCTCACTGACAACCAACTACATGAACCATTCAATAACACATTATTCATCAGTTTATTGCATACTTTTGGAGGGAGTCCTCTGTTTCCTTGGGGTCTTCATCCTACAAAGCTCTTGATCCAAAGATGCATTCAAGAGGGAGCTAACCCCTTCTGGAGACGTGTCCTCATGCAGATCATCTCCTGCATTCATAAGTATTTTATATGAAGTACAAGCAACGGCTCCGGCTCCTTTACCTCCACCATTCCTCCAACAATTTTCTTGCCCTTGTATAGGCCTAATCCTGTGTCTTTTTTTACCAAGCCTTCTTGGTCTCCATCAAATTTATGCAAACCACAACACTGGGTAATAATGAGGTTTAACAAGTCCATGGCATTATAATTTAATGAAGAGTGCTTTGGCTGAGCAAGGTGGAGCCCTGAAGAGGAGTAGACATGTCCTCCATGCACAATGTGAGCATCTTCTGAACAGGAGGAGGATTGGTCACACACTCGATTTTCCAGCAGAGGAAGCAATTTTGCACTTTCATGCATGAGATGTCAAATATTGTTGAATTGTCTATGTGATGCACACCTGAATGGGGCTTTCGACTCACTACACTTTTAAGAAATACAATTTGGAAATTTGTTATGTTATTTGTAGTATGAAGTTTGATTAACTAAACATACACCAATCAAAGCTCATCTTCATATTAGTCCCCATGTCGCACCAACTAGTGCCAATAACTTTGTGGGCTTTATTTGGCCCCTCCATACTTAGTTGGAAGCTTATTGGCCTGTGTATTGGGCACTCGGAACTGCCTGCCTGATTGATGTCTGGCTGAAACATATCTATTGGGCAGACATGGACCATATTGTCACATTGTTGCAGTCCTCATACATCCAGTACCTTTAAAATGGCCCTAAGGTCAGCGATCGGCTCGGCCCTATTTGGCTCTGCATCCGACAAAGATTCAATCATTTGGGAATATATACAATATATGTATACTGTATATACACACACAATATAACATTCTCAATATCAATAATGATATAAGATTTATTTTGTAAGGGGCCCGAAGGCTCAGTTACGATTAGTGGACCAAGGAGGACACCAGTCCAACACAGTTCAAGGTAACCGACAAGGACAAGGCAGAAGAATGGTCAAGTTCAGGCAGAAGGGTCAATGCAGGCAGGTAAGTTCAAGACGAATAAACAGACCGAGGTCAAACACAGGAATCAGTAAATAGAATCAATAAAGTGCACCCAGGAACACACAATGTAGAACCTTTAATAGGGCAATGTCTGTAGTGTCCTGGCATCTTAAATAGTGAATAAAGTACCCCCTATTGTAAAATATAAGGCTATTGTAAGTCACTGAGGAGTTCCACGACATATAAAAGCACAAGGCTGAAGGTCGAGTGCTTTTATACAGGTCATAGAACTCTGAGATTACTTCTAATATCCTCATATTTTCCAACAATTGGTACTTTATTTATTATACACAAGTTTTAGTGAGTCATGTGACAGAAATAACATCACTACTCACCGTTTATAACTGATGACATCACTAGTCACCATTTATAAGGATATAATTTACAAGATATTCGTGGCTCTTTTGTATTATATATAGTGAATAAAGTAACCCCTCTTGTAAAATATAAGGAAATTATAAATTACCGAGGAGTTTCATGACTATATAAAAATAAGAGGCTGAAGGCCGAGTGTTTTTATACAAATCATGGAACTCCGAGGTAACTTCTAATATCCTCATATTTTGCAACAGGGGGTACTTTATTTATTATAATACACAGGTATCAGTGAGTCATGTGACAGAAATGACATCACTACTCACTGTTTATAAGGATGACATCAGAACTCACCGTTTATTACAGGGGTGCCCAAATTTTTTGCAACGAGGGCCAGATTTGGTGAGGTGAAAATGTGTGGGGGCCGACCGTTCAGCCCGACATTAGTTGAACCATTAACATTAAATTACAGGAATCGAGTAATCGTAGCAGTAATATTAAGGCACATTAGTGAAATGATCTGCCACTTGGTCTTTACTGCTGCCTGTGAGCTGAAGGTTTTAGCAATAGACAAGAACTGGAACATAGTGACGCCATACTTCTTAGTTTACTGTATTGGCACGTCAGTACGTCTATTGACACCTTCAGCCCTAAAGAAGTTTGCGAGAGCGGCGCGTCTCTATAGACCAGCAGTATAGACCAAGTGGCAGATCATTTCACTAATGTGCCCAAATATTACTGCTATGGCTATGCAATTCCTGATTACACTGTGCTGGGGGCCTCATTATTATTAATTTCATGAAGGAGGCTGAGGGCCGGTGTCAATTTGTAAATGGGCCGCAATTGGCCCCCGGGCCGCAGTTTGGACATGCCTGGTTTATAAGGATATAATTTACAAGATATTCATGTCTATTGTGTATTATATATATATATATATATAATATTTAAATATTTAAAGAGCAGCATGTCTAAGGCCAGAGAGGAAATCCTGAGAGGGAAAAAAAAATAGTGGGAAGTGGGAGTCACCTTATATCTCTCGGGGGTACCAGAGGGTCCCTATTGACTCAATGAGGTGCCAGGGGGGTTTAAATATCAGCATTAGGGGCACCAGCTGTCTTTGACTCCTCCACTCAGTGTCATTATTATATTTATTTATTATACAGGCAGTGTCATTTCTATAGCCAGAGAGCAAATGTCACAGGGGCCCCAAGTGAGAGCACTACAAAGGGCCCCTGAAGAAAACTTATAAAACCTGCACTTATTAATTCTCATTAAACCAACCACCTGATGCTGAAAATTTGCACATGTGCACAACTGAAGAGGAGGGGACTGGGCAATGAACATCTGTGGGCTTAGGGGCACCTGCTATGTACATACGGCCCTGTCCATCCTGCCCCCAACCTGTAGCCTCAGCTGTAACTCACACACCTGTTCTTCTGCTTATTGCTCCCTCTGGTGCCTGCAGCTTGGTATTGCAGCTCGGATGGATCCTACGCCCCCTGCTGGTTGAACTCGGGACACACAGTCCACTCATTGATCTGATGAGATTCGACGTAAGGACTCGCCTCCAGGCTGGGGGGTAAAAGAGCAAGAGTAGATGCAGTCAATTATTGTGAAGGGGGCTGTAATCACACAGACGCATGTAAGCGCCAAACGCAGGTGAAATGCAACATGCTGTGTACAGCCCCCTGCATCTACTCCCCAGTTCATCTCTTTGAAACATCAACATGAAGGCCACTCTTGACCAAGCCTTCAACTTCTTACCAGTGCAGTATTGACCAGCATTTTGTATGTAGGGGGCCATATCATATTAAAGGAGAAGGAAAGGTTAAAACTAAGTAAGTCTAATCAGAAAGGTTCATCTAAATATACCAGTAAACCCCCAAAGTAATGCTGGTCTGAGTCCTCTGTCAAAAGAAATACTGCATTTCTTTCCTTCTATTGTGTACACATGGGCTTCTGTATCAGACTTCCTGCCTTCAGCTTAAACTTCATTGCCCTGGGCAAGAGCATGCTCAGTTTGCTCCTCTTCCCCACCCCCCTCCCTTTTCTACTGTAATCTGAGCCCAGAGCAGGGAGAAACTCAGGCAGGAAGTGATGTCACACCATGTTAATACTGCAGCTCCTATCCTAAACATACAGAGAGTTTCTAGAGCTTTTTACTCAGGTATGGTAAAACATTCTACAGAATAAATATAGCATTCTATCTTGCACTATTGCAGCTAATCTATTGGCAATAAAATGCCTCCGTAGCTTTCCTTCTCCTTTAAAATAATGTCGTACATAGAAGCCAATGGATCCTTCAGTAGGACAGCCCTTAGCTGGTGTGTGGAGGACAATATCCAACCAGGGATCATCTAAAAATCAATATAAGTGGTACAAATATTCATAAGGAGGTACTTTAAGCAGAGAACTGCATCGAAATTTCCTGGTTGTAGTTCATACTCTGAGATAAGGGAGGTTCCTTTTTGGACTCTGTGATGCAAATATGACATGGCAGGCCATGTATGAATGTGAGTGTGATAAAGTGTATCCAATACGGCTCCTTAGTCGTTATATGGATGTATTCACATTAGTTGGAATAAGGGAACAGCAGGAGTTGAGATAATTAACTTGTAAACATATAAACATGGCCATTCTCATGGTCACAGTTCTGGGCGTGTAGCCATCTAATACTTTGTTATTATATTAATATAAAAAGGAACTCAGAGGTGGGGACTTCATCTACAAGCAGACGTGTTGTGTAGAACCTTGCCCAATTGATCTGGCTTTTGAAAGTTTTCTGTACTTGGCCCGGGGTCCCCCAGGTGATGTTCCCCTCAAAAGTCTGCCAAGGAAAGCTCGGCAAGACACACTCACTTGAGGACCTCCAAAAAAGCAAGCATCTGATGTATGGCCATCTCAACAGAAATTCTACTTTGGCAGTGTTCCTCCTGAGCACCAAATGTACAGAGCTGTCTATCTCCAGGGAGCCTGGCTTTTATAGGAATGTAATATAAGTGCTGGGTATAGGCAGCTGTAGACGGTGAGTTGTTGCAAAACCCAAGAGCTGCTTCACAAAAAGCTAAATGACTGAAAAGCAAAAATGCAAATCAATTGCAAACTGCAATATCTAAGTTATACTAAAAGTGAAAGGTTAAAGGGAATTGGTCACAATTTTTATGGCGTAGTTTTGATTTCTGCAAATAATTCACCCTACCAGATAAAATACCATTCCTAATTCAACAAGTCTATTTAGTTGTAATATTGGTGTGTAGGTGCATCTCAGGTCATTTTGCCTGGTCATGTGATTTCAGAAAGAGCCAGCACTTTAGGATGGAACTGCTTTCTGGCAGGCTGTTGTTTCTCCTACTCAATGTAACTGAATGTGTCTCAGTGGGACCTGGATTTTACTATTGAGTGCTGTTCTTAGATCTACCAGGGAGCTGTTATCTTGTGTTAGGGAGCTGCTATCTGGTTACCTTCCCATTGTTGTATTGTTAGGCTGCTGGGGGGAAAGGGAGGGGGTGATATCACTCCAACTTGCAGTACAGCAGTAAAGAGTGACTGAAGTTTATCAGAGCACAAGTCACATGAGTTGGGGCAGCTGGGAAATTGACAATATGTCTAGCCCCATGTCAGATTTCAAAATTGAATATAAAAAAATATGTTTGCTCTTTTGAGAAATGGATTTCAGTGCAGAATTCTGCTGGAGCAGCACTATTAACTGATGTGTTTTGAAAAAAAAAAAAAAAAGAAAACCATGACACGATCCTTTTAACAACTACTTTAAAAGGGTGGTTGCCTTCACCATAACACTTCGTATAGAATGGCTAATTCTCTAACTTCAGTTTTTAAGTTTTAGAATTATTTGCCTTCTTGTACTCTTTTGAGCTTTCAAATGGAGGTCACTGATCCCATTAACAATACAAATGCTCTGTAAGGCTACATTTATTGTTATTGCTACTTTTTATTACTCATTCAGGGCCCCTCATATTCCAGTCTCTTATTCAAATCAGTGCATGGTTGCTAGGGTAATTTGGAAGCTAGCAACCAGTTTGCCAACATTGCAAACTGGAGAGCTGCTGAATCAAAAAGCTAAATAAACTACAAATAATAAAAAATTAAAACCAATTGCAAATTGTCTCAGAACATCACTCTCTACATCATACTATTAGTTAACTCAAATCTGAAGGGAACGGTTAAAAGACCGACTGTAGAAAATACGGACAATGTGATACATGATGGACATTTGGAGATGCCAATTCAACTCAAATGCCATGGACTCGACTGATTAAAACTCTGCCCCTAGAAGCACAGCCATTAAATATGGCAAGAGTCTGTCAACAATGTAATACACGAGTGTCATGAAGTTAATGTCAGCACTCATCTCCTTAGTTACCACACAGACCATGGCCTCTAATGTGAGCAGTTCAATCCCTCGTACGCTTCCCTTTTAAAGGATAAGTAAACCCTTAAAATAAGTGTGTAAAATTGACAAGGGTGCTATTATAAACACTCTTGGAATGTACATTCATTAATTTATTTTTAGTATAAGATATTAAGGGATACATGTGCTGTTAATGTGAATGAATTTTGTTACAACAGCGCCACCTGCTGGTCAGTTTCCCACCAGTCTGACCACCAAGTAGTCAAGGAAGTTGTCAGGAGAAAGAAAGAGGCTGCTCTGATGTTCTTCTGCTTAGGAAAAGAATTAGAAACCTTTCTCACATCTTTCCTAAGTAGAAGAACATCAGAGCAGCCTCTTTCTTTCTCCTGACAACTTCCTTGACTACTTGGTGGTCAGACTGGTGGGAAACTGACCAGCAGGTGGCGCTGTTGTAACAAAATTCATTCATATTAACAGCACATGTATCCCTTACAAGGATCCGGTCATCGGAAAACATGTTTTTTTTTTTTCAAAACACATCAATTAATAGTGCTACTCCAGCAGAATTCTGCACTGAAATCCATTTCTCAAAAGAGCAAACAGATTTTTTTTATATTCAATTTGAAATCTGACATGGGGCTAGACATTTTGTCAATTTCCCAGCTGCCCCATGTCATGTGACTTGTGCCTGTACTTTAGGAGAGAAATACTTTCTGGCAGGCTACTGTTTTTCCTTCTCAATGTAACTGAATGTGTCTCAGTGGGACATGGGCTTTTACTATTGAGTGTTGTTCTTAGATCTACCAGGCAGCTGTTATCTCGTTACCTTCCCATTGTTCTTTTGTTTGGCTGCTGGTGGGGGAAAAGGGAGGGGGTGATATCACTCCAACTTGCAGTAAAGAGTGATTGAAGTTTATCAGAGCGCAAGACTTGGGGCAGCTGGGAAATTGACAATATGTCTAGCTCCATGTCAGATTTCAAAATTGAATAAAAAAAAATCTGTTTGCTCTTTTGAGGAATAGATTTCAGTGCAGAATTCTGCTGGAGCAGCACTATTAACGGATTCATTTTGGGAAAAAAAAAATTCCCATGACAGTAACCCTTTTATATCTCGAAATTAAAAAAAAAATAATGTAAATTACAAAATTGCTTAGAATAGCACCCTCACCAATTTTACACTCATTTTAAAGGTTTACTTATCCGTTAAAACCTTGTTGGTCACTCCGTTAAAAGATCACAGCACTAAAAAAAATAAAACTCCATGACCAATTTTATATTGTCAGTTTCACAGCAGTGATATAGATAGGGACATCAAGCAGATACTAATCTCCCTTCAATCAAGTCTTCTCCCACTTGTGACTGATAAAATTACAGCAAGAGAAAAGAAAACCCCCTCTATTTATATATAAAATCATAAGTGACATTTAATGTGCCAAACGCAGATTAACCCCACAGCTGCCGAGAGTCTTTAAATGCTTTGTACATTCAGTTTTTATTTTAATAGAGAAATATATAAATAAGTGAAATATTCAGTTTAGAGGTCACCGAGCGTGTGGTTAAAAAGTGAGAAATCTGTCCCAAAATGTAAGGTAGTGTTGGCCAATTATAAAGAGATAAAGTTCCATTACACCGATGAGACCAGTGATATAAATAGCTATTTTTTTTTTACAAAAAAAATTTCTAAACTGCCCCAGGTAGCAATGGTACAGCCATGGGCTGCAACTCACTGGGTGTTTGAGCTCCAGGTAGTAATAAGCCTAATAGAACTCCAGGTAGTAATAATCATAACACAACAGATCAACACCCACTGATGTGTGCAGTCTACCCTAGCACTTACCAATGGCAGGTACCAAGCTACTTTACCATCCTCTTCAGAAGGGACTGGAAATGCCCAACGCATTTTAGTCCTAGAGACTGGCACTCCTTTTTAAATTTGCACCTAGGGAGTTACCTATGGCAACTGTTTGTTTTGCTTCATTGTTCAACCCGAAAAAGCCAGCCACCGATTGGTTGCTACAGGTTACTGCCCCAGTGCAACTTTGCCCAGTGTTTTATAAACACCCTCCCTCATTTTAAACTCATTTAAAGGATCAGTATCATCAATTTTTTTTAATAAAAAAAAGTGTTAGTATAGAAAGGCGTATTCAACTTTTAAACCGCCCAAGTCTTTATTAAGAAATAACTCACTGAAGCTTCGCTTGTGTTCCTCTTCAAAAAAGGTGACAATCCATCATGCGGTGCTCGATTTCTCCTCCCTGGCTATCTCCTATAAGGAAAGCAGGGAGGAGAAATCGAGCACCGAACGATGGATCACCTTTTTTGAAGAGGAGCGGAAGCGGAGTTTCGATAAGTTATTTCTTACTAAAGACTTAGTGATTTAAAAGTTTTAAAGAAAAAAACTGGTTACTGGTTCTTTGAAGGGGCAAGTCATCCTATATAATAAAGTTGAAGTGTCTCTGTGTCCAGTCCCTGTGTCCGTGGGATTGCGCTACTGTGCATGTGCCCCACGGACCGTCTCTGGCGAATTTTCTACACATGTTCTAGCGCCCGTTAATTTAACGGGCTTAATGTCTAGTTGTAAGATAAAATGATGGTGTTGTAGCATTGACAGGCAAAGAGACAGGCATACAGAACAAACACTTTATACATAAGATTTGCATTTGGTAGAGATAACAGACTCTGTACACTTCAGACAGAAGCAGACCCATGACATGACAGAAGGGGCGTAGTGCTTTGAGACTAGGTCAGAGAGATGGGGGGAGACAATGAAACGTAACCCACCAAGTATTGCGTCCGCTGCTCTGCTAAAGCGACACAATGGTGGTAACAGGTTAAAAAGTGGAAACACATTTACAAACACCTTGAATAAAGCAAGAGATAAAATCATTGCGTTTTTAAGATATGGGAACTTAATATAATCTGAGTATATTTCTTTAAGGGTAAGGACACATGGGCAGATTAGTTGCCCCGGCAACAAATCGCCTCTTCTTCGGGGCGATAATCTCCCCAAATAGCCTTCCCGGCGGCTATAATGAAAAAACGCCAGGGGGATGGCTCGGCGCTTCGTTTTCTGAAGGTGCCCAAAGTTTCCTCGTGAGGCAAGGGAAGGCAGTTCGGGGAGATTGTCGCCCAGAAGGAGATTTGTTGCCGGGCGAATCTGGCAGTGTGTCCTTACCCTAAATCTCCCCCATTCCCTGGAGGGCAATACACTGACTGGCCAAGTGCAATACAGTGAAACATTTTGCCAACGAGATACTGAACCACTCAGTGGGGGCAGCAGATAGAAAGCAGCATTTCCAGGTCTGCCCCTGCTGCATCTCTGCACAGACCAACTGCAACTGCCTACCCAGGAGCACATGCATGGCCAGATAGTCAGGCAGGAAGGTGAACATTCCTGACAGTTGCATGAGTGGGAGGAGATTAGAAAGAAAAATAATCCATAAAACAGTGCTAAGAATGTTTGGATTGGCAGGCTGTAAAATGACAATGGGTTTTTAAGCAGCATCCCATAATGCTCTGCACTGAAGCAGAATATGGGTTAGCAGAAATAAATTAAAAAAAAAAAAAAAAAAAAAAACTAGCCTGCGTGGCTCAGAAAGGCAATTAAAAGAAACTCCTGCACTGCAGTACAATAAAAACAGACCAGCGGAGTTTACAAGCAGTGGATCTTAAAAACACACAAAAATATAAATTAAAAAGCATTTTCAGGAAAGAAAGCTTCTTAAACAAGAAGAGGACAATCCACCCCCACTCTATTGGCAAAAGGGGGTTCAAGCGACACAAGACACTTAAAAATTAAGTTAAAAACAAACTTAAAAAGAAACTAGGTCTAGATCACACCTTGCCGAAAGAATGGAAATGGTGAAAAACGCACGTTACATTTACACAGCCGAGGCCGATACTGGCAGTTCTCTTGTAAAACAGCATAAAAACACAGAGAAAACAAGAGCCATTTTATGACGTAGGAGAGCAGCACTTGAAGGCAACCATCAGAAGACGCGTGGATTCCTTCGCTAAAAAATCCTCTTTCGCTTCAGGTAAGAGTCTGCGTAGTGACCGCCAAGGCCTTGTGAATGTTGCCCGATATACACACCCTCGGGACTGGGCTCTGGTGATGGGATTAAGTGCGAAAAGCCTCGTTTCTGGGCTCCAATGGGAGTCTAGGAGGGGAGAAAAGATGTACAAATAAGAAGAAGTCTTAAGTGTCTTGACGCGTTTCGTGCCCCATTTCCTGGCACTTCCTCTGAGCAAGTGCCAGGAAAAGAGGCAGTAGTTTAAAGGGATACTGTCATGGGGGAAAAAAACATTTTTTTCAAAATGAATCAGTTAATAGTGCTGCTCCAGCAGAATTCTGCACTGAAATCCATTTCTCAAAAGAGCAAACAGATTTTTTTATATTCAATTTTGAAATCTGACATGGGGCTAGACATATTGTCAATTTCCCAGCTGCCCCAACTCATGTGACTTGTGCTCTGATAAACTTCAATCACTCTTTACTGCAAGTTGGAGTGATATCACCCCCCTCCCCTTTTCCCCCCAGCAGCCAAACAAAAGAACAATGGGAAGGTAACCAGATAGCAGCTCCCTAACACAAGATAACAGCTGCCTGGTAGATCTAAGAACAACACTCAATAGTAAAAACCCATGTCTCACTGAGACACATTCAGTTACATTGAGAAGGAAAAACCGCAGCCTGCCAGAAAGCATTTCTCTCCTAAAGTGCAGGCACAAGTCACAACCTGGGAAATTGACAAAATGTCTAGCCCCATGTCAGATTTCAAAATTGAATATAGCAAAAATCTGTTTGCTCTTTTGAGAAATGGATTTCAGTGCAGAATTCTGCTGGAGTAGCACTATTAACTGATGCATCATTTTCCGATGACAGGATCCCTTTAATGCACTAAGCCAATGCGTGCGTGTAATTAAAGATTCAAAGAAGGAAGGAACATGTCAAAAAAATATCTGTGAGTGTGTTAAAGTACCCGTTGCCAGGAGGTGGGACTAATGGACACATGATCATTGGATCGAATCAGTGAGCTCCACACTAGCAAAGAAAAAATTCAGAATCTATGGTTTTATAGACAACACAGCTTACCTTAAACACACTTCCAGATGGGGCGCTGAGCTCGTCAATTCCCAGAGGTACACCGCCAGGGCTGCTCGGGGGCATGCCCACTGTCTGCACACAGAGAAAGGGAGATGGAGAGTTAAAGGACAAGTCAAACCAAAAAAAAATATTTTAGCCTAATTAAAAAAAAAAAAAAAAAAAGTTCTAATCAACTTTCTAATATACATGCATTACAAATCTTCTGTGTTTTTTTTTTTTTTAAGTTATTTGTATTGCTATTGAAAGCAGGGTTTGTCCCTTTCCATTCTCTGCCGTGCTTTTGGAACAATGTAACATAAGACAACGGATTGACAGAAGGGTCTTGCTGGAGGAGACTAACTTTGCAATGTTGTGTAAAAAGTAACAACCAGGAGTTAAGCCAATTCTGTTTTCAATAGCCATTACATTTACAAATAACACACCATTTTTTTTTCAATAAGGTCATACTGGAACGTTGCTTCGAGTGGTTTTCTTTTATTATTGGGGGGAAAATATTTATTGGGTTGACATGTCCTTTAAAGAAAAGCCAAGTTCCAAATTAGTTTTTTTACATAGTGGTGGGGTCAACCCTTAAAAGTTAAAGGGGAACTATTGTGAAAATGAATATTGAACATGAGCTTCCTCATACTGAAGTTTCTAAATGCAATTAAATATTCTGCATTGTTTCTGAAATAATCAAGTTTATCTTCACTATCCCTCTCTCAGCATCTGTTTCTCTTCATTCTCTCTTCATGCAGCAGTTGGGTGTCAGATATTAATTGACAGTTAGATCCAATATATCTTATAGGGGGGCTCCTTTCCTAGCAGATGTATTAGAGATCACTCAAATAACTGATTCCAGTACAAACAAAATAAAATGCACAAATTCTGCATGTAGAGAGACATGATGTCTGGTGAGTTTAATAGAGTGAGCTCTAATACATCTTCTAGGCAAAAGGAGCCCCCCTATAAGATATATTGGATCTAACTGTCAATGAATATCTGACACCCAACTGCTGTATGAAGACAGAATGAAGAAAAACTGATGCTGAGAGAGGGATATTTATCAAGGGTCGAATTTATAATGTTTGGAGGTTATTTTAAAATTCCCAGAAATTCGACCAACCAAAATTTATTTATAAAATCAAATGCTCAGCTCTAACGAATTGAATCAACTCAAAAACGAACAAAAAATTAACTCATACGTCAGGAAGGCTGCAAACATCACCAAATTGATCCCCATTGATTTATACAGAAATTGTCAAGGTTTAAGGTGGTGAATAGTTGAATTAAAGGGCCAGAATATGATAAGCTTTGAAATTCGAATTAATATACTTGAATCGAGTTTGGATAATACACAATTTGAGTGTATTCTCAAAATAAATGAATTTGAAATTTCACTTCGACCCTTAAATCTGCCCAGTAGACTATAACCAGGTAGAATACAAGACAGAACACCAAATGTATCCAGAATGGGTGAGCACACAAGCTAGTAAGGTCCTTACTTTGTTAAGGTAGGTCTGTTTGAGCCCAGCTTGCAAGCCGCTGGTAAAGTAGGAAGTAGGAGAGCCAGCACTAAACGGAGGAGGCATGCTATTGCTTCGTTCCCGAAATCTAGAGAGCGGGGATATCTGCAAAAGAGAGAGAACCCTAAACAAAGCCATCCTTCACAAACGTCTAGAGCAGTACATTTTAGAAGAGTTGTTACCTTATTTTGGGACTCGTAGTTTCCTAGGCTGGGCACTATATGATCTCTGTTTTGAGAATATCTATGGGGCGGCAGCTCCTGGCGGAAGAAAAGCACATCAACGTTAAAGACTGCAATTCACAATCATTTGGTTTCTAGTAGTAGGAAAATGCATATAGTAGATGACATGCAAGAACAATTCAACCAGATATTGCTCCTTACCGGATATTCAAATGAGTAACCATCAGTTGGAGTCAGCAAGGACGAGTTTGCATTCCGGGTACCCAAGTTTTTCTGTTTAAAAGGTGCTGGTTTACTAGGGGGCCCTGCAGAAGAAAAATCATTCAATCAATCAAGGGGTGGTTCGCCTTTCAGTATGTTATAGAATGGCCATTTCTAAGCAACTTATCAATTTCTTTTCATTATCTATTTTTTATGTTTTTGTTTTGTTTTTTTAATTATTTGCCGCTTTCGTCCTATTCTTTCCAGTTTTCAAATGGGGGTTAAGAGCCCATCTAAAAAACAAATGCTCTCTAAGGCTACAAATATTCTATTATTGCTCTTTTCTATTACTCATCTTTCTATTTAGGTTCTCTCCTATTCATATTCAAGTCTCTTATTCAAATCAGTGAATGGTTGCTATGGTAATTTGGACCCTAAGCTATTGCTTAAATAGCAATCTGGAGATCTCTTGAGTAAAAGGCTAAATAACTCAAAAACCACAAATAAAAAACAATTGCAAATGGTCTCAGAATATCACTCTCTACATCAGTGATCCCACGTTGCTCTCCAACCGCTTGGATGTTACTCTCAGGGTAGCCAAAGCAGGTGCTTATTTTTGAATTCAAGGTTTGGAAGCAGGTTTTAATTGCATAAAACTAAGTATAGTACCAAGCAGAGTCTCCTGCAGGCTGCCAGTTCACATAGGGGCTACCAAATAGCCAATCACAGCCCTTATTTGGCACCCAATGGACTTTTTCGTGCTTGTGTTGCTCCCCAACTCTTTTATACATTTGAATGTGGCTCACGGGTAAAAAGGTTGGGGACACCTGCGCTACATCATACTAACATTTAAGTGAGAACAACCACTTTTATTCCAAAGTGCCCAAATTCCCTTCCATAAAGTAAACCCATCTACCCAATTACCCATTGTGTCAGTACTGGGGAGTTGGCTCTGGTAGTTTCCATAGGGGGCGCTGTGAATGTTCACATCTCTAGGAGGTTCCCCCAAAAGGGACATCTGCAAGAGGCAACACATATTTAGCAAGTGAGACTGCAGGAAAGACAATTCAGATCAACAGATTTTCTAACGTGCAATGAAAAGCATTGGGTTCGTAGAGCAATCAAGTTCATTCAATGTTACAAATAATAACAAAAGCACAAGGGGAACAGTTTACACATGATCTTACCCCTGGATCTCCTTGTTTCTGAAGTCCAGCCAACACAGAGCCCAAAACAGGAGTAGGAGGGGGGCTGTCCCAGTCAGAACCTAACTGCCCTAGGAAAGGTTGTGATGTTGCAGCACCCAGGTCACACGGCAGCCCAACAGATGGGACTGGACCAGCAGGAGGATTTAAAAAAAAATAAATAAATAAAAAAAAAAAAAAAAAAAAAAAAAAAAAAAAAAAACACACCACAGTTATACTTTGAGGGCTTTAAAACTGCTGGATCTCAGCATGAGCCCAACAGTCAAATAGTGTTGAACCAATGGGAAATAAAATATACATACTAAAGTAGTATATATGTACTGAAGATAAATGAGCAGGGCCCTGTATGGAGGCAATATAAAGTACAAGGAAGAAGATCTAAATTACCAACTCCAAGATCGGACATCAGGTTGTTTCCAGGCTGGGGTGTTAGCTGAGGGGACAGACCCATAGCACCATACAAAGATGATAAAGGAGAGTCACCAAGAATACCAGGTTTCTAAGGAAAAATAAAGCAGGTCATTCACACAGGGAAGACATAAAACAGAATACTAGATGCACAAATCATTCCATTGGCAAAGGAGTATAATGCAAACATTACAGAGATGGACTTTGGCAAGTTAAAGGAACAGTTCAGTGTAAAAATAAAAAAAGTTGGTAAATAAAAAGCAGTGCAAAATAAAAAATGTTTCTTATATAGTTAGTTATCCAAAAATGTCAGGTATAAAGGCTGGAGTGACTGGATGTGTAACATAATAGCCAGAACACTACTTCCTGCTTTTCAGCTCTCTAACTCGGAGTTAGTCAGTGACTATAAGGAGGCCCACATGGGACATAACTGTTCAGTGAGTTTGCAATTGATTCTCAGCATTCAGCTCAGATTCAAAAGCAACAGTTATGACCCATGTGCCCCCCCCTCACAAATCTGATTGGTTACTGCCTATTAACCAATCAGCCGAAACCAAGAAAGCTGAAAAGCAGGAATTAGTGTTCTGGCTATTATGTTACACATCCAGTCACTCCAGCCTTTATACATTACATTTTTGGCGTTATATTAGAAATGTTTTTTATTTTGCACAGACTATTTAACCAGTTTTTATACTGAACAAATCCTTTGAACCCCCTCTCTAATCTTGTAGGCAATAACGAATAATGTATGGTGCTGGTTTCACTTTGGGCTAAAAGTTGATCTTGAAAAACGGCCCCTTTATCGGAGCTCCCTGTAGATCTGTAACAGTCCAATATATCCAACAGATCCAATAACAGATCCAATATATCTTATAGGGGGGCTCCTTTCCTAGCAGATGAATTAGAGCTCACTCAAATAACTGATTCCAGTACAAACAAAATAACTGCCTTTTGCACAAATCCTGCATGTAGAGAGACATGATGTCTGGTGATTTTAATAGAGTGAGCTCTAATACATCTTCTAGGCAAAAGGAGCCCTCCTATAAGATATATTGGATGATTCATCTGACACCCAACTGCTGACTGAATGAAAAGAAAGATGCTGAGAGAGGGATAGTGAAGATAAACTTGATTATTTCAGAAACAATGCAGAATTTTTAATTGATTGTATTTTACAAAGTTTCTAATTTCAGTATGCTAATTTTCATGATAGTTCGCTTTTAAGCACAATCCTATATTTAAAAAATAAATATATAAATAATAATGCACTTGTACATACAAGATGCACTGTATGTGTTAAATTATACCAGTTTCCAAAACCGCAACTTTTTTTATCTGAAACAAAACAAGCAATAAAACCGTCTGTCCCGGGGTTTTCACAACTAATGTTTATAGTTTCTTACCTGTGGAGTTTGTGCCTGCAGGACAAGCTGAAGCAGGGCAGTGGATAGAGCAGGATTAGCCAGGAGAGGTAAAGCTGGGGCAGCTCCCAGGAGTCCTGTAGTTAAACAAAAATAAATGCTAGAAATCACCCATATTACTTGAACGTGAAAAAAAAAATACTGTAGTGGCAGTGATTGAGAATTTGTTATGGGAGCACTAGCTCTAAAGCTTTACATGTTCATATAACCTCCATGCTGGAAGCTGTTCTGTAACTTACCTTGTTTGTTCCCAGCTGCCCCATTAAGCAGAGGGTTGAGCAGGAGTTGCAGTGTGGCTGGAGACCCCAAAGTGCTTAGTACCTGTAGAATGCTGGGCTCTGGGAGAAGCCCATTTCCACGATTCAGTGCCTGCAAAGAGACAGCAACAGCATTAACCAGTAGAACCAGCAGTCTACTTGTTTAACTGGCCAGAGCGATGCCAGTCATTTAAAAGGGCCACAAAATCTCTTGGGGACAACATGAAAGCACCTTTTATCAGTTCCACAGCCAGTTTTGGCCCCATTGGGGTCTCACTGTGTGCAGGCAACACACTGTTTAACTGCAATTGTTCATACCGAAAAGAAAAGTTAAGCAAACAATGGCCAAAAGACAGTTTAAAGGAGAACTAAAGAAGTAGCCAGAAATGTTGTACATTATGTTTTGTGCTTCTGTAACAGCCCAAGGCAACCACAGCCCTTTAGCAGTAAAGATCTGTGTCTCCAAAGATGCCCCAGTAGCTCCCCATCTTCTTTTCTGCTGATTCACTGCACATGCTCTGTGCTGCTGTCACTTACTGAGCTTAGGGACCCACTCACAATATACAGTACACATAGAATAGAAATGTCACAATATAAGGCTGATTAGTAATTAATACAGATAATTACTACATAGCAGCACAGAAACCAGTGCAATTAGCATCAGAATTTAATAATCAGCAAACCTGTAGCATCAGCTTATATTACAGCCAGGGAAGCTCATTTTCTGCTGGATAATTAGTGACGAGCCCTAAGCTTAGCTTCTCAACAGCCAATCAGAGCCCACTGAGCATGTGAGTGTCACAGACACTTTCCAAGACGGCGACCCCCTGTGACAAGTTTAAAGTCCTGGATCATTGCTGCTATTGACAAGCTGAAACTTTAGGCTGGTGCAATAAGTATATATTTTAGAGATTCATTTTTAGGGTTAAGTTCTACTTTAAATGCCATTGCCGTGGTCTATTACATATAAGGCTCACCATTGCTTGTGCAGCGGTCAGTGCAGCCAGCATGCTTCTCCCCGCTGGGCCTGGCGCACAGAAAGATACCCGTACTCTGCTTCCAGCTACTGAGGATCCATCCATTTGCTGCTGGACCATTTCAGTGACCGTGTCAGACTCGTACTCCACTACCGCAAATCCTTTATACAGATTGTCCTGCCCATACGCCAGCTATATGGCCAGAAAACAAAGAGGTGTCGTGACTGACCACAATGTTAATTAAAAGCACGGTTATTCCATTTTGGAAATATGCCTGTTCCATGGGCATGGTAATGGAACACCCTAGTTAAAGAGTGAAGGCTTAAAGAAAAACTATACCCCTCAAACAATGTCTCTATAAAAACATATTGCATAAAACAGCTCATGTGTAAAACCCTGATTCATGTAAATAAGCCATTTTCATAATAATATACTTTATTAGTAGTATGTGCCATTGGGTAATCCTAAATATAAAACCGCCATTTTAAAAAATAAGGGCCTACGATTCCCCGTGAACACAAGCAAGCCATACGTGTTAGGTCACATTAGCCAATTAACAGACAGATCTGTCTTTTGTTTCCACACTTCTTCCTGTTCCAGTTAGAGCTGCAGTATTTCTGGTCAGGTGATCTGTTCCAGTTAGAGCTGCAGTATTTCTGGTCAGGTGATCTGTTCCAGTTAGAGCTGCAGTATTTCTGGTCAGGTGATCTCTGATGCAGCACAGACACACACCATCTAGAAATGGGGGCTCAAGGCAAGAGATGCAAAAGGGCAATATTTACTTAAATATAAATACTAGTTTGATAAGATTCTTTAATATGCCACTTAATTTGATGTAAACTGTTATTCAAGTATTCATTTGGGGGGTATAGTTTTCCTTTAAATCAATATCCCCACTTCCCTATACATACCTGGCAGAAGGAAGGAGCAGAGATTTTGGAGAAGGCTTCCCTAACATCCCCTATATCACACTCCTGCAGCTGCTCCACCAGTAGGCAGTGGGAATGGAGTAATTCATAGGTCAGCTGGTTGACATCAGACCAATGAACATATAAAGTGCGAGAGCCCAGCTGCCTGCCCAGCAAGTCTGACTTAGCTCTGGATGCAGAGTCCTTCTTCATGTACTCTACAAATCCGTAGCCCTTTGGGCGGCCGGTGGTGCTGCTGTAGATTAGGAAACATCGCTCCAGGTTGCCGAATGGGCGGACAAGATCCTCAAATTGCTGCTGAGTGTACGTAAGGGGCAAGTTGGCAATGCACAAAAGGGCGTCAGTGGGCTGAAGCTGCACAGAGATTTCGCGGTCACGTATGTGCGTCTGGTGGAAACGGCGAATGGCGGATTCTGCTTGTTCCCCATTAAGAAGGGTTACAAAGGCTGTTTAGGAGAAAATAAGAAATTAAAGGCATAAGCCCTTCATATGCAAAGTAATTTTAGGAATGAATCCGCTCATAAATTATGTATTGGAGTGGAGGGGCAAGGGACATCACTCACCAGTTCCTTTGTATTTATCCACAAAACAGTATTTGAGCTCATATTCTCCCAGAAGGTCATGGACTTCCTGCAAAATACAAAGAATTTTACCAAATGGCACCATTTACAGAATATTCATGGCTTATTCATATAGTGGGAATAATGAAAGGCACAAGGCTTCAGGCTGATTTATACAGGGAACTCTGAGTATCACTCATGTATTATAAGGGATAATGTACCCCCTACTGTAAATGATAAGGATATTAGAAGTCACTGAGGGGTTGTTCTGTGACCATATAAAGGCACAAGGCTGCAGACTGAGTTATACAGGGAACTCTGAGTATAACTCATGTATTATAAGGGATAATGTACCTCCTACTGTAAATGATAAGGATATTAGAAGTCACTGAGGGGTTGTTCTGTGACCATATAAAGGCACAAGGCTGCAGGCTGAGTTATACAGGGAACTCTGAGTATCACTCATGTATTATAAGGGATAATGTGCCCCCTACTGTAAATGATAAGGATATTAGAAGTCACTGAGGGGTTGTTCTGTGCAAGGCTGCAGGCTGAGTTATAGAAGTCAAGAAACTCTGAAGTGACTCCGAATATCTTTACAAATTTCTGTTCAAGGCAAGATTTCCTGCAATGTACAGTATCTGAGAAGATTCCTCCGTAGGGCAATAGGATTCTTCTTGAAACCATAAAAACCTTTATTACCATACACAGACGTGCCAGAAGGAGCAACACTGCAGGGTGAGCAGAGAGTCTCTTCTTAGCAGGGCACAGATTTTTTTTGTGGTTTTTCCACCCAAACTCCAAAACCACACGTTGGTCAGGAGCCACTTATTCTGCCTATGTCATTATATGTCTGTGTGAACTTATATTGTGAGCTCCTCTGGGCCTGCACACCTAGTTTGTCCGTCTGATTTAAAGTTCTATCTGTTTCCACTCTTAGGGAAGGGCACCTTTACCTGTCTAGGTAAGTTTATCCTACTAGGAGAGATCTACCATAAGATCTTGTGTTTGTTCTACTCTATGGCACAGCTAACAAAATAACCCCCAGACACTGATAAAGAAGTGTTTAGAATGAGACCCATTTAAAGGGGTTGTTCAACTTTGAAATACCTTTAGTAGGATGTAGAGAGCGATATTCCGAGACAATTTGCAACTGGTTTTAGTTTATTATTCAAGGTTTTTAAGTTTAGATTTTTATTCTTGCATTTTAAGCAATCTGGTATCTACGGTCCAACTTACCCTAGCAACCATGAATTGATTTAAAAAGGAGATGGAATATTAATAGGAGAGGGTCTAAATAGAAAGACGAGTGATAAAAAGTAACAATAAATGTGTAGCCTTACAGAGCATTTATTTTTTAGAAGGGGTCAGCGACTCCCATTTGAAAGCTGCAAAGAGTCAGCAGAAAAAGGCAAAGAAATATAAAAAATA
Organism: Xenopus laevis; assembly: GCF_017654675.1. Taxonomy (NCBI): domain Eukaryota; kingdom Metazoa; phylum Chordata; class Amphibia; order Anura; family Pipidae; genus Xenopus; species Xenopus laevis. The sequence goes on from NC_054376.1 coordinate 122,851,636, forward strand.
ATGAAAACCAAGTGAAAAGTTGCTTAGAATTGGCCATTCTGTAACATACCAAAAGTAACCTTAAAGGAAATCGGTCACTATCTTTATGATGTCGTTTTTATTTCTTAATCACATTGTTTACACTGCAAAATAATTCACTCTACAATAGAGATCTACCATATTTTAGTTGTAATATTGGTGTGTAGGTGCATCTCGGGTCATTTTTCCTGGTCTTGTGCTTTCAGAAAGAGCCAGCACTTTAGGATGGAACTGCTTTCTGGCAGCCTGTTGTTTCTCCTACTCAATGTAACTGAATGTGTCTCAGTGGGACCTGGATTTTACTATTGAGTGTTGTTCTTAGATCTACCAGGCAGCTGTTATCTTGTGTTAGGGAGCTGCTATCTGGTTACCTTCCCATTGTTCTGTTGTAAGGGCAGGGGCAGGCGGGCAGATTCGGGGAGATTTAGTGATCTGGTGACTAATCGCCTCTTCTGTGGGGCAACAATCTCCCCGAACTGCCTTCTCCCTGCTAAAATGAAAAATCAACTGCGCCAATGCACTAGTGGTGCTTCGTTTTCCTTAAGTCACCCGAAGTTTCCTCATGAGGCAAAAATAGAAGTGCCGCGAGTGCCATTGCACTGGCGTTCTCATAGCAGGCGGAAGGCAGTTCGGGAAGATTGTCACCCCGAAGAAGATGCGATTAGTCGCCAGGCAACTTAATCTCCCCGAATCTGCACGTGTGCCCCTACCCTTAGGCTGCTGGAGGTGAAATGGAAGGGGGTGATATCACAACAACTTGCAGTACCTGGGAAACTGACAATATGTCTAGCCCCATGTCAGATTTTAAAATTAAATTTAAAAAACAAAAACACGAGTTTTCTGCACTGAAATCCTTTTCTCAAAAGAGCATTGTACTGGAACAGAAATATTAACATTCTCATGATAGCATCTCTCTAAAGGTGAAGCACCCCTTTAAAGCACAAAATGTGTTTTCACTCCGTACTTTCATTACACACAGCGTGGTGCATGACTTTTGGGAGGTGGGCAGTCAGGTGACCTGTGATGGTGAATGGGGTGGAATTCATGAAGGGTCCCATTGTCAGGGGGCCACTAAAAAGGACATATACTAGTCAATAGACATGCAGAGAGCGTTGCGTAGACAGAGAATGGATGTCAAAGGGCCTGCGCGCCTGTCCTGAAAGAGGACAACAACAACATCATAAGTCGCATGCAGCTGATAGGAGCACTCACTAGAACAAAAGGGAGAAGTTCTGCCAGTCAGTGGGGTGAGGAGAGCCGTTTAGAAAGAGCAGAACAATAAACACACAGTTTATTCTGTATAGCAGCCTGGGCTACGGGATTACGTGTGGAATATCTATAGAACACGTACAGTAAAGGGGTGGTTCACATTTTAAGTTAACTATAAAGAATGGCTAATCCTAAGCAACTTTATAATTGGTCTTCATTAATGGTTATTGTTTTTGAATTAATTCTTCAGACTCTTTCCAGCTTTCAAATTGGGGTCACTGACAACATCTAAAAAACAAAAAAAAAACAAAAACAAATGCTCTGTAAAATATATAGTTATTTTTCTATTCACACGCTCTTATTTCTATTCCAGCCTCTTATTCAAATAAATGCATGGTTGCTAGCATATTTTGGGTGATAGCAACCAGATTGCTGAAATTGCAAACTAAAAATTCACTGAACAACTAAATACAAAAAATGAAAACCAATTGCAAATTATCTCAATATTACTCTCTTCTACATCATACTAAAAGTAAACTCAAGAGATGAACAACCCCATTAAGTGCAGCACAGAGCACACGGGCTTTATTAGCACTACCATCCCCTGTCCCCCCGTTGTCATGAGTCAAACTGATCCCACTGGGGTACAGCGTATGTTCGTTTCAGTTCAGGGGTTCAGCAACGCCTTGCTCAACATTCCCTAGATATATCAGGTCTTGGGGTAAAATCATTACACAGTGCCTAGAATCTGTAAGGAAACAATGTTGGACAAATCCATAATGGGTGAAAAACAAGGCTATAATGGTTTCAACAGGCAAGATATGGAAATCCAAATTACTGAAAAAGACAGACTGTGAGCTCTACGGGGCAGCGACCTTCTTCCCATTGTGTCTCTTACCACATAGCACTTAAGCTCTGTGTCCTTATTTGAGCTCTGAGCATATTATATTTATTGTGACACTTATCCTCCCCATGTGGACTTATATATTGTACTTTTATTTATATTGTATGGTGTTGCTGCTTCTTATAGGAACAGCAGCACCAAAAAATTAAAGTGTTTTAAAGTAAGGACAATATAATGTAGTGTTGCCCTGCACTGGTAAATCTGGTGTGTTTGCGTCAGAAACAGGATACACAGTAGATAACAGTGCGTCAGAAACAGGATACACAGTAGATAACAGATAAGTTATGAAGAATCCCATTGTATACTACAGAACTTGTCTGTTATCTGCTGTGTATCCTGTGCTTGAATGGCTGCCCCCATGGCTACACAGCAGCTTGTTTATATAAACTATAGTAGTACTTATCTGTTATCTACTGTGTATCCTGTGCTTGAATGGCTGCCCCCCATGGCTACACAGCAGCTTGTTTATATAAACTATAGTAGTACTTATCTGTTATCTACTGTGTATCCTGTGCTTGAATGCTGCCCCCATGGCTACACAGCAGCTTGTTTATATAAACTATAGTAGTACTTATCTGTTATCTACTGTGTATCCTGTGCTTGAATGACTGCCCCCATGGCTACACAGCAGCTTGTTTATATAAACTATAGTAGTACTTATCTGTTATCTACTGTGTATCCTGTGCTTGGATGGCTGCCCCCATGGTTACACAGCAGCTTGTTTATATAAACTATAGCAGTACTTATCTGTTATCTACGGTGTATCCTGTGCTTCAATGGCTGCCCCCATGGTTACACAGCAGCTTGTTTATATAAACTATAGCAGTACTTATCTGTTATCTACGGTGTATCCTGTGCTTCAATGGCTGCCCCCATGACTACACAGCAGCTTGTTTATATAAACTATAGCAGTACTTATCTGTTATCTACTGTGTATCCTGTGCTTGAATGGCTGCCCCCATGGCTACACAGCAGCTTGTTTATATAAACTATAGTAGTACTTATCTGTTATCTACTGTGTATCCTGTGCTTGAATGGCTGCCCCCATGGCTACACAGCAGCTTGTTTATATAAACTATAGTAGTACTAATCTGTTATCTACTGTGTATCCTGTGCTTGAATGGCTGCCCCCATGGCTACACAGCAGCTTGTTTATATAAACTATAGTAGTACTTATCTGTTATCTACTGTGTATCCTGTGCTTGAATGGCTGCCCCCATGGCTACACAGCAGCTTGTTTATATAAACTATAGTAGTACTTATCTGTTATCTACTGTGTATCCTGTGCTTGAATGCTGCCCCCATGGCTACACAGCAGCTTGTTTATATAAACTATAGTAGTACTTATCTGTTATCTACTGTGTATCCTGTGCTTGAATGACTGCCCCATGGCTACACAGCAGCTTGTTTATATAAACTATAGTAGTACTTATCTGTTATCTACTGTGTATCCTGTGCTTGGATGGCTGCCCCCATGGTTACACAGCAGCTTGTTTATATAAACTATAGCAGTACTTATCTGTTATCTACGGTGTATCCTGTGCTTCAATGGCTGCCCCCATGACTACACAGCAGCTTGTTTATATAAACTATAGCAGTACTTATCTGTTATCTACTGTGTATCCTGTGCTTGAATGGCTGCCCCCATGGCTACACAGCAGCTTGTTTATATAAACTATAGTAGTACTTATCTGTTATCTACTGTGTATCCTGTGCTTGAATGGCTGCCCCCATGGCTACACAGCAGCTTGTTTATATAAACTATAGTAGTACTAATCTGTTATCTACTGTGTATCCTGTGCTTGAATGGCTGCCCCATGGCTACACAGCAGCTTGTTTATATAAACTATAGTAGTACTAATCTGTTATCTACTGTGTATCCTGTGCTTGAATGGCTGCCCCCATGGCTACACAGCAGCTTGTTTATATAAGCTAGAAAAGTGTTTCTGAAAGGAGAACTCCGGCTTCCAAAACAAAATTTGATAAAGAGTCCCACATATCACAGAAACCCCTAATATACCCATCACAGTTACCCGTTTCTTCAAAAAGTATGAATAAATTCCATTCTCTATGCTGAAATCCAGCTGTTTAGCAGTTCTGTTTCTGCATTATTTGAAATCCTGGCAGGAAAGGAGGGACTAAACACGAATTTTACAAATTGTAACAACTTCTCCACAGCTTACAGACAGCATGCAGGAACTACGTAACCCACAATGCATAGCACTGTGACGTTCCCTTCCTTATTGACATCACATGTGCAGGAAATTGTGGGGTTTGGAGGATACAGGCTGAGGACAGATGGCTGTTGATACAAAGTAACAGTAGTCAGACAGCTCAGCAAAGTAGTCAGACAGATCAGCAGGAGAGCAGGAGGCTAGGCTTAGGGAATTGTTCAAAACCATTAAAAATCATGAAAAGTCTGCATATTGTTTAATTAATGTATATTGCAAAGTTGCTTGAAATTATGTTTACTTTTCAAAAACCTTAAATTATGTTTTTGTGGCGTACCCCTCAGGCCCGGATTTACAAATCTGGCACCGCCAAACCCTCACAGCTCATCACGCCCCCATCCACTACGGCTTCCTCTTCCTGCACACATCGTGACGCATCCGGTCCAGAGTACTAGGACCGGAGACTGGCGTGTGGGAGAGGTTGTAAATCACCAGTCCTGCTAAGTAATTATAATGCGGCGGGGGGGGGAGCGTGCCGCCCCCTAAATTCTGCCACCCTAGGCCCGGGCCTTGCCACAAATCCGGCCTGGTTCCCCTTGAAGAAAATACACCAGTTTTACCAGTGTAGGGCAACAGTACAGTATTTGTTACCAAGAAAACTTAATTTGTTGATGTTACAGTTCCTTTAAATTAAATAATTTTGCTACAAAGTTGCTGATGGTTACAGGTGTAACTGGCACAGAACAGAGAATAGATACCTGCTACAGAATTGCAAATACGTGGGAGCTTTGTAAGCCAGCGGACCCCCCAACCTTTTTTGGCCCAGGGACCAACATTTTTGCAAGGACCGGGGAGGGGGGCAGCGGCAACTACAAGTCCAATTTGGGCGAGGCGGCGTTAATTACGGGCTAGGCGGCCCAGTTCAGGACTGTCTGCGTCCCAGTGGTTGGGGACCCCTGCTGTAAGCAATAGAAGTAGTGATGGGCGCATAAATTCACCTGTCAGAAATACGCTGCGAATTTACACATTTCGACGCCGGCAAATAAATTCGTAATTTTCCTGTGAAAATTCTCCTGCGTCAAAAAATATTTGGCGCGTGTCAGCAAACAGAGCAGGGGAAGCAAACGTGTCAGACACTGGCATCTGATTTAGACCAGACCCGTAATCAAGAGGAGGATTGGCCCTGCTCACATAGGAGACCATTATATTTCCCAGCAGCCTCACTGCAGAGGGCTTATTGCTCATGATGAGACCCCCCTGTATTATATAAATGGCACCTGCCTGGAGAGGAGATACTGGAGCAGGGGAGGTCACTCCATTAACAGGGAGGAGGGGGGGCAGAATGGTCTAAGCAGTAGGTAAGAGGGGTCTTATTGATTTTATATTGTGTCTGTGCAGACTGACATCATTCAGGGATGGTTAGAAAACGTGCAAGGTTTGACTACAACTCCCAGCATCCCCCCCGACAATCCCAGAGAAGTTAGAGAGTCCCAAGAGCTGGAGCTGACTGGTCTATATACTGAGAATATGAAACATCACTCCCTATTATTTCATCTACCCCTCCTGTTATGGTTTTACCCTGGACCCCCAGCCCTGCCCCAAGCCTTTCCCTAAGTGAATCTACTGGACAGGTCAGATCATTAATGGTCAGACTGAAGTGCATGCTGGGTAGTGTAGTCCGGCAACAAGTTACTCGCTGACAGGAGGCCGCGTGCCTCAGTCCTACTCACCTGGTTACTGATATCCCCGGGCAGCCCTTTAATAAGAATCTTCCTCCGGTTCTTCACTTCCCTCCTCATCCTCTCCACCCGGCTCCGGATCTCCTGCGGCTCCAGTTTGGCTTCTGTCTGCTCCTCCGACCCAACCGATTCCACCGCCTCCCTCTCCGACCTCCAGCCCCGGCTTTCCACCACCGGTACCGGTCCCACTACACCAGTTCGAGCTTTAACGGACACGGCCGCCGCCATCTTACAAGAGGTGGAAAGTTGTCTACCTCTGGAACAACACTCGTGGGTGAGCTCTCATTGGTCGAGTTTAAACCGTGCGGAGAAGCGCAAGCTCATTGGTTGCTTTAGACGCGGCTCCGCCTCTGCTGTCGTTCTCATGGCGATGGAAGGGCGGGGCCTGATGTCAGTTAAGCCCTGACTGGAACATTGTGGACAAAGTGCTGAACGTGTTGTATTGGACACACAGCTGTCATTGTACCTCAGGTTGCGCACAAACATGCGAGAACCACTATGTGGGGCTTCCAAATGATGCTTTTTATGTGGAAAAAAATGTTCCTGCATGAGAAATGTTTATGTTTATAATTAAAGGGAAAGTAAATACCTTTGTGTAATATTAGAACTATAAATTAAACTTTATTTGAAAAAATGTATTCTGCCTAGTGTTTTTTTATTTAAACTATGTACATTTTTCTAATTTGTAGCCATAATAGACCCTCATGCACAAACCCATACAATTCCAGTTAAAGGTCAAGTAAAGCTTCTGGCACTGAGGTACCAATTTGTTAGGGACTTCCCAGTAATTCTAATTATTTAGCTCTTACTCTGGGTTGCTGCTGCCATTTATTAAAAGGTGTCTTAATTGGGGCAGTCTTTTGTGTGCCGGTCACCACCATCTTCTCCAGCAACCCAGGCCAGGACTAGCGCATACACAGTTAGGGTTGCCATCTGGCCAGTATTATACAGGCCTGGCCAGTAGAAACGATGGCTGATCCCAATGTTATTAATAGGGAATAAAGATAAATATATAGGAAGGCCAGTGATCCCAATGTTATTAATAGGGAATAAAGATAAATATATAGGAAGGCCAGTGATCCCATTAATTAGGGAATAAGATAAATATATAGGAAGGTCAGTGATCCCAATGTTATTAATAGGGAATAAAGATAAATATATAGGAAGGTCAGTGATCCCAATGTTATTAATAGGGAATAAAGATAAATATATAGGAAGGTCAGTGATCCCAATGTTATTAATAGGGAATAAAGATAAATATATAGGAAGGTCAGTGATCCCAATGTTATTAATAGGGAATAAATATAAATATATAGGAAGGCCGGTGATCCCAATGTTATTAATAGGGAAAAAAGATAAATATATAGGAAGGCCGGTATTTTTTCCAGAAAAGGTGGCAACCCTAAGTACAGAACTTCTGAAGAACTCTGTATTGCAGACTACAGTTAAGAGATTAGATCAGAAAATATTTGTCTCTAGTAAAGTGCCACCTCAGTTGATGGTTCTTATCTTGCCTCATGGCAGATACGGCGGACTTTGGTTAGGGTAAGGCCACACTAAGCGATAGCGCGGCGATTTGACTCGCCGCGACTATTCGCCGCGACTTTTAATCCTCAATCGCTGGCGAAACTTTGGCGCTGGCGTCTATGGGAAATCGCGCAAAATCGCCAGCGTAAAAACACACGCGGCGATCTTTTTTCTATAGTCGCTCGAAATCGCCTAGCGAGGCGATTTCGAGCGACAATAGAAAAAAGATCGCCGCGTGTGTTTTTACGCAGCGATTCCCCATAGACGCCAGCGTCAAAGTTTCGCCAGCGATTGAGGATTAAAAGTCGCGGCGAATAGTCGCGGCGAGTCAAATCGCCGCGCTATCGCTTAGTGTGGCCTTACCCTTAAAGGGAGATAATCTCTGTGAGCTCTGTATAAACAAGCCCTAAACTGCAGCCGTTGTTAGGCCTTGAGATAAGGAGAAGTTCATTACACAGAGGGCTTATCTGTAAGTTGGTCAGTTGTTTTACATCTTCTCTGTGACTCGGTAGAACCAGGAGGAGCTAAAGGGAATGTGGTTTCCTCTTCTTGTTTAGTGCAAGAAATGAAAAAAATATTTTTTATATTTTAAACTTTTAAAATACGGAGGTAATGATTTGTTGGGCACCCTGGAGATGACAACCAAGAAGTTTTATATTTTCACGTGTCAAACCCCATTAGCGTCATTCTTCCAATCACACCCCCTGTTCTGCCCAATGGTAGTGATGGATGAATTTGTTCCGCTGTTTGTTTGTTGCGCTTTGTCAAAAATTTACAGCAAAATCTGCGAAACGGCGAAAAATTTGCGAAATTCGTTGAAGTCAATAGGTGCCAAATTTATTTTGACACGCATCAATTTTGATGCCCACAACAATTTATATGCGCGCCTATTTTGCCCAAATGCTTTAAAGTCAATAGGCGTCTGAATTATTTTGATGCGTGCAGGGTCAGACTGGGGGGCTTGGGACACGTTTGTGTGCATGCGCAGATCTTTTATTCTACCGCGACCCCCGTCTGTTACAAAAGAATGGACAAAAGCCTCTTCCACCAGTCACTGCTCCCGTTAGAGCAGAATGAAAAGAGCTGTATTAGACACACACAGAGGTGACACACGAACCTTGCCCCCGAAATGCTGACTTGAGCGTTTTGCATGAAGGTCTCACTGTTCAGTCAAAAATGTGTGTCGGAAAATGACACTCCCTACAACACGATTTACATACAGTACAATGGGTGTTTCCCCATTACCCTCAGGGCTCTGTACACATGTCGGACCCCCAAATATTGCAGGTTCTGACCACCCCCAATTTTAAAGGAGACTAGTTTTGTAGGTAATTATAAGTTATATATGGTGTTGCATTTACATGGTGCTAAACATTAATATTATCTTTAAAATTAGCCTCTTTATTGGAGCTCCCTATAGATGTTCTCTGGTCCCTGTCTGTGTTTCAAATGAGGGGTGGGCGTGTCCTAACAGTCCCTGCCAGGAGCACAGTAGGAGGGGGACAGCCAATCACAGCCCTGCAGTCACACAAGCACAGACAGACTTCAGTTCCCTATCAGGTCCTGCTAGCAGCTGATTGGTTCCTGTCCTACAGTGCAGTGAGCTGAGTGCCGCCTGCTCCCCTGCACAGCCTGGGAATTCAGGGAGCAGGAAGTGGAAGAGAAGGGAGGGATTATTAGGGTTTTTGCAGAAATATTCAATAAATCAGTCCAAAACACTAGTTTTTAAGCACAATTCTTCTATATCTAAATGAGTATAATGCACTGGTACATTATTATTTTTTACACAAACTGTCTCCTTTAAACGCAGCTGTTAGAATTGATACAATAGTTGCTGATATTCCACAGATACTGCTGAGAAATGGATCAATTAATTGTATCAACTAAATGGAGCAAATTGTAACCGTTCAGAATCTGCTCTTGGATTGCTGAGACACTAGAGACGGGAACATTCAACTCTAAACTTACATTTAGGGGCAGATGTATCAAGGGTCGAATATCGAGGATTAATTAGTCGATATTCGACTGGCAAATTAAGATCCTTCGACTTCGAATATCGAAGTCGAAGGATTTTGCGCAATTCGTTCGATCGAACGATTAAATCCTTCGAATCGAACGATTCATCGATCGGAGGATATTCCTTCGATCATAAAATTGTTAGCAAGCCTATGGGGACCTTCCACCTTAACATTGGCCTCGGTAGGTTTTAGGTGGCGAACTAGGGGGTCGAAGAAATTTTTAAAGAGACAGTACTTCGACTATCGAATAGTCGAACAATTTTTAGTTCGAAACGTTCGATTCAAAGTCGAAGGTCGTAGTTGAAGGTCGAAGTAGCCAATTCGATGGTCGAAGTAGCCAAAAAAAACATTTGAAATTCGAACTATTTTTCCTCTATTCCTTCACTCGAACTTAGTGAATGGGCCTCTTAAGATTTTATGGTGAACAATCTGGAAACAACTGAACTGAAAAACATGTTTGGAAGGTGAACAAGTCCTTTGAAGTGATAAGGACACTAAAAAACTATTCAACATGTTCTAGTGCATTAAACGTTAAACATGTTGATGTTTTTTCACTGATTGTTCTGCTTTTATAAGTAACTGTTGCTTTAAGTTCCTAAACCTTCAGCAGTGAAGCAAGATGGCGACAGTAATACTTTCCTTTATATGTAATAAAAGGCACTAAGTTTGCCCAGTAGCAGTAACCCATAGCAACCAATAAGATGTTTGCTTTTGAACAATTCGATTCTACTTGCTGATAATTTGTTATCAGCATTTGCCAACCGACCAATGAAATCTAAAGGCTGCTGGGATCTCGGAGAATTGCAGTTAGGCGATACCTTAAGGGCCATAGGCTGATCGGTCATTTACATAAACAATAAGGAGCTGGAAAATCTGACTTGTCTGGTACTTTAACTACTGCTTGATACATGTCTTAAGTTGGCCATACACAATAAGATTCGCTGGTTTGTACGGAACGCATATTAGGACATCGTCAGGGGAAATCTCCTGTATGCGATCGCCTATGCTAAAGGAATGCAATGTCGCCTGCTTTTTCACTCACCCCTCCTCAAAGCAGACGTCACACCTCCCTCCTCAGCTATCTGACCTGGGTCCTCTCTCCTCACTCCTCAGCCATGCATCCTGGGTTCTCATTCCTTCCTCCTCAGCCATCCTACCGTCAGCTGTAGCTTGAATTTGACTGCTGCAATTAAAAAACCTAAAACTCCTATTGGCTAGCGAGGACCCAGGACGGATGGCTGATGAGGGAGGAGTGAGAAGCAAGAGCTGACGGCTGAGGAGTGAGGCGTGAAATCAGCCTCGGAGGATGGGTGAGTAAAAAAGCAATAAATAGCTTGCCCCAATATCGATCAGGGATACCCGTCGGAAGCCCCCATACACTGGCAGATAAGCTGTTAACTTTTATTATGATGTAGATACAGGGTTGGACTGGCCTGGCGGGACACCGGGAAAAAACAAGGTGGGCCCTGACTCTCTCATGGGCCCTCGTCGGGCCAGACCCCCCTCTCCCGACATTCGGAGTTTACTAAAAAAAACTATTTTTCCTCATCGTGCAGCGCCATCTGCACATGTGCACGGAGTGGGGGGGGTCTGGAGGGGGGCCCTGGACAGCAGTCCTGGTGGGCCCCGGGCCCCCCAGTCCAACCCTGTGTAGATAATTATATCTACACATTCAATTTGTTTTCATTTTTTATTATTTGTGGTTTTTAAGTTGTTTAGCCTTTTATTCAGCAGATCTCCAGTTTGCAATTTCATCTATCTGGTTGCTAGGGTCCAAATTCCCCTAGCAACCATGCATTGATTTGAACAAGATACTGGAACATAAAAAGGAGAGGCCTGAATAGAAATATGAGTAATAAACAGTAGCAATAAAAATATATTTGGTGCTTTACAGAGCATTTGTTTTTAGATGGGGTCAGTGACCCCCATTTGAAAGCTGGAAATAGTCAGAAGCAGAAGGCAAATCATTAAAAAAAAACTATAAAAAAATAAATAACGAAGACCAATTGAGAAGTTGGTTAGAATTGGCCATTCTATAACATACTTAGGGGCATATTTATCAAGAGTCAAATTTCGAATTGAAAAAACTTCAAAATTCGAATTCAAAAAGACCAACCGAAATTAAGTAGAATTTTTTTTGGGTCAATCTAATAGGTCAGTTTTCAATCTAATAGGTCCGTATTCGGTCGAATTAGAATCATTCGAATTGCAGAAATAGCAAATTCGATTTGAAGTTTTTCTAAGAGGTCCCCCATAGGCTAAAACAGCAATTCGGCAGGTTTGAGATGACGAATGGTCGAGGTTACATTTTGAAGGAGACAGTACATGATAAATTTCTATATTCGAATTTTCAAATTTATTGCAAATTTGCATCGAATTTGGACTATTCTCTAGTCGAAGTACACAAAAAATAGCTCGAAATTTGAATTTTTTCAATTTGAAAATTCACCTTGAAAAATTCGAATTTCAAGCTAATTTCTTAATCCTTGACTAGGGAATAGTCCAAATTCGATTTGAAAATTCAAAAAATGTATCATGTACGGTGTCTTTAAAAATTCAACTTTGACCATTCGCCTTCTAAAACCTGCCGAATTGCTGTTTTAGCCTATGGGGGACCTAGAACCTATTTGGAGTCAATTGGTGGGAAATTTTGGGGAAAAACTTTGGATCGTATGATTCGAATGCACTATTACTTTGATTCGAACTCGATCCAATACGGACCTATTTGGCCAAAAAAAAAAAACACTTCGATTTAATTTCGGTTGGTCTTTTCTAATTCTAATTTCGAAGTTTTTCAAATTCAAAATTGAACCCTTGATAAATCTGCCACTAGGAGTTAACTTAAAGGTGGACCACGACTTTAACGTTATGACCAAGAATGTGAGTCCAGAGAGCATATTTACACTTTGTCTTATACCATTAGGATCACTTTGTTGCTTTAGTGCCGTTAGTTCTTGTTTAGTGTGTCATGAGCCAGAATGAAGGCATTCGTATTAACATGGAAACTGTCTGTGCTGATTTACCACCCCTAAATGAATGCAAATTAGTTCACTCCAGGCATCTCCTGCACATTTTCTCTGCCTGGCGCGATTCAGCCGCCGGTGTGTGTAATAGGATCCCAGCTGTAATCTTTCTTTATTATTTGCTCTCTCCAACTCTGTAGTAGTCTCAATTCCTTTGCCATAATTACATTTCCATTCTGATCCATTTAATCACATTAAGCAGAATTAAATGGAAAATCAATGTACTCGTCAGAATATTCAATCAAATTCATAAGAAATTTCCATGATTTGGAATAGCAGCTTATTACATGTTACAGAAGGATAAATATGACGGACGTGTAGGTGTATGGGAAAGCGTAAATACTGTGATGTCTGAAGCCAAGTGCAGAGCTGAGGGTGCTGACTGTACGATGGCCACTGTAGTACAAGTATGGGACCCGTTATCCAGAAAGATCCGAATTATGGAAAGGCCGTCTCCCACAGAATCCATTTTATCCAAATAATCCTAATTATTAAAAATGATTTCCATTTTCTCTGTAATAATAAAACAATATCTTGTACTTGATCCCAACTAAGATATAATTAGTTATTGTAATAAATAGTTATTGTAATATAGTTAGGGGCATATTTATCAAGGGTCGAATTTCGAATTGAAAAAAACGTCAAAATTCGAATTCAAAAAGACCAGCTGAAATTAAGTCAAAGTTTTTTTTGGTCGAATAGGTTCATTTTCGATCAAATAGGTCAGTATTCGGCTGAATTCAAATCAAAGTTTTTCCCAAAAAAAAACCTTAGATTTTTCAAAGTCCACCAATTGACTCCAAACAGGTTCTAGCAGGTCCCCCATAGGCTAAAACAGCAATTCAGCAGGTTTTAGATGGCGAATGGTCGAAGTTGAATTTGAAAAGAGACAGTACATTAATTTCGATATTCAAACTATTTTTAAATTCGAAAGAATTTGGACTATTCCCTAGTCTAAGTACACAAAAAATAGCTTGAAAATTAAAAAATTTTTCATTCGAAAATTCACCTCGACCTTTGATAAAACGAATATCGATAATTTCAATATTCAAAATATTTTTAAATTTGAAAGAATTTGGACTATTCCTTAGTCAAAGTACACAAAAAATAGCTCAAAAATTCTAATTTTTTTCATTCGAAAATTCACCTCGACCTTTGATAAATCTGCCCCTTAATTTTTTTTATTAAAGGGGTTATTCGCTGTTGAATAAACTTTTGATGTAGAGAGTGATATTCTGAGACAATTTGCATTTGGTTTTTTGAGTTATTTAGCTTTTTATTCAGCAGCTCTCCAGTTTGCAATTTAAGCAATCTGGTTAATAGGGTCCAAATTCCCCTAGCAACCATGCATCAATTTGAATAAGAGACTGGGATATGAATAGAAGAGACCTGAATATAGAATGACTAATAAAAAGTAGCAATAACAATACATTTGTAGCCTTACAGAGCATTTGTTTTTTTGAGATGGGGTCAGTGACCCCACGTTTGAAAGACGGAAAAAGTCTGAAGGCAAATAATTAAAAAACTAGAAAAAATAAATAATGAAGGCCAATTTTAAAGATGCTCCCCATATCTTTCTTGTAACTGACCATGGTTAGGTACTGCCAATACTCCAGCTCCTGGACCTGCACAATACAAACTCTAATGGTTGTATTGTCAGCTGTGAAACAGGAGTATGGTTATATAGGGGTACCCTAAAAAATACCATGTTCACTGTTCAAGGCTTTCCATCCATAATAAATCACTGCTCATAACCTGGACTGTTCCAACCTCAGCAGTGTTCTGCTCTCTCTTATTTTAAAGGGATTCTGTCATGATTTTTATGGTGTAGTTTTTATTCCCAAATTACACTGTTTACACCGCAAACAATTCACTCTACCATATCAAATTTCACTCTTAACCCAACAAATGTATTTTTTTTCAAGTTGAAATATTGGTGATTTTACCTGATGATGTGCTTTCAGAAAGAGTCAGTACTGCACTATGGAACTGCTTTCTGACAGGCTATTGTTTCTCCTACTCAATGTAATTGGAGTTGCAGTGGGACCTGGATTTTTACTATTGAGTACTGTTCTTATATCTACCAGGCATATTTACCCACTTTGATCCGCTACCCTACCAGGACCCGCAACTGCCTTATCCGCAACCCAACCCGCCAACCACCATCAAACAGGAAGTGATGGTGCTACAAACCGGAAGTGACGTCATCAAAAGTGGGCGGGACAGAAACCAGTTTTGTAAAACTTTAAAAGGAGTAAAATATCGACATAAGATAAGAAATTTAGCTGAGACCCGCAAGCCGCGGCTATACCCACATCTAAAAATCCTACCCTCATTCCGCAAACGGTGCCCTTTTTTTTTTGTGGGTAACCGGCCTGCTGCAGGACTCTAACTTGCAGTACAGCAGTAAAGAGTGATTGAAGTTTATCAGAGCACAAGTCACATGACTGGGGAACCTGAGAAACTGACAATATGTCTAGCCCCATGTCAGATTTCAAAATGAAATAGAAAAAAATCAGGTTGCTCTTTTGAAAAAATGAATAAATTGTGCAAAATATATAACTGAACTGTGTATTAAGTGGCCAATGTGTCAACACAGCATTTCATTTAAATGTTCTAGGGCAGGGCTGTCCAAATGGCGGCCCGCGACCCCCCTTCATGTGGCCCTCCACATCAAAGTCTGCCTGCTGTGTCTGTTTACCATATGTAAAATTTAAAAAGTATCACTACAGAGATTAACTGGCCCCTGCATTGTCTTAACCACAAATTCAGACTAATCCTCTGCATTGATCACACCTGTGAACCCCCAGTATTGTTCACACTTGTGACACCTCTATTGTTCACTCCCCTAAAGCCCTGTACTGTTCACACCTGAGACACAGACTGAAACTGCCCACATTGTTCACCTGTTCACACCTTTTCAAAATGCTAATGGGGCACCAGCACTGTGTCACTGTATGTAGTACATATTAGACTGGTCCTGATGGGTTTCCCTGTCTCTTGCTCTGTTCTGTCTTCCCTATGCTCCTGTGTGTGTCATACTTTGGTATTTGTTCAGGGGGTTTGTTAGCATTTAAAAATTATTGTTAGTGGCCCCTAAGGTGTTTAATCATATGCTGGGGTACTGTATTATACACAGGGGAGGAGGCATATGGATTTATGGGTATGTCTTAATATGACCGCTTTTTTCACATATGAGTGACATCCTTGCCAGGGCAGGCACAAGGTAGTTTGGCACCATAGGCAAGAGCTTCAATCAGCGCCCCCCTGTCCTGCATTACCATTTCCCTCCTTACCATGATGTTTTTTAAATAAAGAGAGCAAGAAAGTGTAAAACATTTTCTCATTTATATTACTGCCCCCTGTACCTGTACCAGCAAGCTCAGCAGCCATATTGCCCCCAATCTTTACCTGTGCCAGCAGCAGCCAAAAATAAATCTGATCACATCATATTGCTCCCAAGTATTTATGTACCTGTGTCTTATGCAGATTCCCTTTTCCCAAATCCACCCACTCTGATATTCCTCTGCTTCTCTGTATCTCGTGATAAAGGATAAAGTAGCATCATGGGTTTAACTACAGTGGAAGCAGACCCTGTGGCTGCAGGGGAGGGGCCATAATGCCAATTTCAACATATACTGGTAAAAAAAAGAAAGGACAACCTGTGCATATGT
Source organism: Xenopus laevis (assembly GCF_017654675.1). Lineage (NCBI taxonomy): Eukaryota > Metazoa > Chordata > Amphibia > Anura > Pipidae > Xenopus > Xenopus laevis. Next base: position 122,867,919 of record NC_054376.1, read on the forward strand.
TGGGGGCCCAAAAATTAATATGCTGTGGGGGCCAATAACAGGGTTGGACTGGAGCCTTGGGGGCCCACAGGGGCTACAAAGGAAGGGCCCTCCTGGCAGACCCCAGGGACCCCCTCCAGACCTCTGACTCTCTGGCCTGGCGCCGTGCGCATGAGCGGACCCTTTGTGCTGCGTACATGCACGGTCATAGTAGACTGTGTGTGCATTATCGGTCGAGCCGCGCAGGATTATATCTTTATAGGGCAGCGGGGAACTGGTCTGGACCAGTGGGGGCCCACCAAGGTTTTTCCCAGTGTCCTGCCAGCAACATCTAGTTACTCCACGGAGTTTCACACTTTGCTTTGGCCATTTTCCTTGCAGGTTCTTTGAGTTGCAGTTTCAGCCATGCCCAAGTTTCCATTGTCCCAACCTTCCTCATCTTCTTCCAAAATCCTCCTGTTGCATTTTCTGATATCCTTGCTCAAGTAATAATATTCCTGAGGCCGGCCTTAAGGTGGCCATAGACGCAAAGATCCGCTCGTTTGGCAACATCACCAAACGAGCGGATCTTTCCCCGATATGCCATTAACGAGCATGGCTATATTGGGGGTAATCTGATCGTTTGGCCGTACGATCCAATTACGATGCGCAATGGGCTCCTGCGGGATCGGTCGGGTCAAAATCAACCATCTCCGCCGGACGAAAGATAACGGCACACGCCACACACGATCCGAAAATCGTACGAATCCTTGATTCGTATGATAGGATCTGCATGTCTATGGCCACCTGGATATTTGGTTAATGGAAAAAAAAAAAATACAACAGCATACAACCCAATGTGAAAAAGTCAATGTATTTTTATTTCAGTGCTATCACAGCTTAACCCCATTGCAGAAGCATAATAGACTAAAGGGACTAAACAAAGACATTGATAAGATCACTGCACTTTCCAACAAAGGTGGATACACAATCTCTCCCTCATTGGGTGCCTGAGGCTCCTCAGTTAATCAGTTCATAGCAGCAGGAATCAGCAGAAAACTGACATTTTGTTACAAATTTGAAATGCCATGATAATAAAAGGGTAAGGAGGAAAAATAAAAAGCCATTGTTTTCAGTGAGGTTTAACATGACACAATTAGGGGGTTATTTATCAAAATCTGAATTTCTCTCATTTGTTTTTGAACTATACTCTGACCAAATCCACGCAGGTTTTTTCCTGAAAAATTTGAGTGCGTGATAAAACAAAAAAAAAATTGTGAAAGCCAAACGAAAATTTCAATAGTACAATTTCTGTCGGATCCTCCGACCGAAAACTCAGATTCTGTCGGATCCTCCGACCGAAAACTCAGATTCTGTCGGATCCTCCGACCGAAAACTCAGATTCCACAAAATCTTCAGATTTTTGCACAAAACCCAGCACAGATCAGGAGATCTTTGGGACTTCTCCCATTGGCTTATATACAACCTCAGCAGGTCTGAGATGCCGGATTCTCAGATTTTGACATTTTCCATCCTTGGGGTATAATAAATCACAAAATATTTGAGTTTTTTTTTTTTCACTTAAAATTCGGATTTGATAGTACAAAAAGTAGAATTTTTCAGGTTTTTGGCATTCGGACTTTAATAAGTAACCCCCTTAATGTCAATGTGCTGCTGGCTTTCCTTCGTATGAAAAAAGAACACAAGTGAACACCCAACAGACAATAAGCAGGCTTGTGGTAATCTAATCATAATGCCAATAAGTAAAAGCCCATATTACACCCCAATCCCACTGACATTTAGCAAACCAGAATTTGTCATTGGCTAGCAGAATTAGTCGTTGGCTAGGAGTGCCATCCTCTTAATGATCTATTCATGCACAATTCATAGGTGCTGCTTCTGTGTACGTAATCCTTATGATGTTCATGTATTAAAAAAAAAAAAAAAAAAAAAAAAAAAGGTGAGAGATAAATAGCATTAGCGGGATCTCTTGTGGCCCATTAGCTCTGTTGGGGCTCTAATCCCACTGAAGATATCCAGCTAATTCCAACTATTTTTAACTGGAGCTTCCCTAATGCCATTGGCCACTTCTGGCGTCTTACGAAGTCTCCGGCTGGTCAGCAGCTTCATATACAGGTTCTGAGTCAGGAGCCTCAGACTCTGTAACATCTGCTGCCTTTGAATTCGGAACCCAAAGTCCAGAGTCAATACACTGCTTCATGTAAATTCTTGCTTCCTGCAATGCAAGTGAATGAAAATGCCTTAATACTGATTTATTATAGACAAAACAATTAATAATTTGATAAATGTAAAATATACGGGTAATGCCATCATGGGTCAAATGACTCACCAAAACTTGTGAAAAACACGGGAATATGATTTATAGATATTGCTCCAACTTGCAGTGCAGCAGTAAAGAGTGACTGAAGTTTATCAGAGCACAAGTCACATGACTGGGGGCAGCTGGGAAATTGACAATATGTCTAGCCCCATGTCAGATTTCAAAATTAAATATAAATAAATGTGTTTGCTCTTTTGAGAAATGGATTTTAGTGCAGAATTCTGCTGGAGCAGCACTATTAACGGATTCGTTTTGAAATTTTTTTTTTTCCCATGACAGTATCCCTTTAACAGCACATGTATCCCTTACTAAATAAATGCAATAAATAGAAAATAAATAATACATGTAAAAGTGCTTAGAATAGCCCCCTAATCAATTTTATATTCACTCATTTTAATGGTTTACTTATCCTTTAAGCTCACAGATTGATCAGTGGAATAACCATAAAAATCAACCCGTGGCCACCATAAAACTCTTACATTGTGGCTCATGGCTTAATAGGTGGGAAGTTCAATGGAAAACTGAAATAAAAAACGGAGGTACTGAAACCGAGTGCCACTCAACTTACATTAGGGTCCATTTTGCTGATGGTATCCTGTAACAGCTGAATGTCTTTCGTATCAAAACAATTCTGAAGCTCCTGTGAAAGAAACAGAGAATTACACCCGATTATCAATATATTTAGGACCTTTTGTGCCTTAAACTACTGAAAAATGCCTTACCCTTTAAACAAAACAGGGATTGTTTGTCCATATATTGCAATCTATTTAAGCTGAACAACTACGTCAAAATCATCCCATATCTGGCCAGTCCTACGCTCAATTTTCATCTGATTCATTAAGAATTCTATTGCTTCATTATACATTTTACACTACGTTTTACCAGCAACTTACTTGCTGCTTTCAAAACTCCCAAATATAGCTGCCCTTCAATTGGTCACCACTGGGATCACCTGACTATAACTGGGAAGGGTGGGAGCTACAACATTGGGCATGGACACTGCTCCTATATATATATATATAAAACTTCCCCTTGTTTGTTAAAGAAAGCGAGATATAAATGACTCGTTCACATCGATACAGGCAAAACTTTAAGGGTTGCTTCCCCAGGGACTTCCAAGATCATTGGGATCGCTGTGCCTTATTCTTAGTTAGGTACTGTAGAAATAAATAAAAGAAGTTTGGGGGAGGGGACCAGTTTATAGCTGAGAAGGGTCAGGATTTACCAAATAATTCAGTTTGACAGCTCATACATATCTGTCAAGAGGTGGATTTGTTGAGCATAACATATAACTAAATAATCTGGTGATTTTATTTTATACTGATGCGATACTGCTGCGATACTGATGTGATAGGCGTGAGACTGTAGGGATACGATTATGTCAGACTGTAGGGATGTAAAAATAATTCTTTTTAACGTCCCTTGTATATAAAGAAAGCCTAATTCTAACGTTGCACAATGTGTTTCAGGAAACAGAGAGCCTCCTTCAGGATATGATAAACAGAAATTGTACTAGATCTATACTAGCAGTTTGAACAAAACAAACCCTCCCGCACTAAATGGCTGGAACGGAGCTTGGCGGAGACAAAACGGCACGTTGCTAAATCACTGCTCAAAGCACTACACCCAGAAGAATTTAAAGACTTACAGGTGGAAGAGATTCATAAACCTCCACAGGATCCAGCCCTCCCGGACCAAGTCTCTTTTTCCGTTCCTCCTCCTCGTACTCCTTCATTGCCTTCTCTATTCGAACCTTGGCTCTCTCCCTAACTCTGCCCTTGAAGGATTCCAATTCATCATTAAAGGCGTCCATATATTGCTGGTCTGCAGTCTGCCAAAGTAACAACAGGGGTCAGCTACAAATCTATATACATATATAGATTTATATATAACACAGATATATATATTGCTCCGTAACAACCATAGGAGAAGGTGTAGAATATATAGGAGAAGGTGTGGCCAAATATCACATGTTAAGTAAGAAGGCTTTGTTTTTACATGAAAAATGAGTGCAATACTGACATGTTCATCACTTCATTTAGGTTTATTGTATTTGTACAATACTATTTATCTATGTGCATGTAGTCATGTATTTAACCAATCTTGTGTGTGAATCAGAGCTGGAAGGCATATTTGAGGAGCGATGCTAGATAGAGTTTTCAGGTGTGGATGGGAATAGATGTTGCCGAAGATGGAGCTTATTATTAGCACACACCTTGATTTTGGTGAAGAACTGTCGGAAGCAGGCCCTGGGATCCACCTTCAAGCTCTTGGCCAGTTCCAGAACAAACTGCATAACAATAGTCTGATGGGCGACTTGTTCCATAAGGGCGTGTTTCTGGGAAAAGGGAGAAAATAAACAGTGTTTGATATTACATTTTACAGACTATTATTAATTCTCCCAATGCAATAGCCTGTGCAGAGATGATATTTTCTTTTATTCATTTAGAATCAAAAGATTCCACAGAGATTCCACACCATTCACGTCTCTGCCCCACTGGAGGTTACAGTCTAAGTCACATTCACACGCACTATAGTTAGTTTTATTGATAGGAGAAAACCGAAGTACCTAGAGGAAACCCCCACAGACACAGGGAAAAGATACAAACTCCTTGAGATGGAGCCCGTGTTGAAACCAAACCTAGGAACCCAGCAGTGCTAATATTGACACTGAAAAATGTTTTACCTCTTCCACTTCTAAATCAATGCACCAGATGACTAGGTAGTTGGCAGTCTCTTCACACACCAGATGAGGGTTATCTGATAAATATTTTTGACTGTCATCCCAGCGGTGGAGCATACCTTTAGAAAAAGGGAACAAAAAAGGGGTTAAAGAAATGGAACAAAAGCAGCAGTAAAGAACAAACAATAACATGAATTGTTACTTCCCAGTCAAAAGGGAACATCTCAGTCTCTGAACTGTTGGTTTCAGAGCAAACGTTACAGTTCACTCACAGTGCAACTTAGGAGGGTCAATAGAAAAGAACAGGTTGTTCAGCACTAACTGTAACAGGAAGAGATCACCTGACCAGAAATACTGCAGCTCTAATTGCAACAGGAGGAGATCACCTGACCAGAAATACTGCAGCTCTAACTGGAACAGGAAGAGATCACCTGGCCAGAAATACTGCAGCTCTAACTGGAACAGGAAGAGATCAGCTGACCAGAAATACTGCAGCTCTAACTGTAACAGGAAGAGATCACCTGACCAGAAATACTGCAGCTCTAACTGGAACAGGAAGAGATCACCTGACCAGAAATACTGCAGCTCTAACTGTAACAGGAAGAGATCACCTGACCAGAAATACTGCAGCTCTAACTGTAACAGGAAGAGATCACCTGACCAGATATACTGCAGCTCTAACTGGAACAGGAAGAATTGAGGAAGCAAAAGACAGAACTCTGTTAATTGGCTCATGTGATGTAACATGTATGGTTTGTTTGTGTGCATCGTGAATCGTAGGGTCCCAGGGGGTGAGCCCTTATTTTTTATATGGCAATTTTCTATTTATGATTACCCAATGGCACATACTACTAAAAAAGTATTTTATTATGAAAATGGTTTATTTACTGTACATGAAGCAGGGTTTTACCACATGAACTGTTTAATGCAATATCTTTTTATAGAGAAGTACATTGTTCATGGGGTATAGTTTTCCTTTAATCCATTTTCCCGAAAAATTCGAGTTTGGAAAAAAAAAAACACATTTGTGAAAATTGTCCGGAAATTCGAAAAATTTGTCCGCATTTTTCAGATTTTCTGCCTGAAAACCACGAAATCTGCAGATTATTGCACAAAACCCAGCACAGATCAGGATATCTTCAGGACTTCTCCCATTGACTTATATACAACCTATGCAGGTCTAAAATGCTGGATTTTTCTGCTTTTTCCATCCTTGGGGTATTATAAATCTTGAAAAATTTTAAGGTTTTCTTTTCCCCACTAAAATTCGGATATTTGGACTTTAATAAATAACCCCTGTAGTGTCTTAGCAAAGGCAATTATTATTTTGTAGCCGTGACAAGTACCTGTTACTATTGGCTCTGTGTGTCTTCACTGAAAAGGTAGTTTGACCAGTCTGGTCAGAGACACATATAAATATATATACACATATAAATATATATAATTATATATTGGTGTGTAGGCGCCATCTCAGGTCATTTTGCCTGGTCATGTGCTTTCAGAAAGAGCCAGCACTTTAGGATGGAACTACTTTCTGGCGGGCTGTTGTTTCTCCTACTCAAAATAACAATGTGTCTCAGTGGGACCTGGATTTTACTATTGCTATTCTTATATCTACCAGGCAGCTGTTATCTTGTGTTAGGGAGCTGCTATCTGGTTACGTTCCCATTGTTCTGTTGTTAGGCTGCTGGGGGGAGGGGATGGTATCACTAAAATTTTCAGTACAGCAGTAATGCGTGACTGAAGTTTAACAGAGTCACATGACTGGGGGCTCCTGGGAAACTGACAATATGTCTAGCCCCCAGATTTCAAAATTAAATATAAAAAAAAATCAGTTTCAGCTTTTGAAAAACAGATTTCAGTGCAGAATTCTGCTGGAGCAGCACTATTAACTGACAGTATCCCTTTAAATGTACCCAAAATGCCACAAAATGAGTCATCACTCACCCTTTGAACACAACGGTAAATGTATGGACTGCAAAATGGATCATCACTCACCAAAGTGCTTCAGCTGCTTGACATTCTTTTCGACAAAGGTTTTGTGCTTTTGCTCTTTCTCCTCCTCTGTTACTTGCTTGTTTTCAGGTTTTACATTAAATACACTCTGTCCAACAAACAGAAGAGCAGGGGGATTTAGAACGTAATGGAACTACAGCAAAGCCAACTTGTAACAAGAGTAGCAAAGACACAACAGGATTAGAACTGAAATGATGCTACACATATACGATACTGTAATGGCTGATTGGCTGAACAAAAAATGCATTTATATGTAATACGGTAGCAGTGCTTTAAAGTAGAACTAAAGCGTAACTAAAGAAGTAGCTAGAAATGTTGTACATTATGTTTTGTGCTTCTGTACCAGCCCAAGGCAACCACAGCCCTTTAGCAGTAAAGATCTGTGTCTCCAAAGATGCCCCAGTAGCTCCTTCTTTTCTGCTGATTCACTGCACATGCTCTGTGCTGCTGTCACTTACTGAGCTTAGGGACCCACTCACAATATAGAGTACACATAGAATAGAAATGTAACAATATAAGGCTCATTAGTAATTAATACAGATAATTACTACATGGCAGCACAGAAACCAGTGCAATTAGCATCAGAATTTAATAATCAGCAAACCTGTAGCATCAGCTTATATTACAGCCAGGGAAGCTCATTTTCTGCTGGATAATTAGTGACGAGCCCTAAGCTTAGCTTCTCAACAGCCAATCAGAGCCCACTGAGCATGTGAGTGTCACAGACACTTTCCAAGATGGTGACCCCCTGTGACAAGTTTGAAGTCCTGGATCATTGCTGCTATTGACAAGCTGAGACTTTAGCCTCGTGCAATAAGTTCACTATATAAAATATGATATTTTTAGCCATATTAATTTTTAGGGTTTAGTTCACCTTTAAATTCAGCAGAATAATCCAAACCAACACCTACCTTGCTAAAGCCCTCCTTGCTCAGAGTGTCTACATTCCAAGGCATAGTCTTCTCTTTCTTTCTCAATTCGTTCTCTTTCTTCTCCCAGTCCTTTTGCTCTTTCTTCAGCTGACACAGGTCTGACTGTAGCTTCTGTATCTCACTTTGCGCTCCATCTTTAAGGCCCAGCTCATTCAGCTTTTTCTGACACTCCGCCAGCTTCTTCTTACTATCATTGGCGGCTTTCGATAACTCCTCTTTCTCCTTGTCGAACTCCTCCATTCTTTCCACGCGGGCCTAGAAAGAAGACAAAGGGGCGTTACTTAAACTGTTGTCCAAGTGGCTTAAACTTTGGCAAAAAAAGTAAAATAAAAGTTATTTAAGTATAGAGATTCACTGGAGTGAAGGGATTTGTATATCTAAGCCTTTCATATGATACAAGACATATCTAGAGGCAGCTACAGATTGTCAGCTATAGCCATTGTCGGATGCAACAGCTGAAGCCAAATTCCTTAGGCGGAATTTCGCCAGTTCGGCATTACCTGGTGACGCCATCGGAAGAGACTGGCCGTATCAATGTTGGGATGAGTGTCATCTTCATCATCAGAAACTTCAATGTGGTCCCACACGCTATAATCCACCATTGTGCAGCAGAGATTAGACAAGTAGGAGATTCACTGAAATGAAGGAGATAAAACTGATTAACATGTATACAAACACATAAAACATCTATATTTTAATGAATGCATCTCCTACATTTCTAGAAATCTTATCGAATGTATCCGTTTTCCATTCATCTTGCTGACATATAAGGGGTTAAAGGATAAGTAAATCTTTGAAAAAAATATGTGAATGTAAAATTGTCAGGAGAAAGAAAGAGGCAGCTTTGATGTTCTTCTGCTTAGGAAAGATGTGAGAAAGGTTTCTAATTCTTTTCCTAAGTAGAAGAAAATCAGAGCAGCCTCTTTCTTTCTCCTGACAACTTCCTTGACTACTTGGTGGTCAGACTGGTGGGAAACTGACCAGCAGGTGGCGCTGTTGTAACAAAATTCATTCATATTAACAACACATGTATCCCTTAATATCTTGGAATAAAAAGAAAATAAATAATGAATGTAAATGAGAAAAGTGCTTAGAATAGCCCCCTCATCAATTTTACATTTACTTATTTTAAGGTTTACTTATTCTTGAAAAAGGAACACACCCACTACCCATTTCCAAATAGTCCCCCTGCTTCCCCCTGAACCATATCATCTGGGACCTCAGATCTGACCTGTTCTCTTGTAACTCTTCAGAAAATACAGTGCAGCAGGCTTAGTGGCACCATGTTTGATGCTGGAGATGATAGAGCTTGAAACTCACACAATTGCACTTACTTGCATTTAAACAAAAGCATAAAAATGCAATATAAATATTTTCATTAATTTAGCTTTCATTTTAAATGAATTGTTCAGTACAAAAATAAAAACTGGGTAAATAGATACTGTTAGAGGCTGTTCAGAATAAAAAAAAAATCTAATATAGTTAGTTATCCAAAAATGTAATGTATAAAGGCTGGAGTGACTGGATGTCTGACATAACAGCCAGAACACTACTTCCTGCTTTGCAGCTCTCTTGGTTTCCACTGATTGGTTCTCAGGCAGTAACCAGAGACTTGAGGGGGGGCACATGGGTCATAACTGTTGCTTTTGAATCTGAGCTGAATGCTGAGGATCAATTGCAAACTCACTGAACAGTTATGTCCCATGTGGCCCCCCTTATAGTCACTGACTAACTCAGAGTTAGAGAGCTGAAAAGCAGGAAGTAGTGTTCTGGCTGTTTTATTAGACATCCAATCACTTCAGTCTTTATACATTACATTTTTGTCTAACTAACTATATTAGATACATTTTTTTTATTTTGCACAGTCTATTTACACAGTTTTTATTTTTATACTGAACTGTTCCTTTAATGGTCATGCATTCAAAAGCCTGTGTGTAAGGCCCTACAGCACTATCCTCTTATGACAAGATTGGCGAGTGATAATCATTATCCGTCAATCTAAATAACTCAACTGAGCTTATGTAATTCCAGCAGTTACCAGTGTAATTGTGTAACCTACTAACTATTGTTACATAACTGCACTTGCCTCATCACCACCAAGGACTGAACCCAGGGACAGAACCAAATGCTACACAATAACACTGGGGCAAGAGACACTTTCACCTCTAAATGAATCAGTCATTCTCTACAGAATACACAGTCACCCTGCTATAGTTCCTGGGGTACCAAGGGCACAAATAAACACTCATCCCAAATCTCCCCCTAACTGACCTTCAGACTGGGCCCCCTTAGCTCATAACAAGGTTACAGATATATAGAAACATTGGGGTGTCACCCTGCTATAGTTCCAGGGGTACCCAGGGCACAAATAAACACTCACCCCAAATCTCCCCCTAACTGACCTTCAGACTGGGCCCCCTTAGCTCATAACAAGGTTACAGATATATAGAAACATTGGGGTAATAGTCACCCTGCTATAGTTCCAGGGGTACCCAGGGCACAAATAAGCGCTCACCCCAAATCTCCCCCTAACTGGCCTTCAGACTGGGCCCCCTTAGCTCATAACAAGGTTACAGATATATAGAAACATTGGGGTGTCACCCTGCTATAGTTCCAGGGGTACCCAGGGTACAAATAAACACTCACCCCAAATCTCCCCCTAACTGGCCTTCAGGCTGGGCCCCCTAAGCTCATCTGCTGCCCCCCCAACTTTAAAGGCATAATGACATTATACAGTCATATGAAAAAGTTTGGGAACCCCTCTCAGCCTGCATAATAATTTACTCCACTTTCAACAAAAAAAGATAAGAGTGGTATGTCTTTCATTTCCCAGGAACATCTGAGTACTGGGGTGTTTTCTGAACAAAGATTTTTAGTGAAGCAGTATTCAGTTGTATGGAATTAAAGGGAAGCTGACACCAAAAAAACTTCTTTTAAAAAAATGATTTTTCATTTGAAGTTACCTATATGTCATGCTGACTGTTTTCTCCTTAAAGCTTTCTTTCACTTATTAAACCCAGTTCTGCATCCGACTGTGGCAGCCAGACTCCTGCTTCCTGTCAGAATGTGAGCTCGATGATGTCACAAAGGGGGCGGAGCTTCCTCCTCCTCTCCGCTATATCTCTCTGGCGTCTGTGAACCATGTGTGCTTTAGTAACTGATTTGCTAAGTACTGTAACTTGGTCATCATTTATATAGTTTCTTTATTATTATATAATGAAGTATAAATGCATATTCATTCTCTTTCTCACAGTGTCACACTGTTTCGGTGACTTGCGGCTGCCGCTGCGGAACTGTTATGTCCTCCTCCTCCTGGGGCTTCTCCGATCCAGCCGGCAAGACTGTGGCAGCAGCTGAGGACAAACACAGGCCCCTGTCCTGGAGTCGGAAGGGCTCTCCTCCTGACGGGCGAGTTTTGGCGCAGAGAAGATGCGCACGGAACTAGCACGTCTCTTAGCGCCGAAGACAGTCTGCTCGCCGGGCCTTGATACATCACGCGGTGCACTGGGTGGAGGGCGGATGGATTTGGTGACGTCATTTGCGCGCTAAGAGACGTGCTAGTTCCGTGCGCATCTTCTCTGCGCCAACACTCGCCCGTCAGGAGGAGAGCCCTTCCGACTCCAGGACAGGGGCCTGTGTTTGGCCTCAGCTGCTGCCACAGTCTTGCCGGCTGGATCGGAGAAGCCCCAGGAGGAGGAGGACATAACAGTTCCGCAGCGGCAGCCGCAAGTCACCGAAACAGTGTGACACTGTGAGAAAGAGAATGAATATGCATTTATACTTCATTATATAATAATAAAGAAACTATATAACTGATGACCAAGTTACAGTACTTAGCAAATCAGTTACTAAAGCACACGTGGTTCACAGACGCCAGAGAGATTTAGCGGAGAGGAGGGGGAAGCTCCGCCCCCTTTGTGACATCATCAAGCTCACATTCTGACAGGAAGCAGGAGTCTGGCTGCCACAGTCGGCCACAGTCGGATGCAGAACTGGGTTTATTAAGTGAAAGAAAGCTTTAAGGAGAAAACAGTCAGCATGACATATAGGTAACTTCAAATGAAGAATCATTTTTTTAAAAGAAGTTTTTTTGGTGTCAGCTTCTCTTTAAATCAAATGAAGGTACCCTTGTAATTTTGCTAATTTGAATGAATGTAACTGCTCAATACTGATTACTGGCAAACACCAAATTGGTTGGATTAGCGCATTAAGCCTTAAACTTCATAGGCAGGTGTGTCCAATCATGAGAAAAGATATTTAAGGTGACCAATTGCAAGTCGTGCTTCTGTTTGACTCTCCTCTGTAGAGTGACAGCATGGGATCCTCAAAGCAACTCTCAAAAGATCTGAAAACAAAGATTGTTCAGTATCATGGTTTAGGGCAGGCATGTCCAAAGTCAGGCCCGGGGGCCAAATGTGGCCAGTTTTCAAATTTACACTGGCCCTTGGTCTCCATCATGAAATTAATAATAATGTGGCCCGCCAGCACAGTGCAATCAGGAATCTTGTAGCCGTAGCAGTGATATTTGGGCACATTAGTGAAATGATCTGCCACTTGGTCTATACTGCTGCCTGTGAGCTGAAGGTGTTAGTAATAGACACGTACTGGCACATAGTGATGCACTGCTTCACATACTTCATTCGGGCTGAAGGTGTCAATAGACGTACTGACGTGCCAGTACCTTAAACTAAAGACATATGTGAGAGCAGTGCATCACTAAATCCCAGTACGTGTCTATTAGTAACAACCTTCAGCTCACAGGCAGCAGTATAGACCCAGTGGCAGATAATTTCACTAATGTGCCCAAATAGTATGGCTACGCGATTCCTTGTTTAAATGAGTTAAATGATGTTAATGGATAAAGAATGTCAGGCTGAATGGTCGGCCACCACACATTTTCACCTCACCAAATCAGGCGCTCGTTGCAAAAGTTTGGCCACCCCAGGTTTAGGGGAAGGCTAGAAAAAGCTATCTCAGAGGTTTAAACTGTCAGTTTCAACTGTAAGAAATGGAATCAGGAAATGGAAGGCCACAGGCACAGTTGCTGTAAAACCCAGGTCTGGCAGGCCAAGGAAAATACAGGAGCGGCATATGCGGAGGATTGTGAGAATGGTTACAGACAACCCAAAGATCACCTCCAAAGACCTGGAAGAACATCTTGCTGCAGATGAGGTATCTGTACATCGTTCTACAATTCAGCACAATTTGCACAAAGAACGTGTATGGCAGGGGGATGAGAAAGAAGCCCTTTCTGCACTAACGCCACAAACAGAGTCGCTTGTTTATGCAAAAGCTCATTTATACAAGACACAGTCATTTTGGAACAAAGTGCTTTGGACTGATGATACAAAAAATGAGTTATTTGGTCATAACAAAAACAGGATTTTTTGTTACTCACCGTTAAATCTGTTTCTCTGTAGTCGATAGGGGGACACAGGGACTCTAGGGGTTTAAGCTCCACCCTCCAGGAGGCAGGACACTTAGAATAAAAAAAAAAAAAAAAAAAACTTAAGGGGCGTGCCAAGGAACAGGCTTAACCCCACACACTGTAAGCATACCTCAGTTGGTACCAAAGAGACTGCAGAAAAAAAATCTAAAATAACAACTGGCAACAGGTAAAACCAAAGAAACTTTTCCATAAGACCAAACGGTCAACATTTCGCTAGGGTCGGGAAGCCCTGTGTCCCCCTATCGACTAGAGAAACAGATTTAACGGAGAGTAACAAAAAATCCTGTTTTCTCTGTCGTCTCAGGGGGACACAGGGACTCTAGGGGACTTAACAAAGCAGCCCCAGAACAGCAGGGAGGGAGCGAAATCAGGAATAATAGTGGGGAAGACACGTTACTGCACCACAGAGTGCAGTATCTTGCGGCCAAAGGTGGCTTCCGCAGAAGAAAACGTGTCAAGGCTATAGAATTTGGTGAATGTGTGAACCGAGGACCAAGTGGCTGCTCTGCAGATCTGGTCCAAAGAAGCCGAGTTACGCCAAGCCCAGGAAGCTCCCATGGATCTTGTGGAGTGAGCACGAACTGATGTTGGCGGAGATCTTCCCTTGGCTAGATAAGCTTGACGGATGAGTTCCTGAAGCCATCTCGCAATCGTCGTCTTCGAAGCTGCCATGCCCCGACGGGGGCCAGATGGAAGCAAAAACAAGGCTTGAGAACGTCGAAAGGGCTTAGAACGTTCAAGATACCAGCGAAGTGCTCTGACCACATCCAGACTGTGAAGACGCCGTTCTTTATCATTCTTTGGAGCCGGACAGAAGGAAGGGACGACAATCTCTTGGTTGATGTGGAACAAGGAGACGACTTTGGGTAGGAAGGAAGGCACCGTGCGTAGCACTGCTTTGTCTTTGTGGAAGACTAGTAAGGAAGGATCACACGAAAGGGCACCGAGTTCGGAGACTCTTCTGGTAGAGGAAATGGCTACTAGGAACGCTACCTTTCAGGTGAGAAGTGTCTCTGGAATGACTGCTAAGGGCTCGAAAGGAGGGTCGAGCAGAGCCTCCAACACCAGGTTGAGGTCCCATCCTGGAACTGGTGGACGGAATGGCGGAGCAATATGGGCCACTCCCTGCAGAAATGTGCGGACCGAGTCATCCATAGCAAGTCGAGTCTGGAGCAAAACCGAAAGAGCGGAGACTTGAACCTTCAGTGAGCTTAACTTGAGGCCTAGCTGAAGGCCCCTTTGCAGGAAGGAGAGAACTCTGGGAACATCTAATTCAAGGAAAGGGTAGTGTGCCTCATTGCACCACGTCCAGTAAGTGCGCCACACCCGATGATAAGCTTTGGAGGATGTGGCTTTGCGTGACTTCAGCATTGTGGCAATGACCTCCTCTGTTAGGCTCTGAAATTAGAGATTCGGACCAGGCTTGTATGGCTCGGGCTACCCAGGCGGACGCCAGGGCGGGGCGAAGGGTAGAACCCGCAGATGAGTACACTGCCCTCAGGAATCCCTCTAGCCGTTTGTCAGATGGGTCCTTGAAGGCTGCCGCGTGTGTAACAGGTAAGGCAGTGGACTTAGAGAGTCTAGAAACTGGAGCATCCACTGCTGGTGGCATAGACCATTTTTCCACCGATTCTTTATTAAATGGATAGGACTTGGAAAATTTCCGAGTAGCTTGGAATTTGCGTTCAGGGGAATTCCATTCATCGTGGATAATGCTGGTAAGTTGTTCATGAGATGGGAAACAAGCTGAGGATTTATGTTTCCTCTTAAACAGATTTGCAGAAGAAGTGTGCTGTTCTGCTGACTGTGAAATTTTCAGTACTTCCATCACTCCCTTAATAATATGATCCACATCGTGAGGAACCTCTCTGCCCTTGGTCTCCTCCTCGTGCTCCCCCTCCTCGTCAGAGGAAATATCAGAAAGTGGGAGTTCACCCTCTGAATGGGAGGCAGCTCCTCCAGATGAAGAGCCCTCAGACAATAAATGGGAGTCGTCGTCCGCTTTGGGACTGGAAGGTCTTTTACGCTTCCCGCTAGGCTTGTGGGCTAGTTTGGCTATGGCCCTGCCTAGATTATCAGCAATTGAAGGTAGACTCTGCAATGATGCTAGAGACTGCGAAAGCTGGATAGCCCATGAGGGGGCTGGGGGGGTCAGATGATGTACCTGCAATCCCATCTTGTGCAGAATTATCTTGTGAAGATTCGCCACAGTGAGGAATCTCGGGTGTGGTAGGTTCCTGGGCAGGTGCAGAGCCCTGACCTTTGGAGCAAGATCTGCAGAGGGATTCAGCCTGACCCCCGGGTATTTTTGTGTGGCAATTTTTGCAGGCAAAATAGGTAACCTGTGCTGTTGGTGCTCTCCCCCCGGCCCTTGGGAAAAGTCCCCCTGACTTACCTTCTGCCATAATGCAGTGTCAATGGTACCTGCTGAGGAATGGCTGGAGAGCGCAGGGTTAAGTTGCAGTGAAAAGTTAGATAACTGCTTCCTGAAAGGGAGAGCGTGCCCTAGGAGTAGTAGGCAGCACCGCGTTTTGGAGCGCTGCTGTGAGTCCCTCTCCGTCCCACTCTGGATAAGCAGAGAAGGCGCGCTGTGTAACCGCGCGTAGCAGCTCCTCCTGTTCGCGCTAAAACAAAATGGCGCCTGGAACGCATAGATGCGATGCGTTCCAGGACTGAAGCGCAGAAGGAGCTGCACGCAAAACGCCGTCTCTGATCGGTAGAGGGAGAACGGAAGCGCATTGGAGTGCCAAATCACGCAAGGATAAGTGGGCCTACTCTCCCTGACTGAGGAAGGAGGGGGGGGAGAGCAACCCGGGGAGGAATACATGAACAGTGCCATGGTACTCAACCGGTGCTTGTAGTGACTGTGTGGGTCGGATATAGCCTGGAATGGCTAGGGTAGAGACCCCGGTGAAGAATCCCGCGATGGGGGAATTCCAGGAGTAAACAGGCATTCCTGTACTTGGAGATACCCCACAATGATGAGTGCTGCTGAAGAGCATGCGAAGTCCATCCTCCTTGAAAGCAGGACACTTAAAAACTGGGGTATGCTTACAGTGTGTGGGGTTAAGCCTGTTCCTTGGCACGCCCCTTAAGTTTTTTTTTTTTTATTCTAAGTGTCCTGCCTCCTGGAGGGTGGAGCTTAAACCCCTAGAGTCCCTGTGTCCCCCTGAGACGACAGAGAAAAGCGCTTGGCATGGCAGAAGAAGAACAACATTCCAAGAAAAACACCTCCTGCCTTCTGTCACATTTGGTGGCGGTTCCATCATGCTGTGGGGCTGTGTGGCTAGTTCAGGAACTAGGGCCCTTGTTAAAGTCAAGGGTCGGTGAATATTACCCAATATCAACTGCTGAAATGCTACGGTTTCCATAAGGCATGGTATATATCAAAAAGAAGTTGCTACTTTGAAAGCTCAGCCAATGATAAACAAATCTCCAAAGAATTAAGAAGGGTTCCCAAACTTATATATAAATATCTATAGAGACTGCTTGCATAGTGAGTCATTTTCTGGCGTAATTACTCGGCATCCTTCCTGGCTAATCTGAAAATAACGTTCCCGTTACATTTGATGACTGTAACGTTGGAGAACAGGTAAAAGGGACCTTTTGACCCTCCAGATGTGTCAGTTTCACTCCCTGATTAGTCCCTCTGAGTAGTTGTGCAACATCTGAGGGCAGCTGTTTATCTATAGAAAATTTTTGTTCACAGATCCGCACACACACAAATTTCTGCAGTGGGGAAAGTGCCCCTTCTTTATTGGTTTATATCATCACCAACATCAACGTTTCGGGGAGTACAACCTCCCTTCATCAGGAAAACATTGAAATATTGATGTTGGTGATGATATAAACCAATAAAGAAGGGGCACTTCCTCACTGCAGAAATTTGTGTGTGCGAGGATCCGCAAAAAGTTGCTGTTGCTAAGGGACCGTGCCAGGTCAACGGAGAAACAGCACCACTACTGCAGAGTGAGTAGATTCCAGGCGTGCAGTGCATTTATTACATTACAGCTGTTTATCTATGACACAAATCCAGAGCAATAGTCTCATAAGACTCAGTGACTCTCAAAACTGAAGAGCGAAAGGTCAGGACACATGCTCAGATTCGGGAATATTAGTCGCCCGGCGACAAATCTCCTCTTCTTCAGGGCGACTAATATCCCCAAACTGCCTTCCCGACGGCTAGAATGTAAATCGCCGGTAGGATGGCACTTGGACTACTTCGTTTTCCAAAGTAGCCAAAGTTTCCTTGTGAGGCAGGAGACTAATCTCCCTGAGCTGCCTTCCAATGCCTTGCCACCGGCTATAATGTAAATCGACGGCGGGATGGAACTTGGATCGCTTTGTTTTCCGAAGTCGCTCGAAGTGTCCTCGTGAGGCAACTTTGGAAAACAAAGTGCTTTGAGTGCCATCCATCCGGCGATTTACCGGCGGGAGGCAGTTCGGGGAGATTAGTCGCCCCGAGGAAGAGGAGATTAGTCCCCCCGAGGAAGAGGAGATTAGTCCCCCCGAGGAACAGGAGATTAGTCGCCAGGAGGAAGAGGAGATTAGTCCCCCCGAGGAAGAGGAGATTAGTCGCCAGGAGGAAGAGGAGATTAGTCGCCCGAAGAAGAGGAGATTAGTCGCCCCGAAGAAGAGGAGATTAGTCGCCCCGAAGAAGAGGAGATTAGTCGCCCCGAAGAAGAGGAGATTAGTCGCCCCGAAGAAGAGGAGATTAGTCGCCCCGAAGAAGAGGAGATTAGTCGCCCCGAAGAAGAGGAGATTAGTCGCCCCGAAGAAGAGGAGATTAGTCGCCCCGAGGAAGAGGAGATTAGTCGCCCAGAGGAATGAGTTAAGTCGCCCAGAGGAAGAGGAGTTAAGTTGCCCTGAAGAAGAGGAGATTAGTCGCCCGGAGGAAGAGGAGATTAGTCGCCCCGAGGAAAAGGAGATTAGTCTCCTCGAAGAAGAGATTAGTCTCCTCAAAGAAGAGATTAATCTCCCCGGATCTGAGCGGTGCTCTGACCCTAAGGGTCTGGCCACATGAGCAGATCCGGGGAGATTAGTCGTCGCAGTGACAAATCTCCTCTTGTTCGGGGCGACAATCTCCCCAGACTGCCTTCCCCCCTGTCCTCCGCCGGCTAAGATTAAAATCGTCTGCGGAAATGCACATGTGGCGCTTCGTTTTCCAAAGGCGCCCAAAATTGCCCTTGGAAACTTCTGAAAACTAAGCGCCATGTGTGCATTGCCGCAGGCGATTTTCATTTCAGCTGGCGCAGGGCAGGGGGAAGGCAGTTCGGGGAGATTGTCGCCCCAAAAAAGAGGAGATTTGTCACTGCGGCGACTAATCTCCCCGGATCTGCTCGTGTGGCCAGACCCTTAGGGTTAGAGCACACGCTCAGATTCAGGGAAAGAAGGCAATTTGCTCGTGTGGCCAGACCCTAAAGGTTCTTGTGGTCAGCATTCAGCTTCATGGGTTAAATTATCCCCTGCCACATGTCAGGGATAAGGGAAACTACAGGAAACTGTGGCCTAGATTCTAAGGCATAGCCTGGCTGCCAGATGTTATTGTAGAACTACAACTCCCAGTATGCTTTAAGTCTTGATTATAGGGTGAAGAATGGTGGGAGTTGTAGTCGAGCTACACCTTGGGAGAGACTGGGCAGGAGAGTATTGTATAATGGCACAGTCAGTCAAGCAGCATGTGTGCACGAGTATATAGTATACAGCAGCACAATACACGAGTAGATATACAAGTAACTCCCAGCTGTGGGAATAAGACATTACCTGACACACCAGGGTGCAGCTGCGGGCCCCTCTCTCAAGCTTCTGGAAAGCTCCTGCACTCCCCGTCTCACGCAATTACGTCACTTCCTTAACCTCAACGCGGCCGCTTTGCCCTTACTCTAGAGTCTTCCTACAGACTTCCGCTTTCTTTTTCCCTTCCATCTGCGTCACTTCCTTTGGCAGGTTTGTCGCAGGCAGAGAAATTGTGGTGCGTTCTGTGACTGGAGGGAGGCGGGGCGGCTACTGTTTTGTAGCGATTATATGCGGATTGGGGAATGGAGAACGCCGCCCAAAATGTACAACATTCTACCACGTAGTCATTTTACACAACTAGGCTTTTTTGTCATTTCTATTCAAATATGTTTCCATGTGGCTGTTGATATGCTCTGCACTGTCGGTTCTGACTCCTCAAGCAAAGTAGCAGAACCAGAGAACACAAAGTCATATTCCGAGAACAATTTGCAATTGGTTTTACTTTTTTAGTACTTGAAGTTTTTGAGTTATTTCGTTTTTTATTCAGCAGCTCTCTTGCAGTTGCAGCCATCTGGTTGCTAGGGTCCCAATTCCCCTAGCAACCATGCACTGACTTGAATAAAAGAGACTGGGATATGAATTAGGAGAGGCCGGAATAGAAAGGCGAGCAATAAAAAGTTGCAACAACAGTAAATGTGTCGACTTACAGAGCATTTGGTTTTTAAGATGGGGTCACTGACCCCCATTTGAAAGCTGGAAAGAGTCAGAAGAAAAAGGCAAATAAAAAAAAAAAATAACCAATGGGGAGAGACCTTAAAGGAGACGTTTAGTGTAAAAAATAAGAATGTACCAGTGCATTATACTCATTTAGATATAGAAGAATTGTGCTTAAAAAAGTAGTGTTTCTGGCTGATTTATTGAATATTTCTGTAAAACCCCTAATAATCCCTCCCTTCTCTTCACTTCCTGCTCCCTGAATTCCCAGGCTGTACAGGAGAGCCGACGGCGCTCAGCTCACTGCACTGTAGGACAGGAACCAATCAGCAGCTAGCAGGACCTGATAGGGAACTGAAGCATGTCTGTGCTTGTGTGACTGCAGGGCTGTGATTGGCTGTCCCCCTCCTACTGTGCTTTTGGCACGGACCGTTAGGACACGCCCACCCCTCATTTGAAACACAGACAGGGACCAGAGAACATCTATAGGGAGCTCCAATAAAGGGGATATTTTTAAAGATAATATTGATTTTTAGCACCATGTAAAAGCAATACCATATATAACTTATAATTTATAATACATTTGTTAAAACATTTGTTTTAGGGTGGGCTCATGTCTAGGACAATAGAGGATCTCTTTTGTTTTTATTTTGCTTCCTTGGACATGTGTAATAATCAGTGGCCACTTCAAGCATTTGCACTTCAAACATCTCTAATAAAGACGTATATATGACCTATATGTACCCGCCCTATTCTAATTGACCTAAGCGTAAGTGTGTTAACGAGGTTTGGCTAGGATGAAAGTAACGCTATCGAAAGTTCGATTTGAACTGCTCGCGCTGATGAATTTTCCAGCCAGCGTTCGTCGGTCGAGACGTAACTTCGCATTTTAACGAATAAGCGTATGCTCTGGGAATTTACGTCAGAAGAAGTTGTACAAAGTGTGGTGAAGTCTTCTGAGGTGAAAATTCAGTAAATCTGCCCCAAAGTCTTTTTAACACCACCAGTTTTTAATAGGGATGCACCAAATCCACTATTTTGGATTCTGCCGAACCTCCAAATCCTTTGCGAAATATTCGGCTGAATACCGAACCGAATCGGCCTTTTTCAGCAGGATTCGGCCGAATCCTTCTGCCCAGCCGAACTGAATCCTAATTTGCCGAATCCGGAACCGAATCCTGGATTCAGTGCATCCCTAGTTTTCAACAGGTGTGTTGTGTCGGATGGCAAATGTTTCATGTAGTTTACTGAGCACACAATACCCTGACTACCCCTGGGGACTTTGGTTTCCCAGTCAATAATGAACCAAATAATAGAACCTTTATGAAACCAATGAATCCGTTCCCCTGGTAGTAATGGGGCCACTATTAAACATTGCATGGAACCATCCTATAGATAAAACCAAATATGTTTTATTTAAAAATCTTTTAAAAAGTATACAAGCAGGGGGCCCTACCCACTATTGACAATGTGCTATTAATTGGTAGTGATAAACAGGTAATGGGATGTAACCCAAGCACAGTTTTTAAACCACAGTACTGAATTTAAGGGTGGTGACGCGTGAAGATTCGGGGAGGTTTAGTTGCCCAGTGAAAAAGCACTTCTTCTTCGAGCAACTAATCTCCCAGAAAAGCGATTTAGATTCTAGCCGTTGGGATGGCACTCGGAGCAGTTAGTTTTCCGAAGTTGTCTCACTAGGAAACTTTGGGCGGCGATTTAGATTCTAGCCGGCGGTAGGCATTTTTATTAGGGGCCCGAATTAGTGGCCTGGGCGACTAAATCTCCCTAAATCTTCGCGTGTCACTAGCTTAAAGGCTCCAAAAGATAATTAAGGCAGGATTGAATCAACCACAGTGTTCAGTTGTATCAATATCATGTAGGTTACACATCAGATTTTTGTGCCTTTATATTTTAACCCATGTGACTACATCCGACTTGTAGGATGTGTTTTGTCAATCCAACACCAACAGACAAAATCTCCCATGTAGTTTAGCCCTTAGGGTAGAACTACATGGGCGACTTCGGTGCATTTCCTGCAGATCCGACACGCTGCGCCAAAATGCAGGCGTCAAATCAATGCGACAGAGAATAAGGTAAGCAATAGCAATGTCGGATGGTGTCGCAGCGTAGAGTCCTGCAGGTTACCCGCAAAAACCTGCGGTAGCCTTCGAATTGCAGGTAGAGGTTCCGGGTGCGGGTATAGACGCAGGTCGTTGTTTCTGCGGGGTTGGGACGCGGGTCTTCTCAATAGTGATTTTTACTCCTTTTTTCTGAACACGTACTTCCGATGATGTCACTTCCGGTTTACAATGACAGCTCTTCCTGATTCTTGATGGTCAGTGGGTCCGGGTTGCGGATAAGGTACTTGCGGTTACGGGTTCCAAAAAATGGACTCTAATCGCAGTGTTCATCCGACACGACTGTCAAATGTAGATGCTGCGTCTGCATCCGTCAGTCGCGTCGTGTCGGATGAACAATGCGACAAGATCCGACATCTGTATTTCTTACCTTATTTTCCGTTGCATCCGATTTGACGCCTGCGTTATAGCAAAGCGCATCGGATCCGCCAGAAACACACCTAAGTCGACCATGTAGTTCTACCCTCAGTCTGCACCTCATACAGTTTTGGAGAGAAGATGTTTGTCGAAAGAAGGACAACGGAGGTCCTACACAAATATACTAATACATTAAGCTCTTAGGTTGTTAGTGGATCTAATAGATCATCCAGCCAGTTAAAGGGTATGACGACCAATTCTAATGAGACCTTATCATTATAAGTGTTTGAGAGATGCCTACCATGGTCAAAGAGTAGATAGCCTACTCTTTGACCATGGTACTAGGTTTTAAGCCCTTTGCAAGCTCCTACTAACCAAGCCTTTATATAACACTCAGTTATATATCTCAGCAAGCAACTCCTTTCTAAAAAGACCCAATGGCACCTCCTAATCAGTCCATAGCATCATCATGGTCTTTTCAGTTAACGTGTGCAAATATACAGAGCCGCAACACACCTTAAAATTGTGCAGTTGAGGAGCTTACCCCTTTTATTGCTTCACCAAAAGTATCAATGTTTCTGGGGGTACACCCTCCCTTCGTCAGCAGCTCCCCAACTGCATAACCTTGAGTGTGTGCAGCTCTGTATATTTGCAGTTGCTAAGGGACCAAGCCAGGTCAATGGATAGCCAGCACCACCAATGCAGTGTTTGAAAGAACAGGAGTGCGGTGGATTTACTACGTACAACACGAGTTTTCAGTTAACAAGGTCTGTCAGACTGAGGAAACCAATGCTATATTTTCAGGATCCTGTTCCCATCTCCGTTTCCTTATTGCTATTTTATCAACTGTCATGGACTTAGTTCCCTGGAGCAGGAAATAAGATTGATCTCATTCAGTTTTCTTGTTGGGCAACAACATATTCATTTTTTGATTTGATCAAACCTCTGTGCCTCCTTGCATGGTGCTTCATTGGTACTGTTTGGAAGAGGGTATTGGTGTGCCAAGCTCACATGCTGACTTAGGAATCATAGACTGGCTGTTATTGGCTGCTTTAAAGGGGAACTAAAGTTTAAAATAGAATAATGCTAGAAATACTGTATTTTGTATACTAAACATAAACATCAACTTACTGCATCAGAATTCCCAAAAAAAGTTTCATAAGCATGCTAAAACATTGTTTTTATTCCATCATATTAAAACATCAAAACAACCCCTCAAGGAGCCTAACGCGTTTCATGCATACCTAGCACTTAGTTCCCAGAGATTTATACTCAATTTCAGATAAACCCTGCAAGTGTTAAAACCAATTACAATTCAGTACATCTGTCACATTTTAGGGGCAGATTTATCAAAGGTCGAGGTGACGTTTCAAAGTGAAAAACTTCAAATTTCGAGCTATTTTTTGTGTACTTCGACTAGGGAATAGTCATACTTTGATTCGAATTTGAAAAAACTTCGAAATTCGAAGGTCGAATTTTTTTGAAGTACTGTCTTAGCCTATGGGCTGTTTTAGCCTATGGGGACCTCCTACAACCTGTATGAAGGCAATTGGGGGAGTTTGGGAGACCGAAGGTCGAAGTTAAAAAAACTTTGAATCGAAGTACAATTGTATGATTCGAAGTAGGCCGAATTCAGCCCACTTCGACCCCAAAAAAACTTCGACCTCCAGTTTTTTTGAATTCGAAGTTCGAAGTTTTTTTTAACTTCGACCTTTGATAAATATGCCCCTTTATGTATTGTAAATTGAATGAATTGTAATTGGTTTTAACACTGGGAGAGTTTCCTATCCACGGCAGTCAGAGCAAGCAAAACAAAGGGGGAATTTCACTGCATATAGTCAGGTTTATTATAAAAGCAGTACACATTTTTTTTTAATATAATATTGGAGATAGATTTTTTTTCATTAAAGAAAAATGGGATTTTATTTTTTTTGCCTTTACCTCCCTTTAAATCCCAAATGGATTAGCAGGCTGCAGGAGACTGTGGTTGACTATAGAACGCCAGTGAGGCAGTGCAAGTTTAGAGCCGCTGGTTGGACCAGTGTGGGGTAATAAAATAGGGTTCTCTCCTTGACTCGTATGAGTTTGTGTTTCTGCGCCGTGTGTGGCTGTGTTGAGCTGCTGAGTATTCTGGCATTTTAGTAGTATTTAACAATTGATGTCGATGAAAAGAATCTGGAGAATGGTGTCTTTGAATGTCTTAAATGGGTTTTCCTGCTGTTGATTTACAAATTAGAATTAAAGGTCCAAGGCGGTGGCATATTTTTCTCTTCTCCTTACTCAGCTCTTACTTTTTCTTTACTGACTATTATCAAGCCTTCTTCCTATTTCTCCTCTGGCACCTGTGCCCACTGGGAATGTTGCTGGTATTCTGATGGACCAGTCCAATGCTTCACTTGGAATAGTATCCCATTCATCTCAATGACATTTGCCTGGTCTGGAGTGGGGTCTAGATCTTGTGACCCTCTCTGTCCCCTACCAAGGGCAGCTCTGTGGGTTTTGCTCTTCATTTCAATTATAGAGCTGGCTGCCATCTCCGTCTCTTTACCGTCTCACCCCTCTCTCTACAATTAGATTTATTTCGCTTTATCAGCATGATTATGGATTTCAGGCAATGCGTCTCACAAAGAGCCTCGGAATATCTGGTAATGTAATATCTTTCATGCTGAATTAGCTCAAAGAAAATAACATGGAAATGCACAGAGATCTAGAGGCAAATCCAACCAAGGGATGCGAGGCAGAAAAAGCATTTGTAAATATTTTATGTCTCCCTGATAATTATTGTGGTTTCTTTTTTCAAAGTGTTTGCCAACATTACTTATATGGCATCTTGAGAAAGTTGCATAAATACTATTGATCTGCTATAGCAACGTATATTAGCACAGGAGCTCTAGACAGGCGGCTGCTATCTGCTGAGCTCTGGGGTTATTAGATTCCTCATTACAGGAAACATGCATTTTTACTCTTATAAACCTTTTTTTTATAAATAATGTCTAACCCAAATAACAAGGTTTAAAGGAGAAGGAAAGGCTAAAACTAAGTAAGCTTTATCATAAAGGTCTATATAAATACACCAGTAAACCCTCAAAGTAATGCTGCTCTGAGTCCTCTGTCAAAAGAAACACTGCATTTCTTTCCTTCTATTGTGTACTCATGGGCTTCTGTATCAGACTTCCTGTTTTCAGCATAAACCTCCAGGGCTAGGGCTTGAGCATGCTCAGTTTGCTTCTCTCCCCCTCCCTCCTCCCCTCCCTGCTGTAATCTGAGCCCAGAGCTATGAGTGAGCAGGAAGAGACTCAGGCAGGAAGTGAAGTCACACCAAGCTAATATGGCAGCTGCAGAGATAGATTCTAGAGCTTTTTACTCAGGGATGGTAAATAATTCTGCCAAATAAATATAGTGTTATGGCTTGCACTACTGTGGCTAATCTATTGGCAATAAACTGCTTCGGTAGCTTTCCTTATGGAGGAGTGTTGATAGTCCATTCAGCAGTACTGTCTTTTCATTTCTTAATTGCGAACATTCTAAAGGTCTGATTGGCTACAAACTGTTATCATCTTGGGCAACTTCTAATGACCTTATTGGTTACCGTCTTCTCTAATATTGGTCATGCATGGGCCGAGTAAAGTTGCTGACTTGACCCATGTATTTGGCAACTTTCTACAGCCTGCCTAACAGATTTAGACTGAATTGGTGTTGTGATACTAGTCCTCTCCTAATGGGTCTGCATTGACAAACATTAGGATTCGATCATTGACCCTGCAGATAGGTGGCCAATTCATCCACTTGCTTGGTGATCCTGCATAGCAATTGCAAGGGACACAGACGAGCGGAGGGAGCTCCAGGTAGGTGTGTGCCGGGCCCCGCTGAAGATTATTTTTGCAGGGAGGCAGCGGTCTGTTCAGCCCACTGAAAGCTTTAATGACCTTACTGGCTAGTTGTGATTAAGCTCCAATACTCAAATTGGTTTTAAATTCATCCTGCCCTCAACCAAGTTGGTTACTCCCAAAAACACAGCAAAACGTAAAGTTCCAAAGGTGGTCACACCCTCAGAGACCACTTAGAGGCACATTTATCAAGGTTCAAATTCATTTGAGTTTCTTAAAACTCCCATAAATTCGACCAATAGAAATTTAATGATGAAATCTAATTTTCTCAGCTCGGATGAATTGAATCGACCTGAAAACTCAAATTGAATTCGAATCGAATTAGAAAAACTTGATTTGAATTAAAAAGATTCGAAAGTCAGGAAGGCTGCAAACCACCAAATTGTTCCCGGGACCTCTCCCATTGACTTTTACAGTAATTCTGCTGGTTTTAGGTGGCGAATAGTGGACTTTGAGTTCTTAAAGGGCCAGAGTATGATAAATCTCGAAATCTGAATTCGAATTAAAACTTGAATCCGGTTTGGATAATTCACAATTCAAATTTGAGAGTTTTAACTGAAAAAAAAAAAGAAAAAATCGGGAAATTCGAATTTTCACTTCGACCCTTAATAAATCTGCCCATTAGAAATCCTGGTCTAATGTTCATGGTAATGTCACGAAGGACAACTTTTCACCAGCCATTGAAGGGCCACTATGTCTCGACTTCGGAATACGAAGCACCGCGTGTGCCATGCTGCAGGCAACTTTTCATTATAGCCGGTGCAAGACAGAAGGAAAGCGTTCGGGGAGATTAGTCGCCCCAAATTCGCCAGGTGACTAAATTTTCCCGAATCACCAGGTGTGCCCTTACCCTTAAACCTATCCCTGCTGTGCCGGGAAAATAAAGCCTTATCTTCTGTCCTGACTCCATAACATTTTCCCATTGCTGAATGTATTTATTTTTGCCTCCCTGTTTCTGTTTGATTGGATCACAGGCTTTAAGGCATCAATTACAGCAATATGGTTTTGTTCTCAAGCAGAGGCGAGAAGGTTCAGGTACATCCCTTCTGCACACATTGACATCCCGTAAATTTGGGATGCACCATATCCACTATTTTGGATTTGTCCGAACCGCCGAATCCTTCAAGAAACATTTCTTACTTCCTTGTTTTGTGACAAAAAGTCACGCAATTTCACTCCCCACCCCCAATTTACATATGCAAATTAGGATTCATATTTGGTTCGGTCAGGCAGTAGCATTGAGCCAAATCCAAATCCTGCTGAAAAATGCAGAATCCTGGCTGAATCCAAAGCTGAATCCTGGATTCTCTCAACAGTACAGGTATTGGACCTATTATCCAGAATGCTCGGGACCTGGGGTTTTCCGGATTATAGATCTTTCCATAAATTGGATCATGATACCTTAAGTCTATTAGAAAATAATGTAAACATTAAATAAACCCAATGGGCTGGGTTTGCTTCCAATAAGGATTAATTATATCTTAGTTGGGATCAAGTAGAAGCTACTGTTTTATAATTACAGAGAAAAATTCAGAGCTTTCTGGAAAATGGATCCCATACCTGTACTACACTACACTACTTACCTTCTCAAATAATTGGGCATTTGTTGCCCAAGAAATATTTTCGTTTCTAGATGCCACGTGAACGGATACAATTACTTTTTTCTTACTTTGTGGAATACCGGTCCTTTGGATAACAAATGACTGTGTTATATGACGCTAGTGAAGCTTTCGGCATCGATCAGATCATTAAAGTTAGTGGCAAGTGACGTGAACTACGGCATTATAATGAATGATTGGGATATGATTGCACTGAGCTACAGAATAATGACTCTATTTCTCTTTTATCCTCCATGAAGATTAGCCAGAATACCCACGAGTGCAGCTCAGATCAGCGCAGGTCAGGAGACTATATTTATCACATATGTATCACTATAGTAACATATTACCAATGTCATACTGTATGTATGTGTATATATATATATCCAGGGGTGATCCTGGCCCATTTTTGCTGCCCCTGGTAACTAGTGGGGCGCTGCCGCCTGAGGCGACAGCCTCAACGTGCCTCATTGGCAAAGCACCCCTGTATATATATATATATATATATATATATATATATATATATATATATATATATTTTTATATATATATATATATATATATATATATATACAGTATATATATATATATATATATATATATATATATATATATATATATATATATAGATAGATATGTGAAGCCACGTGGAGTGGGACCACGTGGAGATCACGTGTTCACAGTTAATTATGGACCAGCAATTCTAGATAGCAAAAGCCACCTTGCTATTAGTGATGGGCGAATTTATTCGCCAGGCGCAAATTCGCTGAGAATTTGCCTGTTTCGCTGCAGGCGAATAAATTCACAAATTTGCCAAGAAAATTAGTTTTTTGACGCCGACGACGGTTCGGACGCCGGTGCCAATTTAGACGCCAGGCGCACATCCCGCTCCAGGGCCCGCCCCCTCTAGTTACGTTACTGGATCTGTGCTTTGGGGGAAGTATAGGAAAATAGATTTGTGTTCTAGTAGGGACAGAACAAAAGAAAGACACTATCAGAGCCACAGAGAGAGATATAAGAAGCACTGCGCTATGGCAAATAAATCCTCTTTGTGTACATGACAGGAATACAAATGATACAGAAACACAAGTTATACAATAGGCTAAGGACCATGGACATGTTGCAGGATACTGAGAAACAGTTTTTTAAAAAAAAAAAAAAAAAAATACAAAAAAATGTTATTAACGTAACTCAGACAACATCCTTTGGGGTTAAAATATTACATTCCTATTTCATAGTTGCAAATATGGGTGTGTTCACCATACAAGGCATGGGGCAGCAACAATTACATTCATCTCATTCTCATTTGTTGCCCCTTGAATTTGTTTAAAGGAAAAGGGCACAAAAGAATTTTCACGCCTTCTAGGGTTATATATTTAAAGGGAAGCACCCTTTAAGGGCAGAGACAAACGGTCATATTCGGGGAGGTCAGTCGCCTGGTGACAAATCTCCCCGAACTGCCTTTCGCTGCCTTCCCGTCGGCTACAATGTAAATCACCGGAAGGATGGCACTTGGAGCACTTCATTTTCCAAAGTTGTCCGAAGTTGCATTCCAGGGGGTCCTCATTTTTTTTTATAAATTAAAGGGGTGGTTCACCTTTAAGTTAACTTTTAGTATGTTACATAATGGCCAATTCTAAGCAACTTTTCACCTGGTCTTCTTTGTTTATTTTCGAGTTTTTGAATTATTTGCCTTCACAGACCCCCATCTAAAAAAACAAATACTCACATTTATTGTTATTGCTACTTTCTATTAATTATCTCTTTTTTCAGGCCTCTCCTATTCATATTCCAGTCTTATATTCATATCAATGCATGGTTGCTAGGGTAAGTTGAAATTGCAAACCGGAGAGCTGCTGAATGAGAAGCAAAAACCACAAATAATAAAAAATGAAAACCAATTTGTCTCAAATATCACTCTCTACATCATTCTAAAGGAAGCAAAAATGACAAATAATAAATAATAAAAAATAAAAAAACAATTGTCTCAAATATCACTGTCTACATCAGGGGTCCCCAACCTTTTTCACCCGTGAGCAACATTCAGATGTAAAAAGTGTTGGGGAGCAACACAAGCATGAAATATGTTCCTTGGTGATGCCAAATAAGGGCTGTGATTGGCTATTGGTAGCCCCTATGTGGACTGGCAGCCTACAGGAGGTTCTGGTTGGCAGTACATCTGGTTTTCATGCAATTAAAACTTGCTTCCAAGCCAGGAATTAAAAAATAAGCACCTGCTTTGAGGCCACTGAGAGCAACATCCAAGGGGTTGGGGAGCAACATGTTGCTCGCGAGCTACTGGTTGGGGACCACTGGTCTACATCATACTAAAAGTTAACCACTTTAAATTTAGGCTCAACTGGTCGCCAATGGAAGTCCCATATATCATAACAACCATGCGGTGGTTTGAATGGCAGAGGGAGATGAATTGGAGAGCGTCTGGAGAGGTAGGTAAATAAGAAATACAGGTATGGGACCTGTTATCCAGAATGTTCGGAACCTGGGGTTTTCCTTATAACAGATATTTCCATAATTTGGATCTTCATACCTTAAGTCTACTAAGAAATGATATAAACATTAAATAAACCAAACAGGCTGGTTTGGCTTCCAATAAGGATTATTTATATCTTAGTTGGGAGTACAAGGTACTGGTTTATTATTACAGAGAAAATGGAAATCATTTAAAAAAAAAAATTGGATTATTTGGATAATATGGAGTCTGCGGGAGACAACCTTTCTGTAAACCGGATCTTTCTGGATAACAGGTTTACGGATAATGTATCCCATACCGGTAGTAATAATAATAATAACAACATAGCAGTTGTATGAAATTAAAGACCAATTACAGATAATCACTTCTCTATCATAAGAAAAGTTCATTTTCAAGCAGACTGCCCCTTTAAATATACATTAGAGCAGGGGTCCCCAACCTTTACAACCCGTGAGCAACAAGTAAAAGGAGTTGGGGAGCAACACTAGCATGAAAAATGTTCCTGGGGTGCCAAATAAGTGCTGTGATTGGCCATTAAAGGAAAACTATACCCCCAAAATGAATACTTAAGCAACAGATAGTTTATATCAAATTGAATGACATATTAAAGAATCTTACCAAACTGGAATGTATATTTACATAAATATTGCCCTTTTACATCTCTTGCCTTGAGCCACCATTTCATGACTCTATCTGTGCTGCCTCAGAGATCACCTGACCAGAAATACTACAACTCTAACTGTAACAGGAAGAAGTGAGGAAGCAAAAGGCAGAACTCTGTCTGTTAATTGGCTCATGTGGCCTTACATGTGGTCTGTATGTGTACACAGTGAATCTTACGATCTCAGGGGGCGGCCCTTATTTTTTAAAATGGCAATTTTCTATTTATGATTACCCAATGGCACATACTACTAAAAAAGTATATTATTATGATAATGGTTCATTAACATGAAGCAGGGTTTTACACATGAGCTGTTTTACTCAGTATCTTTTAATAGAGACCTACATTGTTTGGGGGGTATAGTTTTCCTTTAAGTAGCCCCTGTGTGGACTGGCAACCTACATTGAGACTCTGTTTGGCAGTGCAACTGGTTTTTATACAACCAAAACGTGCCCCTAAGTCAGGAATTAAAAAATAAGCTCCTGCTTTGAGGCCACTGGGAGCAACATCCAAGGGGTTGGAGAACAACATGTTACTCACAAGCTACTGGTTGGGGATCACTGCTTTAGAGCATAATGATCAGGCAGGTTTATATCCATTTCATGTGACAGTGCATATTGGGGCCAGTTGAGTATCCAGGGGTCTAATGCTGGCCCTCAGGCCCGGACTAGCAATCTGTGGATTCTGGCAAAAGCCAGAAAGGCTGCTGTAAGATGCCATAGACAGTCATTGGTGGTGGGGGCTGTTTGGGCCTCTCCAAACTTGAAATGCCAGGGCCTATATTGACTCCCAGTCCAAACTTGCTGGTCATACATGGTCAGATAAGAGCTGCCCACTTGACCTGTCCAGAACGAGTAGGCAGCTTGTTGCCCTGTATAAGGGGACCATGGAAAGTCCTTCCCAATTAATATATATTCCAAAATCAGGCAGAAATTAATTGGACAAGTTTGAAAATTCTGTTGGACAAGGACCACATCAGTTCGATGTGGCCCTCAGATGATGGGTCTTCTTTATACTTCTCCATTATGATCCAACTGCTACTTAGGGGCCAGATGATCACATTATGCCAATATCCCAATCTACTCATCTCATGTCACAAAACAAGCAAATCTTACCAAAGCTTACTGGCAACTGCAGTCATCTCAGCCAGCAGATGGCGCTATATAGAAGTGCCTACATATCAGTCACACATTTCACAGCTTCATGGGGCAAAATCCTTACACAGAGTCAAAGCAGCTCCATTTATCCAGACTCTAATAAATAATGTTACATTTGTAGAAAATACCTTAGGTGTGGCAAGCAAAATGGGCGGGCGCTGGCTGAGGGAGGGAGGGTTAGGGCCGGATGCAGGTCGGATTTTTCCTGACCCACACATCACTATTAGACACCAGTTTTTCTAAGGCCTGTTTGGGTCTCATCTTTCTGTTTGTTTTTCAGCCTTGTGAAACCGTAACAATAATCTGGCAAATAAATTAAAAACATTTAAATATACTCACCTCAACATGGCAAATCAATTAAAAAAAAAAATTACAAATATTTTTTCTAGGGATGCACCGAATCCATTATTTTGGATTCGGCCGAACCCCCGAATCCTTTGCGAAATATTTGGGCGGATACTGAACCGAATTCGAACCCTACTTTGCATATGCAAATTAGGGGTGGGAAGGGGAAAACATTTTTTACTTCCGTTTTTTCTGACCTATAGTCACGCGATTTCCCGCTCTTAATTTGCGTATGCGTATTAGGATTCGGTTAGGCTGGGCAGCAGGATTCGACCGAATTCTGGCCGAATTCCGAACCAAATCCTGGATTCGGTGCATCCCTAATTTTTTCTAAATTAGCATTGCTGTATTTCAGAGCTTCCTGGATAACTGATTTCTGTATAATAGATCCCATACCTTTTATTAAAGGACTGGGCTTACTCCTCGTGCAGAATAGAGATAAAGATAGTGCTGCCACCCATGTTGTCCACTCAAAACTCGGTTTAAAACATTGAGAAAACTGGACAAAATCCCAGCCAATTGGATCTATGTGATGTAATAACCCCACCCTGATGTCATAACTAACATAAAGAAATCATTGTGCCTCTGATGTCATCATGCCCACCGCAATATCGCTGCCTCACCACCAATGCTATCTGCCCCCCCCCCCCTTTATTGGGGTTTATGGATAGTGGAGAGAGCACAATTGCAGTCTCTGGCGCTAGAAAGCTGAAAGCCCTTTCATTAGGTAATACAAAAGTTGATCTTAGCAACTTTTCAATTGGTCTTTTTTTTTTAAATTTTTATAGATTTTTCATTATTTCCCTTTCTCTTCTGACACTCTCCAGCTTTCAGATGGTTCCCTTTTTTTCTGACTCCATCTGCCAACAATGTATTGCTCTGTGAGGCTACACTTTTATACTGTTACTTTTCATTCTATTCAGGCCTCTCCTATTCAGCTCCTGTTCTTTCATTCAAACCATTGTCTGGTTGGAATGTCAGCAGTTATCTGGTTGCTAGGCTCCATTTACCCTAGCAACCAGAACGCTGCTGAAATTCCAAACTGGAGAGCTGCTGAACAAAAAGTAATATCTAATAAAGTAGGAGAATAAATAAAAATGAAGACCAATGGCAACTTGCTTTAGGATATCACTGTCAATATAATTCAAAAAGTGAAATACAACTTTAAATAGTATATATTATAAATAAATCTCATCAATGAAACCCACCAGAGTGATAGTGTCATTAAAGGGGTTGTTCACCTTTAAATTAACTTTTAGTATGATGTAGAGTGGGATATTCTGAGTCAATTTGTAATTGGTTTTTATTTTTTATTATCTGTGGTTTTTGATTTATTTAGCTTTTTATTCAGCAGCTCTTCAATTTGCATCTTAACCAATCTGGTAACTAGGGTCCAAATTACCCTAGCAACCATACATTGATTTGAATAAGAGACCGGAATATGAATAGGAGAGGCCTGAATAGAAGGATGAGTAATAAAAAGTAACCATAACAATACATTTGTAGCCTTACAGAGCATTTGTTTTTGAGAAGGGAGTCAGCGACCCCCATTTGAAAGCTGCAAAGAGTCAGAAGAAAAAGGCAAATAACTAAAAAATAAATAATGAAAACAAATTGAAAAGTTGCTTAGAATTGGCCGTTCTATAACATAATAAAACTCCTTTAAGCAAATACCCCGAATAACGAATCCCACACACACACTTAGTCAGCTAGAATTAAAAGGAAAGTGACATTGACTTGTTAAATCATTAGGAATAACGGCAAAGTACCGTAGATTTTTTATTCTGACAGTTTCTCCTATAGAAGTGGAATAAAGGGCTGAGAAAGCTCCTGGAAGCCTGAGCTGTTTGATACAGTGATACAGACACATGAATCTGTTCCTCCCGCACGCTGCCATAGACTCCCAGCAAAACTAGGGCAGATTTTGCTTTGTTCTATAGATGCAAAAGGAATAGACCCTGTCTCAGGGACAGATGAAAAAATAGTTTTGAAATCTCAGATTTTTCCTTAATATTTTATTTTTATTATGGCCATATGCAGACTAATTATTTTCTGCAAGTGAAATGATAGAAGAGAAGTAAAAAAAACACATTTCATGAAGGGTCTGTGGGACAGGTTCATTTAGAGATAAGGTTGTCACCTGTCCGCTTCTGATCCAGACAGCCCGTTTTTTTTAAAGGACAAGGAAATTAGCTAGAAATGTTTTAGATTATGTTTTGGGCTTATGTACCAGCCCAAGGCAACCACAGCCCTTTAGCAGTAAAGATCTGTGTCTCCAAAGATGCCCCAGTAGCTCCCCATCTTCCTTTCCTCTGTGCTGCTGTCACTTACTGAGCTTAGGGACCCACTCACAATATACAGTACACATAGAATAGAAATGTCACAATATAAGGCTGATTAGTAATTAATACACATAATTACTACATTGCAGCACAGAAACCAGTGCAATTAGCATCAGAATTTAATAATCAGCAAACCTGTAGCATCAGCTTATATTACAGCCAGGGAAGCTCATTTTCTGCTGGATAATTAGTGACGAGCCCTAAGCTTAGCTTCTCAACAGCCAATCAGAGCCCACTGAGCATGTGAGTGTCACAGACACTTTCCAAGATGGTGACCCCCTGTGACAAGTTTGAAGTCCTGGATCATTGCTGCTATTGACAAGCTGAAACTTTAGCCTCGTGCGATAAGTTCACTATATTAAATATGGCATTTTTAGGTTATTCATTTTTAGGATTTAGTTCTCCTTTAAAGAAAATAATCAATGTAAATTACAAAAGTGCTTAGAATATCCTCCTCATCAATTTTACATTCACTTTTATTAAAGGTTTACTTATCCTTTAAGGGTTGTCTGTCATGCTTCAGGGCTGATTATTAAAATGTAAACCAAGTATTGGTTTCTGAGCTGCCATGTAATGTAAATGAATTACTTTGTATTAATCAGCCTTATATTGTGACATTTCTATTCTATGTGTACTGTATATTGTGAGTGGGTCCCTAAGCTCAGCAAGTAACAGCAGCACAGACCTTATATATAGTTTTTGAATTATTTGCCTTATTCTGAATGTTTCCAGCTTTCAAATGGGGGTCACTGACCCCATCTAAATACAAATGCTCTGTAAGGCTACAAATGTATTATTATTGCTACTTTCTATTCAGGCCTCTCCTATTCATATTCCAGTGTCTCATTC
Organism: Xenopus laevis; assembly: GCF_017654675.1. Taxonomy (NCBI): domain Eukaryota; kingdom Metazoa; phylum Chordata; class Amphibia; order Anura; family Pipidae; genus Xenopus; species Xenopus laevis. The sequence continues at coordinate 122,903,573 of NC_054376.1, forward strand.
AAATCAATGCACGGTTGCTAGGGGAATTTGGATCCCAGCAATTGCAGAAATTGCAAACCGGAGAGCAACTGAATAAAAAGCTAAATAACAAATAATAATGATAGAAAATGAAAACCAATTGGAAATTGTCTCAGAATATCATACTAAAATGAACTCAATGGTGAACAACCCCTAAACGAGGCAAGTGAGTCCCTGGTGGTGTTGTAAATGATAAACTCATGCACCAGTAGGAGATTGAAATTGTGATGGAATTGTCTCACCACTCCCAGAGAAATGGATCCCCTCCAGTGGAAATCTCACAGGGATAAAAGATAGCATGAATCCCTTTTCAAACTGTGGTCCCTGCACTTGTGTGGGTATCACTTTGGAAGAACCTACTCCTCCTCAAATGAGCAAAATATGACTCTTTCTAAACTTTCCTGGCTCTCTCAATTTTGTTATGACAAAGCTTGCCTTGTTCATGGAGCCCTGCTCCCTTATGCAGTTGGTCACCTTAGGACTGAAATCTTACTTGGTACTTGGTACTCTTGGAGCTTCCTGGCACATCCTGGTACTGGACGAGGAACAACACGAGGGCAGGGCACTATACTCCCCAAACACACATAAATATTATAAATATGGGCCAGTTGGGAAAGCTCTTTACCAAAGGGCAAAGGATACAGTTGGGGCCTTCTTGGGTTGCAAGGAAAATGAATCCTTGGGTCAATTTGTATAGGTTTTATATATCCTCATGGTAGAAATAAGGATGGCCTGATGGGAATCCTCCTAGGTTGGTGTCCAGTAGAGCCTGAACCTCTTAAGAAATCCTCTGGTAGTCCACTGGTTGCCTTTTCTGGAAAAAAAAATACCCCTGGGTAGACCGGTCTGACACTGCCCAACATACCAGGTTCACACATGTTAGGCTAAGTGACTTGGTAAGTGACAGTTAGGTATGTGCAGGGTAGAGGGGGCAGTGGTGGTGCTTTGTGGGGGGGGGTTAGTGGCACTCACTGCTGGGGTGAGGGCCCCCAGGTGGCAGCCCCAGTGGGCCCCGGACACCCCATTCTGACACTGAGATAAAGAATGTGCTTACAATATATCTAATAATAGCAGCATCATTATTCTTTTACTGTGGGCAATTTGTTGCCAAGAACCAGCCTCTGAGACTTGGGGCCCTATGTTAATGCCCTGGGCTCTTTTCTACCTGAGGCAGAATTGTGTAGCTGTCATTATTACCCGGTGTTATCTTTCCTTTAGGCACCATTGGAATCTTCCTCTTGAGATTATCCAGTATAACTGGAAATGTTCATTTGGATTAAATCCAGAACATAAGGTCTTAAAGTTATAATAAAAAAAACTGTTGTATCATACTGTAAAACAAGGTGTATTGAGTAGTGATGGGCGAATTTGTCCCGCTTCGATCCGCTGAAAAATTAGCGAATCTCCCGAAATTCGCAAAAAGGCGAAAAATTTGCTAAGCACGAATTTCGATGGCTGTGTCAGTTTTTGACGCCTGCGTCAATTCTGATGCTCATGACAATTTTGACGCCGGCGTTAAAGTCAATGGGTGTCAGAATAATGTTGATGCGCAACGGTTTTGACTTTTCTGATGCTCGTCCAAAAATTTTGCGAATTTATTCGCTGGCGGTGAAACGTGGAAATTCACCATGAATTTACGCCTGCCGAATTTATTGCCCATCACTAGTATAAAACTATGAAAAATATATAGTCACCAAAAATTTTGTTGCACATCTGCGACGCTAGAAATCACCAAGTTTGCTATTGCTCTTAGCTGACTATTTATGGGCTGATGTTGCCTGCTAAGTCATCCACTCTGGACTAAGTAAAATGCTTAATTATCTTGCTATCTGGCCAAACCCAACCCAGATTGCACGATCAATATCTGGTCAGGGGTTGGCCAGATGGAGAGTAGCAGCTGGTGAAAAGTTGATTGGGCTGTCTTCTGATTGGCAGGGGTGATTCTCTGCCCTATGCCCCCTGCTTTGTTGCTGCCCCCCTCACAGTGGGTCCTGGTGGGTCCACATCACTAGTGCAGAGAGCAAAAAATTATTGAACCAAAAATATATTTGTTTTAGATGTAATATTAGTGTGTAGGCGCAATTTCAGATCATTTTGCCTAGTCATGTGCTTTTAGAAAGAGTCAGCACTTCACAATAGAACTGCTTTCAGATAAACTATTGTTTCTCCTACTCATTGTAACTTAAGGAGTCGGGACTTGGGTTAGCCAGACTTGGATTTTTACTATTGGGTGATGTTCTCATATTTACCACCATTTACCACCATGGGAGCATTTTTAGCAATGCAGGTGTCAGGGACTGTTATCTGTTTACCTTCCCATGGTTCTGCTGAAGGGCTGCTGGGGAGGGGGAGGGAGTGGGTTGATATATCACTCCAACCCTTTCAAAATCCCATAGAAATTAATGGAGAGTGGCGGAATTTGACTCTATAGGAATGTGACGATCTCTAACTTCACTCTTTGATAAATATACCCCTTGGAGTGCAGCAGTAAGAGTGACTGAAGTTTATCAGATCACAAGTCACATGACTGAGGGCATTTGGAAAACTAAAATCTGTCTAGACCCATGTCAGATTTCAAAATAATATGTTAAAAATCAGTTTGCTCTTTCGGTGCATTTTGTTAAAAAAAACACCAAAATCTCTTTATTGTAAGGGGCAATGACTCCTGTGCCAATAAAAAGATCTTACTCACAACCCTTGCCTATAATTAGTGGCACTAAATAACTGGAATAATATTACCAATAGGTGTATGCTCCGTTACATGCCATTTAAGTTTTTATCCCTACACTATCAATATACTGTATATATGAATGGTTGAATCTGGCTCTAGGCTGAATGTGAAAAGCCTTGCCCTGCATAAATGTAAAACATTAGAATGTTATGAGACAAAGTAAAATCCATGAAATAAACCCCAGCTCAATAACCAACCTCAAGTTGAAATAGAGAACTTGGACAGTACCACTAGTGATGGGCGAAAAATTAGCGGAAACATCGGGAAATCGGAAAGTTTCACGAAAAAATTTTGAAATTCAGACATTTTCAAGAAAAAAACGTGACAATCGAAAATTTTCAAGAAAAATAGTGAAAATTGGAAATTGACTTGGTGTTAAAGTCAATGGGTGTCCGAATAGTGTTGACTCACGTCAATTTTGACGCGTGCGACTTTTTCCAGCGCATTTTCGCAGGAGATTCGTGAATTTATTCACCAGTGGCAAGTGGAAATTAGCCACAAATTCACTAAGTACCACCTACCTTATAAATCAGCACATTCCAAAAGTACAGCAAGCGTGAAGGTTATAGTTCAGCTGCAAGAGAAAAGGCTCACACCAGCAAATCCTGAGTCACATCGTGTTTCCATACAACCCAGACGGCAACTGTCCTGGTATTGAACCTAGATGATGTCAACTGGCAGTCTCCCCGCAGGCATTATAATGATCAACAAAGGCTGTCTCCTAGGACGGGATACAGAGAGCGAAACAAATGTTTAACTCGTTCCCTGTGGAGAAGTGATGAATGGAAGAATGCTGAGCGGTAACATAAAGTGGGGATTATTTTAAAATATTGTCCCACGTTCGGCAACGCTGTTCGGCAGGGGTAGTGCTGTGCGGACCGACCTGAAACCCAGATTTGGGGCACAAGATTGCAGAGTCGCACGTGGGTTTCGGGTTGAGCTCTTCCTTATGCTCTCCCCACCGCCTACCTATTACCATACTGTGCTAGCTTCCACCTCCAGGCGGGAATTTTTGTAGACTTGCGCCATGGCATCAATATAGGGTTGGGTGCAGGTCAACTTTTTGTTTAGCTGCCTATCACTACTCTGCACCTCATTTTTAATCCAGCATAAAGTGTAAAGTGCATAGTATGCCCCCACTGTTTAGAAAGCCTGGCGTGCACCAATAATGAATTATTTCACTGTCTAAGATCAGACTACCCAAATGGCAGTCCCATACCTTTTAACATTTTGTAAATAGAAAGAGGGACAAAAAAGATTTGGCAGGTGACCATTTTTTTGGCCACATCCCCTAATTACAAATTCATTTTACAAAATGTGGCAGGTTATGAAAGTTTGAACACATTTCTGTGGTTTTTATGTGTTATTACAGTTTTGAAATACAAAAAAGGGGGGTTGTGGGTGTACTCCAAGGCTAAGTGAAAATGTGTTTAAATACAACGGAAAATGCTACTGATTTGGCCAATTAGGGACCACCTTGACGTAGTATGGGGCTTATTAACTTTATGATCATAACTTTGTAACTAAAAAACCCTGTTTTTGTAAACACATGCACTTGCATATATACTGAATTACTTATGAGACAGGGGACCAGGGAATGTGCATTGATTAATTGGCCAAATCAGTAGCACTTCCATTGTATTTAAACACATTTTAACTTAGCCTTGAAGTGCACCCACAACCCCCCTTTTTTGTATTATTACAGTTTTGATAATGAAGGTGAATTGACCTTTAAGCTGCAAGTCAGTTTCCTCAAGAGACCTGCTTATCTTAAATTGTTACTATTGTTTCTTTGCTTATCTTAAATTGTAACAAACGTATCTAAGTGCACCTGCCACGTATTCTGTACTCTCTGCCAAAAGCCAATTAAGTTTTAGAAACTTTGTATCTTTTTCTGGCTGTTCATTGCAGGCAATTAAAGAGAAAGTTGGGACATTTCAGTAACAATCTGGGTCTCTGGGCTGAGCTTTCAAAATCGTGAAAAACGGGATGGTAGGAGGTATGCAGTCTTTGCCCTGCTGAGAATTGGATTCCTGCAATGGGATCTCTGAAACCGTATGCTAGTTGCTATTGGTAAATACTGCAACAGTCACGGCTAACTCATGATCATTTCTTTGTAAAGTGCTAGCAAGTATAACAGGAACACATACAGAATTTCTGAGCATATTTCCCAAAAAAAGCATTTTTGATCTTATCTCACAGATCCATTTCTGTATTTAATATAAATGCTAATCACAAAATATGATTTCAACTGCAAGAGGCTGAGCTGCAGACACCGGGGAATCAATTAGTAGAGATGGAAAGAGAATCCTAATATTCCCATAGCAAAAACATCTAAGTTATTTATAAATAGGTACCTGAGGGCCTGGGGCTGTAGCTTTAAAGGGGATTCCCTTGGATGCCTATATATCAAATACAGTTTTTTTTTGGGGGGGGGGGGAATTGAAACTAAATTCGGCTGAAGGGTGAGGGTTTAGGAGAGCATTTTTCATAGTTTGCTGGTAAAAGTCAAGTCATGCGTCTTGTGTGTAAACGATGCATAATGTCACTTCCAGGGTTGGACTGGGCCAGTCGGCAGGACACTGGGAAAAAACTCAGTGGGCACCGGCTCTGATGGGTCCCACCGGCCCAGACCCACTCCCTGTCCAAGTCTGTTGTTCCTGTCACCAACCTCCCTCTCCAGGCCGGCCGGAGCAAAAATACAGATGTGGGTGCATCTGATACAACAGCCCTGGTGGGCCCTGGGCTCCCCAGTCCTACTCTGGTCACTTCCACTACTGGAGGGGGGGCGCCTATGGTGGCATCGGACCTAAATACAGCACTGCCTGTAATCCCACCTATTCACAACTCCTCCCACTGATTCATATAACCCTACATAATGCCTCCTGCTTCTTCATATGACCTGTCCTCTAATTGTTCTACTTAATCCTCCCTATGATTCTCCCTATTGCTCCATATAACCCTCCTTATAACTTCTCCTATTACTCCATGTAATCCTCCCTATAACTCCTCCTATTGCTCCATATAACCCTCCGTATAACTCCTCCTATTGCTCCATATAACCCTCCCTATAACTCCTCCTATTGCTCCATATAACCCTCCCTATAACTCCTCCTATTGCTCCATGTAATCCTCCCTATAACTCCTCCTATTGCTCCATATAACCCTCCCTATAACTCCTCCTATTGCTCCATATAACCCTCCCTATAACTCCTCCTATTGCTCCATATAACCCTCCCTATAACTCCTCCTATTGCTCCATCTGATCATCCCTATAACTCCTCCTATTGCTCCATATAACCCTCCCTATAACTCCTCCTATTGCTCCATATAACTCCTCCCTATAACTCCTCCTATTGCTTCATATAACCCTCCCTATAACTCCTCCTATTGCTCCATGTAATCCTCCCTATAACTCCTCCTATTGCTCCATGTAATCCTCCCTATAACTCCTCCTATTGCTCCATATAACCCTCCCTATAACTCCTCCTATTGCTCCATATAACCCTCCCTATAACTCCTCCTATTGCTCCATATAACCCTCCCTATAACTCCTCCTATTACTCCATATAACCCTCCCTATAACTCCTCCTATTGCTCAATATAACCCTCCCTATAACTCCTCCTATTGCTCCATATAACCCTCCCTATAACTCCTCCTATTGCTCCATATAACCCCTCCCTATAACTCCTCTTATTGCTCCATATAACCCTCCCTATAACTCCTCCTATTGCTCCATATAACCCTCCCTATAACTCCTCCTATTGCTCCATATAACCCTCCCTATAACTCCTCCTATTGCTCCATATAACCCCTCCCTATAACTCCTCTTATTGCTCCATATAACCCTCCCTATAACTCCTCCTATTGCTCCATATAACCCTCCCTATAACTCCTCCTATTGCTCCATATAACCCTCCCTATAACTCCTCCTATTGCTCCATATAACCCTCCCTATAACTCCTCCTACTGCTCCATATAACCCTCCCTATAACTCCTCCTATTACTCCTGTACGGCTCTTCTCCTATAATCACATCCAGGGATTCCAGGCTCCTTTTGTAGCAGTGAATGGATTTTAATAGGCTGTATATTCCCCCCTCCACCTCCTCCCTCTAAAGAGCCTCCGCTGCTACCATCTCTCCCCTATAAGGAGAAGCCACACACACACACACACACACTCACACACACACACAGATAACAGACAGTCAACAAAGGATTCCCTGAGAATAAGGCAGAAGACAGTCACACACACAGAGGCAGCTTGAGCTCTGACATCTCTCCCAGCAAGGTAGGACCATGTCTATTCCTCGCCCCTCTCCCACCCGTCTCACTTACATTCTCACATAAAGGGTCACATTTTGCTTTTGCCCAGAGCACAAACACATTATTTGAGTGTGAGAGGCAGCGCTGCATTGGGACAGAATCCTTCTGCAACCTCTGGCTTTTTGTGATCTCAGCCCCTATTCACTGCATGTGCCCATCATGTAATAAATATATAGATCTCTCTTCCTGTCTGCGCTACGGGAATGTACCAACTGCAGCTCCTGCTTCTCTGTTGCAGTTTCTCCCCATGGTTAGAAGGGAAGTTGGTTAAGCGACAGATAGAAAGCGTTGGGCGTACTGTCATCCTTATCAATTAAGGCACAAAAAATACCCCCCCAAACAAAATTGGCTTCCCTAACAGCAGCAAGAATAAATTGGGTTAGTGACCTGCAGAACTGACAGTCTAACAAGCATGTAGAGTGGAGCGACTTGTGTGAATAGGCCACACTGTGGCTGCCTGTTGTACCCATTGTGCTGTGACTTGATAGGCGCTTCATGCAATATAATGGTGATCATGCCTGCTGTTATAACTCTGTATATAAATGGAATCCACATATATTTTACTTTTTCCATAATTCACATTTGAAAATCAAAATTTCATGAAAGCTAGAGACTATATTTATTTTTATTTGTTGTTCAGTTTTACAGTTTAAATTGTTATCTGGTTGCTAGTGTACAGTTTAACTTAGAAACCAGGCCAACACAGCTGATGGAATGCCAAGGGGTGCCGAAATAGTCACATTTAGCAGGTGGGCATGTATTATTGGCTGAAGTATGGGTTTCCAGCTGGAGGCATACATGCTGGATGTGGCTCTCCAAGGGATTTTTTATGGCCACTAGTCTGTTCTATATTATTTTATGGCATTGTCATTTTAATAGAATTCATCTTTCCATCAAGACTCAGCCCAGTATATATATATATATATATATATATATATATATATATATATATATATATATATATATATATATATATATATATATATAAAACAAAAAAAACTTCCGCACACATAGATCTTGATAAGTGAAAAAAAGCTGGTAGATTTATTTCAACGTTTCGGCTTACAAACTCAAGCCGTCATCAGGAAGCCTTCCTGATGACAGCTTGAGTTTGTAAGCCGAAACGTTGAAATAAATCTACCAGCTTTTTTTAACCTTATCAAGATCTATGTGTGCGCAAGTTTTTTTTGTTTTATAGATATGAATTTTTGTCCAGCACCTAGGCATTAACATGGCTATCTGAGTGCACCTATCTAGTTATATGTATATATATATATATATATATATATATATATATATATATATATATATATATATATATATATATATATATATATATATATATGCACAGCAGTGAGCTACGCAGATCCATTTAAATAGGAAGTTGTGGTCAATTTTCACCCTGTTGGGGGTCAGAGAAGGAGACAGAGCAATATTTTTAGGTTCTGAGATTGTGCTATGCCTGTCAACTTCCATAAGTTCACTGGGACAGCCCTGAACTTAGAACCCCAAAAAAGGGGCAAGTCTTGGGATGTGTGGTCAGCATATAACTGGATATGGTCACATTGCTCTTGGGAAGGGCTTGTGGCCTTTGTACAGTAGGTATAGTAGGGAGAGATGGGGCCTATAGTAACAGTGGATAATAGTCTATGGGAAGGGAGTGTGACTGTGGGATAGCAGGTATAGTAGGGAGAGATGGTGTCTATAGTAACAGTGGGATAATAGTCTCTGGGAAGGGAGTGTGACTGTGGGATAGCAGGTATAGTAGGGAGAGATGGTGTCTATAGTAACAGTGGATAATAGTCTCTGGGAAGGGAGCGTGACTGTGGGATAGCAGGTATAGTAGGGAGACATGGTGTCTATAGTAACAGTGGGATAATAGTCTCTGGGAAGGGAGTGTGACTGTGGGATAGCAGGTATAGTAGGGAGAGATGGTGCCTATAGTAACAGTGGATAATAGTCTCTGGGAAGGGAGTGTGACTGTGGGATAGCAGGTATAGTAGGGAGAGATGGTTCTATAGTAACAGTGGGATAATAGTCTCTGGGAAGGGAGTGTGACTGTGGGATAGCAGGTATAGTAGGGAGAGATGGTGTCTATAGTAACAGTGGATAATAGTCTATGGGAAGGGAGTGTGACTGTGGGATAGCAGGTATAGTAGGGAGAGATGGTGTCTATAGTAACAGTGGATAATAGTCTCTGGGAAGGGAGTGTGACTGTGGGATAGCAGGTATAGTAGGGAGAGATGGTGCCTATAGTAACAGTGGATAATAGTCTCTGGGAAGGGAATGTGACTGTGGGATAACAGGTATAGTAGGGAGAGATGGTGTCTATAGTAACAGTGGATAATAGTCTCTGGGAAGGGAGTGTGACTGTGGGATAGCAGGTATAGTAGGGAGAGATGGTGCCTATAGTAACAGTGGGATAATAGTCTCTGGGAAGGGAGTGTGACTGTGGGATAGCAGGTATAGTAGGGAGAGATGGTTCTATAGTAACAGTGGGATAATAGTCTCTGGGAAGGGAGTGTGACTGTGGGATAGCAGGTATAGTAGGGAGAGATGGTGTCTATAGTAACAGTGGATAATAGTCTATGGGAAGGGAGTGTGACTGTGGGATAGCAGGTATAGTAGGGAGAGATGGTGTCTATAGTAACAGTGGATAATAGTCTCTGGGAAGGGAGTGTGACTGTGGGATAGCAGGTATAGTAGGGAGAGATGGTGCCTATAGTAACAGTGGATAATAGTCTCTGGGAAGGGAATGTGACTGTGGGATAACAGGTATAGTAGGGAGAGATGGTGTCTATAGTAACAGTGGATAATAGTCTCTGGGAAGGGAGTGTGACTGTGGGATAGCAGGTATAGTAGGGAGAGATGGTGCCTATAGTAACAGTGGGATAATAGTCTCTGGGAAGGGAGTGTGACTGTGGGATAGCAGGTATAGTAGGGAGAGTAGCAGTGTGGATAATAGTCTGTAGGGAAGGGTCAGGACTTCACAGCAGTGTACCAAATCTGTGGCCCAGTACCAACTGGGTGCCAAAGCTGACACTAGCTCTCAGAAAAAGCAATAAATACCACTACTATAACTCATTAGACATGTCCTTGTCATTTAGGCCTCTTGGCCCAGTGAGCCTTGTACTCATTAATCATGTCACTGTTAGTGATGGGTTGAAATTATTCGCCAGGTGCGAATTCGCGGTGAATTTGCGCGATTTGCCGCCAGCGAATAAATTCGCGAAACGCCCGCAAAATTTTTTTGCCGGTGGCGAAAAGAACGGGCGCCGGCGTCAAAAAACGTTTCGCGAATTTCTCGCAAAATTCGCAAATTTTTCGGCCAATCGAAACGGCGCGAATTCGCCAATCACTAGTCACTGTCATTTGGGCACATTACTTTCTATCAGGACTGGCTTCTCATCCCATTCACTCCGTGTCTGCGATTTCTGTACTTTCCTGACCAGAGGAACTGACTCATTCGCTCATTTAGCCTTTTATAAGGGAACATTACTTCTCAGTGGGATGGGTATTTTCATTTCAAACTGGTCAGTATATTGGGTCATGGAAAGAAACGGGAACATGGTGCTTTGTAGCCTTTATTGATGAGATTTATTCTGATTTGTCCCGTAGAGCAGGGGTCTCCAACTGCTGGGCTTCTGGGCTGTGGACAGTCCTGAACTGGGCCGCTGAGCCTAGTGACCAATTAACGTGGCCAGAATTGTACACCGACTCCCCCTCCTGGTCCTTGCAAAAGAAATTTGGCTCTACACCGGTCCAAAAAGGGTTGGGTACCACTGCCATAGAGGAACTGAATCAGACGCAGATGTACAGCAGCCTTAGAGCAGTTAAAGGAGAACTGAACTCTAAAAATGAATAGGGCTAAAAATGGCATATTTTATATAGTGAACTTATTGCACGAGGCTAAAGTTTGAGCTTGTCAATAGCAGCAATGATCCAGGACTTCAAACTTGTCACAGGGGGTCACCATCTTGGAAAGTGTCTGTGACACTCACATGCTCAGTGGGCTCTGATTGGCTGTTGAGAAGCTAAGCTTAGGGCTCGTCACTAATTATCCAGCAGAAAATGAGCTTCCCTGGCTGTAATATAAGCTGATGCTACAGGTTTGCTGATTATTAAATTCTGATGCTAATTGCACTGGTTTCTGTGCTGCCATGTAGTAATTATCTGTATTAATTACTAATCAGCCTTATATTGTGACATTTCTATTCTATGTGTACTGTATATTGTGAGTGGGTCCCTAAGCTCAGTAAGTGACAGCAGCACAGAGGAAAGGAAGATGGGGAGCTACTGGGGCATCTTTGGAGACACAGATCTTTACTGCTAAAGGGCTGTGGTTGCCTTGGGCTGGTACAGAAGCACAAAACATCATGTACAACATGTCTAGCTACTTCTTTAGTTTAACTTTCCTTGTCCTTTAAGTTTCCCCCAGCCACTTAGAATCATAAAGCTATAAGGGCATGTTTGGACTGTAGAAATCAGCTGTTTACAAAACTGTATAAATGTAGAGAGCTGTGTCTGTTTTTCCAAGGCAACTTATTGTATCTAGGATGACTGAAAACTTTACAGGTCTCCTTTAAGTGCTCAGTGAGAGTGAAGTGAAGGAAGAACGAGAAGAAGAAAGGGGAAGTATTTTATGCTATTGTCAGTTCACTTTCAGGAAATCAGAAGGCCAGGCAGGAAGATAGAAATGCAGTTTGGCTGGGGGGTGGGAGCGCAAGAGTTCTGGGTGGCATCAAGAGGTGACAGTTAGAGAAGGCCTTGTTCAACCCTGTGAGAGTTTTTATTTCTGGGGCCCTGTAAAACGACAGCTGCATGCAGTGGGGCCAACTATTGACTGGGGGTGGATCCCGGGACTTGTAGTTCAGCAACAGCTTTAGAGTGCCTCTTTTCTTCATCTATAGCTGTGTGATGTATAAATATGTAACATAATAATGCAAAAGGAAAAACTGTCAGTCTGTGGGTTCTGGCAAATGCCGGTGGGGCTGCTGTAAGGTGCCGTAGACACTCTGTTTATTGATCTGGTGGGGAGCTGTTTGGGCCTTTTTTGAATTGACCTGCCAGGGTCCACAATGAAACTCACCCAGGGGCCCCAGAACAGGGCTTTAGGGGAATCGTCTTTGAAGGAGGATGGTTTAAAGGCCTGTCCTATTATGCAAGACAATACAGCTTGTATAGCCTGTTCCTAGCACAGATCATCCATTCCCTTTATTACTTTAGTTGGCTTTTACTGTACAGGTATGGCATCTGTTATCCAGAAACCCATTATCCAGAAAGCTCCAAATTAATTAAAAAACAGCTGTCTCCTATAGATTCCATTTTCATACCTCCAAACTGTCCCGTTTTCAGTGGGACAGTCCCATTTTTGACAGCTCAACCCACAGTCCAGCGTTTGTACTGAAAAGTCCCGAATTTTTCTGCACTGAACAGGCAGAACTTAATTGGCTTTTGGCAGAGATCCCAGAACATCTACCTGATATAACTAAGATACTTTGTAACAATTTTGAGATAAGCAAATAAGTAATTGTAACAATTTAGATAAGGAGGTCCCTTGGGAAAAGTCACAGCTTAAAGGGCACCTTTACCTTCATTAGCAAAACTGTAATAACTGGAAAAAAAACACAGAAACATGTTCAAACTCTCAAAACCTCTCAAAAAAAATTTTGTAAAATTTTGTAAAACATGCTAATTAGGGGGTGTGATCACAAAATGGGCGTGGTCAACATTTCACCATGGCAATTTTTTTTGTCCCTCTTTTTATTTAAAAAATGTTGGGAGGTATGCATTTTATCCAAATAATCCACATTTTTATTTTATTTTTATTTTTATTCTTGCCTGAGCCTGGTTATAAATGATTAAGGGATGAGCTTGTAGCATAAGTATTGTGTGTAGCTGCTGTGTAATGTGACGGTTGATAGGGAAATATAATATAAATGTTTATAAACCCAGCCCTAGTTACATAAAGGATATTCTGTATTTTCTCAGCTCTTTTTGCTGCTCAGATATAAAGAAGCAATTAAGGGCAGAGACACTCACTGCTATTTCGGGAGATTAGTAGCCCAGTGACAAATCACTTCTTCTTCTTCTTCGGGCGACTAATCTCCCCAAACTGCCTTCCCGTCGGCTAGAAATCGCCGGCGGGATGGCACGCGGAACGATTAATTTTCTGAAGTCGTCCGAAGTTGCCTCACAAGGAAACTTCGGGCGACTTTGGAAAGCCAAAGCGATCCGAATCCAATTCCGCTGACGGTTTCTAACCGACGGGAATGCAGCTCTGGGAGATTAGTCACCCGAAGAAGAAGCAGGGCGACTAATCTGCCCTAAAGTGTTCCCCTTTTATTTTCCCTGCTAGAAGGAGAATGGAGCAGAGTGTAATCTAATGTTGGTGGAAGAGGACTTGACTGGGCCATGCTTGATTGATTTTCAGATAAAGGATCAATTCCCACCAGGGGGTAAAGTGTCGCTTAATGGCTTTTAATGGCCAACCCTATGGCTCTGACCAGTAACAGTGAGTGTTTGATGCTCCAAAGGGTGGAGGGAGACTGGGGGTCTGGGAATAGACTGGCAGAAGTTCAATAATTGTTGCATTTGTGCTGCTCTAGCTGTGGGCCCCCCGGTGGCATGGGGATAATAGGAAGACAGAGCAAGACTGAACTACCACTAGCCAGAAGGTTATACTACAGTGAGTGGAGTGGGGAAATGAATTAGCACCAGTGATTGATTTTGCAGCTTGTTCTGCCTATGCTTCTCCTCTCATCATTTCCGTTGTGTATTTGGTATGTTCAGGCACCTGGCTGAGTTGCATGGAAGAGTCTGTACCTGGTGATACTTGGACTGATCGGATGCAACTGGATGTGACTATGTGCTGATATATTGACTAGCCAGATTCTGTGGCACAAGTGTGCGGGTCATTACTTTTCCAGGGCTGCTTAAGACTATTAAAGGGCTTAAAAAGGGGACATCGGTCAGTGATTTATTTTTTAAGGATTAGCACCGGTGGGACTGTCTGTACCGGGGGGCAGGGTCCCATTACTTGTGTGATTATTCTACCTTTGGTTGGGGAAATATACTGAAGGGCCACAGACTGGGCATCACTGATATAAAGTGTGATCATCTTTGCCTCTAAGTGATTTCTGTCCATGCCCACAGCACAGAGGCGATTCATAGACCAAAGCCTGTTACATTACATCCTAACCATGCCACTTAGCTACATTCCCAGCCCTGTCTGTTCTGCCATATTTACATGCCCATAAGAAAGAATACTTGTAGGAGTAACACCCATCAATGTGACTTTTAAAGCAGAAAGACATCACTCATGTATTTTTGGAGGCTTCTGCTTTGCCCCTGCTCATTCAGCCAGATGACAGTCTGGAATAAACTGTCAGGCTGTGCAAAGATCAACCTCACTTGTGTAAGTAAAAAAGCCTCTTGCCAATTGTTCTTTGGCTCCTGTTGAAGGGATGCTGGTATTGTATTTAACCAACAGCTAAAGGGCCAACAGGCTGGGCTTCTCTGCTCTACATTGTTGCTTCTCTCTGTGATGAATGACAGATATTTAAATTCTTTGTGCTTTTGTGTGGACCAGTGATTCTGTAACTGTCATACTAGCAGCATGGCAGAGGATTTGCAGCATTTCAGGATTCCCACAAGCACAGTCAATGTGTTATTGCCGTACAAAAGCTCTTATTGGATTTAAGCACAGGATCAGCACAACAGTAGGGGACAGACTCACCCAAACTCCCCTTCCAATATGCTCCGGAGGGACTAATGAGGGCCGGTGTGCCCACCATCATGCAGGACTCCTCATCTGCAGCATTCAATACATGAGAAAAACCATGGCTGTGCAAAGATCAACCTCACTTGTGTAAGTAAAAAAGCCTCTTGCCAATTGTTCTATGTCACAGACAGGAGGGAACTATGGGACATGAGTCTGTCCCTCCCACTGCAGGGTGATACAGTGACACAGACAGGAGGGAACTATGGGACATGAGTCTGTCCCTCCCACTGCAGGGTGATACAGTGACACAGACAGGAGGGAACTATGGGACATGAGTCTGTCCCTCCCACTGCAGGGTGATACAGTGACACAGACAGGAGGGAACTATGGGACATGAGTCTGTCCCTCCCACTGCAGGGTGATACAGTGACACAGACAGGAGGGAACTATGGGACATGAGTCTGTCCCTCCCACTGCAGGGTGATACAGTGACACAGACAGGAGGGAACTATGGGACATGAGTCTGTCCCTCCCACTGCAGGGTGATACAGTGACACAGACAGGAGGGAACTATGGGACATGAGTCTGTCCCTCCCACTGCAGGGTGATACAGTGACACAGACAGGAGGGAACTATGGGACATGAGTCTGTCCCTCCCACTGCAGGGTGATACAGTGACACAGACAGGAGGGAACTATGGGACATGAGTCTGTCCCTCCCACTGCAGGGTGATACAGTGACACAGACAGGAGGGAACTATGGGACATGAGTCTGTCCCTCCCACTGCAGGGTGATACAGTGACACAGACAGGAGGGATCTATGGGACATGAGTCTGTCCCTCCCACTGCAGGGTGATACAGTGACACAGACAGGAGGGAACTATGGGACATGAGTCTGTCCCTCCCACTGCAGGGTGATACAGTGACACAGACAGGAGGGAACTATGGGACACGAGTCTGTCCCTCCCACTGCAGGGTGATACAGTGACACAGACAGGAGGGAACTATGGGACATGAGTCTGTCCCTCCCACTGCAGGGTGATACAGTGACACAGACAGGAGGGAACTATGGGACATGAGTCTGTCCCTCCCACTGCAGGGTGATACAGTGACACAGACAGGAGGGAACTATGGGACATGAGTCTGTCCCTCCCACTGCAGGGTGATACAAATGTAAATGGGAGGCAGTGTATAACAGCCTCAGGTACAATGAGGAGAGGCTGCTGCCTGGCCCCACTTTTCTCGCTGCATTGCTGTAAGGCACAAGTGGTGCTCAGATAACAAGTAAATCCTTCCATAGTGAGAGTGACAGGGGCTTATGAGATTGCCATAGGGTTTGACACCATCACTTCAGTAAATGTGCTACACTGCTGGAATCCTAATATACTCCCAGCTCACTGCACATCCACTTTATATACCACTAACTGTGATTTATATTCCTTACCTTAAGGGCAAAGGGCGACTTTTACAAAGAAACATCATTTAATTTCCTTTGCACCTCTCAGTTCCTCAGAAAATAAGACTTGCTGAGGGCTAATTTTAGGGATACACCATATACATATTTTATGAATTCAGCCAGATAAAGAATTTTTGGGGACGGATCCTGCAAACAGTGATGAGCAAAAGTTTTCGTCAGGTTTTGCCGCAAAAATGAGGCCCATAGATTCCAATAGGTGAAAAAAAATCAAACGTCAAAAAAAAATCGTCACGCATAGATTTCAATGCATTTGGTGAATTTTAGCCATATAGAAACGGGTCAGGTTTGCCCATCACTACCTGCAAACACTGTTGAGGATTGGATGAATTTGCCACCAAATCCTGTTTTTCATATTCTTCTTATTTAATTAAAACTATAAGCACTGGGGCTCGTTTATTCACAATAACTGCACATTGGTTGCTACTGGTTACAGCACCAGTTTCACTTAGTGATACCAAGAGATACTGTAGTACATGGCACCAGTGTGATCATAATTCAGATTTAAGATTCCAAGCCAGATTCCCATTTCCTATTGTGTGCTGAGCCAGGTGCAGGGAATATAGGGGCAATTGATTTCTCTTTAAGTTTGTATTTTGCTCTCTTTTCACCTTTTTTTGCTGCCCATCCTGCCAAACGAATTCTTTTTATTCTCACGTTGTCCCTTGATCAGTGGCATACAGAACAACTGTCTAATAATAGACTTTATTACAGGAAAAATAAGAGAGATGTGGCAATAAAGCAATCAATTTACCACCTGCATTAGCCATTTCTACCCATAATAATTCATCTCCTTAACGGAGCGGCTCTCTCTGAATGAGAGAATCAAATCATTTGCATTTACCAAGCAGTTGAATGTTTGGGCAACAGGGAGGTTTCTATGCAGCTCAGCTTTTAGAGAGTCACTCTGTGTTGCAATGATGGGAAAATTAGCCTTTGCGGATGCCATAATGGTGTCATTCTGTGGCGGTTGCTGAACTGCACCAGCAGTACCATCCAGCAACTGAGGCTGTAGCTCATTAACTGGAGCGTGTGGCTCATAAGTCAGGCAGCAAATAATATTTGCCTTATACACCCTGAATCATATGGAATCATTGGTCTGGTAAAAGTGTAAATCATATTTATTAGTTTCAATAAAGAAGGAAGGGGGGAGGTGGATATCCAGTATTGATTATTGTAGATAGCAAGGTTAACTTACCAATACTAGCAGGGGCCCAGGTGCTCAAGCCTTCAGCTTGGGGAGGCAATTTTGCATATTTGTGTTTGGTAGTAGGCTTGTGTTCAGTAGTAGGCTTGTGTTTAGTAGTAGGCTTGTGTTCAGTAGTAGGCTTGTGTTCAGTAGTAGGCTTGTGTTTAGTAGTAGGCTTGTGTTCAGTAGTAGGCTTGTGTTCAGTAGTAGGCTTGTGTTTAGTAGTAGGCTTGTGTTCAGTAGCAGGCTTGTGTTTAGTAGTAGGCTTGTGTTCAGTAGTAGGCTTGTGTTCAGTAGTAGGCTTGTGTTCAGTAGTAGGCTTGTGTTCAGTAGTAGGCTTGCACAAACCGGACTTCACTCCAATACTTGATGCAGATAAAAAGTAGCTCATTTCACAAAAAGAACCATCTCAAAAAGTAGCCTTACGCGTTTAGTGCCTTGTGGGCACCTAGTCATAGTCTGAAAGTATTCTGTACATGCTGTGGTATTTAAGTAAAAGAAACCAATCAAAAGTGTGTCCTAAGTACGCATAAGGCTACTTTTTGAGATGGTTCTTTTTGTTAAATAAACTACTTTTTATCTGCATCAAGTATATGAGTGAAGTCCAGTTTGTGCCAGCCTACTACTAAACACAAAAATGCTAAATCATATATATATTTTATATAATTTAATAATTAAGATTTGGGATCTTCAAGCACTGGCTCTCTAGCTGTGCTGAAATTATGACTACATGAAGTGCCTTTGGGATAGTTTGACATACAGTGCCTTTCATTGGGGTTTGTGTGATGTGAGATACAGAGCCTATCATTGGTTTGGTATAAGATACAGTGCCTATAATTGGTTTGGTATAAGATACAGTACCTATCATTGGGTTGGTATAAGATACAGTGCCTATAATTGGTTTCGTAAAAGGTACAGTGCCTATCATTGGGTTGGTATAAGATACATTGCCTATCATTGGTTTCGTAAAAGGTACAGTGCCTATCATTGGTTTGGTATGAGATATAGTACCTATCATTGGATTGGTATGAGATACAGTGCCTATCATTGGGTTGGTATAAGATACAGTGCCTATCATTGGGTTGGTATAAGATACAGTGCCTATCATTGGGTTGGTATAAGATACAGTGCCTATCATTGGGTTGGTATAAGGTACAGTGCCTATCATTGGGTTGGTATAAGATACATTGCCTATCATTGGGTTGGTATAAGATACATTGCCTATTATTGGGTTGGTATAAGATAAATTGCCTATCATTGGTTTTGTATAAGGTACAGTGCCTATCATTGGTTTGGTATGAGATATAGTACCTATCATTGGGTTGGTATGAGATACAGTGCCTATCATTGGGTTGGTATATAGATACAGTGCCTATCATTGGGTTGGTATAAGGTACAGTGCCTATCATTGGGTTGGTATAAGATACATTGCCTATCATTGGGTTGGTATAAGATACATTGCCTATTATTGGGTTGGTATAAGATACATTGCCTATCATTGGTTTTGTATAAGGTACAGTGCCTATCATTGGTTTGGTATGAGATATAGTACCTATCATTGGGTTGGTATGAGATACAGTGCCTATAATTGGGTTGGTATGAGATACAGTGCCTATCATTGGGTTGGTATAAGATACAGTGCCTATCATTGGGGTTGGTATGAGATACAGTGCCTATCATTGGGTTGGTATAAGATACAGTGCCTATCATTGGGTTGGTATGAGATACAGTGACTATCATTGGGTGGTATAAGGTACAGTACCTATCATTGGGTTGGTATAAGATACAGTGCCTATCATTGGTTTGGTATAAGATACAGTGCCTATCATTGGTTTGGTATAAGATACAGTACCTATCATTGGTTTGGTATAAGATACAGTACCTATCATTGGTTTGGTATAAGATACAGTGCCTATCATTGGTTTGGTATAAGATACAGTGCCTATAATTGGTTTGGTATAAGATACATTGCTTATCATTGGTTTGGTATAAGATACTGTGCCTATCATTGGTTTGGTATAAGATACAGTGCCTATCATTGGTTTTGTATAAGATACATTGCCTATCAATTGGGTTGGTATGATGATACTGTGGCCTATCATTGGGTTGGTATGAGATACAGTGCCTATCATTGGTTTGGTATGAGATATAGTGCCTATCATTGGTTTGGTATGAGATATAGTACCTATCATTGGTTTGGTATGAGATATAGTGCCTATCATTGGTTTGGTATGAGATATAGTACCTATCATTGGGTTGGTATAAGGTACAGTGCCTATCATTGGGTTGGTATAAGATACAGTGCCTATCATTGGGTTGGTATAAGATACAGTGCCTATAATTGGTTTGGTATAAGATACAGTACCTATCATTGGGTTGGTATAAGATACAGTGCCTATCATTGGGTTGGTATAAGATACATTGCCTATCATTGGTTTCGTAAAAGGTACAGTGCCTATCATTGGTTTGGTATGAGATATAGTACCTATCATTGGATTGGTATGAGATACAGTGCCTATCATTGGGTTGGTATAAGATACAGTGCCTATCATTGGGTTGGTATAAGATACAGTGCCTATCATTGGGTTGGTATAAGATACAGTGCCTATCATTGGGTTGGTATAAGGTACAGTGCCTATCATTGGGTTGGTATAAGATACATTGCCTATCATTGGGTTGGTATAAGATACATTGCCTATTATTGGGTTGGTATAAGATACTTGCCTATCCATTGGTTTTGTATAAGGTACAGTGCTATCATTGGTTTGGTATGAGATATAGTACCTATCATTGGGTTGGTATGAGATACAGTGCCTATCATTGGGTTGGTATAAGATACAGTGCCTATCATTGGGTTGGTATAAAGGTACCAGTGCCACTCATTTGGGTTTGGTATACAGATACATTGCCTATCATTGGGTTGGTATAAAAGATACATTGCCTATTATTGGGTTGGTATAAGATACATTGCCTATCATTGGTTTTTGTATAAGGTACAGTGCCTATCATTGGGTTGGTATAAGATACAGTGCCTATCATTGGGTTGGTATGAGATACAGTGCCTATCATTGGGTTGGTATAAGATACAATGCCTATCATTGGGTTGGTATGAGATACAGTGCCTATCATTGGTTTGGTATGAGATACAGTGCCTATCATTGGTTTGGTATGAGATACAGTGCCTATCATTGGGTTGGTATAAGATACAATGCCTATCATTGGGTTGGTATATTACTTGGTTAGTATGAGAAAAGCTAGCTGCACACAGGATGATAATTAAATGCAGCACAGGCCCCTTTGTAATCTGACCACTGGCCTGGAGCCAGACAATTGGATAAAATAAATTGAATCCACTGCTTGGATTAGCAAATTGCCCTATGGTCTGCTTGTTTGGCATCCTCAATTGAATCTTAGCATGTATGGCTAATGGCCAGCTATAAAGTACAAAGTAGAACACCGGGGTTCAGACTGAGATGCACTATAATGCATATGATGTGAGATACAGGGACGATTATTGTTGTTGATGCTGTAACTTTCCTACAGGCACAGATTTGAACCTGGACTTTTACTATAACGTTATTATAAACACTCCTTTTGTAAGGGGGATTCCAGGAAGCCGGCTGCTGAAAAATTCTAATCCAACTATCAATTATCATTCCTTTCTTAAATCAAACCACACAACATACATTGCATTATGCTCTATACAATCACAATCAGCCCGCTGTTCTGTGTAATGACACTTGGTTTCTATACACTGTAATGAACGTGCTGTGCAGGATAATGGCGTGGAGAATATACTTATTGATAGTATGAATATACACGGAAGGCTGCACTGAGTCACTGATTGCTGACCAGCATGGGTGTCTGAGTGTCTCAGAAATGGGTAGGTGGGAGTTTAGGTGGGTAATGTAGGAGGAAATAAACTGTAAGAGTTAGGGAAGTGTAGTCAGTGGTGGACAGGTGTATGGAGATGTGTAGCTCTGGGAGTAGCGGAATGGATGAACAGATTAGTCACATAGTGATATCATTACTACACCAGCTATCCCACAACTGCAGTCCCATCTCAGAGACTATTATGCAACTGTTACTATAGGCACCATCTCTCCCTACTATACCTGCTATCCCACAGTCACACTCCCTTCCCAGAGACTATTATCCCACTGTTACTATAGGCACCATCTCTCCCTACTATACCTGCTATCCCACAGTCACACTCCCTTCCCAGAGACTATTATCCCACTGTTACTATAGGCACCATCTCTCCCTACTATACCTGCTATCCACAGTCACACTCCCTTCCCAGAGACTATTATCCACTGTTACTATAGACACCATCTCTCCCTACTATACCTGCTATCCCACAGTCACACTCCCTTCCCAGAGACTATTATCCACTGTTACTATAGACACCATCTCTCCCTACTATACCTGCTATCCACAGTCACACTCCCTTCCAGAGACTATTCTCCACTGTTACTATAGGCCCCATCTCTCCTACTATACCTGCTATCCCACAGTCACACTCCCTTCCCAGAGACTATTATCCACTGTTACTATAGACACATCTCTCCCTACTATACCTGCTATCCCACAGTTACACTCCTTCCAGAGACTATTATCCACTGTTACTATAGGCTCCATCTCTCCCTACTATACCTGCTATCCCACAGTCACACTCCTTCCCAGAGACTATTATCCTGTTACTATAGGCACCATCTCACCTACTATACCTGCTATCCACAGTCACACTCCTTCCAGAGATTATTATCCACTGTTACTATAGGCACCACCTCTCCTACTATACCTGCTATCCACAAGTCACACTCCCTTCCAGAGACTATTATCCACTGTTACTATAGACACACCTCTCTACTATACCTGCTATCCCACAGTCACACTCCCTTCCCAGAGACTATTATCCACTGTTACTATATGGCACCATCTCTCCTACTATACCTGCTATCCACAGTCACACTTCCTTCCCAGAGACTATTATCCCACTGTTACTACAGGCACCATCTCTCCCTACTATACCTGCTATCCCACAGTCACACTCCCTTCCAGAGACTATTATCCACTGTTACTATAGGCACCATCTCTCCTACTATACCTGCTATCCACAGTCACACTCCCTTCCCAGAGACTATTATCCACTGTTACTATAGACACCATCTCTCCTACTATACCTGCTATCCACAGTCACACTCCTTCCAGAGACTATTCTCCACTGTTACTATAGGCACCATCTCTCCCTACTATACCTGCTATCCACAGTCACACTCCTTCCCAGAGACTATTATCCACTGTTACTATAGACACCATCTCTCCCTACTATACCTGCTATCCCACAGTCACACTCCCTTCCCAGAGACTATTATCCACTGTTACTATAGGCTCCATCTCTCCTACTATACCTGCTATCCACAGTCCACACTCCCTTCCCAGAGACTATTATCCCACTGTTACTATAGGCACCATCTCTCCTACTATACCTGCTATCCACAGTCACACTCCCTTCCAGAGACTATTATCCACTGTTACTATAGGCGCACCATCTCTCCCTACTATACCTGCTATCCCACAGTCAACATCCCTTCCAGAG
Source organism: Xenopus laevis (assembly GCF_017654675.1). Classification (NCBI taxonomy): domain Eukaryota; kingdom Metazoa; phylum Chordata; class Amphibia; order Anura; family Pipidae; genus Xenopus; species Xenopus laevis. The sequence goes on from NC_054376.1 coordinate 122,926,635, forward strand.
ACTATTATCCCACTGTTACTATAGTCACCATCTCTCCTACTATACCTGCTATCCACAGTCACACTCCCTTCCCAGAGACTATTATCCCACTGTTACTATAGTCACCATCTCTCCCTACTATACCTGCTATCCCACAGTCACACTCCCTTCCCAGAGACTATTATCCACTGTTACTATAGACACCATCTCTCCCTACTATACCTGCTATCCCACAGTCACACTCCCTTCCCAGAGACTATTATCCACTGTTACTATAGGCACCATCTCTCCCTACTATACCTGCTATCCCACAGTCACACTCCCTTCCCAGAGACTATTATCCACTGTTACTATAGACATCATCTCTCCCTACTATACCTGCTATCCCACAGTCACACTCCCTTCCCAGAGACTATTATCCACTGTTACTACAGGCACCATCTCTCCCTACTATACCTGCTATTTCACAGCCACAGTTTGGTAGCAAATTGTTGTAACCCCATTTGTTACATACAGACTAAAATACACACACACACTGCTAGGAAGCTGCCCTAAAAGACGTCCAATTCTGTTACCTCTGATGGAACAATATTTATTGTATTCATGTTTATGCTTTTTATTCTTCCCCCACTCTCTCATAGTTATTGATGAGACAGATCAATCGCCCATTAAGTTTATTTTGGTTGTTACATACTCACAATAGACTGCCATTCCCCAAACATCTGTTTCTTTTTCAATATAGTCATATTGAATAATTGTGCTCCTTAGAATTACTCATTCTAGACCTTTGTCTTTATAGGTAGTGATGGGCGAATTTGCGCCGTTTGGCTTCGCCGAAAAATTCGAGAATTTAGCGCGAAATTCGGGAAACGGCGAAAAATTCTCGAAACGGCGCCGGCGTCTCGTTTTTGACGCCGGCGCCCGTTTTTCCGACGCCGGCGCCCGTTTTTGACGCCGGCGTCCGTTTTTTCGAAAAATAAATTTTTGACGCCGGCGAATTTTTTCGGCGAATTTTCGCGGGCGTTTCGCGAATTTATTCGCCTGCCGCAAATCGCGCAAATTCGCGCCTGGCGAATGAATTCGCCCATCACTATTTATAGGTATAATTTACAAACACCAGGGGAATTGGACAGAAAATTAAGTGTGTTAATGTTATTCACAAAGATACTTACATGCATATAGATGCTAAATATCCCTGGAATTAGGTGCAACCATGTGCCTCCCCCCTTGCCAGCACATCCATCTCCACCCACCGCTGCCCCACGTGCCTCTTGCACCCAGAATAATAATTGCCGGATACTTTTCTCCTGTAGTCCTGAATATTAGAGTGCCATTAATCCCGTGCTCCGACTGTGGGATTTGTACTTGCTCCATGCTCTCTCCTGAACTATTTTATTTGATATGATTGCAGCAACTGCATTTTGATGAGGCAGTCCAATTTCACGAGACTACTAATTATTTTTAAAGGGACATTTTATAAAGCAATTACGGAGAGGCTGCAGTGGATTCTGTTAATTCTGGCAGTCTAACATCTCAGAGATTAATCTTGCAAGACATATAGGTGGATAAAACCAGGCCTGTGATGATTTAGCCAGTGGTTGGCCGACAGGAAAAATCACAGACCCCCTCCCTGAAATGTTTTATTGTCTTCACCTTTTTCCTTAAGTCTTTACTCATCATTGCTCATCACTACTTTGCTTCCATCTTTTCTCCCATTACCGTTCCATGATCCTTCTCTCTTTCCCCCTTTTCCTTCTGTTCTTTTCCCATGTAGCATAGTTATCAAAGGGGGAGGAGGAATAAAGTCAGTTCTGGAGAACAATAGGTTGATTATGTAGGTACAGGGCTGTTCCACAAGGAGACATATTTGTGATTGTCTAATCAGTATTTTGATCCTGTTCATGAAACCCCTTGTGTTTCAGAGAAGAACCTTAGATTGTAGGCATGGTCAACTGGTGGCCTTCAGCTATTGTTTAACAACAATTCAAGGGGTGGAGTGGTGGGAGAGGGTCTGTAAATATCTTTGTAAGTTTCATAGGTGGAGGAGTGACAACACTGCAAAGAACTTATTGTGCTGATTTCAAAATAGAGTAGTCACTCACAGCAGTCAATTAGCCTGCAGACAAAGAGTCTTCAAGAGCAGCAGCCGCATGTCAACCATAGATTTGCTCTGTAGTCCCGAGGCTTTGGAATGGGAGTCAAAGCAGCATCTTACCGGGAAACCACTCACCTTGCAGCTATAATTTCCCATTGCTCATTAACCAGTCAGAGGTTTCAAGAGCTCTCCAGGCTTTAAAAAGAGAGAGAGGAATTGTAGATAGCAATGATTTTATTCTTGAGAAGGAGTAATAGTGGGGCTTTACTTGGTAAAGGATCAGACTCATTATAAGTGGAGGAGGGTCTGGGTCAAAACAGACTTCCTGGGGCCTTTTATTCATTTATAAGGGAGTAAAGCAGTTTAATGTACTGTATGATAGTTCAGCTATTCTTAAACTGCAATTCTGCTCTTGCATAAAGTGTTTCTGTTACCATCACACCATACTATTTATTCTTTCTCACAGGCACAATACTTTCCCAGAAACTACTATCCCACTGTTACTATAGACACCATCTCTCCCTACTATACCTGCTATCCCAAAGTCACACTCCCTTCCCGGAGACTATTATCCACTGTTACTATAGGCACCATCTCTCCCTACTATACCTGCTATCCCACAGTCACACTCCCTTCCCAGAGACTATTATCCACTGTTACTATAGGCACCATCTCTCCCTACTATACCTGCTATCTCACAGTCACACTCCCTTCCCAGAGACTATTATCCACTGTTACTATATGCACCATCTCTCCCTACTATACCTGCTATCCCACAGTCACACTCCTTCCAGAGACTATTATCCACTGTTACTATAGACACCATCTCTCCCTACTATACCTGCTATCCCACAGTCACACTCCCTTCCCAAGAGACTATTATTCACTGTTACTATAGGCACCATCTCTCCTACTATACCTGCTATCCACAGTCACACTCCCTTCCCAGAGACTATTATCCACTGTTATATAGGCACATTCTCCCTACTATACCTGCTATCCCACAGTCACACTCCCTTCCAGAGACTATTATCCACTGTTACTATAGACACCATCTCTCCCTACTATACCTGCTATCCCACAATCACACTCCCTTCCCAGAGACTATTATCCACTGTTACTATAGACACCATCTCTCCCTACTATACCTGCTATCCCACAGTCACACTCCCTTCCCAGAGACTATTATCCACTGTTACTATAGGCACCATCTCTCCTACTATACCTGCTATCCCACAGTCACACTCCCTTCCCAGAGACTATTATCCACTGTTACTATAGGCACCATCTCTCCTACTATACCTGCTACCCCACAGTCACACTCCCTTCCAGAGACTATTATCCACTGTTACTATAGACACCATCTCTCACTACTATACCTGTTATCCATAGTCACACTCCTTTCCCAGAGACTATTATCCACTGTTACTATAGGCACAATCTCTCCCTACTATACCTGCTATCCACAGTCACACTCCTTCCAGAGACTATTATCCACTGTTACTATAGACACCATCTCTCCCTACTATACCTGCTATCCACAGTCACACTCCTTCCCAGAGACTTTCATCCACTGTTACTATAGGCACCATCTCTCCCTACTATACCTGCTATCCCACAGTCACACTCCTTCCCAGAGACTATTATCCACTGTTACTATAGACACCATCTCTCCCTACTATACCTGCTATCCCACAGTCACACTCCCTTCCCAGAGACTATTATTCACTGTTACTATAGGCACCATCTCTCCCTACTATACCTGCTATCCCACGTCACACTCCCTTCCCAGAGACTATTATCCACTGTTACTATAGGCACCATCTCTCCCTACTATACCTGCTATCCACAGTCACACTCCCTTCCAGAGACTATTATCCACTGTTACTATAGGCACCATCTCTCCCTACTATACCTGCTATCCACAGTCACACTCCCTTCCCAGAGACTATTATCCACTGTTACTATAGGCACCATCTCTCCTACTATACCTGCTATCCACAGTCACACTCCCTTCCCAGAGACTATTATCCACTGTTATATAGGCACCATCTCTCCCTACTATACCTGCTATGCCACAGTCACACTCCTTCCCAGAGACTATTATCCACTGTTACTATAGGCACATCTCTCCCTACTATACCTGCTATCCACAGTCACACTCCCTTCCCAGAGACTATTATCCACTGTTACTATAGGAACATCTCTCCCTACTATACCTGCTATCCCACAGTCACACTCCCTTCCCAGAGACTATTATCCACTGTTACTATAGACACCATCTCTCACTACTATACCTGCTATCCCACAGTCACACTACCTTCCAGAGACTATTATCCACTGTTACTATAGACACCATCTCTCCCTACTATACCTGCTATCCCACAATCACACTCCCTTCCCAGAGACTATTATCCACTGTTACTATAGACACCATCTCTCCTACTATACCTGCTATCCACAGTCACACTCCCTTCCCAGAGACTATTATCCACTGTTACTATAGGCACCATCTCTCCTACTATACCTGCTATCCACAGTCACACTCCCTTCCCAGAGACTATTATCCACTGTTACTATAGGCACCATCTCTCCCTACTATACCTGCTATCCCACAGTCACACTCCCTTCCCAGAGACTATTATCCCACTGTTACTATAGACACCATCTCTCACTACTATACCTGTTATCCCATAGTCACACTCCCTTCCCAGAGACTATTATCCACTGTTACTATAGGCACAATCTCTCCCTACTATACCTGCTATCCCACAGTCACACTCCCTTCCCAGAGACTATTATCCACTGTTACTATAGACACCATCTCTCCCTACTATACCTGCTATCCCACAGTCACACTCCCTTCCCAGAGACTTTCATCCCACTGTTACTATAGACACCATCTCTCCCTACTATACCTGCTATCCCACAGTCACACTCCCTTCCCAGAGACTATTATCCACTGTTACTATAGGCACCATCTCTCCCTACTATACCTGCTATCCACAGTCACACTCCTTCCCAGAGACTATTATCCACTGTTACTATAGGCACCATCTCTCCCTACTATACCTGCTATCCACAGTCACACTCCTTCCCAGAGACTTTCATCCCACTGTTACTATAGACACATCTCTCCTACTATACCTGCTATCCCACAGTCACACTCCCTTCCCAGAGACTTTCATCCCACTGTTACTATAGACACCATCTCTCCCTACTATACCTGCTATCCCACAGTCACACTCCCTTTCCAGAGACTATTATCCACTGTTACTTAGACACCATCTCTCCCTACTATACCTGCTATCCACAGTCACACTCCCTTCCCAGAGACTATTATCCCACTGTTACTATAGACACCATCTCTCACTACTATACCTGTTATCCCATAGTCACTCTCCTTCCAGAGACTATTATCCACTGTTACTATAGGCACAATCTCTCCTACTATAACCTGCTATCCCACAGTCACACTCCCTTCCCAGAGACTATTATCCACTGTTACTATAGACACCATCTCTCCCTACTATACCTGCTATCCCACAGTCACACTCCCTTCCCAGAGACTTTCATCCACTGTTACTATAGACACCATCTCTCCCTACTATACCTGCTATCCCACAGTCACACTCCTTCCAGAGACTATTATCCACTGTTACTATAGGCACAATCTCTCCTACTATACCTGCTATCCACAGTCACACTCCCTTCCCAGAGACTATTATCCACTGTTACTATAGACACCATCTCTCCCTACTATACCTGCTATCCCACAGTCACACTCCCTTCCCAGAGACTATTATCCACTGTTTACTATAGACACCATCTCTCCTACTATACCTGCTATCCCACAGTCACACTCCTTCCAGAGACTATTATCCCACTGTTACTATAGGCACCATCTCTCCCTACTATACCTGCTATCCCACAGTCACACTCCCTTCCCAGAGACTATTATCCCACTGTTACTATAGGCACCATCTCTCCCTACTATACCTGCTATCCCACAGTCACACTCCCTTCCCAGAGACTATTATCCACTGTTACTATAGGCACCATCTCTCCCTACTATACCTGCTATCCCACAGTCACACTTCCTTCTCCCAATTCATTCTCTCTTCTTGTATTGTATCTGTCTCTGTCTGTATCTTAGAGTGTAATTGCTGCAGGGCAAGATTTGCTTCTCCCACTATTGTTTCCCTCGGTATAAAGTGTAAGCTCCGCAAGTCAGGATTCCTTTCTACCAATGGTTTCCTTTCTCCCTGTAATGTGTCTGTGTCAATCTGTATAATAGAGCGTAAGCCTTACAGGTCCGGTTTTATTTTGTTTCTCATGTTTCCCTTTCTAAACAGAACATTCTTGGCCACTTATGCTTTTGGCTTTCTCTGTAATGTATCTTGGGTTCTTTGTATATTTATATTGTATTACAGTCGGTACTTTAAACCACTTCAGTAGCAAAACATTTAAGCAGAAGTGACATTGCTGCCATAATAGTTTTAAAACAGAGTATGAATTATGATGGTCAAATAAGAAACGTACTTAAGATTACTAAGTAACTTCCAGCATTTGTTATGGTTGTTTGTAGAAAATATAAATACAAATTCATTCCAAAGTGGAAAGCCCTTTGTTGTTAAAATGCACCGGGAGACACAGAGCTTGTAAGAAGCACTTACCTTTCTTGGTTTGGGTGTTTTTTTTGAATTGCCTCTTTGTATAGGTAAAACCTTGATTGACTGAACTTCTTGTTGCCTCCCATGTACACGGGGGTGTTTCTGGGGTCCTTGCTGCCCCCCCCCTTGTACTCGGCACATACCATTTCGAGCACTGGAGCGGGTGTAGAGGGTGCTGCATCACTAGTGCAGAGCGCGCAATTGTCGCCCCTGGTAACTTTTGGGCTGTTGCCTCCCAAATTAAAATGGCTAATTAATTAAGGCTTCGTGGGGGCCCCTATACCTCCTATGCCCTCCTGCATTCGCAGGGTCTGCTTCCTCTATAGTTATGCCCCTGTATATAATTCTCCTGCTAGCTTTTATGTCTAAGTCACACTTTCACTCCGGGGATGATGCTTTTTGCAGCAAGTGCAGATCACAAAGCAGGTGCTGGGTGCAGAGCAGTGTCAGGAGGCGCAGCAATTCATTCCTTTGGGCCCCCGATGTCGGCTTAACTTATGTGTCTTAATTATGCACAAGTAGGTAGTGGTAAAGGGTGGATGTGAGTGTCTCCTCCTGGCCTGGATTTACATAACCGGCACCCCTAGGCATGCTGGCATTCGTCGCTCCGTCCCCTCCCTTTTATTCAAACAAATTTTCATAATCGGAACCAGAGCTGTGGGGATTGGAGCACAGTATATTTAAAAAACAATTTTATCTCCTGCCTATCCCCAGTGTTTCTGAACCAATGTGGGTGTGGCTGGGCAGCATGCCAGGGGTGCTTCACCAATGAGTCGAGTTTAGGCTGTTGCCTTAGGCGGCAGCGCCCCACTAGGTACCAGGGGCAGCAAAAATGCTGCTCCTGGTACTTTAAGAGTGAATTTCTGTGGGGGGGGGAAGCAGCAATTGCTGCTGCCTCAGGCAGCAGAGGGGCCAGGATTGCCCCTTTGCCACCCTAGGCCTGGGTCTTGGTGTCCTTTCCACAAATCCGAACCTGGGCCAGCCATTCTTGGATTGTGGTCTGCCTTACACAAGCAGTGTGAATCATAGAGAAGCGCAGAGGCCTGGGGCAAATTACTCAATGCAAGATGTGCGAAGTGCAAAAGAATGACTAATTGCTGCATTCAGCAATACTTTTGAATTTGCTGCACAACACTTACTTCATATTACCAGGTGCATCCATATCCCAGGCCACTTCCAAGCCCAATACTGCAACAATCCAAAGTAGGGAAGAAGCACACCAATCCAACTAGGCAATGCCTTTATCACATTTATTTGCAGACGTATTGAACGCACAAGCTTTCTGGGACCCCGAAAGTTTGTGCGTTCAATACTTCTGCAAATAAATGTGATAAAGGCATTGCCTAGCTGAAATGTTGTGCTTTTTCTCTACTTTGGACAATTGCTGCATTCCCCTCGGCCCAACCAGATGAGTGCAAAAGGGAAATACATGTTGTTGTTGCGCATGTGCGAGGGGGAAACGGGTCTGGGTGTGATGCAAGATTCAGAGCTGGTAGGAAGGCCCTTTAGTTTTTATTGAGGGCCCTGGCAGTAACTCTCTTAGTGGGTCCCAGATGCACCAGTCCTACCCTGTAAAACACACACTGTTCTTGGCTACTTTTCCCGTGAGCACCATCCTAACATCTTCAAGGACTTCCCAGGAATCTCTTGTGGCTGTCCAGGATCTTTCTCACTCTCTTACTAGTGTAGCACACCCTTGAGTGAGACTAATATTTATATGGGTAACTCCAGCACGCTCAGTGACACCCCATTGAACGGACCACAATAATGATAAACAGTGATATCCCTTTTCTTTATTAAGCGTAACAAATAATCAGCAGGGATCCGACTATGATTTAAAATATTAAAGCAAGATATATATGTATAACAATACACCAACCAACAATGACACCATTTAAATTGCTAATACAAAGTATGCAGAAAATATATGTGCTAAATGTTGTAACTTAATTTCCCTGTCACAGTCCCAGATGATTTGTGCACGTTGGGGCCCTTATTGAGTTTAGCTTATTGGCCAATAGCACTGATCCTTTCCTCTGTCGGTTAGCAGTATAACTCTATAAACTTAGTGAAGAAACACTTTCCTCCCAGGTGAGAAATGACTTGGCAGAGTGTATAGTTCAGCAACAGATGGATTAGTTCCTATTGTTTGATAATACACAGTTCCCCAATAGTGTGTGGTGTTGCAGGTTACTCACAGTCTGTGCTCCAAACTCTGTATCACCTTTAGTAACAGACCTCAGATGGGATGCAGGCAGCTCTGTTCTCTAGCAGCTGAAATCACCTGGGCCTCTTTGCAGCATGTCAGCCTAGGACTCTCCCACCAACCGCAGGCCGTTTCCCCCTGCTCCCTTTCTGGCTAGCACTGATAGCTCTTTTACAGGTGCTAGTCTAGGACTGGGATAGCAGGGTCAGCTTCTCCCAGTAGCAGCTTCCCCTGGGGCAGGATCCCTGCAGATGTCTCTCCCCTCTGGCAGCTCTCCCACGCAGAGCAGGTACAGCAGGTAGGCAGCAGTCAGCAGTTTTCCCCCCCCTGCAGGCACACACTTCTCTCCCTTTTTTATAGTCCAGCAGTGTGGTCCTCAAAACATTTTGCGCCCTTTCTTATCATTGGTGGATTAAAGCCCCAGCCAGGTCCTCAGCTCTGAGGCATGCTGGGATATGTAGTCCTGTAGACTGTCTATGCAGCACTTGTTCATGTTTCTTGCTTTAGATAGGGGTGTTACACTAGTAGCATTGCAAACAGGTCTGGACTGTGAATCAAAAAAGACCCTGGCATTTCAGTTACACAGAGGCCCAAAAAGTCAAAAAAGGTCCAAACATCTCCCCACAAGCCCAATAGTTAGCGAGTGTCAATGGCAACTTACAGCAGCCGCTCTGGTATTTGGCAAAACCCACAGATTGCCAGTCCGGAGCTGATTGCAAATTGTTGCATACACTGCATGGTATTTTAAGGAACGTTAATGCACCGCATGTGAATGGTCATGTGCAGATACAAGGGATCCATGAGAAATCCTTAGTGGTCATTAACGATATGGCATGCAGGGTGCAGCATGGAGGGCACCATTATCCATGCTTTAGCACTAGATGAATTGCAACAGGTCTCACTGCGTCTATTCCTTCAATACCACACTGTCTACATTCTACAGTACTTCACTTGGGGACCTGTAGTTATTGCTTGCCTTCTATTAGGCACAAAAAACAGGGCTGCCTACCAACCTTGTACTCTGCACCTTCCTCCAGGTTTTTATCTGGTGCAGGTCCAGATTGTAGCCAGATCCCAGGCACATGTGCTCCTTCAGTGACCACTTAGTTGTGCGCTTTTGCACCCCTTACTGCTTATGCCCTTGTCTCTGGGAACTTTTTCAATGAAGATGATGACCCTGCAGTCAGCAAAAAACTACAGTGGGAAGAGTTGAGTTTCAATTCAGGGTCCAAAGAGTAACACTTGCACACCCCTACTTTACTTGTTATTTACATGGTGCAATAAAGGAGCACCAGGGGACACAGTGATCAGATGGATCCCTATATTTATATCAGCCCTCCTTAAGAACAGGTCTCCCTTGTGTCTGTGAGGGCACCTAGCCATGGGCTGTGTGTGTCATTGTGCAAGTGCTGAGTATATGATGATCTACTACCCCAGGGCTCAATTACAAGGTCCCACACGGGGTGCAAAGCACAAAAAAAAGGTTGTTTAGAGAGCAGCACATACCTGAGTGCAATCGTCACATACAGTAGATGAATGCTCTTGGTTTGGTAAATGACACCTCCGGTGTCGCTCTAGCATCTATGCAGGTATGGGATCTGTTATCCGGAGACCCATTATTCAGAAAGTTCCAATTACAGAATGGACTTGTCCCATAGACTCACTTATAATCAAATAATTTGCCAGGGCCAGGGCGAGGAACAGGTTTAATATGTAGTGAATGTGACTGCCAAACAGTTTTCTCAGAGTTGGACTGGGCCAGTGGAACACCAGGAAAACACCAGGGGGGCCTAGCCCAAGCCACTCATCTGGAGGGGGGGGACAGGCAAACATCAGTAGGGTGGGCAATCCCAGTGGGGTTTGGACATCTTAGTCACACTTTGTGTATACATAAAATCGCTAAAATTATGTTATAACATCACCACCTGCTGGTCAGTTTCCCACCAGTCTGACCATCAAGTAGTCAAGGAAGTTGTCAGGAGTTTTCCTAAGCAGAAGAACATCAGAGCAGCCTCTTTCTTTCTCCTGACAACTTCCTTGACTACTTGGTGGTCAGACTGGTGGGAAACTGACCAGCAGGTGGCGCTGTTGTAACAAAATTCATTCATATTAACAGCACATGTATCCCTTAATATCCTGGAATAAAAAGAAAATAAAATATGAACGTAAATTACAAAAGTGCTTAGAATAGTCCCCTCATCAATTTTACATCCACTTATTTTAAAGATTTACTTATCCTTTAAATGGGTTGTTCGCCTAAAAGCTAACTTTTAGTATGATGCGGAGAGTGAGATTCTGAGACAATTTGCATTTGGTTTTAAATTTGTATTATTTGTAGTTTTGGAGTTATTAAGTCTTTCATTCAGCAGCTTTCCAATTGCAGTTTCAGCAATTTGGTATCTAGGGTCCAAATTAGCAACCATGCACCGATTTGAGAAAGAGAATGGAATATGAATAGGACAGGGCATGAATAGAAAGGTGAGCAATAAAAAGTAGCAATAAAAACAAATGTGTAGCCTTACAGAGCATTTAACTTTTTATATGGGGTCAATGACCCTCATTTGAAAGCTGGAAAGAGTCAGAAGAAAAAGGCAAATAATTAAAAAACAATAAAAAATAAATAGACCAGTTGAAAGGATGCTTAGAATTAGCCATTCTATAACATACTAAAAGTTAACTTAGAGGTGAACCACCTTTAAAAATTGTGGTTTGTACATAATATAAGAGTAATTTGCTGTTTAATGGACAGCAATCAATAAAGTAAATGGGCACATCTCTGAGAATGATAAACCGCCTGCAGAACTGACACTTTACTATCCAGCAAGTCATAGATGAAATCCATCATCTCTTTAATGAGAGAGTTTTGCCTACAGAGCTTGCACTCTAATGGCTGGAGACTGATGGAAATAGAACTTTGGATCTAATAGCAGGAGGCTGCTGCTACAATTAGGATATCTCTATATATTTCTTCTTGCTGTAAATGTTCCTTGTACCATATAAGAGAATTACATCTACTGAGCTCCCTTTCCGCGAGGCTGAGAAGGAATTCCCCAATGCATTCTCTTATCTGTGTGTGGATTTAGATTTACTCAGCAGAGCAGATGTGCTATCGCTTTGTGATCACATTAATCCCGGAGCAGGGTCTGTCTAACACCTGGACTTGTATGAATTTACTTGCAAAATTGCAGATAATTAGTTTAGTGAATGGGGAGAGGGAACATCAGAGTCCGGATGATTGAGCGTTGAGAAAATCCAGGGACCAATTGGCGGCTGGGTATGAACAAAGCAGAACTTTCAGGGGGGACTGAGACCTTATTACATTAAAAATAACAGTCGGTGAGTTTTGAGGCTCTGATGGGTGAATATGTCACTATTATTTGTATTAGTAGGACTGCACTGGTCTTTAAAGCAAATGAACCACATCTCTAATTGCAAGTGCTGGTCAGATAGTCGTATTGTTAATGGATAGTTGGCATCTCAGAGAATGAGAGTAAGTTGGACTCTTTGAGCATTTGAACAGAGGAACATAGATACACAATTCAGGGAGATTATATTAAACATAGAAGGAAAAACGTGAAGTATGCATATACAATACAGGGAGAGGGGAGAAGGGAACCCTGCCCTACAGAGCTAACGTTCTAATATACAGAGGGACACAGATACAATACAGGGAGAGGGAATCATTGCAAGAGGAGAATCCTTCCCTGCAGAGTTTACACTCTAAAGAGGGACACAGATACAATACAGGGAGAGGGAACCATTGGGAAAAATCGTGCCCTGCAGAGCTTACACTCTAATATACAGAGGGACACAAATACAATACAGGGAGAGGGAACCATTGGGTAAAGGGAATCCTATACTGCAGAGCTTACACTCTAATATACTGAGGGACATAGATACAATACAGGGAGAAGGAACCCTTTGCAGAAGGCAATCCTGCCCTGAAGAGCTTACAATCTAATATACAGAAGGACACAGATACAATACAGGGAGAGGGAATCATTGTGAGAGGTGAATCCTGACCTGCAGAGCTTACACTCTAATAACCAAAGGGACACAGATACAATACAGGGAGACAAAACAACTGGGGGAAGGGAATCCTGCCCTGCATAACTTACACTCTAATATACAGAGGGACACAGATATAATACAGGGAGAGGGAACCATTGGGAGAAGGAAAACATGCCCTGCAGAGCTTACACTCTTAATATACAGAGGGACATAAATACAATACAGGGAGAGGTAACCATTGGGAGAAGGGATTCCTGCCCTGCAGAGCTTACGCTCTAATATACAGGGACATAGATACAATATAGAGTGATGGAACCAACGGAAGATGTTAATCCTGCCCTGCAGAGCTTACACTCTAATATACAGAAGGACACAGATACAATACAGGGAGAGGAAACTATTAGGACAAGCAAAATTCTGCCCTGCAGGCAGTGGCGTAACTATAGAGGAAGCAGACACCACATTCACGGGGCGGACCTGAGGAACATGGGTGCCCAGACTGTGGGGTCTGCTTTCTCTATAGCCCCTCTACTCTCTTGAAATTGATGTAAGCAGCAGAGAGATTTAATACTGGGAGTTGGGGAAGCTTGAATAGAGGGATGTCCTGTCCTGTAGAGCTAGCACTCTGATTTTAGAGGTCCAAAGGAAAGGCATTAGGAGAAATACATACTAACTTGCAGAGTTTACACTCTTGACTGAATAGGGATCCGACTGAAAATGCCTGTGAATATGATTCAGCACATACCCATCCAATGACTTATGTTCAGTTATTCTTAGTAAAAGTTTAACACCTTTTTTTATTTTCTTTTATGGACAGTTGTTTGAAGCAGAGACACATAATTCACAGCACAGAGGATTCAGGCTTCCTCTATCGGCTGCACGAAATCTCCTGCCGCTGGAATACAATGGTGATGCCTTCAACTGAACGTCAGAGAATGAAAGACTGAGGCCTTAGGGTCTGGGATTACGTCTGGAGACCCTGAAAGGCACCAGGAACACTTCTATGTTTTTAAGGCCATTTATGGATCTGGCACTTTTCTCAAAGTAAGGGACAGATGGATTTGTATATATTGGAACCTTACGACTGAGAGGGGCAGCAGTTTTATCTCAAATAGATATGATGAAGAAAAGCCGGAGTGTTCTAATGGTTTCTGGTGATGAGGTAAGAGCTTTATTCTTCTAAGTAATGTAATGTAGATTAATGTATGTTATGCATTTTGGCCTACGTAAAAACAGTGATCCGCTGACTTCCGCCTGTCAGTGCAGATACAGGATTTTGTGGCATAAGTTTTTGCATTTACTTTTGCATTTTTGCTCCAAAACCTGCCCCATGTGTAAACTGACAGGCATATCTTCCACCAGAAAAAGAGTGCCGTAGCTTGTTGATGAGGTCCTAATCTGATGTCTGTAGGCCCCATTAGTTGTTGGTCCTTGTGGCAGTAATCAGATTGCCATGATTAAGCCCAACATGTGTGTAGGCAAGTTGGGCTCAAACCAGCTTGTATGGTGCCCTCACAAACAAGCAAATCTGCCCATTTATGGCCACCTTTAGTATAATTGCAGAAGCTGAGGAAGATCGGGCAATTGAACGGGACATCACCCAGGGCCTTGATGGCAGTTACTCCATCTCTGCTTTGATCCCTACCCAGAAATGGGGACAAAGGCTGAGCATTTCCCATGAATATCTGTAGATGTAGCCCAAAGGGGCATTGGTACATTTGCAATGAAAATGAAACAGCTTCTCTCTCTCTCCACTAGAGCAATTTATTTCTATCTATATAGCTTTGCCAATGTGTTTGTATAGGTATTTGTTTGTGCATTAATCCCCCTTGTAATCCAACCAAAAAATGTTTTATTCATGAATGTTTAATTTGTGCATCGCTGGAGAGCTTGCCTGCATGCGGCCCAAAAAAGCATAAGAGCTAGAAAACTCAATTCCCTTCCACTAAAGTGCCGTCTGCCAGGGCGTGCCCCCACCTAAACACAGCTCGGGCTCAGTGTCTGAATTCTGGGGTACCCCAAATGTAGCCAGAGGTTTAAGAGGTACTGCTGGCAATTTAGTAGCAAGCTGAAAAACCCAGATTACACAGAGAATTTGATGTTACCAAGTCAGGACTACAGGGCCAGTGTTTAAAGATTTGGCAAACTCCAGCGCAGTATGGGTCAGGTAGATTGGGGGAAGGGTTCTCACACACTCACACCGATCCAGGCACCAGTGGTTCTTTAACAAACTGATAAAAGTTACTTAATGGAACCTGCATGGTACTCAGATATATTTCTTCAAGCTGCTAAATGCCAAACAGAGTTATCAGTTACAGACCAAATTAGCTCTCATTCTGGGATCCCAGCCACAGTGTCCAATGCTGTCCAAGGTGAACTCCAAGGCGTTTTCCTTACACTCTTGAGCTCCTACACTGGTGGATCACTCTAATGTTCTCTGTATTGGGCACTCGTACTACTCTCCTTACTATACCTCCGTCATACAGTGACTACATGCACAATATAGCCTACTCCCAGTTAGCCCTCATTTAACGATTGCCTCCTGTATGCCTTCCACTTACATCTTCTCTTATCCCAAGATTCCTTCTTTACTCTGTCTCAGAACTAACATGGCAACATCTACTTAATATATTGCAAGTGTCCCTGTGCCAAAAGGAATTCCCATGTCACCCACAGGGAACGTCTCCTCCCCACTCTGCATATACAGACCAGCCCTCTATATAAGCCCCAGAAAGGTATGGAGAGCCATATAATAAAAAAAAGAATAAATATCACCTTCTTTCTGCTGAAAGTGTCAAAACATTGTATTTTCATTTTTCTATTACACAGTTATAATGAATGGCCTTTCAGATGGCTTTAATCTGTATGGGAGCAGCACCAAGTCCCAATTCCTTGTATCTATTTTCTCAGAGGTATTCAGCTTTAACTCTGGCCCAGATAAAGGCAAAGTAGAGATAAATCTCATATCAGCGAAAGCAGAACAACGGAGTGTCTGTGAGTGAAGGGAAATGGAGAAAAGAAGCAGCCCCGCAGATTCCATCTGTAACATGTACCCATTCTCCTGACACAAGGCTCTAAATATTACTGTTTTCACTGGATCATATAGAACTGAAAGAAGAAGTAAAAAGGAATATGGCTAGAAATGCTGTATTTTATATACAGAACTTATTGTACCACCCCAGAGGTCCAACAGCCCTATAATAGTAATTATGCATCTCTTCAAATCTATCAACACCAACTCCCCATCATGAATCTCAGCAGGCTAGCTTTTTTTGCCAGTAGCACTTCACTTGGGTATCCCCACCTATTGAGCACTTCAAACTCTATAACCCCTGACTACTCAGCCATTTTCATTTTGTAATGCCATTCAACTCCTGTAGCCCCAACCTTAGCATATATCTGGACTGTTGGGCAGGTTTACTGTGTACAGAATGGGGTTCGGTGCTGTGCTTGTATAGTAGGGAATGTGGTGCTACGTTCTCTGCTGGGTGTGGAATAGGTTGGAGCCCTGGTTTTGAATAGGACATGAACTAGCAATCTGTCCTAGTGAACAGGGTATAGTGCTGTGCTAGTTTGGTGGAAAAAGGGAATAAGAATCAGTCCTGGTTGGGCTAGGAAGCTGTCCAGATGAAGCAGGTACAGATTAAGGAGCTGCCTCGTTACAGATGGGAAACTGTGCAGTGGTTGGGTTACTAAACAAGAGCTACCCAGGGACCAACAGACTGTTCACAGCTGGCCAGCATGAAGCATCTAGGACTCCTTTAGCATTTGCCAGTCCTGCATCCTGTTCCTGGCTGAACCCATGTCTACAGTATATACCTGCAACGCTCCCACTTATTTTTTAGTAACAAGTACTTGTCAGCTGAGAATTCTTTACCCATGCAATATCTTCATTCAGCATCTCACCAGCTTCCTAACTAGCACCTGGGCATCACCATATTCAGCTACTTGACTGCTTAGTAATCAGCACTTGGCCAGCTCCCTATTCAACACATGGACAGCTCAACATTCAGCACTTGGACAGCTCCCTATTCAACACCTGGGCAGCGCCCTGTTCAGCACTTGGACAGCTCCCTATGCAGCATTTGTAGAGCTCCCTATTCAGCACTTGGGCAACTCCCTATTCAGCACCTGGGCAGCTTCCTATTCAGCACTTAGACACCTCCCTATTCAGCACTTGGTCAGCTCCCTGTTGAGCACCTGTGCAGCTCCTACTCAATAGAGGGACAGTTGCTGGTGCATTGAGTATATACCCCAAAAATGGAGAAATACAGTCAGTACTGGACATTAATATCCATACCTATATACACCTATGCTAACAATATTAAAGGTAATAATTACCACCTGGCACTTAGTATTTACTGGTGACAACCTGGTCAGCTGTATACAGTATATCTACAACTTTACTATACATACCCATGATATACCCATGATAATGATATATATATGTATTATATATACTAGACATTAAGCCCGTTAAATTAACGGGCGCTAGAACATGCACATTCGCAGTAGCGCAATCCCACGGACACAGGGACTGGACGCAGAGACACTTCAACTTTATTATATAGGATATATATATATATATATATATATATATATATATATATATATATATATATATATATATATATATATATATATACATATAGTGCCTGCATTTGATGGATCTATGTTTTTTCATCCTCCACTTCGATGTCACTATAACTCACTCTATTACCCATATGGCACATTTTTCATAACAGTGATTTATCCTTTCATAGAACAATAAGTCTGGATCTGGATCAGGTACAGCATTGCTGTTTTGTTATTTTGCAAGTGAATCCAGCTAGGATGGGTCAGTATATTCCTTGACTATACCCCCCCCCCCAAAAAAAAATAATAGGACTGTTAGTTAAAATATATGGACATTAATAATAGGTAATATGATTTGTGCTATAATACTTCCTATGTGCCATACCTAAACAAATCACTGAATTAGGCCCTCGGCAATTCTCCCTACAGTGCCTGAACAGGTGAATCTGGATAGATCTGGCAGACAGCTCAGCATTCATCCCTCATCAGCTGGTTACAGTATTCTCTACTAAATTACATGTCTGTTTACAATATATGATAGAGTATATGAGCATTTTAGTATATAGTGCCATTACAACTTAGTATCAAGTCCCCAGAGAGCTCCCTAAACAACATAATGAGAATTAGCATGCCAGACTCAGATACATTAGTATATATATTAGTATGCCATAGTCAGACAGTCATCTGCTTGTTGAGTAACCCAGACAGCTTACTATTCAGTACCTGATATTATTAGTACTCAGTACATTGAACATTTTCTGCTCAGTACATGATCAGAGCACCCACAGTAATCAGCACCCTGGACAGGCATCTACCCAGTACCTCATTTCATTAGTATTTAGTACCCTGGACAGTTCCCTACTCTGTGCATGATATTATAAGCATTCAGTAGTTGATAGTGTCAGTATTCAGTACCCTGGACATTGTCCAACACCTGATATTCGGGACCATTTAGAAAACAAGTTCAACGTACATTTGCATGTTTTGTTATGTACAATGCAGCATTTCCCTCCATAGAATTCCAGTATAATATCAGGTGCCCACTAAGTAGTGTCTGCCACAGATTGTGTGCAATGCAATTTCCAGGTGGTGAACTGGTGATTGAAGGGTTACCTAGCGCATATAGTGTGCCCTACAGGGTACTGTCCATACAATGCCTAGTTTTGCACAAATTTTATATATAAGAACCCCATTTGTATCTAGAATCCAGTCATCTCCGGATTCTGCAGCTGATACTAGCAGTATTCAGTACCCAGACAGCTATTTATTTTGTAACTGATGTTATCAGTATTCAATCCCTGTGCCGCTGCTATTTTAGCCGATGATGTCAGTAGTCAGTATCCTGAAAAGCTCTCATTTTGCTTCCTGATATTATCAGTAATTTGTTATATGGTATAAGGCTTCACTATAGCTTCCTATTGAGTCTTCAGCAATAGCCAAGCCATGAGCCTCTAGCAGTTGACCACTGATTATTATTATTATTATTCATTTTTATTTCTAGGCCCCACTCTAGGACAATGGGAAGGGTAATAACCTATCAGTGCTCTGTATCACATTATGCAGAGGGTGTGCAATACATATTTGCTTGTACAGCAAATCACAATGTATATGTGTCCTCTGTAAAAACAGAAAACTTGCTATGCGGTTAAGAAGGAGGAGGTAGGTTGTGAGGGGATCTCTCTTTTCAATGTAGCAGCTTTGCCATTAAGTGGTCATCTTGACTAGTTCTAAAGTGGTACAGTCACAGCTATGAATCTCAATCTCCAAGGAGATCTGGGCTCAAGTTTGCAGTTCCAGCCATCCTCATTATAATGCAACAGCCCCATTGCTCTGCATTATAAAGACCAAGGTTGCTCTATGCCCTTGATAGTTTGGGAGACATATTTAATAATTGCTTCCCAGTGGGCCTGAGTCCAGTTCAGATCTTTATTTCAGGACCTATGCCAGATGCAGTCATATCTGAGCTATATCTAGCTGACTTATCCTGCAGTGCCAGACATTGGCTTGCAACTCTTATTATTAAAGTGATATACCGGTAATGTGCGTAGCTGTGGCCTACCCCCCCCCCCCCCCCAGATTAGAGCAGGGAGAACCCCAGGATCCAAGCCCTACCCCGTCATAATTTATTAAGTAGTAATTAGATACATTTACATTTGTAGATACAGACTGCTGCTCCAGATTTTATACAATAGAACCCATTTTACATCCCCTGATTGGTCCACAAATATCCAGATATGCCCCAACCTACATTCATAGCTAAATGGCAGAAGAACAACAACAGCAGCAACAAACAAGCTTTAATGGTAGAACAGTTTGAGTTAGTGCTGAAAGTGCTCTGGGCCTGGCCAAACAGACATTGCTTGGTCCTATTATATTTATGAAGTAGAACCTGTGTTCCTTCAACTATTGCAGAACTTCAACTGCTGACACTCTTCAACATACTTCAGCTGTAGATGCTGGGAGTTGTATTTCAACAACTGTCTCCATCATGCCTTAAGTACAACATCTTGCTCTGCTGTATGTGCTACCACCCAGACTTCCCTACCTGATTTTGGGGTCCAGGACATTTGCATCCCATATTAAAGGAGTTGATCACCTTTAAGCTAACTTTTGGTAGGTTATAGAATGGCTTATCCTAAGCAACTGGAGAGTCACTGGTCCCTTCTAAATGACAAATGGTCTGTAAGGCTACACATTTATTTTTTTTATTTAATCATCTTTCTACTCAGGGCCTCTCCTATTCATATTCCAGTCTCTTATTCAACTAAACGCAGGGGTGTTAGGGTCATTTGGATCCTAGCAACCAGATTGATAAAATTGCAAGAGCAGCGGAATATAAAGCTAAATAACACAAAAAAACATAAAAAATGAAAACCAATTGCAAATTGTCTCAGAATTTCACTCTACATCATACTAAAGGTTATGGCAAAGGTGAACAACCCCTTTAAAACAGCTCTGAGTATTTAGATGGCTCCTCCCCTGCTCCTAGTTTAATACTTCTGCAGTACCCGGCAGCTCACTATTCTGTCCTTAGACACTTCATGTTAAAGTGTATCTGAAGTTCCTGGCCAACTCTATTGACCAGCTGGACACAGTATTGGACTGGCCTGGAAGGACACTGGGAAAAAACCTGGTGGGCCCGAGACCTGGCCCAACCTCCTCCCCTGGCCTCCAGCATGGCTGAAAGAAAAAGAAGGTAGGTGTGGGGGGCGGATTGGGGGTTGTTGCTCTGGAAGGGGGCACTTTGCGTCTAGGGTGGGGGGCCCAGTCTGGCGCTGGCTGGGCATTACATTCTTCTTTTATGTGCATGTTAAATTACAGGTATGGGATAAATTATCCGGAAACCCCTTATCCAGAAAGCTCAGAATTACAGAATGGCCATTTCCCATAGACTCAATTTTATCCAAATAATCAAACTTTTAAAAATGATTCCCCTTTTCTCTGTAATAATAAAACAGCAGCTTGTACTTGATCCCAACTATTAATCCTTATTGGAAGCAAACCAGCCTATTCGGTTTTTTCATGTTTTACATGATTTTCTAGTAGGCTTTAAGGTATGAGGATCCATATTATAGAAAGATCCGTTAAATGGAAAACCTCAAGTCCTGAGCATTTTGGATAACAGGTCCCATACCTGTACCTTGATAACCAACAATTAGGATGGGGAGGGGTCAAGGAGTAACTACAGAGGAGGCAGACCCTGCGGTTGCAGGAGAGTCTAGTAAGGCCCTAGTTAATAAGCAATTTCAATAGATCTTGATAGAATAGATGATTTATTTAATAATGTTTGGGGCCCTAAATTGTGGGGCCCAGTACCATCTAGTTACACCACTGGTAGGGGTGATTGGTTTTCTGGCCTGCTGACCTTAGAGAAGGGATTCTCAGTCTTTTAGTTATACATTCCCATTTAACCACATTTTTCCTTCCAAGTACTCCTTAACCAAAGGCCCATAAATGTATCTGGTGGTGTCCCGCTGTTTATTCAATGAGTCTCAATGCATTCTATGTGATCTCTATCAGACTTTCTTAGGAGATAAATCCTCTCTAGCAGAAGTGCGATAGCGATCACATGGAATATGCTGAGCCTGATTTCTAAAAATGCTTGATGCTCATCTATAAGTGGCTATAAGATAATGCTACTGGAATATCCAGTACCTGCACAGAACACTATTCTTTGACTGCTTTACTCGCTACTACAGGTATGGGATCTGTTATCCAGAATGCTCAGCACCTGTGGTTTTCCAGGTGAGGGATCTTTCCATAATTCAGTTCTAAAGTCTACTAGAAAATCATATAAACATTTAATAAACTCAATAGGCTGGTTTTGCTTCCAACGCTTTCTGGATAAGCGGTTTCCAGATAACGCATCCCATACCTGTACCTGTATTCCCTGTTAAAGGGGTGCTTCAGCTTTAAGTGAACTTTCAGTGTGTTATAGAATGGCCAATTCTAAGCAACTTTTCAAATGGTCCTCATCCTTTTTTTTTTCTTTATAGTTTTTGAATTATTTGCCAGCTTCTTCCGGTTCTTTCCTGTTTTCAAACGGGGGTCACTGACCCCATCTAGTAAACAAGTGCTCTGTAAGGCTACACATTTATTGTTATTGCTACTTTTTATTACTCATCTTTCTGTTTAGGCCTCTCCTGTTCATATTCCAGTCTCTTATTCAAATCAGTCCATGGCTACTAGGATAGTTTGGACCCTAGCAACCAGATGGTTGAAATTGCAAACTAGAGAGCTGCTGAATAAAAAGCTAAATAACTCAAAAACCACAAATAATAAAAAATGAAAACCAATTGCAAATTGTCTCAGAGTATCATTCTCTACGTCACACTAAAAGTTCATTTAAAGGTGAAAAACCCCTTTTAGTGTTTGGCTTGCTTTGTAAAGAGCAGCATTTCATATCACTATTGAGTACCTCAGTTCTCGGTGACTGGCCTGCTCCATACAAAGGCCTAGTATAGAGTCCCTCTTATTTGATACATTTTAGAGCTGAAAAGAGTTGAAACATGATTTATTTATGAAATGAGCCGAGCGTTTCTTATCGTGGGCAATTGAGTCAAACCTCCAGTCTGTCCATCTGACTTTCAGCCTATAAAATATCATTTTAGGCAATTTATCATGCAACAAGATTGATTCAATGAGTAATCCCTCTGGCATGATAAAGTAATAGAGTTCTATGGTGATTTCTGCGCTCGGTGACTGGTTCCACATCCTACACGTACTTCTTTCAGCTGTAAATCTCCTATTGTCCCTGCGGGATTAATTAAGGATTGTCTCTGTAGGTGTACAATGAGAAGATTCTAACTCACATCTGACTCTTGCAGAATCAGTTCATAATTATTTAAATAGAAGCGAGTCTGGCCGACAGCCCTCCAGCTGCCGCTGAACTGACAGTCGCGGGGGGGGTCTTGGGAAATGTAGTTCAGCAACAGATATTGGACGTCTCTTTGGCAAATGTGGATTTCTTGTTCTTATTGAGACAGAAAACAGATCAAAATAAATTGAATATATATACAATGGAATGCTGGCAGTGGGCAGAGACAGATTGGGGCCCCAAACAAGCTTTTTGATGGGCCCCTTGCAAGAGCCTAGTAAGTCTAGGGAATAAACTAGAGTCTAGATCATGAGAATATAATGTTTGTTTTACTGTTTGCTCTATGTCCAAGCCACTATGATAAACCCATTCAGCCCTCTGGGACCCCCTTACAGAAGGACAATCGACTATCATGTGACACTGAAGAGATTTTTAGCTCCACAATTATTAGGACAGGGTTGGAAACTTGGTGGGCCCTGGACCTTGTTGGCCCCCGTCAACCCACGCCTGCTCCCTCTGAAAAAGGTCCCCTCCTTTGGGAATTGCAGGCATTCCTGTCCCATTGCTGCCAAAAAGTAAATGTGCAGTAAGTGGTGGGAGGGGGTTGGTTTTTGGAGGAGCTGGAGCTCTCGACCGGGGTGGGGGCCCCCATGCAGTAGCCCCGGAATCCCCAATCTGATTCTGTTTTAGGAGTAGCGATTCAGCGAATCCAATATTTGTTTTGGGATTTGCCCAGGCTTTGGCCTTTTTCATCAGGATTGCCCCAATCATGCCTGGCCAAACCAAATCTGAATCATTAAAGGATAAGTAAACCTTTAAAACAAGTCAATGTAAAATTGATGACATTTAAACACATGCCTTTTTGTCACATTAATAAGGAAATTGCATTTATTTATTTTTTTTGTCCCTTGCCCTAGTTTACATATGCAAATTAGCATTTGGCAAATTCCAATATAGTGTATTGTCGCTTATGGACAACCCAGACCCCTTTAGATTTTGTCTCCCCAGCATCCCCCTAAGGGTTGTAGTTCAAGAACAGGTTTTATGGGCGCAAGTTGGCCATTTCATATCTAGTCAACACACCAGCTAACATTTCCAGTTATCTCTGAAATCCTTAATTCTTATTCATAAAGCATCACGCCGAGAGAGTTGTATTAGAGATACACGGAGCGATTACAAGTCTAGAATAATTAGGGCAGCGCCACTGCCAGGGAGGAGATGAAAGAAGAAAGATGTGCGAGTGTTCTGTTGCCATGGGCTTCCAATCAATGACAAAACAAGGGATTTCAAAGACTCAATGTGATAGAATCCTTATGTTGGTTACAACTATCACCCGCCCCACCAATAAAATATGAATGTTTAACTTAAAGGTGTTCCAAAGGGGTTCATTCATGTTTAATTGAGGGTCTAATTTACTGGATGGAAGTAGCCATATGACACACAAGATCCCCAATTTATGGCTCCAGATCTGCAGATCCTCTTCAATATATATATATATATATATATATATATATATATATATATATATATATATATATATATATAAATATATATAAATGTTCAGAAAGTACCTGCACTCGGTCCCTTGTGCTCGGTCAAATTATAACATACAATCTTCAGAATGGACCCGCACTCCAAGTAGTTCAATCAAAGTGAATTTTATTGAATCATCACTCACGTGTCCAACATTTCGGCCCACATTGGGGCCTTTATCAAGGATGATAAATGATCCTTGATAAAGGCCTCAATGTGGGCCGAAACGTTGGACACGTGAGTGATGATTCAATAAAATTCACTTTGATTGAACTACTTGGAGTGCGGGTCCATTCTGAAGATTTTGTGTGTGTGTGTGAAAAGATAGAGGTTTATATAGCAGCTAGCTAATGAATGGTCTAGGTTTATTGACCTAGTAGAAGTTGACCCTTCTTTATCGGGCCAGGAATTTGCAGCAGGGGGGGAATTGGAGGCAACGTCCCAGATGATAGGCCCTTGAGATCATGATTTCCTGTGGTTCACAAGTTCCCCCCAAAAGAAAAGGAGGCCTATCCACACTGCTAGATTTCTCCTTTCTCTTGAGATTATTATTCCTCAGTGGCTCCTAGCCAACCTTATTGTGGAGCTTCTAATCCCTTCTAACATGGCCTGTTTAGACCATACTATATGAACATGGTCGAAATATGGCCTCAACAGGTGGATAGTGCATTGGGGAAGTAGAATTGAGCCTAAGAGCTCCACTTCACTCCTTGCAGTTCCTATCGTTTGGGCTGTTTGCCTGAATAAAGGAATAAGTGCCTTGGGTGCAAAACGCGTAAGGCTATTATGTGTCCTACATCTGCTTATAATAAAGTACAAATCTTTTACAGCCAGCTTGTGGGATCTGTGAGTGCCTGCCAAACTCTTTGTTGGTCTAAATAAGTGCTGTCCGCCCCCACTTGTGTGTCCCCCCAAATTAAAGTCATATGAAAACCTACCTGCTGTGACTGTTCCCCTTGTATGAGCTTTAAAAGGGATCACTGTAGAGATTAACTGGCCCCTGCACTGTGTACACAGTAAACTCCTGCATTGTTCACACCTATAACACCTATTATAACTCCTGCATTGTTCACACCCTAAAGCCTGTACTGTTCATACCAGACTGTAAATGACCATATTGTTCACATGTTCACACCTCATACAAACTGCTGGAGGGGCACTAGCATTGTGTAGCACAGTATGGACTGTCCATTTTAGAATCATGATAGGTTTCCCTGTCTCCTGCTCTATTCTGCCTTTCCTATGTTCCCTTTGTGTACTATACTCTGCCTGCCCTATGCTCCCTGTGTGTGTCCTACTCTGCCTTTCCTATGCTCCTTGTGTGTGCCATACTCTGCCTGCCCTATGCTCCCTGTGTGTGCCATACTCTGCCTGTCCTATGCTCCCTGTGTGTGCCATACTCTGCCTGTCCTATGCTCCCTGTGTGTGTCATACTCTGCCTGCCCTATGCTCCATGTTTGTGCCATACTCTGCCTGCCCTATGCTCCCTGTGTGTGCCATACTCTGCCTGCCCTATGCTCCCTGTGTGTGCCATACTCTGCCTGCCATATGCTCCTTGTGTGCCATACTCTGCCCGTCCTACTTTGTATTTTGTGTGTGCCATACTCTGCCTGCCCTATGCTCCTTATGTGCCCTATCTTGCTGTGGGATGTGAGAATGGTAGGGTTTGTTATGGGGGTTTATCAGCATTGGGCAATTGTTGTTAGGGCCCCCTTAGATGTTTAATCATGTGTTGGGGGGTGTTGGTGCTGTGTTTTTTTTTTGCATCCTCAGAATATGCTCCAAGCTACTGTATCTCAAGTATTTCAATTCCTCTCCTCTGGACATTCATTTTTGTGTATCTGTCACTCTCTCATTATCGCCGATGTCTCATGTTCCTTCTCATCGTACCCTCAATTCTGCCTCCTATGAGTAATGGGACTTGTTCCCTGATAAAACTGCAAGTAATAAGGTGATTTGCTTCACATAGTGGCGTAGTCATGGAAGTACCTCATCTTTTGCTTTTATACAGTAAAATAATGATATGATTAAGAACCATTGGCACACTAACTACATTTCCTTTTATAGATGAAAGAGAGTTGAGGGTTGTAGTTCAGCCTGCAAATCCTTTTCTCCAACATCTTTGTACAGACCCTGCTGAGAATGAGAGGAGCAGTGTAAATTCTGTACTTCTACTCATTAGACTAATGTTTTAATGTGATATTATAAAATCAATCTCCCTGGTTTGTCTAGTGTTATTAAATGTATGTCTGGTCTTTGCCAAGATGTTGTACTTGAGCTCCCTCTTGTGTTCAACTGATATACTGCAGCACACTCACTAGTCTTCATTTATGCAGTTCTATGTTGAAAAAGAAAAATGTTTAAGGGACTAGGCGTTAACAGGAACAATTGGGAGGTTGTAATCATTTTCATTCTTTTATGCAGCTGTATGTAACAGTGGGCAGCCTTAGTATATAAAATACAGCATTTATTGACATTATTTCTGGCTTTAGTTACCCTTTAAAATGCAGATTTTCTAGCTTTACTTCATCCAGAGCAATTCATTTTACACTGTCACACTTCATCTCTCTGTCAAAAAAATACATGGGCAGAGCTCTAGCTCTTATCTTGATAAAGAAGATCCAATGAAGAGTAGAAATAAATCCAGAACATGCACAGCTCACATTTCCCACTTCTGCCATTTACCTAATTTATCTTGACAACTTGATTTGAACTTGTCACTGCTGTTCTATAGATTTACCACGAGGGGGTGTACATGGCATTGCAAACGAAGCACAGAACGTAGGCATTATATGGGCAAGTTGCTTTGCTCATATATCCAAGGCAACACCCTGCAGAGCAGTGAAAAAGGCATTTTAGGTGCTCCGCTGCAGAGCCCTGGACATATAACTGGGGCAGAACATACAGGGCTGGGAATGTAACTCTGGGTATAGAACTGGGACAGAACATACAGGGCTGGGAATGTAACTCTGGGTATATAACTGGGGCAGAACATACAGGGCTGGGAATGTAACTCTGGGTATATAACTGGGACAGAACATACAGGGCTGGGAATGTAACTCTGGGTATATAACTGGGACAGAACATACTGGGCTGGGAATGTAACTCTGGGTATATAACTGGGGCAGAACATACAGGGCTGGGAATGTAACTCTGGGTATATAACTGGGACAGAACATACTGGGCTGGGAATGTAACTCTGGGTATATAACTGGGACAGAACATACAGGACTGGGAATGTAACTCTGGGTATATAACTGGGACAGAACATACAGGGCTGGGAATGTAACTCTGGGTATATAACTGGGACAGAACATACTGGGCTGGGAATGTAACTCTGGGTATATAACTGGGACAGAACATACAGGACTGGGAATGTAACTCTGGGTATATAACTGGGACAGAACATACAGGGCTGGGAATGTAACTCTGGGTATATAACTGGGACAGAACATACAGGGCTGGGAATGTAACTCTGGGTATATAACTGGGACAGAACATACAGGGCTGGGAATGTAACTCTGGGTATAGAACTGGGACAGAACATACAGGGTGGGAATGTAACTCTGGTATATAACTGGACAGAACATACGGGCTGGGAATGTAACTCTGGGTATATAACTGGACAGAACTACAGGGCTGGAATGTAACTCTGGTATATAACTGGGACAGAACATACGGGCTGGAATGTAACTCTGGGTATATAACTGGACAGAACATACAGGGCTGGAATGTAACTCTGGGTATATAACTGGGACAGAACATACGGCTGGGAATGTAACTCTGGGTATATAACTGGGACAGACATACAGGGCTGGAATGTAACTCTGGTATATAACTGGGACAGAACATACAGGGCTGGGAATGTAACTCTGGTATATAACTGGACAGAACATACGGGCTGGGAATGTAACTCTGGGTATATAACTGGGACAGAACATACGGCTGGGAATGTAACTCTGGGTATAAACTGGGACAGAACATACGGGCTGGAATGTAACTCTGGTATATAACTGGGACAGAACATACAGGGCTGGATGTAACTCTGGTTATAACTGGGACAGAACATACGGATGGGAATGTAATCTGGGTATATAACTGGGACAGAACATACTGGCTGGAATGTAACTCTGGGTATATAACTGGACAGACATACGGGCTGGGAATGTAACTCTGGTATATAACTGGGACAGAACATACGGGCTGGAATGTAACTCTGGGTATAAACTGGGCAGAACATACAGGCTGGGAATGTAACTCTGGGTATATAACTGGACAGACATACGGGTGGGAATGTAACTCTGGTATAAACTGGGACAGAACATACGGGCTGGGAATGTACTCTGGGTATATAACTGGACAGAACATACGGGCTGGAATGTAACTCTGGGTATATAACTGGACAGAACATACAGGGCTGGGATGTAACTCTGGTATAAACTGGGACAGAACATACAGGGCTGGGAATGTAACTCTGGGTATATAACTGGGACAGAACATACAGGGCTGGGAATGTAACTCTGGTATATAACTGGGACAGAACATACAGGCTGGGAATGTAACTCTGGGTATAAACTTGGCAGAACATACGGGCTGGGAATGTAACTCTGGTATATAATGGGACAGAACATACAGGGCTGGGAAGTACTCTGGGTATAAACTGGGACAGAACATACAGGGCTGGGAATGTAACTCGGTATATAACTGGGACAGAACATACAGGGCTGGGAATGTAACTCTGGGTATAAACTGGGCAGAACATACAGGGCTGGGAATGTAACTCTGGGTATATAACTGGGACAGAACATACAGGGCTGGGAATGTAACTCTGGGTATAGAACTGGGACAGAACATACAGGGCTGGGAATGTAACTCTGGGTATATAACTGGGACAGAACATACAGGCTGGGAATGTAACTCTGGTATATAACTGGACAGAACATACTGGGCTGGAATGTAACTCGGTTTAAACTGGACAGAACATACAGGGCTGGGAATGTAACTCTGGGTATATAACTGGACAGAACATACTGGCTGGAATGTAACTCTGGTATATAACTGGGACAGAACATACTGGCTGGAATGTAACTCTGGTATATAACTGGGACAGAACATACTGGGCTGGAATGTAACTCTGGTATATAACTGGGACAGAACATACAGGTGGGAATGTAACTCTGGTTAAACTGGGACAGAACATACTGGCTGGAATGTAACTCTGGGTATATAACTGGACAGAACATACTGGCTGGAATGTAACTCTGGGTATATAACTGGGCAGAACATACAGGGCTGGGAATGTAACTCTGGTATATAACTGGACAGAACATACTGGGCTGGAATGTAACTCTGGGTATATAACTGGACAGAACATACTGGCTGGAATGTAACTCTGGTATATAACTGGACAGAACATACAGGCTGGAATGTAACTTGGATATAACTGGGACAGAACAACAGGCTGGAATGTAACTCTGGTATAACTGGACAGAACATACGGCTGGGAATGTAACTCTGGTATATAACTGGACAGAACATCGGCGGAATGTAACTCTGGTATATAACTGGGACAAACATACAGGCTGGGATGTAACTCTGGGTATAGAATGGACAGAAATACGGGCTGGAATGTAACTCTGGTATATAACTGGACAAACTACAGCTGGAATGTAACCTGGATATAACTGGGACAGAACTACAGGGTGGATGTAACTCTGGTATATAACTGGGAAAACATACAGGCTGGAATGTAACTCGGTTATAACTGGACAGAACATACAGGCTGGAATGTAACTCTGGTATATAACTGGACAGAACATACGGCGGAATGTAACTCTGGGTATAGAACTGGACAGAACATACGGCTGGGAATGTAACTCTGGATAAACTGGACAGAACATACTGGGCTGGAATGTAACTCTGGTATATAACTGGACGAACATACAGGCTGGATTACTCTGGTATATAACTGGACAACATACGGCTGGAATGTAACTCTGGTATTAACTGGACAAACATACAGGCTGGATGTAACTCTGGGTATATAACTGGGACAGAACATACTGGGCTGGAATGTAACTCTGGGTATATAACTGGGACAGAACATACGGCTGGAATGTAACTCTGGTATATAACTGGACAGAACATACGGCTGGAATGTAACTCTGGTATATAACTGGACAGAACATACAGGCTGGAATGTAACTCTGGTATATAACTGGACAGAACATACGGGCTGGAATTAACTCTGGTATATAACTGGGACAAACATACAGGCTGGAATGTAACTCTGTATATAACTGGGACAGAACATACTGGGCTGGGAATGTAACTCTGGTATATAACTGGACAGAACATACAGGCTGGGAATGTAACTCTGGTATATAACTGGGACAGAACATACGGGCTGGGAATGTAACTCTGGGTATATAACTGGGACAAAACATACAGGGCTGGGAATGTAACTCTGGGTATATAACTGGGACAGAACATACAGGGCTGGGAATGTAACTCTGGGTATATAACTGGGACAGAACATACAGGACTGGAATGTAACTCTGGGTATATAACTGGGACAGAACATACAGGACTGGAATGTAACTCTGGGTATATAACTGGGACAGAACATACAGGGCTGGGAATGTAACTCTGGTATAGAACTGGGACAGAACATACTGGCTGGGAATGTAACTCTGGGTATATAACTGGGACAGAACATACAGGGCTGGGAATGTAACTCTGGGTATAGAACTGGACAGAACATACAGGCTGGGAATGTAACTCTGGTATATAACTGGGACAGAACATACAGGGCTGGGAATGTAACTCTGGGTATAGAATGGGACAGAACATACAGGGCGTGGGAATGTTAATCTGGGTATATAACTGGGACAGAACATACAGGGCTGGGAATGTAACTTCTGGGTATATAACTGGACGAACATACAGGCTGGGAACTGTAACTCTGGGTATATAACTGGGGAAATCTGGGTATATAACTGGGACAGAACATACAGAACAAGGTTATCATAATGCCTATATTACCCCCACCCCCAATAGACAAGAAATCCGTCTTCTTGTGCAGCTATCGATACTCCTACTAGAATTCTTCTTTCCCAGGACATCCCTCTGTGTTCCTGTAGTGAATATCCACCCCCTGCCTTCAGTTCTTTCAGCCCAGTTGGCTCCATTTCTAACCCCGGTGTAGGGCAGACATCGATTATCTGTTGCCAGTGATGGGTCCGTGAGGGCTTGATGAGGATTTATTAATGTTGGTGAGTCCCGATGAGTTGACAGCCGCCTGCTGCTTTGTTCTGTTTTTCTTCCCCTTTGCTCTGTTACTCTGCAAGTTTCTTTCTCTTGCTCCCTCCTCCCTTTAATTGAATCAGCGCATCCCAATCCTCTCAGCAAAGCCATCTCAATTATTGATCACCAGGGGTATTGACAGGCGGTGTCTCAGGGGCCACCAGAGGGGAGGTCTGAATGAAATTAATTATCTTCAGTACAATGGCTGGGGGAAAACAAGCTGCTCTTCTCTAGCATTGACCCAATGGCTCTACAACTCCCAGGATCCTCAGGGAGGCTTTTACTTTCTTTAGGCCTTTTCATTATGCTCAAGGCCGGAGATAGAAAAGAGTGGGGGCCCCACACAGCAGGAAGGAAGGTTTAAAGGGGTTGTTCATCTTTAAATACATTTTTAGTATAATGTAGAGAGGGATATTCTGAGACAATTTGCAATTGGTTTTCATTTTTTATTTTTTTTGGTTTTTGAGTTATTTAGCTTTTTATTCAGCGGCTCTCCAGTTTGCAATGTCAGCCATCTTGTGGCTAGGATCCAAATTCCCCTAGCAAGCCTGGGACGGTGAAACGCGTGTTGGCGTGGAGCTTTTCAAAGAGAACGTTAATCTTCCCCTGCCTATGGTTCCCCTTAACCGGCGCTTTGGAAGAACTCACAGATGACTCTAATCGGCATTTGAAGAGAGACTGCCTTGAGCGACCGCAGACCCCAGCGATTGCGGCTTGGAGGAGCTCTATCGGTGGGCATGCGGACGGCCCGCAGGACAGATTGAGAGTGAGACGCGGTGCGTGTTGTTCGTGTCCTAAGGCGGCCTACAACAGTATCCAAACGGCGCGGTTGGCGGTGCCATCTACCGGGTGATTCTCACTGCAAAAAATGTGGTAACGTATACCGGCAACAGTTCTTGCACTTGATTACCCGAAAGGGTTACAGGCATTGCACCCCTCGTTTCATTGGGAGTTTCAAAGCAAATATAGGATATCCTTTCAACAAACAGCAGTTACTGCTATACTCTGTTGCAAGTTGACCGTGTTTCAACTTACCTGAAGTAAGGGGATATAATTGACACTTTCTAGCCACATAGTGGCAAAAGCAAAGATATTACTAATCTAACGTTCTCTTTGAAAATTCTTTTAACAGATTATTTGAACTCTTTGCTGGACTTTTTTTCGGTTTTTTTTGGGACACTTACTAACCATCTCTATCAAGTAATTAACATGTCCAAACTTCTGATTTACTATCCATGAATATCATTTGATTATGTTTCACTAACAATACTGATTAACTGTCTTAATATGAATTAATGCACTTTGCCAATACTGATCAAATTTTAAACTTATTTGTTATACTTTTTCATGAATTTTTGTTTTTTCATATGTGTGAATTAAAGATGATCAATTTGCATTTCTGTATGTGGTTTGAACTTTGAACCAGGTGCCTAGAGAACAATTAAATTAATATTTAATCATTTATAGACACAATACCGAGTGCAAACCTGGAGATACTTTTTTGATAATCTTTTAGCCTTGTATATCTTTTATCTCTTGCACCACCTTAATATTTGAGGTTGAGTAAGTCTAATTAATGAATTAGAGAGTGCAGTACCAAACATTATATTTATCCCCTAGCAACCATGCATGGATTTGAATGAGAGACTAAAGTATGAATAGGAGAGGACCTGCATAGAAAGATGAGTGATTAAAAGTAGCAATAACAATACATTTGTAGCCTTACAGAGTATTTTCTTTTAGATGGGGTCAGTGACCCCCATTTGATAAGTTGGAAAGAGTCAGAAGAAAAACGCAAATAATTCAAAAAACCTATAAGAAATAAATAATGAAGACCAATTGAAAAGTTGCTTAGAATTGGCCATTCTATAACATACTAAAAGTTAACTTGAAGGTGAACATCACCGTTAAGTTTCCATCCCAGAGAGAAGGAATAGTATAAACTGGACACTGTGGCCCCCAATCTGAGCTACAGCTGGGCAGCTTTCTATGTGAATGTAGTGAAAATATCCCCATGTAATATTCCCTGTTTTGTGCTGAGGGCCCCCACCCAGCCCTGATTCAGATAAGCAGGCAGAGAACGGCGTGGGCAAGAGATCACTTCCATGACTGTATTACAGGTTAAGTTGACCTTATTCCTCTGAGTCAGAGAGATAAATAATGGGAGCTAGCCAACACTCTGCAGGCACCTCTAGCGCCAAAGGGGGCCACATTGCACCCCAATATCCCACCCTGTTTTTAGAGATCTATTAGGAAGCTCTTATTGGTCTGATGTTAGCACCCCTCTTGCTTTGTCTTCCTTTGCTTCTGTGTTACTGAAGTTTCAGACTTGCGTAAATTTCCATTGTTCTCCGATGTCTGGACACAGCCTCCTTTCTTTATCACCTTCTCAAGGGTCATTATTCCTTTAGGGCAAAACCAAACCCAGGATTGTCATCACCACAGTAGACAGAAGGCCACCTGTTTGTTTGCCTTGGTGCCGACCCACAACTTTCATTATCAGAATTGAACATTCTAATTCTCTTTGGCTAGAGGTTGGTGGCACCTGTGAATGCTGTAGTTCTGTCCCTCCCATTTCAATATTAGTTATACGCAGAAGAGAGAATAAAATAGATGCTAAAGGTGGCCATATACAGGGCGATGTCGTCAAATGAGAGGATCTCTCCCCGATATGTTCACATTGAGCGATGTGGGCGATATCAGGCTGATCCGATCGTGGACCCTAGGACCCAACGATTGGAATAAAATGGATCAAGTTTCAACATCAGTGGCCTATGGGGAACAGGCTTTCCAGAGGGGAGTTAAATGTGGCTGGAGCCTCCCTAAATATGAAACACTGATAGGTAAATTTAGATGGAGGTGATGTATTTCTATTTGCTGCCCATATATTACATGGTCTCCCAAACCCCAGAACAAGGGCTAATGTTCCGGTCATCAAGGTCAGAACTAGGGGTAGGCACAGGGCCGCCATTAGAAATCACGGGGCCCCATACAACAAAATGTTCAGGATCCCCCTGCCCACCCCGGTCCCCAAGCCCCACCACAGATCCCGCCCACTCCACACTACAGTTAAAAGACCACATAGACATCAGTGTGCACAGAAGATTTTCTCCTATTACGATTTCCTGTACCCTCGTGGTCCTTTAAGAATAAATCCCGGTAAAGCTGTACAGGGATTGGATAAGGGGATCCAATCCCAATGCAGATTTACCGGGACTTATTCTTAAAGGACCAATGAGGTTACAGGAAATCGTAATAGGAGAAAATCTTCTGTGCACAGAGCTGCTGTGCAGCACGCTGAAGACAGGGGGGCCCTGCTAATCAAGTAAGTGAAGCATGGCCGGCCCCCCTTAGACACAAAATCCTGCAGGCCCGGGACAACTGTCCCCCCTGTGACCCCCTGATGGCGGCCCTGGGTAGGCAGAGTAGGCACCCGTGTATGGTGCAATGATGGGGGCACACTTTTAAGGGGAATTTGTTTTTTCTATTTTTTTAAGCCCTGGTTTGCTTGGCCTTTAATATTTTTTCGAAACCGCCTGCTCCAACCCCCTCTTGCCCGTGATTCGTATTGTGCATAGAAGCATTCCCCACCTCCCTCTTGGCAGCTGCTGGCACAGGTAAACCGATGATATGGGGCAATATGTTTTTTTGGCTGCTGCTGGCACAGGTACAGATTGGGGGCAATATGAGGGATTGGCTGCTGCTGGCTCGGGTACATGGGGCAATATGGTGGCTGCTGGCACAGGTACACAGATGGTTGGGGCAATATGATGGATTTTTGGCTCCTGCTGGTACAGGTACAAATTAGGGGCAATTTGATGGATTTTTGGCTGCTGCTGGCATAGGTACAGATTGGGGGTAACAATATGATGGATGTTTTGACTTATGCTGGTACAGGTATAGATTGGGGGTAATCAGAGGAAGCAGACTCTGTGGCTTCAGGGGGGCCCAGGAGGTATAGGGGGCCCCATGATGCCCTAATTAATGAAAAATGGCAACTTACATTGGTAGAACAGGACAACCTCTGGATATGTTGGGGGCCCAAAAATTAATTTGTTGTGGGGCCCAGAAACATCTAGTTACTCCACTGCCTCTGATGCCACAATACCTTGGCCCAGCCCTGCCGGTCATTGGCTCATGCCTTTCTCTTAGGGAGGAGCCTAATGCACAGGTTCTGGGCAGGCAGGGGAACCAGAGCATAAATGGAATGAACAGGGATAAAGCAGAGCGTAGTCAGGGATCAGGCCAAGGTCAATAACTGAGGAGGCAGCGAGGTACCGAATCAGAACTCAAAAAACAAAGTCAAGATCAGGCAACAGTATCAGGACAGGCAGCAATCATCAAGGTCAGGATCAGGCAGAGGTCAAACACCGGAATCAATACAGAAGTCCTACCCAGGAACTATATACAGTAAGCAGAGCCTATGTTGGGCAACAAGAAAAGGCCCAGGCGCTTTTAAATATTTTAATTTTGTGCCAAGCATGATGACATTTTGTGGTGTGACAAAAAGAAAAGGCACCAAAACTTAAAGATAAGGCCGCATCCCTCCCAACTATCCCGTTTTCTGTAGGACAGTCCCGGTTAGGGATGGGCAAATTATTTCACCTTGCTTTGCCACGGAAATGACGGGCATAGACTTGTATGGCGTTGTGTGTTAAAAAAAAAAAGATGCGCGTCAAAACATTTTTGACACATTTTGGCAAATATTTTTGGCGAAGCGAAACGGGTCAAATTCGCCAAAACCTAGTCCCGGTAGCTAAGCCCACAGTCCTCGGATTTTAATTAAAAAGTCCAGAGTTTCCCTTTGATCTCCTGCACTGACGCCAGAAAAAGACACAACGTTTCTGAAACTTAGTTAAAATAAGAGACTTTTTTGAGTCCAGAAGCACTTGCACTTAGATACATTTGTAACAATTTCAGAGAAGCAAAGATTGTAACTAATAAGATAAGCAGGTTTCTTGGGAGAACTGAGACTCACAGCTTAAAGGGCAATTTCACTTTCATTAGCAAAACTGTTATAACACATAAAACATGACCCTAAAATGCCAGAAACGGGTTAAAATTTTCAAAACCTGCCAAATTGTGTAAAATGGACGTGGTATTTAGGGGGGGGCTGGATGAGAGGTGTCAGTGTGTTGCTCCATTACACAAACCCCCCTGCTACAGACTACAAGGGACTGGGGAGGGAGCCAGAGAGGCCAATCACTGGGCTGCAGAAAAATATGAAATATCCATTTATATCATCTACCAATTTATCTCATTAAAGGGTGTCTCACCTTAAATTTAACTTACAGTAAGTTAAAGAATGAGCAATTCTAAATAACTTTTCAAATGATCTTCATTATATATTTTGTATAGTATTGTATTTAATTGCCTTTTTCTTCAGATTCTTCCCAGTTTTCAAAAGGGGGTCACTGACCCCATCTAAAAATGCTCTGTAAGGCTACAAATGTATTGTCATTTATTACTATTTATCTTTCTATTCAGGCCTCTCAAAGGTGAATAACCCCTTCCAAACACTTTTTTCAGTTCAGTTGTTTTCAGATAATAAAGACGTTTTTTTCAATTACTTTCCATTATTTATTTTTAACTGTTTTTCCAAAATTCAAGTTTAAAGTTGAATGTCCCTGTCTCTGGTGTTTGAGTCTGACAGCTCAGTAATTCAGGTGCAGATTCTGAACGGTTACAATTTTACAACATTTAGTTGATAAATTTAGTTGATACATTTCTCAGCAGTATCTCTGGAATATCAGAAACTATTGTATCAATTGTAACAGCTGCCTGTAATGAAACCCAGAGATTCTGCTCAGCAGGGACAAAGATAATTGATCAGCTAAATGTATCAATTTAGATCAGTTGAAGGGTCGGCGACCCCCCCGAGCTGCTTTTAAAGGTGAAAAATTACACAAATAGAAAATAGAAAGTCACTGGGAAAAAAGTCATTATTTCTGGTGAACAAATTGAAACCAACTGAACTGAAAAAAAGTGTTTGAATGTCAACAACCCCTTTTAACATCTACAGTGTCAATTTTTCCTCATCTTCTCTCTCCATGTCTGTCTATAAATCTGTCAGTCCATCTGTCTGTATGTCAGTCTAGCTGTATGTCCATCTGTCTGTATGTCAGTCTAGCTGTATGTCCATCTGTCTGTATGTCAGTCTAGCTGTATGTCCATCTGTCTGTATGTCAGTCTAGTTGTATGTTCATCTGTCTGTATGTCAGTCTAGTTGTAGTTGTATGTCCATCTGTCTGTATGTCAGTCTAGCTGTATGTCCGTCTGTCTGTCCATGTGTGTGTCTCTCCTGTGCCGTGGCTGGACTGATGTGCTGAGCTGGGAGGTTGTACTCACATATCAAGTTGCTTTATACACAAGTTTTACACAAGCCTATACTGTATGGATTCTAAATGTCAGTGCAGCCCAGGGGGATGGCTAATATACTGAGCATGGAAATCACAGGCAAAGTGGGAGCCAGTTTCTTCTGATATTCTTTTCATTGGGGAATATTCACTTCTCCATACAGAGAGCCCCCAGCACCGACCCTGCTGTTTCTACTCCAGGAGAAGTAACTCCCTGTGTCTGGGATGAGCCGTAAGCTCTTTATTCACCAACAGGAGCCGCTCTAGGGTCAAGTTATGGGGAGTAGTTTGATGTAAGAGCAAACAGAATGCATGTACTAGATATATCTGCCATATATATTTATCAGTATAGATACTCGGTCCCATTATACAGAGCAGGGAGATTATTATCAGGGTATAGATACTCAGTCCCATTATACAGAGAGGGGAGATCATTATCAGGGTATAGATACTCAGTCCCATTATACAGAGAGGGGAGATCATTATCAGGTATAGATACTCAGTCCCATTATACAGAGAGGG
Organism: Xenopus laevis; assembly: GCF_017654675.1. Lineage (NCBI taxonomy): Eukaryota > Metazoa > Chordata > Amphibia > Anura > Pipidae > Xenopus > Xenopus laevis. The sequence continues at coordinate 122,965,207 of NC_054376.1, forward strand.
GAGATCGTTATCAGGTATAGATACTCAGCCCCATTATACAGAGAGGGGGGATCATTATCAGGGTATAGATACTCAGTCCCATTATACAGAGAGGGGAGATCATTATCAGGTATAGATACTCAGTACCATTATACAGAGAGGGGAGATCATTATCAGGTATAGATACTCAGTCCCATTATACAGAGAGGGGAGATCATTATCAGGGTATAGATACTCAGTCCCATTATACAGAGAGAGGAGATCATTATCAGGGTATAGATACTCAGTCCCATTATACAGAGAGGGGAGATCATTATTCAGGGTATAGATACTCAGTCCCATTATACAGAGAGGGAGATCATTATCAGGTATAGATACTCAGTCCCATTATACAGAGAGGGGAGATCATTATAGTATTATCAGGTATAGTACTCAGTCCCAATTATACAGAGAGGGAGATCATTATCAGGGTATAGATACTTCAGTCCATTATACAGAGAGGGGAGATCATTATCAGGGTATAGTACTCAGTCCATTATACAGAGAGGGGAGATCATTATCAGGGTATAATACTCAGTCCCATTATACAGAGAGGGGAGATCATTATCAGGGTATAGATACTTCAAGTCCATTATACAGAGAGGGGAGATCATTATCAGGGTATAGATACTCAGTCCCATTATACAGAGAGGGGAGATCATTATCAGGGTATAATACTCAGTCCCATTATACAGAGAGGGGAGATCATTATCAGGGTATAGATACTCAGTCCCATTATACAGAGAGGGGAGATCATTATCAGGGTATAGATACTCAGTCCATTATACAGAGAGGGGAGATCATTATCAGGTATAGATACTCAGTCCCATTATACAGAGAGGGGAGATCATTATCAGGGTATAAGATACTCAGTCCCATTATAACAGAGAGGGAGATCATTATCAGGGTATAGATACTCAGTCCATTATACAGAGAGGGGAGATCATTATCAGGGTAAGTTACTCAGTCCATTAATCACAGAAGAGGGGTTCAGGTATAGATACTCAGTCCCATTATACAGAGAGGGAGATCATTATCAGGTATAGATACTCAGTCCCATTATACAGAAGGAGGAAGATCATTATCAGGTATAGATACTCAGTCCCATTATATACAGAGAGGGGAGATCATTATCAGGTATAGATACTCAGTTCCCATTATACAGAGAGAGGGGAGATCATTATCAGGTATAGAGTACTCAGCCCATTATACAGAGAGGGGAGATCATTATCAGGTATAGATACTCATCCCATTATACAGAGAGGGGAGATCATTATCAGGTATATTGATACTCTAGTCCCCATTATACAGATGAGGGGAGATCATTATCAGGATAGATTACTCAGTCCCATATATACAGGGAGGGGAAGGATCATTAATGCAGGGGTTATAGATACTCAGTCCAATTATACAGAGAGGGAGATCATTATCAGGTTAGATACTCAGTCCCATTATACAGATGAGGGGGAGGATCATTATCAGGTATAGATACTCAGTCCCATTATACAGACGAGGGGAGATCATTATCAGGTATAGATACTCAGTCCCATTATACAGAGGAGGGGGATCATTATCAGGGTATAGATACTCAGTCCCATTATACAGGAGAGGGGGCATCATTATCAGGTATAGACACCTCAGTCCCATTTATACAGGATGAGGGGAGAGATCATTATCAAGGTATAGATACTCAGTCCCATTATAGCAGAGAAGGAGAGATCATTATCAAGGTTATAGATGACTCAGTCCCATTATACCAGAGAGGGAGATGCATAATCAGGTATATGGATACTCAGTCCCATTATACAGAGGAGGGAGATCATTATCAGGTTAAGATACTCAGTTCCCATTATACAGAGCAGGGGAGATTCATTATCAGGTATAGATACTCAGACCTCATTATACAAAGAGGGGAGATCATTATCAGGTATAGATACTCAGTCCCATTATTACAGAGAGGGAGATTCATTATCAGGGTATAGATAATCAGTCCCATTATACAGAGAGGGGAGATCATTATCAGGTATAGATTACTCAGTCCCATCATACAGAGAGGGGAGATCATTAATCAGTATAGATACTCAAGTCCCATTATACAGAGAGGGGGAATCATTATCAGGTATAGATACTCAGTCCCATTATTACAGAGAGGGGAGATCATTATAGGCGAGTATAGATACTCCAGTCCCATTATTACAGAGAGGGGAGATTTTATCAGGTTTAGATACTCAGTCCCATTATACAGAGCAGGGAGATTATTATCAGGGTTTAGATACTCAGTCCCATTATACAGAGCAGGGAGCATTAGTTTATCAGGGTATAGATACTCAGTCCCATTATTACAGAGAGGGGAGATCATTATCAGGTATAGATACTCAGTCCATTATACAGAGAGGGGAGGATCATTATAGGTATAGATACTCAGTCCCATTATACAGAGAGGGGAGATCATTATCAGGGTATAGATACTCAGTCCCATTATACAGGAGAGGGAGCATCATTATCAGGTATAAGTCCCATTATACAGAGAGGGGATCATTATCAGGTATAGATACTCAGTCCCATTATACAGAGAGGGGAGATCATTATCAGGTATAGATACTCAGTCCCTTATACAGAGAGGGGAGATCATTATCAGGGTATAGATACTCAGTCCATTATACAGAGAGGGGAGATCATTATCAGGTATAGATACTCAGTCCCATTATACAGAGAGGGGAGATCATTATCAGGTATAGATACTCAGTCCCATTATACAGAGAGGGGAGATCATTATCAGGTATAGATACTCAGTCCCATTATACAGAGAGGGGAGATCATTATCAGGTATAGATACTCAGTCCCATTATACAGAGAGGGGAGATCATTATCAGGGTATAGATTACTCAGTCCGATTATACAGAGAGGGGAGATCATTATCAGGGTATAGATACTCAGTCCTTATACAGAGAGGGAGATCATTATCAGGTATAGATACTCAGTCCCATTATACAGAGAGGGGAGATCATTATCAGGTAATAGATACTCAGTCCCATTATCAGAGAGGGGAGATCATTATCAGGTATAGATACTCAGTCCATTATACAGAGAGGGGAGAATCATTATCAGGGTATAGATACTCAGTCCCATTTATACAGAGAGGGGAGATCATTATCAGGGTATAGATACTCAGTCCCATTATACAGAGAGGGGAGATCATTATTCAGGGTATTAGATACTCAGTCCATTATACAGAGAGGGAGATCATTTATCAGGTATATAGATACTCAGTCCCATTATACAGAGAGGGAGATCATTATCCAGGTATAGAGATACTCAGTCCCATTATACAGAGAGGGGAAGAGAATCATTATCAGGTATAGTATACTCAGTCCCATTATACAGGAGAGGGAGATCATTATCAGCTATTAGATTACTCAGTCCCATTCATACAGAGAGGGGAGATCATTATCAGGTATAGATACATCAGTCCCCATTATTACAGAGAGGGGAGATCATTATCAGGTATAGAACTCAGTCCCCATTATACAGTGAGAGGGAGATCATTATCAGGGTATAGATACTCTGTCCCATTAACAGAGAGGGAGATCATTATCAGGGTATAGATACTTAGTCCCATTATACAGAGAGGGGAGATCATCATCAGGCGTATAGATACTCAGTCCCATTATTTACAGAGAGGGGAGATCATTATCAGGTATAGATACTCAGTCCCATTATACAGAGAGGGGAGATCATTATCAGGGTATAGGATACTCAGTCCCATTATACAGAGAGGGGAGTCATTATTCAGTATAGATACTCAGTCCCATTATACAGAGAGGGGAGATCATTATCAGCAGGTATAGATACTCAGTCCCATTATACAGAGAGGGGAGTATTCTCTTATGCAGGGTATAGATTACTCCAGTCCTCATTATACAGGAGGGAGCATCATTATCAGGGTTATAGATACTCTAGTCCTTATACAGAGAGGGAGATCATATCATGGATAGATACTCACTCAGTCCCATTATACAGATGAGGGGAGAATCATTATCAGGGGTATAGATACTCAGTCCCATTATACAGAGGGTAGTTAAGGGGGAGATCATTTCAGGGTTATAGATACTCAGATCCATTATTACAGACGAGCGGTGGAGATCATTAATCAGTTAATAGATACGCGTCCCATTATACAGAGAAGGAGAGCTATCATATTATCTAAGGTTATAGATACTCAGTTCCCCATTTTACAGAGAGGGGAGATTCATTATCAAGGTCATAGATACTCATCCCATTATACAGAGAGGGGAAGATGCAATTAGTCAGGTATAGATACTCAGTCCCATTAATACAGAGAGCGGGTGAGATCATTATCAGGTATATAGATACTCAGTCCCATATACAGAGAGGGAGATCATTTATCAGGGTATAGATACTTCAGTCCATTATTACAGAGAGGGATATCATTATCAGGTATTAGATACTCTTAGTTTCCCATTATACAGAGAGGGTTAGATCCATTATCAGGTATAGATACTCAGTCCCATTATACAGAGAGGGGAGATCATCTGATCCATGGTATAGAACTCAGTCCCATTATACAGAGAGGGGAGATCATTTCAGGGTTATTAGAGAACTCCAGTCCCATATTACATGAGTATGGGGAGATCATTATCAGGCGGTATAGATACTCGTTCCCATATATACAGAGGAGGCGGAGATCATTTATCAGGGTATAGATACTCCAGTCCCTATTATACAGAGGAGGTGAGATGCATTATCAGGGTATAGATTACTCAGTCCCATATATACAGAGGAGGGGAATCATTATCAGGGTATAGATTACTCAGTCCCATTATACAGAGTAGGGGGAGATCATTATCATGTTATAGATACTCAGTTCCCATTATTACAGAGAGGCGGAAGATCATTATCAGGGTATAGATCTCCAGTCCCATTATACAGAGCCAGGGAGATCTTATCAGAGGTATAGTTACTCAGTCCCATTATTACAGAGAGGGAGATCATTATCAGGCGTATAGATACTCCAGTCCCATTATACAGAGAAGGAGAGATCATTATCAAGGATAGCATACTCAGTCCCATCTATACAGAGAGGGGAGATCATTATCAGGTATAGATACTCAGTCCCATTAACAGAGAAGGAGATCGATTAATTCAGGTATCAGATACTCAGTCCCATTTATACAGAGTGGGGAGATCTATTATAGGTATAGATACTCAGTCCCATTATTATACAGAGAGGGGGAGATTCATTATCAGTATAGATTACTCAGTCCGCCATTATACAGAGAGGGGAGATCATCAGGTATAGATACTACAGTCCCCATTATGATCTCTAGAGAGGGGAGATTCATTATCAGGCGTTATAGATACTCTAGTTCCCATTATACAGAGAGGGAGATCTATTCGATCAGTTGCGTCTATAGATACTCCAGTCCCATTATACAGAGAGGGGCAGTTCATATCAGGTATTAGATACTCAGTCCTATTATACAGAGAGCGAGGGAGATTCATTCATCAGTATTAGATACTCAGTCCCATTATACAGAGAGGGGAGATTCATTATCAGGGTATAGATAACTCAGTTCCATTATACAGAGAGGGGGATCATTATCAAGGTATAGACACTCAGTCCCATTATACAGAGAGGGGAGATCATTATTCAAGGTATAGGATACTCAGTCCATTATACAGAAAGCAAGAGAGATCATTATCAAGGTTATTAGATACTCAGTCCCATTATACCAGAGAGGGGAGATCATTTATCAGGTATAATAACTCAAGTTCCTCATTATACAGAGAGGGAGAGATCATTATTAGGTATAGATACTCAGTCCCATTATACAGAAGAGGGGAGATCATTATCAGGGTAGTAGATACTCCTGAGGTCCCATTAACCAAGAGGGAGAGCATCTATTATCAGATATAATACTCAGTCCCATTCATACAGGAAGGGGTAAGATTCATTATCCAGGGTATTAGATACTCAGTCCCCCATATTATACAGAGAGGGAGATCATTATCAGGTATAGATACTCAGTCCCATCATACAGAGAGTGGAAGATCATTATCAGGTATAGATACTCAGTCCCCATTATATACAGAGAGGGGGGATCATTATCAGGTATAGATACTCAGTTCCCATTTTATTATACAGAGAGGGGAGATCATTATCAGGGTATAGATAGTCAGTCCCATTATACAGAGCAGGGAGATTTATTATCAGCGGTTTAGATACTCATCCCATTATACAGAGCAGGGAGGATTTATTATCCAGAGGTTTAGATACTCAGTCCTCATTATACAGAGCAGGGAGATTATTTCAGTGGGTTATTAGATACTCAAGTCCCATTTTATACGAGAGGGAATCATTATCAGGTTATAGATACTCTAGTCCCCATTATACAGAGAGGGGAGATCATTATCAGGGCTATAGATAGCTCCAAGTCCCATTATACAGAGAGCGGGTAGATCATTATCAGGGTATAGATACTCAGCCCATATACAGAGAGGGAGATTCATTATTCAGGTATTAGATTACCTCAGTCCCATATACAGATTGAGGCGAGATCCATTATTCAGGGTTTATAGATATCTAGCCTCTATTTATACAGAGAGGGGAGATCATTATCGCGGTTATAGATACTCAGTCCATTATTACAGTGATGGGAGATCATTATCAGACTATAGATACTCAGTCCCATTTATACAGAGAGGGGGATCATTATCAGGTATAGATACTCAGATGCCCATTATACAGAGAGGGAGTCATTATCAGGTATAGATACTCAGTCCCATCATCAGAGAGGGGTAGATCATTATCAGTATAGATACTTCAGTCCCATTTATACAGAGAGGGGGATCATTATCAGGACACTCAGTCCCAGTTATACAGAGAGGCGATGATCAGTATCATAGGATAATACTCAGTTCCATTATTACAGAGAGGGAGATCATATCATGGTATAGGATTACTCAGTCCCATTATTACAGAAGGGGGATCATTATCAGGTATAGATTACTTTCAGTTCCCATTATACAGGAGAGGGGGATCATTATCAGTATAGATACTCAGTCCCATTATTACAGAGGGGGAGATCATTCATCAGGTATAGATACTCAGTCCCCTTATACGAGAGGGAGATCATTATCAGTGTATAGATACTCAGTTCCCATCGTTACTCAGAGAGGGAGATCTTATCAGTATAGATTACTCAGTCCCATTAGTACAGAGAGGGATGATCATATCCAGGCTATAGATACTCAGGTCCCTACCATTATACAGAGAGGGAGATCATTATCAGCGTATAGATACTTCTAGTCCCATTATACAGCAGCAGGGAGATTATTATCGGGGTTTAAGGATACTCAGTCCCATTACAGAGGCCAGGTGAATATTATTATCATGGTATTATAGATAAACTTCAGTCCCATTATACAGCCAGAGTGGAGATCATTTCTAGGGTATAGATTACTCAGTCCCATTATACAGAGCAGGAGATTATTATCAGGGTATTAGATATGTCCAGTCCCATTTATAACAGAGAGGGGAGATCATTATTACATGGTATAGAATTACTCAGTGCCCATTATACAGAGAGACGGAGATCATTATCAGGGTATAGATACCTAGTCCCATTATACAGAGAGGGGATATCATTATCAGGGTATAGATACTCAGTCCCATTTTACAGAGAAGGAGAGATCATTATCAGGTAAGATACTCAGTCCCATTATCACAGACGAGGGGAGTCATTATCAGGGTATGGATAACTCAGTCCCATTATACAGAGAGGGGAGTCATTATCATGGTATAGATACTCAGTTCCCATTATACAGAGAGGGGCAGAATCATTATCAGGTATAGATACTCAGTCCCATTTATACAGAGAGAGGAGATCATTATTCAGGTATAGATACTCAGTCCCATTATACAGAGAGGGGAGGATCATTATCAGGTTATAGATACTCAGTCCCTAATACAGAGAGGGGATGATCATTATCAGGGTATAGATACTTCTAGTCCCATTTTACAGAGCACGGGGAGTATCATTATCAGGGTATAGATACTCAGTCCCATATACAGAGAAGGGGAAGATTATTATCAGGTATGATACTCCAGTCCCATTATACAGAGAGGGGGAGATCATTATCAGGTATAGATACTCAAGTCCATTATACAGAGAGGGGGGATCATTATTCAGTATTAGATACTCAGTTCCCATTATTAAGGAGAGGGGAGATCATTATCAGGGTATAGATACTCAGTCCCATATATACAGAGAGTGGAGATCATTATCAGGGTATAGATTACTCCAGTCCCATTTATTACAGAGAGGAAGCATCATTTCTATCAGGTATAGATACTCATCCCTATATATCCCTACAGAGGGGAGATCATTATCAGGTATAGATACCTCAGTCCCATTTATAAGTAGAGGCGGATCATATATCAGGTATAGCATTACTCAGTCCCCATTATACAGAGAGGGGGAGCGATCATTATCAGGGTGTTATAATACTCAGTCCCATTATACATAGCAGGAGAGATTATTATCAGGGTTTTTAGATACTTCATCCCATTATACAAGCAGGCAGATTTATTATCCAGGGTTTAGATACCTCAGTCCCATAGTATTATAGACAGGGAGTTATTATCAGCAGGTATAGATACTCAGTCCCATTATACAGAGCCAGGGAGATTATTATCAGGTATAGATACTCAGTTCCCAATATACCGAGAGGGGAGATTCATTATCAGGTAATAGGTACTCAGTTCCATAACAGAGAGGGGGATCATTTATCATGGATATAGATACTCAGTCCCATTATACAGAGAGGGAGATCATTATCAGGGTAATAGATACTCAGTCCCATTATACAAGAGAGGAGATCATTATTCAGGTATAGATACTCCAGTCCCATTTATAAGAGAGGGGAGATTTTCATTATCAGTTATAGATACTCAGTCCCATTATACAGAGAGGGGAGATCATTATCACGGTATAGATACTCAGTCCCATTATAACAGAGAGGGGAGATCATTATCAGGGTATAGAAGATTACTCAGTCCCATTATGTACAGAGAGGTAATCATTATCAGTGCGTATAGATACTCAGCTCCATTAACAGAGAGGGAGATCTTATCAGGATATAGATACTCAGTCCCATTATACAGAAGGGGAGATTCATATCAGTGTAAGATACTCAGTCCCATTAGTACAGGCAGGGAGTAATTTTTATCAGTATAGGATACTCAGTCCCATTATACAGAGAGGGGAGATCATTTATCAGGTATAGGATACTCTAGTTCCATATACAGAGAGGGGGATTATTATCAGGTTAGATACTCAGGCCCATTTATTACAGAGAGGGGAGATCATTTTTCATGGTTATAGATACTCAAGTCCCATTTATACAGAGAGGGGCGATTATTATCAGTTATAGATACTCAGTCCCATTTACAGAGAGCGGGAGCATCATTATCAGGATAATTAGAGACTCAGTCCCATTATACAGAGAGGGGAGTCAATTATTCAGTGGTAGTATTATAGATACTCAGTCCCGATTATTACAAGCAGGGAGTTATTATCAGGTTTAGTACTCAGTCCCATTATACAGAGCAGGGAGTATTATTTATCAGGCTTTAATATCAGTCCCCATTATACAGAGCAGGAGATATTATCAGGGTATAGTTTATACTCAGTCATTATACAGAGAGGGAGAATCATTATCAGGCGGTATAGATACTCAGCCCATATATACCAGAGAGAGGTGGGAGATCATTATCAGCTTTAGATACTCAGTCCCATTATACAGAGAGGAGATCATTATCAGGTATTAGATACTCAGTCCCATTATACAGAGAGGGGAGTCATTCTATTATCAGGTATTAGATACTCAGTCCCAGTTATACAGAAGAGGGGGAATCATTATCAGGGTATAGATACTCAGTCCCATTATACAGAGAGGGGAGATTCAATATCAGGTATAGAATACTTCAGTCCCATATACAGAGAGGGAGACATTATCAGGTATAGATATTCAGTCCCATTATACAGAGAGGGAGATCATTATCGAGTATAGATACTCAGTCCCATTATACAGACAGGGAGATTATTATCGGGTTTAGATACTCAGTCCCATTATTACAGAGCAGGGCAGTATTATCAGGGTTTAGATACTCAGTCCCATTATACAGAAGCAGGAGATTATTATCAGGTATAGATACTCAGTTCCCATTATACAGAGAGGGGGATCAATTATCAGGGTATAGATACTCAGTCCATTATTACAGAGAGGGGAGATCATTATCAGTATAAGATACTCAGTCCCATTATACAGAGAGGGGAGATCATTATCAGGTATAGATACTCAGTCCCATTATACAGAGAGGGTAGATCATTATCAGGTATAGAGATTACTCAGTCCCATTATACAGAGAGGGAGATCATTATCAGGGTATAATAGATACTCAGTCCCATACTGGGAAGATCATTATCAGGTATATAGATACTCAGATCACCATATACAGTATTATAGTATAGATACTCAGCTCCCATTATACAGAGGAGGAGATCTATTATCAGGTTAGTTACTCAGTCCCATTATACAGAGAGGGAGATCATTATAGTATAGATACTCTGTCCCATTATACGAGAGGGGAGATCATTATCAGTATAGATACTCAGTCCCATTATACAGAGGAGGGGAGATCATTATCAGGGTTATAGATACTCAGTCCCATTATATTACAGAGAGAGGAATCATTATCAGCGTATAATACTAGTCCCATGTATACAGAGAGGGGATCATTATCAGGTATTAGATACTCAGTCCCATTATACAGAGAGGGGAGATCATTATCAGGTATAGATACTCAGTCCCATTATACAGGAGGGGAGATCATTATCAGGTATAGATACTCAGTCCCCATTATACAGAGAGGGGAGATCATTTAATTCAGTATAGATACTCAAAGGCCATTATACAGAGAGGGCGAGATCATTATCAGATGGTATAGATTACTCTAGTTCCATTATACCAGAGAGGGGAGATCAATTATTCAGGTGGGTATAGATACTTAGTCCCATCACTACAACTCCTCTTAAACAGCAAATTAAGAAAGTCCACTGAGAAACCATAAAGTGGAAGCCAAATGTAGCCACATTAAAGACTGTGCCAATGAGAAATGACCACTTTAACTAGGCTAATCACTGGTTTAATATGGATAAGAGACGTACTCAGTCCCATTATACAGAGAGGGGAGATCATTATCAGGGTATAGATACTCAGTCCCATTATACAGAGAGGGGAGATCATTATCAGGTATAGATACTCAGTCCCATTATACAGAGAGGGGAGATCATTATCAGGTATAGATACTCAGTCCCATTATACAGAGAGGGGAGATCATTATCAGGGGGTATAGATACTTAGTCCCATCACTACAACTCCTCTTAAACAGCAAATTAAGAAAGTCCACTGAGAAACCATAAAGTGGAAGCCAAATGTAGCCACATTAAAGACTGTGCCAATGAGAAATGACCACTTTAACTAGGCTAATCACTGGTTTAATATGGATAAGAGACGTACTCTTAGTGATGGAGTAAAAGGACAGTCTGAAAGAGTATGTTGTGTTATTGTTGTCGAAGGGCTTTGCTGCTACTAGTGGTGACAAGTGGAACTGCAACTGAACAGCCACAGGTTGGGCAACACTGACACAGTGTTAATGACGCCATCTTGTCCTGCTGTAGCCATCTCATCTTACTGGTACCATTTTGCCTTAGTATTTCCATCTCACCCTATTGTCACTGTTTTATCCCGCTGTTGCTATCTTGTCCTGCTGTTGCCATCTTGTCTTTCTTTAGCCATGTGTTTTACTGTTGCCATCTTTCCCTTCTATTTTTATCTCACACTACTGTCTCCATCTTGCCAACTGTCTCCATCTTGACCTACTGTATCTATCATGTCCTACTCTTGCCTTCTTACCCTACTGTCTCTATATTGCTCTACTGTCTCCATCTTGTTATAATGTTTTCATTCTGTAATTCTGTTGCCTATATTCTCCATCTTGCCCTACCTTCTCCATCATATCCTACAGGTGCTATCTGGTCCTATTGTCCCAATTTTGTCCTTCTGTTGCTACAGTATCTTGCCGCATTGTATCCATTTTTGTTATTCTGTTGTGATCTTGCTCTTCTGTATCCACCTTGACTTACTGTTGCCATCTGATCCTGCTGTTCCATTCCTGTCCGTTTGCCATGTTGCTCTACTTTGTCCCATCTTTGTCCTACAATTACCATTTGCCCCTACATTATTCATTGTGCCGTTCTGTTGCCATCTTACGTTTCTGTTACGATCTGCTGGCTTCTTGTGCTCCTGCTGCCATCTTGCCCTACCTGTTTCAATCTTGCCATTCTGTTGCCATCTTGTCCTACTGACTCCATCTTGTCCTACTGACTCCACCTTGTCCTACTCCTGCCATCTTTCCCCTACTGTCTTTATCTTTCCCTACTGTCTCCATCTTGTCCTACTCTTGCCATCTTGCCTTACTGTCTCCATATTTTCCTACTTTTGCCATCTTGCCCTATTGACTCTATCTTGTCCTACTTTTCCCATCTTACCCTACTGTCTTTATCTTGCCCTACTGTCTCCATCTTGTCTTACTGTTGCCATCTTGCCTTACTGTCTCTATCTTTTCCTACTGTCTTCATCTTGTCCTACTTTTGCAATCTAGCCATACTATATTCATCATTTCTTATTGCTGCCATCTTGCCCTACTGACTCCATCTTGCCCTACTCTTGCCATCTTGCCGTACTGTATCTATCTTGCCTTACTTTTGCCATCTAGCCTTCCTTCTATCTTCATTGTGTCTTATTGCTGCCATCTTGCCGTACTGTCTCCATATTGTCATAGCTGTTAAGTCATACTTTTACCTTCTTGTTACCTGCTTGTATTGCTGTTGACATATTATCCTAAAGCTGCCATACGGTCTCCATCTTACCCTGCTGTTTTTATCTTGTTCTGCTGTCATAATCCTGTCCCACAGTTTTGCTGCCTAGAACTGCCATCTTGCAGGGGTCTACTAAATGTGGGACAGTCATACCTCATTTGTTCCACCCCCAAAACAACTCAGTATATGTCAAGGGGAAAGAGACACAATAACAGGGTCCTAAATTACTTCCATGCCTTCAACAGGGTCCTTCACCCAAGAAGTTTTTGCCTTATGAAAGAAAACTTTGCAGTTTTCCCAATATCCAGTTTAGTGGTTTGTAAATATTATTACTTTTAAAACCTTTTCTGGTTCTGACTCTTTAAAAGCAATGTATGAGATGTCTCTTTTACATCAGCTGCCTTTTGCAACATTGTGTCAGGAGTCAGAACCAACAGTGCAAATAATATAAACAGCTCTCCCAGCTCTGAAGCCATCAACATTTCTTAGTGAATGGGTATTGAAAACGTTTCCTTATAATGATATTCGATTTTGTTGTTTAGGTGGAGATTCCCTTTAATGTTGTGAATTAGATGTCACTCCTTCGAGCACTGGCTGCAGCTGGCGATTTAGAGGTTAATACAGGAATTTTCCCTGCAAGAATGAGTTACAGGCTATTTATTACGGAGCTTTTCCTTTTCTTTCTCCTCTTTAGTGAATAGATTTTTTTCCCTTTTTTTCATTAATCCTCTTGGGGGCAGCAGCAAGGTGAGGGGGAAGAAAGCGTGTCAGATACATTATATATTTATTGACGCAGTAATGTGCATTCACTTGGGCTCAACCTGATAAGTAAAAAGCCCTTGTCACATGTAATGTACAGTCTATGAATCATCCCAGCCCCGAGCTGAATTCACTGTTTCCATACAAATTGCCTGAAAGCTTTTCTGTGTCAGGGTGCTGAGCGTGCACAAATCTTGGGGGACACACGGCGTCTGCCTAGTTTTCTTTAAAGGAAAACTACACCCTATTTACTGTATATTTATCTTTATTTAACCTGCATACTTCTTTGGACAGTAAACCACAAAGGGTATGCTTTATGGTATTGGATTTTAGACTTTTGGGATTCCCCAGGACATTTTGCTGTGCTCCCCCCTTACCTAATAAGGTTACAGAAGAGGGGTGCAAACAGGGCCGTATTTAACTGAGGGTCTGTGCCTAAGGCGGCAGCTTTTGGGGAGCAACACTCAGGTGCCTATATAATTGAATACATTTTTTAAGAAAAATATAAAAATCCCCCCTCCTAGCCGCTGCTGGAGACATTCTGCATAAATCTGGCAGTGGAGCTGAGGGGGTGACGGGTGCTGGAAGCCACTTCTGTAAGTTGAAGATGCCAGTGTCAGACTGGAGACTCTGGGGCCCGCCGGGCTGCGACCTTAAAGGAAAACTAAAGCTTAACTAATGAAGTAGCTAGAAATGTTGTACATTATGTTCTGGGCTTCTGTACCAGCCCAAGGCAACCGCAGCCATTTAGCAGTAAAGATCTGTGTCTCCAAAGATGCCCCAGTAGCTCCCCATCTTCTTTTCTGCTGATTCACTGCACATGCTCTGTGCTGCTGTCACTTACTGAGCTTAGGGACCCACTCACAATATACAGTACTCATACCCCCATATGTAATATAAGGCACTAATTTTGCCCAGGAGCAGTAACCTATGACAACCAATACAATTCTTGCATTTAAACAGGTGACTAGTAAATACTACCTGCTGATTGGTTGCTACGGTTAACTGCCTATGGGCAAACTTAGTGCCTTTTATTACATAACCCTAATAGAATAGAAATGTCACAATATAAGGCTGATTAGTAATTAATACAGATAATTACTACATGGCAGCACAGAAACCAGTGCAATTAGCATCAGAATTTAATAATCAGCAAACCTGTAGCATCAGCTTATATTACAGCCAGGGAAGGTCATTTTCTGCTGGATAATTAGTGACGAGCCCTAAGCTTAGCTTCTCAACAGCCAATCAGAGCCCACTGAGCATGTGAGTGTCACAGACACTTTCCAAGATGGTGACCCCCTGTGACAAGTTTGAAGTCCTGGATCATTGCTGCTATTGACAAGCTGAAACTTTAGCCTCGTGCAATAAGTTCACTATATAAAATATGCCATTCTTAGCCACATTCATTTTTAGGGTTTAGTTCTAATTTAAGGTATGAAGATCAAAATTACAGAAAAATCTGTTATCCGGAAAACACCAGGTCCGGAGCACTCTGGATAATAGGTTCCATACCTGTATATAAAGGTTCCTATTTAGCTCCTAGGACCATGAGAGGCGTTACCTACCAGCTCTTAAAGCAAACAGGCAGTGAAAGATGGTGTTCTGCTATATCAATAACACATTCCTTCAAACCTTAATGTGGTTTTATGGGATAATTCCAGGATTTAATAGGGTACAGCCTTGTGTGAATATGTACTGGATTTGCATGGTTATTCCACTTGAGAGGGCACGGCTGGCTGAACACTCGCAGTGATCTGTTTCTGCATGGCTGCGTTCGTGCCCATACATATAGTCTATACTGTATGCCTCCTATTGAGCCGGTTGTGTTGTATTTAAGGAAGAAGGAAATCCTGTTTCCTACTGATTATCTTGCTGATTGATTGTGTTTAGATCAATCCTGTTACATCCTGTCCATTTTCTTCAACCCAACGCAAAGCGGGGCATATTCCTTTCTAATTTAGGATATCGTCATACAATACACCGCCAAGGGATCTATTGTCTGAAAATGTGTTATCCCCATAGCTTTGATTTATACGGCCCCCATAAAGTCCAGTTTAAAAAAAAAAAAAAAGCAATTCTTAAAGGATAAGTAAACCTTTAAAGTAAGTGAGTGTAAAATTAGTGAGGGGGCTATTCTAAGCACTTTTGTAATTTACATTCATTATTTATTTTGTTTTTATTCCAAGTTATTAAGGGATACATGTGCTATTAGTATAAATGATTTTTGTTACAGCGCCACCTGCTGGTCAGTTTCCCATCAGTCTGAACACCAAGTAGTCAAGGAAGTTGTCAGGAGAGAGAAAGAGGCTGCTCTGATGTTCTTCTGCTTAGGAAAAGAATTAGAAACCTTTCTCACATCTTTCCTAAGCCGAAGAACATCAGAGCAGCCTCTTTCTTTCTCCTGACAACTTCCTTGACTACTTGGTGGTCAGACTGGTGGGAAACTGACCAGCAGGTGGCGCTGTTGTAACAAAATTCATTCATATTAACAGCACATGTATCCCTTAATATCTTGGAATAGAAAGAAAATAAATAATGAATGTAAATGACAAAAGTGCTTAGAATAGCCCCCTCATCACTTTTACATTCACTTATTTTAAAGTTTATTTATCCTTTCAGTCTACTAGAAAATCACGTAAACATTAAATATATACCCAATTGGCCGGTTTTGGTTCCAATAAAAATTAATTTTAGGGATGCACCGAATCCACTATTTGGGATTCAGCTGAATCCTTGGTGAAAGATTCAGCTGAATACCGAACCGAATCCTAATTTGCATATGCAAATTACAGACAGTAAAGGAAAAAATTTTAAAAAATCTTCTTTTGTGACAAAAAGTCACAAAAAATTTCCCTACCCACCCCTAATTTACATATGGGATCAAGTACGAGCTACTGTTTTATTATTACATAGAAAAATGAAATCATTTTTAAAAATTCGGATTTGGATAAAATGGAGTCTATGGGAGACAACCTTTCTGTAATTTGGAGCTTTGTGGATAACGGATCCCATATCTGTACTATATAGACACCTATGCAGGCATCATGTGCTTTTTCTCTATCTGTAAAGGCTTTTCTCTCTTGCTAAATGCAATCTCCCAACATGACATTGCTGGGGTTGGAGTGCAGAGTGAATTTAACAGCCATGATATAAATATCCCACTGTGGGGCACTCGCCTTATGTTCTTCCTCTTCACACATCCCAGCCAACATGGCCACTTGTTATAAGCCCACCCACTCACATTTGACTTTTCTTTATAAATATAACCATAAAGCAGATTCTGCTTTTTGGCAAGATCCTTCACTGTGCGCTTTCTGTGAGAATGTTCATGTCATTCTCCTCTGAAGATCAATCAGTGACATGAAGGCACAACAGAACTGACCATCTGCTCTGCTTGTTACAGCTAGGACAATCACGTTCCTCCTTAAACTTGGCTGGAGCTGATCCTTAGATTCTAGTCCATAGTTAAGAAGGGCTGCTTGCTCCATATTGTCAGGGTTGCACATGCCCATTGGAGACATCCCCAGTTGGGCTCTGGGCTTTAGTTGGCTTTCAAGTTAAATTCTCTGCCAGCACTTTGCCTCTCTTGACTTACCCTAGACTGTTGTAGACCTTTCAAAATGGAATCTCCTATCCAATCACCATGTGATATCAGGAAACAGAGTTGTGGTGTTTATACCTTTTGTATTCAAATTCCTTTTTCTGGTCAGTGTTCAATCAAGGACCCCCTTTAGAATGTTTTGTTTACTTTAATGATATCTAGAAAGGTGTAGACAGTGTTCAACTAGGATGCCAGGGTCCCACCAGAAAACCATAGACTATAACCTCCGTCTCCAAACCATTTGTACTCCTCTACTTACTCTGCCTCTTTATTCTCCTAGTCTCTTTTCTTTGTGTACTACAATGTATCCTTCCATCCCCTTGGCTTTTTTCAAACAGAAATTTTAAATGAAATTAAATGAAATAGACCAAATAGCCCACCAACACCTGGGGAAATACACAGGCATGAAAATGTTCCCAGGAGGTTTCCAAATATGGTCTGTGATTGACTGTTTGTAGACCCTTTGTAAACTAACATCCTACAGGAGGCTCTGTTTAACTCAGTGTCGGACTGGCCCACCAAGATACCAGGAAAACTTCCGGTGGGCCCAGGTGTCAGTGGGCCTCTTGCTTATAACTAGTTGGCCTATTTCATGGTTCATTCCATATTTCTTTATGGGAACAAAGAGGCTTAATAAAGGAAGAATAGAGTATAGTATGTAGAGAAAAGAGACTATAAGAATAAAGAGGTTGCATGAGGAGAGCAGGGTTTAAAAGTTTGGAAAGTGGGCCCTCAACCTAAGGTTTTCTGGTGGTCCTCTGGTATCCCTGTCAACACTGGTACAGCTGTTTTTTATGCAACCAAAACTTGCTTCCAAAATAGTAATTCCTAGTAAGCACCTGCTTATTGTTACCACTGGGAGCAACAACCAGTGGGTTGCGGAACAACAGGTTGCTCCTGAGCCACTGGTTGGGGAGCACTGGGATCTCACAATCAACCTAAATCTCACCTTACGTTGCCTTCAGGCTGGGCGTATAAGAATGACTTGGACTCCAAAAGAGATTCACTCCCAGTCTCAGCTAAACTGGCCTTTTGGACCCTCCAAAAACTCTTTTGGGCTCAGCCTAGGAGGTAAGTAAGTAATGAAGCATATGAATGAAAAAGCTGAATGATGAGAGGAGGGTAATGGGGCTTTTGTTTTTAGGTTTCCTGGTGTCCCCTACCATCCCTTAGCCCCTTCTGTATTTATTTGATCAGGCCCCATTTATGTTGTATAAGTCATAACATTCCAAGAATATCTAAAAGTAAATGAGTCCTATCCTCTATTCTCACCCTAATTGACCATAAGACTATGCTTTCAGGAGTATATATTAATGCATAAGATTTCTCCCCAAATCTCATTCAAGTGACCTTCAAACTGGGCCCCAGACACTGTTATAACCATTCCTGGGGGACAGGGTGATACATCACAATTTTGGCATCCCTTACTTTAAATAAAAAAGAGCCACCTAATGCTTTAACACTGTTACCTGCATAGGGAACATTGGCAATATATAGTGACACAATGCAATTTTGTAGAATTGTGGAAATGAATCATTAAATGATTACAGATAAGCTGACTACTATAGGGACTTGGTAATTTAACTATACCTTTAGTATTTAGTGCCGGTTTCCAATACAGTACAATACAGTGTTAGTGCCCCTTAGGTGAAGAGGACTGGAGCCTATGTGTGTGTGTCTGAACACGTGTAGCCCTGTCAGTGGTGTAATGCCCCGTGGGTTTGTTAAAATCACATTGCTATAGATGTGCCAGTTAATTTGCCAGTTAATATAAAAGCTTTCCTTTAACTCAGGAGATGGATGCAAGCATAAGAGGAGCTTAAAGGAGAAACAAATCCTTAATAAAAAAAATCCTATCCCCTACCCTACATAGACCCTCCCCCCCATCCTATCTGCCCCCAGGGCTAATGCCCCTAACTCTTTACTTACCCCTCCATGCAGATTCTGTCCAGCGGAGTTCACGGCAGCTATCTTCAGCGGCTTCAGTAAATCTTCGGAATGAAAGTCGCAATTCAGCTATTTTCGTGAGTTTCGGCGCAAGCGCAGTTGTTTGTTTCTCCTTTAAGGAGTTAAGAAGGAGGTAGAAGAGTCTAAGATAGAAGAGATAGAAGTGTTGTTGAAGAGTCTAAGGTAGAGGCGGTAGAAGAGTCATAGAAGAGTCTAAGGTAGAGGAGTTAGAATAATCTAAATTAGAGGATTTAAAAGAGTCGTGGAAGATTCTAAGGTAGAGCAGGTAGCAGAATCAAAAAAGAGTCTATGGTAGAGAAGGTAGAATAATCTAAGTTAGAGGAAGTAGAAGAGTAATGGAAGAATCTATGGTAGAGGAGGTAGAATAGTAATAGACGATTCTAAGGTAGAAGAGCTAGAAGAATCTAAGTACAGGACGTGGAAGAGTCATTGAAGAGTCTAAAGTAGAGGAGGTAGATGGGTCTATGGTGGAAGAGGTAAAAGAGTTGTAGAAGAGTCTAAGGTAGAGGAGGTAGAAGAATCTAAGTTAGAGGAGGTAGAAGGGTCATGAAAGAATCTAAGGTAGAGGAGGTAGATGGGTCTACGGTGGAAGAGGTAGAAGAGTTGTAGAAGAGTCTAGGGTAGAGGAGGTTGAAGAATTTAAGTTAGAGGAGGTAGAAGAGTCATGGAAGAGTCTAATGGTAGAGGAGGTAGAATAGTTGTAGAAGATTCTATGGTTGAGGAGTAGCAGGGTCATAGAAGAGTCTAAGGTAGAGGTGGTAGAAGAGTTATATAATTAATGTAGAGGAGGTAGATGGATAGAAATAATCCTTTGATTAAGAACCAATGCCCATACTTGTGTGTGAACCCATTGAGACATCTGACACCCCTCTCTTTCCTTCAAGGGCCTGGACTGATTGTAAGGAATGAAATGCAACTGTATTGTGCCTAGAGCGAGACAAAGAAAGGAGTACAAATAGCATCCCGCATCCATTAAAGGGTTCAAAAGAATGTACATTTGCCTGATGATTTTGGTTTCAGATTTCTTTTTATTATACTGTTCATGTCATGTTCTGCATCATCCCTACCCAGGCGTTGCTTTGTTGGCTCACTCAGCAGAATTTAAGGATTTTGGAAAGATATTTTCCTGCCGATCTGCAATTTTTAATTTGAGCTGAAGTTTACAGCATCTCAGCAGACAGGTTATACATTAGAGTCTATAGGTGATGTCAGCGGCCATCTGCGGAGATTGCTGCCGAGGATACTTTTCTCTTTTAACATTTTGTCTGGAACATTCCATGTCCATCTGTCATCCTT
This sequence comes from Xenopus laevis, assembly GCF_017654675.1. NCBI lineage: Eukaryota > Metazoa > Chordata > Amphibia > Anura > Pipidae > Xenopus > Xenopus laevis. The sequence continues at coordinate 122,985,817 of NC_054376.1, forward strand.
GGGAAAGAGTTTGGCGGCTATTTTTTTTTGAGAGATCTGCTTAATCTGATTATTTGTGCAGCAGTGTTTCTGTCATATGCACAGACATACACCCAAGTTATGATTTATCCTCATATCTGGGTTAAAATCAGCAAACTGATACACAGTACGGCACTCTTTCTCATACTATGGTGGAACCATGATGAGTCTTATTGTCCCAATAAAAACCTGTTAAAGCCAAATAAAACCTATTTCACTTTATAGATCTGATTTAAGCGTAGTGAGCGCATTTGTCTTGGGATTAAAAAGTAGATATAAGTACAAAGGATACAATATGTAACAGTTGTTCCGATCTGTGTCTCTAAAGCTGCTGCACCCATAATCCCACCAACATCAGATCTGTGAATCCCACCAACATCAGATCTGTGAATCCCACCAACATCAGATCTGTGAATCCCACCAACAGCTAAAGGCTGCCCGACCTTCCTGCGCTGACAAATGCTTCATTTTCTCTAGCTGCTTCTACATAACTACATAGCTGCAAAATCTCTTGAACCTTCATAAATCAGCTCTCCTATTGAACAACGAGTGATGATGACATTGTTCTTCTGTGTAGACTGGCCCCATTGAAAGGCTAGGGTTCCCCAGTGCTTGGTTGATAATAGTTCTAGATACATCGGGGAAAATACATTCTTTGCTGTTGTTGCTTAAACAATAGCCTGGACTTTTGAATCGTTGAAGGCTTTGTCCAGGCAGAAAAAGTTCTTCAGTACCTAATTTTTCTTTCACGTGGCGTAGTTCTCCAAGCGTCTCAAAAAACAGCCTCTTTGATATGCGTTTGTTGATGATCGATGTGTCAGCGGAATGAATCTCTGACAAGCCTGTGTGGGTAGCTGCACCGTGATATTAATAGTTAGTCAAGCTTTCCCATTTCTGATGCAAGTTTTCTCACCTGTGACCTTCCATGTTGGCTCACAGAACTCTACCATGATGTAGAGACCTTTTCTTTCAGAGAAGAGCAATATCCTTCAGATTCGTTTTTTTCTCCACCATTTGTTTGTTGAATCTAATATTAATATATTCTTCTTCTGGTGGGACATGCTCCAGATCAGTACTGGGGTTAATTGAACTTGGAAATGAAAACATTGGTTTTGACTTGATGCCAAATCAGTCGTGCCATAAGCATTATGCAGTTGTTACCAGGGCCAGGTCAAGCCAGCCAGGCCCTAGACAAATCAGCTCCCTTTCACCTGTAAAACTCGTTTGTCACTTCAAAGAGGTAACATTTGTTGGACTAGGGGTGGGCGATAGGAAAGGTACATGCCTTGCTCCCCCGAAATTTTGTCCGTTAGGCACGTAACTCTTCTGCCTACCCCTAGTACTTCTGTGAATGTTCCTTGTTTGGTTCTGAAATCCTGAATTTAATAACTTCTTCATTTACTTTCTTGGACTAATGGCTAATAGTTCATTTCAATGCGTAATGTTCAGTAATGTTCTTGTCGGTTAGAGACTGAATTTCTAAGTCGATGTAGATGTTTACTACATTGGGTGAGGAACCTGTGGGCAACCTTGTATCCCAGGACATTTGCTCTATGTTTTGGGGGAAGAGTAAGTAAGGAGATGGCATCACTAAGTTGCCGATATAGTATGGATGGATAATCACACCGTTGACTTGGGCTCAGACATTTTTTCTTATTGTCAGTTGCCACTTCTGCAGCCCAATGGGACAGTGACCTTCCATGGCCAAGAACTATGGGTCCAGGGGTTGGGAGTAAAGAAGCCAGAGACACTAATTTGGTGCAAAATAGTAGTGATGAATCCCCAGGCCTAATTTCATTGTACCCCAGAGACCAGGTACTGATGCAAAATACTTACGGATAAAGGGACCCAAGTTAGTCTCCTGATGGGAACCTGAGCCTTATGTGGTAGTTAACAGGCCTAAGGACACTCTGTATAAATAGTGTGGAACAGACCATACGTGTGTGTGTAAGAGGCGCCAGGAGATTTCCTCTGCACTTTACCTTCCGGCACTACGTTTTCTTCTCATCCTTGCTGGTACCTCGCTCACGATTATTGTTTCGCGCCCGGGGCCCCAAAAGGAACACCGGAACCCACAGGGTATTCCTGTGCGTCCAAAAGGCACAATCAACAACCAAGGTTTCAGACAACGTGGTCGTTACAGTGGGTGTAACACATCCATAGCAATGTGCTGGGCTGCACTCTTGTCACCTACATTTAGAGCAATTGGGATCCCTGCTAGCGGGATTTTGTACAAGTACACGCCTATTTTTCGAATGATCTGGTAAGGTTCATTTGCGGATCAGTGTTCTGTATGGACTAAACCGACATTGATATTATGGTTATATTCTGGTTATATGTCCTTTATGGAGGTAACAGGACTGGTGGGATTGTCCATTGGTTTCAGCCATGGTCTCATCACTATATCAACATCCGCACATTGTACAAGGGCCACGGGACGAGACCTCCACCAAATATTTCCCATGAGTCAAAAAAGTATAGAAAATGTTAATTTGCCGTCTGTTTCAACTCAATTTTTCCCCTTTCACTGGCAAAACTCATAAGCACTTATAAGAGATGAATAATAACAAAAATAATCTGTTGTAGAACTGCCGCCTGAATTGGATTTTTCAGGTGGATTTGTGGCATCAAATCATTTTGCAAATGATTATAAATGTCTTTGTATCTGATAAGAGCCGTGTATTGTTCAGTCACTGTCATTCTTGCTCATCGTTAACTTTCACATCCTCAAAACAAATTATATAATAAGTTTTTTTTAAAGATGTTATACATTGCCATGTATAGGAGTACTGAGTATCTATACCCTGATAATGATCTCCCCTCTCTGTATAATGGGACTGAGTATCTATACCTGATAATGATCTCCCCTCTCTGTATAATGGGCCTGAGTATCTATACCCTGATAATGATCTCCCCTCTCTGTATAATGGGACTGAGTATCTATACCTGATAATGATCTCCCCTCTCTGTATAATGGGACTGAGTATCTATACCCTGATAATGATCTCCCCTCTCTGTATAATGGGACTGAGTATCTATACCCTGATAATGATCTCCTCTCTCTGTATAATGGGACTGAGTATCTATACCCTGATAATGATCTCCCCTCTCTGTATAATGGGACTGAGTATCTATACCTGATAATGATCTCTCCTCTCTGTATAATGGGACTGAGTATCTATACCTGATAATGATCTCCCCTCTCTGTATAATGGGACTGAGTATCTATACCCTGATAATGATCTCCCCTCTCTGTATAATGGGACTGAGTATCTATACCCTGATAATGATCTCCTCTCTCTGTATAATGGGACTGAGTATCTATACCTGATAATGATCTCCCCTCTCTGTATAATGGGACTGAGTATCTATACCCTGATAATGATCTCCTCTCTCTGTATAATGGTACTGAGTATCTATACCTGATTATGATCTCCCCTCTCTGTATAATGGGACTGAGTATCTATACCTGATAATGATCTCCCCTCTCTGTATAATGGGACTGAGTATCTATACCCTGATAATGATCTCCCCTCTCTGTATAATGGGACTGAGTATCTATACCTGATAATGATCTCCCCTCTCTGTATAATGGGACTGAGTATCTATACCCTGATAATGATCTCCTCTCTCTGTATAATGGTACTGAGTATCTATACCTGATAATGATCTCCCCTCTCTGTATAATGGGACTGAGTATCTATACCTGATAATGATCTCCCCTCTCTGTATAATGGGACTGAGTATCTATACCTGATAATGATCTCCCCTCTCTGTATAATGGGACTGAGTATCTATACCTGATAATGATCTCCCCTCTCTGTATAATGGGACTGAGTATCTATACCCTGATAATGATCTCCCCTCTCTGTATAATGGGACTGAGTATCTATACCCTGATAATGATCTCCCCTCTCTGTATAATGGTACTGAGTATCTATACCCTGATAATGATCTCCCCTCTCTGTATAATGGGACTGAGTATCTATACCTGATAATGATCTCCCCTCTCTGTATAATGGGACTGAGTATCTATACCTGATAATGATCTCCCCTCTCTGTATAATGGGACTGAGTATCTATACCCTGATAATGATCTCCCCTCTCTATATAATGGGACTGAGTATCTATACCCTGATAATGATCTCCCCTCTCTGTATAATGGGACTGAGTATTTTGCATCAGTACCTGGTCTCTGGGGTACAATGAAATTAGGCCTGGAGATTCATCACTACTATTTTGCACCAAATTAGTATCTCTGGCTTCTTTACTCCCAACCCCTGGACCTATAGTTCTTGGCCATGGAAGGTCACTGTCCCATTGGGCTGCAGAAGTGGCAACTGACAATAAGAAAAAATGTCTGAGTCACTATACAGGCGGTTTATGACCCTTGTGTAGAGGCTGATTGAAGTCACAAAGCAGAGTAAATGACTGAAATTTAATTGAGCTTTAGTGCAATGAAGCCGCATCAGACAATATGTAATGGGGCTAATGGAAATCCCTGTACTATTATATAGAGGGTCACAGACAAGGTTCGTGGCTGATTAGAGTTTATGGCAGGGTTCCTGGCGCATTTAGGGGCCACGCTGAGCGCTATAATTACATCGAGTGATTGGAGAGGGGAAACATTGTATGTATAAGAGCTGTACACACAGAAGTCGCCCGAAGTGTGCCGCATTTCATTTTAGCCGGCAGAAAGCAGTTAGGGGGAGAAGAAGAAGAAGCGATTAGTTACCAGGCGACTAAATCTCCCCGATTCTGCCCGTGTGCTAAAGCCCTTATACCTCAGTGTGTATCAGGAAGGCAAAGCTCAGTGTAGGGCGCACACCAATAGTATTACACTTGTATATGTTGACACTTCAGCACAAACCTATTAGTGAGTGTTATGAGATGGAATGAACTTTCCTTAATTCTGGGTTTTCTATGCCTCTCCCTACCCCAACTTCTTTCTTCTCCCAGCCTTCCCAGAACCTCCCCGATCCTTCCCTGAGCTCCGTGCCCTCTGCTTCTCCTCCAAAATATCCACATTTACTTACTGATCTCTGTGCCCCCTCCACTTCTCCCCTTGCCTTTTCATTATCTCCATTAGTTCTGCCAACTCCCTGTACCTTTACTGATTCCTTTCTTGCCCAATCTCCTTGCCTTCTCCTCCTCATCTCTAATTCTGTTAATCTCTTTCCTCTATTATTTTTCTCCATCCCTTCTCTGCCTCACAGTAACCTCTTCAGTGATCTCTGTGCCCTTCTTTCCACTCCATCCACTTATCTCCATACCACTTCTCCCTTACTTTGTATCCAATCTCTGCCTCTTGCCTACTCTTTCAGTGATCTCTCCGTAACTCTGCATCTCTGTGCGCTTTTATTTATTTCCATGCCATTTCCACCTCCTCTCCACTCCTAACCCGAAATCCCCATTCCTTCCCTGCTTCTCTCCTCTTTCTCCTGGCTGATGCTACAACCTAGAATATTAATCAATGCTGATGCAGAATGCACTGGTTTCTGTGCTGCCTTGCAGTGGTAATCTGGATTCAGTATTAATTTGTCACGGTGAATTATATTATAGATATTCTGTATATTTTGGGCCAGTCCAACCCAAAGCGTGTGCTGTAAATCAGCAGAATAGAAGATGGAAAGACCAAAACATTAGTTATACCCTACTTCTTTGATGAACTTTAGTTCTCCTTTAAGCTAATTATGAGCCTGCAAATGGGGCATATCCAAGCATTGACCTAGTGTGATGTCAGGTTATTGGGTAAAGAGATATAAAATATTGGGGTGTACAGAGATATAGCATTAAGCTAAGCAGCATGGCTATCCCCTGTATTAATCCCAGTCAGCAGGAACACCTTTTGTTTGGTCAGATCTGGGTGGGTTTCCAGGTAGTCTGGTTCCCTCCAACATTCCACCCCTGGTAATGTGGCAATTTAGACTGTAAGCTCCCCTGGAAAAGGGACTGATGAGCAAACTCTGTAGCTCCGAAATCACTTTGCCAACGTGCCACCCACACGCTCTGTGATTAATACAGTTCACTCTGTGGGGGTCTTGTGTTCAGTTCTGACCAGAGCATTTTCTTTCCATGTAGGTTAAGTGGCATCTGATTAGTAGTAGGGCCATTCGTTTGTGGAAATAAGGAAATATGAAATCCCTGTAATGTGTCGCTCATGAATATTCCTTCATTCTGAGTTCTCGTCAGTCAATTACAGAACTGTCAGGGCGTCTCAACTCACGGTGTCAGCGCAGAAAATGTGTGACTTTTATGAACATTTTTATTTTCCTCTTGAGATCCAAGTATAATCTTCCCTGGGGTATTGTCTGCCACCCAGGTAGTGGCATAACTTGATATTACTGGGCCCCACAGCAAATTCATTTTAGGACCCCAACGTATCCAGAAGTTGTCCTGTTTCACCAATTCATATTGAAATTGTTCATTAATTAGGGCCTCATGGGCCCCCCAATACCTCCTGCCCCCCCCCACATCTGTAGGTTCTGCTTCTTCTGTAGTTACGCCCCTGCACACAGGTTTGGACTGGGCTGGTGGGACCAGTAAGTCTGGAGAGTCTTTAATTCATTGGGGCTCATTTATAATAATTTATAAACACTGGGCAAATTTGTACCTGGGCAGTAACCATAGCAACCAATCCTTGATTAACTTTTTTTTTCAGCCGGCTGAAACCAATTGATCTGATTGGTTGCCTCAGATTACTGTTCAGGTACAAACTTGCCCAGTTTGTATAAATGAGCCCAATTGAGTGCAGTCAGAATTATGAAACACCCTGTTGTTTTTTTTTTTGGGTGGAGGGAGTTTATTTCCCTACTGGGGACAAATCAACTCATTTCTTTACTAGTCACCTTGTAGAGTCCCGGCTGCATTGCAATCATTGAGTTCTAGTGAGCAATGCTGGATTTCAGCGTCCTCTAGCAGCCCTAACATATAAAGAATAGCGATAAGCGATTAGTGGTTAGTGCTCCGGAATCAAGTTAGTTAGCGGCGCAGCTGGGCGGCATTCTGCCCCTTCATTTAGCCCAGGCCCAGGCTCCACAAATACTCCTGCTAGTGAGGATCAGGCAGTTGGATGCACCAGAGGAGAAATTGCAAACAGTAATAGAAAATGAAGGAAAAAACTGTCTGTCTGTCTATTTATTGATCTGTCTGTCTATCATCTATCATTTCAGGCTGGTGGCATGGCTGTTATAGCAATGTTTATATACTGTATATTTGTAACCTTGTTATGAGCTAAGGGGGCCCAGTCTGAAGGCCAGTTAGGGGGAGATTTGGGGTGAGTGCTTATTTGTACCCTGGGTACCCCTGGAACTATAGCAGGGTGACACCCCAATGTTTCTATATATCTGTAACCTTGTTATGAGCTAAGGGGGCCCAGCCTGAAGGCCAGTTAGGGGGAGATTTGGGGTGAGTGCTTATTTGTGCCATGGGTACCCCTGGAACTATAGCAGGGTGACACCCCAATGTTTCTATATATCTGTAACCTTGTTATGAGCTAAGGGGCTCAGTCTGAAGGTCAGTAAGGGGGAGATTTGGGGTGAGTGTTTATTTGTACCCTGGGTACCCCTGGAACTATAGCAGGGTGACTGTTACCCCAATGTTTCTATATATCTGTAATCTTGTTATGAGCTAAGGGGGCCCAGCCTGAAGGCCAGTTAAGGGGAGATTTGGGGTGAGTGTTTATTTGTACCCTGGGTACCCCTGGAACTATAGCAGGGTGACACCCCAATGTTTCTATATATCTGTAACCTTGTTATGAGCTAAGGGGGCCCAGCCTGAAGGTCAGTTAGGGGGAGATTTGGGGTGAGTGTTTATTTGTACCCAGGGAGCAACACAACCATGAACAAAAGTCCAGTACATCTGGTTTTTATGTAACCAAATCTTGCCTCCAAGCCTGGATAAAAATAAAATAAGCCTGGCATTCCGTGTACCCACCTATATGTAACTAAGTAAAGTCTCTGTGCAATTCAATTTAAAAGGTTCCTGCATTATCTTCCCCAGGGAGGCTAATCTCTGCCGTTAAGAAGCCCCAATTTAGAAGCAGTAAGTAAAAACCAGAGATATGGATTTTATTAATGAGAGAAGTGACGTCTGGCCCGGGCAGCACATTCATTCTGATGTCAAGCAGAAAATCCCCTGTTTAATTCCTGTATCAGCTTCTTGTGACCCAAAGCAAATCATTTCGTCTCAGAGTTTAGGCACCACAAAGAACATATTGATATTTGCAGGGTTTGCTTAGAATTTTATCCAACACCCGAGTGGCTATAAGAGTTTTTTGGAAGAAATAATTTTGTTCCTATAACCACATGTAAAAATGAATCCTTTACATTAGAGGATTGGGTAGATTTGAGAAACAAAAAGAGGAGGATATTATATATAATATTATAATATTATATTCCTGTTGCCAGTCCTTTCTTTGCTTTCATAAAGGTGTCTAATGTTCCTTACAGACACAAACCTCCCAACATTTTGGAAATAGAAAGAGTGACAAAAAGATTTGACCACGCCCAGTTTGTGGCCACACCCCCTAATTACCATGTTCATTTTACAAAATTTGTCAGGTTATGAAAGTTTGAACACATTTCTGTGGTTTTTATGTGTTATTTCAGTTTTGCTTATCTGGGTGAATAGCCCTTTAAGCTGCAAGTCACAGTTTTCCCAAGAGACCTGCTTATCTTAAATTGTTACAATTGTTTCTTTGCTTATCTTAAATTGTTACAAATGTATCTGCCACATATTCTGGGCTCTCTGCCAAAAGCCAACTAAGTTTTGGAAACATATTTTTCTGGTCTGGACATTTCAGTAACAATCAGGGACTGCGGGTTGAGCTGTCAAAATAGGGAATGTCCCGTGAAAAACGGGACAGTTGGGAGGTATGCAGACAATGATCCTTCGTGTGCACTGACAGCAATCGACATTTGTTAGAAGAAGTAAAACCACAACATATGTCTTTATAAAACTCTATATAAAGTGACAGCGACTGGGAGCCGACAGCTTATAATTGCTTGGCCTTTATCTGCAACAAGTGTTTAATTTTACACCTGAATAAACCGCTCTTTGTTCCAGCCCTTTTCTAATTAAACTTCAATCAGCTCGCAAGTCATTTGCAGAAGTGCCAAGAAGACAGAGCGCCGGAGAGAGAGAGAGAGAGAGAGAGAGAGGGAGAGAGGGAGAGAGAGAGAGAGGGAGAGAGGGAGCCCACACACAGTCGCTCTCAGCAGTGAAGCCCCATCAGATATTATTCCTTAATGATGTCCTCCGTGATTCACTGCTTCTGAATGAATGGCTCTCTCGCTCCCGAGTCCTTAAAACAAAAACACTCTAATAAAGCACAAGTATCGCTAATTAATTTGCCTCAATCTCTGTCTGTTGTTCCCCAAAAGGATGTGATAAAATAGTATTGAAATAGAGAGGATGTAAGAGCCTGTAGGAAAGGGGAATCCTGCCCTGCAGAGCTTACACTCTAATATACAGAGGGAGTGGGACACAGATACAATACAGGGAGAGGGGACCATTGGAAGAAGGGAATGCCCTGCAGAACTTACATTCTAATATACAGAGTGGCACAGATACAATACAGGGAGAGGGAACCACTGAAAGAAGGGAATCCTGTCCTGCAGAGCTTACACTCTAATATACAGAGGGATACTGATAAAAATACAGGGAGAGGGAACCATTGGAAGAAGGGAATCCTGCCCTGCAGAGCTTGCACTCTAATATACAGAGGGACAGAGATACAATGCAGGGAGAGGGGACCATTAGAATAAGGGGATCCTGCCCTGCAGAGCTTACACTCTAATATACAGAGGGAGACTGATAAAAATACAGGGAGAGGGAACCATTGGGAGAAGGGAATACTACCATGCAGAGCTTACACTCTAATATACAGGGACACAGATACAATACAGGGAGATGGGACCATTAGAAGTAGGGGATCCTGTCCTGCAGAGCTTACACTCTAATATACAGAGGGACACAGATACAATACAGGGAGAGGGGACCACTGGAAGAAGGGAATCCTGCCCTGCAGAGCTTACACTCTAATATACAGAGGGACACAGATACAATACATGGAGAGGGGACCATTAGAATAAGGGGATCCTGCCCTGCAGAGCTTACACTCTAATATACAGAGGGATACTGATAAAAATACAGGGAGAGGGAACCATTGGGAGAAGGGAATCCTGCCAGAGCTTACACTCTAATATGCAGAGGAACACAGATACAATACAGGGAGAGGAAACCAATACTGCCATGCAGAGCTTACACTCTAATATACAGAGGGATACTGATACAATACAGGGAGAGGGGACCATTCGAAGAAGGGGATCCTGCCCTGCAGAGCTTACACTCTAATATACAGATGGACACTGATACAATACAGGGAGAGGGAACCATTGGGAGAAGGGAATCCTGCACTGCAGAGCTTACACTCTAATATACAGAGGGAGACTGATACAATACAGGGAGAGGGGACCATTGGGAGAAGGGAACCATGCCCTGAAGAACTTACACTCTAAATAAATGAATGATGTTATTGAGAAAGATTCCTCGGCTGTTTTTCCCCAGCGTGAGTTGAGAGTCACCACCCCAACTTCTATTATGTGTCTGCCTCTCACACAGGATAATGAGCTGCTGGGAGTGAAATATGGAAGTATCTGACAATTAGCAGCACCCTGCACGGCAGCCCTATAATAATTCAGTGTGTGCAGCTCGGCTAATCCTGGCACCCTCACCCGTTCATTAGAGATGATAAACAACTCCCAGCACCCTGCTTGTTTAACAAGAGTTACAAGGCAGCAGGTTGGACAGTTCCTCTGCTTTCTGTGTATTTAGCGGAGATTCAGTTTGTAAATACTTATCCAATATTATCTTCAGAAAATAGACAACATTATACAGGTATCCAGAAACCCGTTATCCAGAAAACTCTGAATTACGGAAAGGCCGCCTCCCATAGACTCTATTTTATCCAAATAATCCAATTTTTTTAAAAAAAGGATTTCCTTTTTCTGTGTAATAATAAAACAGTAACTTGTACTTGATCCCAACTAAGATATAATTAATCCTTATTGGAGGCAAAACCAGCCTATTGGGTTTATTTAATGTTTAAAGGATTTCCAAGTAGACGTAAGGTGTGAAGATCCAAATTACAGAAAGATCCGTTATCCAGAAAACCCAGGGTCCCTAGCCTTCTGGATAACAGGTCCCATACCTGTATATGTATTGCATAAATATATTTACTGTATACCGTATCAGCCACTGGGACCCTGGGAGCTGATGAATAAGAGAGAAGCCTTAATGGACACATAATAATGACAATGGAAATGGAAATGCAAAAGAAATCTGATTTGTGGTTGCTAGGGTTACTGACTATAGCAACCAGCCAACATGTTTAATATTCAGGTTAATAATAGGCTTCAATGGCCTGAGACCAGAAACCATGTTGTGATTGGCTCTTTCTTCATCAGCTATTTTTTCCTGCTTTTCCCATAGAAATCAAAAGAGGACACAGAAAGATACAGCAGATCGTACACACCCACCAGCACCCTGGGAGTGGAGCTGCGCAGGGCAAGAAGGAGACCCTCCTACACTCTGCAGGTCCCACCCTGGCGCCCGGGTGAGAGAGCGCGGTCACCTGACTATGACAACATTCAGAGACCAACCACCCTGCCCCTGCGGATCCCTCCTCGAATCTCCATCACCAACGCTGATACTGACAGGTAGGAGAAATGTGATGTCATATAAACGTTATATAAACTCCTTATTGCCTCATAATGGACTAGATGTGACCTCACAAGAGCTCAGTTGGAACAGTCCATTACTTGGTATAGCCCTGGTTATTTATTGCTGGGGCATCTGTACATGAGGTTCTTTACCCACAGTTGCGTGTTTTGTTTTTATGCATTAAGACCAGATCTTTCTATGTACATTGGTGGTGTCAACTCCTTTGGGTAATGACCCACTGGGCAAAATAAAATGGGTACAGAGCCTTAATCATATGCAGACCAGTGTCATGGTCAAAGTTTGCAATTCAGGTTAAATATGTGCGGTATAAAGGTTTGCCATTATTCGCATCGGCTTTGGTATTTCTCTTGTATCTGTATTTGTTTTGTAATCAACCTTTACATATAATCATATCTAGTACTGTACAATTTGACCAGAAACCTGTATAATTCAGCCTTATCATTTACAGTAGGGGGTACATTATCCCTAAGTTATAATACATGAGTGATACTCAGAGTTCCCTGTATAACTCAGCCTGCAGCCTTGTGCCTTTATATGGTCACAGAACAACCCCTCAGTGACTTGTAATATCCTTATTATTTGCAGTAGGGGGTACATTATCCCTTATAATACATGAATGATACTCAGAGTTCCCTGTATAACTCAGCCTGTAGCCTTGTGCCTTTATATGGTCACAGAACCCCTCAGTGACTTCTAATATCCTTATCATTTACAGTAGGGGGTACATTATCCCTTATAATACATGAGTGATACTCAGAGTTCCCTGTATAACTCAGCCTGCAGCCTTGTGCCTTTATATGGTCACAGAACAACCCCTCAGTGACTTCTAATATCCTTATCACTTACAGTAGGGGGTACATTATCCCTTATAATACATGAGTGATACTCAGAGTTCCCTGTATAACTCAGCCTGCAGACTTGTGTCTTTATATGGTCACAGAACAACCCCTCAGTGACTTCTAATATCCTTATCATTTACAGTAGGGGGTACATTATCCCTTATAATACATGAGTGATACTCAGAGTTCCCTGTATAACTCAGCCTGCAGCCTTGTGTCTTTATATGGTCACAGAACAACCCCTCAGTGACTTCTAATATCCTTATCATTTACAGTAGGGGGTACATTATCCCTTATAATAAATGAGTGATACTCAGAGTTCCCTGTATAACTCAGCCTGCAGCCTTGTGCCTTGATATGGTCACAGAACAACCCCTCAGTGACTTCTAATATCCTTATCATTTACAGTAGGGGGTACATTATCCCTTATAATACATGAGTGAAACTCAGAGTTCCCTGTATGACTTCTAATATCCTTATCATTTACAGTAGGGGGTACATTATCCCTTATAATACATGAGTGATACTCAGAGTTCCCTGTATAACTCAGCCTGCAGCCTTGTGTCTTTATATGGTCACAGAACAACCCCTCAGTGACTTCTAATATCCTTATCATTTACAGTAGGGGGTACATTATCCCTTATAATAAATGAGTGATACTCAGAGTTCCCTGTATAACTCAGCCTGCAGCCTTGTGCCTTTATATGGTCACAGAACCCCTCAGTGACTTCTAATATCCTTATCATTTACAGTAGGGGGTACATTATCCCTTATAATACATGAGTGATACGCTTACCAAAATACAGAACTTATCAGTTACTTCTGTTAGGCTATTGCAGACAGAACCATTGAAATAAAGAAATCCTGCCCTGCAGATCTCAAAGGGTTAACATAATTCAGTATAATTTTATTTTCCAATTGCATCGCACTCAATCCAAAGTCAATAATGTAATTTGGCTTCTTGCATTTCCTATTGGGTCGGCTCAATACTCATTAGCGTCGCTGACGGGCCGGGCCATGTCATTAACACTAAGAAGCTGCACTTTGCAACCTCTGGGCTTATTCACCATTGATTTCTCAGTTTATTGAGTTAAGGAAACACCGGCGCGCGCAGAGCCTGGTAATGGAAACGGATCGTTAGCACATTAACGGATCAAGGTGTGTCTCTCTATTCAACTTCCACGGCTGCAGAAACTGGATACGGGATTTGCCTGTGTGATGTCACAATGAGAAAGATACAGGCGGGGTATAATCAGGGTCATATTTATATTAAGGCCCCCGATGGGAATGTGCCTTGGGCGGCAGGTTTTGGGGGGCAGCACTATAAATGTATTTTTTAAATTAAGAAAAACAAATTCCCCCAGCCTCTGCCACGGTTTTCCATAGGAAATCGGGTGACGGAGCTGGGGGGTAGGGGGCTGTGTTGGTCAGTGGAATTGACGTCATTAGTGATGGGTGAATTTATTCGCCAGGCGCAAATTTGCAGCGATTTTGCATGTTTCACCACCAGCGAATACATTTTTGAATTTGCCGCAAAAATTTGCCGGCGTAAAAAAAAAAATTTGACTTTGACGACTGTCCCGACACAGGCGACAGTTCCGAAGTCGGCGACAATTAAACGGACACCCATTGACTCTAATGTGCGTCAATTGTCGACGGTGTCTAAATTGCCGCTGGCGAATTGTCGCCGGTGTAAAAAATCCCTGTTTCGAAATTTTTTCGCCCATTTCACGGATTTCGCAGTAAATTTCTGAATTTTGTGGCAAAGCGAAACGGGACAAATTCGCCCATCACTAGACGTCATGCGCACTCAGCGCGTGACATTGCTTCTGCGGAGTAAGTGAATATGACATCACACACACGACATGCTGACATCATACGCACGGCATAAGGGGCGTATTTAGATCCGGTTCCTAGGGTGGCATCAGACTTAAGTGCAGCCCTGGGTATAATATATTTTATAATAATTATTATATAAATTTGCACTCTGGCTGTTGCTTTGCCCTGTCTACTAAGCTGCTTACAGTAGGACAAGATGTCATTACAATCAACCAGTATCCATGGAAACTAAATATAGAATAATAATCAGTTTTCCTTTGGGGTGAACTCACCAAACCTTACCAGGGTCACATTCCCGAAAACCTTCAGCCTACATAAGGTTACGTAGATTGTTATTCCATAGTTGCACAGGCTGCCACAGGCTGCAAAACAAAATATGGTGCAATTAAAAATATGTATTGCACAACAGGCCCCTTTTGGCACAAAACGCGTAAGGCTATTGTTTTTGTGATGATTTTTTCTTTAAATAAACTTTTTTTAATCACACCACCTATTTGTTTTGCCCAGTCCAGTTTGTGGCAGCCAGTGCAGCTATGGAATAACAATATCCGTGGAGCAAGGAACAAAAATACTCTGCAGTCACACGGGGGGCCTGGACTGTGGGGTCTCCTTCCTCTATGGTTAATAAGAAAACTCCCTACTTCCCAGCCGTTCTCTTACCGACAAGAAAGGGGATGTAATTCGGGGCAGTAAGTGGGTGGAGTCTGGTGGGGCATGGGCGGAGTCTGGGCAGTCTGGTAAGTGGGCGGTAGGATGGGGATCAGAGTGCACCGGGTACCTCTAAACGTTTTTTTTGCAGGAGGGGCCGGCGCACTTTAGTTAAACCCCTGAAGAAACCAGTTGGGATTGTACAACTGCCAATTAAACGTTTAATTGGATTATTTCCATTCCGTCTCTAGTACCTCATAGTAAGAAGAGATGAATTCATGTATATAAAGTCCTGAAAACCAGAGAGATCAACTCACAAAGGAATGGAGCCTTCTCAAGAGGTTTAATTTCTTGATCTTTTTTTGAAAAAAGTGATTGAAGAAATTATAATCCAAACAGATACTTTAAAGGGGATCCGTCACCCAAAAAAATTATTCAAAATCCTATTTTATCACATTAGTCAAGCAAAATGAACTTTAATTACACTGTTTAAATGATTTGAATCTTGTTTCCTTCAGTCTGGGAATTCAAAATTATAGCAAGCAGGCAGCAGCCATTTTGTGGACACTGTTATTAAGGAAAGCCTTGTATCATCTCAGAATCTTGTTTGTGCACCAGACTGGGGTTCCCGATGTCCATCCCTATGCCCTGGCTACACAATTAAATGGGAAAGAGAACGGGGGAATGTGTGGAGAGCAGTGACATCTAGGAAGTGCTGAATGGAAAGTGAAAGTAATTGTCTGCCCCGCCTCTATGCCCATGGCATAGAGGAGGGGCAGACAATATTTGATTGACATCTGAGATTTTTAAATGAGCTTACAACAGCTATGAATGCTTTAATAAAAAATAGAAATTGGATTTCATGTTTAATTTGAAAAGGACTTTTATTATACAGATTTTTGTCTCTGGGTGACAGGTCCACTTTAAGGTGACAACAGAATTCCTTTACAGTCTCATCTGAACTAAAATGAAGACGATAGGGGGTTCATTTCCAAATTGAAAAGTAGGGAGCAATGTGCAAAAAAAAAAATGGACACAAACTGACAGTTTTTTATTGCAGTTTTCACCCTGCCTTTCACTCTTGTGTTGCAGGTCTCTGTGCTTCATTTCTGAGCACAGTGCTGTGGCCAGCTCCATGAATACAGTGCTGCCTGCATTCAGTAACACTGTATTCATAATGGGTGAGCAGAGGAGGCACAAGAATTCTAAGATACGTTCAAAGGCGTTTGGGCCTATCAATTCCCCATAAAAGTGGGTGCGGCAGGTGGTGGACCAAATTTGTCCCCTGACATCATCAAAGTGACGGCCCAGGTGCAGGAATATAAATCGGAGCAGCGCGGTGGCCCAGGACCAGGTTGAGATTGATCCAAAATGGATAAGGGGTTGGGTGCAGGTCAAACACTAACCAGTTGGCCATCGCTTAAAAACTTGCAGTAATGTAATGCGCCACCAGGTGGCCATGGTAATTAATAATAAATACAAGTATATATAGTGAATAAAGTACCCCTCTTGTAAATTATAAGGATATTATAAGTTACCGAGGAGTTCCATGAACATTATACGGGTCATGGAACTCCGAGGTTACTTCTAATATCCTCATAGTTCGCAACAGGGGCTACTTTATTTATTATAACACACACGTTTCAGTGAGTCATGTGACAGAAATGACATCAGAACTCACCGTTTATAACTGATGACATCAGAACTCACCGTTTATAACTAATGACATCAGCATTCACCGTCTATAAGGATATAATTTACAAGGTATTCATGGCTTTTATGTACTTTATATATATTTTTATATATATATATATATATATATGAGCAGTATATATTGCACTAGACTCTTATGCTGATTGGTTGCTAAAGGGTAACAGGGCAGGAGGAATCCTTTCCCCTTTGCTGCTACATAAATTGCTCATAAAACCATACCTCCCAACATTTTGGAAGTAAAAAGAGGGACAAAAATTTTTTTTCCGCATGTAGCACAGCAATTTTTTGACCACAGCCCTTTCTGTGGCCACACCCCCTAATTACCATGTTTGTTTTACAAAATTTGGCAGGTTATGAAAGTTTGAAAATATTTCTCCTTATCTAAACTGTGTTTTTGTGTCTCAAAATTGTTACAAAGTATCTTATTTGCACCTGTGGCTGGTCTCTCTGCTAAAAGCCAATTAAGTGAGAAACTTTTTTCTGGCTGTTCAGTGCAGAGAAAAGAGGAACTTTCCAGTACAAATGAGGGACTGCGGGTTGAGCTGTCAAAAGACGGACTGTCCCTCTGAAAAAGAGGCAGTTGGGAGGTATGATAAAACCCACGTCCAAACTATATTCCCTTCAGACCACAGGGCAAGGAGACTGAATGGCTGAGACAAGTGATAAGGAAAAAGGGCAGGATCATTACCCCTGCGTTGACCTTGCGAAATGCGAGACGTGGAGAGTTGAAAATGAAAGTGGCAGTTTTTAGAGTTTCAGCAGCAATATGCCAGTCTGTGATTGGCTGAAATTCACCTAGTAACATCCGGCACATAATAAACCCACAGCAGTGACATTACAGCAACGCGTTTCACACAGAGGAGTTATTTTGGTGGCGGATTGTTACAAATGAGCAGATATGAACCCCTCATTTATTGCCATTAAAGCAACGGTGTCCCGTTTTGTGCCGGTACTACAGAAACCTTGATTACAGCCCATTCTGTATTCCTATTCCTCCCCCGCCGAGTTTATTATAGAGAGCCAAGCGTTTGTTTAAGGGCGGATGGATGAAACGTTGTGTGTTAGGGAAACATTCGCCACCAGAAACTAAAGTTACACATCAGGTTTTTTTAAGGGGAAATTAACCTTAGCGAGGATTTGTGCTGTGAATCAATTGCGCATTAGTCATGAAGCATGTTTTTTTTTTTTATATAGGCTTCTGTTTCCAGCCACTATTATTCATATACATTCATTTTCATTGACTTGCTCTTTAAAGGGAAACTAAACCTGGATTTTGAGCAGGGTTTATCTTTCATGTGTTTTTTTACTCCTGATCTAGGTAGCCCAGTTATAATGTCGTTTTAGGGCTGGGGGTACAGTTATTGCTTTGGACAGTGGATCCCAGACCCCTGGACAGGATGGGTGCTGATGGGTGCTGATGGGTCTAGGATGGATGACCGTGGATATTTTACTCTCGAATCCTGCAGATCCAAAACCTTTTGGAAGCTCAGTCATCTGAGATTTAGTCTTGTTGCTTAATGCCATTAAATCTGTCATGATTTTTATGGTGTAGTTTTTATTTCTAAATGACACTGTTTACACTGCAAATAATTCACTCTACAATATAAAATTACATTCCTGAACCAGCAAGTGTATTTAGTTGTAATATTGGTGTGTAGGTGCATCTCAGGTCATTTTGCCTGGTCATGTGATTTCAGAAAGAGCCAGCACTTTAGGATGGAACTGCTTTCTGGCAGGCTGTTGTTTCTCCTATTCAATGTAACTGAATGTGTCTCAGTGGGACCTGGATTTTACTATTGAGTGCTGTTCTTAGATCTACCAGGCAGCTGTTATCTTGTGTTAGGGAGCTGCTGTCTGGTTACCTTCCCATTGTTCTGTTGTTTGGCTGCTGGGGGAGAGGGGGTGATATCACTCCAACTTGCAGTCCAGCAGTAAAGAGTGACTGAAGTTTATCAGAGCACAAGTTACATGACTGGGGGCAGCTGGGAAACTGACAATATGTCTAGCCCCATGTCAGATTTCAAAATTAAATATAAAAAAATCTGTTTGCTCTTTTGAGAAACAGATTTCAATGCAGAATTCTGCTGGAGCAGCACTATTAACTGAGGGAATATTGTTCTGTGCTTAGCCTCTATCCTGGCTGTACATGGTGGGGGCCAGGGTGAAGGTCAGTGGATGATGGGATTTAAAGCTCATATGGATTTATGTTGGACTTTGAATAGAGTCGGCCCAGTGCATGGACCTTACACTGAATCTGCAACCCAGAGCCATTGTAGAGGTGGCAGAACCATGAGGGGGTCAGCTCAGGAGGCAGAAGGGAATGAGAATTGGCAGAACAGAACCAGGAGTTTGGGATGTGACTCAGCTAATGGGGAGGGAAAGTGGTGCCAAAAGGAGGGGGCACATATGGAGGAATATCAGATTCTAAACACAATAAAAGGCAATAAGGGGTTAATATTCCATTTATTCAGCAGTCAGTAAAGCACAAAGGAATTATCTTGCACATTTAAGGATAAATGAACCTTTAAAATAAGTGAACGTAAAATTGACGACGGTGCAATTCTAAGCACTTTTGTAATTTACATTCATTATTTATTTTGTTTCTATCCCAAGATATTAAGGGATACATGTGCTGTTAATATGAATGAATTTTGTTACAACAGCGCCACCTGCTGGTCAGTTTCCCACCAGTCTGACCAGCAAGTAGTCAAGGAAGTTGTCAGGAGAAAGAAAGAGGCTGCTCTGATGTTCTTCTGCTTAGAAAATATGTGAGAAAGGTTTCTAATTCTTTCCTAGTTCTAGTCATGTCTGCAGTTGCAGACAGTTGGGTGAAGGTGCAGTTGCACAGAGGCACAAGCGACTCCTGAATATGGCACAAAGCGCGTGATGCTGGTAACACTGATGTGCAAGACATTCTAACTGGCACACAACGTAATTCTCACATTGCCTGTTGCAAGATCCGTCAGTGTTTTTTTAAGTGGGGAAACCACAGGCTCCGTATCACTGTGTCACTGCTGTATAAGGGGGTGAGTAGAGGAGCCCCCCAGTGCCTGTGCCAATCCGCACCCCCCCTGTTGCTCCTCACTCTGGGATTCCTGCCTGGTTGGATGTGAAGTTTTTATTGCAGATTTGGACGTCCCTGTGAAAATAATTTCGCAATTTGGCAGGAGCCGCAGCCTGAATCTGGGAACCACTCTAATGCCTGCTAATGCAGCTCCAAAATATTCAGCTATAAATATATGTATAAAGGCTGATCAGCCAACAGGGGCCCCTGTAGCAGCGCGTGTAGGTGGAACAAGCCAGCCGGAGAGACGAGAGTCTGTTCAACCTAACCCCCCCCCCTTCCTTATACAGTGATTCACTCTCATACACCTCCCCCTCTGCTTAATGTACCTACAGCAAGGGAACCTACCTCCCCCTCTGCCTAATGTACCTACAGCAAGGGAACCTACCTCCCCCTCTGCCTAATGTACCTACAGCAAGGGAACCTACCTCCACCTCTGCCTAATGTACCCACTGCAGGGAAACCTACCTCTCCCTCTGTCTAATGTACCCACTGCAGGGGAACCTACCTCCCCCTCTGTCTAATGTACCCACTGCAGGGAAACCTACCTCCCCCTCTGTCTAATGTACCCACTGCAGGGAAACCTACCTCTCCCTCTGTCTAATGTACCCACTGCAGGGGAAACCTACCTCCCCCTCTGTCTAATGTACCTACAGCAAGGGAACCTACCTCCCCCTCTGCCTAATGTACCCACTGCAGGGAAACCTACCTCTCCCTCTGTCTAATGTACCTACTGCAGGGGAACCTACCTCCCCCTCTGTCTAATGTACCCACTGCAGGGAAACCTACCTCCCCATCTGCCTAATGTACCCACTGCAGTGGAACCTACCTCCCCCTCTGTCTAATGTACCTACAGCAAGGGAACCTACCTCCCCCTCTGCTTAATGTACCCACGACGGGGGAACATACCCCCCTCTGTCTAATGCATTCATAGCAGGGGAACCTACCTCTCAACTCTGCCTAGAGGAACCTACCTCCCCCTTCTTCGTAAAGGAAACGCAGCATGGGAACCTACCTCCCAACTCAGGTACCCACATCAGCTGCACCTACTTTTCCCTTACCCCTGCCCTGCACATTATACAAAGCACCTACAGTTGTGGTACAAATCATTCCCTTGCTTTAATGGCAGAGGCTAGAGGGGCAGTTACCCTTTCCCCAAGTATCTCTGGAACCTTCTACTCATAGAAATAAACTCCTTCCCCTGTTCCCCACCTGGGCGGCAGCAGCAGCGGCACAGATAATATCAAGGACAGTGTGTGCAGGATTTTATAAGGGCAATAAAGTGTTTTAAAGGAGTGTCTGAATGATAAGCTCTGCTGACCGGCCTGAAATGGCAGGGCAATAAAAGGGGAAATTATTTGTCTGTATCCTCAAATCATAAAGCTAGAGTTTATATAGAGAAACAAGCAACTTCCTGATGCAGCGGCACAAGGTAACTTGCCCAGGGTCCCCTCTATGTCACATTCTGTACAATCCCACAGCATTGCCCAATGTAGGGTCTATTGTTTAACTACAACTCCCAGACTAATAGTGGGTGTTTCCAAAGGGTTTCTTGCCAGTGTGCCATCCTTGTTACTCTGCCAGTTTTACTCTTGTCCTTCTGCCACTGATTTATCTGTCCAAAATATTTTGGCTCCAGTTTCAGGAAAACTCCATTGTTATGATCCCAGGCCTCTGTGCCAGGAACCCTACATCAATCTTTCCCTGCTGCTCGGGATATTCTATCCGCTGCTGTGACACACAGCCTTCATGTGACATTCGCTGAAATGCCCTTAATAATTAATGCCCCGGACTGGAGAACTCTCTGCGGATCGATAGAGAAATGACAAATGGCAATGGCTGACTTAGGCAATATTTCAGCACATAAAGAAAATAAGAGCTTTTAGCCTGACTGATTCAGTTAACCTATTGATTCTATTGCAGGGGCGTAAATTTGAGAGCACAATTCCCCCAACAAAATTGTTTTATAGGTTCCCCATACAAAATCATAGGAGACCCACAACAGCTGCAAAATAGTATTTCACCCCAGTGGCGCTGCTACTATGAGATGAGTTGAGGCGCGGCAAAAAACAGAAATTCAGCTCCCCGTACTAGCAATGCGGCAACATCGCAGGAGCACCTTAGGTGGCAAAAGAATCGCCCCTGGTTCACCCACCATATCAAACCTGTCACAGGTCACCATGAACCCCCTCATCTCTTCTTGTAGGACCCTGCTCCCCATGTGTGGGCACTGTTCTAAAGCTGAAAAACAAGAAAAGGCACAGGATACACAGCAGATAATAGATAAGCTTTGTAGTATACAATGGGATTCTTCAGAACTTATCTGTTATCTACTGTGTATCCTGTGCTTGAATGGCTGTCCCCATGGCTACACAGCAGCTTGTTTATATAAACTATAGTAGTACTTATCTGTTATCTACTGTGTATCCTGTGCTTGAATGGCTGCCCCCATGGCTACACAGCAGCTTGTTTATATAAACTATAGTAGTACTTATCTGTTATCTACTGTGTATCCTGTGCTTGAATGGCTGCCCCCATGGCTACAGAGCAGCTTGTTTATATAAACTATAGTAGTACTTATCTGTTATCTACTGTGTATCTTGTGCTTGAATGGCTGCCCCATGGCTACACAGCAGCTTGTTTATATAAACTATAGTAGTACTTATCTGTTATCTACTGTGTATCCTGTGCTTGAATGGCTGCCCCCATGGCTACACAGCAGCTTGTTTATATAAACTATAGTAGTACTTTTCTGTTATCTACTGTGTATCCTGTGCTTGAATGGCTGCCCCCATGGCTACACAGCAGCTTTTTTATATAAACTATAGTAGTACTTTTCTGTTATCTACTGTGTATCCTGTGCTTGAATGGCTGCCCCCATGACTACACAGCAGCTTGTTTATAAAAACTATAGTAGTACTTATCTGTTATCTACTGTGTATCCTGTGCTTGAATGGCTGCCCCCATGGCTACACAGCAGCTTGTTTGTAGAAACTATAGTAGTACTTATCTGTTATCTACTGTGTATCCTGTGCTTGAATGGCTGCCCCCATGGCTACACAGCAGCTTCTTTATATAAACTATAGTAGTACTTATCTGTTATCTACTGTGTATCCTGTGCTTGAATGGCTGCCCCCATGGCTACACAGCAGCTTCTTTATATAAACTATAGTAGTACTTATCTGTTATCTACTGTGTATCCTGTGCTTGAATGGCTGCCCCCATGGCTACACAGCAGCTTCTTTATATAAACTATAGTAGAGTTTCAGAAGCAAACACACCAATTTTACCAGTGCAGGGCAACACTACATTATATTGTCATTCCTTTAAAAAAAAAACGTATTTTTACTGTTCCTTTAAGATTACTTGCAAAACATCTTAAATGTCATCGTAACACAGATTCCACAGATGATATTTTGTACACTCTGGGAGTTGCTGGACTTCCGGTGAGAAACTGATAAGGCTCCATCTCTCAGAATAGCACAGAGCTGGGCTGGAGATCAGAATCGGAAATATTTGCAGACAGAAACATATTTAAAATATTAACTTTTCAATAACTTGATGCAAAATGTGACGATTTGCAGTTGGTCTTTTTTTTTGTCGGTTCAAGTTTATTTACATTTATTTGTGGAGCTGTCAGGTTTTCAACTTGTGTCTGATTGACACGGCTTAATTACTCTGAGAGCCAAGTAGCCGTCTGGAAGTCAGAAGTGAAGATGTAGAAGATGAAAATAAGAAGATCGTAATAGACATAAAATACACAAGAGCCACTAATATTCTGTATATGATATCAGATGTAATTAGTGCTTAGTGATGTCATTTGTGTTGCAACTGCCTGATACATGTGTATTATAATAAAGTAACCGCTCTTGTGTATGTCTGTACATGTAAATGACTATAGTACATGTCACCAAGAAGTACCATGAATGGTGTAAAAGGACTTCTTCTGCAGCCTTGTGCCTTTATATGGTCACAGAACCTCAGTGACTTCTAATATCCTTATCATTTACAGTAGGGGGTACATTATCCCTTATAATACATGAGTGATACTCAGAGTTCCCTGTATAACTCAGCCTGCAGCCTTGTGCCTTTATATGGTCACAGAACCTCAGTGACTTCTAATATCCTTATCATTTACAGTAGGGGGTACATTATCCCTTATAATACATGAGTGATACTCAGAGTTCCCTGTATAACTCAGCCTGCAGCCTTGTGCCTTTATATGGTCACAGAACAACCCCTCAGTGACTTCTAATATCCTTATCATTTACAGTAGGGGGTACATTATCCCTTATAATACATCAGTGATACTCAGAGTTCCCTGTATAACTCAGCCTGCAGCCTTGTGCCTTTATATGGTCACAGAACAACCCCTCAGTGACTTCTAATATCCTTATCATTTACAGTAGGGGGTACATTATCCCTTATAATACATCAGTGATACTCAGAGTTCCCTGTATAACTCAGTCTGCAGCCTTGTACCTTTATATGGT
Organism: Xenopus laevis; assembly: GCF_017654675.1. Classification (NCBI taxonomy): domain Eukaryota; kingdom Metazoa; phylum Chordata; class Amphibia; order Anura; family Pipidae; genus Xenopus; species Xenopus laevis. Next base: position 123,010,176 of record NC_054376.1, read on the forward strand.
CACAGAACAACCCCTCAGTGACTTCTAATATCCTTATCATTTACAGTAGGGGGTACATTATCCCTTATAATACATGAGTGATACTCAGAGTTCCCTGTATAACTCAGCCTGCAGCCTTGTGCCTTTATATGGTCACAGAACAACCCCTCAGTGACTTCTAATATCCTTATCATTTACAGTAGGGGGTACATTACCCCTTATAATACATGAGTGATACTCAGAGTTCCCTGTATAACTCAGCCTGCAGCCTTGTGCCTTTATATGGTCACAGAACCCTCAGTGACTTCTAATATCCTTATCATTTACAGTAGGGGGTACATTATCCCTTATAATACATGAGTGATACTCAGAGTTTCTTGAATAACTCAGCTTGAACCTATAACTGAACCTGTTGCCATTCTCACAGTATTAATGCCAGTGTCCCCAAACTATTCACTGTTGGTCACTAGTGGACTGCAGTTTTAAATTTGAAATAGTGGGTGGAGCCAGCAATACCCAACCAGATTTCACCTGTTGAATTTTATTTGTTTAAATTAAAATCATATTATTTACTCCAGAGTCCCAAAACGTTGCAGAGTTAGTAACTGTGTGACAATAATTTAAAGTTTAGGGGAAAACTGGGTGGAGCACCAATATCCAATCAGATTCATCTAATTGATTTTAATGGGAAAATTTAAACTGCTGCCATTCTTTTGTGTTTAACACCAGTGTCCCCAAACTTTCCACAGTCGGTCATTGGGGTACTAATGTTAAAGTTTACTAAAACTGAGTGGAGACAACATCGGCCAATCAGAACAGTTCACATGTTTTTGTAAACCAACATGATGTTTGTTATCAAACTTTCCTTTCTAGTTGTTACTGCTACTCGTTATTACTCATCTTTCTGTTCAAGCCTCTCCTATTCATATTCCAGTCTCTTATTCATATCAGCACATGGTTGTTGGGGTAATCTGGACCCTAGCAACCAGATAGCTGAAACTGCAAACTGCAGAGCTACTGAATAAAACACTAAATAACGCAAAAAAACACAAATAATAAAAAACAATTGCAAACCATCTCAGATTATCACTCACTTAATCATGCTAAAAAATAATTTAAAGATGTACAACCCCTTTGAGTGTGAGAGAGATAAGGCAGCTGAGCTGAGGCAGAGCACATACATTGCTTCAATGCAGTCAAGCGAGTAGGATAAAGAGGCGACAATTGTGCGGATACAAACCCTGAGCCCCAATGCAATCTAATGAGAGCAGCAGCAGCAGTGTCGGTATCAAAGCCATGGCAGGGGATATCGGATCATTTAAGAACAAAACACAAGGCGGCTGTGATAGCCCCTAATCCGGATGGTTTGATTGGCATCAGGCTTTTATCCCCTCTAATTAAGCCTCGCCTGGCAGATTGCTGGATAACAAATGCCGTTTATTGGGGGGAGAGCTGTGAGCTTGCAGTTCAGCGGGAGCCGGGTCGGGGAGTTCCTTACCATTTTACAGATTTGTCCAGTTTCACCAAAGAATTTGTGAATTTCACGAGAAACGGTAATTCCGACGCGCTTCCAAATTTTTTTGGAGCCAGCGAATTCTCGACACAGTTTTGCGAAACACACAAATTTGCCACAAACTCACAACAGACGAATTTATTCGCCCATCACTAATGTGGGTGAACGGGTTAAGTGATTCCATGCGCTGCGAGCACCCCTGGGCATGGCAACAGTTTAACGCGTGTCTGTAGCTGCTGAACTATAATTAGGTAACAGGAATACTAATTATCCTTTAAATAATGCTTAATAGAGCAGGGAATGAGTTCACTCACAACCAGCAGACCACTATTCCCTACATATTTCTTGCTGAATTGCCATTTATATAGAGGGCTATTTATACTGGCACATCTTTATGGTATGTCTCTGTATTGGCGACTGTTCCTGCTGAATTGTGCTTTATACAGAGGAATCCCTATTCTGACACAGGCTTATGGTATCTCTCTGTACAGGTTATGAGCAAACACAGGGTTGTTACTACTGAACTCTTCTTAGTACAGTTAAAGGAGAACTAAAACCTAAAAACGCATCGGGCTAGAAATGCTCTATTTTATATACTGAACTTACTGTACTGACACAGATGCCTTTAGAGATATTTGATCTTGTTCGCCAATCTTTTGTGTGTCAGTGGCACTGCACATGCTCAGTGTGTTCTGGGCTGTTGCCCAGAAGCTAAGTTTAGGGGTTGTTGGAAATCATCAAAACATGAACAGAAAGTGAGGTTCCATCTGTCATAGAAACTGATGCTACGGGGTCGGTTTATTACAGTAGAAAATTCAGATGCACAACATACTGATTTCTATGCTGCCATGTAATGTACATATATATGCCTTTATATTCTATATAAACTGTATATTGTGAGACAGTCCCTAAGCTCAGGTAAGTGACAGCAGCCCAGAACTTGCAGGGCCATCGACTGTTTACAGAGGTATTCGTTAGAGACCCTGGTGAATAGTGGGTACAAATGGGGTGGGGTTTAGTGGGCCCTGGGTTGGGTTTTGGCATGGTGGGAGTGCTCCACCTAAAGGGCCTAGGTGACCAATGTGCTAACAATTGAAGCCACTTTGCAGGGCCCACTAATTTAGTCAGGGGCGTAACTATAGAGGAAGCAGAGCCTGCGGCTGCAGGGGGGCCCAGGAGGTATAGGGGCCCCATGAGGCCCTAATTCATATACAATTTCAATAAATATTGGAGAAACAAGTCAACCTCTAAACATTTTGGGGGCCTGAAAAATAATTTGCTGTGGGGCCCAGTAATATCTAGTTAAGCCACTGAATTTAGTAATATGTGACCCCCAGGCATTCATGAGAACATGGGGGTGCTACAGGCATACCTCCCAACATTTTGTAAATAAAAACAGGGACAAAAAAGTTGCCGCGTGCAGTGCAGCAATTTTATTTTGACCACGCCCATTTTTGTGGCCCCCTAATTATCATGTTCATTTTATAAAATTTGGCAGGTTATGAAAGTTTGAACATATTTCTGTGTTTTTTTCAGTTATTACGGTTTTGCTAATGAAGGTGAATTGTCCCAAGGGACCTGTTATCTTATATTGTTACAATTACTTATTTGCATATCTCGAAATTGTTACAAAAGTATCTTATCTGCAGCTCTGGCTGTTCTGGGCTCTCTGCCAAAAGCCAATTAAGTTAGAAACATTGTTTTTCTGCCTGTTCAGTGCAGAGACTTTCCAGTACAAACGAGGGACTGCGGGTTGAGCTGTCAAAAGAGGAACTGTCCTTCTAAAAACGGGACAGTTGGGAAGTCTGGCTATGGGGGCATCTTCAGGGGCACAGATCTTCTCTGCTAAAGGACTTGGCCGTGGGCTGATATAGAACCTAAAAACATAAGGCAAATTCTTTGCTGAGCTTTAGTACTCCATTAACTGGAGCTGAACGGACATTCATAATATGTGTATTTGTTTTATAAAGCTCCAACATATTCCACAGTCAGAGTCGGACTAGGGGGTTTTGGGCCCCCACCACAAATCCCCCCCCCTTGAGCAGACACCCACGTACCTGCTTCACGTGATTAATTTCTTCATGCAATTGGGGGGGGGGTCCAGAACACCGAAACTGGCTGTGTGGAGTGGGTCTGGGACGGCTGAACCCACAAGGGCTGGGGCCCCACCAGCCCAGTCTGACCCTGTCCCCAGTCCCTGCCCTAGTGGAGCTTGCACTCTAATGTCCCTATCATATACACACTATCAACCATCCTGTTTGTTTATATGAGTGTAGAAGGAAACCCACGCAAAGGGGATAACATACAAACGCCATGTGCAAGCTGGATCCCATTATGGGGGGCCTATCTGCCAAATGAATCCCTTTCAAGGAAAATGAAATAAGCAACATATAAACAGCACCTGATTTTGCCTTTAACTCTGCAATCTTAGACAGACAATCTCCCACACTGCCATTCATATCCCCCCCTTAAAGGAAAACTATACCCCCAAACAATGTAGGTCTCTATAAAAAGATATTGCATAAAACAGCTCAGATGTAAAACCCTGCTTCATGTAAATAAACCATTTTCATAATAATATACTTTTTTAGTAATATGTGCCATTGGGTAATCATAAATAGAAAATTGCCATTTTAAAAAATAAGGGCCGTCCCCTGGGATTGTAGGATTCACACACAAACAAACCATACAGTGTTAGGTCACATGAGCCAATCAATAGACAGAGTTCTGTCTTTTGCTTCCACACTTCTTCTTGTTCCAGTTAGAGCTGCAGTATTTCTGGTCAGGTGATCTCTTCCTGTTACAGTTAGAGCTGCAGTATTTCTGGTCAGGTGATCTCTTCCTGTTACAGTTAGAGCTGTATTTCTGGTCAGGTGATCTCTTCCTGTTCCAGTTAGAGCTGCAGTATTTCTGGTCAGGTGATCTCTTCCTGTTCCAGTTAGAGCTGCAGTATTTCTGGTCAGGTGATCTCTTCCTGTTCCAGTTAGAGCTGCAGTATTTCTGGTCAGGTGATCTCTTCCTGTTACAGTTAGAGCTGCAGTATTTCTGGTCAGGTGATCTCTTCCTGTTACAGTTAGAGCTGCAGTATTTCTGGTAAGGTGATCTCTTCCTGTTACAGTTAGAGCTGAGTTTTTTCTGGTCAGGTGATCTCTTCCTGTTCCAATTAGAGCTGCAGTATTTCTGGTCAGGTGATCCCTTCCTGTTATAGTTAGAGCTGAGTTTTTTCTGGTCAGGTGATCTCTTCCTGTTCCAGTTAGAGCTGCAGTATTTCTGGTCAGGTGATCCCTTCCTGTTACAGGTAGAGCTGAGTTTTTTCTGGTCAGGTGATCTCTTCCTGTTCCAGTTAGAGCTGCAGTATTTCTGGTCAGGTGATCCCTTCCTGTTACAGTTAGAGCTGCAGTATTTCTGGTCAGGTGATCTCTTCCTGTTCCAGTTAGAGCTGCAGTATTTCTGGTTTCCTTAAATATTGATTTTTGGGGTAAAGTTTTCCTTTAATATTTTCCCTTTAAATGTCTCAACAACTTATTTCAAGTTGGAAGCTCTGTGGCCTTTCGGAGCAGTTTATTGATCGTGTGAAGAACATTTAAGCCCAGCTTTAATAAAATAAACTTTAACAAACGTTTATTGATGTTAGGGAAACCAGGCCAAAAAAAAATGCCATTTATTTGCAATTCTGGTTGCATAGGTTTGCTACCACAAAGTAAGTCTCACCACAAAAACAGTCAGCGCTCACAACAGCAGGTTCAAGGCAACGCAAATCATTTTTTTGGGGTGATAAATGAGGTTTTATTGAATGGAAACTGCCTAATTACTAAGAGGGACCTTTCATTTTCTATTTTATTTAATTCTTTAATTATAATTATGATAATTAGGACAATAGGATTGTGTGTTCACGTCAACTGCGCATGTGCCAAAAACTCCGTAAATGGCAGAAGAGGATCCGAAGAAAACCAAAGATGCGGAAGACAGTGCTCTTGTGTTCCTACTGCACAAGACGTGAGTTTCACAATTACGGTCACGTTTTTCACTAATGCACTATGCAAGGAAGAACCTGTAGGGGGCACTATGGAGAGTAGTGGATGGGGCTTTTCACATTGGGGGGTTTAGTTCTCCTTTAAATGGGCGTTAAACGCAGAAAAAAAAGCAGTTTTTGCTATTCAATCATTGCATGGTTGCTAGGGTAATTTTGACCATAGCAACCAGATAGCTGACACTGCAATCTGCAGAGCTGCTGAATAAAAAGCTAAATAACATAGATAATAATAAAAAAAAACCTGTTTCAGATTGTCTCAGAATATCACTCTATACATCATACTAAAAGTTCATTTAAAGATGAACAACCCCTTTAATCTACATGTGATAGACTGCTATGTGGACAAACACAGATCATAGAGCCAATATGTAGAATTTACATTATGGGTGTTTTATAAAGGGGTCATAGACCCCACAGCTGCTCTCAGTAAAAGGGTTAAAGGCACAAGTGAGTGTATTTGAACCAGAACAGAAGCAACTGAAACCTTTCTGCATCCTCCTATTGGTCAGTAAAGTAACTAGCCTCTTCTGGGCACCGGGTGCAGAAAGTGCACCCAGCCCCCCACCCCAACGTTTGCTGCTGTGTGGTCTCTAGCGAGCCCTGAAGGGGAGCAGGTCCGGGTACAATCGCACCCCCAGTAGTTACACCACTGCCATTGTCTATAATGCAGACTGTGCTCTTGTTAATGCTTTGGAACCAACAACTGCCTGTGCTGATGTTTTCTGGTGGGTCGTATTAGGGCTAAACTCCACAGGAGACTTTGATCAGATTTTGTGGGTCTGATTTTATCTGATCTTGCCATGCAACACAAAATGCAACAGCACGAGATTTGTAGGATCCTACAAAATCTGCTCCCCCTATAGCTAGAATGTAAAGTCGGATCAGATAAGGTTGGAGATTTTATCTCGTCGAAAGGAAGACGGAGCATGTTGCATTCCCATCCGACAGTCATGTCATGTCGGATGGAAAAATTTCCATGTAATTTACACATCACATTTTTGTATCAGTCCCATTGTATTTTGACCCGTGCAACTAGTAGATTGTGTTTTGTCAATCCAACACCATCAGACAAAAGTGCTTGTGGAGCTCTTAAAGGGATACTGTCATGGGAAAATATGTTTTTAATAGTGCTGCTCCAGCAGAATTCTGCACTGAAATCCATTTCTCAAAAAAAAAAAACAGATTTTTTTATATTTCATTTTGAAATCTGACATGGGGCTAGACATATTGTAAGTTTCCCAGCTGCCCCCAGTCATGTGACTTGTGCTCTGATAAACTTCAGTCACTCTTTACTGCTGTACTGCAAGATGGAGTGCTATCACCCACCTCCCTTTCCGCCCAGCAGCCCAACAACAAAACAATGGGAAGGTAATGAGATGGCAGCTCCCTAACACAAGATAACAGCTGCCTGGTAGATCTAAGAACAGCACTCAATAGTAAAATCCAGGTCCCACTGAGACACATTCAGTTACATTGAGTAGGAGAAACAACAGGCTGCCAGAAAGCAGTTCCATCCTAAAGTGCTGGCTCTTTCTGAAAGCACATGACCAGGCAAAATGACCTGAGATGCACCTACACACCAATATTACAACTAAATACACTTGCGGGTTCAGGAATTTTATATTGTAGGGTGGATTTGCTGATTGATAGGAGTTGGAGAAAGGCACATAATGGACAGCGGTGCATTTGCCTAGAGCAACCAGCAGTCACGGCAATTGTGTCGTCCCCATTATTGTGTTATTAACATCGAAGCTGCAGTTCAAAGTGTACAAACGTGTGCAGTTATACAGCCACTTAATCATTTCTCACGATGGTGTTGCTGCAAATAGAAACTCAAGTTAAAGGGGAACTTCTCCCTAAAACGGTAAAGCACCTTACCCCAAAATTAGAGTAAAATTAGAGTAGCAGTTCACAAAACTAGTCATTATAATGTTGTTAATTCATCAATGTGGTGCCCAGACTGATACTAGTGAGTGTGGAGAGTTATAGTTCAGCAGGTGGTTGGAGCACAGGTTTGCTTGTTACTAAGAGGCACAGTTGGGTAGAAAACATCAAGACCATTTCCAGGAAGCAATAGAACATTAAGGGGAATCTAATTGCCGTGTGAATCTTTTTGTCGAGTTGTTTCCCTGCTGCTAAACTTCTGTCGCTGATGGGAAACGAGGAGCTGAAAGCAGAAATGGGTTTTTAAGCGTCTCAGTCTGAATTCTTAATTAACTCAGGTTCTTTTGCACATGCCAGGCTTCCTCATTGGCTGCGTTCCCGAAAGCTCCTTGAAATTCCTCTACTGCGTGTTTATGCGATGGTTGATGCCCATGGTGGGGCCCTCAGCAGTAATGATCATTCTTGATGCCCTTACGGGAATCGCTTGGGTTGTTATAATTTGAGTAACGTTGTTTCTTTCTTTTGTAGAGAGAAGTGGAGTGTAACGAACATACCTGGTGGTCTAGGGGGGGGGGGGACAGGGACGCCTGTCGCCCCCTCGGCGGGGACGCCCGCCTCGACGAGCGGCTCTGTAGGCCGCAGGCGCCGGCGTCCTAGGGCGCGCGGCACGCTCTGGATTTTCTTAAAGGCGCAGGCGCGCTGACGTAGTGACGTCAGTGCGCAAGGGCGCGCAATTCAAACACTATTTAAAGCCCATTAGGGCTGTGGGACTTTGCCCGTGATAGGATTTAGTTCCTGGTGCTTTCTGAGCTTTTGCTGTATTCTGAACTTGTTTGATTCCTGTTTTCGACCCCTGCCTGGCTATTTGACTATTCTGAATTCTGGATCCTGACCTTGCCTGCTTACGACTACTCTACTGTTTAACCCTACGATTGATCACCCGGTTTTGACCCTTTTGCCTGTTTGACGATTCTTGTTATCTGCCTGCCTCGACCCAGCCTGTCTGACGATTCTGTTGCCTGTTCCGTTTGTACCATGACCTTCGGCCCAAAAGACTCTGCTACCTGCCGTGCCCCTCCGCTAGCCAGAACATCTTGCCTTGTACCCCTCGTTAGGTCCAGGTGGCACCCAAGTAAGCTGAGGGCTCCTCCCGAAGCCCAACGGTGGTCACACTACTGGTGAAGCCGAGACCAGGGTACTTGGCACCTGTTCTGGTATTGGGTGCCGGCTGTGACATGGAGGGGTTGAAAGTCTGGTACCTTTCTATTTACTTGGTTTAAAAGACAAGTAAAAAAATATGTGGATTTAGTTATTATAAGGTGCTAGCAGCTGTAGCTGAACACCAACTGCATCACAAATGATTGATTTGCATGGGGTTATTTTACCTAAGTTGGGGCCCCACTCGTTCTATTCCGGGAACCCCTCTTCTCCAAAGCCAACCATAAATGGGCCAATATCGGCCGACAACTCTTGACCAAGTCAGTATCTCTTCACTGCTAAAGGGCCGTGGTTGACTTGGGCTTGGTGACCATATATGAAGGCACCAACAAGCCTAGACTAAGTCTTGATTTACTTTCTAACTCCCATTTAATCTGGTAGGATGGCTCATTAGAGATGGTGACTTTTTGGTGAATTCCAAGTGAAGTCTTCTGGAACCCTGCATTCCTCCTGCCTCTCAGATCTAATCGAATTGCAATATGCTCCAGTTTACATGCATCCCTTACATGATGTAGCGAGTGGTATTTTGAGACAATATGCAACTGGTTTTCATTTTTTTATTATTTGTGGTTTTTGAGTTATTTAGCTTTTAATTCAACACCTGTCCAGTTTGCAATCTAAGACATTCAGTTGCTAGGGTCCAAATTCCCCTAGCAACCATGCATTGATCTGAATAAGAGACTGGAATATGAATGAGAGAGGCCTAAATAGAAAGAAGAGTAATACAAAGTAGCAATAACAATACATTTGTAGACTTACAGAGCATTTGCTGTAAAAGGTCAGAAAAAGAAGGCAAATAATTAAAAAAAATTCAAACAAATAATTAATGAAGAATAATTGAAAAGTTGCTTAGAATTGTCAATTCTATAACATACTAAAAGTGAACTTAAAGGTGAACCAGCCCTTTAAATGCTTAGGGATGTGCCCGTGCTGTACAATTGGAGTACCATCTAATCCTTTACAATATGCAGCCTGGGGGTCCCAAATAATCCTCCGAATGCCAGCTTCTATACTTTATACTCACAGTTTTGATGCATTTAATTAATCAGTTAGGTCTGGTCTTTCATGAGAAGGAATGAAAGGTCAGACAACAGCAGAGAAAAACAAGCTTTAGGCACTTTCCCACTGGATCAGCATTCTGCTACTGGATTCCCAGTATATATATATATCTTGTCCCCTAAATTCGAATTTAGCTTTGCTAAATAATCCCCTTCGTGTCAATTGCAAAAGTGCTCAGAGGAGCAGTTTTACGTCACCTTTTGTCAGTTGTTATATTTCCCCTTCAAAATGTATATAACTTTTAATACACAATATTTGGCTATTATGGTTCTCAGGGGTGATAAAACCTCGTACACCCCAATATTCTTAGACCCAGATACAGTACTTTTTCCAGACTTTAGTCCATATTCTCCTAGAAGAGTTTGTGACCAAAATAAGCAGAGGAATTTCAAAGCTCTTGCTGCGGACTGTAAACATTTACATGTGTCCTGCACACATCCTACAATACAATACAAGGGACATTGTGATACAAATCATTACCCACTGTAAATCCAGATTTTCCCTATCTAAGTGCTGTGGAATTATAGTCAGTAGGGAGCATCTGGGAGGTGTAGTTCTGCAGCAGCAACAGCAGGGTACAGAAGGATGTCAATTCCACCTAGACTACATGACATGCTGAGAATGAGATTCTATAGAATAAAAATAAATATATATATGCAACCTGAGCAATTTATGGGTCAAACGTATGAAGACTGAACTGTCTGAACCAATTTACAATGCTCGCGTGGGGAACCGACAGTTCAGCCAGCTGTGAAGTCAATTTCAACTGGGGGTCCCAGAGAGGATTCCCCATCAGAAGACTCACATGATGGTATGTGGGCTGAGCACAAGGCACAGGTATCTGGCTGTATGTGGGGTTTGTCGTACCCTGCAGGAGGCATCTCTGTACCACAGGGGGTTCTGCCAGAGAATAAAACATAGAATTAAAGTGACAGGGCTGGTGTTGCCAAGAGCATGCTGAATAAATGCATCTCAAGTGCATTCTGGGAAAGTGCATGTGAAACAAAGGCATTGTGAGCATGAGTGCATACATACTGACCAAGTGCATAGCGAGCTAATTCAGATAGACAAGTGCAATGTGCACATTCATTTATTCTGAACGAGTGCATTTAAAGTTCCAGGTTTAAGGCTTCGTACCTCATATTTGTGTTTTAAGTGTCAAAGGAGTTGTTCCAACAGCTCACACATAACATCGCATGTGAGTGCACACAGGGGCACAGATCACTCACATTCATAGACTTGTATTGACAATACACAGCTTATTCTAGCTATGTGACGGGGTGAGTTGCACATTGTGACAGTTTTAGCATTAGGCCAGTGCAATTTGTGCAAGTGCCATCAGTGTATGTGTCTGCTAAGCCAGTGCAGTCTGTGCAAGTGCCTACTAAACCAGTGCAGTTTGGGAAGGGCCAACTAAGCTAGTGCCAGAACTACTGGGGGTGCGGGGGTTGTGATTAGTGATGGGCGAATTTATTCGCCACGTGAATGTGTGCCGGCGTCCAAAAAACGGACGCCGGTGTCAAAAATGGACGCTGGCATCAAAAACTAGACTCTGGCGCTGTTTCGCCAATTTTTCGTCGTTTCGCGGAAAATTACAGATTTTTCCGGCAAAGCGAAATGGCGCAAAATCGCCCATCACTAGTTGTGATCACAACAGCTCCCGCACCCTCTCAGACCCCACGGCGGTTTGCATAAATTCAATGTAAAGATCTCTTCTGGAGGGGGGTGAGGGGGCCCAGCTGCATGGTCTGCACCCGGACCTCACACCCTTAAGTTACATTACTGGCTAATGCAGTCTGTGCAATCGCCTACTGAACCAGTGCAGCCTATGCAAGTGTCTACTAAGCCAGTGCAGTCTATGCAAGTGTCTACTGAGCCAGTGTAGCCCATGCAAGTGCCTTCTGAGCCAGTGCAGTCAATGCAAATGCCTATGATATGTTTTGGGTAGCCGAGTATAACAGTGCTTTATTAGCAGGCTCTCATGTAGCCATTACATAACAGTAACTTTCACTTTTAAGCTGTCAGGAAGTATGCACAGTATGTCTGAGCACAGTGACATCTACAGGCCATTTGTATAAACACCACGCATTCCCCACTATAGTAGGAAAGCATTTGGGCACATGTAATAAACAACAACAATGCATCTTAAAGCAATAATATACATTGTTCACATCACATAGTCCTGGGTCCATGCAGGTAGTTTTCTGATTCTCTCAGTACGCCTTATAGGCTCAATTTCTTCAGGCCTATTGCAGCTGACATCAGGAGTAGGAAAATGTCCTTCATCAAATGGAGCTTCTTCAAAGTCATATTTAACAGGAGCAAGACAACTTGCATTCCATATGCGTCCATCAGACAGTTCATATGTGTATGGTCCTCTCTGGCGTCTCACGTCAAGTGGTATAGTAAATTTAGATTGTCCTTGTTTCAGTATTCCTGGTTTCTTAATTCTGACTAAAGATCCAGGCTGAAAGTGTTCTTCTCTTGCACCACGTTTTCTGTCAGTATAAACCTTGGCTTGTTGACGTTTCACAATGTCAGCAGTAGATGATTTTGTAGGCACGGTATTTTGTGGAAGTTTGATGTCTGCAACATGTAATTTAGTGCGCATCTGTCTGTGCTAGTGCAGTTCATGCAAGTGCCTACTAAGCCAGTACAGTCTGTGCAAGTGCCTACTAAGCCAGTACAGTCTGTGCAAGTGCCTACTAAGCCAGTACAGTCTGTGCAAGTGCCTACTGAGCCAGTACAGTCTGTGCAAGTGCCTACTGACCCAGTGCAGTTTGTGCAAATGGCTACTAAGCTAGTGCAGTTCATGCAAGTGCCTACTGAGCCTGTGTAATCTGTGAAAGTGTCTACTAAGCATTTATACAGACTTACTGAGCAAGTGAATACTGAATGCAGACACACAGTGGCTTGTACATTCTGACCAAGTACAGACCCAGTCAGTTTAAGCCGATCAAGTGCAATGAAGCAAACACAAATAAAATGACTGATCCATGTACATTCCCCTGGCCCATATTTATCATTAATTCATTTTATGCAAGTGCATATACTTTCAAAATTGAATATGCTCCGGCACTCCTTGCAGTTGTGACATAAACGTACAGAAATCAGCATCAACTGAGGTGTAAGGATTCAAAGGGCAGCAAATGTGCTCATGAATAAGGGAATCTGTGCACGATGGGGGGCAATTGATTGAATGGAAGACAGCTGATGGCCATGTTCAATGAAGTCAAGAAAAGTCAAGCTCATGACTATGGATTCAGAGAGGCTGCCAACCCCCCTGCCAGTGAGGACATTAATTAGAAGCACTTTGGTGAAACTGGAAATTGCTTATCATCTGATCGTCAACGATTTCCTTTAGTTTTGTATTTATTGCTTTAGAGGGTGCCCATACTGACAGCAATGTAATGCCAATAAAGGAGTGTATATACTAAATAGTATACTGCCCTCGACCTGCTGTGTGCCCCCTAGAGGCAGCTCTGAATCTCTATAGGCTTATGAATGTATCAATAGAATACATTCCCATATATTATAGATATCACCCTTTTCTGTTGCTATCATTGTTCCTATATAGTTTCCCTTATGGGCCCTCTCTCTCTTGCGTGTGTGATTGGCCCTTCCTCTGCCCTTGTGTCACATTTAATACCCTGTAAGGAGAGAGTCCCCTGACTGTCCTCTGCCACCACTGGGCTAATAGCTGCTTATTAAATAGCGGTCACACATTCATCCACCCAAGAAGGCAGCTTCCATAATTAATAGACATCAACAGGCAGATGCGCTCGTTAGCAGGTGGTTATGTTCATTTGCAGGTGACCTCATTAACTAGGTAACCACTCACATTTGCAGGTTGGATTATAAATTAGCGTGGGTCATTAGGAAACAACCTGGCTCATTAGCGTGAAACTTTTATGTGTCTGTCTCAGGAGAAACTTATTTCCGGTGGGGGGCATTAGAATTGTTGTTTGAAGTCGTGGGGAGTGCTTGCATTAATGGTCATGCCTTCAATCCATTCCCATCATGCCCAAATCCACCCCTACCCTGTGCCCCTGATCCACCCAAATGCCACCCATGTTATAGAAAGCCCCTACCCTTTTTGGGAGTCCCGGCATCCACAAGAATCCTGCCTGTCCCCTAAAATGGCAGCCTTGTGGGGCACCACTGGGCCAAAGCTAGGGTTAAGCAACACAGACACATGCCTAGGGTGCAATTGGTGGGTGCAGAATTCCAATGGCGGTGGTGTGTAGGGTTGCCACATTCACCAGTGGTTAAACCCAGGCAAAGGGACCAGGCTGATGATGCAGAGGGCAGGGCAGTAAGGTTGGGGGTGGGAATGATGACATTTTGGGATGGCGTTGTGGAGGGGTTCAGGGTCGGACTGGACCTGCGGGAAAACTCAAAAATGCAAAAGGTTCAACACTCCAATTGACATCAAAGTGAGGTGCAATCCTATAAGGACCCCCCAAAAGAGTCACCACAGCATCATAGACATAAAAAAGGAGGAAGATTGCACACTCAAAAAGAAAAATTCACAAGTTACAATAAATAAAGCATTAGCCCTACTCATTTTGACCACTAAAGGTCTTCATTGGGAAAAAAATCTAAATAATTAAAGAAAAAGGCAGAACATGTGTTTCATCTGTTCAAGTTTTATACCTGTGTTTGTCAGTACCGCTGTCCATGTCCATGCTCACAGCTGGGCCTGCGGGACACTGGGAAAAACAGACCAGACCCACTCCCCCAATTGGCTGCCCCACCAAGAGAAAAATATGATGTGTGGCACGGGGCACTGGCCTTCACATGTGCTCAAGGGGCCCAGAAGTTTGGAACCGGTGGGCCCCAAGTGCTCCAGTCCGACCCTGGAGGGGTTATCGCATGATTTCTGTCCAGTCCAGTTTTCACAATGATTAAAAAGCAGAGGGGCAAACCAGCAGAGGAATTAAGATAACAGGGGAGCAGGGGAAGGAGTCAGAGAGCGGAATGGGGTGCTGAGCCAAGTAGTAAAGTCTTGGGCACCAATATTACATAGTCCAGCTCTGTTTCACCTTACTTGCACCTCTAAAGAACAGAAGAAGAGTATTTTTTAAGGGTGTGGCACCAGCACTGGACTCAGTGTTAGTGAGTAGGGTAAATGGGATTTGCCCTACAGATTCACACCCAAACTTTTCCTTGTTCTAATCCCAGCCACTGTGGGAGCCCCTAAATTCTTGTTGGAATTCGATGATACTTGACAGCTGCTTGACTACATTGACAAGAGTTGGTAGCTATTCTCATGATAAAGTAGTTTTTATGCCTTAGCAGTGAGATTTCTTCATGAGACAGCAGTCTCGCTGGCTTCCCAGCGCTCTTATTTATTAGCTCAATAATCCGTTGCCTCCATTATAACACAGCAATACCATTAGGATCCAAACAAGCCTGACTCGTTACATTGTTACCTTGCCTCTGCCTACTGTCTGACTAATTAAAGGAGAGTATCATTTATCTGAGGCCCATCCTGTACATTATATATCAGTTTTGGCATGAAGCAGTCTGTCTTATTAAGCAGCCATGTCTCACCGTCTCCGATATCTAATTATAGTTGCTATATTCGGAATACACGGGACTCTGCACCCTAGAGCTGCCTACATTACTTTTGCAGGTCTATATTAAGACTCACCTTTCACCATAATCTTTCTATTCTCATATATTATTTTATATCTGCCAAGATAAGGCAACGGATGTTAACCCATTCCCAGTGGCCGCTCCATAGTCTAGAAACTAAGCCTGGGTGGTGATAGGAAATAGCTATTCTCCTCTTCGCTGTCATTTTTTTCATAACCAATGGATGTCATTTTTTTGTTATTATTGTGACATTTGAGCAGTTCCGCTGGGAATTCATGTACTGCACATTTCCCAGCCGTGGAACAAGCAGAAGAGGTTTGTTTAATGGGACCACGGAGTGACTAAACAAGACTCACAGTGGGTGGACATGTGTCAACTCAGATTCTCCTGTACACCTCATGGGATGACCTCTCATTCACTGGATATACAGTACGCCTGACAATCACTAGGACTTGATTTTATGTGGTTAAACAAATGCTCAGTCATTAACTATATCGGGGTTTTGGCCCTATGTTCTTGTCAACCTCTATAGCTAACAGGGGCTCCTAGAAATGCCTATATTATGGTTATGGCGGGAGTTTTATGCTACTCTGCTAAATATCCTTAACTGTCTATCAAACACATGGCAGGATAAACTGCCAATTGCATATATACTGTAATGCTCCAGAACATAAAGCAGGGTAAACATACAGGCATTGGACCTGTTATCCAGAATGCTTGGGACCTGGGGTTTTCTATATAAGGAATTTTTCCATACTTTGGATCGCCATACCTTAAATAATTTAAACATTAATCAAAGCCAATAGGATTATTTTGCTTCCAATATGGATTAATTATATCCCAGTTTTATTATTACAGAAATGATTGAACTTTCATTATAATGGAGTCTATGGGAGATATCCCATAATTCTGAGCTTTCTGGATAACGGGTTTCAGGATAATGGATCCCATATCTGCAGTGCCATTTCTATATATAATACCCTCAATGCATGGTAAGATAAATATAGTACCAGTGCCAGGTCTGAGCAAATCAGGGGTGGGGCATGGGAGAAACAGGGGTGGGACATCGGAGGAACGGGGGTGGGACATGGGTGAAATGGGGATGGGACATGGGTGGAATGGGGATGGGACATGGGTGGAATGGGAATGGGACATGGGTGGAAAGGGGGTGGGGCAGGTGGACCAAGATATATTCACTTTGGATCTGGGTTGGCATCTCTAATGTTACTGGTAGGTTCCAACCTACACATAAGGTCTTATTCTGTTTATGAGGATCCTACATATATCAGTGGCTCCCAAACTATGGGGCTGATCCTAGAGCGTCTCAGTCTAAATGCTGATTATCTACTTGATTAACTTACGGTTAATAAGATAATTATGCTCAAGGTTGGACATCCATGGAGGCTTGAGCTGAAAAAAGCGTGACAACCCCTGTTCTATATCTCATTATGCCTATGATGATGACACTACCTGTGCAATGCTGAGATTTGGCACCCTAAACATTGGATATATAGGTGATTTGCTGTCCACCATATTTCCATGCTCCTTTACAACTTCATGGTATGCGGAGACCATTGATTCTTTGCTGCAACCTCTCCAATGTGGATCCGGTTCTTCCTGACTGAGTAGAAAGCAGAAACTGCCGCATTCGTTGGCTCTGCGTTTGTCACTGGACTGCGACTATAACAGTAATTGGTTGGGATTTAAATGGTCTCTGGCACTGTGAGCTCACAGCCTGGCCTTGGAGAAACTGGGCTCGCTAGCAAGTGGGAATGAAAACAAAGCAGTGCTTGGGTGCACCATCTGCTTTGGCCAGTGCTGACATTTTATCCAAGTCCATTGAGACATACTGTAACTGCCTGTCTCCTCATTTAGAGGTTTATATAAATGTGTGCCCAAGGCATGCAAATTAAGCAAATGAAGGGCTCAGCACGGGCCACAAACTGAAAACAAACTCTACATGCATAATAATAATAATATGGTATCTATCAAAGCAGTAAACCCAAGCTGTCCCTCAGCAACCCCCCCCCCCCAGCAAAACAACATTCATTGTTAAACCCACAACCACAGACCACTTAGAATATTTGGCTCGTTGCTCCCTTTCTGGACCAATTAGCTCCAAATGATGCAGGGATTAGTACTTTCCTGTTTTGAATAGTTAGGTGTTTTCTAGGGATGCATCGTATCCACTATTATGGATTCTGCGGAACCCCGAAATCCTTAGCAAAAGATTCGGCTGAATCCCGAACCGAATCCGAATTTGCATATGCAGAAGGATTCGGCCGAATCTGAATACTGCTGAAATAGGCCGAATCCTGGCCGAATCGCGAACCGAATCCTGGATTTGTTGCATCCCTAGTTATTTCAGACTTAGTTCTTCTCTATTCAAAAAGGTCTATATAAAAAATACCTGCATGCATGTCCCCTAGTAACACGTTCAGCCACCATTGTTAATGGCAATAATGGATTCCAATTGGGCAGGTTTCCCCTGAAAGAAACAACAAGGACTACACTGTTCTTGGTTTCTGAGTCAGAGAATGGCTGATCGCAAGACCACTCAGTCTTAAAGGCCTTCACAGGTTTACCCCTCTGAGTAAAGTACCTCCATGTGTAAATTACCTACCAGAAGATCATGCAACAAGGTAAATACAATGTCGACTCTATGTATAATACCCCAGAACACATAATAGTATAAATACAGTGCAAATTACATGTATAACACACCAGAGCACATAGTAGTATAAATACAGTGCCTATTACTTGTATAATGACCATAGAACACATAGTAGTATAAATTAAATGCAAATTCTATGTATAACACACCAGAGCACATAGTAGTAGAAATACAGTGCCAATTCCATGTATAATGACCACAGAACACACAACAGGATAAATCTAGTACCAATTACCTATATAATACCCCAGAACACATGACAGGATACATACAATGCCAATTCCATATATAATACCCCAGAATGCATGGCAGGATAAATATAGTGCCAATTCCATGTATAACACCCCAGAACACAAAGTGGTATAAATACAGTGCTGATTCTATATATAATACCCCAGAGCACATAGTAGTATAAATACATTGCCAATTCTATGTATAACACACCAGAGCACATAGTAGTATAAATACAGTGGCAATCCAAGTATAACACACCAGAGCACATAGTAGTATAAATACAGTATCAATCTATGTATAACACACCAGAGCACATAGTAGTATAAATACAGTATCAATCTATGTATAACACACCAGAGCACATAGTAGTATAAATACAGTGCCAATTCAATGTATAACACACCAGAGCACATAGTAGTATAAATACAGTATCAATCTATGTATAACACACCAGAGCACATAGTAGTATAAATACAGTGCCAATTCTATGTATAACACACCAGAGCACATAGTAGTATGAATACAGTATCAATCTATGTATAACACACCAGAGCACATAGTAGTATAAATACAGTGCCAATTCCATGTATAATACACCAGAGCAAATAGTAGTATAAATACAGTGCCAATCCAAGTATAACACACCAGAGCACATAGTAGTATAAATACAGTGCCAATCCAAGTATAACACACCAGAGCACATAGTAGTATAAATACAGTGCCAATCTATGTATAACACACCAGAGCACATAGTAGTATAAATACAGTATCAATCTATGTATAACACACCAGAGCACATAGTAGTATAAATACAGTGCCAATTCTATGTATAACACACCAGAGCACATAGTAGTATAAATACAGTATCAATCTATGTATAACACACCAGAGCACATAGTAGTATAAATACAGTGTCAATTCCATGTATAACACACCAGAGCACATAGTAGTATAAATACAGTGTCAATTCCATGTATAACACACCAGAGCACATAGTAGTATAAATACAGTGCCAATTCCATGTATAACACACCAGAGCACATAGTGGTATAAATACAGTGTCAATTCCATGTATAATGACCACAGAACACATAACAGGATACATCTAGTACCAATTATATAATACCCCAGAACACATGACAAGTTAAAGGCAGTGCTAATTGGCTCTGCTTCTATACTAACATGTGTTTTAGGGATTATACAGCACCAGTATGGGACCCGTTATCTGGAAACCCGTTATCCAGAAAACTTAGAATTACAGAAAGGTCGTCTCCCATACACTTAATTTTATCCAAATAATCCAAATTTCAAAAAATGGTTTACTTTTTCTCTGTAATAATAGAGCCGTACCTGGTACTTGATCCCAACTAAGATATAATTAATCTTTATTGGAGGCAAATCCAGCCTATTTGATTTATTTAATGTTAAAATGATTTTCGAGTAGACTTAAGGTATGAAGAACCAAATTACAGAAAGATCCGTTATCCGGAAAGCCTCAGGTCCCGAGCATTCTGGATAACAGATTATGAAACTGGAACTATATTAATCTTGCATTCTGGGACTATATCCTGCATGGTGTTCTAAGAAGTATTTTGCATGAATTGAGATACTATTGGTCAGTCTGTCTATAAATGATCTTTGTTTAGCATCACCAAATACAGAAATCACCCTCCACTCTTGGCTAAGTCATTGTTTATAGACAGCCGCAGATCCCTTAGTAATAAATAGATTTCTATAGTTGCCTATATTGAAGACATCAGCTGAGGTTAGCAAGATGGCCTCCCCACTCATATGTTTGGGCGCAATTATACACAGTATTGATGTTCTGACTGCATACAAAGGGACCATCATACATTCCTTATACATATTTTAATGACAAGCAACATTTTCCCTTGCATATTTTCCTTTGGGAGCCATTTCCATGCTCTGCTTTTGTGCTGCTGCTGTTGAGACAGTGTAAGTGTTAAAGGCGGCTGATTGAAATAACTAAGTGGGTATTGATCCCAACGCTGACTCTTTGCCCCTCATTATAGAAATATTAATTGGCCTGACTTCAAAGAGCTACTTGCAACTCAAATGCAAGGATAATACCGTGCCCCTCTAGTGGCTGGGAGCTTCAGCTGAGGCTGCTGGGAATTGTAGTATTCCACTTATAGCTAGCTAATAACAAAGTTAAGATATTTCACCCCAAATCTTAAAGTTTTCAGCATGACCCCCATCCGCTGCTTTGGATTTCACTAAGGTCTATTGATGCAATCAAATTTTACAGCAGTAGACATGGCAATAAACAGAGATATGCTGATAAATAAAGCTCCACAGGCAGAAAATCTATAGCAATTCACATTCTGAGCCTTTGTAGGAAATAAATTGAATATAAACTCCACTAATAAATAAGGACTACCCTGTCTGTTCCTTTAAGTGGCTTTTTGAAAGCTTTAAGTGAAAAATTACAGGAAAAGTCAAGTGTTTTTCTTCCTTCTTTCCATCGGCCCCATGGAATGGACAGTAAAGTGCATTTGTTGAATGGGAGCTGAAGCCTCAGGGCTTTCCGGATAAGGGATCTTCCATATAATTTGGATCTTCATACTTTAAGGGGCAGATTTATCAAGGGTCAAATTGAAAATTTGAATGACATTTTTGTGTACTTCGACTATCAGATATGCCAAAATTCTATTGGAATTTGAAAAAAAATTTGACTATTCGAATATAGAAATTTATCATGTACTGTCTCTTAAAAACTTCGACCATTTGCCATCTCAAACCTGCCGAATTGCTGTTTTAGCCTATGGGGGACCTCCTAGAACTTATTTGAAGTCATTTGGTGGACTGTTTTTTTGCAGAAAATCCTTCGATCTGAATTCAATTGAATGCACTAAAACTTCGATTCGAACAATTGGAATACAGCCTATTCACCCGAAGTTAAAAACTTCTATTTTTTTTTTATAATAAATTTAGTTTTTGTTTTTTTTAAATTTGAATTTTCCATTACTGTGAAATTCGACCTTTGCTAAATCTGCCCCTAAGTCTACTAGAAAATCATGCAAACATTAAATAAACCCAATAGGCTGGTTTTTGCTTCCAATAAGGATTAATTATATCTTAGTTGGGATCAAGTACAAGATACTCTTTTATTAGAGGAAATCATTTAAAAAGAATTTGATTATTTGGATAAATTGGAGTCTATAGGAGATGGCCTTTCCGTAATTCAGATCTTTCTGGATAACGGGTTTCTGGATAATGGATCCCATACCTGTATATATATGTATTGCCTCCCCCACCAGCAGTTTGGTTTTCATAAGTCAGTAGTTTCTTTTAAAAACTTAAAAGAAATATGTTCATGTAAGGGTTCAAGCACAAGGGCAGATTCGGGGAGATTTAGCCGACTGGAGTTAATCTCCTCTTCTGTGGGACGACAATCTCCCCGATCTGCCTTCCGCCTGCTATAATCACAAAACGCCAGCACCAATGCACTTGCGATGCTTCAATTTCCAAAGTCGCCCGGAGTGCAATGGGCTTGAACCCTAAAATGTTGTGCCTTTGTCTGTTGTGTAAAGCCTGTCTGACAAGCTGCCCAGACTCCCTTTGTGCTAATGAGTCACATAAGAACTATTCACCCCTCGTCTGAGACTGCAGCAGGGAATGTGACAACTGCTAATATCATAAAAACAAAAATGAATGCAAATTGCAAGAGTGCTCAGAATTTTGCATTTCATATTGTTGATTTAAGACCTGCATGTCTTTTCCTCCCCCCAGCCCAATCCATTCTTTCCCTTCTCTCCACACATCCCTGATGCCTTCTGTTCCATAGAATTTCCCAGCATGCCGACATTATTCCCGGCACAAACCCGATGCAATAAGACTTATATCCCGCAGAGATACAGAATGATGTCTTGCACAACACAATGACTCACACCTGCCTAAATTAGCCAGCCCCTACTCACCCCTGTGTGTTACCTGACATAGGGATGGCGGCCCCCTCATTTCACAGACAAAGACAGTAAAATTAGCATTTCAGCTTTATATCCGAGCAAGTGGCACAGTCCCAGCAAGGGGCTATTGTGATAGAGAATAGAAAAATCAGCGTTTCCCTGTTTCATGTTGGACAATTTGTATCTCTCGCTGTGCCACTCGCAAACAATAAACTCTCTGTAATAAAGAGATGCTCTGTGTCAGGAATTAGTGCAATTATACCCGGCACTGCTTCCATCCCATGCACATCTCCTACCTTCATTCACTATCTCTTTAGCTATACTGCTCATAACCATGAACATTATCAGCATGTAGGTACTCAGACCCATTATACAGAGAGGGGAGATCATTATCAGGTATAGATACTCAGTCCCATTATACAGAGAGGGGAGATCATTATCAGGGTATAGATACTCAGTCCCATTATACAGAGAGGGGAGATCATTATCAGGTATAGATACTCAGTCCCATTATACAGAGAGGGGAGATCATTATCAGGTATAGATACTCAGTCCCATTATACAGAGAGGGGAGATCATTATCAGGGTATAGATACTCAGTCCCATTATACAGAGAGGGGAGATCATTATCAGGTATAGATACTCAGTCCCATTATACAGAGAGGGGAGATCATTATCAGGGTATAGATACTCAGTCCCATTATACAGAGAGGGGAGATCATTATCAGGGTATAGATACTCAGTCCCATTATACAGAGAGGGGAGATCATTATCAGGTATAGATACTCAGTCCCATTATACAGAGAGGGGAGATCATTATCAGGGTATAGATACTCAGTCCCATTATACAGAGAGGGGAGATCATTATCAGGTATAGATACTCAGTCCCATTATACAGAGAGGGGAGATCATTATCAGGTATAGATACTCAGTCCCATTATACAGAGAGGAGATCATTATCAGGGTATAGATACTCAGTCCCATTATACAGAGAGGGGTGATAATTATCAGGTATAGATACTCAGTCCCATTATACAGAGAGGGGAGATCATTATCAGGTATAGATACTCAGTCCCATTATACAGAGAGGGGAGATCATTATCAGGGTATAGATACCCAGTCCTATTATACAAAGTTTCCTTTAATCACCAAACTCAATTCTTTTCTTTCTCAGTGTGGGATTTTGATTGAAAACTGCTTAAAATATTTTAAATTAAATTATTTAAACATTGAAAGTCTCTGCAGGGGTTCCTGGTTTACGACAGAAAGAGAGAATTGAGAAATCTTACTATTTCCTTTCTTAGAACAGAGTAAAGAAGTAAAATTCTACCAGATTCTTTATTTTTTAATTAAATGTGCAAAAAGTGTTTGATTTCTCACGGGAGAAGTTTTTGCCTTATTAACAGCCGTTATTTCTAGCCGCCCCTTGTACATTCATTCATACCCAGTGAGAAGAGAAAATACAAATAAATAGATAGCAAACATGGGAACTTCGCAGATGATTTTTTAAATAAATACAAGCATTCAGTCCATACATTGCATCCCTAGCGCACCCTTTCCTTACCCCATGGCTCTACAGCCCTTGCACAGCCCTGACCTCCCCACCAATGCCTCCCCACTCTTCCTGATCCAATGAACACCAACGCCAGCAATGAACTCCCATAGTTTTTTAAATCATCCTCATCATCATTCAGCCATCATTTTCTTGGGCATCCCTGGCTTTTGATGGTAGACCTTTCTCTCTCCTCTCCCAGTCATTCCAGATGGTCGGCCCAGTGGAGCCTTCCACTCTTGATGATGGAGGTTATGCAGAAATCCCTGTAGAGGTCATTCAGCTCTGCGCTGGTGTGGATTTGCCACTGCCTCTGAACCTGGATCAGGCTCAATACCTTACAAGCCCAGAAGTTGAACAGTTACTCATCACCCAGGCCTCACTCCAGTAGGTGACCACAGGCCTGACAACGGTCTTGTAGACCATACTTTTCCTGTTCCAGGTCAAGTGCCACGACTTCAACAGGTGCTGGAGGCTAAATGCGTTCCTAACATATCTCTAAAACAAAGTCTGTCCTTGCCAATGGACAATGTGGGAAACATTCGACAAGTACTGCCATACTCTGGCTGTCCACTAGTCTTGAAAGTAGGGGATGGCATGGTAGGTGACTGTAGGACCCTTGCATGATGATATGTATAGACAGAGCCTCTGAAAGATAGGGAGCATTATATGGAAATGGTTTCCCCTCAAGTGCAAACAAAACCATAATAAACAACCTGGAATTAGCTAAAGAACTAAAAGTTTGACACACTTAGAGCCTGATGGCATCTATCTACAGATCCAGGCTCTCCGGGCAACAGCTTGACAGAGGTCACCGTTATCTCAGCAGCTTTAAAGAGAACAGCCAGGCCTGCCTGAGGTAAGGCAAGGACACCGAGTAGTTCCCTGCCTGCTCTCCTAGTGGGCATCAGGCCGGATTGGCAATCTGTGGGTTCTGGCAAATGCCAGAGATGCTGCTTTAAGATGCCATAGATATTCACTATTTATGGGGCTTGTGGGGGCTATTTCTGCCTCTATTGGCTCCCTAGCGTACCCTTTCCTTACCCCATGGCTCTACAGCCCTTGCAAAGCTCTGGCCTCCCCACTCTTCCTGATCCAATAAACACCAACGCCAGCAACAAACTCAAATGGTTTTTTAAATCATCCTCATCATCATTCAGCCATCATTTTCTTGGGTGTCCCTCTGGCTTTTGATGGTAGACCTTCCTCATGGCTCTCTCCTCTCCCAGTCATTCCAGATGGTCGGCCCAGTGGAGCCTTTCACTCTTGATGATGAAGGTTATGCAGGAGTCCCTGTAGAGGTCATTCAGCTCTGCACTGGTGCAGATTCGCCACTCCCTCTGAACCTGGATCAGGCTCAATACCTTACACTCCCAGAAGTTGAGCAATTACTCATCACCCAGGCCTCGCTCCAGTAGGTGACCACAGGCTTGACAACATTCTTGTAGACCATACGTTTCCTGTTCCTGGTCAAGAGCCGTGGCTTCAACAGGTGCTGGAGGCTAAATGCGTTTGTAACGTAGCTGTTTAAAACAAAGTCAGTCCTTGCCAATGGACAATGTGGAAAACCTTGGAAAAGTACTGCCATGCTCTGGCTGTCCACTAGCCTTGAAAGTAGGGGATGGCATGGTAGGTGACTGTAGGACCCTTGCATGATGATATGTATAGACAGAGCCTCTGAAAGATAGGGAGCATTATATGGAATATGGTTTCCCCTCAAGTGCAAACAAAACAATAACAAACAGCCTGGAACTAGCTAAAGAACTAAGAGTTTGACACACTTAGAGCCTGTAGGCATCTATCTACAGATCAGGCTCTCTGGACAACAGCTTGACAGAGGTCACCGTTATCTCAGCAGCATTAAAGAGAACAGCCAGGCCTGCCTGAGGTATGGCAAGGACACCGAGTAGTTTCCTGCCTGCCAGGGCCGCCATCAGGGGGGTACAGGGGGGACTGTTGTCCCGGGCCCTGGTGGTTTGGGGAGTTAAGGGGGGCCCGGCCGTGCTGCATTAACTTGCACTTACTTGCATTTACTTGCACAGCCGGGCCCCTGCATCAGAACTCCGATGACTGGCTTCTTGTGTTCTGATTCGCCATGAAATGTAAGTCCCGGTAAAGCCACATGCGGATTGGTTGGGAGAAGTTTGAACCTCCCCTCTACTTTAACCAATCACCATGCGGGTTTACCGGGACTTACATTTCACTGGCGAATCAGAGCACAAGAAACTGAAGATACCGGCATCTGAACTCCCTGGCTAAGGTACGTGCAGTTTTTTTTTTCTTTTAACTTGTGGGGGCCCTGACCAATTGTTTATTTGTTTATTTTAAATGTATGGGGGCCCTGGATAATAGTTTTTTTTTAAATGTGTGGGGGGCCTTTGCTATTTTTTTTTTTTTTAAAATGTGTGGGGGCCCTGACCAATTGTTTTTTTGAAATGTGTGGGGGCCTTGCTAATTGTTTGTTTTTTAAATGTGTGGGGGCCTGGCTAATTGTTTTTTTTAAATGTGTGGGGGCCCTTTGCTAGTTTTTTTAAAGATGTGTGGGGGCCCTGGCTAATTCTTGTTTTTTTAAAAAGAAATGTGGTGGCCCTGGCTATTTTTTTTTTGTTAAATGTGTGGGGGCCCTGGCTCATTGTTTATTTTTAAAATGTGTGGGGGCCCTTGCTAATTTTTTTTTTTTTAATGTGTGGGGGCCCTTTGCTAGTTTTTTTTTTTTAAAGATGTGTGGGGGCCCTGGCTAATTGTTGTTTTTTAAAAAAAAGTGTGGTGGCCCTGGCTATTTTTTTTTTTTTAATTTGTGTGGGGGCCCTGGCTCATTGTTTATTTTTAAAATGTGTGGGGGCCTGGCCACAAATGATTTTTTTCTTTAACCACCACCTGACACCAAAACTTGTAGGAGGGGCCTGGGCACCAAAGTTATTTTTTTAACTCGTAGGGGGGCACTTAATGTTTTAATGCCTGTGTAATGCCTGTGTCTTGTGTGGCCTTCATACTAAGGGAAGGGTGGCGAGGGGGGCCTAGAAAATGTTGTTGTGCGGGGCCCCGTGACTTCTGATGGCAGCCTTGCTGCCTGCTCTCCCAGTGGGCATCAGGCCAGATTGGCAATCAGTGGGTTCTGGCAAATAGCAGAGGTGCTGCTGTAAGATGCCATAGATATTCACTATTTATGGGGCTGGTGGGGGCTATTTTGGCCTCTGTGTTGGCTTTTTGGGCCTCTGTGTATCTGAAATGCCAGGGCCTGTTTTGTCAGTCCAGATCTAGTGGGCATCCTTGTTGCCACAGACTGCACACAATAAGCATTCTAAATTTCAGGATCAAGATAAAGTCCTGATTATTCTACTAGGCCCAACTGAGAAGAGTTTGCAGTAGCCAAACTATCAAACCCAACTCAGTGTCGTATGGCAGTGACCTTCAAACTGTAGGACTGATTCACCCAGAGAGGTAAATGAACATAGGTAACCAGTTAATGAGTGAGATTTGGGGTGAGTCCTTCCACACATTTCTTCCAAACCCACAATCAGGGTCTGACTCTACAATATCTCCTTGATGTCCAGCATGAGCCATCCAACTGAACGGATTTCTGAAATCATTTTTAACTTTGCTTCAAAGGGGAAGTTCAGTGCACCTATTCCTTGATTCATCCTTTTTTTTTAAATTTTGTTTGAAGCTGATCCCTTGACCACTGAGATTTCTATCTGCTGATGGAGCAGCAGCAGTTCATGCCCTAGGTGGGTTCTTCTTCTAGATTGTCAAAGCTCAGCATTACTGACTATTAACAAAGAATTTGTTGGACCCTTTAAAGGTTTCTTCCTCTTCAATTATATTGCTTGGAAAAAGAAGCACGCAGTCCGATTCCACCAAATCAATATCCTTCTTCTTCTGAAATTCTTTTTAACATACAGTATTTCTTTTAGCTGACGTGTCAGATTTCTTTTAGATACAGATCAACCTCTCACCCGCTGTCTGGAGTTAAAGCTTTGTGTCCAATAATTTCATCAATGAAAATTAAGGAAGCAAATGTATTGCTCTGGGGGGAGGTGAATATTCCATTTTGAATTTTAAAGCGATACTGTCATAGGAAAACATGTTTTTTTTCAAAATGCATCAGTTAATAGTGCTGCTCCAGCAGAATTCTGCACTAAAATCCATTTTTCAAAAGAGCCAACAGATTTTGTTATATTTTTTGAAATCTGACATGGGGCTAGACATATTGTCAGTTTCCCAGCTGCCCCCAGTCATGTGACTTGTACTCTGATAAACTTTAGTCACTCTTTACTGCTGTACTGCAAGTTGGAGTGATATCACCCCCTCCCTTTCCACCCCCAGCAGCCAAACAAAAGAACAATGGGAAGGTAACCAGATAACACAAGAGAACAGCTGACTGGTAGATCTAAGAACAGCACTTTATAGTAAAAGCCAAGTCCCACTGAGACGGATCCAGTTACATTAAGTAGGAGAAATAACAGCCTGCCAGAAAGTAGTTCAATCCTAAAGTGCAGGCACAAGTCACATGACTGGGGCAGCTGGGAAACTGATAATATGTCTAGCCCCATGTCAGATTTCAAAATTTAATATAAACAAATCTGTTTGCTCTTTTGAGAAATGGATTTCAGTGCAGAATTCTGCTGGAGCAACACTATTAACTGATGCGTTTTGTAAAGAAAGTTTTCCCATGACAGTGTCCCTTTAAGAAATAGGCCCCCAGTGTTCTTGTAGATTGAAGTCAGCTGTTTCCAACTGCTTAATCCTTGGGGCATAATTACATTCCAGTCAACTGGCAGTTAGGCAGGTTAAAACAGAGTTGAAAGGTTAAACTTGATGGACGTGTGTCTTTTTGCAACCTAAAGGTGGCCATACATGGAGAGATCCGCTCGTTTGGCAATGTCGCCAAACGAGCGGATCTCCCTCCGATATGCCCACCTTGAGGTGGGCAATATCGGGCTTATCCGATCGTGGGCCCTAGGGCCCAATGATCGGATCCTAACGATGCCTTAACGGGCGGTCGGATCGCGGGACCGCATCAACGAACAGATGTGGCCTCGTTCCGACGGGATTTTTAGTCCCATCCGATCGAGATCTGGCCGACTTTCGGCCACTGCCATTCATGCATATGAACAATGTGTATAACGAAGCAGAATTCAGATCAGTTGGGGTCCCAGTTTGAACACCCATCAGCAGCGCTGCCGATAGAAAGAACAGTTGTCGAGATTCAGCACAGTACTCCCCGGCAGGCCCGGACTGGCAATCTGTGGGTTCTGGCAAATGCCAGAGGGGCTGCTGTATGGTTCCATAGAAAATTACCATATAGTGGGCTGGTAGGGGGCTGTTTGGGCCTCTGTGTACTTGGATTGGCAGGGCCTATTTTGACTCCCAGTCCAGGCCTGCTCCCCGGGTATATAGGTGCACGTCCTGTGTCCCTTTTACTGCAAAACATCCAATAATGTAATGAACAGCACCTTTTAGTGGAAATAAAAAGCCTTTATTTGTACTTGGCTCAGACCAAACACAGCAACGTTTAAAGCCGTTCTCCGGCTTTTTTTCAAGCTTATACACGCGGTCACATGGACTTCCTTTTAAAGCTATTAAAACAGCGCCATCTATTGAACATGTAGATACAAAGTATCAAAGTAGCAATAACCATTTATATAGTGAATAAAGTACCCCCTCTTGTAAAATATAAGGATATTATAAGTTACCGAGGAGTTTCATGACCATATAAAAACACGAGGCCGAAGGCCGAGTGTTTTTATACAGGTCATGGAACTCCGAGGTAACTTCTAATATCCTCATATTTTGCAACTGGGGGTACTTTATTTATTATAATACACAAATTTCAGTGAGTCATGTGACAGAAATGACATCAGAACTCACCGTTTATAACTGATGACATCAGAACTCACCGTTTATAAGGATATAATTTACAGGATATTCATGGCTTTTGTGTATTATATATATATATATAATACACAAAAGCCATGAATATCCTGTAAATTATATCCGCATAAACAGTGAGTAGTGATGTCATTTCTGTCACATGACTATTATAATAAATAAAGTACCCCCTGTTGCAAAATATGAGGATATTAGAAGTTACCTCAGAGTAACCTTGTGTTTTTATATTGTCATGAAACTCCTCAATAACTTATAATATCCTTATAATTTACAAGAGGGGGTACTTTTTTCACCATATACATAACAGACTTGTATCCGTTTTAGAAAGTAAATAAGTCACATCAAAAATATAAACTTCTCTTCATTATTGTGCGCTTGTCAATTATATCTGTAAAAAGATAATGATTAAAATCAGAATAAAATCCAGATCAATTAAGAAATAGTATGCAAATCATACTCTCTATCCCACCCATTCCCACTGCAAGTCCTGTCTCTTTTGGTACCTCCACATTGGACCCTCCAGTCCATCAGGGCCCACCACAGGGGTCCCCCTGCCGGGACTCCCACCTGCACCCCCTGATGGCTCTACATATAAGGGGGAAAGCTTACATACTGTCTGTGGTATCCCTGAAACTGACATATATTTATGACCAAACATTTGACCATGAGCTGGAACCCAAGTGTGAAGACCATTTGTTCATTACTCATCTAGTAGTTCCTTCTTCTGCAGGGATTGCACTAATACTCTATTCCGTCTAAGGGCAGTGTGTGGCTCAGTGACATAACATGGGACTGAAGACCTGGGGGACCCAATTTGCACAGGGTCCCTCCAACGTTTTCTACCACCATGACCTGAAATGATTTATCAGTCAGGACCTCTGCTGGATCATGTTTATAATCATGGCCCCATTGACCCTCTGGGTCAGCTGTCTCCTTGTTCCCCCAAATACCATTGACACTAAATTATGCGAATGATGAAAATATACATTAAAGAAAACTCCCATCACCACCCTGTGACCAGCTGGGGATTCTGGTCATTGGCATTCAGCAGGGATGAGGCTCCAGTGTAGCATTGGGGAGAACTAAATTTATATATTCATTTGTAAAGGTAATTAATGTTAAACACAGCTTTATGTTCTTTCCTATTTTCTACTCTGTTTTCCAGACTACAGAAATAATGTATCAGAAATCAACTCACTCCATCCCAAACAAAACACTAGTTCCCACAATGCCTTGCACTGTATGTGGGATTTGATTTCTGGCTGGAGGAGAGCTGACAACCAATATAATAAGGCTACATTGTTAAGGGATTCCCACTTCTATAACTCCTGCCCTATCAGAAATAACTCCTATCCTATTGATGTTTAAGGAGTTGGATAAATCTAACTGGCCCTGTTATACAGCAGTGTCGGACATCTGTGCATAGAGAGGCGCATGTGTATATTATATACTAGCGGGAAGGATATGAGGTGTAACCTTACAGGAATCTCTCTCCATAAATATCTTTCAGAATCACAAAGCTAATTTAGTTTCAGCCCAGACGAAACACAGTTAAAAATGATTTACTGTAGGAATTGTAGCCCTATAAATAACCTCAATACATGGGGAAGGTAGGATTGTTTTTCAGCAATAAAGCCAGGCAGTGAAAGGAGGAAATTAAGTTATTTCTCACTCGCTAGAAATGTACTGCAGCCAACAACTACTTATAGGTGAGCGGAATCTCTTAAAGTTTCATTAATTACCTTTATATCCCCCCATGAGAAGAAAGTCTATCATCCACAGTTTCAGAACCCTGAAAAATGGGAGTTATGGGTATGGTTATATGGAGCAATAGGAGGAGTTATAGGGAGGGTTATATGGAGCAATAGGAGGAGTTATAGGGAGGGTTATATGGAGCAATAGGAGGAGTTATAGGGCGGGGTTATATGGAGCAATAGGAGGAGTTATAGGGAGGGGTTATATGGAGCAATAGGCGTTATAGGGAGGGTCATATGGAGCAATAGGAGGAGTTATAGGGAGGGGTATATGGAGCAATAGGAGGAGTTATAGGGAGGGTTATATGGAGCAATAGGAGGAGTTATAGGGAGGGTTATATGGAGCAATAGGAGGAGTTATAGGAAAGGGTTATATGGTGCAATAGGAGAAGTTATAGGGAGGGGTTATATGGAGCAATAGGAGGAGTTATAGGGAGGATTATATGGAGCAATAAGAGGAGTTATAGGGAGGGTTGTATGGAGCAATAGGAGGGGTTATAGGGAGGGTTATATGGAGCAGTAGGAGGAGTTATAGGGAGGGGTTATATGGAGCAATAGGAGGAGTTATAGGGAGGGGTTATATGGAGCAATAGGAGGAGTTCTAGGGAGGGGTTATATGGATCAATAGGAGGAGTTATAGGGAGGGGTTGTATGGAGGAATAGGAGGAGTTATAGGGAGGGTTATATGGAGCAATAGGAGGAGTTATAGGGAGGGTTGTATGGAGCAATAGTAGGAGTTATAGGGCGGTTAGATAGAGCAATAGGAGGAGTTTAAGGGAGGGTTATATGGAGCAAGAGGAGGAGTTATAGGGAGGGTTATATGGAGCAATAGGAGGAGTTATAGGGAGGGTTATATGGAGCAATAGGAGGAGTTATAGGGAGGGTTATATGGAGCAATAGGAGGAGTTATAGGGAGGGTTATATGGAACAATAGTAGGAGTTATAGGGCGGTTAGATAGAGCAATAGGAGGAGTTTAAGGGAGGGTTATATGGAGCAAGAGGAGGAGTTATAGGGAGGGTTATATGGAGCAATAGGAGGAGTTATAGGGAGGGTTATATGGAGCAATAGGAGGAGTTATAGGGAGGGTTATATGGAGCAATAGGAGGAGTTATAGGGAGGGGTTATATGGAGCAATAGGAGGAGTTATAGGGAGGATTATATGGAGCAATAGGAGGAGTTATAGGGAGGGTTATATGGAGCAATAGGAGGAGTTATAGGGAGGGGTTATATGGAACAATAGGAGGAGTTATAGGGAGGGTTATATGGAGCAATATGAGGAGTTATAGGGAGGGGTTATATGGAGCAATAGGAGGAGTTATAGGGAGGGTTATATAGAGCAATAGGAGGAGTTATAGGGAGGGTTATATGGAGCAATAGGAGGAGTTATAGGAAAGGGTTATTTGGAGTTATGTGATTTATATTTGGGTGTTTTACTACAACAATAAGAGTAGTTATAGTCAGGGGTTAAATGAAGCAGTAGGAGGAATTCAAGGAAAGAGTTAAATGGAACAAGAAGTGAAGCTGCCATTGCAGTTGATCTGTTCTATTGAATGATTACATGTTAGAATGAAGGAGCTGGTTTATAACTGAACTACTTGCATCCCTTTATTTCCCTGGATGAGTCACTGTGAGTTATTTATACCAGCTGGCTATGCTGTGAGCGCAGTTCCAATATATAACATAGCCCAATATAGTATCTTCTCTGCCCTTACAATCCTCCCTGCTTGAATGAAAGGCTTAGTAAAATGCAGCAGCCTCCCAATGATAAGAGGCAGGGAAAAAGACTATAATAATAGACGCAATAGCAGGAGCTATGAAGTCGCTGCAGTTATTGTGGAGCATACAATGGGTCCAACCAAGCTTAGGGAGCGCAGCGCAGGGTTAAATCCATTAATACTGGGAATGAATGGGAGACAAAGAGCAGGTGAGGGGTGTGCAGGAGTAACTGAGATATTTCTGGAGAGTTCTGTGGGCAAAGCTTTCATTGAGCCGAAGCAGATTATTTTAGCAGATTTATGATTTTTTTTTTCTCGGAGTGACTATTTATAGCTCTCATTTAGGGGATTTGTCCCGCCTTCTTTTCAGCTTCAAACAGCATCAGTGTTCCAGCAGCTGGAAATTCCTCCACATTCCTCCTGCTCCCCTCACTCCTGTCTGACTCACCTGCCAAAGCTTTGCTGTCACATGTTGCTCTATACACTGAGACTGAGTATGAGTTCCTGGAGGGTCCTCTGAGAACAACTTAACCAGTGCTACATAAACTTCTTGCTTCTTCATATTCCTCCCAAAAGTCTAAAATATAACAACACCCTCCATTATATAAAGCTCAGCTCTCCACTTAAACAGTGAGGCTCATACTTCCCAATGTGTCATGCTATAATGTTACACATAGATAGATAGATGATTGATAGATAGATAGATAGATAGATAGATAGATAGATAGATAGATAGATAGATAGATAGATAGATACATAAATGATAGATAGATAGATAGATAGATAGATAGATAGATAGATAGATAGATACATAAATGATAGATAGATAGATAGATAGATAGATAGATAGATAGATAGATAGATAGATCGATGATAGATAGATACATAGATAGTAAATAGATAGAAAACTAGTAAACAGAGAGATAGATGATAGATAGTAGATAGATAGATAGTAAATAGATAGTAGATAGATAGATAGTAGATAAATAGATAGGTAGATAGATAGTAGATAGATAGATAGGTAGATAGATAGTAAATAGATATATAAATAGATAGTAAATAGAAAGATAGACAGAGAGATAGTTAGATAAAGAGATAGACAGAGACAGATAGATAGAGAGTTAGAAAGAGACAGATAGAGAGAGAAACAGAGAGAGAAAATGATAGCTACATACATAGAGAATAGACTGACAATGAAATAGAGAGAGATACTGGCATAGAGTTGGATAGATTGAGTTGTAAAGTGATCAGGTAATACACTAGCACAGAAAGCTCATGGGAGGTGATGGCGCTGGCAAACATCCAATGGAGAATGAGGTCTCACCATGGTCGGAGCTACGGGTAGGTACAAGAGGCAGGTGCCTTGGGTGCAATTGTGGGGGTGGGGTGCTAGGAATGCTCCAATTCTTTCACCCACCCCTTCTCAGGTCCCTTGTCTCCCTCACTGCCACTTGTTACTGCCGCTTATTTATCCACGTTCCCCTACCTGTGTGTTGCCTTGGGTGGCCAGGCTGCTTGGCCCAGCTCTGGGTCTCACACAAGCCTTCAACAGCATAAAGTCACTGTCACCTTCACAGAAGGAATGGAAACCAAAGCAAAAGGAAAATAACTTCACAATTGCACATAAAAGCATAGTTACTCTTCCATATCCTCCATAATACTCATCTAGTTGGAAAATACAGAGCTCCAGATAAATCCCCTGGTCTGTTCTATTCTCTGTACACTCGGGCTATAAGCAACTCACCTGCATATTTGTACTTTATTTGCCTTACGGAGAGAATATACATATACAGTACTTTCATACCCTTATGCTTTCTTTATCTGGCAGTTGGTCCAGTAGGATCCCACTCTGAGATTACAGTCATTTTGGGCACCAATTCAGAAAGACAGCCTAAAAAACGTACAGAGATGGGCAATATAATTAATGAGGGGGAATTAATCCATTCCCTTATTTCACAGAATATCATTTGTTCTCTCCGATGAAAGAAAGCTGATAAAATGATCTACAATTAGATAAAATATTTTAAATATCAATATTTATGAATGTGAGAAAGAATGCTGTGGTGGGGGGCTTGTCCTGCAGGATTGGCTTATAAGGGAATTCTGTTAATGTGAGATAAAAATAATTCCTTTTTGTGACTTCTAGAGGCCCTTATAGAGCACAGGAGGGGTAAACAACCAGTCCTAACCTACAACAGAGTAGACCAGAGCCAAAAGCCTGAAGGTTTGCCTTATATAAGGAAATTCTGCCAACAGGAGATAAAATAATGATGTTGTTCAAGTTTAGGGATCTCTGGGAACCCTTAGTTAGCACAGTAGGCTGATTGAGGGTGAAACATTAGAAAAAGAATGCTGGGTTGTGGGACGGGACTGTAGATGGCTTGGTGAAGAACAATTTATTTTTATGTGTGCTGTAGATATGACCTCCCTCTGGGTTATGTGGATGAAGCACATCAAAAGGGTTTTGCTATAGATCTCCTTATAGTTGTGCCTATACCTCTAGGACCAGTTAGAAATTCCATCTGTAATATTCCCAATCAAGGTCATAGATAATCCTTCCTTCCCAGAGTTCCCCCAGGGGCACACGACTAACTGACTGATTAAATATGATGGTATGTACTCTTACAGTGCTCTTGAAAACTCACCAATAACTTGTCTCTCTGGGGAATATGAAAAAGAGGCTGTTTACTAACGTGCAAAAAAACAAACAAAAAAAAAACAGCACCGTAGGCAAAGAAAAGCCATGTTTTCCACCCATAATACTGAGTTTGGTTAGTAAATTCTACTTGGCACAAGGTCGGCTCATGGTCTATACGCTTATGTCCCTCAAGTGCATTGATTAAGTCCAGCCATTCCTTGCACCTCTGAATATTTCACCCCACAATTAATTCTAGACACAGAAGAAACATTGACTTTCTGCATAATCAAAAAATCAGCGCGACCTCTTAATGTATAACAGTTTAGCACTTTTTTTTTTGCACCTATGTAAATGGTTCCCAAGATCTACAATTATTCATCAAATCAGTAGCTTGTGTTTATGGCACTCGCCAGAGCAAATTAACAGTCTGTTGCACTCGGCATAAGAAAACCTGCTGCTAATGCTACATGGACAGAATTTAGAGTGAACAAGGGGTCGTGTTGTGGGTAAATATGTTATGACCTTCAGCAATGTCAAGGACCCTTCATTATGACAACTGTAAAATTATAGAATTCCCTGCCTGAGGACCTTAATGTATATTAAATGTATACCAGATTATACTGTATATATAGATATATATACACCATATGCCAATGGACCAGTTTGGATAAGTAGGCTTTTCATTTTTACAGTTATTAAATACAAGGGGATTGTGTTAACCTTGGGAGAATTTCCAAATGCTCTTTATTGGTCCGGAGAGCTTTTCTTTGCTCTGTGCCACCTTTAATTGTGGAAGAGCTGCAGATTGTTTTGGGTCAACCTATGTTGCTTAACCTGCCTTTGGCTCTTTAGGTGTCAATGGGTGCTGAGAGTCGTAACTCAAGAGGAACTTTTTGGGCAGCTGATATTAAGGGGCAGATTTATTAAGGCTCGAATTGGAAATTAGAATTTTCGACTCGGATTATTGGTCAAAACAACTCACAAATTTGAGTTGGGAATAATCCTAAGTCGAATTTTAATTCAAAATTCGAGACTTATCATACCTGTACCCTGGGATCGATTCGAATTCGACTTTTCGCCACTTAAAATCTGCCGAATTCATGTAGAAGTCAATGGCAGAGCTCCAATTTCCCATTTGAAGAAGTTAATAGCCTTACTGACATCTGAGGTTTTTTTCGGAGAAAAAACTTGATTCGAGTTTGGTCGAATTCGTTTTGAATCAAGTTTTCGGTCGTTAGTTTTCGTCTGAGTTTTAGACATTAATTTTTTTCCTTAAATAGCCTCCCAGTTGAATTGTGAATTGATTCGAATTTATTACAGTGTAAAAAAAATTTCACATGAATTCAAAATTCGACCTTTGATAAATGGGCCTTTAAGGGGCATATTTATCAAGGGTCGAATTTGAAAAACTTCGAAATTCGAAAAGACCAACCAAAATTAAGTCGAAGTTTTTTTATGGTCAAATAGATCCGTTTTCGATTGAATAAGTCCGTATTCGGATTGTACCAAAGTAAATAGCACATTCGACCTTATTCGAATCAAAGTTTTTCCCAAAAAAAAAAGTCCATCAATTGACTCCAAACTCGTTCTAGGAGGTCCCCCATAGGCTAAAACAGCAATTCGGCAGGTTTTAGATGGCGAATGGTCGAAGTCAAATTTTTAAAGAGACAGTGCACAATAAATTTCGATATTCTAATTTTCGGATTCTTTTCTAATCTAATTTGGACTATTCCCTAGTCGAAGTACACAAAAAATAGCTCCAAATTAGAATTTTTTGAATTCAAAAATTCACCTCAACCTCTGATAAATACAGTATGCTCCTAAGTGTTACTATCACCATCTTTTCCAGCTATACCTGTTATCCCCTCACATTTCTTCCCTCCTACTGCCATTCTGCAGGACCCCATTGTGTGCAGAACCAATCACATTTGTCTTATTTGTAACCCTAATGCCATGGTCTATGGCAGTGATCCCCAACCAGTGACTCACATGTATCTCACCAACCTCTTGGATGTTGCTCCCAGTGGCCTCAAAACAGGTGTTTATTTTTGAATTCAGTGCTTGGAGGCAAGTTTTGGTTGTATAAAAAACAGGTGTACTGCCAAACAGAGCCTCCTGTAGGCTTCCAGTCCACATGGGGGCTACCAGTCAACCACAGCACTTATTTGGCACCCTCAGGGACTTTTTTCATGCTTGTGTTTCTTCCCAAATCTTTTTTTAGATATGAATGTAGCTCACAGGTAAAATAGGTTGGATAATCTGATCAGGTCACCTAATGTAATCATTTCTTGCCTTACTAAAGGTGTAGTGGTCAGCATTTGATTCTATATGGAAATCATATATATTCCTGGTGATCCAGGGATTCTGGCATCTTCCTACAGTCACGGTTAGGTTTGCCCCTGGCCGGTATTTTACTGGCCTGGCCGGTAAAAATGATGGTTGACCCCAATTTTATTAATAGGGGAAAAAGATAAATATATAGCAAGGCCAGTATTTTTTTCCAGAAAAGGTGGCAACCCTAGTCATGGTAGGCATATGGTCAACACCATGTTTGCACAATAATCCTTTATTGATAATCAGTATAAGCTGGTTACCCATTGGCTGTATTGTAAGATTTCTTTCATTATTATTTAATTTCTAGCTTCCTTTTATCAACAAAATTAATAGCCCCCTGAGTCTGCTGAAGATTTGCATAATCTGTTTAGGACAACTGAACCAATATCCCTAAACATTGTTAAAGGGGTTGTTCACCTTTGAGATAACTTTTCGTATGATGTAGAGAGCGTTATTCAGCGACAATTTGCAATTGGCCTTCATTATTTATTATTTGCGGTTTTTGAGTTATTTAGCTTTTCATTCAGCAGCTCTCCAGTTTGCAAATTTCAGCAGTCTGTTTGCTAAGGTCCAGATTACCCTAGCAACCATGCCTTGATTTGAATAAGAGACTGGAATATGAATAGGAGAGGCCTGAATAGAAAGATGAGTAATAAAAGACAGTGATGACTATACATTTGTAGCCTTACAGAGTATTTGTCATTTAGATGGGGTCAATGACCCCTATTGGAAAGCTGGAAAAAGTCAGTAGAAAAAGGCAAATCATTTAAAAAACTATACAAAAATAAATAATGAAAGTCAATTGAAAAGTTGCTTAGGATCTGCCATTCTCTAACATACTAAAAGTATGTAGGTGAACTACATAAAAGTATGTAGGTGACCCTTTAAAGGAGAACTAAACCCTTAAAATTAATATGGTTAAAAATGCCATTTTTTATATACTGAACTTATTGCACGAGGCTAAAGTTTCAGCTTTTCAAAAGCAGCAATGATCCAGGACTTCAAACTTGTCACAGGGGGTCACCATCTTGGAAAGTGTCTGTGACACTCACATGCTCAGTGGGCTCTGATTGGCTGTTGAGAAGCTAAGCTTAGGGCTCGTCACTAATTATCCAGCAGAAAATGAGCTTCCCTGGCAGCTGATGCTACAGGTTTGCTGATCATTAAATTCTGATGCTAATTGCACTGGTTTCTGTGCTGCCATGTAGTAATTATCTGTATTAATTACTAATCAGCCTTATATTGTGACATTTCTATTCTATGTGTACTGTATATTGTGAGTGGGTCCCTAAGCTCAGTAAGTGACAGCAGCACAGAGCATGTGCAGTGAATCAGCAGAAAAGAAGATGGGGAGCTACTGGGGCATCTTTGGAGACACAGATCTTTACTGCTAAAGGGCTGTGGTTGCCTTGGGCTGGAACAGATGCACAAAACATCATGTACAACATTTCTAGCTACTTCTTTAGTAACGCTTTAGTTCTCCTTTAAAGCGTAATCTTTCCCAGTACTGGTTTTTCTCCATGGCCCCAAATAATTGCTACTGAAGATATTTAGTATTAAAGTTTACTGAAGCAAGCAACTATGGTGACTATCACACCTCTGTAGAGCTCATGCATGAAGCTGGCCAACATTCAGGTATATGGCAGAAAATGATGAGTAGGTGGTTTATAGGTACAAGAGCATTGGGCAGCCAGTGTCAACGGAACCAGGTATATTTCCTTTAAGAATTACTGGACTTCTGAAATGAAACTTCCATTGCTGGGGAAACGTGCAATATGTACATACGGGGGAGATTTCATTTCACATTACAGCGTCTTCCATGACAAATATACATTAAAGATGGTGCTATTTTGACATTCATGTTGGAGAAGTGCTTCTACTAATTACATGGTAATGAATTCCTAATAGACTTTTGGACTAAATGATGTCTTTAGAAAATCAAAATAACCCCTCACACCT
The DNA here is from genome assembly GCF_017654675.1 of Xenopus laevis. NCBI lineage: Eukaryota > Metazoa > Chordata > Amphibia > Anura > Pipidae > Xenopus > Xenopus laevis. Next base: position 123,050,145 of record NC_054376.1, read on the forward strand.
GTCTAGAGATGTAAAACTGTCATTTTTTTATAGCATTAGCCTGAACTGCGGCATCTCTATCCTACCTTTTCTAAAGCAGGCAGGAACCATGTTGGAATACAAGGAACAAATGCTATGACTATATGTTTCCATTATAAGTTACTGTCATCTCCTCAGATCCCAAATGACGTCAGACCCCAAGGCTTCTTGTAAAAGGAATATGAACTGAAAAGGAAGTGGTGATCTCAAAGAACAACGGCAATACTGAAACTCCAGGCTAGACTAGTAACACATGGGGCACAGAAAGCCAGAGGGGTAAAAATGAATGCATTCATCATTTCCATTATATAAACACAAAGCAGCCTGGAGCCACATTTTATCCTAAATTCCTCTGCTGGGTTATTTTAAGTAAAGTCCATCGGCATGCACCATGTTCAGAATTACGTTGTGTAAGACATGAATGGAAAAGAAGACTTATATTGTGGTCTGGGATCCAGAAAATGGTTGGGGTAGGCAACATAGATTCCTGGTCTGTGATCTAGAAAATATTTGAAGTAGACAATATAGATACTTGGTCTGTGATCCAGAAATCGTTGGGGTAGGCAGTATAGATTGGTGTATGCATCAGAGATTCAGAGTTGTGGTTGTCGGCAGCATATACATATGTTTCTTCATTGCAAGAGTCCATTAAACCCATACTTTATATATTTTACCAAAAATCCAAACCAATGTGGCTATTAATTGACTTGGATTCCGTGGTCTCCTTAAAGAACAACTGACAAGAGATACAGGGAATGTCCTTTAAACGCCTTCTATGTTACAAATGGTAAGTCTCTCGCCATTTCTTGGACAAAAGGTTGACCGTCATCTACTGAACAGCATGGTGAGGGCCACAGGTTGGCCTTCCTTTCTATAGCTCAGCAGTATGAGAAGGCGAGTTTAAGGTGGATCGTAGAAAGCAAATGCCTTTGTTATGGCTTAATTATTTGTTGTCCAAGCAGCAGAATTAGACCTTTCCTTGTTATGCAGGTCAGGTAGGGGTTGACTTTTATTCTCAATGGGTTGCCAATAACAGATAAGAGTCGTCAGGTATCTTACTCCAATGCTGTCTCTATACTCACTGGGTGTTTTTATCAGGGGAATATCTCTTTCTCTCAATCGTTGTGGGAAACACACTGGGTCAAAAACCCTCAGCCTTTCAACACAGTCTAGGTCCTAATTCCATGATCCTTGATTAGGTGGAGAGGCCAGGAAAAGACACCTACAGCTTCCAAGCTGATTTATGGTGGCTTTGTCAATACATTGATAGACACGTTAAGATGCATAATGTTGTCTCTTGTTCATTGCCGCCATGGATTAAGCTGACAGCAACTGTTTCTATTATCCTTTACAGGGGTATTTGTGATCTGGAAGTCAATATGGTTGATGCAAAGTAGCTGTTTAATGGAGCAGGTTGTTCATCCTCCCTTCATTTCACTTTGCTCCACTCTTCTCTTGGGAGAAAGACCTAAATCTATGTCCCTGCGTAGGTGTCAGGATCGGCAGGTTACACTAGAGGGAGTTATGATTGGATTTGCATTTAGATGCTGCTCTCTTTACTTTATGGCACCTGAGTGGCAACTGCAAGAAGATATTGGCTTGAGCGGAGTGTTGCAGAATGTGCAGAGGGTGATATTCTGATGGCAGCTACTATTGCACATAATTAGAAGTATTTGAAACTGCAAACTGTTTCTAGATTGTTTGGGCTGCTCAATCCGACAGTGATCTGGTTTGGCACTTCCAGAATGTATATAGCATGTAGAAAATGGAAGGTTCACTGGAGAGCAATTGTGTTCAATTTAAATTGCTTTTATTCTGGGTGCAAAGCACAACATGTTTCGGATCTCTTGGGTCCTTCCTCTGGTGCAGTTACAGCAAAATAAGTGAATCAGACTTTTAAAGCCACCATTTCAACCCCCACACCAATTAAGTGTTCAAAAATTCCAAACCAGCTCCATCTTCAGGCCAGCTTTAGGTATAACATCCAAAACAGCTTAAAGAAAATACTTATTGGTCTATCCAAACAAACACCATTGAGAAATGACAGTAATCAACAGTTTTAGCAACAGAATATAAGAATTTTAAGATAGTTATCTCCTACCATCTGGTTGTTTTCAGTCCATAGGTAATTGTCCATACATTGTATCAAGTAAAACTTTACTGGCAGGCAAGGCAATATCTGAGCCCCAGAGGTTCTACTGTGCTGGTCAAAGAGAGGGCCCCCAAATGTTTACCTGCACAGGACCCAAATATTCCTGATAGTGACCCTGTTCCTATGTGTTAGATCATGATGGTCCAGCTGGAGACTGCAGGCTGGCTTTGGGATTTTATGGACCCTGGGCCTAGCCTACTCAGTAGGCTTCATTGAATGACACCAACATGTCGCTATAATCTGACCCCTAAATATATTTTAATCAGCACATTTGATGTAAAAGGTTGGACAGTATTGTTGAATGGGCCAGCTCGAAATATAAGGGGCCCATATCTATTTATTATTGGGTTGCCACCTTTTCTGGAAAAAAATACCAGCCATCCTATATTCTTGACATTTTTTCCATTTAATAACATTGGCATCAAGCATCATTTTTACCGGCCAGTAAAATACCACAGCCTAGTTGTAGGCATAATGCTTCCTATGCCACTCCATGCTCACAATGACATTCCAGCTGTGCCCCTCTTGGCTCCCATGTGGGTTGAGGGGCAATCCCTGTGTCTGTGGCCATGCCCATGACATTAGCCTGCTCCTACTTTCTTTTTCCTTCTGCCGGTTTCTTATTTATAAACTCATGCCTGATATCAGAGAGGCGTGGGCCAGGCACAGGTATATACTGCAGAGGCTGACATTTTTGACCCTACACTAGTGTATAAGTGATGGGGCTGGTTTGGTTTCGGTCAATTTTAGTTGAGAGTGGGTAAGGGGCAGACATGTGTCGACAATAAGGTAAAAACTGCAGATACAATCTTACAAGCTAGAAAAAGGGTAAATTAAAGGTAACTGAATAAAGAAGAACGTAAATAATAGTCACCCGGGAGAACACAGATAAGACAAAGGTGACAATGAGCAAATCTGACTGGGGCAGACATGAGTGCAAGTGCAGAGGGCCCCAGGAATCCTCCTGCAGTTGGGTGGGGGGAGGGCCAAGTAGCACAATGTGCCCCAGAGTCCATAAGTCCCCAGCTGTGCCAGTGTGTCGACTCTCTGCAAATGTTCATTTAAGCCCCGGCACCTTATGAAAACAACCGTTTCATTTCCATTTTTTGAAGTTGCCGTCTGCTCGTGTTTAAAGGAAAAACAAATATTACAGCAGAAAACATAAACACATAGACGCCTGCCACGCACTCTCCCCCCCATCACTGCTTTGTATCTGTTGGCAATAATCCCTCTAATTATCCCCGTTACCAGGTGTCACTATGTTTCCTGCCACAGAGAGAAATTGGCTGTCGGAGAGAGAGAGACAGAGAGAGAAAGAGAGTTCTATTGAAATCAGATCATGTCACTAAATCCACGGGAGTTTCGCTGTCCCTGAACTCGCTGACCTGTCATTGGCATACATGAAATAAATCCGTGTGCCAGTATGTTCACTCACATACACCTTCCAGTATGCACCTTTAACCCTGTAAGAGACAGGAATTGCAGAATGAACAGGGCAGCGAGGGTAGAAGTGAATAAAAGAGGGTTTCAGGTTGGCTGCACAATACTAGTAACATTGCTGCCATACAGCAGACTGGTACTTGCAAGGTGTCTGTGTGTTTTGCTGCCATCTGCATGGGTTTCCTCCTACACTACATAGTAACATAGCGACATAGTAAGTTACTTTGAAAAAAAAAAACACACGTCCATCTTTTAACTTTTTTTAACCTGCCTAACTGCTAGTTGATCCAGAGGAAGCCTCTCCAATTCTTCAAAAATTCCTGCCTGACTCCAAAACGGCACTGGGACTAGTAGTGATGGGCGAATTTGCGCGATTCGCCGCCAGCGCTGCAAAATTCGCTGCAAAAATTCTCCGGCGTCCAAAAATTTTTTTTAGAAAAAAAGGACGCCGGCGTCAAAAACGGGCGTCGTCGGAAAAAAAAAAAACGGCCGCCGGCGTCAAAAACGAGACGCTGGTGCCGTTTCGCGAATTTTTCACCATTTCGCGAATTTCGCTAATTTTTCGGCTAATCGAAACGGCGCAAATTCACCCATCACTAGGGACTAGTCCTTTGATCAACTTGTACTATGAGCTATCTCCCATAACCCTGTATTCCCTCACTTGCTAAACACCATCCAACCCCTTCTTAAAGCTATCTAATATATCAGCCTGTACCACTGATTCAGGAAGAGAATTCCACATCTTCACAGCTCTCATTGTAACAAACTTCCTCGTAATATTTAGGCGGAACCTATTTTCTTCTACATATACCGGTAGGTTAATTGGCTCCTGATGAGAGTGACCCCAGTGTGGCTGAATCTGGGGCAGGGAGTGAGCAGGGCAATATCTGTAAATGTCTCTATTCCATATACAAAAATAATTATAATTAAGTGGGACTGTTGTGGTTTCAGCCCATTTCCCATCACTGTACCTACAGTATATACAGGGGAATAGTGAGAGGAAGGAATGGCAGGCTGCTCAGGTTCCAGCTAGGGTTACTACCTTTTCCAGAAATATTTTTATATTTATTTCATACTAATAATATTGGCATCAATCATCATTTTTACCAGCCAGGTGGCAACCCTACTTCCAGCATGGGCCATTGCATATAAGCATCAACATATGAACTGCCCTCAGGGTCGTACTGGGCCAGTGGGCCCCCGGCTCTTGTGGGCCCTGCCAGCCCAGTCCTGTTCCCTGCGTTAATCTCCTTGCAGCAGGTTGCGGCAAATACAAGGTGATCGCATGCGCTAATGTGCAGCAGGGGGAAGCGGCTTGGCGGGGAACCCGGCGGCAGGGGACCCGGAGGGGGGCCCTGCGACAGCAGCCCCAGTGGGCCCCAGATCCCCCAGATCCCCCAGTCCAACTCTGACTTTGTTGTATGGTATATATTCTATATGTGTATGGGGATTAGTGGTTATTCTGGTCCTGTGCATATTATCAGTTTCTGATTGAAAACAGGATGATCTACCCACGTAACCACTATAAAGAGAGAGTGGATTCTCAGTCCCATTATACAGAGCAAGGAGATCATTATCAGGGTATAGATCAGGGGTCAGCAACCTTTACTATCAAAAGAGCCATTTTGCCCCCTCTTCCACTAAAGAAAAATAGTCTGGAGCCGCAAAACATAACACAGTTTATAAACTTTTAAAAGTTTTAATCTTTTTTTTAATTTTAACTGTTACAACAACAGAATACAACAAACAGAAGTGCAGTGTGTATGTGTAGGCCTACTTTGAAATAAATAAAACACTGAATAGCCCTATTAAATGCTAGAGTTCTCATCTGTTTAATGTGACTTCTATTTCTGAAGCTCCATGCTGATCTTCCTTCTCTTGTCTTGAGTGTGTGACCGCGGTAAGGACCTTAAGGAATCATCTTGCTGTGGCTCGGTCTTGCCTGTCACTCCTGGGATGTCTATACAGACCTCGCACCTGCTGGCGGCTACTTGAGTGTGCGACCGTGGTAAGCTAACCGTTAGCTTACTGCGGTCAAGAAGCCACCAGCCGTTGCGAGGGCTGTATGGACATCCCAAGAGTGAGACCGAGCCGCAACAAGCAGGATGAAGAGCCGCATGAGGCTCCGGAGCCGCGGGTTGCCTACCCCTGGTATAGATACTCAGTCCCATTATACAGAGAGGGGAGATCATTATCAGGTTATAGATACTCAGCCCCATTATACAGAGAGGGGAGATCATTATCAGGTATAGATACTCAGCCCCATTATACAGAGAGGGGAGATCATTATCAGGTATAGATACTCAGTCCCATTATACAGAGAGGGGAGATCATTATCAGGGTATAGATACTCAGTCCCATTATACAGAGAGGGGAGATCATTATCAGGTATAGATACTCAGTCCCATTATACAGAGAGGGGAGATCATTATCAGGGTATAGATACTCAGTCCCATTATACAGAGAGGGGAGATCATTATCAGGGTATAGATACTCAGTCCCATTATACAGAGAGGGGAGATCATTATCAGGTATAGATACTCAGTCCCATTATACAGAGAGGGGAGATCATTATCAGGTATAGATACTCAGCCCCATTATACAGAGAGGGGAGATCATTATCAGGGTATAGATACTCAATCCCATTATACAGAGAGGGGAGATCATTATCAGGTATAGATACTCTGTCCCATTATACAGAGAGGGGAGATCATTATCAGGTATAGATACTCAGTCCCATTATACAGAGAGGGGAGATCATTATCAGGTATAGATACTCAGCCCCATTATACAGAGAGGGGAGATCATTATCAGGGTATAGATACTCAATCCCATTATACAGAGAGGGGAGATCATTATCAGATATAGATACTCAGTCCCATTATACAGAGAGGGGAGATCATTATCAGGTATAGATACTCAGTCCCATTATACAGAGAGGGGAGATCATTATCAGGTATAGATACTCAGTCCCATTATACAGAGAGGGGAGATCATTATCAGGGTATAGATACTCAGTCCCATTATACAGAGAGGGGAGATCATTATCAGGTATAGATACTCAGTCCCATTATATAGAGAGGGGAGATCATTATCAGGGTATAGATACTCAGTCCCAATATACAGAGAGGGAAGATCATTATCAGGGTATAGATACTCAGTCCCATTATACAGAGAGGGGAGATCATTATCAGGTATAGATACTCAATCCCATTATACAGAGAGGGGAGATCATTATCAGGTATAGATACTCAGTCCCATTATACAGAGAGGGGAGATCATTATCAGGGTATAGATACTCAATCCCATTATACAGAGAGGGGAGATCATTATCAGGTATAGATACTCAGTCCCATTATACAGAGAGGGGAGATCATTATCAGGTATAGATACTCAGTCCCATTATACAGAGAGGGGAGATCATTATCAGGGTATAGATACTCAGTCCCATTATACAGAGAGGGGGAGATCATTATCAGGTATAGATACTCAGTCCCATTATATAGAGAGGGGAGATCATTATTAGGGTATAGATACTCAGTCCCAATATACAGAGAGGGAAGATCATTATCAGGGTATAGATACTCAGTCCCATTATACAGAGAGGGGAGATCAATTATCAGGTATAGATACTCAGTCCCATTATACAGAGAGGGGAGATCATTATTAGGGTATAGATACTCAGTCCCATTATACAGAGAGGGGAGATCATTATCAGGTATAGATACTCAGTCCCATTATACAGAGAGGGGAGATCATTATCAGGGTATAGATACTCAGTCCCATTATACAGAGAGGGGGATTATTATCAGGTATAGATACTCAGTCCCATTATACAGAGAGGGGAGATCATTATCAGGGTATAGATACTCAGTCCCATTATACAGAGAGGGGAGATCATTATCAGGGTATAGATACTCAGTCCCATTATACAGAGAGGGGAGATCATTATCAGGGTATAGATACTCAGTCCCATTATACAGAGAGGGGAGATCATTATCAGGGTATAGATACTCAGTCCCATTATACAGAGAGGGGAGATCATTATCAGGTATAGATACTCAGTCCCATTATATAGAGAGGGGAGATCATTATCAGGGTATAGATACTCAGTCCCATTATACAGAGAGGGGAGATCATTATCAGGTATAGATACTCAGTCCCATTATATAGAGAGGGGAGATCATTATCAGGGTATAGATACTCAGTCCCATTATACAGAGAGGGGAGATCATTATCAGGGTATAGATACTCAGTCCCATTATACAGAGAGGGGAGATCATTATCAGGTATAGATACTCAGTCCCATTATACAGAGAGGGGAGATCATTATCAGGGTATAGATACTCAGTCCCATTATACAGAGAGGGGAGATCATTATCAGGTATAGATACTCAGTCCCATTATACAGAGAGGGGAGATCATTATCAGGGTATAGATACTCAGTCCCATTATACAGAGAGGGGAGATCATTATCAGGTATAGATACTCAGTCCCATTATATAGAGAGGGGAGATCATTATTAGGGTATAGATACTCAGTCCCAATATACAGAGAGGGAAGATCATTATCAGGGTATAGATACTCAGTCCCATTATACAGAGAGGGGAGATCATTATCAGGTATAGATACTCAGTCCCATTATACAGAGAGGGGAGATCATTATTAGGGTATAGATACTCAGTCCCATTATACAGAGAGGGGAGATCATTATCAGGTATAGATACTCAGTCCCATTATACAGAGAGGGGAGATCATTATCAGGTATAGATACTCAGTCCCATTATACAGAGAGGGGAGATCATTATCAGGGTATAGATACTCAGTCCCATTATACAGAGAGGGGAGATCATTATCAGGTATAGATACTCAGTCCCATTATATAGAGAGGGGAGATCATTATTAGGGTATAGATACTCAGTCCCAATATACAGAGAGGGAAGATCATTATCAGGGTATAGATACTCAGTCCCATTATACAGAGAGGGGAGATCATTATCAGGTATAGATACTCAGTCCCATTATACAGAGAGGGGAGATCATTATTAGGGTATAGATACTCAGTCCCATTATACAGAGAGGGGAGATCATTATCAGGTATAGATACTCAGTCCCATTATACAGAGAGGGGAGATCATTATCAGGGTATAGATACTCAGTCCCATTATACAGAGAGGGGGGATTATTATCAGGTATAGATACTCAGTCCCATTATACAGAGAGGGGAGATCATTATCAGGGTATAGATACTCAGTCCCATTATACAGAGAGGGGAGATCATTATCAGGGTATAGATACTCAGTCCCATTATACAGAGAGGGGAGATCATTATCAGGGTATAGATACTCAGTCCCATTATACAGAGAGGGGAGATCATTATCAGGGTATAGATACTCAGTCCCATTATACAGAGAGGGGAGATCATTATCAGGTATAGATACTCAGTCCCATTATATAGAGAGGGGAGATCATTATCAGGGTATAGATACTCAGTCCCATTATACAGAGAGGGGAGATCATTATCAGGTATAGATACTCAGTCCCATTATATAGAGAGGGGAGATCATTATCAGGGTATAGATACTCAGTCCCATTATACAGAGAGGGGAGATCATTATCAGGGTATAGATACTCAGTCCCATTATACAGAGAGGGGAGATCATTATCAGGTATAGATACTCAGTCCCATTATAGAGAGAGGGGAGATCATTATCAGGGTATAGATACTCAGTCCCATTATACAGAGAGGGGAGATCATTATCAGGTATAGATACTCAGTCCCATTATACAGAGAGGGGAGATCATTATCAGGGTATAGATACTCAGTCCCATTATACAGAGAGGGGAGATCATTATCAGGTATAGATACTCAGTCCCATTATATAGAGAGGGGAGATCATTATTAGGGTATAGATACTCAGTCCCAATATACAGAGAGGGAAGATCATTATCAGGGTATAGATACTCAGTCCCATTATACAGAGAGGGGAGATCATTATCAGGTATAGATACTCAGTCCCATTATACAGAGAGGGGAGATCATTATTAGGGTATAGATACTCAGTCCCATTATACAGAGAGGGGAGATCATTATCAGGGTATAGATACTCAGTCCCATTATACAGAGAGGGGAGATCATTATCAGGTATAGATACTCAGTCCCATTATACAGAGAGGGGAGATCATTATCAGGGTATAGATACTCAGTCCCATTATACAGAGAGGGGAGATCATTATCAGGTATAGATACTCAGTCCCATTATATAGAGAGGGGAGATCATTATCAGGTATAGACACTCAGTCCCATTATACAGAGAGGGGAGATCATTATTAGGGTATAGGGCTCAGTCCCAGTCCCAATATACAGAGAGGGAAGATCATTATCAGGGTATAGATACTCAGTCCCATTATACAGAGAGGGGAGATCATTATCAGGTATAGATACTCAGTCCCATTATACAGAGAGGGGAGATCATTATTAGGGTATAGATACTCAGTCCCATTATACAGAGAGGGGAGATCATTATCAGGTATAGATACTCAGTCCCATTATACAGAGAGGGGAGATCATTATCAGGGTATAGATACTCAGTCCCATTATACAGAGAGGGGAGATCATTATCAGGGTATAGATACTCAGTCCCATTATACAGAGAGGGGAGATCATTATCAGGGTATAGATACTCAGTCCCATTATACAGAGAGGGGAGATCATTATCAGGGTATAGATACTCAGTCCCATTATACAGAGAGGGGAGATCATTATCAGGTATAGATACTCAGTCCCATTATATAGAGAGGGGAGATCATTATCAGGGTATAGATACTCAGTCCCATTATACAGAGAGGGGAGATCATTATCAGGTATAGATACTCAGTCCCATTATACAGAGAGGGGAGATCATTATCAGCAGTGATTTCTATGTGTCAGGCTGGGGGTACCTGGGCTAATCTTAACGTTGTACTGAAAACAGATATTATTATAATTACAGTCAGACACACACAGACAAGGCACAGGGAAGAGATCACGATACACTGGCCTGGGACACCTTAAATATGTCTTTTGCACCAAGTTCACAAACGATGGTTACTAAAAAACCCACGTGTCGCATTCAGGAAGGCGGGTGTTAACAAACATTTCCCGTATCCTTATTGGATCCAACCTGTAATCTTCCGCGTCTGTCACCCAATCGACGGAACGAGAAGGGCGTTACACACCGTCCACTGCTCCACCTCCAAATCGACGTCACCAAATGGGAGTGAAAGGAGGCGGGAAATACCTGGCAGCGTCCAGTCAGTCGCTCAGCGGTCTGGGCTGAGGAAGGAAGGGAGGTTCGCAGCTCCCTCTGTCTGCTGAAGACTATATTGTCAGAATTAGCAGAACTGTGAGGAAAAGATGCAGATTCTGGAGCTTTCAGCAGCCTGAAAAGCTTCTCACTGTCTGCTGCTGAGGAGAACGCGATATATGTGAAGAAAGGGACGTCCCCACTTGATGCGTAGCAATAATTTATGAAGAACAAACTGAGGAGAAAAGGGGGGAAGTGATTTTTTTTTGTGGGGTATAGCTTATTCTGTGGAACCCAGGGATGAAACGCTTGTTTGTATTGTGCTGAAGTGAGCAGAGTAGCTGCAAAAAGAATATATCTGAAGAAAAAACTGATTTAATTCGGAATCCCACATCTGAGTTATTATTGTCTTCGTGTATATCGTGTATTTGTAAAGCGACAACATATTCCGCAGCGCCGTACGACTGAAGGATCGTTCTCCATCGAACCGCGTGGGATACGGAGTTCTGGATGCAGGTGGCATCTGACATGCCATAACAGACCGACCCTCTTTTTGTTTTTGGATGGTAACTGATGCGCAGCAAGGAAAATAAGCAGATTGTTCAAGAAAATGCCAAGAAAACACCCAGATGCTCTAGCAAGAAGCAAAAGAACATTTTAAGATGAGATGCATGTAATTAAAAAGTCACTCAGAGTGTTAAACATTATCTGTCTGCCCTGGGGCGGGCGGAGGGGAAGGATTGTGCAAGTTGTGTATAGCTATTTAGCCAGGCGTAGATGAACAGCTGCAAAGGATTCAATCCAGTTATTATTTCAGCACTAAATGATAGTTTGATCTAACCACATGGATGTGAACATCTCTTCTTTTCTTTATCCCTGCAGCTTGGACCGACGTAGTTATGAATTAAACCTGCTTTCGTGCCTGCCTTTTTCTCTCTTTAATTGTATTTCCACCAAGAATTCGATTCATCTCCTTCCCCAAACATAAGATTTTATGTTCTCCTTTCTGAATTTTTTTTTTTAATTTGCAGTAACCAGAGCAATAATTTTTGGGGAGAAGATGAGATGATCGGATCTGAAAATCGCATGTAAGGACAAATGGGAACTTAAGCGGCCGTGTTAGAAATAAGAAATAAAGGGGGTTGGTGGGGGATCTTGCTGATCTATTGACTGCCTGTTTATGTGTTGTGTTTCTATATAAATGGACGGGATCATATTTCATCCGAGATAAAGCTGACGTGCAACAAAGGATCTGTTTCTACCGTAACTGCAAGCCATCTGAACTTAGTACATGCAGGAAAAAAATGAATACTGATTCTACTGCTGAAGATTTCTACTGTAATAAAAATCACTATGTTCACTTATTCGAACAGTGACAGCCATCCTGTTATAATTAAGAAAAAGAATTTGGTTCTTGTTTTTTTTCTGTATGTTTTTTTTTTGAAGAATCGAAAATAAATCAGTTGCTAATCACTGCTAAATGCTCTTTTTAAATAATCACTTTATGCCTTTATTTTTTATATTTTCGCCTCGCAAAGAAAAATAATTTGACCATCTAAACGGATTTTAAAAAAAGAAATACATTTTTTCTATCAAGGATTTCTTTTATTTTTATAACTTATATTATATTTTTGGATTGAAACCAACTGAGTTCTGACAGATGGTGAGCATTTTTTTGCCTTCTTTTTGAAAACCATTAGCACCGGGACTGTCACATCTGATCAGTTATCATCAATCTATTCAGAATATATATGTTATTTTTGTAATATGATAATTGAACATTAACATTTTATATAGTTGTAGTCGTTTTCGTTTAGAAGTGGGTGACGCCATATTTATTTTTGGAGATTTATTTTTTTTAACTTGTTTTGGAATTTTATTTGCACTATGATGGAAGTACCTTCTTGCTCAAAGAAAAGTCTCTCGCTGTCTCTTCCCGTACCCCGGGAAGGACAAGCTACCCTGAAACCTCCACAACATCTATGGAGGCAACCAAGGACACCCATTCGAATTAAGCACAGGGGTTACTCGGACACAGATCGCCACCCTCATCGGCAGATGGAAAGAGCGGATGCTATGGACACCAGTGACCGCCCTGGTCTGAGGAACTCCAGAATGTCCTGGCCATCTTCTTTCCATGGTACCACCAGCAACAGCCATGCAAGCCATAAACAACGGTAAGTGAAAATTCTTGGATATCTTGGTAGATTTATGGTTATGTGCAGTTGTCTTGGAGCAGAAATAATAAGAATCAAGGCACTTAACATCTTGTTTTTAGGTTGTAGGGTTGCACATAAGTTGCAGACAGTTGAAATTTTTGTGATTGATATTGCATGTAAAATCTAAGTCTGGTAGTGTCTGACCTGCCCACTGGTAATTTATGAGTAATAGCTACCATTGGTGGATTGAGTTCTTATCCATGAAGTAGAAGCCCACTTTTTTCCTGGGGTTTGAATACTTGTACTATAAGGTATGTTTGAGTCATTATGATCTGCTGCAGAATTATATAGATACTGATCAATTATGATATAATATGGTACTTCTGACAGGTGTTAAGATGTAATTGGGATGTTTGAATGGTTGTTGGAGAAGGAGGACTGGTGTTATAAAAGGGTAAGCACTAGGTTAGGTGAGTAAATGGAATGTTTGAAGCTGTTTTTGAACTACAACCTACAGTTTTCATCTGACAGTGAAATGGTGAACATTGTAGTTTAACAACAGAGGGTCACAGCTTGACGTCTAATATAAATTGTAAATAAAATTAGTGGGGGAAATGAGGGCTGAAAATGCAAGCTAGACCCTTGTAGGAAAGGAAATTATAGCCTTTTAGCCTTTTAGTGGATTGTCCATCAATATCTGAAGACTACAGACAAGCCATAACTAAACTGCTGCAAATAGCACAGGGAACAACATGTCCAAATCTCATTGTGGTAGGAAGAAACTGAGAGAGAGCTGTCTTTAGGGTAAGGGCACACCTTGAGATTCTGGGAAATTTAGTCTCTTGGCGACTAATCGCCTCTTCTTTGGGGTGACTGAAACTTCAGGCGACTTCGGAAATCGAAGCTCCGTGAGTGCATTGGCGTAGGTGTTTTTCACTGAAGCAGACGGAAGACACAGGGAAGCAGTTCGGGGAGATTAGTTGCCACAAAGAAGAGGCGATTGTTTGCCCGGCGACTAAATCTCCCCGAATCTCCAGGTGTGTTCTTACCCTTAGAGGATTCAGATAGCATCAACTTCCCAAAACAGGGCCCCAAAGAAGAGTAGTTGTTTGTTAGGAAGTGCAGATAATATCAAATGTAGTAATGTAATAGAGCTAAGCACAGTTTATATTATCCCAAAACCATGCCACTGGGATGACAGTCCTGGTGGGCCCTGTTTGCACCAGTCCAAAACTGCACAGCCCCTATTCCTTGCTGGACATTATTGTTCCAGTCAAGAGGAGGCAACCTTACCACCTGAACAAAATGTCAGTCCCAAGCAATGTGGATTAGCGCACATAAATCAATGGATTGGTTTAGATTATTTGGTGTAATATTCACGACTTCACCTGTAGGGTGCAGTCAGTAAACATATTTATTTGTATAGTGTTGTCAATTTATGTACAAAGAATTTATCAATTATTGTAAGCCCCTCTTCCATGGACCTTGAATGTTGTACTCTATTTTATAGAGGCTAAGGCACGGACAAGGCAAGATGCCATGGGCATCAGACAACGTCTTCCCTAGAGGAAAATAAGTTTTTATAGTCCAGTGGCAGTAATGGAGTCACTCTTTGTACATAAGATGTCAAGAAGCAAGCTTTGCAAAGGTTCAGGGTGAACTGGAGCAGTGCTAAGTACAGTACATGCTGAGAAAAATGGAAATCCATATATTATTCAGACACTATACACCAGGTGAATAGTTGGCAGGTATTACTGGTAAAAATATTTTAAAAAAGAGGAAGAGGATAAAATGTGGTGCATTGATATGGTATTATTGTTGAGCCCTTGCCTTACCACTTATTTATTCTGTTGTTATTTTTGCATCAGTAAAAAAAATGACACCTACTTTACAACCAGTTGTAAGAAGACACCATTCTCAGTGAAAGAGTTGTATTAGGCTGTCAAAATATATCATGTTTATATATACAGTCTACATTATATAGTATCGTAACTCTGGCATGGTTTAAATGAGCCACTTTAAAGGGGCATGGATTAAAAGAGCCACTTTAAAGAGGCCCCTTAGCTTAGCCACTATTACTTACTATCGTTACAAAATATGAGGCAACAATCTATGAGTAGAGGATTGCATTCCCTAGACCAGTGATCCACAACCAGTAGCTCGTGAGCAACATGTTGCTCTCCAACCCCTTGGATGTTGCTCCCAGTGGTCTAAAATCAGGTGCTTATTTTTGAATTCCAGGCTTGGAGGTAAGTTTTGGAGGTAAGTTTTTGGCCAAACAAAGCCTTAATGTAGGTTGACAATCCACATAGGGGCTATCAAATGGCCAATCACAGCACCCCAAGAACATTTTTAATGCTAGTGTTGCTCCCTAACTCCTTTTACTTCTAAATGTTGCTCACGGGTTCAAAAGGTTGGGGATCCCTGCCCTAGACTGTGGGTCAAAGAAATGCATAGGTGTAATGGGACAGTATAATGGCCCATTGGGATTATCTGGGTTGAATGGTTATTTAATACTATATCTAGAACTTCAGCTAGGTGACTATTGCAGTCATGTATGCATATGTCTGTATATTTTAAAACATATTTCCTTTTTCTCTGTAATATTAAAACAATCTTATTGGGTTTATTTAATGTTTAAATGCTTGGGACCTGAAGATTTCCGGAAAAGTGGTCTTTCTGTAATTTGGAACTTCATACCTTACTTCGGCTAATAATCATTTAAACATTAAATAAACCCAATAAGATTGTTTCCCCACTAATAAAGATTACTTATATCTTAGATAAGATCAAGTACAAGGTACTGTTTTAATATTACAGAGAAAAAGGAAATATGTTTTAAAATTTTGAATTATTTGAATAAAATAGAGTCTATGGAAGAGGACCTTCCCGTAATGTGGAGCTTTCTGGATAATGGGTTTCCGGATAACAGATCCTATACCTGTAATGGTTTGTGCTTAGATAAGGCCATTTCCTTTTTCTACTGCCTGATAAAGGGAAAGTAAGTAAAATCCATCACTTCTTGATGCATGCCTTCATAAAAATGAAACAGTCCAGTGAAATGAAAATTGTATTTACCATCATGTACGTGCGGGATAATTACATTTTTTATTTAATAAATTAATTTATCCTTGAAACTAATTCAGCCTTGTTTTCAGGATGTTTGTTTGCTACGAACAGCTGGATCATTTCCCTGGTAGACACTATTAATGGGTTGTGCAGTGTAGCAGGGAGGAGGAATGTGAGGCTGGAAAAAGATTCCTCAGTCTGTCCCGGGTCTTACTATGGGAGGAATGAAAGGCGTGTATACTGTATTTAGGGTCCTAGAGTCCAGTGGCATAACTGCCTACAGCCACTGCAATGAGAACAGAAACTAATTTATCCCCCCCAACATTAATATGATGAAGGGCTTTTATACTGTATACACAGTCCTACAGTCCAGCGGCATAAAAACCTACAGCCACTGCAAGGAGAAGAGAAACAAATTAATTCCTCCGCCAACTTTAACACAGCTGCTGCTCCTCCTCTTGTATTTATTATATGTGTTCCAACAACTTTGAGGCTAGCATTTGAGTCCGATACCTTCCTTTCCGACGCAACGCAAGGAAGGTAGTTCTACTCTAAGGCGTTGCTTTAGGTTGGGGCCACATTTCAGCTAGCTGATGTTGGCCCCGTGTGGCCCTAGCCTAAGAGTACAGGTGATAAACATTTTGCCCAATATGCAGGTATAGTGTTGAATACAGGCAAATAAACAGAGGTACTTAGAATGGCTATATATGAAGATTAAAAGAACAAGATGGGGCTTATTTACTAAAACTGGCCAAATTTGTCTGTGCAGTTACCCACATCAGCAGAGATTTGCTTTTATAACCTGCAATGGACTGATCAAATGCAAGTTTGTATTTTTATGCAAATGCACTGGGGCAAATTTTATATGTGTGGATTTTTATATCTATATTGAGGTATATTGATGCCCAGCATCCCTTTAATTGTAAAGCCTGAGTGTTAAGCTGTTGGTGGCTGCACATTAGAAAAACCTTGAGCCCATCAGGATCAACTTCATAGTAGCAGGGTGAGGAGTAATACAGACTTTGTGGAGTATTATTGCTTATATGAAGGACTGTCCAATCGTTGGGACTTCAGATGCAGTGATCCTTCAAGAAGATCTGTTGCTGCATTGCCAGTGCCATCTTGACTGGTCCTACTTTCACACACTCTTATTACTTGAAATGAGATTGGTTGATGTTGTTTTGCTAATTTATAGCCTTACCATGTATCTCTCATTTAACCAGTATGGGCAAGAAGACATGGTAGATCTGGTATTTTTGAGTCATTTATATACCCTTCAAAAAAAAAAAAAAAAGCAGCAGATGTAGGGGACAGAAAATAACCTTTGCATTAGCAAACAGCATCAGGTTCTGTAATATGAATTACTATCATATCACGACTTCTGATGCATATTCCACCATACATTGCAGTCATCTTGGGTTGTTGTCCAGCACTCAAAAAGTCTTCATTCTGATACTTGGCCTTTGGAGAACTGATCTTTGCATGTGTCTCCCAGTGCTTGTTTTGTTATATTGTGCATAAACACAGTGAAGCCGGTTTAGATGTCGTTAATAGATAGCCTTTGCAGTTCAGGAAAAACAAGACGCTTCCATAGTGGCATGTCAGCACGACAAGGAAAGGGGAGCTGAATAAATCATAAATAGAAGTCAATCACCTAGCAAATGGAAAAGCTTAAATTATAGGCAAAGTACCAAAGCTGTGGGTCTCACAAAGAGACTAGGGCATAGGCACACAAGGAAAAGCTTTTAACGTTTGTCATTAAGAAACATCACGATTAAGGGATGTTTGCAGAAAGGTGGTGTGTCTCAAGTTTAAAAGCTTTTCTGGCAAATTATCATGGTGATTATTGGTGTTTGTTATTGTTTTATAGTATTTTTGTGAATTGGCGCCCATTCAAAGGAAAACGTTTAAAGGGTACATGGGCTACATGGTCAATATGGATCTGGGAAATATACATCAGAGAAAAAATTACGGCAGCAAAGGCAAAGGCTGTTGCTCCATGAAAGACATTATGGCAGTTCTAAAGATCAAGTCATAGCAGCTGACCGTAAGTTTGCACAGGTGAAGAAAAGTTGGGGCCACTTAACCTCAATTTTTCAAATGTTCCCACCCATTTGTCTAAAGGATATGTTTGGAAATGAGTCTACATTTAACTTGTATGAGGGGGTAAATGGCTCAGTCTTGGCATTGCTTAAGGTGTTGTGGTCTCTCAGGCCAGTTGGGCACTAGTTTTTCCTATCACCTTTCATAGGGCTCCTATTGTTTTAGAGCCCACCAACAAGAGGCCCTAGCAGCACGAAGATGGGGTTTATATTATATTTATTGTTTTATTTATGTTATATTTATATTATTGGGGGGGGGTGACTGGCTGTATAGTATTTCAGTCTTTGGAGGCATCATTAAACTTTGTCAGCATAGGGGTTCCCTTGTAGTAAACAAAATTCTACTATAATGAAATATTGAGAATATCATAGCCAGTATGATATAGTCAATGACACTCAATTATAGCTATGATATCAATTAAGCTACCTTAGGTTCATTCTAAAAATTTTAAAGGAAATGTGAACTCTTCTTGTAATGATAGGGCTCTTCTCAGACAGCCTTTTCTGAAAGAGAAGAGCATGTGCACCTGAAGCAATTTCTGTTATGCATGCTCCAGCTCGCCAAATTCCACCAGGGAGCCAGGGATGAAAACGAGAAAACCCTGCCACTAGAGTTGCCATTTATTTCTCAACGAGGGTCCGGACAGGGGGTAGGGGAGATTATATTAAAGGCGGGCTGAATACGGTGGATTAATGACATAAGTGGGTGGGGCTAAGTGTGTGAGAAGATTCATTTGACATTTTGCTATACCTCAGTTGTCTTTATGCAAGTCATTAAACAGGGTATCACACCGTCCTTAGGAAGAGTCATACACATTACATCAACCTTTCCGTTCTATTCACTTGGGCAAACCACATGGTTCATCGGCAGATTACACTTTCAAACATGCCCAATCTCTTTGTCCATATTTATGTAGTTGAGTATGATATTATTGGTAGATGTAAGGTTAGCGTAACCCGGTAAGAGGCTGCTGAACCACGTCTTTTAGCAAAACAGATGTCTGCCTGTCTGCAGCATAGAGGCTTCCCTACAGATAACATCACTTAGCCAATGTGAAAAGAGTTTTGTTTTATTCTAATAAATATAATTCGCTTAGAAATAAAATTTATTGTAAAGCCGTACCTCCTTCAATTGCTTATTGCTCTTGTCAGCACTGTGTTTAATTAAATCCAGACTCTAAATGGTTATCCTCCCTGGGCAAAAGCTTGCTTTTATTTACTTATAACTTTTTCAGAGCTTGCTTCATTGATTGTGATGAGTAAAACAAACAGAATGCTGCAGTCTCTTTGTATTGTCTTTTATTTACTTCCCCTACATTTTCACACTTCTTATTTATCCAGACCTTTTGTATTTCCTCCATATTGCTTGGCTGCCAGCCTCCCCATCAGGATGCCCAGGTTATTAGTCCAAACATACCATGTACAGAGGTCTGAAAATCTAGATGGCTTTTATCTGCGTCTAATTTTTGTGTCCCATGTCAACTCAATAGTTGACATACATCAAAGTTGTATGTACATGTTATATGTTAAGGAATGGCAATGGGTAGGTAGTATTTCCTTGATAGTAAGAGCCTACTTGCACACATTTGACTTAAGCTCCCAATAGACGCGACGATTCTTCTTGCCAAACGACCGATTTTAGGGAAGTCCGACCAATCCTTCGAAATTATCGTGCAGTTAGTGGGATTCGAACAATCGTACATCTTATGATTTTTCGGCCGACATCTGTCAGGAAATTGATCGGCCAGGTCAAAAAATCTTTGTCGGTCCTAGTGCAATCTATCTATGTTTGCAGGGTCAAGCAGGCAGCTCCCCTTTGTTTTCCTGGCAAATTGGTCTTTTTAGTTGATGGTAAATTCGTACGATCGTACGATCGTTCCGAGAAAATCGTGGTCTCACGATGAGGATCTGAACTTTTAAAAATCTCAACATCTATGGCCAGCTTTAAAGGGATACAGTCATGGGAAAATTTTTTTTTACTTGAGGCAGCTGGGAAATTGACAAAATGTCTAGCCCCATGTCAAATTTCAAAATTGAATATAAAAAAAATCTGTTTGCTCTTTTGAGAAATGGATTTCAGTGCAGAATTCTGCTGGAGCAGCACTATTAACTGATTAATTTTGAAAAAAATGTTTTTTCCCATGACCGTATCCCTTTAATGTCATAAGTTGTACTCTAATTTCTGGACACCTGGCCAATTTCTTTCAGCCACAGACATAACTGTGATGTGAAGTAATTGGTTCAAGAGGGTTACACCCTCCCTTTGAGTGTGTTCTGTTCCTGCCTATTTTGCACTGGGTGTAGTATTTACTTGACCTTATTTTGGTTGCAAAGTGTTACAGCTCTACCATGCCTAGCCTATTAAACACATCACTTGTTGATGCCTTTTGTGATGTAATTTCTGATATTGCCTTTAAAGGGCCGTTTTAATGATGTCCCTGTCCCCAGCTGAGTTCCTTTAGCAATGGATATTGTTACTGTGGGAACATGTATTCCTTTTTTATCTTCTACAATCTCCTCAAATTCTATAGATGGTTCATAAAAGAAATATATCAAAGTTGTCTTTGTATCTCATGAATTATGATTTCAGAAGAAGAATGCACCCAAGTGAATCCATGTCTTTGTGCCAACACTATTTTGTTGATACTAGTATTTTCTGTGCTTTTTGTGAATAAGCCATCAGTTTATTTGTGCATCGTGAATTTGTGCTCTTTATTCATGTATATTGTATAGTGTAACGGATTCATTGCAGATTTGTTATTTCTTTCTGTTGGAGCAGATGTTGTTTTTTGGATCCTGAATCATTAGAGTTCTGTGTCCTACTTGTATTGGATGCAAGAGTAATTGTATCTGCTTGCTCAAATTTAAGTGATATTCTGTCCTTACTAGTCAAGGGCTCAAGAAACGCCAAGAGGCTGGTAGTCATGGTTCCTAAAATTTCCCTCCTGGCTCTTAACTTGATGCTTCATAAAATATAGGTTTATATTCAAGTTTTGTTGGCTTCTAAAAATATATATATGTTTCACAGGCTACTAAACTGCTTAAGCACTACAGATACACTAGAGTATTGGTGGTACAACACTACCATAATTTGTACTGTGAATAAGACCACCTTGGTATATCTGTCATGCATGCCATCAACATATATTGATATATTTGATTATCAACCAAAGTAGGCTGATATGTATTGGCTCGAGGCACAGCAATTGTGTCACATGTGGTGGTCTATTTAAACTTGCCTGGAGAGGACCAAATCCTCTTACCGTACCTGATTTTTCCAGTCTTTGATCATCTATCTGAGCCCTGATCAGTTATCAGTCAGAAGCACCATTGTTTTGACAATGGACCAATAAGTATATAAATGAATATAGTGGACATCAAAATTTTGACATACTGGTTATGACTAAGTGTCTTGTAGCACGCAACACATCAGGCTATTTTAATGTCCTATTGACATGAAAAATAGTTTTTTCTTTAATTATTTGACCTGTAAATTGTGATTATTGGACTGAATGCTCATTGGTTGGAATTGGTTTAATCCTCTCCCTTGGTCTATGGGTTTGGGACACAAACCCAACGTTTCTATTGTTAATTGTATACCATTTCAACATCCATGGGGAGTATTACTTTCTTCTTTCTATGTTGGTTATACTGACCTGATTCCATATTCAATTTTCACTTCTGAGATGGAGAAATAATTAACTTCTCAATCTCATGTTTAAATTGAAGACATTAATAGACAATGGACATTGATGGATAATGAAAAGTAGATTTGTTTTCAAGACAACAAATAAAAATCAGCACTCCGATTATGAGCAAGGCATAAACATAGCATGCAACACCAAAATTATGAAAGGGCATCATGGCTGTGACTTCTTCTTTAACTGTCCGAAACACAGCTTAGTCCCAAAGTGTCTTTTATTTTACCATCCATTTCTTCTTCAGTCTCCATTTTTTGTTGTTGCAATAACCAGTTAAATCTTCCCAGCCATATCTCCATGACAGATTTATCTGAATTTTCATGTCCAACCCATTCTCGCAGTTGCAAATCTTCAGTGTGACATTTGCTTTGCTTTGATGAGACTTTATCCTGCTAGCATGACTCCTGGGACTTCCTCAATCAGTTTTAAAAAATAAATGCAAACAGGAATAGCTTATGTCACTTATAATAACACAAACATGAGTAATACAAAAAGTCATAGCCAGCCGGATAGGAAATATCCCTTAAATCCCATTGGACTTTCCTACTATGACAGATGATGTGACCTGAGCAGGTTTCATGTCCTGTATGTATGGAATCTATTATTCAGAATGCTGTGGACCTTGGCTATTCTGTATTTTAGACTACAAAACATTACAATATATATGTAGCTTTTATACTGCTGTTTTATACATATACACATCCACAAGAAAACCATTTCTCATATGTAACAAAGAAGGAATTCTTGGAGAATTGGAGGCCAAGTGTCACGAACGGCACCCTAAATCCAGAACCAGTGCTAGGTTCCCTTGTCTCGGCTCTTGCTTTTGCCTTTAACAGCCATCTTTCACCACGGGAAGAGCCCTCGGCTAATTGGATGCCGCCAGGTCTTATTAAGAGAGGAGCAAAGCTACAGGTTCTGGATGAGCAAAGGGGCATGATCGTCTCACCAAGGATACTGGATGGAAGAACACCACTAGGAAGGCAGGCCAGACAATACAGCGTGGAACAGGTAGGCCGGCCAGCATAAGCAGAGTAGAATAGTCAGACAGGCCGTAATCAGGATTGGAGAGCGTAGACTAGTCCGACGGGCAAGGATCAGCTTGGAGAGGTCAGAATAAACAGGCAGGCAAGGGTCAGGATACAGAGTTCAGAATAGTCAGGCAAGGCAAGGGTCAATTCCATGAATACCCTCAAGGCTAAAGCTGCCCTACTGGGTATTAAAGTACAGCCAGGCAGGCATGTACTGGCAATCTGTGGATTTTGGCAATTGCCAGCTGCTGTAAGATGCCTGACAGTCACTATTTAATGGGCTGCTGGTGGGTTATTTGGGCCTCCATGTACATGAAATGCCAAGGCTTGCAGTCAAGACAGAATGCAGATCAGATTGCCTATTTGAGATACATCAGTGCACAGACTTAGCACCTTTTCAAACACAGGATTCTGGCTGGTGTCTGCTGAGTTGAGGTGGGTTGATATAGTAGCAGCGGGGCAATGACATAAGGGGTTAGAGTAATTATGTAAAGTTAGAGGATCAGGCCAGAGATGTTTAGTTTGAGCATGAATTGGGGAGGAACAAGCAAATTGTTGATAAAGACTTGGCTGGTATGTTAGTGGCTTGGGTGGTCAAATATAGTACTTGCCAGGTGGCACAGGATTGTCTGACCAGTATATTAAAAGAGTCAGGGAAGTGAATTCATAAGTGAAACGATAGAATGTGTGGCAAATCACACAGTTTACCCAGAAAACCTCCACACGAGGAAAGCTGTACAATGCTGTGATGACAACAGCAATCCTTCATTTTCAGCATGTCTGCATTCATTCTTATTATTGGGAACAACCTTGATCGTTCATGTACACACTTAGGACAAGTAATACCATTTTATAATTGGGGTTCTAAAAGTTAGGCACCCCCAAGTGACTACTTGTGGTGCTCATTAGCAGGCCCGGATTTGTGGAAAGACCACCAAGGCCCAGGCCTAGGGTGGCAGGATTTTAGGGAGCGGCATGCTGCCCAACCACACCCACATTGGTTCAGAAACACTGGGGATTTGCAGAAGATACAATAGTTTTTTAAATTTCCCATTGTTCGGGTCCCGATGATGAAAATTTGCATGAAGAAAGGGGAGGGGATGGGGGCCACAAACGGCAGTGCGCCTAGGGGAGCCCGCTATGTAAATCCGGCCCTGCTCGTTAGGCAGAAGCGGTTTTCTGCTGATAGGAGCACCAGCCCTGGGTGTCAGGTAAGTAAAAGTAGTCACTTGGGGGTGCCTAACTTTTGCCACCTCCAAGGGTAAAATGGTATTCCTTCTCCTTTCAAAATAAGTCAAGCCATTGCATGGCCAAATTACCAGAAATACATAGCTAAGACATGAGATTTCAACTGTTTCAATCTGTCTTGTTGGGCAAGGTACCAAAATATATTGCCGACTAGGCCCAAACATTACTAAATAAAAATTAGGTTTATGAGAGAGGTTTTACCTAGGTTCAGACTGCAGTGACATGTTTATGGGCCAGTACATTTGAAGCCCAAAGACAAATGATAGCATCCTGTTTAAGGAAAAGTTTATATTTCAGACTGTAGTGGCGGATTTATGTGTCATATTTTCCTAAGGTCAAAGGACTCGGCATGAATGGTTTATCGGTCAGGTTAGACCTAGGGTCAAAGCATATGTGTCAGCCTGGCCTAGGATACAGTGACAAAACTTTGGATCAATATCGGGCTCATAATGTGCATGTCAATAACATACATCCCATTGGGGCCAAACTGGTGGAGACGTGAATGAGGGGTTAGGCCTTTTTAGAGCTGAGTGTTTTAATAGCATTAACATTGCGTAATAGATCAGGCCCTTCAAATTGTTCGAGAGGCCCTGATGTGCTTAATAGTGTCAGTGTTTTGCAGGACAAAGACATAGCAACACCAGTGTTATTTTGAAGGTAAACCAGTCGGAAGAGTTTAAGCGATACTCAAGTTTATAATGGGGCTCTGTGGGATTCACTCATAAGTAAAAGCCTACTGTGATAAAAACACGGCCATTCAGAGGGCTCCCATTAAAGCAATTTATAATTAGTTTGCAAAGTCTCGCTCTTTGCTTTTAGCATGATTGCATTTTCCTGAAGAGCGATGGGAAGACAGCCACATCATTAACCAATGTATATTAAGTTAGTAAGGGCTATTTTGTGTTATCTACAAGTGATTGAACCTCATACATCATTACATTACATCACCCAATCCTTATAACGCCTGTATCTTGGCTATGTGAGACCTTGAGAGTAAAAGCGGGGTCACCATCAATCAATGGAAGAAAAGATAGGTATTTAATTCCCAGTGATTATTTTATATAAAATGGTGCACAGGTATAATCTAGGTTGCTTGATGTGACATCTATAATGCTTCCAAATAGCCTGAAGAGCTGTGTGATTGTGAAATGTTCACTGAGCTAATCTCTTCACAATCACATGACTGCGGGAATGATGCTTTTTTTGACAGACCATTTTCTATGCTGGGAAATTGGTCTCAGATTGATTGACTGTACCAAACAGTAACAGGTTTCCAAAGTTCACCCTAAGAACTGACTGTGTAATGAAATAAAAGGTGCAAAGTTTGCTACTGGCCAAATTACCCAAAGCAAAAATCTGGCTACTATGGGTTACTACAGCGGTCCCCAACTCTTTTTGGCCTGGGGACCGGTGTAGAGCCAAATGTTTTTGCAAGGACTGGGGGGTCGAAAGAGGTTGGGAAAGGTCGGCAGGGGGTCGAGAGAAGTCGGGAGGGGTCGGCGTCAAATTCTAGCGTGCTAGTGTCCAATTCCGCCGGTACTGGGTTGCAGACAGTCTTGAAATGGGCCGCCGAGCCTAGGGACAATTAATGCAGCGCGACCGAATTGGATGCCGGCGCACCACATTTAGGGTTGCCACCTTTTGCATTTTTTTTCCCAGCTGGTGGGGGGCGGGTACAAAAAGGCGTCGGGTTTGTGACACAAAGGGGCGGGGCCACGGCACGGCCAGGACATAAACCGAAGGACAAGCTAAGTTTACAGGGGATTGGGGGCGAACCAAGGGGGTCTTTTTAAGGGTATTACAAATTTACCGGCAGCTACATTGCCGGTAAATTTCCTAATACTGGCCCCGGCCTTGGTAGGCAGGTGTTTTACCGGCTAGGCCGGTAAAATAACGGCCGGATGGCAACCCGATTAATTGTTCCCTAGGCTCAGCGGCTCAGGGGCCCAGTTCAAGGCTGTCCGCAGCCCAGTACTGCCCCGCGCCATGGCAGTTGTGACCCCTGGGTTACTAGACCTAAGCAAACTGCTGTTTTTAATACTGAAAAAACACTAATGACCGACAAGATCTCCTGGCATGGAGGATATTGGCTGGCTTATCTCATACTCTTCCCTCTCATGTCCTAACCCCTTCCAGTTATAACACAAACTCTTTGCCTTCAATGCGATGCAGGTTGCACCACTAAGTAACTGCTTTATGTTAGTGCTGCTCTATATACTGAACACAAACACTACTGATCCAAGGTCCATTCTGGACAGTAGATGTCTATGATGTCCATGATGGCTAGAGCTCTCAGAGGAGCTTGTGCCATGAGACAAATTGAGAAATTTTGTTCATGACAGCACCGCACAGATTACCAGAGGTGCCAAAAAGTTACTCTTGGTAAAAGCCCTAATTCCTATTTTTAAAGTGGAGTTTCATCTCTTTAAGTGTGAGCTGGAAGTATGAAAGATTTTCAGAGGACACGAGATTTTAACCAATGGATGTTTCATGTTAAAGAGATTCTGTCATGATTTTTTTATGTCGTTTTTATTTCTAAACTACACTGTTTACACTGAAAATAATTCACTATATAATATAAAATTTCTTTCCTGAACCAGCAAGTGTATTTTTTATAGTTGTAATATTGGTGTGTAGGTGCATCTCAGATCATTTTGCCTGGTCATGTGCTTTCAAAAAGAGCCAGCACTTGGATGGAACTGCTTTCTGGCAGGCTGTTGTTTCTCCTACTCTAATGTAACTGAATGTGTTGGATTTTACTATTGAGTGCTGTTCTTAGATCTACCAGGCAGCTGTTGTTGTGTTAGCGAGCTGCTATCTGCTTACCTTCCCATTGTTTTGTTGTTAGGTTGTTGGGGGGGAAGGTAGAGGGGTAATATCACTCCAACTTGCAGTACAGCAGTAAAGAGTGACTGAAGTTTATCAGAGCACAAGTCACATGACTTGGGGCAGCTGGGAAACTGACACTATGTCTAGCCCCATGTCAGATTTCAAAATTAAATATAAAAAATATGTTTGCTCTTTTGAGAAATGGATTTCAGTGCAGAATTCTGCTGGAGCAGCACTATTAACTTGTGTTTTTTTGGGAAATTTTTTTTTCCCCATGACAGTATTCCTTTAAGGTAGAGAACTGTCTGGACTTGAGAAAACGTATTCCATGGCCATAGGTGAAACACACTGCCATCTCTGCAGGGGTATGCAATGTGGCGGTGGCTGGGTGGTGGGCCCATGACTCGGGTACTCGGTAGGCCCTGGATACCCCAGTCTGACACTGGATACAATAAATAGTAACAAGAAAGATATAGATGTGTTTAAATAAAGTGATGAACATAAGCAAAAGCACATAATTACAAAAAAGAAAGAAGGACAAGATAATGGCTAACTCCAGCAGTATTTCCAAAATGATTCATTGTAGCATGTCACACTTTGAGGGCCTTTATGTCAGGCCTGGAAAATGGATATTTAATGATAAATTGGAACCTGGAAGTCTCTCTCTTTCCGCTCTTTGTATTTTCCTAAATTGTTTCTGAGCAGAATGTGTCAGGGAAGATTTGTTGGCTGTTGCATGGAGCAAAGGTAATGTTAGTGTGGAGCTGACATTATCGCCCACCTACTTCTCCAGGCTCAGGCTGGAGCACGGCTAGAAGGTCTAGTGTCAGGAAAGACAGACTAACAATGAATAAAATGTTTCCTTTATTTTCAGTTGAGGTATTTATTAAGGTAAAGTAAAACCATGTAGACTTATTACAGGGGACATACAAACAGAGTAATGTGGCATCATAGTAAAGGAGAAGGAAATTACACATAAATTGAAGTTACAAGCAGTGTTGTGCCTTCTTCTGCTTAGCACTTTAGTCATTGCTACCAATCACCTTGGCCCTGAGTATGTACAGTGTTCCATGTCTAAAGCTGGCCATATACTAGCGAGGTCGACAAACGAGCGGATCTTCACCCGGTATACCCACTATATTGGGTGAATCTGAACGTTTGGCCCGGATAACAATGACGTGAATGGGCGCTGACGGGTCACAGGACCACGTCAACTAGCTGATGCGGTTCTGGATCGCAGAAATAATCAAACTTGCCGGATTGATATCTGCCTGATTTTTAGCCTGATATCGATCTGGAAGACCCATCAGCAGCCCCCACACATGGGCAGAGAAGCTGCTGAATCTGTCTAAAGGACCAATATCATCTGCCCGTGTATGGCCACCGTAAAGAAGAATTCAACCCTTTACCAAAAAAAAACCCTACCCCCACCCCACGTAGACCCCACCCCAGCATCGGTGCCCCTCGGGGAAATGCCCCTTTTTACTTACCCCTCGGTGCAGATTCAGGCACAGCCATCTTCCGGGTCTTCGTATCTTCTCCTGTCGCTTCAGCAATTTTCGTCCATTTTTTGCGCAGTTGTGGCAAACCAGTAAATTGCTCCAAGTGTGTATGCACCGATTCGCCAGTCTCTGTCTCAGCTTACCGAAGACCTGGAAGATGGCTGCAGTGAACTGCAATGCCTGAATCTGCACCGAGGGGTAAGTAAAAAGTTAGGGTATTTCCCCGGGGGCAGCTAGGCTGGGGGGAGGAGGGAGGGGGGTCTACGTGGGGTGGGGGGTAGGGGCTTTTTTGGTAAAGGGTTGAATTCTCCTTTAACAGTGGTCATCCACGGGCAGATTTATGCTGGCGATTTATACTGGAATCTGAACGAAAATCAGTCAGATATCCATCTAGCTGATTTGATGTGATCTTTGTTCAGTGGATCTACATAGGCCTCAATGAACACTCTAATTATTGGCCCTAGTCTGATTTAGCCCAGTATATCGGTAACCAAATCAGGCCCAGATTTGTCTGTTTGGCAACCTCGCCAAATGTTTGGATCTGGTCATGTTTGGCCAATTTAAGGCTTGCGCAGCCACCCAGTTGGTTTCACGTCAGCAAAACCATAAAAAACATGGCAGCTTGAATCTTCAGATAATGGGGGAAGGATGTCATTGAGGCTGGACTTATACAGTTCATTTTTGTGCACAAACTTAGAGATTATGATGGGCACAGAGCACCCTACCGAAATGCCTAAATGCCTAGCAGTGGTCTGGAACTGTTACTTCAACTTTACAGACATTTTTTGATGACGGTTGGTTGTTTTAGCAGATGGATCAATGTGAGTTGCCTAAAAGTGCCTTCTGTTTCCAGTGCAGAGTTTTAACACATGGCATCTTGGCACCACAACATTTTACTTGCTTTGGAGCTTTTAACCATTACTGGATGGAACAGGGATGAATATTTAATTAAAGTGCCTGTTGCCTGCTTCCATTTCCATTGTGCTTAGTAAATATTTATAAAATCAAAACTTTAAATTATTTCCTTTACCTTCCACTATATTATTGAGCAGTGGTGCAGGCTTCCTGTCCTAGGGTATGTTTAGCTGAAATCGAGAGTCCTCCAGCTGGTTAAATCCTGCCTTAGCTAATAAACTGCCTAAGATATCTGATTTATGTACAAGGCATATAAGGTCAATATGTTGCATCATGGGAGGGTTTCCAGCACCAAGTGTGACATATGAAACATTTATCTCTCTGTTTCATGGAAATTGCCTGCTGATATTTTTCCCAAACAGAGACTTTGTTTGCTCTTTGACCATAAAAGCTTGTCACCGTTTTACTAAACTCACTTGGGCTCAATGGAGTTAATTGACCGCATTATCAGAGCTAATAGAGACAATAATGCATTTGTGCTATTAGAGACCCACGACTGGCCTTTGCACCACCTCCATGCTTTATCACACTTTAGCTAGAGCAGTAAGCCCAGTGATAACAATAAATTTGCTTCATTTTTAATTCTCCACTTATTGGGGACTCCTACTGCCATCATCCTTGGCAAGACTTTGTCTGAAGGTTTCTAGAACCTTGTCAATCTGAAAGCTAATAACAATATAGGTCAGTATAACCCAGTATAGACCTTATAGACCTGTTATAGACGAACCAAAACAGGTCAGGTACTATTTAAGATGAGTCTCCGCAATTGCCTTCAAAACAAACACTGTGCATTAATCAGCGCAATTTTAAGGCTTTGAGGAGCCCTGTGCTAAAACCAAATTGGTGGACCCCCTTACTCTTCACAGACAACCCATCATTTCACCCTGTCTCTTAGTCAAACCAATAAGAACAGTGGCACAACCAACACCCTTTTCAACCTGAATGGTTTTAATAAGGACTTCTGAGCAGAGCCCTTGAGGTTTGAATGAACTGAGTTTCTTCTGATTCTTTCTAGGGCAGGCCCGGACTACAGAGGAAGCAGACCCTGCAGCTACAGGGGGGCCCAGGAGCCCAAATAATAAGCGATTTCAACATATATTGGTAAAACAGGACTATCTCTGGATATGTTAGGGGCCCTAAAATTAATTTGCTGTGGAGCCCAGTAACATCTAGTTACTCCACTGCTTCTGGGGTTGGATGGACAAGGGTGAGAGAACTGCAAAAGTTAATACTACCTCAGTGAACCTCCAGAAACAGCAGGCCCTGGACAACTGCCCGTTTTGCCCATTTGTTAAGGTGGCCCTGCAGACAGTAGTTATCAGAAGGAGACACTTCATTAATTGTAAAACATGGTCATAAGGCTTGAACTCCTTCCATGTGAGCAGCTCCTTCTATCTCACTCCACATACATAAAGGGGAACTATATGTTCTGAAATAAAACGAATAATCCCTGATGCCCCAACACCAAGAAACCCTTTTATTTTCTGTCTACACACACATCCTGCTGTTCAGTTGAGTGATGTATATCCAAATATTATCAGCAATGCTGAATAATCACGTAGAATCTCAACAGGCCATCTCGAGACTCACTGTGGTACAATTATCTAGAGAGTCAGCACATCGCTGCCCATAGTAATACAATTTGTGTATGTTCTGGCAACTTGTGCATTGTAAAACACTGAACATGCACTGTCTGTTCTGGATAATATCACGTACCATCTTGTTTTCATCGTATATCCAAATATCATTCAGTGTTATGTTATGATCTAGTGAAAATCATTTGGCCTGAATTGATTAGTAGCTGGGATGCTGATATTGAATATACTGTAATAGGTTACTATCGGCTGTATTTATAGCTTTTCATTCGGCAGTGTAGAAGGAATGGCTCTGCGGTTTATGAGTATTTGTACCTATTTATACCTTATTTTTATCATATGTACAAAGCTGTCAATTCCCCCTATTTCTTCAGGTCTCCTGTCATCCTACCATGTTGTTAAAGTTAATTAAATTCCAGAACTAAGGTTAGACAGCAGAGGCACCTGCCTAGGGTTAGCGTTGCCACCTCTATCCCATGAGACTCTGGGCAGGGAGGCAGTAGTGATATGCAGGCCAGCCTGATACCCACGTTTCGGGCGGGTTCAGGTCGACCTTGCACTCTTCCTCGCGGGTGGCGGGAATGCCGACTTCTGGGTTCGTCTTTTATCGACGTTGCGCCTGCTTGTCCCGCTCCTTTTTGTGCCGTCACCGGCAGCGCGGGTCTATAAAAGCAACCCAGAGGCCTGTTGCGGGCGCGTGCTAAGGGAGGGTCAGGTGCGGGTCGGGAAATCCTGACCTGCACATCACTAGGAGGCGGGGCTTCGCCGTAATGGGCGCAGGGCCTTGGCATAATGTGAGGGGTGTGATATAGCAGGCGTGGAGCTATGACGTCAATCATATGACATCAATCAAAGGAAATCCTGCCCGGTTTTCCTAATTTGGAAAACCGTTCAGGCGGTTTTGACCCAGACAACCCTTCAAAACCTGGGGGGTCAAAACTAGACAGGTGGCAACCCTACCAGGTGCAATCATTTTGTAAAAAGGATGGGGGGTCACTACTGGGCAGAGGTCCCCCACTTTTTATCGGGCCATGTGTAGTAAAAGTCACTTGTGGTGCCAGAGGGATGAGTGGTGGGAAGGGAAGTTGGCATTCCATAACCATTTCCTACATTGTCAATGCCTCAGAACATTTGGTCTACACTATACAATACAGAGGTTTCATTTCAGAGGCCTGTACTTCAAAATTTGCAGTTATTCTTATGGTTTTGACCACTTACTGCACCCTCCAGCCATTGTTATTATCCACTACCAAAGGATTATTCAACTGGAGGCCAGTTGGGGAGTTATAAGGTCCCTAGCCTACCCACAGAACTATTCTTGAGTAACTGTTATGATAACCAGGCACACAAATGTGCACTATAAGGAAATACCCATAGAACATCGCTGAATGACAATGCATGGGATTAGCATTGTGACGTAGCAGAATTTTCTGCATGTGCATGAATAATTGGTTAAACTGCAGGGGACCTCTATGGTTATGACTCAGACACCCTCCCTGAAGCAGACGTTCTATACAGGTATATTAGGTAACAGAATGTACTCTTAGATTTTTTTCCCTCCTTAATCTGTATAAAGAAGGAAAGTAAATCACTTATTTTCTATTTAAACTTATCCTCTTATTTTCCACCTTCACCGCATTATCTCATATTTCCCTCCCACGTATTCCTCCGATTTCCCTCTCCTGCACTCCCGGCTCCGGTTTCCCTCTCCCTTCATATCGCTCATGTTTCCCTTTCCTTGATGTTTCTTCTCTTCTGTCTCCTATTACAGTTATTTTCTCCTTCTCTTTATGGTAATTCTCTCCTTTCTCTTTTCCTTTTGTTCTTATCAGCGCTCTCCTTAATTTGTTTCACATTTAATGTGTCTGCAGCATTTTCTCCCTTCTCTTGTTGGTCTATCGTCTCTTTCTCTTCCATATCATCTATGTTCCTCTGTATCCCAGTGTTAACAGCATTTTTATTTTCCCCTTCTTTGGCAGATGCATGTTTATGTCTGGGTTCAGGGTACAGGATTGTCCTATGGCTATGGTTCATTTGGTAGAGAAGTTTGTATCTTTGGTTCCGCGTGGGTGGGGCCTGTACAGCAGTTGTTCCATTATCACTACTTTTTCCCTGTTGTTTTGTCCCTATAGCTCAATGAATCATGTATGCTACCTTTCATATTTTCTTTAAGACTGTCTTTAAAGAAAATATGGATATGAAAACATGATTCTTTTACACACCGTTTAGAATGAAGAAACATATTGTGTTCAGGGAACCCTGCAGCTGATATATCCTTGCTTGCCCTGGTTATTAGAAATCACGGGGCCTGGCACAACAACATTTTTGGGGGGCCCTGCCCACCCAGGCCCCCAAGCCCCGCCCCAGATCCCGCCCACTCTACATCACAGTTAAAAGACCACACAGACATCAGCGCTAAAAAACGTAACCCCCACACACACACAAGTTATAAAAAGCTATTGGTGACCAGGGCCTCCCTATAAGTTTTAAAAAAAACATTGGCGCCAGGGCCACCCATACATGTTAAAAAAAAATAGGGCCCCAAAGAATATTTTTTTTTAAAAAAACATTGGCACCTGGGCCCCCCTTACAAGTTAAAAAAAATTGGGGCCTCAAAGAATATTTTTTAAAAAAATATTGACGCCAGGGCCCCACTTACGAGTTAAAAAAAATTTGGGGCCCCATAGAATATTTTGAAAAAAAAACTTTGGTGGCAGGGGCCTATAGAGTATTAAAATAATACATTGGTGGCCAGAGGATTAATAAAAAAAACTTCGCCTCCAGCCTATTGGGTTTATTCAATTTTATGTGATTTTTTGGTAGATTTAAGGTATGAAGATTCAAATTACAGAAAGATCCATTATTAAGAAAGCCCCATGTCCCGAGCATTCTGGACAACAGGTCCCATACCTGTACTTATAAATATTAGATGTTATTCTGGTTCTAATAACATGTCTGTATGAAGTGGGATCTGCTAGGATCATGCTTAGTCCTCCTGTATGGAGTAAATCTTGCAGTTATTTCTTTCAAATGAAATGTGTAGGAGCAAACAGTACAGTTAATAAACCACTTTACTGAAATATGGATTCATATCCCCAGTGCCAGTGATAAAATATATCATTCGTAGGCTTTATAATAAAATATCATACTGGTATTCTCAAAAAAGAAAAATGTACAACCGTGTGTCTGGTTGGAGACATAGTGGTAGTTAGTAACCATGTAGTTGTTTATTAAAGAGGCTTGGGTCCAAAATAAGTGCAATTTGAGTTAAACTGATTGCCCACAGTAGAGCTCCATTCATTCGTCAGTGGGGCACGTTGCTACTGGGAATGCCGAAGGAAATTTTCCTGACAATCAGGACAAATTAACACAAAGCAGATCAATGTGTTGGTTTGTCGGAATTGAGTCCAATACATTAAGGAGCAGATGTATTTTGAGTTTATTTTAGTGTAATTCGACTATGGAATAGTCCAAATTCGATTCGAATTTGATTATTCGCCATCTAAAAACCTGCTGAAGTTGTCAGGAGAAAGAAAGAGGCTTATTTATTTTGTTTCTATTCCAAGATATTAAGGGATACATGTACTGTTAATATGAATGAATTTTGTTACAACAGCGCCACCTGCTGGTCAGTTTCCCACCAGTCTGACCACCAAGTAGTCAAGGAAGTTGTCAGGAGAAAGAAAGAGGCTGCTCTGATGTTCTTCTGCTTAGGAAAGATGTGAGAAAGGTTTCTAAGTCTTTTCCTAAGCAGAAAAACATCAGAGCAGCCTCTTTCTCTCTCCTGACAACTTCCTTGACTACTTGATGGTCAGACTGGTGGGAAACTGACCAGCAGGTGGTGCTGTTGTAACAATATTCATTCACATTAACAGTACATTTATCCCTTAATATCTTAGAATAAAAAGAAAATAACTAATGCATGTAAATTACAAAAGTGCTTTGAATAGCACCCTCATCAATTTTACATTCACTTATTTTAAAGGTTTACTTATCCTTTAAAGGGCAATTCACCTTCATTAGCAAAACAGTAATAACACATAAAAACCTCAGAAATGTGTTCAAACTTTCATAACCTGACACATATTGTAAAACAGACATGGTAATTAGGAGATGTGGCCATAAAATAGACGGGATCAAAAAAAAGTTGCCCCTCTTTCTGTTTCCAAAATTTTGGGAGATATGCAAAAGCAGTGGGGAATTTTTGTTAGGGCCCTGTCTATACTGGAAGGCAATGTTGGACTTGGTTGCCCAGGGCCCACTGGGGGGCCTTCCACCCCAGTCATGAGTTTCAGCACCTACAAATGTCACCCTCCCAACCACCACCAAGTACCTACCTTACCTCTTGCAGCTGTGATCAGGGGCAATGGCACCTGCAGTTACTGGCAGAGAGTGGGGATGGGTTTTTTCTGGTCCAATCAGATCCTACTGGGAGGCTGTGTCCCTTGTTTGTATGAGGAAATAATTCCAGTCTGCATTCTCCTACCATTATTAATCTACAGCTCCAAGCATCACATTTTAACAAAAGATCAATGGCCCCAGGTTATGCCTTATGTATAGAGAAAATATCAAAGGATTATTAGACAATTATTAGACAATTATTAAATAGCAGCTCCTGTAATGCGGGGCCCTTTTTTCTGCTGCTCTAAAACCAGCCTTCAGTTTGGGCAGTGCTGATTGTGTTCGTTTATCATTGCAGAGCGAATCAAAGCCATCGAAATGTTATTTTTGGCCTTAACCTATATTTATTGTTAGAAGTGCAGCGCTATAAATCACAGCCTTTAAAAGGGGATTATTATACCAAATAGAATACACCCCCTCCCGCGCTTTATCTGTGCTTGCACAAAGGTATCCTTTCCCCGTTTTGCCAAGCTGCTTTTATATAAATATAAAGAGTATATTTGTGTGGATCTGTATAGCGTTATTATATCAGCTAATGACTCATTAAATATGTATGGATATCCGGCATCATTACAGAAATAACTCGTTATTGTGGCCATAACACGGAATGTTCTATATTTGGACAAATCGCTGGTTCCTACCCCGTGGAAGGATTTACACTGAATATAAAGAATAAATTCCTTTGGCTTCATCTCTCAGTGTGTCAGTGGTTCCTTCCACTTCTGCCTGGTCCTTATGGCTACAGAAAAAGAAGGGGGATTGGGCCAGAACAATCTATTTCCCTTCCATCTATTTGGATTCTTCTACATGAAACTTGACAGCTGTGAGAACTCCAATACCATTGACTCTGCCATCTTGTACAGGGAGATCAATACTAAATTACAAAGGGAACATTTAATATATTGTTGACTTAAAGGGCACCTGTCAACCTAAGAAATAATTACAAATCTTATTTTATTTTGTTAATCAAGTAAAATAAACATCACTTACACCATATAAATGATTTAAATCCTGTTTCTTTGAGTCTTGGTATTCACAATCTCGGCAAGCAGGCAGCAGCCATTTTGTGAAAAGTGTGATTAAGGCAAGTTTTGCCACATACCAAAATCTTGTTTGTGCGCCAGAATGCGGAATGTGATGTCCA
This sequence comes from Xenopus laevis, assembly GCF_017654675.1. NCBI lineage: Eukaryota > Metazoa > Chordata > Amphibia > Anura > Pipidae > Xenopus > Xenopus laevis. The sequence goes on from NC_054376.1 coordinate 123,086,737, forward strand.
TGCATTGGCTCCAAAATTAGATCTTGAGAAGGGAGGGGGAGTGCAAGGAGGGCAGTGACATCTAGGATGTGCACAATGGAAAGTGAAAGTAACTGCTTGCCCCGCCTCTATGCCTCTAGGCAGAAAATATATGATTGACAGCTGAGACTTTTAAACAAGTTTGTGTTTTAATGAAAAAATAATGTGGGTTTCATGTTTAATTTGAAAGGGGCTTTTATTATACAGCTTTTTATGCCTGGTTGACAGGTCCCCTTTAAGCCATCTAATTAAAATTCCTATTTTCTGTTATTTCTAAAAATAAAAAAATAAAAAAAATAAAAATTTATTCTCACTCCCTCTCTTCAGTATGGAATATCAACTCTTTCTTTTCAGTGTCCCCAACAAACATAAGAAAGATTATTTGTAAGATTAGGGTTTTATTGCCTTTAAAGGAGAAGTAAACCCATATTTATGCTGGCTATAGACAGATTTTCAAACCGTCTGTTGTGTGTAATCCCGGCAAATGGTGCCGGCTGGGTTCGGGTCAGTGACAGGTTAGGGTCAGATTTTTGTCGACTCTCACATCAATGTCCACTGTGTAGTTTACTAATAAAAATATATTTAAGGGGAATTTTTAAAGAAACAGTAAATCCAAAACATGAAGGTATTTTAAAGGAATGACAATAAAATATGTACTGTTACCCTTCACTGGTAAAATAAGTGTATTTGCTTTAAAAACACAACTATAGGTTACATAAACAAACTACTGTGTGGCCATGGGTAGTCATACAAGCACAGGATACACAGTAGACAACAGATAAGTTCTGAAGAATCCCATTGTATACTATACAGTTTATCTGTTATCTACTGTGTATCCTGCCCCTTTTCTCCTTTTTCAGCTTTGAATGGCTGCCCCCATGTTCATGTAACGTTTAATACTTTAATACTTTTAAGCATTTCACAAGATATCTCAATGTTACTGGTCCTATTTAGTAATATCTATACTGTATATATACAGAGTGGCTTGATAAAACTTGGGTTGCCACTATATCAGGGTAGAAAAATAAGAGGAGTGGGTGGAAATTTGGTGTGAGAATGGGCAGAGAAAAGACAGATCTGTGGCTAGGAGATGAGTCTGCCAGTGGAAGGAGTAGGGGAGGAGAGAAATTGGTCTGGTCCACTCAAATACTGGCCATGTGGCAACCGTATATTTATTGTTTTAAGATTTCCTTTATCTTAAAACTACGTTTTTCTTATTTTTGTAGGTGTTATTTTGTGCAGTTGTATGATTCATACCTGATCATGTGTTGGCTCCACAGATATGTGTGCTAGGGGCTAAAGTATTATCAACCCATTAAATGTGACATTAGCGGCATTGTGTAATTGATCTGATAACCATACCACCACCTTTCCAATGGGGAATCTCAAGTGTCAGTTCCTATCTCAGTCCCAGTAGTTGTTTTCCTTCTGTAGATGATGTGCTGTGTATCTAGCGGATGCCCGGGAGCAGTCTTCTCAGTCTTCTATCAAAATAATAGTTTTTCTGCTCTAACATGGTTAGGGGGCCATCATTATTTAGGCTTCACACTATAGTAAATGATGTTGTTTCTTGAGCAATGGATCACCTAAAGGTATAGGGTGGGTGAGAGTAGGCACAGTAAGGAGAACATGGGGCAGTGACTGTATAGAGTGATAGGAAGGAGGTATATGGAGGGGTTATATGGAGCAATAGGATGAGTTATATGGAGCAATAGGATGAGTTATAGGGAGGGTTATATGGAGCAATAGGATGAGTTATAGGGAGTTGGTTATATGGAGTAATAGGAGGAGTTACAGGGAGGGTTATAGGGAGCAATAGGAGGAGTTATAGGGAGGGGTTAAATGGAGTAATAGGAGGAGTTATAGGGAGGGTTATATGGAGCAATAGGAGGAGTTATAGGAAGGGGTTATATGGAGAAATAGGAGTAGTTATAGGGAGGGTTATATGGAGCAATAGGAGGAGTTATAGGGAGGGTTATATGGAGCAATAGGAGGAGTTATAGGGAGGGTTATATGGAGCAATAGGAGGAGTTATAGGGAGGGGTTATATGGAGCAATAGGAGGAGTTATAGGGAGGGTTATATGGAGCAATAGGAGGAGTTATAGGGAGGAGTTATATGGAGCAATAGGAGGAGTTATAGGGAGGAGTTATATGGAGCAATAGGAGGAGTTATAGGGAGGGTCATATGGAGCAATAGGAGGAGTTATAGGGAGGGTTATATGGAGCAATATGAGGAGTTATAGGGAGGGTTATATGGAGCAATAGGAGGAGTTATAGGGAGGGGTTATATGGAGCAATAGGAGGAGTTATAGGGAGGGTTATATGGATCAATAGGAGGAGTTATAGGGAGGGTTATATAGAGCAATAGAGTTACATGGAGGAAGAAGGGGAGTTACAGGGAGGGTTATATGGAGCAATAGGAGGAGTTATAGGGAGGGTTATATGGAGCAATAGGAGGAGTTATAGGGAGGGTTATATGGAGCAATAGGAGGAGTTATAGGGAGGGTTATATGGAGCAATAGGAGGAGTTATAGGGAGGGTTATATGGAGCAATAGGAGGAGTTATAGGGAGGGTTATATGGAGCAATAGGAGGAGTTATAGGGAGGGTTATATGGAGCAATAGGAGGAGTTATAGGGAGGGTTATATGGAGCAATAGGAGGAGTTATAGGGAGGGTTATATGGAGCAATAGGAGGAGTTATAGGGAGGGTTATATGGAGCAATAGGAGGAGTTATAGGGAGGGTTATATGGAGCAATAGGAGGAGTTATAGGGGAGATTATGGTTATATTAGTCAAAAGAGAGCAAATAATCGAGTGCACGCATCCTCTGCACTATAAAGGGCTGAACTGATGTTCACTAAAAGGCATTACCAATTACATCCCACTTGATTTTCCGCAAGAGCGATATGCCAATCAGTCCTTTGCTGCACCGTAGAAGATGAATCCTTCAGAGAAATGACATGAGGAGTGAATGCTCCAGATGAGAGGGCTTTTTGCCTAGTATGTATCAAATTGATAGAAGTAGGATTGCAGGCAGTGTAAATAGGGCATGACATACAAAGAGTTAATGCAATTATATGGAGACATTAAAAAAGTCCAAAATAATTTCACAACTTAACTCTGCTTTGATATACAATGATGAAAGAGAAAGAGCGTTTGAAGATCACCAGTCTGTGAAAGCATTTATACCATGTGCCCTACGCTAATTAGATTGCCGACTCTTGGGGCTATGTTACATATGGCTGGCCATTTAGGCCCCCGGAAGGCTACTGTCTGAGGGAACTACATCACGTTACTTTTTTTGCATTGGGGAAATTGGTTGGAAATTTTGGAAGTAACCATTGTTTGCAGAATGTTGGGGTTTGACCACGAGCATGGGAGTCTCCATCGCCAGGAATTTTTTATAAATCTCAATATATATTATAGTCCTTCCTTGTGTGAATGTTAGAACTGAGCTTGCTCCTTTCTTGTTCATTTTGCTACAGGTATGGGATCCAAAATCAGGAATTCCATTATCCAGAAATCTCAAAATTATGGGAAGGCCATCTCCCATCACGATCCATTATGGATAATAGATTCCTATACCGTAATATTATTAACATAAGCATGAGAAATATTTTTTTGGATGCTAAATAGAGGCTGCGATTGGCTATTTGGTGGCCCCCATGTGGACTGGCAGCCTACAAGAGGTTCTGTTTGGCACCTTTAAAGGAGACATATAGGATAAATGAAAAAACCCTAATTTTGTAGGCAATTATAAGTAATATATGGTGTTGCTTTTACATGGTTTTAAAAATTCATATTATCTTTAAATATATCCCCTTTATTGGAGCTCCCTATAGATGTTCTCTGGTCCCTGTCTGTGTTTCAAATGAGGGGTGGGTGTGTCCTAACAGTCCCTGCCAGAAGCACAATAGGAGGGGGACAGCCAATCACAGCCCTGCAGTCACACAAGCACAGACAGGCTTCAGTTCCCTATCAGGTCCTGCTAGCTGCTGATTGGTTCCTGTCCTACAGTGCAGTGAGCTGAGAGCACAGCCTGGGAATTCAGGGAGCAGGAACTAGAAGAGAAGAGAGGGATTATTATGGTTTTTGCAGAAATATTCAATAAATCAGCCGGAAACACTACTTTTTTAAGCACAATTCTTCTAAATCTAAAGTATGTCGATTATAATGCACTGGTACATTCTTGTTTTTTACACTGAATGTCTCCTTTAATGCAACCAAAACTTGCCACCAAGCCTGAAATTCAAATTTAAGCACCTGCTTTGAGGCCACTAAGAGCAACATCCAAGGGATTGGTGAGCAACATGTTGTTTGTGAGCCACTGGTTGGGGACCACTGCCCTAAATGTTCTCTGCTGAAATCTGCTCAATATAGGGGAAGACCTAATCTGGGATAAAGGTATCTCTCTATACAAGCTATGCATAAACTCAGGGGGCTGTTTCTGCAGAATCGTGCATAGTACAGGGGAATACCAATGCTGAACAGTGGTAGAAACAAAAGCCAATGAAAAATGGATTTACATACACCTAGTAATGTTTTCATTAGCAAAATAGAAAGGGAAGGCAAACATGAATATATAGTGGCTCTTTAAATAACAACCATGTGAAGCTAGAAGAACAGTCAGTGCTTGTTTATGTAAAGTATTGATGTACTCTTCATTTAATATTCATTGCAAATGGGAGCCTGCCTGTATATATACACACACACATATATAAGCGGGGGATAGTGAAATTGTTCTTGGGAAGCATGACAGATGCATTAAGTGAGACTGTTTAATCACAGCTCTTGAGTCATAGTCAAAGAAGGATAATGCTCCATCAGCCCATGCACCTTGTCCATCCCAAGCAGAACACTGCGGATGTTGGGCCTTCTGGAAAGGATTTGGAATGGAGAGCACGAGGCAGCGCTGTGAAAAGAGTGCAGTGAGAGGCAAGTCCTGTCACATATGTGTTTAAGGAGTAAGCATGTACTAAAATCTGACAGAACAGCCGTTGCTCATGGAATCCTCCCAATACCTCAGAGACCAGCTACAAGACCAGCGACAACCAAGTCATGCACCCCCCAGGAGCCACCTAACTAACAGCTTACTAGCCTCTTATCCACAGAATCCTTAATAGGGTCTTACGTGTTGTTTTTCATTTGAGCCAGGGCCAGAACTAGGGGTAGGCAGAGTAGGCACGTGCCTAGGGCGCAAAGCTGGGGGGGGCGCCAGGAACGTACCTGCTATGACGCCTACCCCATTGTCTGGTCCCATCTCTCCCCGACTGCCACGAATATTTTTTTTTAAATAATGCACTTCTGCGCACTTTCGCGCATGCGCACCAGAGGACGGTTTCGCACATGCGCACCCAAGCACGCACTCAGCCGGCGCCGTGCCCGGTCAAGTTGCCTAGGGCGTCTGGCTGGGTTGGCCCGGCTCTGATTTGAGCTGACAGTTTATATTGTTAGTATAGTTAATATTGTTATCATGTCATAAGAAACTAGATACATAATGTAAAGATAACAAAACAGAACTTTACTGTATAGTCATGATTGCATAACCATTATGTAAAACTCTTTAAATAGAAACAAGTTTAAAAAAAAAAAAAGAATGTGCTAAAATTCACAAGGATTTTCCCTTTATTCTACACCAACAGAATATTGTCTTCCATTAGACGAGCAGCTGAATCTGTATTCTCCATATTATGCCTGCAGGGTTCTGACAGTCAACCTGCACCTGCCAGATATTTTGGATGCTTACAGGACAGTTGTCACAAGAGGGGCGCATGGGTTATTAAACTAATAGCCAAAAGTAGAAGGCTTGCAACAGAAATCTGTAACACTCTCCATCCCCACAAAGGGGCAGATTCCCTAAAGGGCGAAGTGATGGTAGCGAAAATTCGCCAGTGTGACGTCATTTTGTAACTACGCCGATTCCCTAGCAGGAGCAGGCGTCAGATGATAGCGTTGCTTTGCACTCAAACGCCAGGCAAATTTTCGTTCTGGCGAACGGATGTAACTCAGCAAATTCACTAAGATGTGGATTTTACTGAACTTTACCTCATTCACCAGACTTGCCTTCACCACCTCAGACCAAATGAAGTGCAATGGAGTGGATAGGACTTCCTAAATTTTTTGTTGTAAAGTGATAGCCTGCAAAAGAACGTAAAAATGTTTTGGGTAACCGGGTTCTCCCCTTACATTTCCTAACATTTGGAACATAAACTATATACTGGGCTCATGTGTAGGGCATTATAACAACTTTATTTTATTTTATTAAGGTTCCCTTGGCTTGTGTAGTGTAATGTATTTGCTGCAACATATACGTCCATTTAACTTTCACTTTCCGCCGTATGCAAATTAGCCAACGCTAGCGCAACTTCGCTTTTCTTGCCAAGGAACACTAGAGCAACTTCTCCAGCGTTCGGCGCCCTGGACACAACTTCTCATTTTAGGGAATTAGCGTTGTCCTGGCGAATTTACGCCTGGCGAAGTTTTGCAATGGTTGCGAAGCCGTCACTGGCAGATTTTCGTCGCTTAGGGAATTTGCCCCAAAGAGTTTATAAATCTGCTTTTCTTTTGGGTGGGGAGGAAAGTTTGAGACTGCTGAAATGTAATTCAGCAAATACACCATATATAGAAATGCTGGAGAATTAGGCAACTGTGGTTCTTAATCATCGGATGGTTCATTAACCCACAGTAACTTGAATTAGGCACATCCTTATCATGAGACAAATGTGAGAGAGAGTAGTGATGTAGCAAAGGTACCATTATCTGTAGGATGTGAAGAAATAGTCTCACCTCAATGAAATGGATCCCTTCAAGCGGAAGTCTCTTGTGGAAGAAAATAGCCTGAGTTGGGTGAGTGTAACTTGGAGATTACTAACTCACACTACTTTTCCTCAGTGGAGCAAATGTTGGTCTTTCTAAGCAGGCCTGTCTAACTCACAATCTCCTAGGATCATGCTGTGACAGAGCTGACTACTACTACCTTTACGTTGTTCACTAGCCCCTCATCTACTTCTCTAGGGCTGAAGGCCTAATACTCGGGGTTTACACACCAGGCTCCCAGTACATCCACCCCTAAAAAATGTGCCATGCCTTTCCATATATAAATTAAGGATAGGAATTAGTTATAAAACCCTGGCCAAATGGGTAATAAGTCCCTTCCACAGGGTACAAGTCTAAGACTCAAAACCTCCTGAGCAATAGGGGAGATTAAAACTTTAGGTCCGCTCAATTTAGAGAATCATATCAAAACTATATTTTAGCATATGCATGAAAATAGAACTGATTTGTAAAGAACACAGCATGAAATATGTTGATTCCTGACTTCAGCTATTGAATGAACAACTGTCTTTTTTTTTTGTTTCTAACAATATGTTAACTCCAGAAAACCATATATTTTTGTACACATTCTGACTAATTCAGAATGAGTGTATATGTCTTTCTTTTTAAAACCGATTTCAATTTATTACCTGTAAAATGTTCTGTGTTGGGTCTTACAGTATAACGTTCCCTGCAGATGTAAATCTAATCTGTTAGGCTGTAATTTCCTGTTTGCAGTTATTTTTCCTGTTTAAATATAGGTACTATACTATGGTACTGATAAAAGGCAAGCTATAAAAATGAGAGATATAAGTTACTGAACGCCTACACCAGGACTAAGAGATGTTACAGTCTTTATTTTGTTCATCATTCGATTCTTTCAATGAGATATAAAATAAGGAGGTTCATGAAAAGATATAACTAAGGAGACAGAAGACCTTGTTGCTAGTTTAGAAGTTGTCTCTTCTAGGTAATGCGGTGGCTCTGGTTCACATGGATGCGGCCAAGTTCAATAAAAGAAGTAGAAATGAGAGCTATTTTTCAGGGTAGAGATATTCCCAGACGAATTCATGGGCTGCATCTGTACAATCTCAGTTAATTGCTGAGTTTTCAGACAGGACCCTTCAGTCAAATAAATTTTGCGTTACCCTCAGACTGCATAGATGCAGGAGTTGGAATTATCCTTTGGAATGTGTACTTCTGAGTGACAACCCTCTGTCTTGCTTATTGGGACTGGGGTAAATGTCATTTGGCTAAAGTTCTAGCGTATACAAACAGATGGGTCACTGGAAAAGAATTCTAAACAATATTTTGCAGTAAATAAACTTCATCTGATGACTTTTCTTTTTTTTATCTTTCCCTTATGAGAATGCTTGTTAGTGGGGAGAAACACAGTATGTGTCTTCTCTACTAAGAGGATGGTCTACAACTCTACAAAGTTTGGTTTGCCTTAAAGGGATTCTGTCACGATTTTTATGGTGTCTTTTTTATTTCTAAATACATGGTTTACACTGCAAATAATTAATTCTACCAGGATCGGGTACAGAGGGCGGTTGTTAATGGGACATTCTCTACTTGGAGTAAGGTTCTTTGTGGGGTCCCTCGGGGCTCAGTATTGGGTCCACTTTTATTTAACTTGTTCATTAATGACTTAGGGGAGGGTGTTGTAAGTAATGTATCAGTGTTTGCAGATGACACAAAACTATCAGCCCAATTAATTCCATCCAGGATGTGACACTTGCAACAGGATCTTGACAAACTGGCAATCTGGGCAGCTAAGTGGCAAATGAGATTCAATGGTGATAAATGTAAAGTCATGCACCTGGGATGTAACAATATCCACTTATACGCTTAATGGGACTGCACTAGGCAAATCCATTATGGAAAAGGACCTTGGAGGCCTTGTAGATAATAAACTTGGCTGTAGCAAGCAATGCCAGTAGGCAGCATTGAGAGCTGTGAAGATGTGGAATTGTCTCCCTGAATCAGTGGTACAGGCTGATACATTAGATAGGTATAAGAAGGGGTTGGATGGTGTTTAGCAAGTGAGGGAATACAGGGTTATGGAAGAAAGCTCATAGTACAAGTTGATCCAGGGAACCCAGGCTTCAGATGGGTTTTTTTTTACCTTCCTCTGGATCAACTGGCAGTTAGGCAGATTTTAAAAAAAAAAAACACAAAAAATTAAAAGGTTGAACTTGATGGACATGTGTCTTTTTTCAACCTTACTTACTATGTTACTATGTTACCATATAAAATTTAATTTCTAACCCAAGTGTATTTTTTTTTTAATAATATTGGTGTGCAGGCGCCATCTCAGGTTATTTAGCTTGGTCATGTGCTTTCAGAAAGAGCCAGCACTTTAGGATGGAACTGCTTTCTGACAGGCAGTTGTTTTTCTACTCATTGTAACTGAAGGTATTGCAGTGGGACCTGGATTTTTACTATTAAGTGCTGTTCTTAGATCTACCAGGGAGCTGTTATCTGGTTATCTTCCCATAGTTCTGGTTGCTGGGGGCAGGGAGGGGTGATATCACTCCAACTTGCAGTACAACAGTAAAGAGTGACTGAAGTTTTTCAGAGCACAAGTCGCATGACTGGGGGCTCCTGTGAAACTGTCAATATGTCTAGCCCCATGGCAGATTTCAAAATGAAATATAAATTTTTTTTATTTTTTCTAGGGATGCACCGAATCCACTTTTTTGGATTCGGCCGAATCCTTCGTGAAAGATTCGGCTGAATACCGAACCGAATCCGAACCCTAATTGCATATGCAAATTAGTGGTGGTAAGGGGAAAACATTTTTTACTTCCTTGTTTTCTGACAAAAAGTCATGCAATTTCCCTCCCGCCCCTAATTTGCATATGCAAATTAGGATTCGGATTCGGTTCGGCTGGGCAGAAGGATTCGGCCGAATCCGAATCCTGCTGAAAAAGGCCGAATCCTGGCCGAATCCCGAAACATGTGTTCTCATGACGGTATCCCTTTACCTACTTAATATATTCAGTGATAATTGGGACTGATTGGTGCATGAGCCAGTTGGCTTAAATCCATGTGGGAATGGGTTGAAGGTAACAGGATTCCTGCCACAGATACAGCAAGTTGGCTTGATAAAGAGCTAATTAAGGCCTGAAATGTTGCCTTGTTTTACATTATGTCTTTTGACATATGTCCCCTTTACAACTGCGGGGCTTTCAACCTTTGTCTAGTGATGGATAAGGTCTTTAGATAACTCACCGTAACTGCCAGGATTTTTGTGATTTAATCTATCCATCTTGTTCCTGGTCACCCTTTTTCCCCCTTTTATGTCTCAACGCGTACACATACTCGTCTTTTGGAGTCAATTCGCGTTCATATATCAAAAATAAGACAGCTGTGGACGTTTCTGCTTCAAGTGGAAGGTCAGGCTTGATGTGGTCCATTTGTTTGTTTTCCTCGCAGTCCATGATTTTCTTATAAGTCTTGTGGGAGCCGCCACTCTGGTGTTTGTCAGAGGTAACCGTTAAATCTCATCCTTTGACAGCAGTGGAAAGGTTGCTTTGCTTTTCCAGGTGATTACGTTCAAGCACAGCTACTATCAATCATGGAGGTATCCAAGATATGACTGGTTGTATAAGCTTTTTACCTTTGGTAAAAAAAAGTATCAGCCTACTATAGCCATGTTTTTTAAGGTTTCCAGGTGGCTCGGCAAGATCAAAGTGCTTCATCAAGGAAAGGGTTCATTGATAAGATTCATTCACAACTGGCTGAACACGAGTGTTTAACCCAACTGAATTCTCTGAAGACACAAAGTGCAAAAAACAGATGTAGAAATCTTCTGGGCCACAATGGAGTTTAGTTGCTGTTATCAGGCCAGTTCCAAATTGCTGATAGACACAACTTGCTCCGGCCACACAAGTCAAGTGCATAGGGGTAGCACCTGATGCAGGAGTCCCTAGTGCTATTAACCACAGCACTATAGTAAAAAATGAAGCAGGAAGGGGTGGGACCTTTAGTATCAGAGGGGGGTCAGCTGGTTGATGAAAACAAAAAAAAGCGCAGATTCTGAACACATATTTTTCGACTGTCTACACAAATGAGGAACCAGTTAATGAAGTCCCAATTCTATTAATGCAAATCATGATGCATGGTTCACACATGAGGAAATTCAAAAGAGACGGCCAGATGGTATTCATCCCAGGGTACTTAGCGAGCTTAGCTCTGTGATTGCCAAACCTCTTTACTTAATTTTTCAGGATTCTTTGAGGTCTGACATAGTGCCAAGAGGATGGATGGTTTGCTAATGTGGTGCCGCTATTCAAAAAGGGATTCCGTTCTCAGCCTCAAAACTATAGGCCAGTTAGTCTGTCGTCAGTGGTAGGAAAGCTTTACAAAGGGTTAATAAAGGATAAGATACTGGACTTCATGGCAAATCACAATACTATGAGTTTGTGCCAGCCTGGTTTTATGCGTAATAGATCTTGCCAGACTAACTTCATTTCTTTTTATGAGAATGTAAGTAGGGACCTCGATTCTGGGATGACAGTGGATGTGATTTACTTAGACTTTGCTAAAGCATTTGATAAAGTGCCACACAAAAGGTTACTGGTTAAATTAAGGAATGTTGGCCTGGAACATAGTATTTGTACCTGGATAGAGAACTGGCTAAAAGATAGACTACAAAGAGTGGTGGTAAATGGAACATTTTCTAATTGGACCAGTGTTGTTAGTGGAGTACCGCAGGGCTCTGTACTAGGTCCCTTGCTTTTCAACTTGTTTATTAATGACCTGGAGGTGGCCATTGAAAGTACTGTTTCTATTTCTGCAGATGATACTAAATTGTGCAGAACTATAGGTTCCATGCAGGATGCTGCCACTTTGCACAGTGATTTGTCTAAACTGGAAAACTGGGCAGCAAACTGGAAAATGAGGTTCAATGTTGATAAATGCAGGTTATGCACTTTGGCAAAAATAATAAAAATGCAAGTTATACACTAAATGGCAGTGTGTTGGGAGTTTCCTTAAATGTGAAGGAACTTGGGGTCTTTGTAGATAACAAGTTGTCTAATTCTGGGCAGTGTCATTCTGTGGCTACTAAAGCAAATAAAGTTCTGTCTTGTATAAAAAAGGGCATTAACTCAAGGGATGAAACATAATTCTGTCTCTTTATAGGTCCCTGGTGAGGCCTCATCTGGAGTATGCAGGGCAGTTTTGGACTCCAGTCCTTAAAGGAGAAGGAAACCCAGTGGGCGCAAAAACCCTCCCCCCCTCCCCTGTGTTTCTTCCCCTCCCTCCTCCCCCCTGGCCTACCTGTCCCGCTGGGCAAATGCCCCTAACTTGTTACTTACCCTTCTGCGCAGGTCCAGTCTACGGAGTTCACAGGCGCCATCTTCTTCCAAGCTGTCTTCTACCTGCTTTGACCGGCGCATGCGCAGTAGGAGCATTTCGCCGGTATGGATCTACTGCACATGCGCCGAATGTCAGAAAGTGAAATCGGAAAAATTTGTGACATTCGGCGCATGCGCAGTAGATTCGCACCGGTAACTGTTCCTACTGCTCATGGGCCAGAAGACGCCGGTCAAAGCAGGAAGAAGACGCCCGTGGGAGAAGATGGCGACTGTGAACTCCGTGGACAGGACCTGCGCAGAGGGGTGAGTAAGAAGTTAGGGGCATTTGCCCAGGGGGACAGGTAGGCCAGGAGGGAGGAGGGAGGGGGGGGCAACACGGGGGAGGGGGGAGGGGTTTTGCGCCCAGGGGGTTTCCTTCTCCTTTAAGAGGGATATAAATGAGCTGGAGAGAGTACAGAGACTAAGTGCAACTAAACTGGTTAGAGGGAGGGAAGAGTTAAATTATGAGGGGAGACTGTCAAGGTTGGGGTTGTTTTCTCTAGAAAAAAGGCGCTTGCGAGGGGACATGAGGGGTTGAATTTGATGGACTTTGTCTTTTTTCAACCCAATGTAACTATGTAACTTATCCTGGAGACACACCCAGTTACACACAGCCACACCCCTGATTAAGCAAAACCACTCCCACCTACCAGTTTGCCCTGTAGTGACCCTCAGGTCAGCTCATCTGTCATCTCACACCCTCCCCTAACCCAGTAGTGTAACTATGGGGGTGCAGGGGGCCATGTGCACATCCACCCGACAAACACCACCTCGGGGACCACCGGAGCTGCGCTATCATGGGCGTCAGGGCTAGGCCCACCACCTGCTACAATGGTGGCACAGTCATTCTTGTGGGTTTTGTCCGTCCCATGCTGTACTTATGCCCTTCCTTTGTTCTCTTCATTGATTCTAGATTGTACCATCGAATGGGGATATTTTGGTAGGTTTACTTTGAAGTGACTTCCTAATAAAGCAAAGAAATGCAATCTACTGAAGACAACATTGTGCAAATTCCTCTCCTATACTTAGAATTTATATCTTAAATATCCAACAATGGTGTTTTACGGGTTTGGATAACATTTCACTATTTCTCATTACAGAGAAAGAAATATATTAAATATTCATTCTGTTGCAGCACCAACAAAGCTGTATAACATCTATCTGGCCGGCGTTTCCCTTGGAAAAAAAAGGCCGACTTAGAAACTGTGAATTTAATTACCGAAAATGTGAATCTGTAATGAGCAGAATTAATTAAATGCCAGCACAGCGATAAATGGTTTTTAACGTACAAAATGCTTTGCTAAAAATTTACATTAACCCTTCCTCCTCCTGGTGCCTGCTAAAAGGAAAATCAGTAAACCTGGGCAAGAACTTCAGAAAAACATCATTATTGAGCTCCCGGCCATTCTGATTATTTCTGCTTGATAGGATCTGACGAGGCTGGCTTGCAATCTGGACACAGAGGTACTGCATCCGATATCAAAAGATAAATGGAAGGAACGTAGGCAGCGATCTACTGCATTTTTGAGTCTGATTATTTAAAGTAATGGGCAAAGTAATAAGAATTGCTGATATGTTGGGATTGGTATATACAGTATATAAATATATATATATATATGTATATTCAGCAAGAGATGTATAGAGAAATAGCACTTCATTGAGAAAGGGGTAGGCAAACAGAAGAGGTTTTTTCATACCTCCCAACATTTTGGAAATAGAAAGAGGAACTAAAATATTTCGACCACACCCGTTTTGTGACCACACCCCCTAATTACCATGTTTATTTTACAAAATTTGGCAGGTTATGAAAGTTTGAACACATTTTTGTGTTTTTTTTATGTGTTATAACAGTTTTGCTAATGAAGGCGAATTTCCCTTTAAAGGGGTTGTTCACCTTCCAAACACTTTTTCCAATTCAGTTGTTTTTAGATTGTTCCCCAGAAAATAAGACTTTTTTCAAATACTTTCCATTATTTATTGTTTACGTTTTTTCCAAAATCTAAGTTTAAAGTTGAATGTCCCTGTCTCTGGTGTTTCAGTCTGGCAGCTCAGTAATTCAGGTGCAGACGGTCTAAACTGTTATTATTTTGCAACATTGGGTTGATACATTTCTCAGCAGCATCTCTGGAGTATTAGCAACAATTGTATCAATTGTAACAGCTGCCTGTAATGAAACCCAGAGATTCTGCTCAGCAGGGACAAAGATAAGAAATGTATCAACTAAATGTATCCATTTAGAACAGTTTACAGGATCGGCGACCCCCCCTCCCAGAGCTGCTTCAGAAGGAGAGAAATGACACTTTACCCTTCAATATTAGAAAAACCGTCACATATAGAAAATAGAAAGTCATTGGAAAAAGTTGTTATTTCTTGTGATCTATCTGAAACCAACTAGTTGTTTCAAGGTGGACAACCCCTTTAAGCTGCAAGTCTCAGTTTCCCCTGCTGATGTTAAAATGTTACAGTTGTTTCTTTGCTTATCTTAAATTGTTACAAAAGTATCTAAGTGCAGCTGCCACATATTCTGGTCCAAAAGCCAATTAATTATCTTTTTCTGCCTGTTCAGTGCAGGAGATCAAAGACAAAGTTGGGACATTTCAGTAATAGTACGGGACTGTGGGTTAAGCTGTGAAAATAGGGACTGTCCCTTGAAAAACAGGACAGTTGGGAGGTATGTATTTGTCTAGTGCCCTCCTGTCCATTGCACCTTAGGCATGTGCATCTTCTGCCTGCCCCTAGTTCTGGCCTTGACATGATCAAGAGAAGGTGCTATAGCAGAGTCTTCAATTCAAAATATGTTTGGGATCAGCCACCATAGGGGAAGGGTCAGACCTATTACATTACCAAAGGGTAGGGGCTGTACTTAGAGTTTGACCATCCACATGTAGGTTTGCCACCTTAAACCCGAACAAAGTGGGCGGGGCAAATAGCATTGGGCAGTGATGTTGGGATGGGTATGATGACATCAGAGGTAGACACAATGATGTCAGTGGAGTTATGATACTGGGGTGGGGTAATTGCACCACTTTCACACAGCAGACTGTATTTATGTCAGTTTCACGTGACACTTTCATGTGTCAGTTTTCTCAATAGGACAGAAAGTTTTGAACGGACAGCTTTTTAGAAAATCTGAGATTTCCACTTTCAAAACCATATGGGTGGCAACACTATATCTATCTATATTTTGCCTGATGAGTAAGGCCAATGCTTTATCATTACAGGTATCTATTATACAGACATCAGTTATCCAGAAAGCTCTGAAAAACAGTAATGCTAGTTTAGAAAAACAATGTCTTATTTTTGACTGATTTGCTTTTTTTTTAAGACCTGAACAGGCCTTAGAAAAACCGAACTGTTCGGGTCAAAACTGAATAGGTGGCAACCCTATCCACATGTCTGAACCTACACCCGGGCCTCATCTTTTTGGGCTAAACCCACCTAAAGGTGGCCATACACGGGCCGATAAAAGCTGCAGACAGACCGTGTCGGCAGCTTATTGGCCCCTGTATGGGGCCCCCCGACGGGCTTCACCGATCGAGATCTGGCCGAAAGTCTGGCAGATCTCGATCGGATGGGACGAAAAATCCCGTCGGATCGCGCCCGCATCTGTTCGTTGATGCGGTCCCGCGATCCGACCCCCGTTTCCCATGCGTTAGGATCCGATCGTTGGGCCCTAGGGCCCACGATCGGATCAGCCCGATATTGCCCACCTCAAGGTGGGCATATCGGGGAGAGATCCGCTCGTTTGGCGACATCGCCGAACGAGCGGATCTCTCAGTGTATGGCCACCTTAACTCCTGGTTTTGGGTCAATCTTGCCTCCTAGTCTGAATGGTGCCCAATTCATAGTGCACAGCCCATGTAAATTTTAAACATGACTTCTTCTGCAATCCAGGGTGTAGAAGCCGACCCCCTACTCGGTATACTTAAAGTGGACCTGTCACCCAGACATAAAAAGCTGTATAATAAAAGTCCTTTTCAAATTAAACATGAAATCCAAATTCTTTTTTTTTAATAAAGCATTCATAGCTGTTGTAAAGTGATTTCAAAATCTCAGCTGTCAATCAAATATTGTCTGCCCCTCCTCTATGCCTTAGGCAGGCAATTACTTTCACTTTCCATTCAGCACTTCCACACATTCCCCCTCTATCTTTATGGTTTAATTGTGTAGCCAGGGCATGGGGATGTACATCAGGTCCCCCATTCTGGTGCACAAACAAGATTCTGAGATGATACAAGACTTGCCTTAATAACAGTGTCCACAAAATGGCTCCTGCCTGGTTGTTATAATTATGAATTCCCAGACTGAAGGAAACAAGATTCAAATAATTTATATTGTGTAATTATAGTTTATTTTGCTTGACTAACTTGATAAGATAGGATTTGGAATATTTTTTTGGGGTGACAGGTCCCCTTCAAGGTGTCCATAGACCATTATGCTCTTTCCTTTAAAGCCGCCCGATCATGCCACCCCAGCTCTCTGCCGCCCTAGGGCCAGGCCTTTGTGGCTTGCCCACAAATCTGGGCCTGTCTATGGCTAGAGCATTGGGGGGTCCACCAAGTTTCAAACGTACGAGGCCCCCACAAGTATTCACGAACGTCGAAGTGCTACATATTAGGGATGCACCGAATCCAGGATTCAGTTCGGGATTCTGCCTTTTTTAGTAGGATTCGGATTCGGCCTAATCCTTCTGCCCGGCCGAACCGAATCCAAACCCTAATTTGCATATGCAAATTAGGGCTGGGGAGGTAAATAGCGTGAGTTTTTGTCAAAACACAAGGATGTAAAAAATTTTCCCTTCCCACCCGTAATTTGCATATGCAAATTAGGATTCGGTTCAGTATTTGGAAGGTTTTTTTGCGAAGGATTCGAGGGTTCAGCCGAATCCAAAATAGTGGCTTTGTTGCATCCCTACTACATATCATAGTTTTCTTTTGGGGGCCAGCTAATCGGGAGAGTGGGTCTGGGCTGGCCCAGTCCGACCCTGTATCTCCACCTTTACCGAGACAGTTGTGCAGTATAGTCAGCGTCAGACCATATTGTGCTATTGTATGAGAAACTATCATCTCCCCGCCTGTATAGTCACTTATAGCTCTTGCTATGTATTCTACTATAGATCGTAAGCTCTCCAAGATAGGGGTATCATTTGCAGGCGTTATTGTGCCCTGGGCAGTCTGTAATTATTCTCATGGTCAGATATTTGTTTTGCATAGCGCCGTGTGTATATAGACACACAGTGAGTAAATAAAGATGTATACATACATACAGTGTGAGGGGAATGCCTCAGGGGCTAATTGTATAGGATACGGGATATCAGGCCGTTGGTAATGAGCAGGCTGAAGCGTATAATAATCACATAGTGATAGTGAAATAATGAGGCATGTATCTATACGCTGCATAATGAAATTGTTCATTCCGACACTACCTGACCTTAACAGGATACTCCATAGAAACGCTCCTAATGAGTCCGCTGCATTGATGACCCCGGCATTGCTGTAAACCTGCAATTGCATAAACTAGAGATAACGTGGCAGATTCCGTTCCACACAAGATTGGTGATGTCACATCTATGGTTGCCACCTGCCCAGATTTCACAGCCTGGTTTTTGGAAGGGCTGTCCGGATTTTTTTGAAATTATGAAATCCGGACAGGACATTGAAGCGATTGACATGGCCAATCGCTGATCGCCACGTCATCAGTCCCGCCCCTGGCGTCCCCCAACATCACCGGCCCACCCCTGCCCATCTTTGCCAAACAAAAAAAAGATGGCAACCCTAGTCACATCCCTTATTTGAATATGATATTCCGTGACCCCCTAAAACAGCAGTTTGGGTGCTATCTATACTATTTAATTAGTCACATCATGCACACCCTGTTGCTGAACATTGTGTGATATTGTGCCATATCAACCCCATGAACATTATGCCGACCTCCTCTGCCTCCATTCCCATCTCCCAGGTTGGGGCAATGCTGAGTGTTTGGGGGGCATAAATACATTTGCATTGAAGGTGGCAATTCCCCTCTCCCCTGAAATGCTTCAGCCAAAGGGCTCACGTTCCCATGGGTGTATCTAGGCCCTTATAATGAAATCTCTGTGCTGCATAATCATCCCGTGATAATGAGCGCCATGCTCTGTTATCACAGCTCCTATCCATAAACTCATCCTAAACATGTTACTAGCTATATTGGTACTGAGAGAATAAAAAGGCTGCACAAGTACTGTATAGAGTGGTACTGTGTATATAATGGCAGTATGCAGTTAGTCTCGTCATGGTGACTGGCATGAATTCCCGTTCCTCTCCTTCGCTCATTGCCTCTGCTTTTCCCAAAGAGGTGGCTGATCCTGTCCCTAGAGTGATAGGCACCTGCGCTCTGGGATTGTGGGGGGGTTCTATAGGAATGGACAGAGAAGCTGGAGCCATAGCCAAGTGCTTTATAAACTAGAATACATGGCAGAAATAGAACATTTGCTGCAGGTACATTGATGATGTGTATATATACTGTATATGTGAATGTTACAGTCTCAAAAGAGAAATATGATAGTCTCTCTCAACCCAAATTATTATCCATATCCCACTCTGTTCCCCATCCCTCACTGTTATGGAGCTGGAGATTTGTCTCTGTTACTATTATCCACAGAACAGCATTGGTCATTCCCCTCTGGCCTCCACCGTTTGCTGGCTCTTAGAATTCCCCCCTCTGTAAATCATCCGATATTTTAGTAGCTTTGTCTTGCTCGTCTCTATCTTTCGCTGAATTATGTAAAGTATTTTTGTCAGACACTATTGCCATCCTACCTGTTCAATCCCTGAAAGCAGGGGTGCCCAGGACTACGATCATGGTCTACCAGTAGATCCCGGTAATGTTTCTGGTAGACCGCGACCTCCCTGTAGCCTTAAGTCCTAGCCTTCTACTTCAAACCCACCTTGTGTCTGTAAAAGGGGTCTCCTCGGGGGTTACTATAATTTTTAATGTACTTTTAAGCACAATTCTGCAGGAACAGTGCCCCATGTTTGCTTATAGCATGTTCAGAGAGATACTATAAATTATGGCAGCATGGTCATTCTACCAATGATGGATCAGACCCTGTGGCTGCAGTGGAGGGAGAGAACAGGCCTGGTAACGATCTGTGATCCAATTCTCACCACCAGATATCTATGTTCAGGGGGTTGGTCCAGGGCACAATAGGTCATGCACCTAGTGGAAGGGAACCCATATATATTATTTGATGGAAAGCCAAGGGAAATCAGGTTATGCTCCTCTGTACCAGGCCAAGTAGTATTTGCTCCTGAGATAATACTACTTGGCCTTGCACAACCCAGTTGCTCGCTTGACCTCACTCCACTTGCACAACCCCCCATGGATACATACTTGCTAACTCACATCACACTTGGAGGTCCCCTGTGATTCCCCGGTCAGGACTATGTTTCATACAATCTGCATGAACTTTTCCAGCATCTGTGAGCAAAATGTGGATTGTATTGTCTATCTACAGGCATCTCTGAAGGCTGCATGAGTATACAGGATGGTGTCATTGAACTGTAAAAAGTGTTGGACATGCTGACTGAGAATGATGGGTGCAACGGGCCAGTTCCAGCTGTCATACAGGATGGTATAGATCTCTGGTGCTTCTTGAGTGTCATGTATCAGGTACCACTGGTGGTTTAACTTATTCCATCTCCAGTGGTTGGCCAAGAATGCTGGGAATGATAGTTTGCAAGCTGACATTTGGACACCCAGCATGACTGGCTGAGGTTGGAGTCAGTTGTAGTTTCGATACATCATCTGGCAGCTTGAAGGTTGAACATTACCAGTGGCTGAATTAGAAGGTTGGGTCTTGTGATTCAGCTACAGCTGGTGAGCCGAAGGTTGAACATCCCCAGTGGCTTATAAGGGTTGATGGGTGTTAAAGTTCAGCTCCAGCTGTCATGCTGAAGGAATGATGTGCCTGATGGCTACAAGGAGATGACAGCTCATGGTCCACCATATACTTGCAGGTCTGCAATAATAAACACCCCTGATTGGGATGATATGGGTTGAAGGTCAGGGCAAGGTGCGAAGTGCCATGTTTTTTTTGCACTTAGCCCGTTACTCATCTTATTGCACCCTGAGGCTCAACACTGGGTTCTAGGTCTAGGTCCCAGATGCTTTAGACTCAACTCAAGACAACAGCCTTTTAGTAGCAGAGCAAGGTCTTATTTTCATCCTGTACCAATCGGTATTTGTATCTAACAAATGTATACACCCATCTGCTCTACAGCACTACAGAATATTTTGCTTTGCTGAGCAACTCCATAAACATTGCTCTATATTTCAACCCAAGCAAGAGCAGTCATGTTTAATTAGACTAAAGGTCCCCATAAATAGGCCGATATAAGCTACTGACAGATTAAGTCGGCATCTTATTGGGCAGTGTATGGGGCCCTCCGACAGACTTCTCCAAGCGATATCTGGCGAAAGTTGGATATATGCTA
This sequence comes from Xenopus laevis, assembly GCF_017654675.1. Taxonomy (NCBI): domain Eukaryota; kingdom Metazoa; phylum Chordata; class Amphibia; order Anura; family Pipidae; genus Xenopus; species Xenopus laevis. The sequence goes on from NC_054376.1 coordinate 123,107,410, forward strand.
ATCGGGCTGGTTTTAAAAATCCTTTTGGATCGAGGACCCCATTGGTTTGTTGGTGCAACCCTCGATCCGACTTCAAGTATTCTCCTCCGATCCGATCAGTGGGCCCTAGGGCCCATAATTGGATCAGCCTGTTATCGCACACCTCAGTGGGTGGGTAGTGATGGGCAAATCTGTCCTGACAAAAATCTTGAAATGGTGAAAATTTGCGAAATGCATTGTCAATGGGCGTCAAAATTATTGTTGCGTGACAATTTTGATGAGCTATAATTTCTTTGTCGCAGCGAATTTTCCCACTGTGAATTTTTGCAGCGGTTTCACAGAAACATTCGCTGTCGGTGGAACCCGGAAATTCGCTGCAAATCCATGCCTGGCAAATAAATTCGCCCATCACTAGCACTGGGAGATCTCAGATGGGTGTGAGCCGAAGGGACACTGAGTTTTTAACAAGTCCAAACCTGGGCAGAGAAAGTGAAGGTATCTGGTCATATATGGTCGTATCTTATGTTTGTGTGAATGAGCCCCCATTATTGGGTCATTCAATGCTAAATGGTGCTAAATACAATAGGGCTTATTAACTAAAGCACTAAGGTTTTCACCTGGACAGTACTTTGCTGGTAAAAATGATGGCAGTTGTCCATTGCAGGGCTCCCTTTAATTTATCCATCAGCGCAGAAACAGCCGAAATTCTGGCACAAGACGTAAGCTGGAGGAAGGTGTAGTGTGAATGGCGATGCAGTTGGCTGGCGCCCGTATTATCATGGGCTGAAATATAAAAATTTCCCTTAATGATGCAGTGGTGGTGTAATCACTTGCCTTTTGTTTTCAGACACTTATGCAAATAAAAAGACTTTAGTCGTGGCTGCCGTCGGAAGGTCTTTTGTATTCCTATGTGCCTGCGCCACAATCAATCCGTGGCCCATTCTCCCTGCTCCGTGTTTGTATGATTCTCCCCAGCCAAGCGTAGGAAAACATTGCCCTCTCTTGCACACAAATTGCTGCCCGCAGCCAAACTGCCAGCCTCGCAACTGCATTTGCTGAGAGGGGCTGTGGCACTCAATGGGTTAATGCATCTATTTTTATACAAGCAAAGCAGATTAACCTTTTGTGGGCTAGGGAGGGTCAGCTGCAGGGAGTACTATGGCTACTGGGCATTCATATTGCCTGGGCGATCATGAAAAAGAAGGCACATCTGGGGCACAGCATTTCAAATTTCAGAATTTGGGGTGAAAAGAAAGCACAATTTTAACTAATGAATTTCCCTTGTTACAAGCAATAATGACATGAGTGATGTGCTGTTATGGACATATATAGACTGAGAATATTGTAGCCTTTTATACATTAGCACTTCATTCTAGCTCGGCTGTAACAATCACAGGGTTCTCTTACACAAGGAGTTATTTGTATTGTTTAGCGCCAGGATGAATGTGCTGAGAGTGGGAATAGTTGCGGTAAAGGGGTGTGATATTTTAATGTGGTGTGAAAATAGCTGCAGGAACCCCCAGAGTCTCTCCGGGCGATGTACGCTGAGAAAGAGATGATCTTTTTGCAGGAAAATTTGTGATGTAGTGGCGCTGGGAAAGCCAGAATAGCAGGGTTCTATTTGATTTTAAGATTTAGAACTTCTCAATTAATGTTTGCTTCAGAAATATAATAATATCACCCACTTCCAGCACATGCACCCCCCCCCTCCATGGGGGGTAAGTACTGATAAATATATTAATATAATACACAAAAGCCATGAATATCCTGTACATTATATCCTTATAAACGGTGAGTTCTGATGTCATCAGTTATAAACGGTGAGTCCTGATGTCATCAGTTATAAACGGTGAGTTCTGATGTAATTTCGGTCACATGACTCACTGAAATTCGTGTATTATAATAAATAAAGTACCCCCAGTTGCAAAATATGAGGATATTAGAAGTTACCTCGGAGTTCCATGACCTGTATAAAAACACTCGGCCTTCGGCCTCGTGTTTTTATATGGTCATGAAACTCCTCGGTAACTTATAATATCCTTATATTTTACAAAAGGGGGTACTTTATTCACTATATAAACTGTACTTAATTAATTATCTATGCATGTATTCAGTTCATATAGTGAATTATCTACACCCTTTGTTGTAAGATAAAAGGATATTAGACATCACCAAGGAGTTCCATGGCTATATGCACAGGGAAATCTGAGTATCACTCATGTATTATAAGGGATAATGTACCCCCTACTGTAAATGATAAGGATATTAGAAGTCACTGAGGGGTTGTTCTGTGACCATATAAAGGCACAAGGCTGCAGGCTGAGTTATACAGGGAACTCTGAGTCTCACCCATGTATTATAAGGGATAATGTACCCCCTACTGTAAATTATAAGGATATTAGAAGTCACTGAGGGGTTCTGTGACCATATAAAGGCACAAGGCTGCAGGCTGAGTTATACAGGGAACTCTGAGTATCACTCATGTATTATAAGGGATAATGTACCCCTACTGTAAATGATAAGGATATTAGAAGTCACTGCGGGGTTCTGTGACCATATCAAGGCACAAGGCACAAGGCTGAGTTATACATGGAACTCTGAGTATCACTCATGTATTATAAGGGATAATGGACCCCCTACTGTAAATGATAAGGATATTAGAAGTCACTGAGGGGTTGTTCTGTGACCATATAAAGGCACAAGGCTGCAGGCTGAGTTATACAGGGAACTCTGAGTATCACTCATGTATTATAAGGGGTAATGTACCCCCTACTGTAAATGATAAGGATATTAGAAGTCACTGAGGGCTTGTTCTGTGACCATATAAAGGCACAAGGCTGCAGGCTGAGTTATACAGGGAACTCTGAGTATCACTCATGTATTATAAGGGATAATGTACCCCTACTGTAAATGATAAGGATATTAGAAGTCACTGCGGGGTTCTGTGACCATATAAAGGCACAAGGCACAAGGCTGAGTTATACATGGAACTCTGAGTATCACTCATGTATTATAAGGGATAATGGACCCCCTACTGTAAATGATAAGGATATTAGAAGTCACTGAGGGCTTGCTCTGTGACCATATAAAGGCACAAGGCACAAGGCTGAGTTATACAGGGAACTCTGAGTATCACTCATGCATTATAAGGGATAATGGACCCCCTACTGTAAATGATAAGGATATTAGAAGTCACTGAGGGGTTGTTCTGTGACCATATAAAGGCACAAGGCTGCAGGCTGAGTTATACAGGGAACTCTGAGTATCACTCATGTATTATAAGGGGTAATGTACCCCCTACTGTAAATGATAAGGATATTAGAAGTCACTGAGGGCTTGTTCTGTGACTATATAAAGGCACAAGGCTGCAGGCTGAGTTATACAGGGAACTCTGAGTATCACTCATGTATTATAAGGGGTAATGTACCCCCTACTGTAAATGATAAGGATATTAGAAGTCACTGAGGGCTTGTTCTGTGACTATATAAAGGCACAAGGGTGCAGGCTGAGTTATACAGGGAACTGTGATACGAAACACATCAGTGAATGGATGCTTTTAATATGCTGAAATAAACATTTACTTATTTTAATCGAACGGGCGAATGGAGTGCTCGTCAAATCTTTTCTACTCACTGTGACTCACATATAGCTACGGGCTTGGGGCGATGCACCCAGGCCACCCGTTCCTTCACGCTTATTACCCTTGATACTGTTTAAGGCACAAGTGAACCTAGGAGCAGGACCCGGGGTTTACACACCCGGGTCACCACCTATTTCAGGTGAGCAGATTTAAAGTGTACTTTTGAAAGAGCCCGCTAAAGAAATATGCACCATTTAGCATAGGCTAAATACAAAGGTTTTTGGTGCCCTTTATTAGCGGTGTTCATCTCTGTTTAATATATGTAAACTGGACCAAATTTAACACACAATCTTTGGTATACAAACTCTGAGTATCACTCATGTATTATAAGGGATAATGTACCCCCCTACTGTAAATGATAAGGATATTAGAAGTCACTGAGGGGTTGTTCTGTGACCATATAAAGGCACAAGGCTGCAGGCTGAGTTATACAGGGAACTCTGAGTATCACTCATGTATTATAAGGGATAATGTACCCCCTACTGTAAATGATAAGGATATTAGAAGTCACTGAGGGGTTGTTCTGTGACCATATAAAGGCACAAGGCTACAGGCTGAGTTATACAGGGAACTCTGAGTTTCACTCATGTATTATAAGGGATAATGTACCCCCTACTGTAAATGATAAGGATATTAGACTTCACTGAGAGGTTCTGTGACCATATAAAGGCACAAGGCTGCAGGCTGAGTTATACAGGGAACTCTGAGTATCACTCATGTATTATAAGGGATAATGTACCCCTACTGTAAATGATAAGGATATTAGACTTCACTGAGAGGTTCTGTGACTATATAAAGGCACATGGTTCCCGCATGGTTGCCTTCACAATCCTTGTGGCACCATAAATGGGGTGGTATAATGGTTCGTGCCACTTGTGTTCAGCGCAGCAGACCCTGTCTAAGCACCGCTAGGATGTTGCCAATGCATGATTGGTAGCAGGTAGGGTTGCCATCTGGCCAGTATTTTACCAGCCTAGCCGGTAAAACACCTGCCAAGGCCAGAGCCGGTATTACAAATTTACCGGCAATGTAGCTGGCGGTAAATTTGTAATACAGCTAACAAAAGCCCGTGGCCTGCCCCCATACTTACCTTTTTTGCCGGCTTCTTGTCAATCGCATCGCTGAGGCGTCGCCCCCTTCGATGTCAAGATCTTTCCCAGCCAATCACGTGATGTGGCTCCGCCCCTTTGCCATCATGGCCTGCCCCTTTGACATCACGACCCGCCCCTTTGTTACGGCCCCCTCCTTTTATTTAAAGCTGGCAACCCTAGTAGCAGGATCACACAGTTATTGCAAGAATTCAGTGTAAAAATAAAAACTTGGTAAATAGACAGGCTGTGCAAAATAAAAAATGTTTCTAATATAGTTAGTTAGCGAAAAATGTAATGTATAAAGGCTGGAGTGAGTGGATGTGTAACATAATAGCCAGAACACTACTTCCTGCTTTTCAGCTCTCTAACTCTGAGTTAATCAGTGACTTGAAGGGGGACCACATGGGACATAATTGTTCATAATTGATCCTCAGCATTCAGCTCAGATTCAAAAGCAACAGATATGACCCATGTGCCCCTCCCCTCAAGTCATTGATTGGTTATTGCCTGGTAACCAATCAGTGGAAACCAATAGAGCTGAAAAGCAGGAAGTAGTGTTCTGGCTATTATGTTACACATCCAGTCACTCCAGCCTTTATACATTACATTTTTGGATAACTAACTATATTGAAATCTTTTTTATTTTGCACAGCCTATCTATTTACCTGGTTTTTATACTGAACAATTCCTTTAAAAAAAATTTCCACTTCCCCCAGCCCCCTGCAAATTGTATGTTGATTTCATTGTGAAATTCTCTTTTCAAGTGGAAATCAAGAATCACCACTCATTGACCAGGTACATCTAAATCCTGATGGAAAACAAACTGGATTTTTCTTGCTCAGCATCCTCGTAAGCCTTGGGTGCAAGGCAAAATAGTAGGGTGAGCAATTTACTCCTTTACTTACATGGACTGTACTAGTACTTGGCAAAAACATTGATTTCTTCTGAAAATGATGATATTTCAAAATCACTTTATTAAACTAACTTGTAGTGTTGGCCCATGATACCAGCTTCTCTCATACCTGTCATGGGTCGCATTTTTATTTCCCAAGAAACAACTGCCTCGTCATGCGAAAAATACACTGGATCCCTGAGATATTAAACACCCTAGACCGACACTTGGTAAGAAATGAAACTTATAGATCAATGTGTCAAAGGATAATCAACACGGAGCTGCGCAATTTTGAGTCCACTATAAGCTGGCGGCGGCACAGAGCTGACATTTACTCGGGGATTTCAAGGAAGGCGCATCACTAATTCTCTTCATACACAGCACTCAATCCAGGATTTCAGGGAAAGGTAGAGCAATAGATGAGACGTTGGCAAAACCATCAAAGTGACAGAATAATTTTGTGCGAAGATTGTAATTAGGCTCTGCGGACTAGAGAGAATGCCGAAGAATGAGAGTAATAAAAATGTACTACATAAGGGGTTATAGCAATGGTGGCTGCGGGGGGTTTATATATTAAGGTAATGAGTGGATGTATTTTTTAAAGGATAAGTAAACCTTTAAAATAAAAGGCTTCTCTGATGTTCTTCTGCTTAGGAAAGTTGTGAGAAAGGTTTCAATTTTTTTTCCAAAGCAGGAGAACATCAGAGCAGCCTCTTTCTCTCACCTGATAACTTTCTTGACTACTTGGTGGTCAGACTGGTGGGAAACTGACCAGCAGGTGGCGATGTTGTAACAAAATTAATTCATATTAACAGCACACGTATCCCTTAATATTTGGAATGAAAAAAAAAACAAACAATTAATGTAAATTACAAAAGTGCCTAGAATAGCACCCTTATCAATTTTACAATTCACTTATTTTAAAGGTTTAGTTATCCATTAAAGCGGTTGCTCTTCCTTTAATTTATGGCAAGACGTGTGTATTCTGATGGGGTTAATTTGTACTTTGTGTGAGTGAAATTAGTATATATATATCAAACTGTCATTCCAGATATATAGTACTCGGCTGTAGATACATTTTAGGCAGTGGGGCTGAGATGGAAGATTAACGCAAAATCACAAAATCATGCACAAAAGGTCCCACAAGTCTAGAGGAGATCTTTCCTGTGCAGTGTAGCCCATAAATGTCCAGTGTGGGATAGGAAACAGCTCTCATTCTTATTAATGGGGTGGCATTCTTATTAATAGTACTTTGGCCATACCCCCAAAATACCATGCCCAGGTAACATGAGCACAGCAGTGGTGGCCCAAGCATTTCATGACAGGGGAAGTGGTGGCCCCCAAGCATTTCATGACAGGTGCAGTGGTGGCCCCCAAGCATTTCATGACAGGTGCAGTGGTGGCCCCCAAGCATTTCATGACAGGTGCAGTGGTGGTCCAAGCATTTCATGACAGGGGAAGTGTCGGCCTCAAGCATTTCATGACAGGTGCAGTGGCGGCCCCAAATATTTCATGACAGGTGCATTGGTGGCCCCCAAGCATTTCATCACAGGTGCAGTGGTGGCCCCCAAGCATTTCATGACAGGTGCAATGGCGGCCCCCAAGCATTTCATCACAGGTGCAGTGGTGGCCACAAGCATTTCATGACAGGTGCAGTGGCGGCCCCAATTATTTCATGACAGGTGCAGTGGTGGCCCCCAAGCATTTCATCACAGGTGCAGTGGTGGCCCCCAAGCATTTCATGACAGGTGCAATGGCGGCCCCCAAGCATTTCATGACAGGTGCAGTGGTGGCCCCCAAGCATTTCATGACAGGTGCAATGGCGGCCCCCAAGCATTTCATCACAGGTGCAGTGGCGGCCCCAAGCATTTCATGACAGGTGCAGTGGCAGCCTCAAGCATTTCATGACAGGTGCAGTGGCGGCCCCAATCATTTAATCACAGGTGCAGTGGTGGCCCCCAAGCATTTCATCACAGGTGCAGTGGTGGCCCCCAAGCATTTCATGACAGGTGCAGTGGCGGCTTCCAAGCATTTCATGAAAGGTGCAGTGGTGGCCCCAAGCATTTCATGACAGGTGCAGTGGCGGCCCCAAGCATTTCATGATAGATGCAGTGGTGGCCCCCAAGCATTTCATCACAGGTGCAGTGGTGGCTCCCAAGCATTTCATGAAAGGTACAGTGGTGGCTCCCAAGCATTTCATAAAAGGTGCAGTGGTGGCCCCAAGCATTTCATTACAGGTGCAGTGGTGGCCCCCAAGCATTTCATGAAAGGTACAGTGGTGGCCCCCAAACATTTCATGACATTGTGGTCCCTAAACATTTCATGACAGACACAGCTGTGACCTTCCAAGTTTTTATGACTTACCCAATGCACGCCTGAACCCCCAAGAGTGTTGCCCATCTCAAGGTGACTGCTCTTTACATATTGTGGGGAGTAAGATCATATTATCTCTTGTTTCTGGTGGATACACCATTCAGTAAGAGACACACGAAAATAATGGAGGGCAGAGGTCATTTATTAGGGCCAGAGGGAGAGCAGGCAGTCGGAGCACCCATCCCCTGACACCTTTCAAAAAGAAGGGGAGCTCGTAGTTATAAATGGGGGGCCTGTGTGTATCGATAAGTTGAATTTCCTCTGAAAGGAATACAAATGAACTCTTGGTTCTACAAAGAAAACGAGAGAGGCAATTAACATCTTCCTGGTGATCAAGATAAAGTTAAGTACAGTGAATAATTTCCTTTATACCTACCCTGTGTATGTGCTTGGGCAAACAATAAAGAGTTGCCTTGAAAATTCTGTGTGCTGGCCTTGGAAGTATTTGCGCAGATTAAACAGGGCCCTTTGAAATGTGCCCTTTTTCTAACAAAAACATACTAATTTAGCTATAATTACTTCCTAACTGAAGTCACCCACCCCCTCCATTAATTGCCTTGCCCTTCTCTGAACTCAGTTCCCATGTTATTATAGTGTAAAATTGCCCAAACTGAGCCAAATATCCAAAAGCCAGCAATGTTGTAGAAACAGGACTCTATTCTCTCCCTTCCCAATTTGCAGGGACCTGATAGCATTTTAGGTATTAAAGGAGAACTAAACCCACATAGCCAACACACGGAAGATTTATGGAGCACTGTTATAGGGAAGCAAGACTATTTTAAGGTGGACGGTTGCAGCATTTCAGCATTGACAAAGTTGGTTTAGTTCTCCTTTAAAGATTTGTCTCAATATGTATCATGGAATACCGGGATCTTCCAGCAATTTTAACAGATAGGCAAGTTTAATAAAGAAAATGACTGTACTTAAGGAAAATCCATCACCTCAGCAGTATGCAAATGCAGTGACAGTGTTTCAGACCAGCCAGGCCCTTTTTCAGAGACAAAATGGTTATTTATAGCCTGACAATATGGAATCCTGCTCAAAGGAACTTAATGGTTACCGTGTGACATCACAACTAGTCGATTATAACTTTTTAGTGCATCCGATTCCTCGCATTATTGAGCCCTATAGCATTTCTTTAAACGTTTTTTTTAGTGGACCTATATTAAGGCAGGGATCAGCTTTGTGACCCCAAAATTGTTTTACAACCTTTAATTAAGTTAAATTTTGTGTTGTAGGAAGGTCTTTTAATGTTTTTTTGCAGGGCTCATAGCCTTGGTTTGGGGGGCTCATAGCTTTGGTTTGGGGAGCTCATAGCCTTGGTATGGGGGGGGGGGCTCAGAGCCTTGATGGGTCCAACCTAAAGGCTTTTTAGAGGATTTGGGTGAAATGGATAATTCACTCTACTAGATATCTCTGTAAGCCTATCTTTGGGGGTGAACAGTTGATGTTGTAAATTTTCATAAAGCTGTAGCTAGATGGCTGTTTCAGCAGTGGTTTAATAGAGGCCCTAGCCAGATGTTGGGCCTCAAACAGGACTTGAGCCGAATTAGTCTGCCATCCACTTATTTAGAGGAAGCATGGTGACCAACCCTAAACAGCAGGAGAACCCATAGGCAGTTAAGCCACATTACCCTTGTACGGTCTACTAAACAACATAAATAGAATTCTCAACAAACTCCTCCAAGACCTAGTCCAAAAGCCTATCCAAGAGATTCGGGTGGCAGGGCAATATTTTGGAGAATGCTGCCTTGAACGGTCTCTTTAGCCTTCCATAATTGTATACACCACATTGTACACATGTACTACAAGGACTATGCTGAACTGCATCACCTAAAATTTCTGGGACTTGGCCAAGGCAACTGTTTATGCCACAGAAGGTCCTCGTTGACTCTTTATGTCCATTTATTGAATAGTAGGGAATTTGTTTTCTTGTAATGTGTGAAGGATGGGATGTGACTGTTATTTTTGGGATAAAAATGCTTTTTTGTAGGAATTTTTATTTTCCACTTTTCCCTTTTCCGTCAACATGGCTCCTGTTTCAATTAGGCCTTTGACTCTCTATAGCTGATGCAGCCATAGACATCAGCACTCAGAGATGGTTCCGGATATGAGAAATTACAGGAAACAGAGGATGTTATAGTTTGTGTTTTGTTTAGATTAGGTTTCAGTAATCAGTGAGACATCCAAGGTCATGACAGAAAAAGAAAACAAACATATTTCCCCCTGTACCTCTGTAGCAGCAGCCATGCCTATTCCACTCACGTCACCTATTATACTCCATTCAGTTCTGTACATTTGCCAGGATCACCAACAGGGCATCTTCAGTGCCCCGTCTTAACACCATCGCTGGCTGAGCTTAAAAGTCCAAGGGCTCCCCTTAGTGCCAAACAATATATACATGGTGGAATTAATGATGGGCTATTGAGAATTCTTTTAGGCTTGGTCCCACTCAGTGTCGGACTGACCCACCGGGATACCAGGAAAAGTCCCGGTGGGCCCAGGTGTCAGTGGGCCCTTGTGCTTCTAAATATTTGGCCTATTTCATGGCCATTCCCTATTTCTATGAGAAAAAGAGGCTAAATACAGTAGATGGAACAATCATTTATAATATGTAAAGAAAAGAGACTAGGAGAATAGAGGTTGAGTGAGGAGAGGAAGAATAATAATACTGAGAGTGGGCCCCTGGTCTAAGGTTTTTAGGTGGGCCCCTGGTGTCCCAGTGCGACACTGGTCCCACTAGTGCCTGGTCCCACTGGGATATCCTCCGGTACATTGTCCGACCCTAGCACCAAGCATTTGCAACATTTACAGCTCCACTTACTGCAGCATTAACCTCAGAATCTGGCCAAGAATAATGGAAGATGTTCTGCCGCAGTACACTGTGCTATATGAAAAATGTTGTCCCCTCGAGGGGGGAATTCTCATCATTTAGTTCTGTTGTTAAGTAGTTATTACAGCCATTCATGGCATCTGTTATGAAGCAACGATTTTGATCTTTCTCAAACAATCACTGGTGACCCTCTTGATGATAGCACAGAGGGAAATTAATTGATTTCTTGGAATAAAGAAGATAACACACGGGGAGGGGAGGAGAAAGTTTTTCTTTCATTAATGGAACCCTGTCCTACTTTGTATGCCGGTAGAGTTGCCCTAAGTATGTTGCCAGCGTTTTCACTTAGATCGGCTGTTGCTTTATTAGTGCCAAGAGTGGAATAAGGCAGGAGATGGAAAGAGCCTCTGTGTGCACAAGAAACTGCATGACTATGGTGGGTGCAGCCCAGAAGAATCAGCACATCCAAAGAGACCCCTGGGTGAGTCTGGTAACCAATAAAAAGTTACATCATCAACCTGTAACATCCATGGGAGCAGTCAAACTGTAAATATACTACATAAAATGTATCAAACCATTAGCAAGTTTGATGGGTCTCCATAGGACATACAGCAAGCAATACGATCATCTCGCTTTAACCCTGCTCGCTGGTAGTCAAACTGGGTAAAGATCCACTCATCTTATGGGTTGATGCACCGTAACCTGTTTCCGCCAGTAAAGAGCATGCCCACTGTGCCTCCATTTCTATACAGCCTGTGGTTTCCATGCACATGTTTTAAGTGGGGCATGCACGTGATACAATTGGGGGAGAGAAGCTGCCGTGGAGGTAACAGAAGTGTGAGGATACCTGTGGTCTAGGGGGCCAGCGGGGACCCCCGCCGCATCCTCTTCCGTGCATTGTTTCTCCTTCGGCACCGTGCTCAGAACTTCCAGGTTTTAGATGATGTCGATGTCTGATGTCATTGCGCTTGGCACCAAATTCAAATATTTAAAGGCACCATGTTCTTTTCCTCACTGCCCAATGTTAAGGTCTATTTATAGTTCCTGGGTGCATTTTCCAAGTCCGTTATATTGTTCCTTCACTCTGCCTGTCCCTGTCCAGTTTAGCCACCTCTCCTGATCTTGGCCTGTTATCCGACTATTCTACTGGAGTCTGTTTCTGTACCATGAAATTGGTGTGTTTGATCCGGCCCACTACTCTCTTTCGTCTCCTTATTTGGTACCTCATTGCCTGACTGTTTCTGACCCAGCCTGGCCATTGACTACACGTCTTGTTTCTTGTTCTACTACTATATGCTCAGTTCCCTAGCTTGTTTAGAACTTTCTCCTTGGTTCTCTCACACTAAGACCTGACGGCATCCGAGTAGCGGAGGGATCCTCCCGAAGGCAAAGGCAGAAGAGTGAAGCATGAACAGGACCTTGGAGTTAATTCTGAGTTGGGACGCCCTGCGTTACAAGAAGGAACAATATATCTTCTGCCTGGAGGTCTGTGTTGTTCTCTACAGCAGCCCAGTGCATTTGCATAATTAAGTCTTTTCCAGTTCTAATGATGACTTGAGATAGAAACTTTGTTTGCCCCCTGATCTGCCTTACTGGGGGTCACACAGTTCTCGTGAATTTGCCGTAGTCTGTGAAGGAGGCCCATTCACTCCTATCCGTGAGTGTTTTTTGTCTAATGTGATGTGACAATAATCAAGGTAGATAATGCAGGTTCTCAGTATGTAAATGTGATCAAGTATCACGACTTGGCAAACATTAGCATCCTGGGGAAAATGATGGGTCTTTTTATAGGCGTGTAACCTTTAGGTCTGACAGCTTCCGGCTGAGCAATTTTGGTGAGCTGTCCCTCATCAAGTGATTTTGAACTTGGTAACGTGGAGGGCAGAGGAAAAGACCTGGGGAGGGGAAAGCCAAGCAAGATTCTGAAATATTCAGAGAAGCAGAGCTTTTGCCTTTTAGGCTTGGTGCTTGTGTGAGGTCAATGTTCTACCTCGTCTCCGCTTTAACCTTTTTAATATGCAAATTTCTATGTGAAATGCATTAAGAATCATCAAAAATATCACATTCCCAGACTTAGATTCTGTGAGGCAGGAGAGGTTGCAAAGGGGTATAATGGAGTTGGCACAATAGGCATAACTATAACACTTAGTACAGGGGCTGATGAAAGATTCCAACTAGGCCCCACCAGGTCAAGTGTGTGTCTTATTGGAATATGTACAGGGGATTCCCAGTGATCTGCCCAACCAATATCTCAGCCAGATATCTGTTGCCCAGGTTAGAAATCAGTGATGCATCAGTAAGTTGTCTGGTCCTTTCCTGATGGGTCTCCACCTAGGCCCACAGTATGACCCAATCCCTGACCAGGTGGCATCAGCTTGATTTGGCCCAGCAGCCTCATCAGACAAGCAGATCTCATGTATGAACAGCTTAAACTGCATTGTGTACCCCAAGAACATGGCTACAAACAGGACCTGTCTCCCCCCCAGCCCTCCCCAGCCTGTTCTTATTTTTCTGTGGCCTCCCTCGTTCCTCTGCTTTCCATATAGAGCAGATAACTGTTCCAAACGAGTGGGAGACATTTTTACAGTGTCCTAATGATTCATTCTGAGCACTTTGTCTCGTTAATCAGAAATGCGCTTCATTGGTACGGGAGGATTCCCCCGAGGCTTTATAAGAAGTTGGAAACTTCCCGCAGTGAATGTGTGTGTGTGTGTGGACAGAGCCAACTGCCGCCTTCTGATGTATCCGTCCATTGTAGTGACGGAGAATGGGAATCCCCCCCAGCTGAGTCTGCACATCAGGCTGATTCGACTTGATCAGTACAGACATCTCCTGCCCCCACTATCAAAGCTCTCAACCGTGCTCCATACTGTATCTTTATCACTGTCCTGCACCCTCTACTCACCCAACATTAACTCTGGGTTAAAGTATCCTCTCCTCTCCCACCAATAACCAGCCTTCTGCATTGTGCTCCACTCTGCCAGTATAGGTGCCCATTGATATTCCACTCTATGCTCCATATACTCATTCCCAATTCATCTATACACTAATAATGATCTCCCTGCTCTATACAATGGGACTGAGTACGGTATCTATACCCTGATAATGATCTCCCCTCTCTGTATAATGGGACTGAGTATCTATACCCTGATAATGATCTCCCCTCTCTGTATAATGGGACTGAGTATCTATACCTGATAAAGATCTCCCCTCTCTGTATAATGGGACTGAGTATCTATACCTGATAATGATCTCCCCTCTCTGTATAATGGGACTGAGTATCTATACCCTGATAATGATCTCCCCTCTCTGTATAATGGGACTGAGTATCTATACCCTGATAATGATCTCCCCTCTCTGTATAATGGGACTGAGTATCTATACCCTGATAATAATCTCCCCTCTCTGTATAATGGGGCTGAGTATCTATACCTGATAATGATCTCCCCTCTCTGTATAATAGGACTGAATATCTATACCTGATAATGATCTCCCCTCTCTGTATAATGGGACTGAGTATCTATACCTGATAATGATCTCCTCTCTCTGTATAATGGGACTGAGTATCTATACCTGATAATGATCTCCCCTCTCTGTATAATGGGACTGAGTATCTATACCTGATAATGATCTCCTCTCTCTGTATAATGGGACTGAGTATCTGTACCTGATAATGATCTCCCCTCTCTGTATAATGGGACTGAGTATCTATACCCTGATAATGATCTCCCCTCTCTGTATAATGGGACTGAGTATCTATACCCTGATAATAATCTCCCCTCTCTGTATAATGGGGCTGAGTATCTATACCTGATAATGATCTCCCCTCTCTGTATAATGGGACTGAGTATCTATACCCTTAGAATGATCTCCCCTCTCTGTATAAAGGAACTGAGTATCTATACCCTGATAATGATCTCCCCTCTCTGTATAATGGGACTGAGTATCTATACCTGATAATGATCTCCCCTCTTTGTATAATGGGACTGAGTATCTATGCCCTGATAATGATCCCCCCCCTCTGTATAATGGGACTGAGTATCTTTATGCCCCCATTAAATAGTCACAGTCAATTGTCAGATAGATTGGCTCCTCACTCTTTTAATCCAGGAGACTTTCAGTTCACAAAGTAGAAATTAATTAGGATGCATGCAGACTCCACTGGTATCTGTGCAGCCATGCAGAATGCAAGTAAATTAATTTGCAATTAACTGTTCAACTGTTGAACACGGCACCTTATTGTCAATGCAAAGTACACATCTCTTGATCCATAGCAGTTAATTTTCAAGCAAATTGTCTCTCTGTGTGTATATAGATAAGTATATAACTGCTTGGGAGGAGATAAAGGGAATGCTACGCAATTGAATCCATGCAGAATATTAAAGAGGCTGCCACAAAGCGAGCTCTCCTGCCAGTGATGTGACAGTCGCATGTAATGCTTATTTGCTCGCGGCTACATTTGCATTTTAATTCCAGGCTCTTTATCATTTATTAATAGCTGAGATTGCTCAACTTCCCCTACGTGTGTTCTATTAAAGGGAGCTGCAGTTCTGTGGCCGAAATGCCTGAGCCCTCTGAGATTTAACTCCTTGCCATTAATGCTGTCTAACGTATACAGGTATGGGACCTGTTATCCAGAATGCTCAGGATAGCGGATCTTTCCATAATTTGGATCCTCATACCTTAAGTCTATTAAGGTCTATTATTATTACACGTAGGGGACCTGTTATCCAGAATGTTTGGGACCTGGGATTTTCTGGCAAATGGATCTTTCTGTAATTTGGATCTTCATGTAAACATTAAATAAACCCAATAGGCTGGTTTTGCTTCCAATAAGGATTAATTATATCTTAGTTGGGATCAAGTACAAGCTGTTGTTTTATTATTACAGAGAAAAAGAAAATTATTTTTAAAAATTTGGATTATTTGATTATAATTGAGTCTATGGGAAAAGGCCTTTCCGTAATTTGGAGCTTTCTGGATAACGGCCTTCCGGATAACCAATCCCATACTGTGGGCAGCAGGGGCACAGCTCGCAGGTGTACATACTATATTGTACACTCAGGTATGGGACCTGTTATCCAGAATGCTCAGGACCTTGGGTTTTCCGGATAATGGATCTTTCTTTAATTTGGATCTCCATAACTTAAGTCTACTAAAAAATCATGTAAATATTAAATAAACCCAATAGACTGGTTTTGCTTCCAATAAGGATTAATTATATCTTAGTTGCGTCAAGTAAAAGCTACTGTTTTATTATTACAGAGAAAAAGGAAATCATTTTAAAAAATGTGGATTATTTGGCTAAAATAGAGTCTATGGGACACAGCCATTCCGTAATTCGCAGCTTTCCCGACAGATAACGGATCCCATAACTGTACACGGTTACAGGGCATGGGCTCCTTTTTTATTGGTTCACTTGTGTATAGTTGTGAGTGCACTGTAAATCCCCACCGCTTCCTCAATGGTATATTCCAGCAGATCAATAGGGCGCAAGTGCAAAGTGAAGCATTTGACTATAGGATCCATTATCCAGAAACACATTATCCAAATTAAGGGAAGGCCTTTTCCCATAATCAAATGATTAAAATGTTTAAATATGATTTAAGTTTTCTCTGTAATAATAAAACAGTAGCTTGTACTTGACCCCAAACGAGATACAATTAAACCTCACTGGAGGCAAAACAATTCTATTGGGTTTATTTAATGTTTAAATGATTTATAGCAGGCTTGAGGTTATGGAGATCAAAATTAGAGAAACATCCCATATCCAGAAAACTCCAGGTCCCAAGCAACCTGGATACCTGTAGCTTTTTCCCATAATGCAATTCAAGCATAACTGCAGGTACATGCTACAATGTGTTATTACAGGAGCTATTACAGTGCCCTCAGTTTATTAGAGCAGGGGCTCATAGGCTCAAAGGCTGTGAATTGCTAGGAGCATGTATGGGTGCAACTATCATTGAGAATAGTTTTAGTGCATATTGCATTCATGGTAGCTCTTTGCACTTTATAGCAGTGTAGTATATTGCATTCATGGTAGCGCTTTGCACTTCCTAGCAGTGTAGTATATTGCATTCATACAGGCCCAGACTCGCAATCTGTGGGTTCTGACAAATGCCAGAGGGGCTGCTGAAAGGTCACATAGACAGTCACTATTTAGTGGGCTGGTGGAGGACTATTTGGGCCTCTGTGTACTTGGAATGCCAGGGCCTATTTTGACTCCCAGTCCAGACCTGCATCCATGGTAGCGCTTTGCATTTTCTAGCAATGTAGCATATTGCATCCATGGTAGCTTTTTGCACTTTATAGCAGTGTAGTATATTGCATTCATTGTAGCGCTTTGCACTTTCTAGCAATGTAAGTATATGTATCCATGGTAGCGCTTTGCAATTTCTAGCAATATAGTATATTGCATCCATTGTAGCGCTTTGCACTTTCTAGCAATGTAGTATATTGCATTCATGGTAGCGCTTTGCACTTTTTAGAATTGTAGTATATTGCATCCATGGGAGCACTTTGCACTTTCTAGCAATATAGTATATTGCATTCATTGTAGCGCTTTGCACTTTCTAGCAATGGAAGTATATGTATCCATGGTAGCGCTTTGCACTTTCTAGCAATGTAGTCGGTGCACTTGGATGTATGCTGTGTGTGTAGATAAAGTGCCACAGATTGGGCACTGGGTGCTGAATATTTTTTGGGGGGAGGAGCATGCGCATAGAGATGGGTGATGATGCATTGTTTTACTTTTGCAAGTTGATAGAATAATTGATCATTTCTCCTATGTCCTGTACTATAAGTCTTGCCTTCCTGTCTCACAGCCCCTCCTCCTCCTCTTGTCACCCAAAATAATAAAAGGCAGTGTGTGAAAGTTCTAAATACCGAGACCCACTGCAAGAATCTGT
Source organism: Xenopus laevis (assembly GCF_017654675.1). Taxonomy (NCBI): domain Eukaryota; kingdom Metazoa; phylum Chordata; class Amphibia; order Anura; family Pipidae; genus Xenopus; species Xenopus laevis. The sequence continues at coordinate 123,125,126 of NC_054376.1, forward strand.
GCACACAAGCTGGAAATTGGCCTAGACTGGTGCAGAGAGGCCGTGCTTAGCGCAGCGGAGATTTCTTGCCGTCTTGGGGAAAGTGAGAATTGCCAACATCTGTCAGAGCTGGAACACAGTGAGAGGGCCTGGCACTTTAACATTGTCTCTTTGTACTTTCTGCTTCTTTCAAAGAGAGATGGACGGCAATGCGGCTATTCTGTGGCTCACGTGCACAGTCAGTAGATCAGGGCAGGCAGTGCATTCGGCTTTCATACAACTGCTGTCTCCAGGAGCGGGATACTGGGAGTTGCACCCATCTGCTTTTACTTTTATAGCGAATTTCTTTGACTTACAATGAGTAAAGTTGGCATCACTTTTCTTTCCCTCTTCACTTGAACCCCTTCCTTTCCAATACTCTTATCTCACTCTTCTGCTCTTATGTCTCTCCATTCTCCTTCTTATGTCTCTTTTTCTCCATTCTCCTTGTAATGTCTCTCCATCTCCTTTCTCCCTTTTATATCTTTTCTTCTCCTCTTTCTCCCTCTTATGTCTCTCCATCTACTCTTTCTCCCTCGTATGTCTCTCCATCTCCTCTTTCTCCCTCGTATGTCTCTCCATCTCCTCTTTCTCCCTCGTGTCTCTCCTTTTTTTCTCCTTTTATGTCTCGTTTTCTCCTGTTTCTCCCTATTATGTCTCTCCTTCTCCTCTTTCTCCTTCTCTTTTTCTCCCTCTTATAGTTACATAGTTAAATTGGGTTGAAAAAAGACAAAGTCCATCAAGTTCAACCCCTCCAAATGAAAACCCAGCATCCATACACACACCCCTCCCTACTTTTAATTAAATTCTATATCCCCATGCCTGTACTAACTATAGAGCTTAGTATCACAATAGCCTTTGATATTATGTCTGTCCAAGAAATCATCCAAGTCCCTCTTATAGTCATTAACTGAATCAGCATCACAACATCACCCGGCAGTGCATTCCACAACCTCACTGTCCTGACTGTGAAGAACCCCCCTACTCTGTTCCTTTAAATGAAACTTTTCTTCTAGTCTAAAGGGGAGGCCTCTGGTATGGTGATCCACTTTATGGGTAAAAAGGTCCCCTGCTATTTGTCTATAATGTCCTCTAATGTACTTGTATGTACAAGATGTATCTCCATCTCCTTTTTCTCCCTGTTATGTTTCTCCAACTTCTCATTCTCCTCTTTCTCCCTCTTATGTCTCTCCTTCTCCTCTTTCTCCCTCTTATGTCTCTCCATCTCCTCTTTTCCCTCGTATGTTTCTCTGTCTCCTCTTTCTCCCTCTTATGTCTTTCCATGTCTTCTTTCTCACTCTTTTGTCTCTCTTTCTCCTTTTTCCCTTTTATGCCTCTCCATTGCCCTTTTATGTCTCCTTCTCCTCTTTCTCCCTCTTATGTCTCTCTATGCCTCTTTCTCAATCTTATGTCTTTCCATTTCCTCTTTCTCGCTCTTATGTCTCTTATTCTCCTTTTTCCCCTTTATGCCTCTCCATCTCATCTTTCTCCCTCTTATGTCTCTCCATCTCATCTTTCTTCTTCTTATGTCTCTCCATCTCCTCTTTCTCCTTTTTAAGTCTCCTCTTTCTCCATCTTATGTCCATTCTTTCTCCCTTTTATGTCTCTCCTCCTTTTCTCCCTCTTATGTCTCTTCACCTCCTTTCTCCCTTTTATGTCTCTCCATCTCCTCTTTCTCCTTCTTTAGTTTCTCCATCTCCTCTTTCTCTCTCTCTCTCTCTCTCTCTTATATCTCTACTTTTAATGTCTGATGGTGAAAATATTAACCATTGTCTATTCAAGTTTTTGAGATTGCTGGCAGTCGAACAACAGCTAGGTCTTTACAATGCATAAACCCTATACACAGCAGCAGTAACTTGTAGGATCAAGACTTGAATTATACTAAATATACCAACAATGCATTGTAGGGAGTGGAATCCATCATTTCATTACACTATTAGATTGAAGAAAATAGGATTTAAGCATTGCATTAACTCTACAAAGCCACTATTGGAAATGTAATAGTGCCAGCAGTACAACTACTCGATAAATAGCAATAATCTCAGACATGCCAGAAGTAAATGTCAGCATGTCTGGAGTCTGCATTAACGCTAGACATGCTTTGTAACTGTACCCCCTCCCACATCATCAGTCAGACCCCCAGAATGCCCAGTCGCTACTCCATGATTTAAAGTATGATACCCCTTGTAGTTACACCACTGTGTTGTCTGTTTCTGCTGATAAGAAATATAAAAACGTATGTATATAGGAGAAGCAACCATGCAGAAGAGGAGAACCAAACGATGGCAATGAAATATCCGTAAACTGCCACCTCCACTTGTACACACTAAATACGCACGGAAACCCCCATTGGCCCTGTGTCTTGGCTGACAGGCTTCCCGTGAATTATTTAGGTTTCATTAAACAAATGTCACTGTGCTGTGTAATTACAGGATTACACACTTTATTCCAAGCGTGGCCCACAGAGACCTGGAGGAAATTACTGCTAATGTGGACCTCTAATTGCCTTTCAGGAAGGATGTTCATTTCAGGGTCATTTAAAAGATTTGCAAATGACCCTACAGTTAAATATATCCTTAAAAACAAAAATGACATATTTGGTGCTTAGTGATGTCACACTTAAACATAAGATACCCTCTTTTGTAAACGATGAGGAAAAAAAAAAGAAATCTGTGGAGCATTGTATAATCATGGAATTATCCCACTGTTAAATAACAGCACTTTGAAACTTGCCATAAACTCTGCTTCTGATTAGATTCTGATTAGAGTCGGCATATTCCAATTGGATTAGATTGTAAGTGTGCTTGGTCAAGCAGTGTATGAACAGATGAGTTTGGGAAGACATGTAGAATAGACCGCTCAGTGATAGGTGTTACCCCCGAGGGAATTCTCCCGGGATGACCACAGCTTTCTTGAGCTGACCACTTGGGAGCCAGTTTAACAGACTGTTTTTGGATCCCATGGGATTGCATTTAATCTGTTCAAACTAGAAAGTATGTTCTGCCAATACTTTCAATTGACATAGGACAAATGGAGCATCTGCAAAGCCAGAAGTGTCAAGGACAGTATCAACCACTTTTCTATATTCGATTGGTCAACAGTTATCCTGAGAAGTGGCAGAGTGTGTAATTTAACCAACCTGTTGTGTATGGGCCCACAGAGTTTATATAGGGACTTAAAATCTGGTGGAAGGTGCAGATTGCAGCGTCAGGGGGTGGATGGCGCTAAGGACATGGCCATGTTGTGGCCTCTGACACCTCTTAACTGAATAACATGCAATTTAGTGGATATGTAGACGGCAAACATGGGGATGCCTAAGTGCCCTGCCCCAACACTCACCAATACAATGAGTTTTTTGGACACTGCCTTTATTTTTGTAGTTGCACCCAAGGTCGGACTAGTGGGTGCAGAGGACCCACCAGCGCCCCCCTCACCCCACATGCCCCTCCTCCACTGTGCTGCCCACACCCCCCTACAGGGCCGTTGCCATCCGCTCTACCATCTCCCCTGACGTGCTGATGGTACAGGCCCTGTAGGGGGTGCGGGCAGTGCAGCGAGGGGCCCATGGGAGTGCAGGCAGCATAGCGGGGGGCCCATGTGCGGTGATGGGGCTCCTGGGACGGCAGCGCTGGTGAGCCCTGCACCCACCAGTCTGACCCTAGGGGCAAATACAAAAATAAAGTCAGTGTCCAAAAAACCCAGTTTGGGGAAGCGCCAATGGAGACCAGGTCTGGGCCAGCGAGGCCCACCAGGTTTTTTTGGTGTCCTGCCAGCCCAGTCCGACCCTGGTTGCCCCTTATGTTTGAACCTAGTGTTGCGCCTGTTAATAGTGAATGCATGGGTCCAGGGCACTAGAGGATCTTCCAATGGGCTTTAGCCTAACTCAGTTCCCATCAGTCCTTGTGTATTTCAACCACAGGCATGTATAACACTTTGAACATTTGGCAAAGCTTCCATCTTATTGTTGTATCATTGCACCCTGGATGTCATGCTCCCTGGTGGGCCCTAGTAGGTGTAGTCCGGCCCTGCCTGAGGTAGTTGTTACAGGGTTAAGGTCTGCTATATTCAGTGCTGTTCTGCATTGCCCGGCTGCATTTTCCCTGAGCAGAATGTGTTTGACTCTGCGGCAAGAAATTGCTCTAAATGATCCCAATTTCTATGTATGTGTTTGTGTGTGTGTGTGTGTGCCTGACCCTGTTCCTGTGCAGTATAAGCTGTATCTCCTGATTACTTTGGTGTCACTTGGTAATGGATCTCATTTTCACCCGCCCAGCTAAAAACACTCGAGGGATGGATAGCACTTACTCTTGACAAGCTAAATTGCCATGTGTTTTGGATGCAATTCAAATCGAAGGGAAGGGAAAGTTAATCTGTGGCATATGCAGAGTGTATGGAGATGAGGAGGATGGGGTGGGAGAATAAGCAGAAATGCTATGTCACATATTACCTTGATAATCTACTGTTGGACATTCAACTGTGCTGGTTCTGTGGGCAAAAAATCTAGGAGGCTATCTGCATTATTACCTGCCTCAAATTAGTGTCTCAATGTCTGTCTCTGTATCCTCTGTGCAATGCATACTCTCTGTATCTTCTCTATTAGAGGTGCAGGAGGTAGAGAGGGTGCCTGACAGGTGCCTCTTCCATCTACTTATCCCTAGTCCGGGCCGTATGCCCCATGTCACCAGCGGTCAGTTCGGCCCGGCTCTACCTTTCGGTACAAGACTGTCCTTCTCCATTATCTTTTCTATGAGGTGTCAGACTGGCCCACTGGGATTCCAGGAAAACTCCCAGTGGGCCCTTGTACTCACCAAGCCATTAGTCTTGCATGCCTATACCATGGCCATTCTCCCATTTCTATTGGAAGCAAAGAGAAGAAATCGAGGGAAAGATAGGTAACAGTTCATAAAAAACAGAAACTAAGACAACATGAATGAACAGAGACAAAAAAAAAAACAACTTAGAAAGTAGGCCTGTGATCTTGGTTTTCTGGTGGGCTCCTGACACCTCAGTCTGATAATCCTCTCTTTGAGGGACTCTTCTCTCTCTGTATCTTTTCTATAAATCTCTTCTGGGGAATCTGCTTCCCCATTATCTTCTTTATGAGGGACTCTCCTGTCTCTGCATTCTCTCTACAAGGTAATCTCCTTTCACATTATCTTCTCCATTAGGGCCTCTCCTCTCACTTCTCTATGAGGGATTTTTCTGCATCGTCTCTGCAAGGGATTATCTTCTCTATTAGTGATTCTCTCTCTCTCTCTCTCTCTCTCTCTCTCTCTCTCTCTCTCTCTCTCTCTCTCTCTCTCTTGTCTATAAATGTCTCTTCTTTTTCTGTATTGTATCTGCAAGGATAATTTCTCCAACTGTATTCTGTTCACTCTTCACCCCTATTATATTCTCTTTGATGAACTGTGCCCCTCTCTTTAACTCTTCCATCTCTGTATCCTCAATATGAGTGACTCTCCTTTATCATGATCTTCGCTGTTAGAGACCTTCTCTCTGTATATGTTTTCTGTCTCTTCTCAGTGTATATTGTCTGTTAGAGACACTCTTCTCTCTGTATCCTGCCTGTAAGGGTCTCTCCTTTCTCTGCATCCTCATGAGGGTCTCTCCACTCTCTCTCTATCCTGTCTGTGAGGATCTCTTCTCTCTCTCTTCATTGTTTCAGTGAGGGTCTCTCTTGTCTGTGAGGGTCTCTACTCTTTTTATATCATCTCTATGAGAGTTTCCCCATCCATTTTGTATAGAAGTGATTGTCCCCTCTGAATGATCCATGCAGTCTATAAGAGTCTCTCCTCTTTCTCAGTATCTAATTTGTGAAAAAAAGTGCTTTTCACTGGGTTTCTCCTCAGCACTCTTTATTAGGAATATGAAAATTGTTGCTGTGTATACTGATCTCCTCCATCCTGTTTAGCATTCTGCATGTGGCTCAGCAGGGGGACACTTGTTCACTTGTCTGCAAGCAGAGAGAATATTTACTTTCTGCTCAGGTCCGGAGTTTGCATTGCTCCTCCAGGAGTGTGCATGTGTTTAAAAATCTAAATGATTATTTAGATGTAGCAACTTTACACCAGGGACTATCTGTTTAGTAGAGTAAATCAAAAACAAAATATAGGAAGAGATCCACTATTTAGTGAAAAAGTAGCCTAAATAATTCTCATAGGCTGTCCTATCCATCTTCATCTGCACAGGTTTTTGATTTGGAGAGCTGCCCTCTATAAGGAGCACAGGTCACTGTAGATCATCATCCATTTGCTGGTGCTGTGCCATACCAATCCGTCATGCTGGCAACAAGGAACATTTTTTTAATGGAAAATGGCCATATTTATTTGGCAGTCACTTAATAAGAACTCTAATGCCAAATTGAGGGCCAGCCTACATCCCAGAGTGAAGGAAAATCTATAAATAAATTCAATAAATTATGAACTGGTCAAGAATCCTGCTGAATACATTGAATGGGATGGTGTGTTGGCAAACTAAGCAGTGTTGGATTAAAGTAGCCATTAATAGTCATTTACAGTATATCCTTGTGGTAAATCCCTAATGACAGTGTTAAGAAGAGACACTTTCATGAAATTATTACGGACTCGCAGATTCTGGCTTTTTATAAGGCTCCTACTGATCTCTTGTCTTCTTGCCCTTAGCTTCCTTGTTCCATCCCAAGTGTGGTATGATAATGCCCTTATAAGAGGCCTTCAGGGTGCACCATGATGTATTTGAGGTATGGTCAAGCTGAGGTGGTAGAGAATGAAAGTATAGACAACCTAGTCTTGCCTGTATGGAGAGAAATCCTAAACTATGCCTAGGGTAGGTATTCATTAGTATTAAGTAGGGCTGCACCGAATCCTTCATGAAAGAAGAAGAACCGAATCCAACCCTTAAGGATTCGCATTCTGTTAGAAAAAGGCAGAATCCTGGCCAAATCCCAACCTGAAACCTGGATGCATCCCTAGTATTAAGCACAATTTAGAAAGAATATTTAAGGGTCCCTTAAACTGTTGACCCTCCCTCTTTGGCAGGTCACCAAAGGTTTTCCATTATTGAGTACCTACTCATTCATCTTATTCCTGAGACACAGTTGCTAAACTACAGACTGTGAGTCCCTTATACAAAGCCTACTGACATACAAAAGCTAGAGAGACACTAATTGGATGGCCCCCTGAGTTAAGTAAATGGACTGGCATCAACACCAAATAATTTTGAAGTCATTAAAGTACTACTTAAATCCTGGAAAAGCACAAGTACACTGTGGGAAGCAGGGGTGTGACACTGGGGATGGAGAATTACATGACTCATTGTACTAATAAATAACCATTAAGTATTCGTTGAACCACTGACTTGGGGCTCATCAAACGAGTGTTTTGTCAGGTTGATTGATTGTGATGGCTAAGTGTAATCTTTGTTTTCCACTGAAAATTTGTGCAGTTATATTTTAAGAATTGGCATGCAGGAGGCATGGATATGTTCTACCAGCAGTGCCCCCTCTGTGCCAGAGCAGAGGCTACCTAAAGACTTTTTCTAACTAGAATTTGGGCAAGGAACTTTGTCTAAAGCTCCCCATAGACGCGACGATTCTTCTTGCCGAATGACCGATTTTAGGGAAGCCCGACGAATCCTTCGAAATTATTATGCGGTTAGTGGGATTCGAACGATCGTACATCTTACGATTTTTCGGCCAACATCTGTCAGGAAATTGATCGGCCAGGTCAAAAAATCTTTGTCGGTCCCAGTGCAATCTATCTATGTTTGCAGGGCCAAGCAGGCAGCTCCCCTTTGTTTTCCTGGCAAATTGGTCTTTTTAGTTGATGGTAAATTCGTACGATCGTTCTGAGAAGATCGTGGTCAGGATCTGATCTTTTAAAAATCTCAACATCTATGGCCAGCTTTAATCTCTCTACATTTGGAGCTACAGCAGTCTGAAAATAAAGACCCAACTCTTGCATTGGAAGTTCAGTTGCTACTTTTTATTCCCTATAGAAGCTAAGAGCTCTACATGTAACCATAATAAAGACAATGATGTAGCCTTTAGATATTAGTAGGCCACTTGGGGTGCATTTCAAAGTTCCAGCAGTTCATTTCCAATTGTAGTTTCCTTGTAGAAGTGGGGTCATTGATTTTGGTTCAACTAAGGCACTATGTTTATTCATCGTTGGTTTACACTCGGTGCTCTGTTACATAGTCAACCCCTCCAAATGAAACCCAGCATCCATACATATACCCTCTGTCCCCTTCATACACATAACTATAATATATACTCATACACTAACTATAGAGTTTAGTATCACAATAGCCTTGGATATTCTGCTTGTCCAAGAAATCATCCAAGACCATCTTAAAGGCATTAACAGAATCAGCATCACAACATCATCCAGCAATGAATTCCACAACCTCGCTACCCTCTGATTTCCTTCGATACTCAGTATGATATTTTTTGTATGGGCAGCTTTGGGGAGTTCTGCATGGGGATCCTTATTTATCTTCATATTTTTGTTTAGCCACATCAGCGGAGACCGCCATCAATGTACTAGTGAGGCAACTTCATCCAAACAACCATAAAGAACTGTCCTCGTTTGGCCAGATTCACATAATGGTGGAAGAGCTTGCTTGGATTTAGCTAGGAGTAGAAAGGCCATACATGGGCAGATCTACTCATTGGCAAAGGTTACCAGATGAGTGGATCTTGAATTGATAATTTGATTGGGTGTTATCGGGCCGATCTGATCGTGGGCCCTAGGGATCAAGGGCCGTATCAACAAACCGATGTGATTCTCAGTCCGACAGGAAGGTTTCAGACAGATATCGATCACAGAAGCCAGTCACAGGGCCCCAAACACTGGCCAATAAGCTATCGACTTTATCTGTTGGCATCTTTTTGTTTATGACCACCTTAAAGGGATACTGTCATGGGAAAAAAAATTTTTTCAAAATGAATCAGTTATTAGTGCTGCTCCAGCAGAATTCTGCACTGAAATCCATTTCTCAAAAGAGCAAACAGATTTTTTTATATTCAATTTTAAATTCTGACATGGGGCTAGACATTTTGTCAATTTCCCAGTTGCCCCTAGTCATGTGACTTGTGCCTGCACTTTAGGAGAGAAATGCTTTCTGGCAGGCTGCTGTTTTGCCTTCTCAATGTAACTGAATGTGTCTCAGTGGGACATGGGTTTTTACTATTGAGTGTTATTCTTAGATCTTCCAGGCAGCTGTTATCTTGTGTTAGGGAGCTGCTATCTGGTTACCTTCCCATTGTTCTTTTGTTTGGCTGCTGGGTGGGGGGGGAAGGGAGAGGGGTGATATTACTCCAACTTGCAGTACAGCAGTAAAGAGTGATTGAAGTTTATCAGAGCACAAGTCACATGACTTGGGGCAGCTGGGAAATTGACAATACAGTATGTCTGGCCCCATGTCAGATTTCAAAATGTAATATAAAAAAATCTGTTTGCTCTTTTGAGAAATGGATTTCAGTGCAGAATTCTGCTGGAGCAGCACTATTAACCGATTCATTTTGAAAAAATGTTTTTTTCCCATGACAGTATCCCTTTAACTTTAGACCAAGCTCAGGCTTGCAATTTCCACTATCTGAACAACCAAAGCCTTGAAAAACAAGTATTATTTTCGAGACCTGTAATTGTTCAGCATCATATCTCAAATACCAGCCCTTTCTCATTGTTCCTTCATTATATTCTCTTCCCCTCCAGGACATTCGTTAATATATTCTCTTGTATGTATTATAGTACTTGCATCTATTGATCTTATAGATTGAGGCTTTTGCCTTTCATTCATTGTCTGGTGCTTCACATCAATTTGCTTTGTAGCAAGAGCTTCTTACTGAAGATCTCAATAGGGGGAACTCAGGCTTTTGTTGATTGTTGATGTGTTTCCTTGTCTAATAAAAATAAAGTGCTCCGGGCTATTGAAGCTTTTATATAAATAACCATGGCGTTCATTATGGGTCTGGATGATACAGTTTAATAAATGGCATTCCTGTGACAGGCTCTCTCTCTCTGGGGATCAGAGCAGTTCATAAGCAGCTTAATAATAAAGCATGTGGCAGCGCACAGACAGGTAGATTAGATTAATTTACCTGTGCATTTGTCATTTCTTCCATATCTGCTAACAGCTTGGGGTTTACTGTTCCCAAATAAGATATACAGTAAATTGCATTGGCCCCACACTGGGTTAGTTCTGTTGTTCTGATCCTCGTAGGCTAGACGCTAGTTATGGTAGAGGCCCCAAACGGTCCTGTGGGGCTGGTCCATGACTGCGGGCCCAAAGCAGTCCTTAGCAGGGCCCAGGTAGGGTAAATAAGACCTATATAAGCGCATGAACAATGGTGTATTACTCTGTTTATAGAAAAAAAATTGTGAATCCAAAAGAAAAGGGAAAATATAGGTTATGAAGTAGGTCTCTCACCTGGACAACATCCAATCCAAGGGTTGCCAATCACTTTTTGCAGTATATAGAAAATTAAATAATGGGAAAAGACCCACTACTAGTAAAGCAGTAGCCCAAATATTATGACGTTAAAAAGACTTTATTAGGACATGTATAAGCCTAGGCTTTTCCCGTTTTTGAATTTTCTAAATAATACTGTATTAAAGTATAATTTGACAGTGCCATGATTTCCTTGGGTCACTATTGTAATGTTTAAACACTGCTCAGTAAGTCGAAGGGGTTCAAGATACCCTGCTTGTACTAGTCCCCAGAGACAGAGCCAGGTTTCTAAAGGAAGCGTGAAGGATATAGATCTTCCATGCCTAAATCTTTAAACAATGTTCCTTTGTGCGCCGTTGTTGGCAGTCAGCAGACTGTAATCTCTTATGGTCAGGCAAGGAAGCAATAAGTCCAAGATAAATTGATTCTTCAAGCCTGTGGCAACAGAACACAAACCATTTACCGTAGCCTCTATACAGATAGGCAGCCTTTCACATAAATATCTTTAAAGGTTGGATGTTTCTCTTTAGGCAGATTGGTTTTCTTGATTTGTTTTATTTTCATTCTTTCCTTGTTCTTTAACTTTTCTTCCTAAAACTGCCCATACTTGCCCAGGTTGTCCAATTCCAACAATGCTGCCCAAACGACATGTACAGCACACGTGTGTGTGTGTGGGGGGGGGGGGGGGGTTTAGATCACTAATCCTTTAGTTCTAATGGAAAGAGGATTGTTGTCCTGATGGAAAACTTCCACTGATCTGATGGTTGGCTGAAAGGACATGAAGAAGAGGCCCTCTCTCCTTTCTACTTTTCTAGTTGTCAGGCCTACTGTGTATGGCTGGGGTACTCAGGCTCAGTCTGTGTATGGCCTTAAACCTTAAATGGGCACTCTGTATGGCAGATATGGCACAGGTGTTTAAATCAGTATCCCAAACCCAGAACAATCCCCAAGGTCTGGGTTGTGGCTCAGTCTTCCGCTTATAACAACCACCTGTTAGGTATGGCTCCCTAAATTCAGAACAGGTGCTAGGCTCCCTGGTCACGGCTCAATCTTCTGCCTGTAGCAGCCACCTTTGGCCTTGGGAGGAGCCCTCAGCTACTCAGATGCTGCCAGGTCTTAACTTGAGAGGAGCAAAGCAAGTGTTCTGAACGAGGAAAAGGGGCACGTGTGTTTCCAAGGTTTTGGACGGAATGCAACACCAGGTTCTCACTGATTAAACGATAAAGCGTAGTCAGGCAGGCCAGGGTCGGTGCAGGCAGAGTTCAAGAATAGTCAGGCAGGCAATGGTCAGTATCAGCAGAGTTCAAGAATAATCAGGAAGGCAAAAAGTCAGAATTGGGAGAGTTCAGAATAGTCAAACAGGCAGGGGTCAAAACCAGCATATTCACAGACAAAATCGCACCCAGGAAATTAATCAGTTTAGACCTAACAATGGGCAACGATTACTAGCCCGAAGCCCATTTAAATACATTTGAATTTCGCGCCACAATGTGATGATGTCACACACCACTGGCATAAAACCAGAAGCGAGCAGCCATAGAAGGCATATCATCCATAGGGAACGGATCGGCTTGGTGGGCATCCCCATCGGGGGCTTATGACGTCACACACGACGGCACTGAATAAATGCCGGAGGAAGCAGACATGGCAGGTGTCCCCACCGAGGGTGCAACAGGAGCCCCCATTGCACCCCCACTAGACCACCAGGCAAGTTTCTCACAACAGTTTGCCCTACTTATCACTGCAATGATGGACATTTTATCCCATGTCTAGCGCTGTAAAATATTAAGGTATTCTTGATTAAAGGGCTTGTTAGTAACCCATACACTGGACTCCACATAATGTAGATAATCAGTAAGAATAAAAAACAGGGATGTTGTTGGCCATGCCCAGTTCATCAATGTAAATGACACTGTTTGCTTTGCCCAGAAAGGTATATTTTATATGTGCATACTCATGAACATCTGCATTTATTTCTTGGCAAAGAAGGGAAGAACTTTTAGGCAGGCACATTCATAAGACTTGCTGGGCCAGTCCTGTGTGTACAATTAATCCCTTCAACTAGAAGCAAGAATGGGCAAACTAAGGGAGTGCCAACAAGCAGACAAAGAGACAGCTGGAGGGGACAGAAAGAGAGCGAGTGAGGAGACAGCAGGGAATGGGAAGGATTACAGGCAACAAAGAGGGAGATGTACTGAGCGAGCAGCACACTGATGGGCACACACAGAGGCCAGTGGTACTTAAGTTTGTTACCCAGCATTCCTTCTGGTCGTATCAGCCATCATATCAGGTATAGCACAGCACTTACTATCTGCATATAACTGAATTTTATTTTATGTATACTGTACAATACATTAAAAGGATATTGGAGTTTCCAACTAGCCAGTAGTGGTTAGTTTTGCTTCCTTCTGAATTAATTGTCTTAAGGTGGCCATACATAAGCTGATGAAAACTGCCGACTCCGACCCCTCCACAGCAAGTCGGTATCATACCAACCCATGTATGGGGCTTTTCCAACAGCTTGTCCCACTGGCAGCCAATTAAATTGTTTGGTTAGAAAATCATTTCCTCATCGTTCCTTGTTGATGGGGTCATTTCTTGACTGGTCTCCATAGCTTTCCTTGTCTCGCCGCAGTCCACATCTACTTTAATAGCTATGTTCTTTACTATGATGAGGCCGATTATGAGGAATTTGGAGTTGGGGGGTAACCAAGAGAAAAATCATTTGATTGAGCCCCCTCACTCATATTTTGAGCCCAATACCAGGACATACCTAGGATAATCTGTTTTCATTTTGTGCATAGATCCCCCCACCACGAAAGTTGAGTGCTACCCCCAATTACATGATGAGAGCACGCTGAGTTCTCCAGACAGTTGACGAAGAGCTTGTGAGACACATTCATCACTCTCTATGTTCTCCCTTTTGGCTTCTTCTTCTCCTCTGACGCCAGACGAAACCTTTAAAATGTAATATTCTTATTTAACATCAATACTGGAAAGCAATCACCAGAGGTTTTACAGTTTAAAGAGTACACGACAGATTACAAAATAGAATCCTATCATTTCTAATTATTTCAGAATTGATTTGGGTGGAATTGGAAATAGACATGGCCTCATTTAGTCTTCATTTAAGGGAGGATTCTCAAGGGCATGTTTCTCTGACCTTTCTTCCACTCGTAGAAGATCTTTGTCATGCTGAGATTTTATATCAAGGCTGATTAAACACTGGCAGGCATCTCGATGCTAGGGAATAAAAAGATATTAAAGCAGAGGAGTAGCCTCAAATAACATAGCGGGTCAAAAAAGTGTGTATTCTTCTCTATGACTTGTTTTGCTAGTAATATGAGGGGCACAGTCCATACATGAAGAAATGGCCTGTAAACAATCAGGAAAGTTATTATTAATGCTACAGGTCTCAGTGTTGAAGGCGAAGGGGCCCATACATAGAGTAGGTGTGCCTGTAGCGTTGGCAGTTGTATCTTGCACTGCATTTAATGACTTATGAGGCCTGAGTTTAGGAATACTGATCTGCTCCCATTTGCATGAACTGAACATCTAAAGGCCCCCATATACAGGCCGATAAAAGCTGGCTACAGACAGAGTCGGCAGCTTATTGGCCCGTGTGTGGGGCCATCCGATGGGCTTCCCCGATCAATAACTGGCTGAAAGTCGGGCAGATCTCGATCGGGCAGGTTAAAAATTACCCTCGGATCATGGCCGCATCTGTGCGTTACACACTCCGACCACCCGTATTGGATGCAGTATCATCTGATCTATGGGCACCCTAAGGTAGGGATCCCCAATCTATTATTGGGAGCTAAATTTAAATGCTAAAATGTAAGGGAGCAATGCAAGCGCCCCCTTGTAAGCTGACAGCCTACAGGCAGTACACCTGCCTCCAAGCTGGAAATTAAAAAATAAGCACCTGCTTTGGGGCCACTGGAAGCAACATCCAAGGGGCTGGTGACCAACATGATGGAAGTCAATGGTTGGGGATCACTTTAAGAAGGAAATGTGCCCTAAATGACCGTGTCTCATTCGTTGAAAAACTTGTATCAGCTTAAACATGTAAATGAGAATCTGTGGAATCATCTACATCATCACAAGAACAGGTGTGCGGCGCGGCACTCTAGGGGAACGGTGTCGGCTCCATAGGATGGTGATATATATACGATTCAGCACATTAACAGCAGCTTCTGTGCATGTCTTCTTGGGGGGAACTGAGGAGGTGGTTCAATCATGGGGAGGAGAAAGCAGATATAGAAATATACAGAGAGGTTTTTTTTTTTGATGGCATAAAATTAATGCCGGTGACTCGGTTGCTCAGCTGGGTATTATCTCTGGTTAAACTATTCGGGGATTTAGTTCTCTCTCTCTCTCTCTCTGCCATTTTCTTTGCTTTAGTTGCTGCTCCTTCTCTGAATCCCACCATCTGGGTTGCCGATATCACCCTTCCTTCCTTCCTTCCTTCCTTCCTTCCTTCCTTCCTTCCTTCCTTCCTTCCTTCCTTCCTTCCTTCCTTCCTTCCTTTCCTTCCCCTCTCCATGTCCCTCTACTACAGTCCCACCAAACACTCCTTTTCAGCCCCCTACAGCTCTCACCTAATGTGCCCAGTGGCCCTTTTCTGCCATCTTTTCACTTGACCTTTTTTATCCTTGATTTATTTCATATTCTTTAATTGTCTGTAACTGTTGTCTCTCTGCCGTCCCACAAGCACAGGCTTCATCCTCTTTGTTATTCTCCTCTCCATTGTCCTCCCCTCTCTTATCTAAGGCTTAATGTCGGGGAGCATTTATCCTTAAACAAGCAATCTTTTCAGTTCTCAAAAAACTATAATTTAAGGACGGCACAAAGCAGATTGAGCGTGTGATAGAGATGCAGAAAGAACATCCTGAGCATGGAGTTTAATATTCATGGGCACAAAAAAATTGTACCAGTGTGTACAATTTGTGGTCTGGTGTACAATTGGCACAGATGTAAGAATGGTTTGGCCATTGTGAAAAAGAAATCATATACTGTATGTATATTCTGTGTGTATGTATATATATATATATATATATATATATATATATATATATATATATATATATATATATATATATATATATATATATATATATATATATATATATATATATATATATATATATATATATATAGTCAAACACAAGAGTCCTCTGCACTCAACCCATTATCAATATATTTAAGACAGAGACATTTTGTGCATACTGCTACTGAAAAATGCCTTACCCTTTAAACAAAACAGGGATTGTTTGTCCATATATTGCAATATATTTAAGCTGGCCAACTACGTCAAAGTCATCCCATATCTGGCCAGTCCTATGCTCAATTTTCATCTGATTCATTAAGAATTCTATTAATTCATTATACATTTTACAAAGGGACTAGTTTTACCTGCAACTTACTAGCTGCTTTCAAAATAAAACTCCCAAACTTGGCTGCCCTTTTATTAGACACCAGTGGGATCACCTGACTATAGCTGGGAAGGGTGGGAGCTACAACATGGAGCTGGTCACTGCTCCTGTATAAACTATAACAAACAAAGGAAAGTTGTGCTCACCACTATTTTTTAAAACCATTTGGCGGGGGTGCAATGAGGCTGTGACCACAAAATACATATAGTCAAACACAAGAGTCCTCTGCACTCAACCCATTATCAATATATTTAAGACATATATTATATATATATATATATATATATATATAATTATTGAAAAGACACGCACTCCATTTCTTGCAAAATTCAAATTCTTTTTATTGTGTACAAAAATCCGACGTTTCAAGGATGAAAAAGGCCCCAATGGGGGCTGAAACGTCGGATTTTTGTACACAATAAAAAGAATTCGAATTTTGCAAGAAATGGAGTGCAGGTCTTTTCAATAATTATATACATAAAACTTTGGACCTTGCACCTAAATGAAACTGAACAAGTCTGGATTTTTGAGTGCGGCTGCTACAAGTGGACTATATATATATATATATTAGGGATGCACTGAATGCAATATTTTGGATTCAGGCCGAACCCACGAATCCTTCGCGAAAGATTTGACAGAATACCAAACCAAATCCTAATTTGTATATGCAAATTATATATATATATATAATATGCAAATTATATATATATATACAGATGTAAAAACCATGAATTTTGCCAAAGCTAATTTTAGTGCCTTGAGGGCTGCCCTACAGAGCATTGATTGGGGCATTAGGTTTTCAGCTAAAAACACAGAACAGAAATGGTTGTCCTTTAAAATGATATTAAATCATTACTGTTCTCAATTTATTCCCTTAAGGACTAAACGTAGAAGCTCTAAGAATCATCCTGTGTGGCTTAATACAGAGGTAAAGATGTTAATGGAAAAGAAGAGAAAGGCATTTAAAAACTACAAATCTGTAGGGACAGAAGCTGCATTTAATGAATATAAACACTGTAATAAATGTTGTAAATCAGCAATCCGGAAGGCTAAGAAAAGAAATGAAGAGTTAATTGCGGTGGAGGTGAAAACTAACCCTAAAAAGTTTTTTAAATATATTAGTAAAAAGATGCAGGTTGAGAGTGTTGCTCCATTAAATAATGGTACCAGTATGGTTGTAACAGATACAGATAAGGCAAATGTGTTAAATCAGTTCTTTTCTTCAGTGTATACAATAGAGGAGTCTGGGTTCACAGGCTCACTTAATAACTGCACGAATGGTTCAGCTCAATCTAGTCAGTGGCTGACTCAGGATATGATTCAAAAAGCTTTAATACAAATTAATGTAAACAAGGCTCCAGGGCCTGATGGCATACACCCCCGGGTTCTAAGAGAGCTTAGTTCAGTTTTAGACCAGCCCTTATTTCTGATTTTCTCAGATTCACTGTCATCTGGTATGGTGCCTATGGATTGGAGAAAAGCTGATGTTATTCCAATATTTAAAAAGGGATTAAGATCTCAGCCTGGCAATTATAGGCCAGTAAGCTTGACATCTGTGGTGGGCAAATTATTTGAAGGCTTGTTAAGGGATCACATTCAAAATTTTGTCCTAATGAATGGCATTATGAGCAACAATCAGCATGGCTTTATGAAGGATAGGTCATGTCAGACGAATTTGATTGCATTTTATGATGAGGTAAGTAAGATTCTGGATAGTGGGGGGGCAGTAGATGTGATCTATTTGGATTTTGCCAAAGCGTTTGATACTGTGCCCCACAAACGACTGCTTTCTAAACTAAGGTCTGTTGGGCTTAATGAAGTCGTTTGCACATGGATAGGAAACTGGCTACAGGATCGGGTACAGAGGGTGGTTGTTAATGGGACATTCTCTACTTGGAGTAAGGTTCTTAGTGGGGTCCCCCAGGGGTCGGTATTGGGTCCACTTTTATTTAACTTGTTCATTAATGACTTAGGGGAGGGTGTTGTAAGTAATGTATCAGTGTTTGCAGATGACACAAAATTATCCAGCCCAATTAATTCCATCCAGGATGTGGCATCCTTGCAACAGGATCTTGACAAACTGGCAATCTGGGCAGCTAAGTGGCAAATGAGATTCAATGTTGATAAATGTAAAGTCATGCACCTGGGATGTAAAAATATCCAAGCCACTTATACCCTTAATGGGACTGCACTAGGCAAATCCATTATGGAAAAGGACCTTGGAGTCCTTGTAGATGAGAAACTTGGCTGTAGCAAGCAATGCCAGTCAGCAGCATCAAGGGCAAATAAGGTCTTGAGCTGTATTAAAAGGGGCATAGAGTCACGGGAGGAGGGGGTCATTCTTCCACTGTATAGAGCACTTGTAAGGCCCCATCTAGAATATGCCGTACAGTTTTGGTCTCCATCACTCAAACAGGACATTATTGTATTAGAGAGGTTACAGAGAAGGGCAACTAAGCTGGTAAAAGGTATTGAAAATCTTAGCTATGAGGAAAGACTGGCCAAATTGGGGATGTTCACGCTGGAGAAGAGGCGCTTAAGGGGTGATATGATGACTATGTATAAATATATAAGGGGATCATATAACAATCTCTCTAATGCTTTATTTACCTGTAGGTCTTTCCAGCTGACACGAGGTCACCCATTCCGATTAGAAGAAAAGAGGTTCCGCCTAAATATTCGGAAGGGGTTTTTTACAGTGAGAGCTGTGAAGATGTGGAATTCTCTCCCTGAATCAGTGGTACAGGCTGATACATTAGATAGCTTTAAGAAGGGGTTGGATGGCTTTTTAGCAAGTAAGGGAATACAGGGTTATGGGAAATAGCTCATAGTCCAAGTTGATCCAGGGACTAGTCCGATTGCCATTTTGGAGTCAGGAAGGAATTTTTCCCCCTCTAAGGCAAATTGGAGAGGCTTCAGATGGTTTTTTTTTGCCTTCCTCTGGATCAACTGGCAGATAGGTAGTTAATAAAAAAAAAAAAAAAGGGTTGAACTCGATGGACATGTGTCTTTTTTCAACCTTACTTACTATGTTACTATGTAACTATGTTACTATGTAATATAGAGAGAGGGTGCCATTGGGACAAGGGGATCCTACCCTGCAGACCTTACATTATAATATACAGAGGAACACAGATACAATTCAGAGAGAGGGAATTGTTGGGAAAAGAAAATCCTGCCCTGCAGAGCTTGCTCTAATATGCAGAGATACAGATACAAAACACTGCGAGGGAGCCATTGGGAGAAGAGAATTCTGTTCTACCAAGCTAACACTCTAATATACAGAGGAACACAGATACAATTCAGGAAGAGGGAACCATTGGGAGAAGAGAATCCTGCCCTGCAGAGCTTACACTCTAATATACAGGGACCCAGATACAATACAGGCATAAGGGCCGTTGGTATAAGAGAATCCTGCCTTACACTCTAAGTTAGAGAAGACACAAGATACATTACAGGGATTTCTAGAGCAATTTAAAGAAAACCCTGCCCTACAGACTATACACCCTAATATATACAGTAGATAACATACAAGAGAAGAAATTAACGTTTCCCTGTCATCGGGTCATTTAGTGCTAAGTGGGTTTGACCCATTTGGCACGAGGTACAGAAGCCATTAGTCCCAACCTTCACTTTGCCTTGAACCTTTCAACCTGTGAGTGGGTTCATCTTCCGTTGTACTTGGTGTCTTGGGATTTCACGTGTCACTGCAGGTTACTTTTCCATAGACAGATGGAGAGAGCCTGACAGCCATCACACAGAAATATCTGTCACTTCTATCTGTCACATCCGCCTGTTCGGCAAATTGCTCAGTTGTGACACGGCTCAGTAGTTTCCCTCTGTCTAAAATGCATTAATAGCTCACTTACCAGGCAAGTGAAGGGCACGGCTTTCTGATTGTTTGTCGGAGGTCACTCTCCCAGTCTTGTGGCCACCAGTCAGATCAGCTCCAATCTGTAACCCAGTGTCAAGGGCATTTCACCCAGCAGCTCTTTGAACAATGTATAATGGCTGTTGAGAAGCAGCTTAGAATGGCACTTAGTCGTGCCCATGACTAAATGCCTGTTGGGCACAAAACCCATGCAAAATACTGGTCAGCATTTCCTCATCCTTGTCATGGTTCCACCTTAATCTTGTCTCTTTGGAAGAACTTCAACTTTTTCACGATACAAAGAGCATCATTCAGCCAAACCCTTGATCACTGATGGAGTTCGGCAGGTAAACACCATCAGGTCAAAAAAACCACAACCAGCCAGCACTTTTTCTGGTTGTTCTAGATATGGGAGGAAGAGCCACAATGGCAAGACCCGGGGGCTTGAGGGGCAACGGAGGCCTTATACAATTGATCAAAGCAACCAAGATTTACGGGGAGTTTATCAAAATGAAAATGTTATTTTCCATGTGTTGAATTTCCTGCATGTAAAGCGTCTCGGAGAATTTTTTAATTTTTTATTCTCTGTTTTTTTTTAGTGTAAAACCACCTGAGAACATTTTCCTACATTCTAGGACTTAGGGTTAGACTGGTGAAACAAATCAAGTGTGATATCATGATTTCAATTTAGACAAATGCTGACTTGCCCTTTGGGTGGAATGTATCTCAGCAGGTTTGGAAAAAAATGGCGTTGAGAAGACGAACGAAAACAAATAAGAAATTCAAGTTAAAAATCGATCGCAGGAGAAAAGTATTTTTTTCCCCCGCCAACGGGAATGTATTTGCATGAAGACTTTTGATAAATGTGCTCTTCAGGCTACAATCAGATATTACGTTTTTGGGTGCCCAATGCGGCTCTTAATCACCCGCTTCATCCTGTTCCACCGGAGGCAGTCTGTCAGGCTGAGTGATATCGCTCAGCTTTGCATTTTATCTTGAGCGTATCACAAGGTGACATTTCATTAGGCAGAGTGAATGTATGTATTGCCAATTGCCATGTACACAGCATGTTTGTACGACTGTATGTGTGTGTGGTTCATACATGACAAAGAGATGGAGCTGGAGACCATGAGTGAATGACAGCCAACCAGGTCAGATATTGAAAGTTAAATGCTCCTCAAATGCTGGCCTAGAGAGAACTGCCACCAGCGGCCACACATGAGAAAGCAGCTGCACAGGAGACCTTTTACCTGATGTTTCCTGGGCTGAGCGAGTAGAAACCTAGTGAGCAGTTATCACAGGAACACACTGGGTATATCCTGGGAACCTGGAAGCACATCTAAGTGTAAGGAATACTCACTGCTCCAGTCCTCATCGGCAAGATGGCGGGTCCGGTCTTGCTCGGCAAGATAGCAGCGTCCAGGACTCCCTCGTGGCACGTTCCGACGCCAGTGTCAAACGTGCACAACGTCTTGATGCCAGTGTGTCTTTTTGGCACCAAAACTGGCGGATTTAAGATGCCAGAACATTACAGACCCTGCCCAAATATAGGTTCATCTTATTGAGTTCCTGGGTGTGATCTAATGCTATTTCCTCTGATTCTTGTTATTGACCTCGGCCTGTTATTTTGATTACAAACCTTTGCTGCCTGGATTGACCCTTTTGCCTGGACTCTTTTGCCTAAACCTTTTGATACCGCGAACTGTATTGAACTAGTAGCTTCCTCCTTGGTCCGCAAAATCCAAAGAGATCCTTCGGGCCCTGACACTAAGATGTTTCGACATAGTCACAAAGTGTCACCACAACCTCCTTCTCTATGGCCACAGTCTTGTTGGAGCACTGACTATCCGGGTGACGCAACAGAAGTTCCTCTAGCCAACAGATGTTTGTTTTCGTAAGGGATGCACCGAATTCACTATTTTGGTTTCGGCCAAACCCCGGATCCTTTGCTAAAGATTCGGCAGAATACCGAACAGAATCCTGGATTCGGTGCATTCCTAGTTTTCGTGATCAGTAAATGCAAAATTTCTCTTGTTCGATGATGATATTTCTTTGGCAAAGCTGTACTGGACCTGAAAACGTAGTTGATGTCACCAGGGGACCCTGCCACCGAAGTCTCAAAGGCCTTGTAGGCCATAAGAAATAGACCCAGCTACAACGAGGGGCAGAACCACAGACCAAAGTTGACAGGTCTAGTAACTCTGGACCTGCAGCTTGTCCAAAACCTTCAAAAGTGGCTTCTGTTAGCGACCTGAACCTGTGGATTTTGGATGCCCCAGCTGATGACTAATCTCAGAAGGGGTAACTAGTGCCTTACATTGGAGTAAAGGTGACAAATTTGTACTGAAACCTTTAATAGAAACCACCCTTAACACATTTTACTCAGGCTCTTTTTCCAGAGGAGCCTTCCTTCTGTTGCAGACAGTGATATATTGCAGGAGAGAGGGGAACGATTTGCAGAGAGAGACTTCCGGGATGGAGAGAGTGCGTGGGAGGAAAGTGACTGATTGGAAGACAGAGCGTGAAAGGAAAACAGGATACGGTGACAGAGAGACAGGGAGGGATGAAAGAGCCTTGGAAGAGCCGTAACTGGAAGGCTGGTTGGCATGGGACAACGGGAATAGCAGTTCAGCAAGAGCATTTCATTTCCGTGATGGACCTTCAGTGATGCGGAAAAAGATGAGAAAAAATAAGGGGTATTTTATTGGGGAAGCAAACTGAGAGCAGATGCAGGTGGATCCGAGAGAGACAGCAGCAGGTTTGTGGGTAGGATCCAGTTTTACATAGAGAGTGAATAGTTAAATCTCCCCCCCCCCACTGCTGCTGTGTCCCTCCTCCTGCTGCTGTCTAATGATAGAGCTGCCCACCCAGATTATAGTCCTGAGTGCCAGATTATTCATCT
Source organism: Xenopus laevis (assembly GCF_017654675.1). Taxonomy (NCBI): domain Eukaryota; kingdom Metazoa; phylum Chordata; class Amphibia; order Anura; family Pipidae; genus Xenopus; species Xenopus laevis. The sequence goes on from NC_054376.1 coordinate 123,147,783, forward strand.
GTATCCAGCTGCCTGATATGTATGGGCTACAGGTCAGATTTTATATAGCAATGTGTATATATATATATTTATAGATCACAGCCAATGGGCAGATAACAAAGCAACAGCAGAGCTTTGTGCACTGATCTGATATTATATTTATTTTATATGATATTATAGTTATTGTATTTTATATCATATTAGATATGCTTCAAATTAAAACTGAACCCCAACTATATATCCAATGCCGTTGGAATCCAAATGATCATATTGATTACAAATCTATGGCCCATGTATACAATGGACAAGTGAAACATATTCTCTGCTGTGAATAAAACACAGGTCAACACCTATTTAAAGCTATTGGTCTTGCAGCGTTTTTCTTTGGAAAAGGTATTACCACTTCGCCATTTGAATGAGTTCCCACACATTGTGGCTTCTACTATTCAGTACGATTGTTTTAAAGGACAACAACATGTAAAAGCTGCTCACCTGCAAGTCGTGTTGGAGAAGAGAAATATAGAGACGGTACTTGCAGCTGCAATAAGCCGAAACCCTGGAATTAACTGTCACACCCTCAGCTGCCTCTGATGAGACGCTCTCTCCACTTTTGGCTTTAATCTGATATTTCTTCCTTCTGCAGCTCCCCACGGTCTGACATGAGAGTCATGAAATCAATGGGGTCGGGGGCAATGTACATGAAATGGCTTAAAAGCAAATGCCTTCGTATTCGTGTGAAGTTCACATGCCGGGGATTTGTCCCAGATCAATGCATTCATCAAGTCTTTGTATTTTACTTAATCCATTAGGGGCACTGTATGAACAGTATATATTGTTTCACCCTTCCAGCCAATTGAACAAGGAATTTTCCATATCTGAGAAGATGCTTTATCCTAGGGATATTCAGCTTGAATGAACAATGTCTGACCACCTACACAAAACTGCCTCTACGTGGCCTGACTTATGGAAACACTGGCAAAAAGTGGCACCTCAACAAATCATATGGAGAAATAGGAGGAGTTATAGGGAGGGTTTGGAGGAGTTATAGGGAGGGTTATATGGAGAAATGGGAGGAGTTATAGGGAGGGTTATATGGAGCAATAGGAAGAGTTATAGGGAGGGGTTATATGTAGCAATAGGAGGAGTTATAGGGAGGGTTATATGGAACAATAGGAGGAGTTATAGGGAGGGTTATATGGAGCAATAGGAGGAGTTATAGTGAGGGTTATATGGAGCAATAGCAGGAGTTATAGGGAGGGTTATATGGAGCAATAGGAGGAGTTATAGGGAGGGTTATATGGAGCAATAGGAGGAGTTATAGGGAGGGGTTATATGGAGCAATAGGAGGAGTTATAGTGAGGGTTTTATGGAGCAATAGGAGGAGTTATAGGGAGGGGTTATATGGAGCAATAGGAGGAGTTATAGTGAGGGTTATATGGAGCAATAGGAGGAGTTATAGGGAGGGGTTATATGGCGCAATAGGAGGGGTTATAGTGAGGTTTATATGGAGCAATAAGAGGAGTTATAGGGAGGGGTTATATGGAGCAATAGGAGGAGTTATAGTGAGGGTTATATGGAGCAATAGGAGGAGTTATAGGGAGGGTTATATGGAGCAACAGGAGGAGTTATAGAGAGGGTTATATGGAACAATAGGAGGAGTTATAGGGAGGGGTTATATGGAGCAATAGGAGGGGTTATAGGGAGGGTTTTATGGAGCAATATGAGGAGTTATAGGGAGGGTTATATGGAGCAATAGGAGGAGTTATAGGGAGGGTTATATGGAGCAATAGGAGGAGTTATAGGGAGGGTTATATGGAGCAATAGGAGGAGTTTTAGGGAGGGTTATATAGAGCAATAGGAGGAGTTAAAGGGATGGTTTTATGGAGCAATAGGAGGAGTTAAAGGGATGGTTTTATGGAGCACTAGGAGTAGTTATAGGAAGGGTTATATGGAGCAGTAGGAAGAGTTATAGGGAGGAGTTATATGGAGCAATAGGAGAAGTTATAGGGAGGGTTATATGGAACAATAGGAGGAGTTATAGGGAGGGTTGAATGTAGCAATTGGAGGAGTTATATAAGCAGTTTGAAGTATAGGATGCATATTATTATGATGTATGTAGAAAAACAACAAAGGCGTCTATAGATTTTATTAAATATCATTATACCCTTCATACACCAAGTATAGATTGTTCTTTTGTGCTGAGACTCTTCTGTGGAGCTTTGCCAATCAATCATCTATCCATGTGTTACTACTTCTACGATTAAACTTCAGTCATTCTGGACTGACTCTCGGTTAAAGATACAGTATGGATTCTTCAGGGTAAACAATGCATGAGATTCCAGCTAAGCACAATTGTTAGAGAGCATCTGGGGTTTGATGGGTACCACTGTGTTGAGAATAATCGCATTATGCTTCCAGCTCTCAATCAAATTCCAACTACAGATGGAGATTTATGGATGCTGTTGACTTCATCTCTGTTAAATCTGCCAGTGTAAGAAATGCGTGGGCCTCCTTATCAGATTATCCCTGTACTCTAATGGTCATTTTGGGTGCCTTAGTGTGGATATATATGATGAGTGGCCCACACTACAATATAGAAAATATACGGGCCAAAAATACCAGTGACAGAACCTCCAGCCCTTGTTTTATTGATTATAAAATGAGATATAGTTATGTATAGGGGTAGTGTACCTTTAACAGCACTAACCTTGTATCAGGAAGGTTCTGTGTCACAAGATGTTCCCAATGATGCATCACAGCTCTCATAACCTTCCTCTACTTTTAACTATAACTTTTTCTTGATACTATTTTACTATTAATTTTATTTGTACTCATTTATACACCACCCCAAACGTAGACATTAATTATAATGAATAAACCAACCTAAATCTTCTGTAGCGCTGGTGGCTAATCTACTCCAAATGCTTCCTCAACGGCTAACATGAATTAGAGTCCTTCACGGGTCCAGTAGGACAGAACTAAACCCAACCATGACCCATTGAGCTTTAACCTGACCTGACACCCAATGTGTCTCCCTACTCAGGACTGTTGCCGGACTGCAAAGAGTTAACTTACCTCCTGACCAGGGACTTAATGACCAGACGTGACTTCATTATACACCAGAAGTGACATCACTCTGGAGCTGAATCAGCAGGGTAAGGGAAGAAAATTTCCCAAATTAGAGGAGGGTATGAGGGATCAGTCCGGCATCATAGCCGGGTACCCAGACTGCCGACACAATCACAGTTTTGGGAACTTTCTGCCCAAAATCCAACTATTTTGTGGGTACTCTGTGGGTACCTGACCCGATGCAGGACTCTGATGTGAGTAGCTGCTATGGAAACATATGTGGTGCCAGTAGTTTCATCCCAGAGAACCTTTGGGCAACTTCGTTCCACCTAGGTTACCCCAGCAGAAGATCACATTAGCCCCCGGGGAAGCATTTGGAGACGATTAATAACCAGCGCTGAAGGAGCTCAATCACAGGGTGACCAGTTTTCTCATTTGTGATTGCCGTTAAAGGATAAGAAAACCTTTAAAATAAGTGAATGTAAAATTGATGAGGGTGCTATTCTAAGCACTTTTGTAATTTACATTGATTATTTATTTTCTGTTTATTCCAAGATATTAAGGGATACATGTGCTGTTAATATGAATGAATTTGTTACAACAGTGCCACCTGCTGGTCAGTTCTCACCAGTCTGACCACCAAGTAGTCAAGGAAGTTGTCAGGAGAGAGAAAGAGGCTGCTCTGATGTTCTTCTGCTTAGGAAAGATTTGAGAAAGATTTCTAATTTTATTCCTAAGCAGAAGAACATCAGAGTAGCCTCTTTCTCCTTACAACTTCCTTGACTACTTGGTGGTCAGACTGGTGGGAAACTGACCAGCAGGTGGCGCTGTTGTAACAAAATTCATTCATATTAACAGCACATGTATTCCTTAATATCATGGAATAGAAAGAAAATAAATACTGAATGTAAATGACAAAAGTGCTTTCGATTTTACATTTACTTATTTTAAAGGTTTACGTATTTTTTAGTTGTAATATTGGTGTGTAGGTGCATCTCAGGTCATTTTGCCTGGTCATGTGATTTCAAAAAGAGCCAGCACTTTAGGATGGAACTGCTTTCTGGCAGGTTGTTGTTTCTCCTACTCAATGTATCTGAAGGAATCACAGTGGGACCTAGATTTTACTATTGAGTGCTGTTCTTAGATCTACCAGGCAGTTGTTATCTTGTGTTAGGGAGCTGCTATCTGGTTACCTTCCCATTGTTCTGTTGTTAGGCTGCTGGGGGGGGGGGTGATATCACTCAGTAAAGAGTGACTGAAGTTTATCAGAGCACAAGTCACATGAATGGGGGCAGCTGGGAAACTAACAATAAATTCTAGCCTCATGTCAGATTTCAAAATGAAATATAAAAAAATCTGTTTGCTCTTTTGAAAAACGGATTTCAGTGCAGAATTCTGCTGGAGCAGCGCTAATAACTGATGTGTTGGAAAAAAAAACAATTTTTTCCCATAACAGTATCTGATTGGTATTTCCACTGGTATATACTGGGTAGCACATAACAGGAATTCACTTCCATTGAAACCAGTCTTTCCGGTTTCCTTTTGAAACAGCAGCAGGAACTCCCTTTGGTTAAAGGGCAAAATATACCCTACTAATTAGAGAAGGCAACACAATCTTTTGGATTCCCCATATCTAAGCCACAAACATTTGGCATGCAGCCTATCACATTATACCCAAATGTGGCCCCTACTGCTCCCTCTATACTACTGGGCCCCCAGCAGGCTCTTGTTTTACCATCTCTCGAGTGTCCTTCCCTTTAACTTTAATCATAGATAAGGCTATGTAAATATTAGCTGTATTCTCTCTATAGGGGAGCTGATATAGGGGGCTCTCATTCTCCCTCATTGCCGTAGAACATCTATAAAAACGCTAGCAATCTCCTCCCAAGTAAGTAACCACATGGGGGGGCCATCCGAAAGGGATTGAGTTCTCATATAAACTGGAAACTCAGGCCAATAAGAGGCACCAGCTGCTCTTGTTAATTCTGCCTCAAGACTAATGAATAAAAAAAATGTAAGCAAACGGTGTCCTGGAAATGTAATTATAGTGAATATAATATTATCGATACCTTGTTTAATTTGAAGGAGCCACAGCTACAGCGAGCAGTAAATTGCATTGCTCTGATTCTGTTGTTTTCCTCACTCTCCCCGTCAGAGGCGATATGAAAAATAAACAAAAATATGGGGGGGGGGGGTTGAAAATAGGAAACTGAAATGTCATGTTTTTCTCATTTAGAAATCTCTGCAGGAATTGTATGTGCTCACAGAGCCACCTAGTGGGCAATGTCAGAACTGTCTTATAGTGAAAGTGAGAAACTGTTCAACTCAGACAACTCTTCTATTCTATTAGCAAGTTCTATCACATAGCCAGGGTTTGCATATCCTAAAAGCAGTAACATCACTCCATTTTTAGGTAGCCCTTCCAACTATTAGCTGGCACAGATTTCCTTTAGGTAGCCCTATTAAGGTACCGATAGATAGGCAGGCATCAATGGCTGTTTCACCCATTTTTGATTGAATTGTTAAGAGACGGCCTAAGTATGGGGCTAAAATAACCTTCTCTCTTTACTTAACAGGCTTTACTAGTCAAGCAAAAAATGTGTTTGGTTGGCTGAAGTCCACATCAGACCATGTATTCAGCCTGTGACCCATCACAAAGCCTGTGGAGAATGATGAGTGCAGTTAGACTCATTACATGTGGCCTGCTTAAATATGTACTAAATAGCTATGCTTTAGGCAGCCATATCAACCCTCCCCAGGACTAGATATCCCCAGACAGCCACATCACCCAACCATAGCCTTATATATACTTTAGGCAGCCATATAACTCACCAACAGACTTCAATATCCTTTATGCAGCCATATCACGACACCCAACCATAGGCTTGGATATTCTTCAGGCAGCCTTAACACCCAACCATAGGCTTAGATATTATTCAGGCAGCCTTAACACCCAACCATAGGCTTAGATATTCTTCAGGCAGCCTTAACACCCAACCATAGACTTAGATATTCTTCAGGCAGCCATATCGCCCAACCTCAGTTTAAAATATTCTTCAGGCAACCATAACGCCATACCATACCCCCTTAGATCAGGGGGTGTCAAACCTACGGCCCGAGGGCCGCATGCAGCCCAGGATGGATATGAATGCTGCCCATCTTGAAACGCTCAGTTCCCGAGGAAATGTCATAATAATATAATAATAATAAGTCTATTTAATATCACAGGTGTCCCATACTCCAGTGTATAGCTCCATCTGGTTATCTAACTGGTGTTGTAGTTCTTTTCTGTGTATTTTCTTTACTTTTACAGATGAAAAGTGTTTGTGTTTTTCATGTATGGCCCCAGACAATTTTTCTTTTTCCAATGTGGCCCAGGGAAGCCAAAAGGTTGGACACACCTGGCTTAGATATCCTTCAGGCAGCCATTTCACCCAACCACAGGCTTAGATATCATTCAGGCAGCTATATCACCCAGCCACAGTCTTAGGCATCCTTCAGACAGCCATATCACCCAACCTTAGTATAAAATATTCTTCAGGCAGCTATATCACCCAGCCACAGTCTTAGGCATCCTTCAGACAGCCATATCACCCAACCTTAGTATAAAACTTTCTTTAGGCAGCCTTAAAAACACCCAACCATAGGCTTAGAAATCCTTCAGGCAGCCTTAACACCCAACCACAGGATTAGATATCATTTGGGCAGCCATATCACACTCTCCCATAATTGAATTGTCTCCTTACAATGTCCAGTTGTCAGTTTTGATGAAATGCTTTGTCTGTATATGCAAACCATTTGATCTGATATTTGTATCCCTTTACTCTGTAAAATGCTACGGGTAGGATGGTGCTATAAACATAATAATAATAATAATCTTTTTTGGCATTTCAGTTGTTCCCAACACCCATCAGCAGGTTAAGATCCCCTGTTCAGCCCTAACACCTCCAGTGACTTGAATAGCAGTTGTCATCTCCTTCAAGGAGTTAAATCACCCACCCACTGCCTTAGATATTTTCTCTTCATCAAGCCTAATGCTTCTCCTTAGACAACACATACATTTCAGTTAGTCCAGTGAACTTTCCACTTATTCAATTATTTTTCCGACAGTCTCATAAATAATCCACTGGCCTAGGCACCGTTCTGTTAGTCTGGCTGTTTTCAGGCAGCTTTCGGGGTGGATAGACAAGGTCAGGTTTTCACCCGAATGATACTGACTGGTGTCGTCGCATTTGTTCCACTCGAACAACAAACACAATCAATAAGAATGATCGTTCTTCACGGTAAGGGAGCAATAGCTATGTTACATGTTATTTAACAGTATCATAATACATTCGTTTTTATATATATATATATATATATATATATATATATATATATATATATATATATATATATATATATATATATCCTAGTTATTGCATCTTCAGTGTACAAGGCAATCCTATACACAATAAAGAAAAGCACTGGCCTTATGCAGAACAGCATGCCTTTTATTAGGGACTATTAATATCATTATATTATATTATATTATATTATAGAGGGGTGAGTGTTTGTTGCTGCAGCTGCAGAGCCTGGGTGTCTGTGAGTGTTCCCTGTTACACAATTACAAGCACAGCTAATGAAGTTGCAATTAGTGTAGTGAAGACAGATTTCCATGCCCCAGCCGGTAGGAGGGAAACAACAGCATTGGATTCACACTAAATGTGCAGCAGCGCACAGTTGTATTTGGAAGCCGCACAATGTTGGTATTAAGGCTAAATAGACTTAAAGTGGTGGTTCACCTTTAAGTTAACTTTTAGTATGTTATAGAATGGCCAATTCCAAGCAACTTTTCAATTAGTCTTTGTTATTTATTTATTTTTATCGTTTTTTTTTTATTTATTTGCCTTCTTCTGACCTTTTCCGGCTTTCAAATGGGGGTCACTGACCCCATCTAAAAACAAATACTCTGTAAGGCCACAAGTGTGCTGTTATTGATACTTTGTATTACTCATCTTTCTATTGAGGCCCTCATATTCCAGTCTCTTATCCAAATCAATGCATGGTTGCTAGGGTAATTTGGACTCTAGCAACCAGATGGCTGAAATTGCAAACTTCAGATCTGCTGAATATAAAGCTAAATAACTTAAAAAAAAACAAATAGTAGAAATAAAAAACAATTGCAAATTGTCTCAGAATATCACCCTCTACAATCATACTAAAAGTTAACGCAATGGTTAACAACCCCTTTAAATAGTTGCAAATAATCATGTTATGGTTTATGGATGAGAGTCCAGTTGTTAGTTGTTCAAAGCCACCGATCCTACGGGTCTCTATTGTTTATACCACTGAGGAAGAAGCCTTAAAGGCAAAAAAAAAAAAAAACCTTAAAGGGAAGTTAAACTAAAGAAGTAGCTAGAAATGTTGTACATGATGTTTTGTGCTTCTGTACCAGCCCAAGGCAACCACAGCCCTTTAGCAGTAAAGATCTGTGTCTCCAAAGATGCCCCAGTAGCTCCCCCCTATTTTCTGAAATTAATAATCAGCAAACCTGTAGCTTCAGCTTTTATCACAGGGGAACCTCGTTTTCTGCTGGATAATTAGTGACGAGCCCTAAGCTTAGCTTCTCAACAGCCAATCAGAGCCCACTGAGCATGTGAGTGTCACAGACACTTTCCAAGATGGTGACCCCCTGTGACAAGTTTGAAGTCCTGGATCATTGCTGCTATTGACAAGCTGAAACTTTAGCCTTGTGCAATAAGTTCACTATATAAAATATGGCATTTTAGCCCTATTCATTTTCAGGGTTTAGTTCTCCTTCAAAAAAAGCCGACGGCAGAGAGGTGACGATGCAAAGGACACAGCGGCGTAACAATGTGGTGCAGGTCTACAAGCAGAACATCTTCAGAGGGAACCTACCTGCCCCTGCCCCTTGTGTCTGCCCACTGCCCTATTTCCTAAAATTACAGAGCCCCTCTGCGACTGTTTCCTCTATAGTTACGCCACCAAAAGGACATTATATAGTGAATAAAATACCCCCTCTTGTAAAATATAAGGATATTATAAGTTACCGAGGAGTTTCATGACCATATAAAAACACGAGGCCGAAGGCCGAGTGTTTTTATATAGGTCATTGAACTCCGAGGTAACTTATAATATCCTCATATTTTACAACTGGGGGTACTTTATTAATTATAATACACAAATTTTAGTGAGTCATGTGACAGAAATTACATCACTACTCACCGTTTATAACTGATGACATCAGAACTCACCGTTTATAAGGATATAATTTACAGGATATTCATGGCTTTTGTGTATTATATAGTGAATAAAGTACCCCCTCTTGTAAAATATAAGGATATTATAAGTTACCGAGGAGTTTCATGACCATATAAAAACACGAGGCCGAAGGCCGAGTGCTTTTATACAGGTCATGGAACTCCGAGGTAACTTATAATATCCTCATATTTTACAACTGGGGGTACTTTATTTATTATAATACACACATTTCAGTGAGTCATGTGACAGAAATGACATCAGAACTCACCGTTTATAACTGATGACATCAGAACTCACCGTTTATAAGGATATAATTTACAAGATATTCATGGCTTTTGTGTATTATATAACATTATATAACATTTAGCAATTATCTTTTAAAAATGTGGCAGCTAGTGAATAAAAGGGGGATATGTGACATTTTGTCCCATGACCAGGAGACAAAATAAGTGGCATTTAGGGATCTCACATAACAGGCCTTTGTCTTAGCTTATAATAAAGAACCTTCCCAGAGCCTGATTCCCTACTGCTGGAATTTCCGCTTGTTAATTAGAATTGATTTGGCACAAGGAGCTGTTTCATTGACAATATACGACCTCTGTATTATGGAGGAACCCCCACCTGTGTGTTCTTCTGGCAAGGCGAGTGGCATCCCCCTATCTGATTGGTAGATTTTCTTACTTACCTTGTGCCGTGCAGAAATACAGTTAGAGTTTATAGAGAGACACAGGCTCTCATTCTGATTTTTTACCTTTCTGCTCCAAAATTGACAGAATTGGCAGTTTGGTGCATCTGCTCCACACTATGTATGGGGAGAAAGCAGATACTTGTAGCAGCCATTATTGCCCAGCAGGTGGCGCCAGTACACAAAAGAAGATTTGGGTGTCTTTCATTTATTAAAAGGTGTTTATTGCACTATTAACAATGTGAATTCATATGTTGTCTCTCACTGGCTTCCCTAGCCCCCCCCCCTACATATTTATATTATATTATTTTATATTCTCCCATTATTGTCAAACAGGCTGCCCCTGACCTGGAACGTGGCCGAGCATCACTAATGTAAAGGCGATTCAATATTTAAGATGCCACATGATTGGTCGAAAATAAGGTTTGATGAAGGTCAACTCAACCCAGAATTCTCTATTTAGTGCCGGTATAAATGCCAATGGCATAATCCCTTTGTAACAAACAAGAGGGCTCTTTACCAAATTAGGAAAGATGTGAGAAAGGTTTCTAATTCTTTTCCTAATTAGAAGAACATCAGAGCAGCCTCTTTCTTTCTCCTGACAACTTCCTTGACTACTTGGTGGTCAGACTGGTGGGAAACTGACCAGCAGGTGGCGCTGTTGTAACAAAATTCATTCATATTAACAGTACATGTATCTCTTAATATCTTGGGATAGAAAATAAATAAATAATGAATGTAAACTACAAAAGTGCTTAGAATAACACTCTCATAAATTTTACATTCACTTATTTTAATGGTTTACTTATCCTTTAAAGGCTTAGTAAGCTGGGGTACATATCATAAAACTCTCAAATCGTGATATTAGGGTCGCGAAAACTCGAACTGCCCAACATAAAAGTGAGAGTGATCTTCACACTGCAGCAGTTGGATCAGCATAGGATAAAAGTCCTGTTGAGACCTGCACCATTAATGCTGACGGCTGTTGTAATAAATAGTGGGGCTGGCTATTCCATTCTCTGGATTAGAGAGACCGGCAGGGGTTGATACAGGCAATAATAACACCGAAGGCAGAGCAAGTTGCACAGAGATTTCCTCGGGCCTGTACTCTAATATTTCTCTAGCATATATTTGCCCAAAGAATTTAGGTGTAACATCATTATGGACTGTGAGCTGGGACTGGGAGGCAGCTACTTTATTGGGTTGGCTGGGTTAGTACTAATGTATGTACAGTATACAGAGCAGGATCATTCAGGTGCAGATAAAGTGAAGAGACTTCATTAGCCCTGTATAAGACAGTCACCGTACTGGAGAACTTACAATCTATGCAGGAGAGAGGTGGTCTGAGTTTACAAGTGATTGTGTTCACACAGTGTTCATTCTCTCTCTGTGGTTGTATTATTACATACAGCGTGAGTGAGTTGCTGCCATACTGCTTGCCTCTTATAATATAAAGAAAGATGGGCAGGGCTACAGGGCACCTTCACCTCATGGCAGAAATGCCCCCGAGAAATGATACCATAGCAGGTAAAGTGAATAAAGTACCCCCTATTGTAAAATATAAGGATATTATAAGTCACCTAGGAGTTCCATGACCATATAAAAGCATGAGTCCGAAGGCCGAGTGTTTTTATACAGGTCATGGAACTCCAAAGTGACATAATATCCTGATACAGTAGAACCCCCATTTTACATTTTTTAAGGGGACCAGAAAAAATGTAATATGAGGGAAATGTATTATGCATAATATATTGGTGGGACCACAAAACAACAATGTAAAATGAGGGAAAACTTAAAATCAGGGGATGTAAAATTGAGGTTCTACTGTATTTTCCAGCAAGGGGACTTTATTTATTAATTCTCCTGACAACTTCCTTGACTATTTGGTCAGACTGGTGGGAAACTAACCAGCAGGTGTCGCTGTTGTAACAAAATTCATTCATATTAACAGCACATGTATCCCTTAATATCTTGGAATTAAAAGAAAATAAATAATGAATGTAAATTACAAAAGTGCTCAGAATAGCACACTCATCAATTTTACATTCACTTATTTTAAAGGTTTACCTTTGCTTTAATGCGTCACGTGACATAGTGACATCACTAAGCTCCGTTTATAACTAATGACATCACTAAGAGCTGTTTATAAGGGTGTCATTTACAGGTGATTCATGGCTTGTGTATTATATTGGAATATAGGGAAAGGGACCTGACCTACCCCTGCTGGTTCCCTCTATTGGCCATTGTTATGCTGCTGTTTTATGGCCCAAAAATGAGCCTGAGCCCCTCTGTCTTCACAAAAGCAACGAGCTCTTCATTATGATTGTTTCCACCAGACTTTAGAGAGAGTACAAACAACAACAAAACATTATTCTGAGCAGAATGTAGTAAAAGTAGAGACAATGTGGAGGCACAGATAGAAAGCTCTTCTTCCTTTTCTTTGTTCCTTGGTCACAAGGCTGAAGACACATCACCCCCTCCCATAAGTGAGGGTAAAAAACTTCCCCTTTTCAGAGGATATGAGCTTGATTTACATCACTGAGATAGAGAAGCCACGTGTGAGGTGTGTGTATGAGCTGCACTCGCTGAGGCCCCAGCACTACTCTGTCTCACACAGGCAACTGTCACAGGCAACTGCCACAGGCACCACTGATAGGCCCAGAGGATATGGACGAACCTTGAGCAACAACCCATATGCCAGAAAGGGCTCTTGCCCTGAGGATCTTATCAGTGCAAAACTGCCTGTCTGAGCTGAACTGCAAACATGGGATCTTACCTGCAGAGCTTACACTTTATAAACTGCAAACAATTCAGGAGGAAGCATTAGACTGGACTCCTGCCCTGCAGAGCTTACACACTAATATACAGAGGGACACAGATACAATACTGGGAGAGGGAACCATTGGGAGATGAGAATCCTGCCCTGCAGAGTTTACACTCTAATATACAGAGGGTTACAGATACAATACAGAGAAAGGAAAACACTGGGAGATGGGAAACCTGCCCTGCAGAGCTTACACTTTAATATACAGAAGGTCACAGATACAATACAGGGAGAGGGAACCTTTAGGAGAAGGGAATCTTGCAGAGCTTACACTCTAATATACAGAAGGTCACAGATACAATACAGGGAGATGGAACCATTGGGAGAAGGGAATCCTGCCCTGCAGAGCTTACACTCTAATATACAGAAAGTCACAGATACAATACAGGGAGAGGGAACCTTTAGGAGAAGGGAATCTTGCAGAGCTTACACTCTAATATACAGAGGGTCACAGATACAATACAGGGAGAGGAAACCTTAATCAGAAGTATTTCTTTGAAGAGCTTGCAATCTAATCTTCAAAAAGAGCAAGTTGCTGTTTGAAGAGAGATAACCAAAACTAGAGAGATCTAGCCTGTAGAGCTGACTGTCTAATATGCATTGGGACACTTGTGTAATAATGGGAGCAGCATTATGAGTAAGCAGTTGAGCAGAACTCACAGGTTTTGTCTTGTTAGAACTTTCTTATGAAGTGAAAGGGTTACCCTGTTTGCACCGTGCAACAAAGCTGTGCCAGGTAATCTCAGGCTCCCAATGTAGCCCCTCCCTCTGGGTGGAGTTTACCAATAATCAGTCTGGCTGTTGGGCAGCGGGCAGCGGAAACCAGTCTGTAGGGGATAATCATATCCGTGTGTATTAGTTGATCCATTGCTATCCTACAATAATCTTCTTTTCCGTGTGTGTCTGTGTGTGTATCTGTGTATATGTGTGTATCTATGTATGTGTGTGTGTATCTATGTGTATGTGTGTGTATATATGTGTGTGTGTGTATGTGTGTGTATCTATGTGTATGTGTGTATATGTGTGTGTATGGGTGTGTATGTGTGTGTATCTATGTATGTGTGTTGTGTATGTCAACTTAGTGGCTAATATTGGATGGTGTATGGGTGGCTTTACTAAATACACATTCATGGATACTTTCTAGACATTATGCAGCATTTTCAGACTATGCCAATATTAAATGTAAAGACATTAACATTTATATTTGTTACTAATCCTTTAACCATGTTGTAAATGTTTCTTCATAGTTAGGAGGGAACTATGGGACATGAGTCTGTCCCTCCCACTGCAGGGTGATACAGTGACACAGACTGGAGGGAACTATGGGACATGAGTCTGTCCCTCCCACTGCAGGGTGATACAGTGACACAGACAGGAGGGAACTATGGGACATGAGTCTGTCCCTCCCACTGCAGGGTGATACAGTGACACAGACAGGAGGGAACTATGGGACATGAGTCTGTCCCTCCCACTGCAGGGTGATACAGTGACACAGACAGGAGGGAACTATGGGACATGAGTCTGTCCCTCCCACTGCAGGTGATACAGTGACACAGACAGGAGGGAACTATGGGACATGAGTCTGTCCCTCCCACTGCAGGGTGATACAGTGACACAGACAGGAGGGAACTATGGGACACGAGTCTGTCCCTCCCACTGCAGGGTGATACAGTGACACAGACAGGAGGGAACTATGGGACATGAGTCTGTCCCTCCCACTGCAGGTGATACAGTGACCAGACAGGAGGGAACTATGGGACAGGTCTGTCCCTCCCACTGCAGGGTGATACAGTGACACAGACAGGAGGGAACTATGGGACATGAGTCTGTCCCTCCCACTGCAGGGTGATACAGTGACACAGACAGGAGGGAACTATGGGACATGAGTCTGTCCCTCCCACTACAGGGTGACAGTGGTTATTCAGTTTGATAACAAGCAATGCGACTACGTATGATACAAGTGAAACTGGTGCATTAGTGGAAGTGACCAGCAGAAATATTCTCATTAACTCAGTGATTAATGACCCCGCCCTTAGTCACACCCTCCCCATTCAGTCAGCCTTAAAGCAACAGACCCTAATTATCAATGCAGAACTTCAAGGGGGTATTGTATCGCTCCATTCATTTTTAAGACTACTATATTTTGGTTAAAGATGAAAGCCTCCCAATACCCCGTCGTTCTCAGCAACTTCCCAATCTTTATTCATTCCTTGTTGGTTCTATGGTTATTCCTTAATGTCATTGCTATTGAGAGCAGTGTCTGTGCCTTTATCTTGACTGGTTCTGACACAATGTTGCTGAAGTCAACTTCCTTCCTGGCCAGTTAATCAGTGGCTTCTGCTACATTGTTTCAGCGCTGCACAGAATATAAGACATTTACATGTAACCAGAGGGAATGTGGAGTGAATGGATATTGGGATGTTGCTCAGGGAACCCCTTATAGTCTCTTTCCAAACTCCTTGCGGGGGAATTCACAAAAGTGATGATATTGAGACAAAATAAAAGTGTCAGATTTGCTCACTTTTGTGAATTCGCTTTTAAACATTTAAAATTGCCTGAGAGGCTTTACTTTTCCTTTAGATTATATATTCACTCAAATTGCTAATATTGCCTCATTCATTAAGCTAAAACTAGTAACATAATGCAAGTGAGTGTTAAAAACTTTTTACATATAAAATTGTATAAAATACACTTTTTTTGTTTAAATAGGTTTTTTACTTATTTTGTTAATGAGGCTTTTACACCTATAGGGTTAGAGACAAACTTGTGCCCTGACTATAAAATGCTGGTCCTTATTAATATGCTAATAATTCACCAATAGGGCAGCTACAAGAGGTGCAAGTGAAAATTGGGTGAACCAAAGTAGAGCACAGTGTCGGACTGGGTCGGAAAAAACCCAATGGGCCCCCGGCCCCCCTCCTCCGATCTCTGAGCCTCCCAAATAAAATGAATTGCGGGATTGTTGTATGTGCATTGTTGCATGCGCGTCTGCGATCACGCATGCGTGTGTGCCGACATCCGCAAATCTGCGCCAGGGGCCTGGAGGTTAGTAACCCGGTGGGCCCCCCATGTCCAGTCCGACCCTGGCAGAGCAATTGATCTTAGAATTGAGTTATACTGAGCTTTACTCCATTTTTAAAATGTCGAGAGAAAAATTACGTCTTTTATGTCGTTGGAAAGACAAATTCATAAAAGTGTCAGTAAACTTTCTTTCTTTCACTAAAATACGAAATGTGGCAGTAGAGTCAGAATTTAGGCAGATTTCGGTTTGTGAATATGGAGAAAGTATTTTACTCCAGTTTACCATCAATTTTACTCCACTTTTGTGAATCCCCCCCCCGTGTTCTCTCATTCGTACTGCCTCTCCTTTCAGTACACTCCCTTTTATACCCCCTCCTCCTTATTTTATCCCTCTCTCTTTCTGTCAGTTTCTCTCTCCCTGTTCTGCTTTCTGACAGACGGAAGCATTGTGGTCAGACAGAGGGGAACTGAGCACAGCCAATAACTTGCTCTCAGGATAGCGAGCATGCAGATGGTCTCTATTGAAGAATAGCTGACCCATCCTTCTTCTAAATTCCTTCCTTAAACTTTGCCCCCTCTTCTCTGCGCCGCACCAGTTCAAACAAGGACTTTAAACTTTATACAACTCCCACCTTGTGAGGAGCCACCGTGCCAGGACTACCTTTCTCACCCCAAGCAGCACCCAAAGCTGAGAAGGAGAAAGTGGTAGGCTGGGTGCAAAGGGAAGGAGGGTGGGTGTGAAGATCTCACGAGAGGACTGAAGAGCTCTCTCATCTCTCTTACGCTCACTTCTCATCAGTTCTTTATTCAGCTGTTGCTTCAGGAGCTGTAAATTCCTCTCTCGTAGGATTCGTACAGGATTGTGGCATCACATTTTCAGCTTTAAGGGAAAATAACAAAATACTTTATTACTGAAGGAACCGCTACAACTGATCATTATGTGGCGCTGAAGATACGGTATATTGTTTCTCTTTTTCATTCAGTGCTTGTCTATATGTCCCGTCAGCCAAGCAAGGATATATCCTTAAAGAAATCCCTAGCCTTATATACAATATGGGGGATCCAGACCCTCCATGTGTCTCTGCCTTGAATAAAACGTGCCTGCCCACTATTAAAGAATTGGCACTGATAAAGAGAAGTGGTAGCGTTGTATCTGCATCTTCTGAGCCACCCAGCGCCATATCGAAGGTCAAAGACAAGCCACCACTTTCACCAATATTTTTGCCATGTTCATCTCCGACTTACCTAAAGAAGCTACGACTTAACCGGAGCATCCGGGAATTCCGCAAATACAAGAGCCTGCAATTTTGGTGAGAGTAAAATATACTTGAAATTTCTCCATCCCACTCTATATCTCCTCTCTGTATACCTTACCTACATTAACTTCCTCCATATAACCCCTCCTATTGTGCCGTATAACTCCAATTGCTTCATATAAACCTCCCTATAACTCCTCCTATTCTTCCATATACTGTAACCCCTCCCCATAACTCCTCCTATTGCTCCATATAACCCTCCCCATAACTCCTCCTAATGCTCCATATAACCCTCCCTATAACTCCTCCTATTGCTCCATATAACCCTCCTTATAACTCCTCCTATTGCTCCATATAACCCTCCCTATAACTCCTCCTATTGCTCCATATAACCCTCCCTATAACTGCTCCTATTGCTCCATATAACCCTCCCTATAACTCCTCCTATTGCTCCATATAACCCTCCATATAACTCCTCCTATTGCTCCATATAACCCTCCCTATAACTCCTCCTATTGCTCCATATAACCCTCCCTATAACTCCTCCTATTGCTCCATATAACCCTCCCTATAACTCCTCCTATTGCTCCATATAACCCTCCCTATAACTCCTCCTATTGCTCCAAATAACCCTCCCTATAACTCCTCCTATTGCTCCATATAACCCTCCCTATAACTCCTCCTATTGCTCCATATAACCCTCCCTATAACTCCTCCTATTGCTCCATATAACCCTCCCTATAACTCCTCCTATTGCTCCTTATAAACCTCCCTATAACTCCTCCTATTGCTCCATATAATCCTTCATATAACTCCTTCATTTAATTTCTCCTCCTTATTGCTCCATAGAAGCCCATCATAAATGTTCCATTTGCTCCATATTGCCACCATATTGATTTGTGTCCTCCATAAGTTTTCAACCCCTATTAGTGATATGTAGTAAAGACTTCTTCTTGACATGGATACTAACCATTGCCATTCTCCTGCCTCCCAGTATAACATGTGTGGCTACCAGGCCAGTAATATGGCACACAGGGGAGGCCCCATGATAGTGGCTCAGAACACACTGTTTCAATTCCGTGGTCCAAGACAGAAAACCAACGGTTGCTTTAGTGAGGCACAGAGAACTGCATGATGGGAACAATTTCATTCCTTACACCCATAGCAATCTGTATGTAGCGTTGACTTTATGGACGTAAATAGACGTGTATGATACAGTAATACACCCACATGTATTTAGCTGTAATGCACACACTTGTGCTCCTCTCATGTTCTGCACAGTGTTTAGTATCATTGCTGTGAGGTTGCTGAGTTACAATATGGAGCCTTCCTGATGTGCTCAGCTGCTTTGCCTTTTATGTTGGGCCTGATGGAGCCGCTCACTTAGCTGTAGAATTCATCTGAAATCAGCAGGAGTGGAAAAGCCATAGGTTTCGGCAATGACACAATAACAAGTGACGTTGTGATAAAGTCACCAAATGAGAGGATCTGGGTCACATGTTGCCAGCCACACACAAGGCCTCATTGGGCTGATCTAGTAATTGTCCCTGGGGCCAATAATCGGGTCATACACTGGGGCCTACAGAGGCCTGTTGGACCATATCAACTTGTCAATGTTGGGACTTTGAAACCGCACTCAGGGTTGGCCCCCCAGTTATACTCTTACCCTTAGAACAGGTCTGGACTGAGAATTAAAATAGGCCCTGGTATATCAGGTACAAAGAGGCCCAATCAGCCACATAGAGGCCCAAACAGCCCCCTAAATACTGACTTTCTTTGGGACATTATAGCAACCCCTCTGGCATTTGCCAGAACCCACAGATAGCCAGTCCGGGCCTGCCTTGGAATGCACAGGAGCTGATATAAAGTGTTACTAAGGGCCTGGCATTCGGAAGCTCAGATATCTGGGAATCATGTCCTCTTGTGCATCTAGTGCAAATAAATGTCTGTTTGTTGTCTCTGGGCTTCTCCTGCTGCACTATATACATGAATTGCAGCACTCCAATTTGGTATTAAAACCACTTGTATTCCAACCAGTGACATAACTACCAGGGGAGCAGGGGGTGCGATTGGGCCAGGGCCCCCAGCAGCTCGCGAGCCACGAATTCCGGGCGGTTCCGGACTGATTCCGGGCGGTTCCGGACTGATTCCGGGGGGTTCCGGACTGATTCCGGGCGTAAGGGGGGGGGCCCGGTTGCGCGTCCTGCGCCAGGCCCCCCCCCCCCTAGTTCTATAGGGGATACTCCCTATCCCCTATAGAACATCGACAAGATACACCGATTGGTGACACAGAATAGACTGCTGATTGAATTATTGATATAGAGAATAGACTGCTGATTGAATCACTGCTATTAAGATAAGATATAATATTGCAATCATGATATATGATTTGTATTAATATCTATAATTAGGTTATTAAATCCATTGGAGATGTATATGTCATGTAAGTAAAGTTACAATAATGATGGTGTGATATATGATTATACAATGTATGCAATGCTATGTGATTGCCACTAGGTGCTGTGGGTATAAAGGAAGTGATGATGATACTTTGTGTTTAGATTCAAAAAGGATCTGTTGTATCCGAAGCGTCGCTATGATGTTGTTGGAATAAAAGCGGTTTCAATACCAAATTGGAGTGCTGCAATTTGTGTATATATTGAATGGAGGTATGTGAACGTGACATATTTTGTTGCATGCACCCAAAAAAGTCAAAAGACTATTTTAGCAAATAGAGTGCTGGATAACTGCTGAGAAACTTCTCCTGCTGCACGTCAGGGTGTTCTGTGAATAAAATAGTTCAGCTCTTGTCCCTGCTGCTCCTACTGAATGTGTATACATTCCCAAAGCCTGAATACACTCCCAGTATAGGGATTGTAATGGCCAGTTATTGCCACTAGAGGGAGATATGAAATTGCAGATGGAGTTTTATACGGCATAGATTTATTGAGTGTGGATGCTCAAGTCCTGCCATGGAAATAAGAATTGCTTCACTTTGCCAGCGGAAACTCTTAATGTTCATTTCACACTGATTTTACTACTTTGTATCCTGTGCTTGAATGGCTGCCCCCATGGCTACACTGCAGCTTGTTTATATAAACTATAGTAGTACTTATCTGTTATCTACTGTGTATCCTGTGCTTGAATGGCTGCCCCCATGGCTACACAGCAGCTTATTTATATAAACTATAGTAGTACTTATCTGTTATCTACTGTGTATCCTGTGCTTGAATGGCTGTCCCCATGGCTACAGAGCAGCTTGTTTATATAAACTATAGTAGCACTTATCTGTTATCTACTGTGTATCCTGTGCTTGAATGGCTGCCCCCATGGCTACACAGCAGCTTATTTATATAAACTATAGTAGTACTTATCTGTTATCTACTGTGTATCCTGTGCTTGAATGGCTGTCCCCATGGCTACAGAGCAGCTTGTTTATATAAACTATAGTAGCACTTATCTGTTATCTACTGTGTATCCTGTGCTTGAATGGCTGCCCCCATGGCTACACAGCAGCTTATTTATATAAACTATAGTAGTACTTATCTGTTATCTACTGTGTATCCTGTGCTTGAATGGCTGCCCCCATGGCTACACAGCAGCTTATTTATATAAACTATAGTAGTACTTATCTGTTATCTACTATCCTGTGCTTCTGAAGCAAACATGGCAGTTTTTCCTAGTGCAGAACATCAGTTCATTATATTTTCATTACTTTAAATCACTTGAATTTTTTGGCACCTTTAAGTGCCATGTTGTGGAGCAGACAGGCTATGCTGATTGGCCCAGCTTTTTCATTTAGGGGACTGATGTCACATTACAGATTTTGGTGGTGCCCTTGGGATAGCAGGACCATAAATATCTATTGGGGGATATGATAAAGCCTCACCTTGAAGATCCATGGCCTGAAGAAGAGCACCAGGCTGACTTTTAATAACCTTATATTTTACAACAGGGGGTGCTTTATCATAATATACAAGTTTCAGTGAGTCATGTGACACAAATTACATCATTACGCAGTGATTATAAGTGATGACACTGTTTCTATAGTGCAGAAGTGCCCATACTTTACAAATGCGGGGTCTACTTTGATTGATGTTGTCCCATTATGATCTACATCCATAAAAGCATTGTTAGCATTCTGTTCCATGGAAAATATTACTTACATATTATATTCATTTATGCGAGCATGTATATTGCTATAATACACAAAAGCCATGAATATCTTGTAAATTATATCCTTATAAACGGTGAGTTCTGATGTCATCAGTTATAAACGGTGAGTAGTGATGTCATTTCTGTCACACGACTCACTAACACTTGTGTATTATAATAAATAAAGTACCAATTGTTGAAAAATATGAGGATATTAGAAATAACCTCGAAGTTCCACGACCTCATGTTTTTATATGGTCATGGAACTCCTCTGTGACTTATAATATCCTTATATTTTACAATAGGGGGTACTTTATTCACTATATATTTAACAAACAACTATTTCTTATGTAACCATAACATAATAAATATATGAATGAAACAGGAATGAAACAGGTGATATAGACAAGCTGTTTGTTGACAGTGTCTTGAGATCTACTGATCACCAGCTAAAGGTCTACTGGTAGATCCTGATTGGGCACCACTGCTATAGTGAATAAAGTACCCCCTATTTTAAAATATAAGGATATTATAAGTCACTGAGGAGTTCCATGACCATATAAAAGCACAAGGCTGAAGGTCGAGTGCTTTTATACAGGTCATGGAACTCTGAGGTTACTTCTAATATCCTCATATTTCCCAACAAGGGGCACTTTATTATAATACACAAGTGTTAGTGAGTCATGTGACAAATGACATCACTACTCACCGTTTGTTACTGATGACATCACTACTCATGGTTTATAAGGATATAATTTACAAGATATTCAAGGCTCTTGTGTATTGCAGAGGCAAACTTTTGTTGTTGGGGGGGATTGGATGGAGAGAGTCAGACATATGCAGCCGGGAGCAGTGGGATTGGATGAGCCCTATGATGTCACAGAGCCTGTTCCACATGAACCATATGCCGGGCCATAAAAGTCTTGTGCTGCAGTCCGTATGCTATATACTCTGATCTATATCGGATCTATATCTCACTCATGCTGGGACATAATCAGCTGCAGCTCAGATAAGCAGGCAATGGTGCAAGTGGTAGCTGCATGGCACAAACAGGATCCTGGGGGCCCATTAGTTAAAGGGGAAGTAGCGCGAAAATGAAAATGTAATATAAACTTTGTCATACTGAAATAAGAAACTTTGTAAATACAGTCAATTAAATATTCTGCATTTTTTCTGAAATAATCAAGTTTATCTTCACTATCCCTCTCTCAGCATCTGTTTCTCTTCATTCTGTCTTCATGCAGCAGTTGGGTGTCAGATATTCATTGACAGTTAGATCCAACATATCTTATAGGTGGGCTCCTTTCCTAGCAGATGTATTAGAGCTCACTCAAATAACTGATTCCAGTACAAACAAAATAACTGCCTTTTGCACAAATTCTGCATGTAGAGAGACATGATGTCTGGTGAGTTTAATAGAGTGAGCACTAATACATCTTCTAGGCCAGACATGTCCAAAGTCAGGCCCGGGGGCCAATTGCGGCCCATTTTCAAATTTACACTGGCCCTCAGCCTCCATCATGAAATTAATAATAATGTGGCCCCCCAGTGCACAGTGCAATCAGGAATCTTGTAGCCGTAACAGTAATATTTGGGCACATTAGTGAAATGATCTGCCACTTGGTCTCACCTCACCAAATCTGGCCCTCGTTACAAAAAGTTTGGACACCCCTGTTCTAGGCAAAAGTAGCCCCCCTATAAGATATATTGGATTTAACTGTCAATAAATATCTGACACCCAACTGCTGCATGAAGAGAGAATGAAGAGAAACAGATGCTGAGAGAGGAATAGTGAATATAAACTTGATTATTTCAGAAACAGTACAGAATATTTAATTGAGTGTATTTAGAAAGTTTCTTATTTCAGTATGAAGAAATAAATTTCGATAGTCCCCCTTTAAGCTGAGCGAGAGGCACATGTTGGGCAGTCTTACCTATGCTAATGTACAGCACTCTGGCATATAGTAGCACTATATAAATACATGTGGATGGCATCACATAGAAGGCAATGCTCAGGGGTGTAACTACAGCGGAAGCAGACCCTGTGGCTGCAGGGGCCCCATGAGGCCCAAATTCATATACAATTTCAATAAACATTGGTAAAACAGGTCAATGTCTATACATTTTGGTGGCCTAACAAATAATTTGCTGTGGGGCCCAGTAATATCTAGTTATTCCACTGGCAATACTGTAATACTGGAGGTTAAATGCTCTTCAGGCTGTGGGATATCCTGTAAATTCTCACTATAAATAGTAAAAGCGGAGCCAAGAGAGGTCTCTACATTCAGTTCCCATAAGAGACAGTCTGTGCCCTTTACTGTAATGCATAATAACCCCCCAGGATTCCCCCCGATGCTCTCCTGCTGCCAGACTGTCCACTAACTGTACAGAGCCGGGACCCAACACAAACAAATAACTAATGAATTAGTAAATAACGACTTTCCCCTGTACCCACTGTGTCACATGTGAGAAATTACCCAGAGTCTCCACAAGGTGGCGGTGTTGTTTATTTCATAAGTCTGCAATGGGAGTTGTAACAAGACTAGGGAAGGTAGGGATGGCCCAGGAATGTGCAGCCTGAGGCTGTTGCTGAACTACATGACAGAACATCTCACAAGGCCCTGCTATCACATTTAGGATTGTAGTTCAGCATCAGCTCATACACATTCCTGGGTGAGACTATGCCAACATGTGCCAATGCATCAGCCAATCAGGCACACCCTTCCCACTGCATTCCTATATGAATATTTAGAATCAGAATATATAGAATATTAATATAGTGAATATGAATATAAAGAATATGAATATATAGAGTATGAATATATAGGGGGGAAGTCACAGAAGTGGAGAGAGACCATTTTTGGAGTGAAAGTGGTGGTAAACCGGAGTAAAATACTTTCTCCATATTCACAACCAGAAATCTGCCTAAATTCCGACTCAACCTCCGCTTTTCCTATACCCTTACTCACGGGCGTTTGAAGCTGCGCTCCCCTGCGTTCCAGTTTTATGCGTTCAGCCGCAGGGGAGCGCAGGAGTAGACACACTGAATTCTTTGAAATACGACTGTACTCGGACGCATGTAAGCGCCGAACACAGGGAAAATGCAACATGCTGCGTCCCAACCTGCGTTCGGCGATTACATGTGTCTGTGTCCACATTAAAAAGAAATCAGCGCATTTGTCGCCAGGCGACTTATCTCCCCGAATCTCCACGTGTGTCTCTGTCCTTATACAATTTTATATGTAACAAATTTTTAACTCACACTTGCATTATATAACAAGTTATCTTGTTTATTATCTAAAGGAAAAGTAAAGCCTCCCAATTTTTTCCTTTCAGCAGCTCTGAGACACTTGATCTAAGATATTAAAACATTTCTGATACAAATTCCTATATTAAGCAAAATAGCATTTCATTTGCATAGCATTTGTTACAGAAGTGGAATTACACAAACACGTAGGCACATTATGAAAGACCGGGTTAACCTGAAAAAAAACCGATGTATAATTTTCCTAGGTAAAATTAACCCCCTCCCCCCGGAAAGTCCAATTTATTGAAATTTCCAGGGGTTTAATTAGAGGTAAAGACAAAAGTCAAGAAAAATTTTGTTAAAATGTCGTGCGAAAGGCAAAATCTGTGTTTAAAGGACAAATTCACAAAAAGTGGAGATTTGTGAATTTGGTGGGAAATGCGACATTTTTATTTAGTCTCAATATCATCACTTTTGTGAATTCCCCCCATAGACTGCCCATCCTGTAGCCCTGTAGCTACTGTAGTTATATAGTGGACAGCTCATTTCACCTGTTAGTGGGGGGGATTGTGCACCTGCAGAATTCTGCTGAAAGGGGTGGGGGGGTTTAACCTGCAGAGCCCCTGCCAGTATTTACCATGTGTATATCAGTAAACTGACAGTTAGACTATTACAGTATCACACTCATTCCCCAGTTCCCCCCTATTACTGGCAGCTGCATTCCCCACTCTCTCCCTGTATCTTGTGTGATATCCCAGCGCTCAGACGGGGGAGGAGTTACTATTTGCATGCCACGCCCCCTGCACCGACTGCCTGCAAATCTCGGACTGTATAATGCAGAAGGGGAGCTGGAGTCAGAGCTGTGACTCTTGAAACAATGAAGCAGATGTCAGTTCCCCTTCATATTTATTATTCAGCTTGTGCTACATTGTTTCAAGAGTAAGAGCAGACAGTGCAAAGGGACTGAAGTTGCTTTCAGTAGCAATTACATTTACAGATATCTTTATAACCAGTGAAAATGACTAGTGAATATATATTGGGAAGCTGCTTAGAATGATATTTCCTTTCATAATGCAAAAAATCTCTTTCCTTGTTGTTTCCAGATGTTACGGGTGTTATAATAACACCTGTAACTAGACTCTGGATCAACTAGCTAACTAGACTCTGGAACAACTAGCTAACTAGACTCTGGATCAACTAGCTAACTAGACTCTGCATCAACTAGCTAACTAGACTCTGCATCAACTAGCTAACTAGACCCTGGAACAACTAGCTAACTAGACTCTGGAACAACTAGCTAACTAGACTCTGGATCAACTAGCTAACTAGACTCTGCATCAACTAGCTAACTAGACTCTGCATCAACTAGCTAACTAGACTCAGTTAGATCAACTAGCTAACTAGACTCTGGATCAACTAGCTAAATAGACTCTGCATCAACTAGCTAACTAGACTCTGTATCAACTAGCCAACTAGACTCTGGATCAAAAGCTAACTCGACTCTGGATAAACTAGCTAGCTAGACTGGATCAATTAGCTAACTAGACTCAATCAAATAGCTAACTAGACTCTGGATCAACTAGCTAACTAGACTCTGCATCAACTAGCTAACTAGACTCTGGATCAACTAGCTAACTAGACTCTGCATCAACTAGCTAACTAGACTCTGTATCAACTAGCTAACTAGACTCTGGATCAACTAGCTAACTAGACTCTGTATCAACTAGCCAACTAGACTCTGGATCAACTAGCTAACTCGACTCTGTATCAACTAGCCGACTAGACTCTGGATCAACTAGCTAACTCGACTCTGGATAAACTAGCTAGCTAGACTGGATCAATTAGCTAACTTGACTCAATCAACTAGTTAACTAGTCTCTGGATCAACTGGCTAACTAGTCTCTGGATCAACTGGCTAACTAGTCTCTGGATCAACTAGCTAACTAGACTCTGAATCAACTAGCAGTTAGGCAGGTTAAAATACTTGGCCGTGTGTCTTTTTTCAACCTAACTCACAACGTTACTATGTAGTTCCATAGAGTTCTGTTAGACTACAGCTCCCAGCATCCCCAGTGAGAGGGTAGGCGGCTGCAAGATTCTCCCATGATGCATTGATACGTATGAGATACAGTAAATAAAATGCACCCATTAATATGCTCCATGGGGTGAGTTACAGTGAGTTGTAGCCCAGATGTTAAGAAGCCGGCCCGTGAGAGTTCTGAGAATCCATTTCCAGGGCTTGTGTCAGAGAGTTGGGCAGGAGGGAGGGAGCAGAGCTGTGACATTTATACAGTAGTGCAACTCCGGGACGGCCGCTCAGCACAGACAACAAGCTCTGCCCCAGTTATAGAACTGCAGCCCTACAAGCAAACTTATGCCCTCCTCAAGTCGGGGCACCCTGCGGGTACGGAGAACACCCAGCATGCACTTCTCCTTCAGTGAAGAGGATATCAAGAAACACCGGCTGCTCAAGTCAGTTAGGTTAGTGAGTGTCCCCTTGTTATTCTGTCCCCATGAACTGACTATCTACCTACTTCTGTATCTCTCTAACGGGGAAGCTCACCTTACCATTACTAATTGTGATGATACACTAACATTCAAAGCCATTTGCAGTTGGTCCTGTTTGTTTAACATATATTGTTTTTTCACTTGTTTTACTTTTCCCCCCCCCTTACTTTTTGCTCTCCAGTTTGACATGAACCAGCTTTCCCTTCCCTGTTGTTAGGTGAACTCACCCCAGCAACCAGATACAAAACAGAAAGAGGGAACCATTGGGAGAAGGGAATCCTGCCCTGCAGAGCTTACACTCTAATATACAGAGGGTCACATGTACAACACAGAAAGAGGGAACCATTGGGAGAAGGGAATCCTGCCCTGCGGAGCTTACACTCTAATATACAGAGGGACACAGATACAATACAGAGAGAGGGAACCATTGGGAGAGGGGAATCCTGCCCTGCAGAGCTTACACTCTGATATACAGAGGGACACAGATACAATACAGAGAGAGGGAACCATTGGGAGAGGGGAATCCTGCCCTGCAGAGCTTACACCTCTAATATACAGAGGGACACAGATACAGAACAGAAAGAGGGAACCATTGGGAGAAGGGAATCCTGCACTGCAGAGCTTACACTCTAATATACAGAGGGACACATATACAAAACAGAAAGAGGGAACCATTGGGAGAAGGAAATCCTGCCCTGCAGAGCTTACACTCTAATATACAGAGGGATACAGATACAAAACAGAAAGAGGGAACCATTGGGAGAAGGGAATCCTGCCCTGCAGAGCTTTCACTCTAATATACAGAGGATCACATGTACAAAACAGAAACATGGAACCATTGGGAGAAGGGAATACTGATCTGCAGAGCTTACACTCTTATATACAGAGGGACACAGATAGAATACAGGAACTGGAAAGCATTGGGAGAAGAGAATTCTGACTATGCAGATCTTACACTCTAATATACAGTTGGACACAGATAAAATACAGGAAGAAGGAACCATTGGGAGATGGGAATCCTGCCCTGCAGAGCTTACACTCTAATATACAGAGGGACACAGATACAATACAGGAACTGGAAAGCATTGGGAGAAGAGAATTCTGACTATGCAGATCTTACACTCTAATATACAGAGGGACACAGATAAAATACAGGAACAGGGAAGCATTGGGAGAAGAGAATCCTGTTCTGCAGAGCTAACACTCTAATATACAGAGGGACACATACAAAACAGAAAGAGGGAACCATTGGGAGAAGGGAATCCTGCCCTGTAGAGCTTATATTTTAAAATACAGAGGGGCATGAGATACAATACAGGGAAAGGGAACCATTGAGAGTAGTGAATCCTGTCCTTCAGAGCTTACACTTTAATATACAGATTGGCGGCAGGGAGGAGGCCGGGGTCTGTATGTGCCAGAATTAGATGCTTGTCCATATGAGGCTGCTCTGCTGAGGAGAGAGACTTAACCCTTGAGATGTAAGATGATACAGTCTGTGCCCTTAACATAGAAGCCATTAAGTCTCAGCTATTGCCAAGATGAGCCAGTGCCCATGTACATGGCGTGTTTATATGTAGCTGTGTGTCTGCACATGTATGTATAATGCAGAGATGTACCCATGCATGTGTGTATATATATATTTATATAAACACCCACACCTGTTTATATTCCAGACAACGCTCGCACAGTTCTGCTCAAAAAATGCATCCAGTAGTTATGATAAAGGAAACCAAGTAAAAGTAAAGTGCAAATGTCATTAAACAAACTGCCTGTCTGTTTATATTCTCTGCACTCCTGGTTATGACTCCTGAAACAATGTAGTAGAAGCCAGCTGATTAACAGGCCTGGAGCGAAACTTGCTTTTGCTACAATGTTTTATGAGTGAGAACCAGAGAAAAGAAACAAATGCAAATAAAAAACATGCCATAATTGCAGTGAATGTCTATTGGAAAGTTGCTGAGAATTACATTAACTTTCATTTGGAAAATGAGTAGTTTTTGGGTTGAGTTCTTCTTTAAATGGGGTGTTCACCTTTCAAACACTTTTTTCATTTGAGTTGTTTTCAGATTGTTCACCATAAACAAACACTATTATCAGTTGCTTTCCATTATTTATTTTTACCATTTTCCCAAGTCCCTGGGGTTTCAGTCTGGCAGCTCCGTCCGTGATCCACGAGCATCTGAACTGTTACAATTTGCTCCATTTAGTTGATACAATTAGTTGTTATATTTAGTTGATACATTTAGTTGATACAATTAGTTGTTGCATTTCTCAGCAGTATCAGTGGAATATCAGCAACTATTGTATCAATTCTAACAGCTGCCTTTAATGACACTAAGGGATTCTGCTCAGCAGGGGCATAAATAACAAATATCGATTTAGAACAGTTAAAGGGTCGGCGACCCCCCTCCCAGAGCTGCTTTATAACATATAAAGTCATTGGAAAAGTCTTTATTTCTGGTGAACAATCTGAAACCAACTGAACTGAAAAAAAAGTGTTTGAAGGGGAACAACCCCTTTAAGGAAGTAGAAAGTAAAATGGAAAGGAACTGGGAATGACATGGGGAATAAGAGGGTGATAAGGATGAAGGCAGGAAAATAGACGAGACAGTAGGAGGGCAGTGCCAGTGTCGGTACTGTATATAATGTACCAG
Source organism: Xenopus laevis (assembly GCF_017654675.1). Taxonomy (NCBI): domain Eukaryota; kingdom Metazoa; phylum Chordata; class Amphibia; order Anura; family Pipidae; genus Xenopus; species Xenopus laevis. The sequence continues at coordinate 123,177,445 of NC_054376.1, forward strand.
TAACTGACAATAGGCTAATGAGGCACAGGATATTACAAAACTGATTTTAAAGAATATTGCAAAGTGGATAATGTACCCCCTAATGTAAATGATAAGGATATTAGAAGTCACTGAGGGGTTCTGTGACCATATAAAGGCACAAGGCTGCAGGCTGAGTTATACAGGGAACTCTGAGTATCACTCATGTATTATAAGGGATAATGTACCCCCTACTGTAAATGATAAGGATATTAGAAGTCACTGAGGGGTTGTTCTGTGACCATATAAAGACACAAGGCTGCAGGCTGAGTTATACAGGGAATTCTGAATATCACTCATGTATTATAAGGGATAATGTACCCCCTGCTGTAAATGATAAGGATATTAGAAGTCACTGAGGGGTTGTTCTGTGACCATATAAAGACACAAGGCTGCAGGCTGAGTTATACAGGGAACTTTGAGTATCACTCATGTATTATAAGGGATAATGTACCCCCTACTGTAAATGATAAGGATATTAGAAGTCACTGAGGGGTTGTTCTGTGACCATATAAAGGCACAAGGCTGCAGGCTCATGTATTATAAGGAATATTGTGCCTCCTACTGTAATTGATAAGGATATTAGGGACTGGGGGGATAAAGGCCTGTGCATTAGTAAAGCTCCCCATAGACGCGACGATTCTTCTTGCTGAACGACCGATTTTAGGGAAGTCCGACCAATCCTTCGAAATTATCGTGCGGTTAGTGGTATTCGAACGATCGTACATCTTACGATTTTTCAGCCGACATCTGTCTGGAAATTGATCGGCCAGGTCAAAAAATCTTTGTCGGTCCCATTGCAATCTATCTATGTTTGCAGGGCCAAGCAGGCAAATTGGTCTTTTTAGTTGATGGTAAATTCGTACGATCGTTCTGAGAAGATCATGGTCTCACGATCAGGATCTGATCTTTTAAAAATCTCAACATCTACGGCCAGCTTAAGCAGTTACGATGTGTATTTACACGTGTGCTGTATCCTGACCTTGAATATTTCTGGTGATTTACTCTGCTGACTCATACAGAAGGGACACATCTGATAAGAGCAATTTGAAGCTGGAGATTCCCTTAAATACTCGGGTGCACTTACCATATAAACTACACTGGGCAGTGTCAGGGCTACAGTACAGGCTTGTGGCAGAACTGTCTGGCTGTTTATTTTACATTTATTTACAAAGGGAGTGTTCTAATGATTGTCATTATTCTTTATCATGATTCCTTCCGGAGAATCAGAAAATGGACTATTCCAAATGCACCATTAGAAGGCATTTTTTAATTAAATGTATTTATTTATTAATTTAATAAATGATTTACCGGATTAAATATATGGCTTCCAGCTCCCAAAATGTAATCATGCACTACAGTTTTCATTGCAAAAACTCAAGTAAAGTGGAGTAAAAGCCCCTTAACAGTAAGTTAATCCCACAAATCTATATCCTGGAAAGATGCACATTGTGACTAATGTATATTCTCCAAGTTACCAAACTGTGTCATGACTGTGAATCCTGCCCTGCAGAGCTTGCACTCTCATATACACAGGGATGCAGATAAAAGAGCACACACTGCCCTACATACTGTATACTACACTTCTACTACTACTATACTACATACTGTATATTCACTGGGACACAAAGGCTCAGCTAAGCACTCTGATGAGACAGCGCCTCCAGTGGCCCTAGCAGAGAAACCAACCTGGTGATGGTGACATGGGCTAAACAGCAAGATCCTGAAAAGAGAAGGTATTTACATGCCTCTTGCTACACACATAGTAGTGTCTTTACCCCTGGGCCGGCCGGGTCCTGCCTGACCTCGAACGATTTTTCGAATGCCGACTTCCGACTTCCGGGTTTGTCTTTTATAGGCATTCAAAGGCAAAGTAATACTCCCTATATAGATATGAGTAGATGAATGAGGAAGAGAGCAAGGGGTATGTGTGTAGAACTATACTAGGGAAGGGGATAAACACAACAATACGATGGGGGGAATGAGAGCAACAATGAGACCTTGTTCAGCAGACACAGATGAATGGCTGTTTTGGCTGGAGGCTGCCAGTGTGTCCTTCACTTCTTGTATTTAGTTTCCCTCCCAGGGGCCAAAACTGCATAAATTCTGTGAAACTATTAGATTGTATAGAGCAATAGGAGGAGTTATAGGGAGGGTTATATGGAGCAATAGGAGGAGTTATAGGGAGGGTTATATGGAGCAATGGGAGGAGTTATAGGGAGGGTTATATGGAGCAATAGGAGGAGTTATAGGGAGGGGTTATATGGAGCAATAGGAGGAGTTATAGGGAGGGTTATATGGAACAATAGGAGGAGTTATAGGGAGGGTTATATGGAGCAATAGGAGGAGTTATGGCGAGAGTTATATGGAGCAATAGGAGGAGTTATAGGGAGGGTTATATGGAGCAATAGGAGGAGTTATAGGGAGGGTTATATGGAGCAATAGGAGGAGTTATATGGAGCAATAGGAGGAGTTATAGGGAGGGTTATATGGAGCAATAGGAGGAGTTATAGGGAGGGTTATATGGAGCAATAGGAGGAGTTATAAGGAGGGTTATATTGAGCAATAGGAGGAGTTATAGGGAGGATTATATGGAGAAATGGGAGGAGTTATAGGGAGGGTTATATGGAGCTATAGGAGGAGTTATAGGGAGGGGTTATATGGAGCAATAGGAGGAGTTATAGGGAGGGGTTATATGGAGCAATAGGAGGAGTTATAGGGAGGGTTGAATGTAGCAATAGGAGGAGTTATAGGGAGGGTTATATGGAGCAATAGGAGGAGATATAGAGAGGGGTTATATGGAGCAATAGGAGAAGTTATAGGGAGGAGTTATATGGAGCAATAGGAGGAGTTATAGGGAGGGTTATATGGAGCAATAGGAGGATATTTTATAGGGAGGGTTATATGGAGCAATAGGAGGAGTTATAGGGAGGGTTATATGGAGCAATAGGAGGAGTTATAGGGAGGGTTATATGGAGCAAAAGGAGGAGTTATATTGAGGGTTATATGGAGCAATAGGAGGAGTTATATGGAGGGGTTATATGGAGCAATAGGAGGAGTTATAGGGAGGGTTATATGGAGCAATAGGAGGAGTTATAGGGAGGGTTATATGGAGCAATAGGAGGAGTTATAGGGAGGGGTTATATGGAGCAATAGGAGGAGTTATAGGGAGGGTTATATGGAGCAATAGGAGGAGTTATAGGGAGGATTATATGGAGCAATAGGAGGAGTTATAGGGAGGGTTATATGGAGCAATAGGAGGAGTTATAGGGAGGGTTGAATGTAGCAATAGGAGGAGTTATAGGGAGGGTTGAATGTAGCAATAGGAGGAGTTATAGGGAGGGTTATACATATACATTATGTATTAAGTCAGCCCATGTATAGGACAGATTTCAGATTGTGGTACATCTTTACACAAAAAACCACCCGGTGTGCTCATACAGGTGAATTACAACTTTTGCTAATGCTTATGATATGGGACTGAATCAGCTGTTTCCCCGCCAGTGGAAAATCGCTGGTGATTAAACTATTGATGTAACATTAGACTTAGCCGACCCAAACAAAAAAAAATCACCCTCCGCCTATGAACTAATGGCATGTTGGGCCTGTGCTCTTGTGGGAAGCACACGGGACCCGGGTGCGGGTTGGGGGTTAGGGTTGGATGTGGGTCAGGGAAATCCCGACCCGCACATCACTAATTCCTACCTGTCCTACACCACTTCACATAAATAAATGAATCTCTCTGTCTACAGACAATCTTACATGTGCCGTAAGCCTTAGAAAGTCTATTTAGAGTTCCCTGCCTGAGTTGTGTTACTGGTAACAATGTGTGTCCCTGAAAGAGTCACAGTGACCTCACCTTGTGTCAATAATTGTACCCGGCTGTGGGGGTGTGAAAAAGTGGTATTTCTGATATACGCCACCTCAGTGGAACACACAGACGTCATTGACAATTGTAGGAATAAATTAAAGGTGTATTTTAAGACCAATTTATTCAAAAAAGTATATGATTTATTTATCAAACAGAATTCTTAAAAACATGCCGGCCAGGAAACACAATAAAAAGATAATCAGTAAAATCACATGAAAACAATTATCAAGTTACTCCAGGTGGGTAGTCGCTCGTTGAAATTTGAATAATACAATATATACTCCTTGGTTATGATAGGGGCTTGCCCCAATTATGAAATAGCAAGGAAGGCTGTGAGTTAAAGTTCTCCAACTTAGAAAAGTTTTTTTTGTGTTTCGGGTGTGAGTTATAGTTCTCCAGTTCGGTAAATCTATGAAAGTACTTCTAATTTGTATAAGGCTGTAGATGAAAAACGGGTTTCCAAAGGGATTTGCTGGGGCATCCCCCACTCCCTCTTTTTTATCCAGCTGTAAATGCCCCCCAAAATAATTGGATTGATCTCACCAGATCCTGCTTTCCGGTCTTTCCTTGAAGGCAGAGCCGTGCATAGACTTTTAGTGATAACCAGCCTGTTCACCATTTCTCCACTTTGCAGGTACCTTTTACCCAAGATCCAAGATGGCGCCTGGTTCACTTTAGCGCGTGCGTTCCACTGCAGAGCCCAATTCTCTGAATCTCCTTGCGATTTCCACTGTTTTACCGGTTTTCACAGTCTTCACAATTTAACAGTTCACGAAGTACCGGCAAAGAGCCGATTTTCACAAAAAATAATGATCCAACCTAAGGAGTGACCCCACCTGGGTGCTGCAACGCGTTTCGCCTCTATTGGGCTTTATCAAGCAGTTAGAAACCGGAAGTGGTGTCTTACCTCACTTTAAATACCCTAATCTTAAAGGGGCCACATCCATAATAAACTTCAAAAGTATATCACATAAGAAAAATGTCACATTCAGCTTAGAACAAACACATTACCCTACAGAAAAGGTGCTAACTCAAACCTACTACTCAACCCCTTTGGATAAAGGGTATTCAAGTTGAATTAGAGTCCTGCAAAAACCTGCGGTACCCTGCGGGTTGTGGGTAGAAGTTCCGGGTGCGGGTATAGACGCTGGTCGGCGGTTCTGCGGGTTTGCGGGTCGCGGGTCTTCTCAATAGCGTCTTTTTACTCCTTTTTTCTGATCAAGTCTACAGTTTACAATGACAGCACTTCCTGTTTACTCCTTTTTTCTGATCACGCCTACTTCCGATGATGTCACTTCCAGTTTACAATGACAACACTTCCTGTTTTACTCCCTTTTTTCTGATCACGCCTACTTCCGATGATGTCACTTCCGGTTTACAATGACAGCACTTCCTGTTTTACTCCCCTTTTTCTGATCACTCCTACTTCCGATGATGCCACTTCCGGTTTACAATGATAACGCTTCCTGTTTGACTCATTTTTTCTGATCATGCCTACTTCCGATGATGTCACTTCCGAATTACAATGACAGCACTTCCTGTTTTACTCTTTTTTTCTGATCACTCCTACTTCCGATGATGTCACTTCCAATTTACAATGACAGTACTTTCTGTTTTACTCCTTTTTTGGGATCACGCCTACTTCCGATGATGTCACTTCCGGTTTACAATGACAGCACTTCCTGATTATGATGGTCCGCACGTCGCGGGTCCGGGTTGCAGATAAGGTACTTGCGGGTCGGGTAGCGGGTCCAAGCGGGTAAGAATGTGGGTTGCGGGTCCGGGTTGTGGATTGCAGGTTGCGGGTACGGGTCGGTTACAGGTTCCAAGATACAGTGCCTGTGCCTTGTTTACCATGGAGGTCTGTCTCAAGCTCTCTTTTGTTGGGTGTATATGTGTGCTGCCCACTCAGTAGTCACATTTGCCCTTGCACTCAAGCTGGCTCAGGGACTAGCACTTCTGCCTCGCAGCCCTCACATCCTAAATCTGTCTGCAAGAAATGCCGGGTGTCAAGTGTGGGTTTTCCTCCAAAAACATACAGGCAGGTTCATTAGCTCAAGTTCTGACTCTCAGGCGTCAGAACCAGCTGAATGTGAACAACAAGACGGATAACCTGAAAATGGTTAATTAATATTGGAATTTCTTTTAATAATTTCTTTTGTATAAATAATAAAAGAGATTATATGTCATTTCTCTTGGTTGCTGATTATTAGGATTCTTGCACAGATGTAAATAGCAGGTTTAGGTACAATGAACACAGAACAAAGAACTTCCGACCCCGGCTGTATAATACTGGCAACAAGAAGCGCTTATTTCAGCCCTGCACATTCCTACAGGGACACTTCTGCTATCGTTTTCTCTTCCCCTTCTCCCCTGAGTGCTGAGAAGGTGAGGGACAGCTTTGTTAATTCATGGGAACGCAGTGCTTTTATTTCCATGCATAGCCCAATGTGACTTCTGATTATTTGTAGGCTACAGGCGGCCATCACTTATTGATCTGCTGATTAACAGCATCAAATTGGTTGCCAGTGGTTTCTAGACCTGGGCAGTGTCAACTTTTAATCTTTTGTGGTTAATTATGTTACATTGTGAGTTAATACAGGATTTTGTGTACAGCAAATGTGGGGTGAAGAATGGCGATAGTGATGTGCGGGTCAGGGTTTTCCTGACCCGCACCTGACCCTAACCCGCCCTGCTCCAGCCCGCACCCGCGCTCCGGGGTCCTTTTATAGACCCGCGCCGCCCTGCCCCGCCGATGATGTCACAAAGACGCCGCAAAAGGGGCGGGACGAGCAGACGCAAGACTATAAAACTGGAACCCGGAAGTCGGAAGCCGGCATTTGAAGGTGGAGGGTGGGGAGAGCAGGAGAAGAGCTCATTCCGCACCTGCCACCCGCGAGGAGCAGTGCGAGGTCGACCCAAACACGCCCGACCTGCGGGTAAGCCCGCGGGTCCCGCGGGTATCAGGTTGGCCCGCACATCACTAAATGGCAAGTCTGGGTCCTTTGACAGTATCGCTTTAAATCATACCTCCTAACTGTCCAGTTTTTAAAGGGACAGACCCTCTTTTGACAGCTCAACCCGCAGTCTCTTCTTTGTACTCGATTTTCTCTGCACTGAACAGGCAGAAAAATATACGATGTTTTTAACTTAATTGGCTTTTGGCAGAGAGCCCAGAACAGCCACAGCTGCAGATAAGATACTTTTGTAACAATTTTGAGTAATAAGTAATTGTAACAATATAAGAGAACAGGTCCCTTGGGAAAAGTTAGACTCACAGCTTAAAGGAAAACTATACCCCCCAAACAATGTAGGTCTCTATTAAAAGATACTGAGTAAAACAGCTCATGTGTAAAACCCTGCTTCATGTAGATGAACCATTATCATAATAATATACTTTTTTAGTAGTATGTGCCATTGGGTAATCATAAATAGAAAATTGCCATTTTAAAAAACAAGGGCCGCCCCCTGAGATTGTAAGATTCACTGTGCACACATACAAACCACGTGTAAGGTCACATGAGCCAATTAACAGACAGAGTTCTGCCTTTTGCTTCCTCACTTCTTCCTGTTACAGTTAGTGTTGTAGTATTTCTGGTCAGGTGATCTCTGAGGCAGCACAGACAGAGTCACGAAATGGTGGTTCAAGGCAAGAGATGTAAAAGGGCAATATTTATGTAAATATATATTCCAGTTTGGTAAGATTCTTTAATATGTCATTCAATTTGATATAAACTGTTGCTTAAGTATTCATTTTGGGGGTATAGTTTTCCTTTAAAGGGCAATTCACCATTCATTAGCAAAACTGTAATAACGGGAAAAAAAACACAGAAATATGTTCAAACTTCCATAACCTGCCAAATTTTGTAAAATTAACAAGGTAATTAGAGGGTGTGGCCACAAAAATGGGTGTGGTCAGAAAATTTGCCGCACTGCGCGCAACAACTTTTTTATCCCTCTTTTTATTTCCAAAATGTTGGGAGTTATGCTTTAAATAGAAGCCCCACTGCACTGTATGAATGGACAGACCCCTGGCATCATGATATTTATCACTATATCATCACTTTATCACTATCTGTTCACATAAAGACACAGACTGCTGGATTAAGGGAATCCTGTAAGGGTTAGAATGGAGAGCAAATCCTATTACGCAGGTAACTTTCTTGTCACTGAGACGTAAGTGGAATCTCTCCTTCCCTGTGACGCATGCCCACGGCTTTAGGTGTTTAATAATTAGCTTGCACACAGTGTATCGACTCACTATCCTCTCACTGGAATGACTTTCCATGAAACGGCAATTAAACGGAGTACCAGCACTGCTGGTTCTGACTCTTGAAACAATGTAGCAGAAGTCGTCTCTCCTCTAGTCCAGCTGCCATTTCTGGCAATGCACACAAACTTCTTCAGCAGCAATTACAGTCACCCCGCAACTGTAAAAGCAGTGGAAATGGATAATGAGCACATATCGGGAAGTGACATTTTCTTTCATTAGGCAAAATGTTATATTTAGGTTTACATCCCCTTTTAAATTGCAGCCTTAATGGTGGAAGCAAGCTTAATTATATAGTAGAGGCTGCACTTTACTGTACCCTTCCCTTTTGGATTCAGAGAATCAGAAGACTCAGGAGATAGATGCCTTTGTATCAGTACGATGGACCCAATAGGCTGACAATGTTATAGTGGATTCTTTGTATAGGGCCCCCCACAGACCCATAGGCCTGACAGAGACTCCAAGTTTTAGTCTCACCAGAGAGAAATTTCCTGTAACTGCCTCCTTAAAGGGATTGCGTCATGATGTTTATGATGTAGTTTTTATTTCTAAATGACACTGTTTACACGGCAAATAATTCACTGTACAATATAAAATATAATTCCTGAACCAGCAAGTGTATTTAGTTGTAATATTGGTGTGTAGGGGCATCTCAGGCCATTTTGTCTGGTCTTGTGCTTTCAGAAAGAGCTAGCACTTTAGGATGGAACTGCTTTCTGGCAGGCTGTTGTTTTTCCTTCTCAATGTAACTGAATGTGTTGCAGTGGGACCTGGATTTTACTATTGAGTGTTGTTCTCAGATCTACCAGGCAGCTGTTATCTTGTGTTAGGGAGCTGCTATCTGGTTACCTTCCCATTGTTCTGTTGTTTGGCTGCTGGGGGGGGGGGGGAAGGGAGGGGTGATATCACTCCAACTTGCAGTACAGCAGTAAAGAGTGACTGACGTTTATCAGAGCACAAGTCACATGACTGGGGGCAACTGGGAAACTGAAAATATGTCTAGCCCCATGTCAGATTTCAAAATCAAATATAAAATAATCTGTTTGCTCTTTTGAAAAACTGATTTCAGTGCACAAGTCTGCTGGAGCAGCACTATTAACTGATGCGTTCTGAAAAAAAAATTGTAATTGTAGGCAGGCACCAATCCAGAACCCCAAAGAGTAGAATTCAGGAGCCCAAAGTTTAAATAATACAAAAGATTTTATTTTACATTATGTATGAAAACAAAAGCCTTACGAGTTTTGTGTTGCTTAATCATAGGCTAATTTTTATTTAGACAAACCAGAGATATTTAAAAGAGAAGGAGCCAATTAGAATTTTATAGCGAAACTTCATAGTACACTTACGCTTAGGTCAATGTGAATAGGACATTTACATATAGGTCATATATACGTCTTTATTAGAGATGTTGGTGCAAATGATTGAAGTGGCCACTTATTATTACACATGTCCAAGGAAGCAAAATAAAGACAAAAGAGACCCTCTAATGTCCTAGACTTGAGCCCACCCTAAAACAAACGTGAAATGCCTCTCAAATGGTTGGGAAAAAATGTTATAACAAAAATCTTTAATAGTCAGGACTTTTGAAGACAATCCCGCTTTAAAATATGAAAAAACACCAGCGTTTTTTATACATACAGGATATGATGTCACTGACATAAGATTGAGGAGGATGTAGCTTCGTTTTATCGGTTCGTCAGGTCTAAGGTGACGAAGGAAACTCTGGCAAAACGTTAACGTTCTGTAAAGTTCTCACTTTAGTGAATTTGCGGAGTGACGATCGTTTGCCTGAGGGAAAATGCGCCTGATGATAGGGAGAGAAACTGCACTAGAGACGGTCTCTTTCGCTAGCGAATTGTCCTCTACGCCTGTTAGTAAATTGGCGATGTCCTTGCGGATCTGATATCTGGCGAATTGTCACTAGGGACGGAAACTTCACCCTTTAGTAAATCTGCCCCATAGAGTGAAATGCATCAGAGTTTGATAGGCCACTCTCTGCACAATCTCTTTAAAACAAGTATTTAACCCCTATTCTTTTTTTTTTTGCAGCTTCGATGTGGAGAATGGCCCTTCCCCAGGGCGCAGCCCAATCGATTCGCAGGCGAGTCCGGGGCTTGTGCTTCATCCCAACTTTCCACAAAGCCAGAGGCGGGAATCTTTCCTGTACCGGTCCGACAGTGACTACGACATGTCTCCGAAAACCATGTCCCGCAATTCCTCCGTCACCAGTGAGGTGTAAGTACAACACGCAGAATACATTTGTGCTAATACTAGAATATATATATAATAGGGATGCACTGAATCCAGGCTTCGGTTAGGGATTCAGGCAGGATTCGGCCTTTTTCAGCAGGATTCGGATTCTGCCCGTCTGATCTGAATCCAAATCCTAATTTTTTATGCAAATTAGGGGCGGGGAAGGAAATCGCGTGGCTTTTTGTCTCAAAACAAGAAGGTAAAATGTTTTCCCCTTCCCATCCCTAATTTGCATATGCAAATTAGGATTTGGTCCGGTATTCGGCTGAATCATTTGCGAAGGATTCGGGAGTTTGGCAGAATCCAAAATAGTGGATTTGGTGCATCCCTAGTTATATAATAAATATGTTCCCTCACCTGAACCTCCAAGGCTCAAGGCTCTGCCACTCTTTCCCCCTCTCACTAATTGTAGTGCCCCCTTTATTAGAGTTTTTACCAACAGCCCCCTGATTGCAGGAGACTCTTCTCAGTGACAGTATTAGCCTAACTAGAGACAGATTGGGCCCAGTGCCCCAAACGCACTTTCAGTTTTTTAATCTCGCCTACTTTATCTACCCTCAACCCTAGTGTGTTCAACTATGAGTTTATTGTTGCTTGGCTCTGTATTCTGCTACATTTGCTTGCACCATTCTCTCTTGCTACTCTTTAACGTCCCGCTTGCTCTCCTAAATTGCACCCATACATTCTTACCATGCACCCTTAAACGAGAACTAAATCCTAACTAAAGAATTAGCTAGAAATGTTTTACATGATGTTTTGTGCTTCTGTACCAGCCCAAGGCAACCACAGTCCATTAGCAGTAAAGATCTGTGTCTCCAAAGATGCCCCAGTAGCTCACCATCTTCTTTTCTGCTGAGTCACTGCACATGCTCTGTGCTGCTGTCACTTACTGAGCTTAGGGACCCACTCACAATATACAGTACACATAGAATAGAAATGTCACAATATAAGGCTGATTAGTAATTAATACACATAATTACTACATGGCAGCACAGAAACCAGTGCAATTAGCATCAGAATTTAATAATCAGCAAACCTGTAGCATCGGCTTATATTACAGCCAGGGAAGCTCATTTTCTGCTGGATAATTAGTGACGAGCCCTTAGCTTCTCAACAGCCAATCAGAGCCCACTGAGCATGTGAGTGTCACAGACACTTTCCAAGATGGTGACCCCCTGTGACAAGTTTGAAGTCCTGGATCATTGCTGCTATTGACAAGCTCAAACTTTAGCCTCGTGCAATAAGTTCACTATATAAAATATAGCGTTTTTCGCCAAATTCATTTTTAGGTTTTAGTTCTCCATTAAATTCCCAACTCTTGCCTCCTACCCCTACTATGCACATTATCTCTATTCATTTCGACCACATCCTCAAATTCATTTGCAGCCCCCTGTCCTTTTATTACTCTCCCAAATGCTGTTACATCTGAATTCAATTCACATATTACTGCTTCTCACTTGATTTAAATCCAATCAGCTTCAGTGTTATTTTGTTTTATTTCCCATGCAGGCACACTGAGGACCTCATCGTTACACCCTTTGCTCAGGTATTATTTATTCTACACAGACACCTTTACATGAAGTCATCAGCCAGTCAGTAGCCACTAAACACGCGTGTGTATAACATAGATCATATTTAAGTACACAAAGTATTTCCACATGCTCTGCTAGAGGTTTAAAGCAAACAGTTGCTATGCCTTGGCACAGAGTTTTGGATTTTGGCCTTCTACATTGAAAATATTGGCCAGAAGAGGCTGCTGGGAGTTGTAGGTGGGCAGTAGCTAAGGGTCCATACACTGTACCACTATATACAGATAACAAGGCCTCACATTAGCAGTAATCAGAAGAACTAGACACGGCTCTTGAGCTACATGACGGAATCTCCATGCTCAGTTATTGGAAATGATGTATAATGATTCCATAAAGCACTGCCCAATATGTTGGCGCTGTATAAAGGATAATAATAATAATAATTATAACAGGGCTGAAGCACATGGCAGTCTTCAGGTGGAGGACAGCAAGGTCATCATTATCCCAAAGCAAAGCTCCTGCCTAGGTTTTGTTACAGTGACACCAAGTGGCAAATAAACAGAACTGCTCCGTACTCACAACCAGCATGAGTTTATAGAGTTAATAGGTCTCGCTGCACTATGGCAACCTCTGGGATGAACAATATCTCTTTTCCATGTTTTATTTTAAAGACATATTTATTCCCACCAGTCTGACCATCAAGTAGTCAAGGAAGTTGTCAGGAGAAAGAAAAGAGGCTGCTCTGATGTTCTTCTACTTAGGAAAAGAATTAGAAACCTTTCTCACATCTTTCCTAAGCAGAAGAACATCAGAGCAGCCTCTTTCTTTCTCCTGACAACTTCCTTGACTACTTGGTGGTCAGACTGGTGGGAAACTGACCAGCAGGTGGCGCTGTTGTAACAAAATTCATTCATATTAACAGTATCTTGGAATAGAAAGAAAATAAATAATGAGCCAGGTTTTAAATGAGATTTTTTTTAAAGAAAAGTAAAATTCTTATACATTAAGATTAATTTGGTCTCCAAATATACCTTTTAATTATTTAATGCATCTGAAAATGTGCAATGTAGTGTCAGTCACGGGGGGTCCCAGGAGGAACAGGGTCCAAGTGACGAATGCAGTTTCAGTAGATGTGTGTGAAAAGCCCTAAATTGACTTCGATGTTGGGCCCAGTAACTTCAAATGGCACCTGCATAATTAACAGCCATGGTCACAGAAGGCACGTTAGATTGTGGTATATAAAGGGTTAAAGGGGAAGGAAAGGCTTATTTAATTGGGGTGCCAAAAGTTTAGCACCCACAAGCATGGGTGTCCACAGAAAATTTTTCAGGGAGGGGCAAGTAAGCTAATATCACATAGGGTAGCATCCCACTGAAGATGAACATATTCATGGCAATGCAGAAGATAACCTAATTAATAGTGATGGGATAATTTATTCGCCAGGCGCGAATTCGCAGAGAATTTCCACATTTTGTCACCGGCAAATAAATTCGCTAATTTGCTGCCGAAAATTCGACTGTGTCAAATTTTTTTGACGCCGGCAACAATTTAACGGACACCCATTGATTTTAATGGGTGTTAATTGTCGCTGGTGACTAAATTCGCCTATCACTACTAATAAAGGCTTTCCTTGGGGTGGGAAGTATAAAAATGTTTTGTGTTGTTGGGAATTAAATTTACAAACAATTTCTCGCAACTAGCTGGAGAAGTCAGGGTGGGGCAACTGCCCCCTCTTGCCCCGTTCTGCAGACACCCATGCCCCCAAGTGATTGTATTTACTTACCCAACACCCCGGCCGGTGCTCCTATCAGGAGAAAACTGCACCAGTCCGGGGTTATACCAGTGAGCCCCACGGATTGGCTTCCTTCTTCTTCTTTCTTCAAATTTCCCGGGGCAGACGCATGCGCAGTGGAATAAAATTGTCGACTTCTCCGATAAAGTTCGGCTTTTCACTCTATTGCGCATTCGCACCCAATCGAAGAAAGAAGAAGCCGGAAGAGGGTCGCTCTGTGATGCTCACTGGTATAACTCGGCTGGTGCAGTTTTCTGCTGATAGGAGAACCAGCCGGGGTGAGAAGTAACTAAATACAATCACTTGCCACCCCCAAGTTAATACCTATGACTTTTCCTATGATTTTAGTATGTTTAGCATGTATTGATATGTTACCCGCATGTAAGCAGTGACATTAATGCTCATTATCAGGTGCTGGCCAGCCTGCGGAGTGTGCGCAACAACTTTACCGTCCTCGCCAACGTTACCACCCCAACCAAGTGAGTTAATGTACCTTCACTGACTACCTGATGCCAGTGTCTGCTTGTCATGTGCCCACGTTAGAAACATGCTACCACATGCAAGAGGCATCACGCCATCCCTTCTCATTACATGTATGTTTGTGGTTCCTCCGACAGGCGCTCCCCAGTGATGCCTCAGCAAACAGTCTGTAAAGCAACTCTCTCAGGTAAGGACTTATGCCATTTATTCAGCCGTAAAGCATCTGTCAACTGCTGTGCCTCTGGAAGTACCCCGTGTGCCAAGGTCCGGCTGAAGGATGGGCAGGAATAGCCATTAAAGGAACAGTTCAGTGTAAAAATAAAAACTGGGCAAATAGATAGGCTGGGCAAAATAAAACATGTTTCTAATATAGTTAGTTAGTCAAAAATGGTATCATACCTCCCAACTGTCCTTTTTCAGAGGAACAGTCCCTCTTTTGACAGCTCAACCGCAGTCCCTCGTTTGTACTGGAAAGTCCCGGTTTTCTCTGCACTGAACAGCCAGCCAGTTTCTAACTTAATTGGCTTTTGGCAGAGAACCCAGAACAGCCACAGCTGCAGATAAGATACTTTTGTAACAATTTCGAGATAAGTAATTGTAACAATATGAGATAACAGGTCCCTTGGGAAAAGTTAGACTCGCAGCTTAAAGGGCAATTCACCTTCATTAGCAAAACTGTAATAACTGAAAAAAACCTGCCACATTTTGTAAAATGAACATGGTAATTAGGGGGTGTGGCCACAAAATAGGCATGACAAAAAAATTTGCCACGCTACCCACAGCAACTTTTTCGCCCCTCTTTTTATTTCCAAAATGTTGGGAGGTATGTGGTATGTATAAAGGCTGGAGTGACTGGATGTGTAACATAATAGCCAGAACACTACTTCCTGCTTTTCAGCTCTCTTGCTTTCCACTGATTGGTTACCAGACAGACTTGAGGGGGGGCACATGGATCATAACAGTTTCTTTTGAATCTGAGCTGAATGCTGAGGATCAATTGCAAACTCACTGACCAGTTATGTTCCATGTGGGTAGGGTTGCTACCCGGCCAGTATTTTACCGGCGTAGCCGGTAAAACACCTGCCAAGGCTGGGGCCGGTATTGATGCAGCTACATTGCCGGTAAATTTGTAAAACCCCTAACAAAAGTCCTTGGCCCGCCCCCAATCTGCTCAAAATTTACCTTTTTGCCTATTTCTGGCCATTGTTTGATGTGGCTCTGCCCCATTCACATTACACCCACCTCCTTTTGCATCATGGCCCACCCTTTCAGTAACGTAACTAGAGGGGGACGGGCCCTGGCGCAGGACGTGCCCCCCCCTGCCCCCCTCCGTACACTGTTTTCTGCGTGTGTGCAGTGGCGCTGAGTTGCCGAGGAGGCCCTGAGGGGGTGTGGTCCCTGGCCCAATCGCACCCCCTGCTCCCTCGGTAGATACGCCACTGCACCCTTTTGTTCCCGCCCGCACCACCGGCCGGTAAATCCTACATGTGGCCTCCCTTATAGTCACTGACTAACTCAGAGTTAGAGAGCTGAAAAGCAGGAAGTAGTGTTCTGGCTATTATGTTACACATCCAGTCACTCCAGCCTTTATACATTACATTTTTACCTAACTAACTAATTATATTAGAAACATTTTTTTATTTTGCACATCTATCTCTGAACTGTTCCTATAAGCTGAATTTAGGAGCTCAGAAGCTCTGCTGAGGGCAGTGAATGATGAAGCAAGTGCTGTATGATAATAATGCAATATACTGGCAGCAATAAACGCCCGGCACTTACCTTCCTATGTGGCATCCCTCCGATATGGGTGTGGGGGACATCATTCCTTTACTTGGCCTTGTAAGAGATTTAAAAAAAAAAGGCAAGTCGCCTTCACAAAACAGGTTTCATATAGTAGACTACAGGTATCCCTTATCCACAAAGCTCTGAATTACAGAAAGCCCATCTCCCATAGACTCCATTTTATCCAATTAATCCAAATTTTTAAAAAACGATTTCCTTTTTCTTTGTATTAGTAAGACAGTAGTTTGTACTTGATCCAAACTAATATATAATTAATCCTTATTGGAAGCAAAACCAGCCTAATGGGGTTATTTAATGTTTATATGATTTTCTAGTAGACTATAGAAGGTATGAAGATCGAAATTATGTAAAGATCCATTATCCAGAAAACCCCAAGTCTTGAGCATTCACATTCATACCTGTACAATTAATGATTTTTATTCTGTTGCCGTTTATGTGGTAGCCCTGTTTACAAGCCACCAGCTTTGACAGTGAATGAGTCGATGGAAGGCTCAGTGAGAAAGCAGGCAAACACCATTGTGTGCATTGGGCTGTATATACCATATTGATAATTGTACATGACATATTCTCCTTTCATATATTCCATGTGGCCTTCTATTACAGAGGAAACGTATCAGCAGCTAGCCAAAGAGACTCTGGAGGAGTTAGACTGGTGTCTGGATCAGTTGGAGTCTATGCAGACCTACCGTTCTGTGAGCGAAATGGCATCAAACAAGGTAAGTGACTTTTGCCCTGAGTCAGTGTTGGGCAGCTCACACCAGAGATACTGTTATCCATGTATTGGCCGAATGCTATCAGAGGAGCTAGTCTCATGTCAATGTGAGGCTACAGCTTCTCTTGAGTTTGCATTGTTACATGTGATACAGTAACATGATATAAGCGAGGCAAGCAATGTGGCAGCTCCTGCTTCTGTATCTGCAAACACGCACAAAAAGGGATAGTCTATTCATACGGAATGTTACATTACATATTCATACTGTCTGTAGCAGGGAAACTAGGGTGAACCCAAAAGGGGGTTGTCTGTCTTCCCTTCAGAAACAGGCCCCATTTTAGTCATGTGACACAAACGTCATCACAAAGCACCAATTATAACTGATGGCATCACTAAGCACCAATTATAACTGATGGCATCACTAAGCACCAATTATAACTGATGACATCACTAAGCACCATTTTATAACTGATGACATCACTAAGCACCAATTATAACGGATGACATCACTAAGCACCAATTATAACTGATGACATCACTAAGCACCATTTTATATAGTGAATAAAGTACCCCCTCTTGTAAAATATAAGGATATTATAAGTTACCGAGGAGTTTCATGACCATATAAAAACACGAGGCCGAAGGCCGAGTGTTTTTATACAGGTCATGGAACTCCGAGGTAACTTCTAATATCCTCATATTTTACAACTGGGGGTACTTTATTAATTATAATACACAAATTTTAGTGAGTCATGTGACAGAAATTACATCACTACTCACCGTTTATAACTGATGACATCAGAACTCACCGTTTATAAGGATATAATTTACAGGATATTCATGGCTTTTGTGTATTATAAGGATATAATACACAAAAGCCACAAATATCCTGTACATGATATCCTTATAAACAGGTCATGAAACTCCTCAGTAACTTATAATATCCTTATAATTTACAAGAGGAGGTACTTTATTCACTATATATTTTAAAAGAGGGGGTACTTAATTCACTATATAATCCACAGGATATTGTGTATTATAATAGAATAGCTTGTTGGCACTGAGGCTTTGTCTGTTATTGCTCTGTACTTTACCTTTGCTTTAGCTGCGGTGTTTCCTCTGTGGGAAGCCGTGAGATGTGAAAAGAGGAGCTTGACTCGTTTATTTTATGATGATAATTATAAATAACGCACATACATACATTGTATTTATATATAAACATAAAGGAGTGATGTATTCTGCAGCGCAGTACAGTAGAAGGATGCCTCACAATCAGGCTGGCTGGGGATGCTGGGTAATTCCATCATGCCTTGAGCCTGGTTCAAGGCCACATCAATATGAACCTGTCAGTCACCAGCAGAAATGGAGGTGGAACGGCTGTTCAGCACAATTAGACCAATGTTATGTTGCCGTTTAGGACAGAGGAGACAATTGGTGGCGGGGGCCCTACGGATGCCTTACTAACAGGGTATTATGTGGAATGACATGTCTGCAAGCGTGGCTGGTGTCTCTCCCCTTCCCCACCTCCCTTCCCCCTCCCACACCCTCCTCCACCCTCCCCTTTTATTTTACATCACATCCCTGCTTACTGCAGTATGCTAGATATAAGGAAAAGCAAGGAGAGGATACCAGCCAGCCATCGGCCATCTGACAGCTAGCCCTGGCTGCAAGGAAAGCGACAGATAGTCTCCCTCACAGCTCATATCTTCTAACTGTCATCTCTGCTCGTCTCCTGCATCCGGAGACTCTGGTACCCAAGTGTGATGCTGCCGTAGCTCCACTCTCTCCCACTTAAGGATGCAGGGGAAGGCCTTATCTTGCAGTTCTTTAGGCCCACCGGAAAACTGACTTGTTTTTTCTTCCCCGCCCCCCCCACCCCGAGACACGGAGGAAGAAGAAGAGGAAGATAAGGGGTGGGGGGGTGGGGGGCGGGAGGGTAACGGCAACCGGCACAGGATTTAAAGATGTAACCCCTCAAATTAAGGACAGGTTGTGGGGGGTTTCAATATCTCCCAAGTGATGGGTTAGAAAAAGAAAAACCCACAGCACAGGCCTAGATACATTTTTGGGACGTGTCTCTGATGTTTTGTGAGTACGGCATGTGGGATCTGGCATTGTAAGAGACTTGATACCACTCTACCAGGATCCTTGTGCATGGAGGGAGGTGGAGGAATGTCTGAACAAATCTGACTTTGTGACACCAAGCAGAAGATCTGCCTCACCTGAGTATTAAACCTTCACTTGGGATAATATCGACTCATTTAAGGCGACTAGGGTTGCCACCTTTTCTGGAAAAATAAAGCAGCCTTCCTATATCTTTATCTTTTTCCCTATTAATAACATTGGGATCAGCCATCATTTTTAGGCCTATAAAATACCGGTCCAGGTGGCAACACTAAAGGCTCTTGGACTTTTTATAGGCCGAGAGGGGAAATTTCGGAGGAATACCCTAATTTTATTTATATTGCATTTACATTCTTTTTGCCTACTCTTCTCTCGATGCCTCGGTAAAATGAGAGCTTACCGCAATTTTTTGAGGTTCTCCGCAAAGTATTTTGAAACGTCACAGAAATATTAAAGTATTTAAGGATCTGAAGGTTCCAATTCAACTCCAATAAAAGCATCTTTTCCCTCTTCCTGTGGATTTTGTGAATGTATTTCCAATTCCAAGCTCCGGTGGGAAGGTTATAATTGTTTTTTACTATTTCTTCATGGGAACCAGTTTTTTTCTCCTCGCTCGGGAATATATTTTGAGGATTGTATAAGTCTGTGGATCTTGGACCTTGGGAGATCTCACATCTAGAGACTGCGGCCTGGATTCCTTAGAAAATATCCAGCTAGGATTGAAAAATGCCCTTGGTAGATTTTTTCTGTGAAACATGCTCCAGACCGTGGCTGATTGGCTGGTGGGACCAGGTAAACAAACATTCATTTGCTTGATGTGCCGTGTCCCCTTCATCTTAATGATTGATCTTGCCTTATTAGTATTTCTGTAGTGTTTCACAATTTCTGTCATAAAAGTCACAGGGGTGCTACCATAAGTCATTCCTGGAGTGTTTGTTTTCCTAAGACTTCTAGGAGATTTTCCATAAATGCAATGTTTTTTAATTCCCTTACTTGTCCATCACCTATAGACTGTGATGTCTCTCCTAACTAGCTTAGGTATGGGATCTGTTATCTGGAATGCTTAGGACCTGGACTTGTCTGAATAATGAGTTACTGGAGAATAGATCTCATACTATGCCTGTAGTTTTATTTTTTTGCTTAGGTATGGGATCTGTTATCTGGAATGTTTGGGACCTGGACTTGTTTGAATAATGAGTTCCTGGATATTAGATCTCATGCTATGCCTGTAGTTTTATTTTTTAGCTTAGGTATGGGATCTGTTATCTGGAATGCTTAGGACCTGGACTTGTCTGAATAATGAGTTACTGGATATTAGATCTCATTTATGCCTGTAGTTTTATTTTTTAGCTTAGGTATGGGATCTGTTATCTGGAATGTTTGGGACCTGGACTTGTCTGAATAATGAGTTCCTGGATATTAGATCTCATGCTTACCTGTAGTTTTATTTTTTAGCTTAGGTATGGGATCTGTTATCTGAAATGCTTAGGACCTGGACTTGTCTGAATAATGAGTTCCTGCATAATAGATCTCATGCTTACCTGTAGTTTTATTTTTTAGCTTAGGTATGGGATCTGCTATCCGGAATGCTTGGGACCTGGACTTGTCTGAATAACTAGTTCCTGGATAATAGATCTCATACCATGTCTGTAGTTTTTATTATAGTTGACTGTGTGATAATTTTTTGAATATAATGTTCTCAAGCTTTTGTTATATATTACTGCTCCATAATACTGATATTAGTGCCACCTAGATAGTCTTCTTCTACTGTTGTGTAGTCCCTTGTGATCACCAATGTCCAGATCTTTGTCTGATTCTGTCCACCTAAGCACTGAGCCAAATTGGGCTTATCCAATCTTTTGGCCCCCAGGCCAACAATCACATCACACAGGGGGCCTAGGTGACACATCAGGAGAGGAGTGTAGAGTCCTGCATCAGGTCGGGTACCAGCAGAATACAGGCAAAGTGGTCGGGTTTTGGGCAAAAAGTGCCCGATTCCTTGGCCGTAAGGGCAGTCCATGGGTAACTCGGCTGGGTACCCAACAAAGGTGTGGGCTTGATCCCTCCCACCCTTGTGGTTCTTCCAGTTTTTAAATTTTTTTGGGAAGACTCGGCACCGGAGTGATGCCACTTCTGGTCAAATATAATGTCACTTCCCGTCTTGCGTGTTTCCCCTGGGTCGGAAGGTTAGTTGGCCTATGGCCGGGTAGTGGGAACATGGAGGTCAAATTGCGGATTGTGGGTTCATGTTTCAAAAAATGGACCCACGCAGGACTTTAGTGGAGTGCATCAACGTGCCGATGTGTGCCTCATCAAACAGAATTTTTGAACCTGCTCAATAGATATTTGGTCAACTTTCAACCACATATCAGTCGGCCAGCCAAAAGGCACCATACACAGGCCAACATGGTCTAGGTCGTTAACAGTGTGTCCGGCCATTGTATGTTATGAGTCTTATAGCATATGGCATGGGTGAAAACTATTTGTCCTCTCCTGACTCTCTAATTATTGCAGACGAATAAAGTTGACTCATGATGGAAAAGAGCTAATTGGAAGTTTTTTTACAAGTTGTGTTGTAGACCTTGCTTCCTACTTGCTGCACTGCAGTCAACGTTTTATTGGATTCATGTTTCTATTGGTAAGCTTCAAATTACCTTTTAAGTGTTCAGCCACAGGAATACATTTGTCTTGTCCTTGCAATGAGAACTGAAGGACATCAAAATCATAAAGACACCAACTAGGAAGGATATGATCTATGGGATGGTCTGACTTTGGCCACTAAGGTTAACAGATAATGAAGACCACTGTTATATCTTGCTTGTTTATGTAAAACCCATAAAATGGGTTGAGACATGGAGGGTGTTTACCATTTTTGCTTCTTGGATATTACTGACTGATATATATTTACATGAGCTGTACTGCAATACTGCTCAGTCCCTCCATAGAAATCATCTGAACTGTAATAGAATAAAAGGCATAATAAAAGCTCATGTATAAATGGGTACCCATTGAATGGGATATAACTTTGTGTGATAGAGAGGAACAGTATAAATGTTCTGTGTATACCTATAAAAGAAAAGATATTTCTGGGATCCCTCCCCAGAGGAGCTGCACTGTGTATAACTGTAATAGAAAGGAACTGTATAAATACACAGATATTACTGGATCCCTCCCCAGAGGAGCTGCACTGTGTATAACTGTAATAGAAAGGAGCTGTATAAATACACAGATATTACTGGGATCCCTCCCCAGAGGAGCTGCACTGTGTATAACTGTAATAGAAAGGAACTGTATAAATACACAGATATTACTGGGATCCCTCCCCAGAGGAGCTGCACTGTGTATAACTGTAATAGAAAGTAACTGTATAAATACACAGATATTACTGGATCCCTCCCCAGAGGAGCTGCACTGTGTATAACTGTAATAGAAAGGAGCTGTATAAATACACAGATATTACTGGATCCCTCCCCAGAGGAGCTGCACTGTGTATAACTGTAATAGAAAGGAGCTGTATAAATACACAGATATTACTGGGATCCCTCCCCAGAGGAGCTGCACTGTGTATAACTGTAATAGAAAGGAGATGTATAAATACACAGATATTACTGGGATCCCTCCCCAGAGGAGCTGCACTGTGTATAACTGTAATAGAAAGGAGCTGTATAAATACACAGATATTACTGGATCCCTCCCCAGAGGAGCTGCACTGTGTATAACTGTAATAGAAAGGAGCCGTATAAATACACAGATATTACTGGATCCCTCCCCAGAGGAGCTGCACTGTGTATAACTGTAATAGAAAGGAGCTGTATAAATACACAGATATTACTGGATCCCTCCCCAGAGGAGCTGCACTGTGTATAACTGTAATAGAAAGTAACTGTATAAATACACAGATATTACTGGATCCCTCCCCAGAGGAGCTGCACTGTGTATAACTGTAATAGAAAGGAGCTGTATAAATACACAGATATTACTGGATCCCTCCCCAGAGGAGCTGCACTGTGTATAACTGTAATAGAAAGGAGCTGTATAAATACACAGATATTACTGGATCCCTCCCCAGAGGAGCTGCACTGTGTATAACTGTAATAGAAAGTAACTGTATAAATACACAGATATTACTGGATCCCTCCCCAGAGGAGCTGCACTGTGTATAACTGTAATAGAAAGGAGCTGTATAAATACACAGATATTACTGGATCCCTCCCCAGAGGAGCTGCACTGTGTATAACTGTAATAGAAAGGAGCTGTATAAATACACAGATATTACTGGGATCCCTCCCCAGAGGAGCTGCACTGTGTATAACTGTAATAGAAAGGAGCTGTATAAATACACAGATATTACTGGATCCCTCCCCAGAGGAGCTGCACTGTGTATAACTGTAATAGAAAGGAGCTGTATAAATACACAGATATTACTGGGATCCCTCCCCAGAGGAGCTGCACTGTGTATAACTGTAATAGAAAGGAGCGGTATAAATACACAGATATTACTGGGATCACTCCCCAGAGGAGCTGCACTGTGTATAACTATAATATAAAGGAACTGTATAAATACACAGATATTACTGGATCCCTCCCCAGAGGAGCTGCACTGTGTATAACTGTAATAGAAAGGAGCTGTATAAATACACAGATATTACTGGGATCCCTCCCCAGAGGAGCTGCACTGTGTATAACTGTAATAGAAAGGAGCGGTATAAATACACAGATATTACTGGGATCCCTCCCCAGAGGAGCTGCACTGTGTATAACTATAATATAAAGGAACTGTATAAATACACAGATATTACTGGATCCCTCCCCAGAGGAGCTGCACTGTGTATAACTGTAATAGAAAGGAGCTGTATAAATACACAGATATTACTGGATCCCTCCCCAGAGGAGCTGCACCAGGTACAGCTGTAAGGAGCAATACAAATACACACATTTATGTACTTCAAAGTACCCCTCCAGCCTGCTCTAATACAGTAAATAATGAGCAAGTACACCCACTGATACAAGGGAATTCTAAAATGATAATCAGACTGGACCTAGTGTTAATAACAGGGTTCTCATCACTGTTTGTATCAATAGTTGGAACTGACTTGCCCCCAGTGAGTAGAACATTACTAACATTAACACTGAGTGATAAACATGGCACCACCTAGACTTTGACTGGAGACATCACCAAGACCTGATCTCCTACAGCCTCCTGAAACTTCTTTTTATCAATCACCATGGAGCAATAGAGGTCAGGTAGTTGTCTTTCTTTTTTCTATGAGAATACACCGCAGCACAGCTTTCAAAAGTACTCCTTAGTGAGTGTGGTTAGTAGCTATCAAAATAGGATCCTTGGGATAGCCTAGCCACAACTGTAAAAAAAACCTGGCAATATTCACTTAGTAGCAAATCATTACTCTGTTTCCTTTTCTCATGGCAGAAACTGGTGAGACCATGGGGCAAATTCATTAAAAGCTAATTTTTGCCAGCAACCGCTTCGCCGCACTTCACGCTACTCCACCAGGCGCAAATTCGTTACAACTGTGTTTTTCTGTGTAATTTTCGGTGGCATTACTTCGGCAGTGTGAGAATTTCATAGCAAAGTTTCGCTTGTATTCATTTCTGCCGAGCTAGTCCTCTTACACTTAGAATTTGAATAGGGATAGGGAGGGTACATGAAAGTCGTATAGACGTCTTTATTAGAGATGTTGGTGCAAATGCTTGAAGTGTCAACTTTTTTATTACACATGTCCAAGGAAGCAAAATAAAGACAAAAGAGATCCTCTAATGTCCTAGACATGAGCCCACCCTAAAACAAATGTGGTATGACCCTCATGCCACATTTGTCTGGAAAGAAAAACACAAAAATCTTTAATAGGTCAGACTATTAAAACTCGCTAGCGTTTTTTTAATGATGTCACAGACATAAGATTGAGGAAGATGTAGCTTCGTTTTATCAGTTCACCTGGTCTGAGGTGACAAAGTAAACTCTGGTGAAAGAGGTAACGACCGTTCGCCAGAGCGAAAAGTTGTCTATAGATAAGGTGCGAACGTATGCTAGTGATGGTCTCATTCGCTAGCGAATTGTCCTCTACGCCTGTTAGTGAATTGGTGATGTCCCTGCAGATGTTATTTCTTGCGAATTGTGGTAAGCGTTGGCCACTTCGCACTTTAGTGAATCTGCCCCCTTATCTGTGAAGGTTGTAGCATACTACATTGTGTAGCTTGGTATATGTTTAGGATTAGGTTGCCTCACAAAGCACGGATATTCTGCATTGTATATGCTGTGCGCCCTAATTTTGTACAGTGATGCCCTTGTACATTATTGTGCATTCTTTGTTCTTTGAAACCTGACCCAGTATAGACCTTGTCCCAACTGGCTTGTAGGAAATAGGAGAGAGGCAGGGAGTAGGGCGTGGATAGAAGACATGACAAGAGAATGCAAACAAGAGAGAGAAGAAGCAGTAGCCTGGAGACAGCTAGGAAGTGAATTGGCAGAAGTTAGATGATTGAGAGCAGAACAGGGAGCATGAATGGAGGATAAGAGGGAGAGAGGGGCTTTAGCAGGTGAGGAAGAACAGAGACATGTCTCAGTAAAGGAGAACAGAGTAAAAGGGAGCTGAGAGATAATGCAGGGAGAGAGTGAAGATGTGAAGACTGGAAACTTAGAGAAATAGTGCACTTACACAGGAGACGGAGTCAAGGTGCCGGGAAAAAAAATAATACTTTAAAGTTCTAAAAATGTAAAATACAGGCTGGGACCCATTTAAAAGGAGAATACAAGAAAATGAATGTAGGATGGGAATTATGAGGGACTTTGAAGTATCTAACCAAGCAAGGAGGAGACTGTAGGGAAATTAGGGGTGGGGGTTGCTTGCATAACTGAGTGGGAGAGATGACAGGGATGATACGGATGGGCAAATCTACACTTTTTTTAGCATAAAGAATATTGAAGAGAAGAAGGTTTCAGGGCAGTGGCCCCTGTTCGGCTCTATTTTGCCAAATCTGACATCGGATTGTCAGCACCCTATCAGCCCACCATGCCTGACATCAATTACCTCTGCTCCTTGTCTTGGAGTTACATCAAGGTAAGGAGGGAGCGATGCGTTAGAACTCTGCTTGGCTTTATAGTATGGGACACATACAGTTACTGTACATGTGCCACCCAAAATGTCATCTTTTCTAGTAAGTCTGCACTTTGAAATGGCATGTGTTTAATGGTTTGGATTTGGTTCGACCGAATCTGAATCCTGCAAAAAGTTCTGGGATTTGGCAGGATATTGAACTATATTGTGTATTTGGTGCCAGTGTTGCACTTTTTGTGACCAATCTCAAGGGTCTCGTGCACTTTTTGAGGCATAAGGCTAAAATCCTTTCATGTTCTTGCTCCTACAGTTCAAGAGAATGCTGAACCGTGAGCTCACCCACCTGTCTGAGATGAGCCGTTCAGGGAACCAGGTCTCAGAATATATTTCCAACACATTTCTTGGTAAGTCTTCCTATTAACATCATTTGCAGCAGTTTGTCGTGTGGAGCTCTGACCGGCATCATGCCGAGTCCATACATATAACGGTTGCATGATCAACACGAATGTGTCCAGGGGTCGCGTTTCATAAAGTGACTCTCGGGCGGGATTGTTGTCCACCAGGAATGTCCATGTGCTGTAGGTAAGGCTGGTGTTTCCTTTAGATCTGTCCATCCCATAGTTACGGCTTTTTCTGGGGTCAGACGATAAAGTAATCAGTATCAGACTGGCCCACCGGGATACCAGGAAAACCCCTGGTGGGCCGAGGTTTCAGTGGGGCTCTTGCTTCTAACCATATGGCCTATTTAATGGTCATTCCCTATTTCTTTATGGGAACAAAGAAGAATAGAGTATAGTATGTAGAGAAAGACTAGGAAAATAGAGGTTGAGTGAGGAGAGGGGGTTTTTTGGTGGACCCCTGGCATCCAGTCCAACACTGAAAGTAGTTATGGCTTCCCTTTGGTTTATCCATGCTGTAACTACTGATATCTTCTAATTCTGCTGTACTCATATCTATGAATTCCAGACTATGGGATGTGCATAAAGGCAACGATACATGGGTTGCTTTGTCACCAGCAGGAAATCTGCACTCCCGAAGGCCCTTTCAATATCTTTCAATCTGTGCCGGATCAAGACGGCCTGGCGCCCTAGGCAACCCGGGCGGGCACAGTGCTCCCCTCTGAGTTTGCACGCATGCGCCCGAACACATTATGCACACGCATAGTTAGGAGAGAGAGCCAGAGTGGAGGAAAGAGCAGCGGAGGGGAGGGATGCAGGGGAAGAGCACCGGAGGGGAGGGAGGCGGTGAAGAGGGCCGGAGAGAAGGGAGGCGGGGAAGAGCGCCGGAGGGGAGGGATGCAGGGGAAAGCACTGGAGTGGAGGGAGAAGGGGAAGAGCACCGGAGAGGAGGGAGGTGGGGGAGAGCAACGAACATGGACTAGGGATAGGAAAAAGACAGGTACCTGCCCAGCGCCCCCCTTTTGTTGCGCCCGAGGCAGGTGCCTCTTCTGCCTACCCCTAGTTCCGGCCCTGCTTTCAATTGCAATGAATGAGGATCTCAGAGCGTAAAACTCTTTTTTGGTGAATGTTTAGCAAGTAGAGTTTTATCTGTATCTGGGTTAATTCTAAATGAGGTTGAGTCGAGGTGTACAATGTAACATGCAATGGCCTTTAGTCTGTAAGCCAGTTTTTGTATGTAACCTGTATACAGTATTTGTTGTAAGTATCCTGCAGAATATATGTTGGTGCTTCTGAAATAGAATGGAGGTCTATAAACAGAAATCAGTTAAATATGCAGTGAAGGGGTTAATCCCATGCCAAAGCAACTTGCAGGGAGTCTAATCCATTCCTCCCCTGGTGCTACTGTCTTACAGCGTTGTCCTCATGCTGCTACATAAATCTCACTGTTATCTCCTTATCTCATTATGGGTCACATAGGGAGAGTAGCGTGTAACTGTGTTTTTAATGATAGAAATGGTATTGTAGGAAGGCAGTCGTAGGGGAATGTGGCCTTTGATTCTCTGCCAGACTGTGTATGGAGGCGACTAACCCCTTCAGCTCCTAACGCTTCATTAAAAGATGTCCAACAGAGCAGCCTGAGCGCTGCAAGCCACACAATGATTGGAGGGTATGCCACGCATAGATAATTGGCTGTAGGTACAGGGAACAAGAACGAGGAAGTGCAGCAAAGCTATAGAAACCCCAAAAAAGGGAACCTTTCCATTTCCCATCCTGTATATTATCATTCCTGATTGCAATAAAACTAGGGATGCACCGATCCAAAATTAGGTTCGGGATTCTGCCAGGATTCTGCATTTTTCAGCAGGATTCTGATGAAACGGAATCCTAATTTGCATATGCAAATTAGGGGCGGGGAGGGAAATCACGTGACTTTTTGTCACAAAACAAGGAAGTAAAAAATGTTTTCCCACCCCTAATTTGCATATGAATATCACTCTCTACGTCACACTTAAGAGTTAACTCAAAGGTGAACAAACCCTTTCAAATGGCTTCCAGTGAATTAAGAATTTAAATTGAGTGAATTGAGAAATGAAAAGATAAACAAGAAACCTGAACTTGCTTGCTCTGCAGACTGGAAACTGATTGGAGGATCTAATTTGCATATAAATGAAGCACAGCAAGTTAGGGTGGCTATGCACTATTCAAAAATTGGCAACATTTAGGGGGGTTATTTATTAAAGTCCGATTTTTTTGCTCATAGGCCTTTTAAAGGGCACAACACTGTTTTTTCGTGGGAAAGGAAAATTTTTCCGGATTTATTAAACCCCAAGGGTGTTATAAGTCAGAATAAAAAAGTACTCAGACCTGCTGAGTTCATGTAGGATTCAATGGGAGATATCTTGATCTGGTTTTTGTGCAATAATCTGAAGATTTGGGGCGTCAAATCTGAAAAAGTTGCGAGATTTTTTCACAATTTTTCTCCTGAACAAGAAATTTTCAGGAAAATTTATTGAAAAATAAGGGGAAAAAATCGCTGCGGATTTGGTCGGAGTCGTTTTCAGAAAATTCGGAGATATTTTCGGTTACAATTATAAATAACTTTAGAACCTGTGGGAATGTGGACAGACTATACTGGGAAGTTGCTACAATGACAATTGCTTTCATAAGGCAGAAAACAGTTTTGGGGTGGAGTTGCCCATTAAGCACATTTTTCTGTAAAAGGATTTTACAATTTTGTTTATTAATAAACCTGTGACGTGGGGGTGCTCAGATTTATGGCTGCCGTTCCTCAATGCTTATTTCGTTTTCCCTTAAAAAAGGCCCCTTACATGGGAAAGTCGTCTGGTGGCCCCGGCTGTTGCTGGAATTACTGATTTATTTTTTTTTTGCTGGAATTTTTTTTTAAAATAGGTTTCCTTTCACATCAAGTTCCTGAGTGTCCATGTTACACATCACATTCTAAGGCAGTTTGCAACTGGTTTGTTTTAATGTCTGTTCTGCAGCTCTCAGACTCAGAAAGTCAATTCCTACCTGTTTGCTAGGACTTAATTCCCCTAGCAACCAGGCAGAATTATGGAAGCCCAAGCCCTAGGGCCCACGATTGGATCAGCCAGATATTGTCCACCTCAAGATGGCCATGTCGTGGGGAGATCTGCCAGTTTGGCAAAAATGCCAAATGAGCGGATCTCTATGTTTAGGGCCACCTTAAGATATGCAATTACAGATAAAAGGCCAATCAAATTAAAGCTTTGCTGTCAATCTGTTTCGTAGTTACAAATGGCAAAGATTCTTAAAATAGGTCTATCTGTAGCATACTGAAAGTTGATATGAAGGTTGACTTCCCCTTTAATAATTAATCTCTGCTAAAAAAGCTTCTGTTTTAATCCAGGGGTTCTTAAAGGGGACATAAAACCATAAATATTATGGGTGTAAACTTATTCAGAGTGGTCCTCTGAGCACTTTTGCCCTTTACATGCAGTGTCTTTTTTCAGTGGCTTCTGAGATATTAGCACTTTTAGACGGTTCTCTACTGCTAGTCAGGCTTGACTCAGCTCTTTTTGAAGGCCCAGATTATCAGGGACCCTAACAGCCAATGCACTTTGTTTATCAAGTTAACCATTGGGTTGCTGACTCCCAGCTGATCCACCTGAACAGGGTTGGACTGGAGGATCAGAGCCCACCAGGTTGCCACATCAGGGCCCCCGCACTCTCACTAGTGCCCCCCTCCCCTGACGAAAAAACCTTCCTTCCCAGTTGCAAACCCCCCTCTGTCCCTCTCCCGCGACTTCGCTGGCACGTACCTACTTCATGCGTGTTATGTTTAAGAGATTGGGCCGGGAGGCAGAGGTCAAAAGCACCCGCTCTCTGGAGGGAGTCTGGGCCCACCGGGTTTTTTCCCGGCATTCCGCTGGCCCAGTCCGACGCTGCACCTGAATACAGTGACGTTCTCCTACACTAAAATAATGAACTGATGCCAAACTTGTGTTGATATCGTTTTGGGTCCAACCTTAAAGGAAAACACTAAGGTAGTTATTTAAGTCCAATTTTTTCTGGTCATCTTTCAAAGGGGAAAAACTATTTTTTTGTAGAAATTTTTTTTTCCGAGATTTATCAAATACCCAATGGTGTTAAAAGTCAGAATATAAAAGTGCTCCAACCCAGACCTGTCGACTTCATGTAGAAGCTCATGGCAGATGTCCCGTTGGCATTTTGAAGATATCCTGATCTGCTTTGGGTTTCGTTCAATAATCGAAGATTTTGCGGTTTCGGTGTCAGATCTGAAAAAGTGGCCGTTTTCAACGACAAATCCGATTAGATTTTTTTTTGCGAAATGATCACGTCTTTTCCCACACAAGAAATTTTTGTGTAAATTTATTGATAAATGGGGGAACGTCTGTGCTGCTTTGGTCGGAGTGGTTTTCTAAAAATAGGGAGAAAATTTTTTGCTTTTGATAAATAACATCCCCCTGACCTTTTACAGCTTTCAAATGGGGGTCATTGACCCCATCTAAAAACAAACGCTCTGTAAGGCTACACATTTATTGTTACTGCTACTTTTTATTACTCATCTTTCTATTCAGGCCTCTCCTATTCATATTCCAGTCTCTTATTCAAATCAGTGAATGGTTGCTAGGGGAATCTGGAACCCAGCAACCAGATGGCTGAAATTGCAAACTGGAGAGCTGCTGAATATTGAAAACCACAAATAATAAAAAATAAAAACCAATTGCAAATTGTCTCACTCTTTACATCATACTAAAAGTTAATTTGAAGCCCTTCAATTTAGGTACTTCAAGTTTAAAGGAGAAGAACGAGTAAAGTTACTGTGGGGTGGCAAGTATTTTAGGTAGCCCACATGCTAGTCATTGTATGTATTTAAATGCTGTGCCAGGCTTGGACTTCTCTTCTTCATATAATGCAATAACCCTGGGTAACGTTTGAGGAGCCCTGTGCCGCCATCTTGTTCTGGTGTCTCAGGCTTCTCCTTCCTTGTCCTTTTCCAATATCAGAAGAAAGGATAAAGACAAGGGGGGTCATTTATCAACACTGGACAAATTTGCCCATGGGCAGTAACCCATGGCAACCAATCAAATTGCTGCATTCATTGTTCTACTTGCAGCTGGCTTCATAAAGCTAGTCACTGATTGGTTGCTATAGGTAACTGCCCATGGGCAAATTTGCCCAGTGTTGATAAATGAGCCCCAAGGGCTAACCGGACAAATGGTTGGACCCTGCTATCTGGGAAGGTAGAGATAGTATGTTACCCGATATTTTATAAAGATCAAGATGTTTTATGCATTGCACTGTTTAATCTGTAACTTTAAAGGTCATAGGTGGGATTTTTGGGAAAGTGTGTCCCTCTAGGCCAGGGGTCCCCAACCCTTTTTACCTGTGAGACACATTTGTATGTAAAAGCAGTTGAGGAGCCAAACAAGCAAGACAAAAATGAATTGAGGATGCCAATAGATAATAGATAGCCCCATGTGGACTGCTAGTCAGTAGGAGGCTCTGTTGGAGTAAATCTGCCCCTAAAACTTTAATCTAAGGCAGGAATTTCAAAACTGTCATTTAATATGAGGCCACCGGGAGCAACATAAATGGGAGTGACGAGCAGCATGTTGCTCAAGAGCACAGGTTGGGGATCACTGTTCTAGGTTCTCCCTATTTCCCAAATAAACACGACACGCTTGATGTGTAACTAGGGTTGCCACGTGGCCGGTATTATACAGGCCTGGTCGGTAAAAATGATGGCTGATCCCAATGTTATTAATAGGGAAAAAAGCTAAATATATAGGAAGGTTGGTATTTTTTTCCAGAAAAGGTGGCAACCCTATGGGGCAGATTTATCAAAGGTCGAGGTGAATTTTCCGAGCTATTTTTGTGTACTTCGACTAGGGAATAGTCCCAAATTCGATTTGAATTTGCAAAAGAATTGAAAATTAGAATATCGAAATTTATCATGTACTGTCTGTTTAAAAATTCTACTTTGACCATTCACCATCTAAAACCTGCCGAATTGCTGTTTTAGCCTATGGGGGACCTCCTAGAACCCCTTTGGTGGACTTTGAAAAATCGAAGGTTTTTTTGGGGGGAAACTTTGAATCGAATGCGCTAAATCCTTTGATTCGAACAATTTGAATTCTGCCGAATACGGACATATTCGATCGAAAACGGACCTATTCGACCCAAAAAAAACTTAAACTTAATTTCGTTGGTCTTTTTGAATTTGAATTCTGAAGTTTTTTTCAGTTCGGAATTTGAACCCTTGATAAATCTGCCCTTTTGTGTAACCCATGGTGTTTCGAGTCTGCTCCGATGGACTTTAGTGTCAGTTTAAAAGCTTTTGACCCTCTGGCCACACCATGGTTTGCACCATTAGAAGAGACACAAAACAAGACCAGTTCTCTGCTAAGAATTATTGACTTGTCCTATTATTTTCTGTAGTATCTTAACTCCTATTGAAAAGTCTCCTAGTGTCTGGCGGTTCTTAAAGCAATATGATGAACAAGAGGGTTACATTCCAAGATGGAGTCATGTATCAGCACGGGGCCACATTATATGCTGTCTCTGGAACGCTTTAGTGAACCCATGTCTTTGGTTATGTTCTTTTTCTTAGCCGAATAATGAATATATGGTTGTCTGTCCCCCAACAACTGATGGAATGTGTCTTACAGATAAGCAGAATGAAGTGGAGATCCCTTCCCCAACACAGAAGGAGAGAGAGAAGAAGAAAAAGCAGCAGCCCATGTGCCAAATCAGCGGTGTCAAAAAGCTTATGCACAGCTCGAGCTTAACCAATTCTACCATCCCACGGTTCGGAGTAAAAACTGACCAGGAGGAAGTTCTCTGCAAGGTAAAAGTTTGGCTTCCATCTGTAGAATGCAAAAGATGATGAACCTAAAGGGATTCCGTCATGATTTTTATGATGTAGTTTTTATTTCTAAATGACACTGTTTACACTGCTAAATAATTTACTCTACAATATAAAATGTCATTCCTGAACCAGCAAGTGTATTATTTAGTTATAATATTGGTGTGTAGGTGCATCTCAGGTCATTTTGCCTGGTCATGTGATTTCAGAAAGAGCCAACACTTTAGGATGGAACTGCTTTCTGGCAGGCTGTTGTTTCTCCTACTCAATGTAACTGAATGTGTCTCAGTGAGACATGGATTTTACTATTGAGTGTTGTTCTTAGATCTACCAGGCAGCTGTTATCTTGTGTTAGGGAGCTGCTATCTGGTTACCTTCCCATTGTTCTGTTGTTAGGCTGCTGGGGGGGGGGTGATATCACTCCAACTTGCAGTACAGCAGTAAGGGTCTGGCCACATGGGCAGATTCGGGGAGATAAGTCGCCAGGCGACAAATCTCCTCTTCTTTGCAACGACTAATCTCCCGATCTGCCTTCCGCCGGCTGAAATGAAAATCGCCTGGGGGCAGGCACTCGGAGCGCTTCTTTTTCCTCATGAGGCAATTACGGACAACTTCAGAAAATGAAGCGCTCCGAGTGCCTACTTTTCATTTTAGCTGGGGGAAGGCTGATCATGGAGATTAGTCGCCGCGAAGAAGAGGAGATTTGTCACCTGGCGACTAATCTCTCCGAATCTGCCCGTGTGGCCAGACCCTAAAGAGTGACAGAAGTTTATCACATGACTGAGGGCAGCTGGGAAACTGACAATGTGTCTAGCCCCATGTCAGATTTCAAAATTAAATATAAAAAAACTGTTTGCTCTTTTGAAAAACGGATTTCAGTGCCAAATTCTGCTGGAGCAACACTATTAACTGATGTGTTTTGAAAAAAATGTTTTTTCCCATGACAGTATCCCTTTAAGGTGGAATTAAGAGAGTAAAGCTGGGCAAGAAGATACACTAATTTGACAAGCCTAAGTGCAAGGATGGCCAATTGGTCTGATCTTCTTGATCATCTATTAACAAGGCAGTGTAGTAGTGCCCATCTGGTGCTCATCCCTGGGGTTTCCTAATCTGTCTAATAATGATCTGTCTGATTTCTGCTTGGTGGAAAGATCTGATACGTGGGCCAGTAAGCTTTTGATTTGGGCCAAGTTGGCAGCTTTTATAGTAGAAGAAAAGGCTAAAACTAAGTAAGCTTTATCAGAAAGGTCTATATAAATACACCAGTAAACCCTCAAAGTAATGCTGCTCTGAGTCCTCTGTCAAAAGAAACATCACATTTCTTTCCTTCTATTGTGTACTCATGGGCTTCTGTATCAGACTAACTGTTTTCAGCTTAAACCTCCAGGGCTAGGGGCTTGAGCATGCTCAGTTTGCTCCTCTCTCCCTCCCTGCTGTAATCTGAGCCCAGAGCTATGAGTGAGCAGGGAGAGACTCAGGCAGGAAGTGATGTCACACCAAGCTAATATGACAGCTGCTATACTAAACAAACAGAGAGCTTCTAGAGCTTTTTACTCAGGTATGGTAAAGCATTCTGCAGAATTAATATAGTGTTATAGCTTGTACTATTGTGTTTAATCTATTGGCAATAAACTGCTTCGGTAGCTTTCCTTCTCCTTTATTGCCTTGTGTATGGTGACTTTAAGAGAAACTCTGAAAGGCAATGACAGTTGAGAGCTAGATAAACCAGTACAGGGCAAAACTGTCAAATAAGTAATAGTGAAGGCAATATGGTGGCTACAGGCTTAGTAGCATTGCTGAGTGAAACAAATGTGTGCAAATTACATGCAAGTAAATCATTTAATGTTTTTATAATACTGTATAAAATATATCAGGGTTTGTAGGTGTAACTTAAATGATGTCTTTGTACCTGTAAGAACTGATCCCTAAACCCACAGCAGTGCTAACATCAACTTCTCCCTTCTCTTTGTCTCTTGCACCTTAGGAACTGGACAATTTAAACAAGTGGGGCCTTAATATATTCAGAGTAGCAGAATATTCCAATAATCGGCCGCTTAGCTGTATAATGTACACTGTATTCCAGGTAAGGATCTGGTTCATGAATATTAAAAGTGTTATTTCAGGCAAGGCCACATAGAGAACTAAACTCAAAGAATCAATGTGGCTTGAAATGTCAAATTTTATATACTGAACGCTCTGTGTTGGATTCTTTTAGGCGTCAGTGGCACTCACATGCTCAGTGGGCTCTGATTGGCTGTTGAGAAGCTAAGCTTAGGGCTCGTCACTAATTATCCAGCAGAAAATGAGCTTCCCCTGTAATATAAGCTGATGCTACAGGGCTTATAAATTAAGTCTGATGCTAATTGCACTGTAATGTAATGAGAATCAGAATTGATTACTAATCAGCCTTACATAGTAACTTTTATATTCTATACAGTCATATGAAAAAGTTTGGGAACCCCTCTTTATTCTTTGGAGTTTTGTTTATCATTGGCTGAGCTTTCAAAGTAGCAACTTCCTTTTAATATATAACATGCCTTATGGAAACAGTAGTATTTCAGCAGTGACATAAAGTTTATTGGATTAACAGAAAATATGCATCATAACAAAAATCTTTGTTCAGAAAACACCCCGGTACTCAGATGTTCCTGGGAAATAAAAGACATACCACTGTTATCTTTTTTGTTGAAAGTGAAGTAAATTATTATGCAGACTGAGAGGGGTTCCCAAACTTTTTCATATGACTGTATATCCTCAATATTGTAAGTGGATCCTTAAAGGATAAGTAAACCTTTAAAACAAGTGAATGTAAAAATTGATGAGGGGGCTATTCTAAGCAATTTTGTCATTTACGTTCATTATTTATTTTCTTTCTATTCCAAGATATTAAGGGATACATGTGCTGTTAATATGAATGAATTTTGTTACAACAGCGCCACCTGCTGGTCAGTTTCCCACCAGTCTGACCACCAAGTAGTCAAGGAAGTTGTCAGGAGAAAGAAAGAGGCTGCTCTGATGTTCTTCTGCTTAGGAAAGATGTGAGAAAGGTTTCTAATTCTTTTCCTAAGCAGAAGAACATCAGAGCAGCCTCTTTCTTTCTCCTCACAACTTCCTTGACTACTTGGTGGTCAGACTGGTGGGAAACTGACCAGCAGGTGGCGCTGTTGTAACAAAATCCTTTAAGCTCAGGTAAGTGACAGCAGAAAAGAAGATGGGGGGCAAGTTTGGAGCCACAGATCTTCTCAGCTAAAGGTGGCCATAGACACATTGATAATATTGTATGAAACTGATATTCGTATGATATTTGGTGCGTGTACAGTGGGAGATGAGCCGACCAGCAGAAGACTTGGATATTGGTCGGCTGGTTGATCTGACTGATTTTGATCAGGCGCCTTTGAAGGCTCCTGAACATTGGCCATTGTCAGTGTTGAATCCTCAAATACAGGTAGAATTCTATTACTTCTATATGTATATCTGACGATTCAGCTCTACACATTTGTATTGAAACAAACGATCTTTCTCGGAAAGATCTTTTCCAGGAAAGGTCGTAATTATTAAGTCTATGGCCACCTTTGTCGGCATTGGGCTGGTACAGACCCCCAAACTATAATGTTCAGCATTTCTACCTTACTTCATAGTTAAGATGTACGTCTCCCTTAACAAAGTGTTAATAAAAGGAATATCACTGTTGTGTATCGTTTCCTAACGTGCCAGTAGCTCATAATAACTAACAACAGTCTTGAATTCTGGAACAGAACCAATTCCGAGGAAAAGGGGCAGCTTTACTGAAGAGGGAGGGTAACCTTTTGGAACACACTCGTATTATTTAGTTGTACAGCAGAAAAGCCAAGTGAAACGGGCGCTCTACAACATTCTTCATGTTTCTTTCAGAGAACTTTTAGGGAAAGTTTCCGACTGCCTTCCCAGTAGCAACAAGTCGCCTGAGTGCAGCACATGCCATAACCTCTGATCTGTGTGTGAATAATGTACAAACAGGGAGGCCTAGCAACAGAAATACTAGCTGTAACACTACACCGCACACACAGGCTGTGCGTCACTCTGTGTAGAACATGAGCAATGTAATAGGTTAACTAGGGCCTAGGCTCACCTTGTATGTGTATTTATAATCAGCATGTGTGTGTGTGTTATTGATTTTACTCTGGATAAAAACAAGTGGTTTATCAGGAGTGCCGCCTGTCTTTTGAGTGAGCTGCTATTAACACTGGTGGCTGAGCACCCGGACACAGGGTCGGACTGGGCCGGGGAAAAACCTGATAGGTCTCGGCCAGGGTTAAGAAAAAAATACCGGCCTTCCTATATATATATTTTCCTTATTAATAACATTAGGGTAATCATTTTTACTGGCCAGGCTGGTAAAATACAGACTAGGTGGCAACCTTATTAAGGTTGCCAAAGACTTAACAATTATCATCTTCCTTGAAAAAGATCTTTCCAAGAAAGATGGTTGGTTTCAATACACACGTGTAGAGCTGAATCGTCAGATATACATACAGTATAGAACCAATAGAATTCTACCTGTATCTGATAGTTCAGCACTAACAATGGCCCATGTTTGGGCGACGAGCTGACTGATATCCAAGTCTTCTGCCAATATCGGTCGGCTTGTTTCCCACCATATACTCACGAATATCGTACGAAAATTAGTTTCGTACGATATTATCTATGCGTCTATGGCCACCTTAACATGGATGATGTTTGGGTGCCTTCAAAGGCACCCAATCAAAATTTTCCGTCCAGCCCGATCAATGAGCCGACTGATATCCAAGTCTTCTGCCGATATTGATCAGCTCTTTTCTCACCATACACGCACTGAATATTGTATGAAAATTAGTTTTGTACGATATTATCTGTGCGTCAATGGCCACCTTTATTAGTCCTGGCTCTTGTGGGCCCCGCAGGCCCAGACCCGCTCCCTAAATCATCTTCCTGCTGCAACCTAAAGCAGCGGCGCTCACAGCAGGGTCCAAGGGGGGCTCTGAGATAGAAGCCCTGGTGGGCCCCCAGTTTGACCCTGCCCAGATATACTGGGGTGTGTCTGGAGTGGCTACATTTATTGACTATTGATTTTACACACTGGCCTGTTACACTTTATATGAAACCAAGAGAGACGTTTAGGCTTAGTGTAGTTATTTTGGGGTTACATTGGGGTTTTTCACAAGGGGTTTCTACGGTGGATCAGCACAGGGTGGGATTATTGTGTTACTAACTTACTGTG
This sequence comes from Xenopus laevis, assembly GCF_017654675.1. Taxonomy (NCBI): domain Eukaryota; kingdom Metazoa; phylum Chordata; class Amphibia; order Anura; family Pipidae; genus Xenopus; species Xenopus laevis. Next base: position 123,215,878 of record NC_054376.1, read on the forward strand.
TCCCCTTTGTCTGCTCAGGAGAGAGAATTGCTGAAAACCTTCCAGATCCCAGTAGACACCTTAATGACGTACATGATGACCTTGGAAGATCACTACCACGCAGATGTCGCTTACCACAACAGCCTACACGCAGCCGACGTCACGCAGTCCACACACGTCCTCCTATCGACTCCGGCGTTAGATGTGAGAAGCACGTTATATATATTAACACCTTCACTTGGGAGAATCCACCTCCAGTTTGTGTAGGACATTTCCATGTTCAGGTCAAATGATGAACAGCAGAAGGAAGCCTGAACCATTCATACAGAAATCAAATAAGAACCAACACAGAACAGGAACAGCTTGGCTGGGTCAGTAGCTGGAGCCTCCCACTCTCAACCAGCTTTGTAATAGAAGTGTCTGTGTGTAAGATTTACAGCTGTAAATGAATCCCCATAAATCTGACATTCAAGGCTCAGCGAATGGCTTCCATTACATTCTGGTGTTGTTAGCACAGCCTAGGATCTGTTCTTTGATAGGAGAAACTGCACCCCTGAAGCTGGCTGTGAATGGGAGGCTCCAACTACCAACCCAAATAGCTTTATTGTGTTGTGATAGCTGCTTTTAGCGGACAAGAGAAATGTTTAAAGGGGAACTATCCTGAAAATGAAAATTTAACATAAGCTTCATCCTACTGAAATAAGAAACTCTCTAAATAAAATCAATTCAAAATTCTGTACTGTTTCTAAAATCAAGTCAAGTTTATCTTCACTATCCCTCTCTCAGCATCTGTTTCTCTTCATTCTGTCTTCATGCAGCAGTTGGTTGTCAGATATTCATTGACAGTTACATCCAATATATCTTATAGGGGGCTCCTTTTGCCTAGAAGATGGATTAGAGGTCACTTTATTAAAACTAGGGATGCACTGAATCCACTATTTTGGATTCGGCTGAACCCCCGAATCCTTGGCGAAAGATTCTGGCAAATACTGAATCAAATACTAATTTGCATATGCAAATTAGGAGTGGGAAGGGGAAAATTTTTTTACTTCCTTGTTTTGTGACAAAAAGTCACACGATTTCCCTCCCTGACCCTAATTTGAATATGCAAATTAGGACTCAAATTCGGTTCAGCTGCGCAGAAGGAATAAGCCAAATCCGAATCCTGCTGAAAAAGGCCAAATCCTTGCTGAATCACAAACCGAATCCTGGATTCAGTGCATTCCCTAATTAAAATGTCCAGAAAACCTGTCTCTCTACATGCAAATCTGTGCAAAAGGCCAGTATTCAAAATTAGACGAGCACTCTGTTGTCATCCGTGTAGATTAAAAATTACTTTTTTTCCAATCTTGTTAAAAACATCAAATCCCTGACGCGTTTCGTATCAATAGATACGTAGTTAAGAATCAGTTATTTGAGTGAGCTCTAATACATCTGCTAGGAAAGGAGCCCCCCTATAAGATATATTGGATGTAACTGTCAATAAATATCTGACACCCAACTGCTGCATGAAGACAGAATGAAGAGAAACAGATTCTGAGAGAGGAACAGTGAAGATAAACTTGATTATTTCAGAAATGATGCAGAATATTTAATTGTATTTAGAAAGTTTCTTATTTCAGTATGATGAAGCTTATATTAAATTTTCATTTTCGTGATAATTCCCCTTTAATATGACATGTCAGAAGTTGTTGTGCACTATTGAATGGTGCAGGTGTTGGGGTCTCTTTAAGAAAAAAACGGAATAGAAATAAATGTTAATCTTTTATACAGTAGAGATCTATTTTTAAGGTTTTGCTTACCCTTTACAGTTATGCAGTTTACAGCTTTTGGCTAAACATCTGTAATTCAGAACAGTGTAACTGACACATTATCTATAAATATGTATCTTTCTTCCCGACACTTTCATTTCAACAAATAAAGTCCAGGGGGGAGCTCAGTCTGAATCCAGTGTAAACCTATAGCTGATATAAATGGCGCTTTACTGGGGCCCTTTTTGTTTGCAGACAGAGCCCAGTAGCTTGCGCTTGCTTCTTTGGTGGCTCATTACATACACAAGGCAGGCAGTTTTTTTAAAGGGGAAGTAAAGCCAGAAAATGTCATTCTAAGCAATTTCTCAATTTACAAAAGGAACCATTTTCCCTATGAACTTCCATCCAAAGCCGGTGGTTAGGGATAATTACAATAGAACAAATCTGCTTCCACACTTAAGTCTCACATTATATGCCGGGTGTATAACAAGTGTGTCCTTTCCTCTCTCTTCTCTCTCCCTGCCAGGCGGTGTTTACAGACTTGGAGATTTTGGCTGCATTATTTGCAGCTGCGATTCATGACGTAGACCATCCTGGCGTTTCCAATCAGTTCCTTATTAATACAAGTAAGTGGAAACACACTCTTCTGTTCTTAAAGGAGAACTAAACCCTAAAAATGAATGTGGCTAAAAATGCCATATTTTATATAGTGAACTTATTGCACAAGGTTAAAGTTTCCTCTTGTCAATAGCAGCAATGATCCAGGACTTCAAACTTGTCACAGGGGGTCACCATCTTGGAAAGTGTCTGGGACACTCACATGCTCAGTGGGCTCTGATTGGCTGTTGAGAAGCTAAGCTTAGGGCTCGTCACTAATTATCCAGCAGAAAATGAGCTTCCCTGGCTGTAATATAAGCTGATGCTACAGGTTTGCTGATTATTAAATTCTGATGCTAATTGCACTGGTTTCTGTGCTGCCATGTAGTAATTATGTGTATTAATTACTAATCAGCCTTATATTGTGACATTTCTATTCTATGTGTACTGTATATTGTGAGTGGGTCCCTAAGCTCAGTAAGTGACAGCAGCACAGAGCATGTGCAGTGAATCAGCAGAAAAGAAGATGGGGAGCTACTGGGGCATCTTTGGAGACACAGATCTTTACTGCTAAAGGGCTGTGGTTGCCTTGGGCTGGTACAGAAGCACAAAACATCATGTACAACATTTCTAGATACTTCTTTAGTTAGGCTTTACTTCTCCTTTAAAGCGTCTGTGCCCCCTGTGAAATCGTCAGAGAGACGAGAGGGTGCAGACAGGCTCCAAAAAAGAACATCTGTTCTGTAATAAAAGAAATTGGCAGCCGCCAGGGATTTATTCATATGTTTTTCTCTATCTCGTTTCCTCTCTTAGCGGCTTTTTATTAATGTTAAATTACATTGTTGGGGGCTCCTGAATTTACAAGTATTTATGAAACTTGTAAAGAGAGATGAAATAAGTGGATGTAGAGCGATTGGCCTTGTTAGCGCGTAGCCTGGCCATTACCATTGCAGAGCGTTCAGCTGCTGCTCCGCACATAACGCAGCCTGGTTTTGTTTTGCTCACAGATTCTGAGCTGGCGTTAATGTACAATGACGAATCTGTGTTAGAGAATCACCATTTGGCCGTGGGCTTTAAACTGCTGCAGGAAGAGAACTGCGACATTTTCCAGAACCTCCCCAAAAGGCAGAGGCAGATGATGAGAAAGATGGTGATTGACATGGTAAGGGTTTTTTTCCCCCACAATGTATTAATAAATATCACAATGTTGGGGACACAGTCTGCAGCGCAATAGGGGGGTGTACAACATTATCAAAGCTATGGACCCATTTTCTATCAAAGATCTTCCCACTTTTCCATGCTACTTTCTCCCATGTTCTATCCTTCTGTCTTGCTGCTTAATGGATAAGTAAACCTTTAAAATAAGTGAATGTAAAATTGATGAGGGGCTATTCTAAGCACTTTTGTAATTTACATTCATTATTTATGTTCTTTTAATTCCAAGATATTAAGGGATACATATACTGTTAATATGAATGAATTGTGTTACAACAGCGCCACCTGCTGATCAGTTTCCCACCAGTCTGACCACCAAGTAGTCAAGGAAGTTGTCAGGAGAAAGAAAGAGGCTGCTCTGATGTTCTTCTGCTTAGGAAAAGAATTAGAAACCTTTCTCACATCTTTCCTAAGCAGAAGAACATCAGAGCAGCCTCTTTCTTTCTCCTGACAACTTCCTTGACTACTTGGTGGTCAGACTGGTGGGAAACTGACCAGCAGGTGGCGCTGTTGTAACAAAATTCATTCATATTAACAGTACATGTATCCCTTAATATCTTGGAATAAAAAGAAAATAAATAAATAATGATGTACATTCCAAAAGTGCTTAGAATTAGGGATGCACCGAATCCACTATTTTGGATTCGGCTAAATCGTTTGCAAAAGATTTGGCTGAATATCGAACCGAATCCTAATTTGCAGATGCAAAATAGAGGTGGGAAGGGGAAAACATTTTTTTACTTCCTTGTTTTGTGACAAAAAGTCACTCGATTTCCCTATATATGCAAATTAGGATTCGGATTCAGTTTGGCCAGGCAGAAGGATTCGGCCGAATCCCGCTGAAAAAGCCTGAATCCTGAACCAAATCCTGGATTTGGTGCATGCCTACTTAGAATAGCCCCCTCATCAGTTTTACATTCACTTATTTTAAAGGTTTACTTATCCTTTAATAACTGCTTAGTTATGTATTTATTTTACCAAAATCTGTCCTCCATAGTCTTTAACCTTCTTCTATAAAATATTGAAGCCCCTGTCCTTTCACTTTCCAATACAACCTTCTCCCCAGTTGAGTCTGTTCCACTTCTCCATATCTCTGGATTTATTTTTCTCATTGATCTATGCTGCAAAATCATGGCTGAAACATCATGGCAAAATCAAAGATTTAAGGCACAAAATGTGTTAAAACGTGCCTTTTGGAGTGCCAGAACAGTGTGTGATTTAATGCACTTAATCTGGTGCTAATAAGCTGATTCCTGTGAGGCTACAGAAAGCTAACACAAGTAGGTGCGCTTTATAATGGGTTAATAAAGGGTTACTTGGACTTTACATGTCACTATCAGGGGAACAGTTTGTTGAGCATAACAGGTAAGTGTCTAGAATGACTGGGTGTCTAATAACACCACCGCTCAGTGAATTTAACTTTCCTTTAAAATATTTAGATCAATAGGAAACATGAAATTGAGTGTTTTGTTTATTTATTGCTTTGCCTTCTGTCATTTTAGGTTCTGGCCACTGACATGTCCAAACACATGAGTTTGTTAGCAGACCTGAAGACTATGGTGGAGACTAAGAAAGTGACCAGTTCTGGAGTTCTTCTGCTGGATAACTACACCGATAGGATACAGGTTGGCAACAGAACTGTTGGGTTCTTATGGTCCACTTATCTGCCAGGGTGCATTATCTAGTCAGGCACACGCAAAGCAAAATGTAGAATATACTATAAGTAAAGGGCCACTAATCCATCTGATAGTTGTGATACTGGGGTGAGATATTTGTTGCGAGGGTCAGTTCCAGCACATAGAGTGTATAATATTGCTGGGGATTATATGGTAATGGGCCAATATCTATTAAATAACACTAGTTCTAGTTAATCTTGGGGTTGGAAATAGATACTATATCATGCTTTGCTTGCGTGTGAATACATGGGCTGCTTTTTCCTCCCAGTCCAGCCCTTGTACTTGGCTTGGGTCAACCATTGGGGAGGGGGTTTCCCTTGCGCTGATACCTGAGAACAATGTAAGGTTTATACAGCTCTGGTCAATAGAGGTCTTGCTTCTCCTAAATGCTTTACACGGCCTCCCTCCTCTTTCCACCGCACCTTGACATACCAATTACCATACACACTGCTGTCATTGCCATTATATTTTTAACTTAAAGGGACACTGTCACGGGAAAACATGTTTTTTTCCAAAACACATCAGTTAATAGTGCTGCTCCAGCAGAATTCTGCACTGAAATCAATTTCTCAAAAGAGCAAACAGATTTTTTTATATTTAATTTTGAAATCTAACATGGGGCTAGACATATTGTCAGTTTCCCAGCTGCCCCAGTCATGTGACTTGTGCCTGCACTTTAGGATGGAACTGCTTTCTGGCAGGCTGTTATTTCAGCTACTCAACGTAACTAAATGTGTCTCAGTGAGAATTGGATTTTACTTTTGAGTGTTGTTCTTAGATCTACCAGGCAGCTGTTATCTTGTGTTAGGGAGCTGTTATCTGGTTACCTTCCCATTGTTCTTTTGTTTGGCTGCTGGGGGAAAGGGAGGGGGTGATATCACTCCAACTTGCAGTACAGCAGTAAAGAGTGACTGAAGTTTATCAGAGCACAAGTCACATGACTGGGGGCAGCTGGGAAATTGACAAAATGTCTGGCCCCATGTCAGATTTCAAAATTGAATATAAAAAAATCTGTTTGTTCTTTTGAGAAATGGATTTCAGTGCAGAATTCTGCTGGAGCAGCACTATTAACTGATGCGTTTTGAAAAAAAAAAGTTTTTCCCATGACAGTATCCCTTTAACTGATTTTTTCCCAGTATATTAGAATATTATAGAATTATGTTTAGTACCCCTCCCCCCCCCAAAAAATTACGTTTTTTATTTTCTTTATTATGGCAGGTCCTTCGGAACATGGTGCATTGTGCAGATCTGAGCAACCCAACAAAACCACTGGAGCTTTATCGTCAGTGGACTGACCGCATTCTGGAAGAGTTCTTCAGACAGGGGGACAAAGAAAGAGAGAGAGGGATGGAGATCAGCCCTATGTGTGATAAGCACACTGCATCTGTGGAGAAATCCCAGGTAGGAGTTGACAGATTTGGTGTTCAAGCCAATTATTTCTATGGATTAGGAGTTCCTTATTGACTGCGGCATTAAGAGACCTGCCTGGGTTTGATTCTTGGTGACGTTGTCTATGTAGATGTCCTGCAACAGGGGGTGAGAACCTTATCTCACAGAGGAGGGTGAATATCAGCTGCATGGGGATTCCTAAATGCACCAAAGATACAGAGAAGAGCAAAGCATGACAAAGATACAGGAGATGGGCAGCCATTGTCTATTGAGGTGGCACAATAGTTTAGACTGCACTTTACTTCTGACCTTGAACTAGTCACTGATATCCATGTGCCCCAGACACCAGTATGCGCTAGAGTTTAAAGGTTCATGTGTATGGTGCAGCATAATGTAAGTAGATATATATATATAGGGCCACCATCAGGGGGAACGGGGTACTGTTGTCCCGGGCCCGGATGATTTGGAGAGTTAAGGGGGGTCCGGCCGTGCTGTAATTACTTACATAGCTGGGCCCCTGCCATCAGTGAGCTACAGACTTGGGAAGGAAGGGCTGGGTGGAGCTCCGATGACTGCATCTTGCTTCCTGTGCTCTGATTCGCCATGAAGTGTAAGTCCCGGTAAAGCCGCATGGGGATTGGATGCGTAAAGTTTGAACCTCCCCTCTACTTTATCCAATTGCCATACGGCTTTACCGGGACTTACATTTCACTGGCGAATCAGAGCACAGGAAACTGAAGATACCGGCACCTGAGCTCCCTGGCTAAGGTAAGTGCAGTTTTCTTTTTTTCTTTTAACTTGTAGGGGCCCTGGTCAATTGTTTTTTTAAATAACTTAAAGACACAACTCTGTCTGTTAATTGGCTCATGTGACCTAACAAGTATGATTTGTTGGTGTGTTTGTGTGCACAGTGAATCGTACGATCCCAGGGGGCGGCCCCTATTTTTTAAAATGGCAATTTTCTATTTATGATTACCCAATAGCACATACTACTAGAAAAGTATATTATTATGAAAATGGTTTATTTACATGAAGCAGGATTTTACATATGAGCTGTTTTATGTGATATCTTTTTATAGAGACCTACATTGTTTGAGGGGTATAGTTTTCCTTTAACTTGTAGGGGCCCTGGCCAATTCTTTTTTTAAATAACTTTTAGGGGCCCTGGCCACTAATGCTTTTAAGGGGCCATGGTCACATGTTTTTTTTTTTTCTTTAACTTGTAGGAGGGTCCTGGTCACCAAAGTTATTTTTTTTTTTAACTTGCCAGGGGGCACTTAATGTTTTAACGCATGTGTGGCCTTCATACTGATGGGTGAGGGCAGGGCCCGGTGATTTCTGATGGCAGCCCTGTATATATATATATATATATATATGTGGCTTGAGGATCTAGTAGAATTTAGCTTGACCTTCTCAAGTCCAGGGGCACCAGTGATACATCAGAAGTCACCAGTTCAGCTTGAAGGTGTCCAGAGCTTCTGACCAGAAGCTGATATTGTTCTATAGCCTCTTATAAATCATTTCAGGTGACACATTCTTATGCATCTCCATTGTTGTTACATGGCAGGTGGGTTTTATCGATTACATTGTCCACCCGCTTTGGGAGACCTGGTCGGACCTCGTTCATCCAGACGCTCAAGATATCTTGGATACTTTAGAGGACAACCGAGACTGGTACCAAGGTATGATTCCACAGAGCCCCTCTCCACCACCCGACGACCCAGACAAGGACGAGGAGGCCTGCATCGAGAAGTTTCAGTTTGAGCTGACTTTGGAGGAGGAAGCGGAAGATTCCGACAAGGACAGGAACAGTGGTATTGAAGAAGAGGATGGTCACTGTTTGCACGAAGCAACTGAAATCCAAGAGTTAGAAGAAGAGTTTATGGCAATGCATGAAGGACAAACAGAACAAACAGACGTCTACTCAGACAACTCATCACCAGTAGAAGATTCATGAACTTTGTTCAAACAATAATTCTAAATATGATATATTATCACGAGAAACTATTTTACACGAGATCAAAAAAGTGTTTTTATTTCCTATTTATTTATTATTATTTTTTATTTCTATTTTGTTTTTGTACTCTCAAGGGGAACAAACACAATTACTGTAGATTCAGATACTTTTGCACAGAATAGGAGTTTGTTGCCATAAGAAAGTTACAACACACTCTAGAAAAAACAAACTGTAACTTATCATTCGTTTTTTTCTTCACCTTCAAACGGATGCAACCAGGAAAAAAAAACCCCCAGTCCATTTCTATTTTTTGCCCTCGCTTCAATAAGCCATTTTTTTCCCCCAAAAAGTAAATGTATTGACTAGGGTTTTCTTTTTTTGAAGTTGGGTGGACTGCCTTTTTTTTCCATTTCTTTTGGACACGTAGAACATTGGCCATGCAAAAAACAAAAACATCATCTCATGCCACCAAGCTGTTTCCACGCCTTTGGATAGTCTAAAAGTAGTCGGAATATGACAGTGGAAAGGGTGTGCCTTTTATATAAATGTATTTCTGTCTGATTCTGTGCGATGAAAGGAGCTTCAACCTTCTGAGATGTTTCTACAGAGGATATTGGAGCCAACAAACCAATACCTTATGGAATCTGCAATTTGCTGCCTGAAAGGAGGGGTCGTACCTTTCAACCACTATTTACACTGTCACGGAATAAGAATCTACAGGATCCAGCAAAGACACTTTTTTGGTTTAAAAAAAAAAGAAAGAAAGAAAAGTAATATTTTATTTGTCGATATCTCTTGACTTAGATATAATATATATTTTCTAAATGCTCTTAAGATATTGCTCATCTCTTGTAACGGAGTCAGCATTAATGCCATCGTTTTACTAAGGGAGTAACGAGTGGAAATATTAACGTAGACGCCACTTGCAGTTCATCTAAAAGTCTTCCTCTCTCTTCTTTTCTTTCATTTGCACATTCTGGCAATACACGAGCATGATGGAGCCCATGTCCATATTAGAGTCTGCACCCCAGTGTTTAGGCATTGAGTCTGACTGTATGTTGTGATTTTAGCTACATATATATATATATATATATATATATATATATATATATATATATATATATATATATATATATATATATATATATATATATATATATATATATATATATATATATGAGAATATCAATTTGGCTGTTTGATGAAAAACCCCAGAAGAACAACAATGAGAATTCATGGAGCAGAGTTATCAAAATTCAAAATGTCAAGTTTTTTATTTAGTAATGTATGCTGATTTATGGAAATACACCTAAAGGAGAAGGAAAGCTACCGAAGCAGTTTATTACCAATAGTTTAGCCACAATAGTACAAGCTATAACACTATATTTATTGTGCAGAATGCTTTACCAGCTTAAGAATCTATCTCTGCTTGTTTAGGATAGCAGCTGCCATATTAGTTTGGTGTGAACAAACTGAGCATGCTCAAGCCCTAGCCCTGGAGGTTTAAGCTGAAAACAGGAAGTCTGATACAGAAGCCCATGAGTACACAATAGAAGGAAAGAAATGTGCTGTTTCTTTTGACTCAGAGCAGCATTACTTTGAGGGTTTACTGGTGTATTTATATAGACCTTTCTGATAAAGCTTACTTAGTTTTAACTCGGAATGCACCGAATCCACTATTTTAGATTCAGCCGAACCCTTCGTGAAAGATTCAGGCGAATACCGAATTCGGTTGTAAGGGGAAAAAATTTTACTTCCTTGTTTTGTGACAAAAAGTCCAGAGATTTCCCTCCCCGCCCCTTATTTGCATATGCAAATTCGAATTTGGTTCGGCCGAATCTGAATCCTGCTGAAAAAGGCCAAATCCCCAACCAGATCCTGGATTTGGCGCATCCCTAGTTTTATCCTTTCCTTCTCCTTTAAAACCCTGAAAACATAATTGGGCTGCATTAAGATCACATTCCACCCTACAATTTACAGTCAATCATCCCAATTTAAAATTGATTTAAATGAATAATAATTTGTAGTTTTACAATACAGCTCCCGTTGAATTCCAGCTTTTAGCTGACAATTTTTTTTTGAGTTTTCCAGTCTTTTTCGCTTAATGAAAACTCATTGTGGTAAAAAATCTAATTTGAATGTTGATAAATCTGCCCCTTATCAGTTTATTCACAATAGAAGAGAAATATTGTTTCGATGAGTTGCCTTTGCTTTTTTGTGCCGATATGCCGACTAAATTCTCACATTGATGGTTCTTTGTTGGTTACTATTGGGCATTGAGTAGAATCATGTAGAATCAGGGTGTTGCTACAATAACTGAGCCGCATTTGTCTAATGGTGGGGACATTTGGCTGGAATACAGGGTCGGACACAGGAGAGATATTTGCAACCTTGAATTCTAATGTGTAGGATTCTCTGAAAGGGGTGAATGTATTGGGACAATACTCTGCGCTCATTGGCTCGTCTCATCGCAACATTTTCACTACCCGGTATATAGAAATGTTTGAAAACTTAACAACACATTGTGGATGTGAACTCTCTCTCCTATAGATACAAACCACAACAAAGATTCCTATTGTCTCATATTCTTCTTCCTTAGGGTGAAGCCACATGGAGAGCTCTGTGTGTCTCCACCCTCAGAATGAGACCTCTGTATAACTGAATGTTTCTTCCTTGAAGTTGGATCATTCAGACTATGGCTGCCAGAGAGAGAACATTCACTCATGGGCTTCGGATACATCTGCCTTACGCTGTCTCGGGGGGATCCAGTTGTTCAGCCCATGGGTTCAAAGTTCAGATCGAATATAGTTTTGGCCACAGCCACGTAGCACCTGCCACCGATCCGACTGTAATGACATTACACAAAAAGAGGGACACTTCAGGGCTGGCCAGTGACAACCCAAAAATGCAGAAGAATATGCTCAGCAGACTAGGGATGCACCGAATACACTATTTTGGATTCGGTCGAACCCCCGAATCCTTTGTGATTCGGCCGGATACTGAACCAAATCATATGCAAATTAGGGATGGGAAGGGGAAAACATTTTTTACTTCCTTGTTTTGTGACAAAAAGTCACGCGATTTCCCTCCCCTAATTTGCATATGTAAATTCAGATTAGGTTCGGCCGGGCAGAAGGATTCAGCCGAATCCGAATCCTGCTAAAAAAGGCCGAATCCCGACCCAAATCCTGGATTCAATGCATCCCTACAGCAGACCAGCAGAGCATGGGTCAGATTTACTAGAGAGCGAGGTGGCTAACGCTAGAGACAATTCACTAGCATTGCCACCCACAGGGACATCGGCCAACCACTAACAGACGCAAGCACTAATTCTCTAGCAAACCAGACCATCACTAGGGATGTAGCGAACCGCCAATAATGTGTTCGCGAACGCCGTTCGCGAACAACGGCAAAAAATGCGAACAGTTCGCGAACAGTTCGCGAACTTCGAACATCCGAAAATCGTTCGATTCGAACGATCGAAGGATTTTAATCGTTCGATCGAACGATTTTCGTTCGAATCGAACGAAAATCGTTCGATTTTAGCGACCGAATGGTCGAATGGTCGAACGATTTTGACGCGAACGTCGCGCGACGTTCGCGAACTTGCGGCGGACGCGAACAGCCGATGTTCGCGCGAACAAGTTCGCCGCAGAACAGTCCGCGACATCCCTAACCATCACTAGCGCAGTTTCAGACCCTATCGCCAGGCGTATTTTCACTCCTCCGAACAGGGGCGCTCCACCAATGAAGCGGGATAGGCTGCAAAAGTCCTAACTAGGGATGCACGAAAGATTCGGCCGAATACCGAACCGAATCCTAATTTGCATATGCAAACGGATGGGAAGGGGAAAACATTTTTTACTTCCTTGTTTTGTGACAAAAAGTCACGTGATTTCCCTCCCCACCCCTAATTTGCATATACAAATTAGGCGTAGGGTTTGGTTCGGCCGGGCAGAAGGATTCGGCTGAATCCCGAACCGAATCCTGGATTCGGTGCATCCCTAGTCCTAACTAAGACTTTTTTTTGGGTAACTGTTTTTCTCCAGACATTTCATAACATATGGAACATTCAGTTTACAGTGGGCTCATGTGTAGGGAATTATATTAACTCTCTTGTCTTTATTAAGGTTCCCTGGACTTGTGTAATATAAACCCGTAACTTAAACCATTTGCAGCAACATTTATAATAAAGACGTCCGTATAACTTTAAATTTCCCTCCCTATGCAAACTGATCTGAGCGCAAGATCACTAGTGAATTTCCGGTAGGCACAAATGAACGTTAGCGAATCTTCTCTATGAAATACTCGCACTGCCGAAGTAACGCTAGCGAAAAGTCACCAGCGTTCGATGCCCGGGCGAAACTTTGCATTTTAGTGAATTAGCGTAGTCTTAGCGCATTTGCGCCTGGTTGAGGGGTGCGAAGCTGACGCTGGTGAAAATTCGCCCGTTAGTGAATCTTCCCTCAAATGTTTTGTCTGAATATAGAAGAGTCTGTAACATCAGATGCTGAGGGGCATCAAGAGAGAGAAGGTTTGGGAATGACCTTATTGTTCCAAGTGTCCTCAGCTTACGTTCTGCCTTTTACAACTTCGTCATCGTCTCTAGAAACGTCTTTGATGTCTATTTGTACATTTGTCCTTGGTGGAGAAGGTTTAGGAGAATAAACAGGGTCCTTTTTTTTATTGTTTCTTATTTTTAATGGCATTTTACAGTTATTTGTTTTCCTGCTCTTGGTTTGAGCCTGAGCTCGTAGCCTTCCAAAGAACGACATAGTGAAGAAGGGTGCGGCGGGGAGAACGCTGCCAAGTTCTCAAACAAAGGCCTGAGAGACAATGTTACTGCCGCTGGCGCAATGTTGCTTTTAAAAAAATGTCATTTTCCAGCTCATAAAAAGAGGTGGGAAAGAGAGAGAGAGAGAGAGACGCTTCTACTCTATAACCGGAGAATGAGGCATAACACATAGAGTTGGCAGAGCACTCAGGAAGCATCGGATAACATTGCCAGGCCAACAAAGGGATATTCTTGCAGAACTGTGACCTCCCTTTTAGGCGAAAAGCAAGTGTAGCGTCGACACGATTAAAGATCAACTCTGAAAGGAGAATTGTTTTATATCGTTTTATGCCTGAATGTTCTATTAGTCCGTTACTTTTCAGACTTTGCAGTCGCAGGTGTGCGCAGTATCCAACTGTCACAAACCAACTTGTGCAGAATGTGTCCATGATTTTTCATACTTTTTAAAAATGATTTATTAGTTTGGGGCATCTGCTTCTAATTGGGTGATGTGCTTTACAGTTTGCCTTTTTGTGCACTCAGTGTTATGTTTCGGAGGAGCAGTATGGAGGAGATCACGTCGCTCTATGAGCAGATGTTTAGACGTAGGAAGGTCCTCTGTTGAGGCAAAGTATCTCATGAATGATGGTGGAGGCAGCACAGAATCTATTGGCAAAAATGTTCAAATCCATGTGTCATATCCATATTTATAACATTCGGTGTATATTTAGGATTCAGTGGAGGCGCAGTAAAAAAAGCCATTAGAGCGATTGATTTCATAGGATCCATCAACAGTGCAAGTTCTCCAGATATTTACAAAGATCAAGACAGAGGTTCCCTTACTGGTCACTTTGCTCTTTGGTCGCCTAAAGCCAGTGGACAGGAGCCGCCTGAAGGCCAATCAGTGTGTGATTCAAGGTTAATATTTATTTGTCTGACTAGGAAGCCCATTGTAAGGGTCAGGGCACATGCTCAGATTCAGGGAGATAAGTCGCTCGGTGACAAATCTCCTCTTCTTTGGGCGACTAATCTCCTCGAACTGCCTTCCCGCCGGCTAGAATGTGAAATTCGGGCAGGATGGCACTCGGAGCGATTTGTTTTCTGAAGTTGCCTCATGAGGAAACTTCAGAAAACGAATTACTCCGAGTGCCATCCTGCCCGAATTTCACATTCTAACCGGCGGGAAGGCAGTTCGAGGAGATTAGTCGCCCAAAGAAGAGGAGATTTGTTGCCAGGTGACTACTGAATCTGCCTGTGTGCCCTGACCCTAAGGTGAGTTGGGGCAAAGCTTGGGCTCCTCCATGTTATTCTAGATATTTATAAACATGATTTCTTAAGACAATGTTTTCTCTGACCAAGTTGCTTTACCACAGGAGGGGCCTGAACCCAAAAAGTCTGAGACGTTGGGGTTAAGAGAATGGGGGTGCCTATATTAACTAGTGCCGAGTCCTAATAACGGTGAAAGATATTGGTGTCGTACATAAAGTCCTGCTACTAATGTACGTTTCCGTTTCTTTATACCGTTTTCCTTTTGTTGCTCTCTGTAGCCCAGGGTGATATATTCCCCAACATAATAAACTCAAGGGCTTTTGGGAAGCATTAAATATCAATACATGTTTGAGAGTGGGAAGGAATCGTTGAGCTAAAGTTCTTATCACTGGCACTAGAGATGGTCTCACTCGTGTGTCAACTCCAGGGAGTCAGTTGGGAAACAGAAAAGTTGTGGTTGGTGAGTCTGGAATAGGATACAGGTCCCACCAGCAGAGTTTTCTTTTTACTGACTGGCTTTTGTAATATGTACGTGGTCAGTAACACAAACCTGAGCTCAGATTTGTGCAGTTTGGCTTGAAATTCGGCCAGTGCATCGACATCTTTACAAACACTGACGTCAGACGATTTCTCTTACGCCGGCCGATAACCGAGGCTGCCAACTCTGACGCTTGTACAACACTGTGAATTGCACCCAGACAGCAACGATACCAACGATACGGAGCAATCGCGGCTTTGAGCTTTAGCCTATCGACATTCAACAATGTTCAACTGCAAACCATCTGGTCTGTATAACTAGGAGTGATGTTGAGTAAGAGCTTGGAAGCTGCTGGAAGAACAAACCTAATGATTATATGATCTGAAACGTCACCAAACGAGGGGACCTCTCCCTAATTGAGCCGATTGTGAATGAATCTCGTCTGTAATCCGCCCAGTGCTCCGTTCTATGGTTTTATTTGCACATGAGGAAAATGTGGCATTTTATACCCAATAAGAGACGAATAATAACGAGTGTGTAACGAGCTCGGATCTACTGGCAAAACTCTGCTTGTGCCTCTGCCTCAAACCGACTCGTGTCCACTCCAGAGAAAGTCATTAGTGCAGAGTTAATTGCGCTCATTAAGTAATGTCCTTCCCAGGTTCAGAATTTCATATAAATCAATGTCGCGTGTGAGATGTACAATACCTTTCTGAATCCCGTTATAACGAGAGTATCGTGCAGTATTTCCTGACTTTTTCTTTCCCTTCAGTATTTGCCTTCAGTGTCCCCATTATTCGCAGGATTGTTCATTCTTCGCTGGATCACCTTCTCGTGAAGCAATAGGGGTGTCTGCATGTGTCGTACCAACGGGAAAATACAGTGTTATTGGGTGATGTCTGTAAATATCCCACAAATGATAGATCTGCTTTTACCAGTGACCGAAACAGCTGAGGAATGTAAGCTCCTTGTACCAGTCTGGGATATAATTGCTGAAGGGCTATATATATATATATATATACAGTATCTTCACAGTCCAGACTAATAGTAGGGATGCACCGGATCCACTCTTTTGGATTCAGCCGAGACCCCGAATCCTTTGCAAAAGTTTTGGCCGAATACCGAACTGAATCCGAATCCTAAATTTCATTTACAAATTAGGGGTGAAAGGGGAAAACATTTTTTACTTCCTTCTTTTCTGACAAAAGGTCACAATTTACCCCCCGGACCTAATTTGAATATGCAAATTCAGTTCGGCCGGACGGAATGATACGGCTGAATCCTGCTCAAAAAGGCAGATTCCTGGCCGAATCCCAAACCGATTCCTGGATTGGCCGCATCCCTAATTAATAGTAAATTGTAACATTAGCCAGTATAATAATCTGCTGCAAGACTGGATCTCTCTGCGAGGAAAGCTCACCATGATGCTTCTCGCTGTTACGTTCTGTGTCTCTGAGATGTTCTCACTGACTGCGGCTGATGTTGAACAGTCCTCTTTATGGTACGTTTGACTCGTTGAAGCTTTGGGAGTAGGACTGGTACCATCGCTTTCTAGCAGTGTCGGACTGGGACACCAGAAAACCTTAGATCACCGTCCTACTATCAGAACTACTTTTACTCTTCTCCTTGCTCAGGCGCTTTATTGTCCAAGTCAGTTTTCTTTAAAGGATAAGTAAACCTTTAAAATAAGTAAATGTAAAACGGATGAGGAGGCTATTCTAAGCACTTTTGTCATTTACATTATTTATTTATTTTCTTTTGATTCCAAGATATTAAGGGATACATGTGCTGTTAATATGAATGGATTTTTGAATTTTCATTACACGTTTCCTTTACTGTATTTATCCATATTTGGGTCTCCAGGAGACTTCTACTTTTCCAATTTTGTGTTATTAACTTTTTAGCCAAGAACAGTGTTTCTTGGAGAAATATTCTTGTGTATTGATTGGGAACATTAGGGCCCAGTATGTTAAGTAGGCAGGTCTTAGGTGTTCTAGGTAGAGTCCTGCGCGGGTCCATTTTTTGGAACCTGTTCCCGACCCGTACCCACATTCTGACCCACTACCCGACCCGCAAGTACCTTATCCGCAACCCGTACCTGCGCCGCGCTGACCATCAAGAATCAGGAAGTGCTGTCATTGTAAACCGGAAGTGACATCATCAGATGTAGGCGTGATCAGGGAAAAAAAGGAGTAAAACAGGAAGTGCTGTCATTGTAACCCGGAAGTGATATCATCGGAACAAAAGGAGTAAAACAGGAAGTGCTCTCATTGTAAACCAGAAGTGACATTATCAGAAGTAGGCGTGGTCAGAAAAATCGCTATTTAGTAGACCCGTGACCCACAAACCCGCAGAGCCGATGTCCCGCGTCTATACCCGCACCCGAAACGTCTAGCCGCAACCCACAGGGTACCGCAGGTTTTTGCGGGTATCCCGTGGGTACCCGACCCGCTGCAGGACTCTAGTTCTAGGTCGAGTAATATCCATGGTGTTATCTTGTTTAATACTGCTGCTGCCCAGTAAGGTTTAATATCATTACATTCCCATAACACATGTACCAATGTAGCTCCTTCCACTGTACATCTATTACATACTTCTGATATGTTGGGGTTCATCGGATGAAGTGGGGTGAGGTTTGCCCTATGCAATACATATAGTTGGACCATTCTTAGTCTATAATACACTGAGACTACCTGGGGGATTTCATAGCTTCTCATCCTCGTCCAATATGATGTTCACTGCTAATTCCCTAATTTCCTAATCAGAATAACATCAGAGCAGTCTCTTTCTTTCTCCTGACAACTTCCTTGACTACTTGGTGGTCAGACTGGTGGGAAACTGACCAGCAGGTGGCGCTGTTGTAACAAAATTCATTCATATTAACAGCACATGTATCCCTTAATATCTTGGAATAGAAAGAAAATAAATAAAGAATGTAAATGACAAAAGTGCTTAGAATAGCCCCCTCAGTGATTTATTTATTTTAAAGGTTTACTTATCCTTTAAATTGTGGGTTCTCAGTCCAACCCTTCCTCCAGTACTTCTGTCCTTCCACCGGGTTCTCCTGTTTATTCTCATACAGAACCAATGAATGATCATAAAATAGGCCCAATGTTGAGCAGCAGGAGGGCCGACCTGGAGTTTTCCCGGTATCCCAGTCCGACGCTGATTCCGACAGTGAAGACTTCCGAACATGATAACAAATTATTAGGATGTTTTTTTAATATCAATATTAAATTGCAGAGCTTTTGGTGCGTCCTAATTAGATGTCATTTTCTTTCCTCCTGTTTCTTGTCTAATGTCAGTTTATTTTCCTCCCGTCTCTTATTGGGTGTAAAGAGAATCGTGGGATCCTGATCCGTTTTTTGGTGGGTGACTAATAATAATAATAATGATATGAAATGCCATTTCTGCACACAGTACTGTAGCAATTGATTTCTATTTTAGCCATTGTTTATTAATTAACTCCTTCAGCGCCGGGGGCCTTTTCCGGAGCTGCTTGGAGTTTGTCCCCCTAACTCTGCTGGAAGAGGTATCGTCTCCTCAGTCCAGCGGTGAAGGGGTTAAGCCTCAATCAAAACCTTTCGATGCTTCTTGTACAGTTTTTCATTTCCCCTCCCCCTTCCTTTTTCTTATGCTTTCACACGTGGTTGGTTTTCAACGAAAATAAATACATTTAAAAAAAAAAAAAAATAGAAAAAAAAATATAAGATTTAAAAATGTTGAATTCTCCTTTTTTTTTGTACATACTGTAATGTTATAAGATTGTAAATTATTCTATGAGTAAGCGCCTCGCGGGGTGCGAGTACCGTCAATGCTCCTGGTGAGACATATTAGCTGCATTCTCTGTATATTTATATGGTGTAATATAGACCAATTGCAAATTGTAGAGTTGTTCTTTCTCAGATTGTTGTATCACATTGTTCTCTGTAGCAAATCATGAATTACAGCTTCTGAGTCATTAATATGAGCTTGTGTCTGTGTCATCTTCTCAATCGCCGCACACCCGCGCTCTTCTCATCTGCAGCAGAGACAGTCCGACTGGGGTATTAGGGACTGTCAGCTAAAGGGCCCACCAGCCATGGAGGCAGGGTCAGACTGGGGGGCCCATTGGAGCTGCTGTTTACCACTGGCTCCCACTGCTGCAGAGCCCACAACACCCCACCCTGGCGCGTCACCAATCTGCTGAGCACATGCACTTCTGCACCGGCGCACACACGCACTATGTTTTATGGCAATTGCAGCAGGAAGTGTATGAAAATTACGACCCTGCCCCCGGCGTGCATGCAAGAATCTGGCGCATATGATTATCGCGCGCAATGGAGCACAGGAGCACTGGGGAGCTTTGAGTTCCTAGTGCTTTTTACAATGCGACTGGGCGGCATCCTGCCCCGAAAATGTTGCTGCCCTAGGCCTGGCCTCGCCACAAATCCGGGCCTGGGCCCACTGGTTTTTCCCGGTGTCCCGCCGGCCCAGTCCGAACCTGCATGGAGGCCCTTTAAAGAAGAAGGAAAGCTAACAAAGCAGTTTATTTCTAATAGAGTAGCCACAATAGTACAACTATACCACTATCATTATTCTGTAGAATGCTTTTCCATACGTGAGTAAACAGCTCTGTTTGTTTAGGATAGCAGCTGCCATATTAGCTTGGCGTGACCACTTCCTGACAGAGTCTCTCCCTGCTCACTCATAGCTCTGGGCTCAGATTACAGCAGGGAGGGGAGGTGGGAGAGAGGAGCAAACTGAGCATGCTCAAGCCCTAGCCCTGGAGGTTTATGCTGAAAACAGGAAGTCTGATACAGAAGCCCATGAGTACACAATAGAAGGAAAGAAATGTGGTGTTTCGTTTGACAGAGGACTCAGAGCAACATTACTTTGTGGGTTTACTGGTGTATTTATATAGACCTTTATGATAAAGTTTTCTTAGTTTTAGCCTTTCTTTCTCCTTTAAGAAGCAATGTCTATAGTTGATTTATAGTCAAATTGATAAAACTTATTTAAAGGAGATGGAATAGTATTTTACATTTGGGGGTGCCAAAAGTTAGGCACCCCCAAGTGACTACTTTAACTTACCTGACACCCCGGGCCGGTGCTCCTATCAGCAGAAAACTGCACCAGCCTGAGGTTATACCAGTGAGCATCACGGAGTCATCCTCTTTCTTCTTCCTTATTCTTCGCACCGCTGCGCATTGGAGTGAAAAGTGAACTTTAACTAAAAAGACGACTATATTCGTTCTACTGCGCATGCGTCTGCCCTGGGAAATTTGAAAAATGATGGAGCCGGAAGAGGATGGCTCCGTGGTGCTCACTGGTATAACCCCGGGCTGGTGCAGTTTTCTGCTGATAGGAGCACCGAGCCGGGGTGTCAGGTAAGTAAAAGTCTAACTTTTGGCACCCCCAAGTGTAAAATACTATTCCATTTCCAGGGGTGTAACTAGAGGAATCAACCCTGCGGCTGGGGCCCAGGAGATATAGGGGCCCCATGAGACCCTAATTCATATACAGTTTCAATAAATATTGGTAAAACAGTTCAACCTCTAGACATTTTGGGGGCCTGAAAATGAATTTGCTGTGGGGCCCCGTGATATCTGGTTACACCACTGCCTTTAACACTCTTGAAGTATTAGTATTACACAATATTAGTATTACACAAATGGGGTTATTTATCAAAATCTGACATTTTCTCTCTGTTTTCTGAAAACCACTCCACAAACCCAAATCCACAAAGACCTGTTCACTATTTAGCAACACCTTGTCACCAACATTTCTTGTGCTGGAAAAGACTCGATAAAAATCTGAACTCGTACATTGTTTTCGGATTTGTCGCTGAAGACTAACGCAGAATCTTCGGGATTACGTGTGCTTTACGGTTACGTGTGCTTTACTGTCACGTGTGTTTTACGGTTACGTGTGCTTTACGGTTACGTGTGCTTTACGGTTACGTGTGCTTTACGGTTACGTGTGCTTTACGGTTACCGTCGCTTGATCCTGCTACAGCTTTCTCAGCTATTTCCCAGCTCTTTTGTGCGGCTTTATTTAACAGTAAAGCACATGGTCACAATGGAAATGTCCTCCTTCCTGGGGAGGTTGTTGTTGTTTTGGCGGCTGCAGAATTATTATGAGAAAGTAAAGCTCTGGAGCCTGAATGTCATTTATAAGCAATGGGAACAGCAGAAGAGATGGACCAACAATTCCAATTAGAAGCTTTTCGGCAGCTCCCCAGCGCTGCAATCCACAAGGTCTCGACATTTCCATAAATCTTCCGTTTTCCTAAACTATAAGAGGTCTATTGAGTCAGCAAAGAAGCAGGAACAGTGCTAAATATCCATGTAATTCCCAGGAGACCTTCATTAGCCGCATGCACAAGCTGATTGGCCCAACTTTCTAATTAAACGTGCAGTTAATTATTATGGATTAAGGGGTTTGTGTGATTGGCCATTTGCACTTCATCCCAGCAACGAGCCAATGGGAAGGAAGAAAGAGAAAACTGTAACAGGAGACGTCGCTGAACCTTTTTTTTTGTAACGATGGAAAGAAATGTATTTGGCACAAGCAGATGATCCAGTACAGACACTGTCTTGTCTTTGTCTCCATCTAGTGGCAGAGACAAAGACTCGCTCAGATTCGGAGAGATTTAGTCACATGGCGATAGGTTGCCTCTTCTTCCGGGCGACTTATCTTCCTCAACTGCCTCCCGCTGGCGATTTTTAGCTGGCAAGAAAGCAGCTCGGGGAGATTAGTCGCCCGAAGAAGAGGAGATTTGTCGCCCAGTGACTAATGTCTCTGAATCTCACCGTGTGTCTCTGCCCTAAATGCCTGTTTTAACCAATTAATAGACTTTAGCTAAAGCAATATCAGCTTATCAGACAGTGCTCCCCAAACTTGTCTCATTCTAATGTGAGGTTTTCCATCTGACACACGAGGGACCACAAGTCTTCAGCAACTGGGAGCCACTAGTAGCACAAACCATCCCGGAATATAAAGCCGAATAATGACTCAATACTCCACATTGTACATAATTGGGCTCATTTAGCAACGGAAGTGCAAAGCACCAAAGAAATGGCCATGATTTCAGCCCAAAGACAGTCAGCAGCAATAGTCTGCGACTTGCACCCGATTCCGCAATAACGAGGCAAATCAACACCCACCTCAATTAAATGCGCTCAAGGTGCTGATTTGTTGATGTCAGTGTGGGGGCAAATCAGCTCAGGAATAATCTACGATCATTTGAATTCTATTTATGCCTCATAGGGGCAGATTTACTAAAAGGCAAAGAGATTAAAGATAGTGACTTTTCGCTGGCGTTGCCACCCGCAGGGACATCGTCAGTTCAGTGAAAAGAGACAGTCGCAGTGAAAGAGACCGTCACTATTGCTCATTCACACTCTATTGTCAGGCGACTTTTCACTCGGTGGAACGGCCGCAAATTCAAATTTTACTGAACGTTTCCTCTTTCGCCAGAGTTGACTTCACCCAAGTGCTAAAAAGAAGCTCCACCTCCTCAATCTTCTGTCACTTACATCATATCCTGTCTGCTAAATGCATTAACGTTCCAAAAACGCTGGCGACTTTCCTGAAGTGGAATTGGCTGCAAAAGTCCTAACAAACTTTTTTTGGGTAAGCGGTTTACTGCAGACATTTTCTAACATACGGAACATTGATTTTACAGTGGGCTCATGTGTAGGGAATTCTATTAACTCTCTTGTCTTTATTAAGGTTCCCTGGACACGTGTAATATAAACCGGTAACAAACCATTTGCAGCAACATTTATAATAAAGACGTCCGTATAACTTTAAATTACCCGCCCTATGCAAATTGACCGAATCGCAAGATCACTAGTGAATTTTCGGTAGTGAATCTTCTATATGATGTAAAGAGAGATATTCTGAGATAATTTGTAATTGGTTTTCATTTTTTATTATTTGTGGTTTTTGAGTTATTTGGCTTTTTATTCAGCAGCTTTGCAATTTGCAATTTAAGCAATCTGGTTGCTAGGGTCCAAATTCCCCTAGCAACCATGCATTGATTTAAATAAGAGACTGGAATGTGAATAAGAGAGGCCTGAATAGGAGGATCAGTAAAAAAAAAAAGTAATAACAATACATTTGTAGCTTTAGAGAGCATTTGTTATTTAAATAGGGTCAGAGACGGCCATTTGAAAGCTGCAAAGAGTCAGAAGGAAAAGGTAAATAACTATAAAACTATAAAAAATAAATAATGAAAACCAATTGAAAAGTTACTTAGAATTGCCCGTTTTATAACATACTAAAAGTTGCCTTAAAAGTGAACCATCCCTTTAAGGTCCCCATACACAGGCCAATATAAAGTGACAGATTAAGTTGGCAGTTTATTGTACAGTGTATGGGGCAGATTTAGATTGGGCAGGTTAGAAGTCCTATCGGATACTGCGGTTCGTTCATGCGTTCCTCAATGTGATCAGCCCCATATCACCCACCTCAAGGCGGCCTTTCGGGGGGAGATCCGCTCTTGTTTGGAAATGGCCACCTTTTAACCACGTTCCTGTTCTTGGTAGAAATAAACTGTCATTTGTCCCTGTGTGGCTGCAGCTCCAATAGTATAAGCACAAAGTAATGGACTGACACATGTAATTAAACATGTTTATATTGAAACCAGCGAGTTAAATTACAGGTGAATATATATCTGTACATTACACAAATGAGACGTGTGTGTCTGTATACAGATATTCATCTTTATACAGTATATATATATATATATATATATTAAATGCATCATTGGAGCTTCCAGAGAAACAAGTCGATACACCTGTTGAAATGTCATCAGCTGTACATAAATATGTGCCAGAAAGCAGCCAAGAAAAGAAGTAAATCAGGTGGGGGGTCCAGCTTAAGGGTTTATCATCAATGCTCCTATATAGGAAAGGTTTTTATAAAAACAAAGCATTTTGGGGCCCTTTTTCCATGTTCATCATTTTAAGATTGGGCATTTAATCCCATGTGCCACAAGCCTTACATTGCTGTGAGACTCCTGCATATGATGCTATTTGTAACATTAAAGGACCAGTAACATTAAAAAAATGTTAAAAAAATGTACTCGTACTTAACGATAAAAAAAAACACCAAGACACTTTTATCTTTAAATTTGCAAAGTCTTTATTAAGAAATAACTTACCGATTCTCCGCTTGTGCTCCTCTTAAGAAACGGCAACGATCCATCGTGCGGCGCTCGATTTCTCCTCCATGGCTATCGCCTATAGAAGGCAGGGAGGAGAAGTCGAGCGCCGCATGATGGATCGTTTCTGAAGAGGAGCGCTAAGTGTCTTAGTGTTTTTTTTTCCGTTATGTAGAAAAAAAATGTAAAAACTTTTTGTTACTGGTCCTTTAACACCCAAGTAAAAATGCACACAATAGAGTCGGACTGGCCCGGCGAAGTAAAGAGAAAAAAACCCACTGGCTCCCACCAGACCAGATACAGCTGGGGGGCCCGGGGGTGGCGTGGGGGCCCCTGTGGGTCCTGTGGATTTCGGGTCAGCCTACACATCACTAGACTCCCCTTTAAGTGCCGTAATTTAGTATCTGAATGAATCAGACACATTTGTAAGTATTAATAAGCCACAACTACGGAAGAGAATCTTGCAGGACCAATATTTGATTCTGTATTCAGCAGAGACCTAATAACTGACAGTTAGAAAAACCCATCAATGTCGGCTCTAACAGCCAGCTGCAGCTCATTACTGCTAAACGTTGCAGATCTGATGTCCCAAAGTTCAATCTTGGGAACTTCACTAATTTAAGAACTACAACTCCCAAACCATCCCCAAGTGACAAACGGGATGCTGGGGATTTTAGATCTGCAACAACTGCCAGTCAATCCACTGCATAAAATGTAACTGAAAGTCAATATACTCTACTGGCCAGAGGGAGGCGCTGTGTTTAACCTTCTATATAGTAATGCTCCTCTAGTTGTTCCAGTCTCTGATATTCAAACACAATGAAAAGAATAAAGTCACATGAGAACTGGGAAGCACCGCCATGTTACCAACATATGGAGCCACTTTTTAGGGTCTTGTATACAGCGGGGGCAATTAGTATTGAACACGTCAGCACTTTTCTCAGTAAATATATTTCTAATTGGGCTACGGACATGAAATTTAGCCCAGATGTCGGTAACAACCCAAGTAATCCACACGTACAAAGAACTCAAAACAAACAAGTCCATAAAATGAGTTATGTGGAATAAGTATTAGGGATGCACCGGATCCAGGATTCTGTTCAGGATTTGGCCTTTTTCAGCAGGATTCGGCCAAATCCTTCTGCCCGGCCGAACCGAATCCAAATCCTATTTTGAATATGCAAATTAGGGGCGGGAGGGAAATCGTGTGACTTTTTGTCACAAAACGAGAAAGTAAAAAATGTTTTCCCCCTTCCCACCCCTAATTTACATATGCAAATTAGGATTCGGCCGAATCTCTGGCAAAGGATACGAGGGTTCGGCCAAATCCAAACTAGTGGATTCCGCGCATCCCTAATAAGTATTGAACATATGAAGAAAAGGAGGTGCAAAAGGCACGGAAAGCAAAGAAACCCGATGAAATCTGGCAAATTATTATCAGCTGATTTAGTCCTAATTGATGGCCTATAAAAAGGTTTCTCGTTAGCGAGGTGTCACACAAGAAGCATCTCATGATGGGTAAAAGCAATGAGCTCTTTCTTGAGACCTTATTGTTACGGAGAAAAATGTTGACGTGTTCAATACTTATTCCTAGGGATGTACTGAATCCAAGATTCGGTTTGGGATTCAGCCTTTTTCTGCAGGATTCGGCTGAACCAAGTCATAATTTGCATATGCAAATTATGGGCGGGGAGGGAAATAGTGTGACTTTTTGTCACAAAACAAGGAAGTAAAAACAGTTTCCCTTCCGATCCCTAATTTACATATGCAAATTCAGATTCTGTATTCGGCTGAATCTTTTGCAAAGGATTTGGGAGTTCGGCCGAATCCAAAATAGTAGATTTGGTGCGTCCTACTTATTTCCCTCCCTGTATATTAATAACAACAAACTCATACCAACTGCAATGCCTTTGCTCATTAGGGTCAGAGCTGCCGGCCCACAGTTCACTGTATAAGTTGGGCATCTGTATATATTGCTTATAAACCGCTGCCTTTACAGTAAAGTGTCAATAGCAAATATAAGACACACAAGAAGGGGGGGGGTTTATAGGCCTCCATTGCTGCAGTATCATCAGTCATATCAAAACAAAGCTGTTGATCAGAATTTCAATGAAGGGAAATAAAACGATGCAATTAAATAAAAAAAATAAATCCGTAATCCCATCATCTGTCCCATCGTTAATGATTAAGAGGGTGTAGATTAGACAATCTTACCCCAAAATCAGCAAAGGGGGGGGGGAGACTGAAAGTGGAGAGTCTGGAAAGACAAAGAATAATTTATCTATTTACATATTTACCAGCCAAATTGGTTATTATTGCGATAGAAATGTACAATCCGTTCAACAGGCGTCTCCATGAGAGGCCAAGGGGTGGCCATACTGTTTATTCCATTACAGCAATTTAAAAAAAAAGGCTCAGTGTTGTTCCTCTGAAATGGGGAATTTACTCGCTAAAAAAAAAACAAAAAAACTTGCCCTTAAAAGTAAGTTGGCTCCATTGCACTTAGCTTTCCTTTTGTCCATTAACACTGAATAGATTCGTTACGTTTCATTCTTATTACTGAACTTCATTATTTTTTGGTGTGCGAAGAAAAGAAACATTTTTTCTTGTCGTGGTTTCCATCTTTTATCCTCTGTGGGAAAAGGCCCCCCCCACACGGCTGTTTGCGACAGGGTTCCATGGTGATGGCCACGCCCACCCCGCTGCGTCCGGACATCATGCGCGTCACCTCGGTCCACGTATCTGTGGTGGGGTTGTAGCACTCAACATTATCAAGGAAGGTGCTTCCGTCGTAGCCGCCTGAAG
The DNA here is from genome assembly GCF_017654675.1 of Xenopus laevis. Classification (NCBI taxonomy): domain Eukaryota; kingdom Metazoa; phylum Chordata; class Amphibia; order Anura; family Pipidae; genus Xenopus; species Xenopus laevis. Next base: position 123,242,919 of record NC_054376.1, read on the forward strand.
GTAAAAGGGAGGAAATTTACTCAAATTTGTGCAAGGGGTAGGCTTCATTTTTATTGCATTAAAGGAGAAATAAAGCCTAACTAAAGAAGTAGGTAGAAATGTTGAACATGATGTTTTGTGCTTCTGTACCAGCCCAAGGCAACCACAGCCCTTTAGCAGTAAAGATCTGTGTCTCCAAAGATGCCCCAGTAGCTCCCCATCTTCTTTTCTGCTGATTCACTGCACATGCTCTGTGCTGCTGTCACTTACTGAGCTTAGGGACCCACTCACAATATACAGTACACATAGAATAGAAATGTCACAATATAAGGCTGATTAGTAATTAATACACATAATTACTACATGGCAGCACAGAAACCAGTGCAATTAGCATCAGAATTGAATAATCAGCAAACCTGTAGCATCAGCTTATATTACAGCCAGGGAAGCTCATTTTCTGCTGGATAATTAGTGACGAGCCCTAAGCTTAGCTTCTCAACAGCCAATCAGAGCCCACTGAGCATGTGAGTGTCACAGACACTTTCCAAGATGGTGACCCCCTGTGACAAGTTTGAAGTCCTGGATCATTGCTGCTATTGACAAGCTCAAACTTTAGCCTCGTGCAATAAGTTCACTATATAAAATGTAGCATTTTTGGCCATATTTATTTTTAGGGATTAGTTCTCCTTTAAGAAGTAGGTGGTTATTCTAATGCCTCCTTAAAGGACCAGTAACATCAATTTTTAAAAAAAAAAAAAATTGTTAGTACCTCCCCCTTTTTATTTTCATACCCCAGTTGTATTTACTATAAATATAAACATCATACGACTACCCCAATTATAGTGATTTCATATATATAGATGTGAAAAGAATACAAAATGATATGTTCAACAACTAATGTCGACTTTTAAAACAAGAGGTCATATCTGAAGCTGTAACAGCAATAAGGGGGAAAACAAATGCAATGTTGTAGTGTAAAATGTCTTCAATAAAAAACATGGAAACAAAAAAAAAAAATTAAAACAAATGACAAATAATAAAAAATAAACTCAATAACAAAATTTGTTAGTATACATTGAAAAAAAACAAAACACATTTTAAACTTTAAAATCGCAAAGTCTTCATTAAGAAACTCCGCTTCAGAAAAGATTATCCGGCAATCCCTCGTACGGCGCTCGATTTCTCCTCCCTGCTTTCCTTATAGGAGATAGCCAGGGAGGAGAAATCGAGCGCCACACGCTGGATTGTCACCTTTCACCTTTTTTGAAGAGGGGCACAAGCGGATTTTTGGTAAGTTATTTCTTAATAAAGACTTTGCGATTTTAAAGTTTCATTTGTCTTGGTGTTTTTTTTTCGTTAGTATACTAGAATGTTTTTTAAAAAAAATTTTTATGTTACCTTTAATGTGGATTGATCAGTGTCCCAACCTGAGCAAACAAATAAATCCTTTCCAGACAAGTTAACCGCAGAGACTCTTTGTTACCCTTAAGCTGGCCATAGATGTAAAGATTTTTAAAAGATCAGATCCTGATCGTGAGACCATGATCTTCTCAGAACGATCGTACGAATTTACCATCAACTAAAAAGACCAATTTGCCTGCTTGGCCCTGCAGACATAGATAGATTGTACTGGGACCGACAAAGATTTTTTGACCTGGCCGATCAATTTCCTGACAGATGTCGGCCGAAAAATCGTAAGATGTACGATCGTTCGAATACCACTAACTGCACGATAATTTCGAAGGATTGGTCGGACTTCCCTAAAATCGGTCGTTCGGCAAGAAGAATCGTCGCGTCTATGGGGAGCTTTAGGGTAAGGTCACACTGGGCTATTTGGGGAGCCAAATCGCCTGCGGCATGGTACACGCGTCGCGTCGCCCACTGTGACCTTACCCTTAAACACAAAGTCAATTTACCAAGCACGTAGATCTTTCCCTGATGTACGGTCACCCCCAGCGCACTTCTACGGTGTCTCATGGGGGCCACAAAGCTCCAGGCATCTTTCTCCACGTCATATCGTTCAACGCTATTCAGCTGATCCGTTCCATCGTAGCCACCCATAGCGTACACACTGGTATCCAATGCACACGCTCCTGGATAATTAAAAAAATAATGATAATTGTGCAATAGTTTAGTGAATACAAAATGATTTGCTTTTAATTGCACTTTATTCTGTGCAGTACTTGGATAATATCCGTTCACTTTATTCTGAGGTATTTCATTCTGTCATTTCTTTAATGGTTTTGTGGGCTATTAGAGGTAGAGATGCACCAAATACACTATTTTGGATTCACCCGAATTCATGAAATATTCGGCTGACTACTGAACCGAATAATAATTTACATATGCATATTATGGGCGGGAAAGGAAACAGTGGGGGAAATTCTTTTTAGAGACCAAAAGATGAGAGTTCCTCCAAAAATTAAATAGACAGTAATTAAAAAAACACAAAAAGTTTATTAGGACAAGGCCTAACGCATTTCGTACCTATACAGGCACTTACTCATAGGCTAAATGGCACACCCCTGTACAATGCTTATATAAGGGTTAAGACATCACATGTATTAGCCAATCACAAGCAGTGAAGACAAAATGCCTATTAAAAGGCTAATTTACATACACGCTTGAGATAATCAATTGCACTATACTTGCACTAAAACCACAAGAAAACAACATAAAAAATGAAAAATATATACAAAGGAAAAATAGCAAAACTTGAAAAAAATTACCGTATATACTCGAGTATAAGCCGTCCCGAGTATAAGCCGAGGTACCTAATTTTACCTCCAAAAACTGGGAAAGCTTATTGACTCGAGTATAAGCCGAGGGTGAGAAATGCAGCAGCTTCTGGTAAGTTTCAATCAAAAAATTTAGGGTTTCTGCTCCCAACGGAGGTGCCGGCATCTCGTTTTTGGATGCCGGCGACCATTCTTGGACGCCGGCGAATATTCTTGGAGACTATTCTTGGACGCCAGCGACTATTCTTAGACCGTTTTTGCGCTTGACCAGAGTATAAGCCGAGGTTTTTTTCAGCATATTTTGGGGGCTGAAAAACTCGGCTTATACTCGAGTATATACGGTAGATATAATAATATATATATATATAATACATAAAGGTAAACGTTCTTTTACCTTTACGTATTGTTTTCTTGTGGTTTTGGTGCAAGTAAAGTGCAATTGATTATCTCAAGCGTGTATGTAAATTAGCCTTTTAATAGGCATTTTGTCTTCACTGCTTGTGATTGGCTAATACATGTGATGTCTTGATTGGTCATAACCCCAATATAATTGTATAATATAATTGTATAATATAATTGTATAATATAATTGTACAGGGGTGTGCCATTTAGCCTATGAGTAAGTGCCCGTATAGGCACAAAATGCGTTAGGCCTTGTCTTAATAATTTTTTTTAATTTACTTAATTTTTGGAGGAACTCTCGCCTTTGGACTGAGGTGAACTGTGAGTATGTCCTCCCTTTTTCATATTAAAATTGTTTTCCCTTTAGTAGTGCTTATACAAGTTGGTTGCACCATTTCCTTTATTGTAGGACATTTTTTTTACTTCCTTGTTTGGTGACGAAAAGTCACCTGATTTCCCTTCCCGCTCATAATATGCATATGCAAATTAGCATTCGGATTTGATTTGGCCGAATCCTGCTAAAAAGGCCGAATAGTGAACCGAATCCTGGATCCTAAAGCTCTTACCTGCTCCACTGCGCACTATGTTCATAGAAGCAATGTCCTTCCACTCATCGGTCTCTGGATAGTAACACTCCGCCGAGTTCAACCGGTTTGTTCCATCAAACCCACCAACTGCATAAAGCAAACGGTTTAGTACAGCCACTCCCACTCCAATACGCCGAGTCTTCATTGAAGCAACCAGCTGCCACTCATCTCTCTCTGGGTCATACCTGGGCGCAAAGAAAAGGTGTTTAGGGATCTACATTAGGAGCGAGGGAGTAAGTCCTACTCTCTGTCAAGCTAATGCCCTTGATATTGAAGCTCTTACTCCAGATTAACTGAGCGAATCATCAGTAGTGTATATACATACAGTATGTCTGTGTGATGTTATTGCTGCGGATAATACATATATATGCTGCATAACGTATTCTTTATTTATATTAATAATGCTCAACAATAGGAGTAGCACCAAAAAGCAACAGTTGTAGACGTGTGGGGAACTTAAACACTGCTCAGCAGAGATAATAGTCTCTGGGAAGGGAGTGTGACTGTGGGATATCAGGTATAGTATGGAGAGATGGTGCCTATAGTAACAGTGGATAATAGTCTCTGGAAAGGGAGTGTGACTGTGGGATAGCAGGTATAGTAGGGAGAGATGGTGTCTATAGTAACAGTGGGATAATAGTCTCTGGGAAGGGAGTGTGACTGTGGGATAGCAGGTATAGTAGGGAGAGATGGTGCCTATAGTAACAGTGGATAATAGTCTCTGGGAAGAGAGTGTGACTGTGGGATAGCAGGTATAGTAGGGAGAGATGGTGCCTATAGTAACAGTGGATAATAGTCTCTGGGAAGGGAGTGTGACTGTGGGATAACAGGTATAGTAGGGAGAGATGGTGCCTATAGTAACAGTGGATAATAGTCTCTGGGAAGGGAGTGTGACTGTGGGATAGCAGGTATAGTAGGGAGAGATGGTGTCTATAGTAACAGTGGATAATAGTCTCTGGGAAGGGAGTGTGACTGTGGGATAGCAGGTATAGTAGGGAGAGATGGTGTCTATAGTAACAGTGGATAATAGTCTCTGGGAAGGGAGTGTGACTGTGGGATAGCAGGTATAGTAGGGAGAGATGGTGTCTATAGTAACAGTGGATAATAGTCTCTGGGAAGGGAGTGTGACTGTGGGATAGCAGGTATAGTAGGGAGAGATGGTGTCTATAGTAACAGTGGATAATAGTCTCTGGGAAGGGAGTGTGACTGTGGGATAGCAGGTATAGTAGGGAGAGATGTTGTCTATAGTAACAGTGGATAATAGTCTCTGGGAAGGGAGTGTGACTGTGGGATAGCAGGTATAGTAGGGAGAGATGGTGTCTATAGTAACAGTGGATAATAGTCTCTGGGAAGGGAGTGTGACTGTGGGATAGCAGGTATAGTAGGAAGAGATGGTGTCTATAGTAACAGTGGATAATAGTCTCTGGGAAGGGAGTGTGACTGTGGGATAGCAGGTATAGTAGGGAGAGATGGTGTCTATAGTAACAGTGGATAATAGTCTCTGGGAAGGGAGTGTGACTGTGGGATAGCAGGTATAGTAGGGAGAGATGGTGTCTATAGTAACAGTGGATAATAGTCTCTGGGAAGGGAGTGTGACTGTGGGATAGCAGGTATAGTAGGGAGAGATGGTGTCTATAGTAACAGTGGATAATAGTCTCTGGGAAGGGAGTGTGACTGTGGGATAGCAGGTATAGTAGGGAGAGATGGTGTCTATAGTAACAGTGGATAATAGTCTCTGGGAAGGGAGTGTGACTGTGGGATAGCAGGTATAGTAGGGAGAGATGGTGTCTATAGTAACAGTGGATAATAGTCTCTGGGAAGGGAGTGTGACTGTGGGATAGCAGGTATAGTAGGAAGAGATGGTGTCTATAGTAACAGTGGATAATAGTCTCTGGGAAGGGAGTGTGACTGTGGGATAGCAGGTATAGTAGGGAGAGATGGTGTCTATAGTAACAGTGGATAATAGTCTCTGGGAAGGGAGTGTGACTGTGGGATAGCAGGTATAGTAGGGAGAGATGGTGTCTATAGTAACAGTGGATAATAGTCTCTGGGAAGGGAGTGTGACTGTGGGATAGCAGGTATAGTAGGGAGAGATGGTGTCTATAGTAACAGTGGATAATAGTCTCTGGGAAGGGAGTGTGACTGTGGGATAGCAGGTATAGTAGGAAGAGATGGTGTCTATAGTAACAGTGGGATAATAGTCTCTGGGAAGGGAGTGTGACTGTGGGATAGCAGGTATAGTAGGGAGAGATGGTGCCTATAGTAACAGTGGATAATAGTCTCTGGGAAGGGAGTGTGACTGTGGGATAGCAGGTATAGTAGGGAGAGATGGTGCCTATAGTAACAGTGGGATAATAGTCTCTGGGAAGGGAGTGTGACTGTGGGATAGCAGGTATAGTAGGGAGAGATGGTGTCTATAGTAACAGTGGGATAATAGTCTCTGGGAAGGGAGTGTGACTGTGGGATAGCAGGTATAGTAGGGAGAGATGATGCCTATAGTAATAGTGGAGCTCATCGTGATCCCTGGTATGATACAAATGGGCCCAACACCATAGTATGAGAAACATCCCCATATCATGATGCTTCTGCTTCACTCTGTACTGTGACTTGAATTCATTGTTTTGGGGTTGTCTGACAAACGGTCTGTGGCCGCTAGACCCAAAAAGAACAATGTTGCTTTCAACAGGCCACAAAATGTTGTGCCATTTCTTTTTAGGCCAGTCAATGTTATTTCAGTGTGATGATGCTTATGTTAATTTTTTTGATAGTTTCTCTTTAATTTGAGAAACACGTTATAGGACCCCATTCTTCCCACTGGAAATAAACACCATTCTATACAGGCTCACCTTTCCACGCTGTTGTGATGGAGACATCCGTGAGATCCGCCCACTGCATAGATCTGCCCATCTATGACTCCAGCACCCACCCTATTCCTGGGCACACTCATGGCAGCACATGGAGACCACTGGTCGTTCATGGGATTGTAGCAGTCCAGGGCATCCGAGTCTTTATTGCAGTCGGGGGCATTATTTCGACCTCCCACGGCGTAGAAGAGGCCCCCTAATACGCAACCCGCAAGCCCACTCCTCGGCAGCTCCAAGGAAGCCAGACTCAGCCATTCCCCGTCAACTGGGTTGTAAGCCTCAAAAAAACCGAGGGACTGCCGATAATATCCTCCCGCCACATAGATGAACTGAGGGACGTTGGGGATGCGGCCTTGGAGGGGCAGGGTGGGTTTATGGAGAGTGAGGTCCTGGAAGATCTGAGACAGGTAGTCCTGACAGCGGGAGTCGCCTTTGAGGATCTCACAACGCTGGATCTGAAGCTGTAAGAAGTTGGGGGTCAGGGAGTGGCACCTCACTGCCCGCAGCAGCGCCTGGATGTACGGCCGCCTGTTCTCACAGTCATACTTCACCCAGTTTATGCAGGCGTGGAAAACCTCGGACTCACATCGAACGTTCAGCTCGTCCCGGCTTATGAGGTTCACCAGCTGGCAACTGGTCAGGTTAAAGAACTCCTCCTGCTTGGAAACCTGACACAGTAGAGAAGAGACGTCAAGAGCAACGTAAAGAACTAAAGGGAAAGAATCGATTCTCACTGCCCGGCAGCCTCACCAGGGAGGCTCAAATGGAGTCCAGGCCCCTAACCCATCCAAAGTGCCAGGCTACTGCTCTACTGCTTTATATTGAATAGGAGGGTGGAACAAATGGCTTCTCTCTAAAGGAAGCACCGAATCCAGAATTCAGTTCGGCATTAATCCAGAACAAGGAAATGCCTTAAAGTGGAGCTGTCACCAAGACATAAAAAGCTGTATAATAAAAGTCCTTTTCAAATTAAACATGCAATGCAAATTATTTTTTTAATTAAAGCATTCATAGCTGTTGTTAACTCATTTAAAATCACTTAAAATATTGTCTGCCCCTCCTTTATGCCTTTAGGCAGACAATTACTTTTACTTTCCATTCAGCACTTCCTACATGTCACTGCTCTCTCCACATTCCCCCGTTCTCTTTAACATTTAATTGTGTAGCAGCAGGACCTGATAGGGAACCGAAGCCTGTCTGTGCTTGTGTGACTGCAGGGCTGTGATTGGCTGTCCCCCTCCTACTGTGCTTCTGGCAGGGACTGTTAGAACACACCCACCCCTCATTTAAAACAGGTTATTTTTTAAAGATAATATTGATTTTTAGCATCATATAAAAGCAACACCATATATTACTTATAATTGGCTACAAAATTATTTTTTTTTTCATTTATCATATATGTCTCCTTTAATTTTTTTTATTTTATTTTTTGTTTCTGTAAGTAAATGAGAGTCGGTACAGAAGGTGCAACGGTGTTACTAGAGGAAACAGTAATTATTATTTTCCATACAATTATCTGGCTCCGTGCATCTGTGCCTGGGCAATATAGCCAATGAGTAGGGCCGGTAGCCTCCGTGTGGATCAGTCGTAGTCACTGTGACTCAGCAGGCTCCTCACTGCACATTCCTATGTGTTTTATTCCCTTGTCACATTCTAGATCTTTCAGTGATTCACTTGCATAAGATTCTGCTTGTTGTGTCCCTGTCTGACTCCCGGCACAGATCTGGGAGATTTCTATTCCCACGATTCATTCTTTTTAATGGGGCTTCACCCACCACAGAGGCTACAGTAATTGTAAGGAGTTTCCCACCTTCTCCCCCAAATATCCCCCTATGGCTAGTTATAATGGAAGCCAGCTGAACGTCACTGAGATACAAAGGGGAAAACTGGACAGACAGACACTGTGGGGGGGATGAAAGGTTAAAGGAGAACTAAACCCTAAAAATGAATGTGGCTAAAAATGGCATATTTTATATAGAGAACTTATTGCACGAGGCTAAAGTTTGTCAATAGCAGCAATGATCCAGGACTTCAAACTTGTCACAGGGGGTCACCATCTTGGAAAGTGTCTGTGACACTCACATGCTCAGTGGGCTCTGATTGGCTGTTGAGAAGCTAAGCTTAGGGGTCGTCACTAATTATCCAGCAGAAAATGACCTTCCCTGGCTGTAATATAAGCTGATGCTACAGGTTTGCTGATTATTAAATTCTGATGCTAATTGCACTGGTTTCTGTGCTGCCATGTAGTAATTATGTGTATTAATTACTAATCAGCCTTATATTGTGACATTTCTATTCTATGTGTACTGTATATTGTGAGTGGGTCCCTAAGCTCAGTAAGTGATAGCAGCACAGAGCATGTGCAGTGAATCAGCAGAAAAGAAGATGGGGAGCTACTGGGGCATCTTTGGAGACACAGATCTTTACTGCTAAAGGGCTGTGGTTGCCTTGGGCTATAAGCCAGTAATCGATTAGCATGACATTTGCTTTCATTAGACATTTTTTTTTGTACAGATGAATGTAATTAACGTGATTTAATTGTATAAACACGTTCACTTTACAGCTCTGCAGAATATGCTGGTGCTATATAAATAAATGCTAATAATAATAATAATAATACTAATTGTTGGGGTTGTGTGGCTGCAGAGCAAGGCAGTGTATGTACTAGTGATACTGGGACACAACTCTGTGTTGGGTTATATAATTCCTACACAGCCGACCTCTCACATATGAGAGCAAATTCCAGTCCAGCAGGAGGCAATGACTCAGCAAGGCAGCAGGGGGAAGGCTGTGTTAGATTAAAAACATACACTTCTAACACTACCAGTCATGTGATAAATACCCCATATACAGCAATGCTACACCAAGGTGGGGCACAGTCATGGGGTCCAACTACAAGTTGTTTCCCCTGTACAATTTGGAGGCATAAAACAACAACTTTCCAATACATATTCATTCATGTGGTGTCTGCTAAATTTTTTTAATTTTTTTACATCACCAAACGAGCGGATCTTTCCCCGATATGACCACCAACGGCAGGGCTATATCGGGGTAATCCGAACATTCGGCCCTAGGGCCGAACAATCAGATAACAACAAGGAGCAATGGGCTCTGATGGGTCAAAATTAAACCTTCCCGATCTATATCGTGGCCTGATATCGATCGGGAAGACCCATCGGAAGCCCCCATACACGGGCAGATAAGCAGCTGAATTGGTATAAAAGGGATCCTGTCATCGGAAAACATGTTTTTTTCAAAACACATCAGTTAATAGTGCTATTCCAGCAGAATTCTGCACTGAAATCCATTTCTCAAAAGAGCAAACAAATTTAAAATCTGACATGGGGCTAGACATTTTGTCAATTTCCCAGCTGCCCCTGGTCATGTGACTTGTGCCTGCACTTTAGGAGAGAAATGCTTTCTGGCAGGCTGCTGTTTTTCCTTCTCAATGTAACTGAATGTGTCTCAGTGGGACATGGGTTTTTACTATTGAGTGTTGTTCTTAGATCTACCAGGCAGCTGTTATCTTGTGTTAGGGAGCTGCTATCTGCTTACCTTCCCATTGTTCTTTTGTTTGGCTGCTGGGGGGGGAAAAGGGAGGGGGTGATATCACTTCAACTTGCAGTACAGCAGTAAAGAGTGATTGAAGTTTATCAGAGCACAAGTCATATGACTTGGGACAGCTGGGAAATTGACAATATGTCAAGCCCCATGTCAGATTTCAAAATTGAATATAAAAAAAAATGTTTGCTCTTTTGAGAAATGGATTTCAGTGCAGAATTCTGCTGGAGCAGCACTATTAACTGATTCATTTTGAAAAAAAAATTTTTCCCATGACAGTATCCCTTTAAGGACCGATATTGTAAGCTTTATCTGCCCGTGTATGGCCACATTTACAGTGAAAGGGGGCCTGCATCAGATTTCATGGAAGCGTCGCAATCAGAGGAAATTGAGAACAATGGGATCCTATGGCTCAGCGCACACAGCACTGTGATACCTAATTTCTGCTCTGCTGCACTAAAAGGAGGCTTTCAGCATCGCCTCCTCTTGTGGAAAAACAACCTGTTATCAATTATGCATGATGGGTAAGGGGTCGGTTCCAGCTCAGGCAGGAGTTTGCAGGACCACGGCACAAAGCCACGGGGGAGCTCATGGGCAAATCATAAAGAGAATGAGCAAATCTCTAGCAGAACCATGCGAGTTATTATTGTAATCATGAGACTGGCAGTCACGTCTCACTAATGTCAGAGCACTCGGGTTCAGTCCAATTTATCAACTGCACCGTAAACAGGACTTTTTTATAACTTTCACTCCTTCTTTATTCAGATACCGACCTGATCCCTATCCCTGATACAAACATGTCACTTAACACTGACTCTCCTCTATCAGTCGGGTTATGACTCTGCACTTCTGTATCTTCTAACGGACTTGGGGTTATCAGTCCAGAGCTCCATAAAGGAGAGATTTGCACCCGACGGCTTTTCATTACACAGAGTAAAGGAGAAAGTATTCCTTGTTCTCTATGTACTCATGCCTCTTCTAAACGAGCTCAGCTCACGCATATGTTTCTGTGCAAATAATTTCACATACCACACATACATGCCATACACTCAGTCACAGAGTTCACTGACTTGCATTAGTTTACTCCATAGGTTCTGGGCAATTTCTTATCAGGACCTTGAAAATATACTGTGTTCATTGAACCCTCAGTCACACTCCCTTCCCAGAGACTATTATCCCACTGTTACTATAGACACCATCTCTTCCTACTATACCTGCTATCCCACAGTCACACTCCCTTCCCAGAGACTATTATCCACTGTTACTATAGGCACCATCTCTTCCTACTATACCTGCTATCCCACAGCCACACTCCCTTCCCAGAGACTATTATCCACTGTTACTATAGGCACCATCTCTCCCTACTATACCTGCTATCCCACAGTCACACCCCCTTCCCAGAGACTATTATCCACTGTTACTATAGACACCATCTCTCCCTACTATACCTGCTATCCCACAGTCACACTCCCTTCCCAGATACTATTATCCCACTGTTACTATAGGCACCAGCTCTCCCTACTATACCTGCTATCCCACAGTCACACTCCCTTCCCAGAGACTATTATCCCACGGTTACTATAGGCACCATCTCTCCCTACTATACCTGCTATCCCACAGTCACACTCCCTTCCCAGAGACTATTATCTACTGTTACTATAGGCACCATCTCTCCCTACTATACCTGCTATCCCACAGTCACACTCCCTTCCCAGAGACTATTATCCCACTGTTACTATAGGCACCAGCTCTCCCTACTATACCTGCTATCCCACAGTCACACTCCCTTCCCAGAGACTATTATCCACTGTTACTATAGGCACCATCTCTCCCTACTATACCTGCTATCCCACAGTCACACTCCCTTCCCAGAGACTAATATCCACTGTTACTATAGACACCATCTCTCCCTACTATACCTGCTATCTCATAGTCACACTCCCTTACCAGAGACTATTATCCACTGTTACTATAGGCACCATCTCTCCCTACTATACCTGCTATCCCACTGTCACACTCCCTTCCCAGAGACTATTATCCACTGTTACTATAGACACCATCTCTCCCTACTATACCTGCTATCCCACAGTCACACTCCCTTCCCAGAGACTATTATCCACTGTTACTATAGGCACCATCTCTCCCTACTATACCTGCTATCCCACAGTCACACTCCCTTCCCAGAGACTATTATCCACTGTTACTATAGGCACCATCTCTCCCTACTATACCTGCTATCCCACAGTCACACTCCCTTCCCAGAGACTATTATCCACTGTTACTATAGACACCATCTCTCCCTACTATACCTTCTATCCCACAGTCACACTCCCTTCCCAGAGACTATTATCCACTGTTACTATAGGCACCATCTCTCCCTACTATACCTGCTATCCCACAGTCACTGGATCACTGAGCTGCCAGACTGAAACGCCAGACAGGAAACACAAGACATAATAAGATGCAGGATTTGTGCAAAAGCCAGTTATTTTGTTGGAATTTGTTTGTACTGAATCAGTTATTTGAGTGAGCTCTAATACATCTAGGCATAAAGAGCCCCCCCCTATAAGATATATTGGATGTAACCGTCAATAAATATCTGACACCCAACTGCTGCATGAAGAGAGAATGAGAAGAAACAGATGCTGAGAGAGGAATAGTGAAGATAAACTTGATTATTTCAGAAATTATGCAGAATTTTTAATTGATTGATAGTGGATTCAGTGCCTCCCTAAAAATAAATATAAAAGAAACAGTTTGCTCTTTTGAGAAATGGATTTCAGTGCAGAATTCTGCTGGAGCAGCACTATTAACTGATGCGTTTTGGAAAAAAAAAAAAAAGTTTTCTCATGACCGAATCCCTTTAAAATAAAAATGGTGGGACCGACGTGGCTCAAAGCTTGCACCACCTGTATTCGGCCTTTTTCGGCAAGATTCGGAAACAGCCAAATCCTTCTGCCCGGCCGAACCGAATCCGAATTTTCATATGCAAATTAGGGGCAGGGAGTGAAATTGCGTGACTTTTTGTCACAAAACAAGGAAGTTAAAAATGTTTTCCCTTTCCCACCCCTAATTTGCATATGTTATCACGAAGGATGCATCCCTAATGGAAAGGAAACCACAGTGCTACATGGACTTCCCAAATATCAACTACCTTATATGTTATTTCACTTACCTCCCCAAAGTGCATGTATATATATTCCCGCGCCTTCTGATGCAGCTCATGGCATCCGATTTGCTCAGCAAAACTGGCGATGCCGATGGCATTACTAGGGTCGAGCTGTTGGATGAGAAAGTCGCAGCAGGCCTTCACCACGCTGTCCATCTGGTACATGACGGCGCCATTCATCACGTGGATGACGCACTTCTCTCCCACGGAAATGCTGGCCGTGTAGGCAAACTCCAAAAGCCGCTGCATGACTTTAGGGTGAACCCCCTCAATGGTAACGGTCTCCATGCCGCATTCCCGGAGGCCATTGGTGAACATGGCACGGAACACAGGACTGCTGGAGGCCAACACAATCTTGTGGGCAACAAACTCGTCCTGGATCTCATTGTACTTCACTTTCAGCTTCACGTCGCACAGCTGCTGCCCTAGTCGGAGCTCGTTCATAATCTGGAAAGCCTGGTTGGTGTGGTCGGCCAGGCTATACTGAAACTGCCTGTTGCCATTGCTGTGCGAGGGCGTTACTTCCGCCTGGCACTCTGTTGCGTACATTCCTGCTGCCTTCAGTACATCTAACGGGGCATCGTTAGGGAACAAACAGTGTGATTTTCTTCAAAACAAACCTATTGCCATTTTTTTTAACAAATATTAAAAACATTAAATTGCGCTAGAAATTCCACTAAAGTGTCACATGGAAAATATGCCTGTCGGGATTAAATAAAAAAATGCTTAATCCAGATTCTCCAATCGGGATGACTTAATCCATCCTGGTCATATTTGATTGAGCTTCCGAATAAAAAAAAAAACAAATAAGTCTCTAGCTAGGGGTTTAACATAGTTCTAAAGCAAGTCCAGGCTACGGCGAGTTGATGAGATCCAATAGAAGACCTTCTAGTTCATTTTCTGTTTGATACCTAGAGAGAAAGAGAAGGGAAATGCTCCAAGTTAAGAGTTGCTTCGAATTAGCCAGTAATGTTGTCACTTGTAGCTTTGCCATATGGTAGATGACGGCTTTACATATTACTTTACCTGAAACACTGGGCAGTGTGTAAATAGTGCATTATGTGTGTGCCATTTAAAGGATAAGTAAACCTTTAAAATAAGTGAATGTAAAATTGACGAGGGGCTATTCTAAGCACTTTTGTAGTTTACATTCATTGTTTATTTTCTTTCGATTCCAAGATATTAAGGGATACATGTGCTGTTAATATGAATGGCTTTTGCTACAACAGCGCCACCTGCTGGTCAGTTTCCCACCAGTCTGACCACCAAGTAGTCAAGGAAGTTGTCAGGAGAGAGAAAGAGACTGCTCTGATGTTCTTCTGCTTAGAGAAAAAAATAGAACATCAGAGCAGCCTCTTTCTTACTCCTGACAACTTCCTTGACTACTTGGTGGTCAGACTGGTGGGAAACTGACCAGCAGGTGGCGCTGTTGTAACAAAATTCATTCATATTAACAGCACATGTATCCCTTAATATCTTGTAGAAATTTTGAGTCAGCTCAAATGCCCCAATTTCACAGATAAAGAGGTGCACCTCCACTCTAATGTAGTAGAATTAATTCAGCACAGCACCCTGTGGTTAAAAAATGCCTTAAAATTCTCAAGGCAAACCCGTTCAGCAACGTTTCAGGCCTATATGCGGCCTTTTTTCAAGCTCACTTAACACTGGCCAGCACATGGAATCAAAAGAAAATAAATTCTGAAAGTCAATTACAAAAGTGCTTAGAATGGCCCCCTCATCAATTTTACATTCACTTATTTCAAAGGTTTACTCATCCTTTAAAGGGCAACTAAAGTATAAAATAGAATAAGGCTAGAAATGCTGTATTTTGTATAGTAAATTTAAACATGACGTTACTGCACCACAAGCCTAAACAAACAAATAGGGGTCACCATCTTGTAACTTTGTTAAACATCTTTGCAAGACAAGACTGTGCACATGCTCAGTGTGGTCTGGGCTGTTTAGGGATTGTCATAAATTTTCAAAACAGCACAAGTCAAATAATATCTGCCAGAAGCTGATACAGCAAGACTGATTAATAATCAGAATATACAGACTGCACTGTGTCCTGTGTCCTGTAATCTAATGTGAATTTTATAGTATTTGTATTGTTTAATACAAACTTTCTCCAACTCTGCAGAACCAGTGGCTGCAGCAAAATAATCCTCCAAATAGAATCCCAGTTTATCTGTTTAAATCTGGCTCCATGATCTTTGTCCCTGCAGCTGGAGTTGGAAACAGTAAAGGGGATGTAAAGGCAAAAATTAAAATCCGATACAAATCTCTACACAGTCGCCGACTGCTCTACAGGGAAACAAACAAAGCTGCTTGAGTTCTGCATGGCTGGGAAGTAAGGCGGGGGCTCCCCCTGCTGTTCATAAGTATGATTGTTTCCCTGCAGAGCAGTTAGGGACCGTCTGACAATTTCTATCCACAGCAGTAAACTAAGGGAGAATTTCACTGCATACAGTCGGGTTTCTAATAAAAACTGTAGACATTTTTTAATTAAAGTATATTGGAGATAGGTTTCTTTTTAATTAAAAAAAGTAAAAATTGGATTTGTTTTTTTTGCCTTTACATGCCCTTTAACGAAACTCAGCCCTTCGGAGTGGTCAGGGGCCCCTGGAACTTTACCTATCCCTTAACTTGAAGGTAGTGGAGACAAGAAAAATAAGTTGAGGACTAAAAGCTATTTACTTTCCAAACACGAACAGTAAAAACAAAAAAAAGGAAAGGCTGCCTTGCAGTATTGGGGTCCTGGGTTCAATCCCAGCCATCTGCAAAGAGTGTGTATCTTCTCCCTGTGACTGCATGGGTTTCCTCTGAGTATTTCTCTCACAATCCAGAAAACATACAGGTTCCTGATAAAAGTGACCATAGCGCAAGTGTCTTAATAACAGGGACCGTAGACTGTAAGCTCTACTGGGGCAAGGATTGATATCAGTAATGTAATGGTCCGTTGTGCAAAAGCTAGCTTTTTCCTGGCTCTAGTATCATGGCCTTAATATAATAAGAGCCAATAAAAATACACAAGCTGCTTATTATGTGCCCTTTATCCAGTCAACTTGTTTCTCTATTATGTGCTCCAATCAGAATAAGCCTGCCAGGAAGTCATTAGCCTCCACTCACTCCCGGCTTCTGGGCACAACAACAGAAACAGCCTCCGCTCTCTTGTAAATCTGACACACACACATGCAGCAGTGGCTAAAGAATAGCAGTAATGGGCAGTATGGCAGCACCTTCATAAATGTGAGATGTGCCTTCCCTTTGTATCAAGTCTTTTGTGTGAGAAGGATAAATGCAAACTCTGTGGGAAATGTAATGTATGCTGAGTAATACATGTATGTCAGACACAGGCAAGAGCAGGCATGCAGCATCCCTTTCATAAAGAGCAACTTGGCACAAAGGAAGGCTGATTATACTGACTAAGCCATATGCCTGGCACGGTCACCCCCAGCAGCCAATCATTGCACAGGGACTAGAGCACTGTTGCCACTGACTGTGTATGTGTGTGTTTGTGTACCGGCACCTGTGCTGTGTATTTGTCATTGAGACTGACACAACTTGCCCTGTATCTGTGCCTACATGCCATGTACTGATGTGTATAGTGGGGAGACTGCCAGTGCCTGCGCTGTACATACATGCTTTGGTGCAAGAGTGTGTGGAGAAATTGTGTGTACATGCCAGGGTACAGAGATGTGTGTATAGAGAGAGACGGTGTGTAGAAAGAGAGAGAGAGAGAGAGAGACGGTGTGTAGAAAGAGAGAGAGAGAGAGACTGTGTGTAGAAAGAGAGAGAGAGAGAGACTGTATGTAGAAAGAGAGAGAGAGACGGTGTGTAGAAAGAGAGAGAGACTGTGTGTAGAAAGAGAGAGAGACTGTGTGTAGAAAGAGAGAGAGACTGTGTATAGAAAGAGAGAGAGAGACTGTGTAGAGAGAGAGAGAGATAGACTGTGTTTAGAAAGAGAGAGAGAAACTGTGTGTAGAAAGAGAGAGAGACTGTGTATAGAAAGAGAGAGAGAGACTGTGTAGAGAGAGAGAGAGATAGACTGTGTTTAGAAAGAGAGAGAGAAACTGTGTGTAGAAAGAGATAGACAGACTGTGTGTAGAGAGAGACTGTGTGTAGAAAGAGATAGACAGACTGTGCGTAGAAAGAGAGAGACTGTGTAGAAAGAGAGAGACTGTGTGTAGAAAGAGAGAGAGAGACTGTGTGTAGAAAGAGATAGACAGACTGTGTGTAGAAAGAGATAGACAGACTGTGTGTAGAGAGAGACTGTGTGTAGAAAGAGATAGACAGACTGTGCGTAGAAAGAGAGAGACTGTGTAGAAAGAGAGAGAGAGACTGTGTGTAGAAAGAGAGAGAGAGACTGTGTGTAGAAAGAGATAGGCAGACTGTGTGTAGAAAGAGATAGACAGACTGTGTGTAGAAAGAGATAGACAGACTGTGTGTAGAAAGAGATAGACAGACTGTGTGTAGAGAGAGATAGACAGACTGTGTGTAGAGAGAGATAGACAGACTGTGTGTAGAGAGAGAGGTAGAGACTGTAAGTAGAGAGACAGTAGTGTTTACATGAGAGGGTACATTATTGTGTGTGGGGGGGGGGAGAGTGAAGTCTGACACTGATTAAGCGTCTGTCCGACTCCCTATTTCCTCCCTGTTCCTTCCCCCAGATACAAGGCTCCTCCGGCTCTCGCCCTCCAGTACAGGATTGTTGCAGAGATACAACTCACTCCCGGGTGCTTCTGGGAGTTGCAGTTCTGGGAGCGCTTGAGAGCAGCAGGTTGGAGCTTCCAGAGTCTCTCGTGCTATGAGCCCAGCCTGTAGCGGCTGCTCCCCTCCCAGCCCTTTCCTTCCTGCTCTCGCCCCTCAGTGGCGCCAGCTCACCCCTATTCCTCTTATATCGCTCCCTCCCAGGGACCCCCACCGCCATTTCCCACTTGTCTCACCGGACTCCAGTCTCGTTCCCAGCCGCCCCCGCCATACTCTGGAGCAGTCACCGTGACTAAGCAGCAGCCTCGCGTCATTCACACAGGCTGGGGGCGGGGACATGACGTCTCCAGATCAGATGGGGCGGGGTTGACGAATGTTTTTGAAGCGGGAGATGAAAGGGCGGCTGTGATTGGCTGGGGCGCGCTGCTTGGTTGTCGTGTTGTTTGGGGAAGTGAAAGTAAAGTAGGAGGAGGAGTCACTGTGTGAGAGATCAGCGGAGCGGCGAGACCTGTGGCTCTTGCACAGAGGCCATTAAATGGGATATTCGCCTTTGTTTTAGCTTGATGTACATGTACAGAGGCATATTCTGACACAACTTGCGATTGGGTTTCATTTTGAGTTGTTTATCTTTTTATTCAGCAGCTCTCCAGTTTGTCATTTCAGTCATCTCGTTGCTAGGGTCCAAATTCCCCTAGCAACCATGCACTGATTTGAATAAGAGACTGGATTATGAATAGGAGAGGCCTGAAAAAATGAATAATAGTAAATAACAATACATTTGTATTACAGAGCATTTTTAGATCGGGTCAGCGACCCCCGTTTGAAAGTTGGAAAGTCAGAAGACAAAGGCAAATAATTAAAAAACTATAAAAAAAAAAAAAAGAAATAGTAGAGACGAATTGAATAGTTGCTTAGAATTGGCCATTCTATGAAAAAACTGAAAGTGAATTGAAAGGTGTAACATTCTATAAAATTTATCAGTAATTGAGCTTTGCTTATTGTTACACCAGGGACGTGATCCTGAGCCATTAATAGCCCTGTGTGACAAAATGCCTGCCATCGCTGCTACACAAGTTTTTAGAAGTCGAAATAAAATCGTTCGACCGCAAATGGGCAAATTCGATGTAAAAAAGCTTCGACTTCGACATTCGAAGTCGAAGTAAAGCCATTCGATGGTTGAATTTCGAAGTATTTACCACTTCGAAAGTCAACCTTTGATAAATCTGCCCCTGGATGTTTTGTCAAAATTCACACATTCGAATTGTAATCCGCCAATTTGAATTTGAGATTTATCACATCTCGACCCTGGAAACAGTTCTAATTGGAATATTCGCCACCTAAAACCTGCCGAGTTCATGTACAAGTCAATGGCAGAGGTCCGTCGAGGCATTAGCCTTCCTGACATTCAAGTTTTTTTTTTCTGGAAAAAACTAGATACGTATGAATCGAATACAAATCGAATACGATTCTAATTTTAGGGTCAGAACCATTCGATCAAACATTAGATATTCAAAGTTTTTTTTAAATAACCTCCCAGTTGAATTGTGAGTATGTTCTAATTAAAAAAATTCACATGAATTCAAAATTCGACCTTTGATAAACAGGCGTCTAAAATTTTAATCCCCCTATTCGAATATGAGATTTATCAACCCTCAACCATGGAAACAGTTCTAATTCGAATATTCGCCACCTAAAACCGGCTGAATTCATTTACAAGTCAACAGCAGAGGTCCGTTGACCCATTTGAAGATGTTAATACCCTTCCTGACATTCAAGTTTTTTTCGGAGGAAAATTAGGTTTGAATTTCGTTGAATTTTAGTTTTTATTATTTGTGGTTTTTGAGTTATTTAGCTTTTTATTCAGCAGCTCTCCAGTTTGCCATTTCAGCAATTTGGTGGCTAGGGTCCAAATTACCTTAGCAACCATGCATTGATTTGAGTAAGAGACTGGTATATGAATAGGAGAGGGACTGAATAGAAAGACGTGTAATAAAAAGTAGAAATAACAATACATTTGTAGCCTTATCAGACCATGTTTTTTTAGATGGGGTCAGTGACCCCCTCCCCTCCATTTGAAAGCTGGAAAGAGTCAGAAGAAGGTGGCAAATAATTAAAAAACTATATAAATATAGTAATGAAGACCAATTGAAAATTTGCTTAGAATTGACTATTCTATACAAATTAAAAGTTAACTTGAAAGTGAACCACCCCTTTAATTGTTATATATTTCTAAACTGCAAAATATGTAAGCGCTTTATAAATACATGTTAAAGGAAAATTATACCCCTCAAACAATGTAGGTCTCTATAAAAAGATATTGCATAAAACAGCTCATATGTAAAAACCCTGCTTCATGTAAATAAACCATTTTCATAACAATATACTTTTTTAGTAGTATGTGCTATTGGGTAATCATAAATAGAAAACTGCCATTTTAAAAAACATAAGGGCCGCCCCCTGGGATCGTATGATTCACTGTGCACACAAACATACCAACCAAACTACACTTGTTAGGTCACATGAGCCAATTAACAGACAGAGTTCTGTCTTTTGCTTCCACACTTCTTCCTGTTCCAGTTAGAGCTGCAGTATTTCTGGTCAGGTGATCTCTTCCTGTTACAGTTAGAGCTGCAGTATTTCTGGTCAGGTGATCTCTTCCTGTTACAGTTAGAGCTGCATCATTTCTGTTCAGATGACCTCTTCCTGTTCCAGTTAGAGCTGCAGTATTTCTTGTCAGGTGATCTCTGAGGCAGCACACAGACCATCACAAAATGGGGGTTCAAGGCAAAAGATGTAAAAAAAATTTTCCTTAAATATAAGATTCTTTAATATTCCACTTAATTTGATATAAACTATATATTGCTCAAGTATTCATTTTGGGGGTATAGTTTTCCTTTAATAACAATAAACTTATGGGAGTGGGAGCAGCCTAGAGGAGCCATTTGGAAAAAGTGTAGCCTTGGGGCCTCATTTCCTATGCAGGAAGCTGGTCCGTAGGAACCAAAGGGAAGCCAAGCAATGCGGAATATTACATTACAATCCAGGACAGTAAGAAATGTGGTAAAAATTTATTTGTATAGGAGCACCAAGCTTTCTAATAGCAGCCCTGGACCTGTGGATGTTGTTAGTGGTCAGGGATCCTACTTGATACCCATTTTTATATCATGGCAGGATTGTGAGCCCTCAACAGGATAAGGGCCGTGTTTATATATAGGCACCTGGGGGCCTGTGCCTAGGGTGGCAGCTTTATGGGGATGGCCCTTGGGTGCCTATATAACAAAGTAATGTAAACGGAAATTGTGACATGCATCGGAGGAAATTACATCACGCATAACAGGAAGTGATGTCCCACGTGGCCATACGCACGTGATGTCACTTCTGCAACTGGAGGCGGGCTTAGGTCCATCGTGACTGAAATAAGAAGGCTAAACGAGGCATAGGAAACAACTCGGCGGATCTTGTTTACGTATCCATTTTTTCAGTTCTGTTTCAGTTAATTGGCTAGAAAAATGCTGAGAAATCAAGACCGGGAAACAAGTTTTAACAGCTCTAGGAGCTTTCTACGTGGTGGTGGTGTTCTTAGAGGAAACCCAAGGCCCGTGACTCATGATTTCTGCTAAATACCGCTACATTCTGACTCATGTTGCAGAAACATAACGGGCATCTCCTAATAGAGAAAAATCTATATTCACTGTATTTGACACATCGATCGGCAGGGTCGGACTGGGGGGCTTGGGGCCCACCGGGGCTACTGCCCCAGGGCACCGCTCCGACGTGCTTCATTGGGCTAGTGTGCACGCACGCGGCGCAGCGTTTGTGCGCACGCGCTTAGCGCTACCTTTGTGCGCATATCTTCTATTCTACCGTGACCCCCGACGAAGTAGGGTCGCGCCGCCCAACTAAGTAGCGGATCTGGGCCGGCGAGGGCCCACCGGGTTTTTTCCCGGTGTCCCGCTGGCCCAGTCCGACGCTGTCGATCGGTGACACAGACACAACCTGGAAATTCAAGTCTAACCTGCTGGAGATGCCAGAAGCTCCCGCGCTCATGGACATGACACTAGGACACATCAACTTACTCCTTTTTCTCACCTGTATCATTTCATGACATGCGGAGGCACATTTATCAAAGGTCGAATTTCGGATTCATGTGAGTTTTTTAAAACCTCCTCTAAATTTCCATAAATTCGAAATTCGACCAATCGAAATTAATTCATGAAATCAATTTTTTAAAACTCGGATGCATTGAAACGACCTGAAAATTTTCAAAACGAATACGATCAAACTCAATTCAAGTTTTTTCTCCAAAAAAACTCGAATGTCAGGAGGGCTGCAAACAATTCAAAATTGATCCCTGGACCTCTCCCATTGACTTAAACAGCAATTCAGCAGGCTTTTGGTGGTGAGTTCAAATTCTAATTTGATAAATTTGATATTTGATAAATCTCGAAAATCAAATACATCAAAAACCTCTAATAAAATTTAAATAACTCCCAAGTAGAATTTGACAGTTTTAACCATAAAAAAAAATTAGAAAATTACATTTTCAATTTGACCCTTAATAAATCTGCCCCTTCAAAGCACATTTATCAAAGGTCGAAATTCGAATTCATGTGAATTTTTTATTCGAATATATTCGAAATTCGATTGGGGGGTTATTTAATAATAAAATCGAATATCTAAAACGCGAACGAATATTACCGACCAGAAAACTCGAATCGATTTTTTTCTCTGAAAATAACTTGAATGTCAGGAAGGCTAGTATCTTAAAATTGGTCACTGGACCTCTCCCATTGACTTATACATGAACTCGGCAGGTTTAGGTGGCGAATAGTCGAATTCGGATTTTTTTTTTTTTTGTAACTTAAATTTTTATTAATTTTCAGAATAAACAAGTAGACATAACAGATTATGATGTACATCATCATTACTCAAGGTCCAAGCTGTTCCATCCAATACCTCCAAATACAGCAATAGACTGTGCCGAAGAATTGGATTTGACGATGATTGTAAAGTAGCATGGCAATTGTATAAAGAGAAACAAAGGAAAAGAAACATAAAAAAAAAAAAAGGGGGGAGATACACAATATAAACGAATGAAAAGTCATAGGGAGGGGGAGATGTAGCTCGTGGGCAAACGTCGTAGCTTTGGCCTATCAGTAATTACCAAATAATTTAAGAGCGGTCAATTCTAGTCGACATGTAATAGTCCCAGTTGCCCCAGATATTGCTATGCAAATGTAATGTATTGTTGATGCGGGCAGTCATTTCCTCAAATTTCTTATTGCTCTCTAGTCGAAGAATTATTTCTTGGATGGTTGGGATTATCGGAGTCTTCCATTTGGAGGTAATTGCTAATCTGGCTACTGTAGATATCTGGTTAACCCATTTCTGGGCTGCCTTTTTCAATCTAGGGATAGGAAGAGCTAATAGTAAGTGAGGCATTTCAATATTCATTGGGGATTTAAAGACCGCTATTATTAGGTCCACAATTTCCTGCCAAAACTTTATCAGTTTGGGGCAAGCCCAAAGAATGTGATGTAATGTACCTTTGTGGCTACATCCTCTCCAGCATAATGGACTGCTTTGTGGGTACATTTTGGAGAGTCTATCAGGGGTTAAGTACATTTTTCAAATGGGGTAAGTTGCGTCTGGGAGTGTTGTCCAAGGAGTGTGGTGATGTAGTGTTTGATTTGGAGAAATTCCATCTCCTTCCACGACTCCCAGTTACATTTGTTGGCTAGTTCCTGGTAGGTATACAACCTCCGTCCAAGTGGGTTAATGAAATCGATAATTCTCACAAAATTATGAGCCTCCCAGTGAGATTGGTATGTTTGTATCTGTCCAGGTTGGAAATCTGGGTTCCCCCGGAGTATTGTTAGGGCCGATGGATGTTTGCTAATCCCATATTTTCTTTTTGCCTCCAGATATTGTAGGTAAATTTCATAGGTTTCGGGGCCAAACTAGAAAGTTGTATCTTGGGTCTATCCGGTAAAATCAAGTTACTAATATGAAAGGGGGATAACCAAGTGGCTTCTAATTGGGCCCATTTAGTGGGTGAAGAAGCTTGTAACCATGCCAGGGTTTGGCGTAAATGTGAAGCCTCATAGTATTTTCCAATATCAGGCACAGCGAGACCACCCTGGTTCCTCCCTGCCATGAGTACTGAACGTGGAAATCTAGCTTTCGTCGAGCCCCAGATAAACTTAAATATCAGCTTTTGTATATGACCCAGTTGAGACAGTGGGATTTGGAGTGGGATAGTTTCAAACAGGTATAGCAGCTTGGGGAGTATGGTCATTTTAATAGCTGTAATACGCCAGAGCCAGAGATGTGATGCTGTTTCCAATCCTGCAAATCTTTTGTAATTTGTTGCACCATAGGGGAGAAATTTGCCTGGAACAATTGGTGGTAATGAGATGTCAATTTGACCCCTAAGTAGTTTATATAGGATTTTTGCCATTTGTATGGAAAACTTGTTTGCAGCGCCCTCCGTATATTTCCCTCTGTGTGAAACAAGAGTGCTTCTGATTTTGCCCAATTTATTTTATATCCTGCTATTTTACTATAATCCGATAGGGTGTTATGAAGATTGGGTAAGGAAACCTGGGGATTACCAAGTGTTAGGAGGACATCGTCTGCAAAGAGCGATATTTTATACATGTCAGAGCCCACTGTTATTCCTGCAATATCTGGGTGTTCCCTTATTTTTGCTGCCAAAGGCTCTATACTGAGAGCGTAGAGTAAGGGGGAGACATCCCTGCCTCGTTCCATTCCTGATGTGAATTGGTGTACCAATGTCTCCATTTAACTTTAAATAGGCTGAGGGGGTCGAGTATAGCAAGCTGATTGCCTGCTATACATTAGAGGACATTATAGACAAATGGCAGGGGACATTTTTACCCATAAAGTGGATCACCGTACCAGAGGCCACCCCTTTAGACTAGAAGAAAAGAACTTTCATTTGAAGCAACATAGAGGGTTCTTCACAGTCAGGACAGTGAGGTTGTGGAATGCACTGCCGGGTGATGTTGTGATGGCTGATTCAGTTAATGCCTTTAAGAATGGCTTGGATGATTTTTTGGACAGACATAATATTAAAGGCTATTGTGATACTAAACTCTATAGTTAATATAGGTATGGGTATATAGAATTTTAATTAAAAGTAGGGAGGGGTGTGTGTATGGATGCTGGGTTTTCATTTGGAGGGGTTGAACTTGATGGACTTTGTCTTTTTTCAACCCAATTTAACTATGTAACTATGTAACTATGTAAAAAAGCGCCCTGAAAGCCTATGTGCTGTAATAGTTGGGTCATATAAGTCCAGTCCAGCCTGTCAAAGGCTTTCTCTGCATCTAAGCTCAGCAGGACCGAGGGGATGCCCTGAGTTTGAATAGTGTCTATTAAATCTATCGCTCTACGTGTGTTGTCTCCCGCCTGCCTGCCTATCACGAAGCCCACTTGGTCAGGATTGATCAGTCTAGGCATAAGTGGGGTCAGTCTTTGAGCCAGTATTTTGGTGAAAATTTTCAGGTCACTGTTTAGCAGTGCTATGGGTCTGTAATTCCCACATAACGAGGGATCTTTACCTTCTTTTGGCAAGACCGTTATGTAGGAGGCAAGCATTGTGTCCGGGATTTTTTCTTTTCCCTGTAAGAAAGTATTATACAATTCCGTCAGTATGGGGGCAAGAGTTGCCTGAAAAGTCTTATAGTATATGTTAGAGAACCCATCGGGTCCCGGGGATTTGTGGAGTGGGAGTGATTTCAGTACATTAATTACTTCGTCTTGGGTAATTGCGCTGTTAAGATTTTCTAGTTCTTCTTCAGTTAATGTGGGTAAGTGGCATCCCTCCAGGAATTGGGCTATTTGCCTGTTTTTCAGGATATTTGTTTGGTTGGGTGTTGGGAATAAGTTATAGAGTGTTGAGTAGTACGAATGAAAGGTTTGCGAGATTTCGGTAGGATTATGGGTGGCCTCCCCTTTATCAGATTGAATCGTCAGAATTTGGGATTGTCTGGTACGTTGCCGTAGTTGGTTTGCTAGTATAGTATGGGCTTTGTTCCCCATTTGATAATATTTCCATTTTGACCAGATCAACGTCCTCTCAGCATGTTGGGTCGCTATTTGTTTTAATGAGGAGTGTAACTTCTGGATCTCCTGTGCTAGGTTAGGGTCTGGGTTATAAGAGTATTCCGTCTCAAGAGTTCGGAGATTGCTTTCAATCTTATATGTTTCCTTTCTCTTATTGTGTTTCTTAGTAGCGGAGAGTGACATGATTTGGCCCCGAAGGACTGCCTTGTGAGCTTCCCATGTTATAGCTAAAGAATCTATTGATCCCTTGTTTTGTGTGAAAAATTCCTTCAGGGAGTTCCCAATAGTCTCCCTTGAATTAATGTCATTTAAAATTGACTCATTTATTCTCCAATGTGTTTGCCTCTGCAGCATCGGAGGACGACTCGAAAAAAACCCAAACAGCTGCTTGACAACCCAACCCAAGAAACTGGAACAAGGCCTGTAGCGATCTGCCTGATAGGAAGACCTGAAGAACATTTCAAATGGACATCCCAAAAAAAGTAGGCAAAGGAAGTAAGAAAACAAAATCCCAAGACCAGTGTCATTGACAGTGTAAGTACCTTAGAGCTCTTTCCCAAATATAGATCAGAAAAGCCACTAGAATGGAAAAAAGGGGTACAAAATAAAGGGAATTCAAAACCAACTGAACTAAGATCCAAATATGTACAAACAGTAGTGTTACCAAAAAAAATGTAGTAACCTGAGACATTATAGGTGTACCTCGTCAGAGGACCAATGTCGGTGGAAGCGTCCCGGCAAAAAAGGAATTTGAAAGGCCTGACCCTCCGTAGTCAGGGCCTGTTGGAAGCAAATATTGAAGAAGGGTGTCCTGATGGAGCCCTGCCATCCCTTGATATCCAAATCTATTCTCTCCAAAACTTCTGTTATATCTCAAGTAGGTGAAATTGGGCTTTGCGGAGGTTTCTGCGGTGATCGAACCCTTGACGGGCCGACTGTATCCCATTCTGGAGTCATTCGAGTAGCTTGTGAGGAAGAACTATCCCTGGCAGTCGATAAAGACGGTATGCCAAGCTCTCTCAAAAATTTGTCGCCGTTTCGTAGATCAGTTAGGACATGCTGTTGGCCTTTCATGGAGACAATAAGCTTGAAGGGAAACCCCCATCGATATGGGGTGTTATGAGCTCGAAGATGTTGAGTAAGTGGCCTAAAAGCCCTCCTTTTAGCCAACGTAATAGGAGAGATGTCATTGTAGATTTGTAGCTTCATCCCTTGGAAATCAATATACGTTGAATTTCGTGTGACCATGAGGACTTTCTCTTTGCTTTCGAAGTAATGACAACATACCACGATATCTCTGGGTGATGATTGACCGGGGTTTTTTGGCCCCAACGCTCTGTGTGCCCTGTCAAATCTCCATGCTTCCACAGGCAAATCTTGGCAAAGTGTAGAGAACAAGGCTCGAAGATATTGCCTGATATCTTTTGGTAAAATGCTCTCTGGGACACCTCGTATACGGAGGTTTTGCCTGCGGATTCTATTTTCTAGGTCTTCACATTGTGATTTAAGGTTGGCTACTTCTTCTTGTAGTGTGAGTTGATCATCCTCTAGCGAGTTATGCCGCAAGATTAAGTTGTCCGAGATAGTCTCTAGCTTGTCTACTCGTTGGCCCAGAGAATGTAGTTCCGTCTTGAACTCCTGTACTGCATCCTTAACAGCACCAGTTATGGCTGCAGATAAGGAATTATGTAGGGCTGACAGTTGTTGCGCCAATATGTCAGCTGTAACAGGTGTAGAGACGAGAGGCTCTTTGTTTATATTGTGGGGTTGATCCATCCAATTGTCAGGGGTGAAAGGTCGAGAAGGGGAGCAGGAATCTGCATCAGGGGCCATGCTGCCCTCATTGGACCTGGAGACCCCCCCTGTGGAAATGTGTTTAGGTAGAGGTTGTGGCTGTAATGTATCCCCCAATGGAGAGCTAGAGGCTGAGGAGTGATTCATGTCTAGGTCGTCATTATTACTATCGACCTCTGCGTTGCGCACCTTCTCAGGGGCTGAGCGGGTACCCCATTTGCACGGCCTGAGGCAGGACTCGCCACTAACCTGCGACCATGGAGTAGCTCCTCTCCGCTGTGTCTCTATGTGCTTTATCAGCGGCTGCAGATCTGCGCAGCGGCGGTGACATCCCGTGCGAGCCCCTAGGGGATCCGTCTAGGGGAGTGTGCTCTGTGTCCGAATCTGCGCCGCCATCTTGAGGCCTCCGTGACCTGGTCGACGCTGAGGATTTGTGCAGGTATGGCGTCAGCGTTCCTGCTTGTTCGCAGTTCCGCTTCTTCCCCATGATACTGGGTAGTTATAGTAAAGGTCCCCGAGCAGAGGCTGTCAAATCGAAGCTAATATTCGGGGAATACGTGGCCTGTGACTACGGAGCGGCAGAGAAATACGTCTTCACTCCATGTTGCGCATGCACCCCCACGAATTCGGATTTTTAAAGCGGTATGGTTTGATAAATCTCAAAATTCGAATCGAGTTTGGATTATTCACATTTCGCATTTGAGAGTTTTGACCATAAAAACATTCAAAAATTCAAATTTTTAATTTGACACTTAAATCTGCCCCTTAAAGTCATAAAAAAGAATTGAGCTAAAAATATTGTCTTTAATTCACTAGACACACTACAACCAACCAAACTGCTGCCTGGTTGCTTGGCTAATAAAGCCCTAACAACCATAAAGCAATGTTTGGATCTGACAATTGAAACACTAGCCGGCTGTTTCTTGATTCAGAACCAGTAGTGCAGAGAATATAAATAACTAGACTGCTACTGCTTTGAATAGCAATTATATTTGCACATCATTTTAAAATGTGTAATGTAAATTGGGAAGTTGCTTAGGGCAAGGGTGAGTGCTCTGTATATTAATATTTATATTCGAGCTTCCTCAATGTGCCGCCAGGTTTGTATTTACATTGACTGCTTGCTTAGGTATGGAGCCCTGCTAGGGGATAATGCTTCTTTACAACAGGGACTTGGAAGCCGGCCAATCGATTCTCAGAATCGTACTGTTTATACTTGGGATCTTTCTGTTTTCCTGCTGGGCTCACCCTGTTGCTGCTCTTGGTGCTGTGACTCCAAGGATATGACATTTGAGCTATTTTTCTCTGTCTTTTTAAAGGAGAACTAAAGCTTAACTAAAGAAGTAGCTAGAAATGTTGTACATTATATTTTGGGCTTCTGTACCAGCCCAAGGCAACCACAGCTCTTTAGCAGTAAAGATCTGTGTCTCCAAAGATGCCCCAGTAGCTCCCCATCTTCTTTTCTGCTGATTCACTGCACATGCTCTGTGCTGCTGTCACTTACTGAGCTTAGGGACCCACTCACACTATACAGTACACATAGAATAGAAATGTCACAATATAAGGCTGATTAGTAATTAATACACATAATTACTACATGGCAGCACAGAAACCAGTGCAATTAGCATCAGAATTTAATAATCAGCAAACCTGTAGCATCAGCTTATATTACAGCCAGGGAAGCTCATTTTCTGCTGGATAATTAGTGACGAGCCCTAAGCTTAGCTTCTCAACAGCCAATCAGAGCCCACTGAGCATGTGAGTGTCACAGACACTTTCCAAGATGGTGACCCCCTGTGACAAGTTTGAAGTCCTGGATCATTGCTGCTATTGACAAGCTGAAACTTTAGCCTCGTGCAATAAGTTCACTATATAAAATATGACATTTTTTAGTAACATTTATTTTTAGGGTTTAGTTCTCCTTTAATGAAAATCCAGAAACTGACACAATATCCATAGTTCTTACTTACAAGGTTGCTGAGGTTGAAAAGAGACCTTTGTCCATGAAGTTTTGCTCAGATAAATCCTACCTACTTCTAAACTGTAACTAGTAGCAGAATATATGCTGTATGAGTAGATTATTATCCTTCATTTTTACAGCACTGACACAGTTTTCCCTGAGAACAGGAAAAAACAGCCAATTATTTTAAATGGGTCTGTACTCACACGGACGCATATAAGAGCTGAATGCTGCGTTCGCTGCGTTCGCTGCGTTCGCTGCGTTCGCTGCGTTCGCTGCTTACATGTGCCTGTGCGAGTACGGCCCCTTTAAATCATACCTCTCAACTGTTTTTTGCAGGACAGTCCCGATTTTGACACCTCAACCTGCAGCCCGGATTGTTGCAGAAATGTCCCGACTTTAGCTTTGATCTTGTGAACTGAACAGCCAGAAAAAGATACAAAGTTTCTAAAACTCAATTGGCTTTTGGCAGAGAGCCCAGAATACTTGGCAGGTGCACTTAGATACTTTTATAACAATTAAAGATAAGCAAAGATACAATTGTAACAATTTAAAATAAGCAGGTCTCTTGAGGGAAACTGTGACTTGCAGCATAAAGGGCAATTCACCTTCATTTGCAAAACTGTAATAACACAAACCTGCCCTCATGGGCCCCCGCCGGCCCAGACCTGTGCCCCCTGGCTGCTGCATAAAGAAATAAGACTGCACACCACATTTGCACATGCACACGCATCGCGTGGTGTCCGCATATGCACGGCATGGATCAAGTAATTGGAGGTTGGGAGGGGGGCCCTGGGGACTGCAAAGAGGACCCTTTGTTTGCAGCCAGGCCCAGGTTTGTGGCTAGACCACAAAGGCCCGGGCCTAGGGCAACAGAATAATAAGAGTGGCGTGCTGCCCAGGCGCTTACCGGGGGGGGTGGAAACAGCTCCCCAGCGCTCCAGTACAGGCGCTTATGTGCGCTCGCACCAGAGGGGGGTATACGGGCGGGCGTTTGGACCACACTGCTGTGCGACCTTGGGGCATCCACCCACTAAATCCTGCAATGTTTGCAGCCCCAGTGGGCCCCAAAGGCTCCAGGCCGACTCTGACCCAGGGTGTGGTGTGGGAGCCCCTAAGGCAGCATGCCCGGTGGGCCTCGGGACCCCAAGTCCGACGCTGGACATATGTACACCAAGTGGAGTGTAGGCCTCATGGGTTCAGTCAGGTGGGGTGAGTTGTGGACCTTATGAGTCCCTCTCTCCATGGGGTCTGCTTCCACTATGGTTACCCTACAGCCAGAAAGCTGCTGAACAAATAATACACAAAGTGAACAACAAGAATGTCATTGCCTATCAGCCTGTGCAACTGGATAAGCCTCCCCCATCTGCTCATGGATTCCACAGATTTATACGCATTATTATTTGAAAATAATCTAGCTTCACATTGGTATATTAGATATATATAAGATATGGCTCTACATCATTCTAAATCGTAACTATAAGTTTACATTTCCTCTTTAACAAGAGTTACATTGAGAATGAAAAACAGTAGCCTGCCAGAAAGCATTTCTCTCCTAAAGTGCAGGCACAAGTCACATGACCAGGGGCAGCTGGGAAATTGACAAAATGTCTAACCCCATGTCAGATTTCAAAATTGAATATAAAAAAATCTGTTTGCTCTTTTGAGAAATGGATTTCAGTGCAGAATTCTGCTGGAGTAGCACTATTAACTGATTCATTTTGAAAAAAACATGTTTTCCGATGATAGGATCCCTTTAAGTGCAAATGTATTGTTTCAGTGGGAGAAAGCAAAGTTGATAAGGAAGCCAGTAACGTGGTAGGGCAGGGCCCTCAACCCAGTGAATAAAGCAAAGCAGGATATCAGAGTTTACCAAAGTCCAGCAGATTTCAATTCCTCCATTCTCTATCCATCTCTGCGGGATTTTTAGAGGTACATGTATGGGATCAGTTATCCAGAATACTCGGAAAGGCCGTCTCCCATAGACTCCATTTTATCCAAATTTTTAAAAATGATTTCCAAAATCATTTGGCGATTCCAATAGCAGCTGTAAATGAGATCTATATTGGCCGTCTGAAGGGGATTAGCAAAAATCACCCCCAAGAACTTGTCCTTGGAATGTAGTGTGCAGAGTTGCCAGTTGCTTGCAGGAGTTAAGATCTGAGTAGGCTGACTATTACAGTATTCCATTATAACTCCTGAAAATGCTCTTTGTATCAACCCAACATCTGCCCAAACTGTGGGGGAGCCTAGAATCATGGAAAGCTAGAGCACCAGAGTATCTCGTGATGGACCCCAATCCAAAACAATTCCCATCAATATTTCCTTATTTCTCCCATAGGCCTAAATAATATTTATCTCTGGTTTTCTAGTGGGTCCTTATATGTCCAATCTGACACTGAGCCTGAAGACCTATTAGGGTGAGATTTGGGGTCAGTGCCTATTGGCTTTCTTAGATGTTCCTGAAGGCCCAACTAGAAGGTCAGTTAGGTTGTGATTTGGGGTGAACACTTTTTTTTGTGATAGATATTATTGTAGCTAAATGAATGACTGATACACCAGTGGCTTCCTATATAAGTAACCTTGTTATGAGCTAAGAGGGCCCCTAAAAAAAGACTGGTACATCAAGAGAGGCTTAAACTTAAAAAGTCTACAGCACCTATAACGCCTAATATTGCTCCATTTAACCCAACTTTTAACAACTAGTATTGCTTCATGTAACCCATCTCTAAAACATTCGGTTGCTTCATATATGTCCCCTAAAATTCCTCCTGGTATTTCATATACCCTCTTCATTTAACTCCTCCTATTGCTCCATATAACCCTCCCTATAACTCCTCCTATTGCTCCATATAACCCTCCCTATAACTCCGCCTATTGCTCCATATAACCCTCCCTATAACTCCTCCTATTGCTCCATATAACCCTCCCTATAACTCCTCCTATTGCTCCATATAACCCTCCCTATAACGCCTCCTATTGCTCCATATAACCCCTCTCTATAACTCCTCCTATGGCTCCATATAACCCCTCCATATAACTCCTCCTATTGCTCCATATAACTCCTCCATATAACTCCTCCTACTGCTCCATATAACCCTCCCTATAACTCCTCCTATTGCTCCATATAACCCTCCCTATAACTCCTCCTATTGCTCTATATAACCCCTCCCTATAACTCCTCCTATTGCTCCATATAACCCTCCCTATAACTCCTCCTACTGCTCCATATAACCCTCCCTATAACTCCTCCTATTGCTCCATATAACCCTCCCTATAACTCCTCGTATTGCTCCATATAACCCTCCCTATAACTCCTCCTATTGCTCCATATAACCCTCCCTATAACTCCTCCTATTGCTCCATATAACCCTCCCTATAACTCCTCCTATTGCTCCATATAACCCTCCCTATAACTCCTCCAATTGCTCCATATAACCCTCCCTATAACTCCTCCTATTGCTCCATATAACCCCGCCCTATAACTCCTCCTATTGCTCCATATAATCCTCCCTATAACTCCTCCCATTGCTCCATATAACCCCTCCCTATAACTCCTCCTATTGCTCCATATAACCCCTCCATATAACTCCTCCTATTGCTCCATATAACTCCTCCATATAACTCCTCCTACTGCTCCATATAACCCTCCCTATAACTCCTCCTATTGCTCCATATAACCCTCCCTATAACTCCTCCTATTGCTCCATATAACCCCGCCCTATAACTCCTCCTATTGCTCCATATAACTCCTCCTATTGCTCCATATAACCCTCCCTATAACTCCTCCTATTGCTCCATATAACCCTCCCTATAAATCCTCCTATTGTTCCATATAACCCTCCCTATAACTCCTCCTATTGCTCCATATAACCCTCCCTATAACTCCTCCTATTGCTCCATATAACCCTCCCTATAAATCCTCCTATTGTTCCATATAACCCCTCCATATAACTCCTCCTATTGTTCCATATAACACTCACTATAACTCCTCCTATTGCTCCATATAACCCTCCCTATAACTCCTCCTATTGCTCCATATAACCCTCCCTATAACTCCTCCTATTGCTCCATATAACCCTCCATATAACTCCTCCTATTGCTCCATATAACCCTCCCTATAACTCCTCCTATTGCTCCATATAACCCTCCCTATAACTCCTCCTATTGCTCCATATAACCCTCCCTATAACTCCCTATTGTTCTCTCTAATCTAAATCCTCCTACTGCTCAATTAACACCTCCTCCCATATCTCCTGTTAACAATATAAATTGAAAACCACCAGGGGTGAGAATAGAAAAAACAACCACTGTACTTGTGTAATGACATGAGTGCATATTGAAAAGATGCTTTAAATTGCAATATCTTTTATTAGACAAAAAACGTAATTTTTTTGGGATAATATTCCCTTTAAGTGAATGTAAGCCCTACAGCTGTATATTGAGAGATGGGAGTCAAACGTGTGAGTGAGAGAAACCTGTGTGTCTGGTGATTGTTGACTCAGTCCGTCCTGTGATTTTCCCCAGTCCTTCCTTGTACAGAGGGATAAGAGTACAGCTGAGAGCAATACTGTGTATAGTGTGTCGCCCTGCTTACTTATACATATGATTATTGTTTGGTGCATTGCCTGTGCTTTTATACAGGACATAAACCACTGATTTGTAATGTACTTACATTTTACAACAGGGGGTTCATTATGTTTTTATAATACCTCGGTCTCCACCCACCCTTCCGCCCGACTCCGCCCACTCTCCTGCCCCGACTCCACCCACTTAGTGCCGACTTGTGTCCCCCTTCCTCACCGCAGGTAAGAAATCGGCTGGGGAGGAGGGGATTTTCTTATTGGCTATAAAGGAAGCAGACCCTGTGCCCCCCTGTTCCCCATGCCCCCCTACGACTGCGGGGTCTGCTTCCTCTATAGTTAAGACGATGACATCACTGGGTGGGACGGTGATGTCACAGGGAATGGTGACACTTCAGGGCTATGAAATGGAAACCTGCAATTGGCTGATCACTGTGTCAATCTCGAAAAGTCCTGTAAGGTTTTTCCTTCATTTGAAAAAGTGGCCAAGCAGTTTTGACCCGGACAGCCCTTCTGTAAACCAAGTTGTACTTGTCACAATGGGACAGGTGGCAAACTGCAAGAATAGAGTGTATAGATTGTATCTGGGAGAGTCAGAAAACGTACAGAACTGCTACACTGCGACTCAGTACAGATTGTACCAGTGTCTGGGAACTTACTGGAAAAATATGACATGCTGTTAGTAGGGATTGTTTTGCAGCTAGTAGTAAATACTGCCTTCATTTTAAGGAAACTCGTACCGATTCATTTTAGTTTTTAGCTGCATCCCAGCAAATTTTGAAAGATTTGCCTGAACCCATTCGTTTTCAGTACCTCCGAATCCGATCCCCGAACGTCATGTGACTTTAAAGTGCAGGTCAGAGGAAGGTGCTGTTTTTTCGGTCACACATGATGCAATGTTTGTGCGTTGTGATGAAATGTCACTAAGTGAAGGGGTTTGGGTTCATGGAGGATTTGTCGGTAAGAAAGCATGACAGATCTAGTGTATTTAGTGTTGATTTTAGCGGCTCCCAAGATACAGACCCAACTGGGATCACTTGCAGTTCATGGAACCCAAACCTGATTTGGAGCACAAGTGGGTCCAGATCCATTAGTACCTACCCCTACCTCCCAACATTTATGAAATAGAAAGAGGGACAAAAAAATTTGCTGTGAGGAAGGTCGCAATTGTTTGACTATGCCCTTTTTGTGGCCACACCCACAAAATTTACAAAATTTGGCGGGTTATGAAAGTCTGAACTGGACTCTCTGCCAAAAGCCAATTAAAGGATAAGTAAACCTTTAAAATAAGTGAATGTAAAATTGATGAGGGGCTATTCTAATACTTTTGTAATTTACATTCATTATTTATTTTCCTTAAATTCCAAGATATTAAGGGATACATATACTGTTAATATGAATGAATTTTGTTACAACAGCACCACCTGCTGGTCAGTTTCCCACCAGTCTGACCACCAAGTAGTCAAGGAAGTTGTCAGGAGAAAGAAAGAGGCTGCTCTGATGTTCTTCTGATTAGGAAAGATGTGAGAAAGATTTATAATTCTTTTCCTAAGCAGAAGAACATCAGAAAATCAGTAAATTACAAAAGTGCTTATAATAGCACCCTCATCGATTTTATATTCACTTATTTTAAAGGTTTACTTATACTTTAAAGGGGGCCTGTCACACTAAGAAATAATTACAAATTCTTTTCCATCATGTTAGTTGAGCAAAATAAACTTTACTTACACTATATTTATTGTTTCAATTTTGTCTCCTTCAGTCTTGGAATTACACTATCACAGCAAGCAAGCAGGAGCCATTTTGTGGACACTTGTATTAATATAAACTGTGTATCACTACAGAATCTTGTGTATGTACCAGAATATACAGTGCAGTGCCCTACATAATTATAGAGCCTGAGGAGGGAAGGGGCAATGTTGGGAGAGCAGTGACATTTAGGAAGTGCTGAATGGAAAGTGAAAGTAATTGTCTGCCCCTGCTCTATGCCTCAGGTGGGTCAGATAATATTTGATTGACAGGTCAGATATTTAAACACCTTTATAACAGGTATGGATGTTTTAATGAAAAAAAGAATTTGTGTTTCATGTTTAATTTGCAAAGGACTTTCATTATGCAGCTTTTTATATGTTGATGACATGTCCGCTTTAAGTTAAAAACTTTGTATCTTTTTCTGGCTGTTCAGTGCAGGAGATCAAAGAGAAAGTCTGGAAATGTCAGCAACAATCTCGGACTGCGGGTTAAGATGTAAAAATCGGGACTGTCCAGCAAAAAAACGGACAAGTTGGGAGGTATGCCTGCCAAGGACACAGTTAACTTTTCTGACCAATATCTGCCCAATAATGGACTGATATTTCATTGGGCATAATACAGCTGCCTACATATGGCCCCTAAATTAGGGATGAACATGATTAAAACCTGGTGCTTCCACATAGGGTTGAACCTCTGTACTGAGGCTGAACACATAAACAGTAGAGCGATTCTGATTTCATTAATGATGGGCAGGATGATTGGGTTCCAGCCAAGAAGCGGAGCCCCGGGACTGGGTTTGGATGGGTTTCAGGCTAGACTTAAAGCAGTGGCCCTCCCAGTTGGTGATGCCCTCCCATTAACCCTCTAGGGGCCCAGGAGCTATAGGGGACCTAGTTGTACTAACTCGCACATTATTACATCACAGCTTGGGAGTTTCCATGTGACTCATCGTTCATCAAATGACCACGAAAAACCCCCTCTCCAAACAAGTGGCCTTGTGTATTTCCATAGGTGTCGCCATCTAGAGTAACTATACATTATTACACACTTACCTTTTCTTCACATGATATTTTGTACATGATTTGCCCTCCCAGGGTGATGTTATAGTCTTGTCCCTATAAACTATATTTCACACTATTAGAATCAGTTTTTAGGAAAGACAGCTTTTCCAAGAAGCTCTATTGAGCTGGGCTTTCCATACCAATTATGTCGATCTGTATTTGTATATCAGAAAAAAACGTAATCTATTGAGATTTGCTTTTTTTTTTTTGAACCGGTAATAAATCAGCCCCTTTGGCCCTGGACCTTGCTGATTGGTCACTGCAGGCCCATACCTTAGAGAGGGCTGAAATTATTTACATTGAAAGGGGGACCAGAACAAGGTGGATACTGTCTTGGGACGCATTTTTCGAGCCACACCTATTTTGTTTTAATAAAACCATACCTAAAGTATATTGAGGCCAAAAAGGTAAATTTATAGTGACCAGGCTGAAGGTGCAGCAGCATCCGCCATTTTTCTTTAAATATAAATGCAAGTTTTAAAGAAAACCAACCACACTCTGCATTTGGGTTCTTTCTGCATTTTCATTTCTCTTCCCTTTACCGGATTTCCACTTTACTGTATATACAATATCTCCCCCTTCTGTCTTTTCCTTCTTATTTTGCAAATGTCTCCCCTCATGTGTTTCTTTATCAGCCAGAGTATGACCTTTTTCCCCTTTCTTTTCTCCTTTTCACTTTTCTTTCCCCCTTCCTTTTCCTTTCTATGCTTCATTCTACCAAATGCCTTGTCTTTTCAATGTCCACTCATTTTTGAAACCTAACATTATCTCCCCGCTACACCATTTTTCTCTTTTCTTACTCTTTTTAGAACTCACCATTATTCTCTTCCCATTTATTTTCTGCTCTCCCCTTGTAATTTGCAGTAGGGGGTACATTATCCCTTATAATACATGAGTGATACTCAGAGTTCCCTGTATAACTCAGCCTGTAGCCTTGT
The DNA here is from genome assembly GCF_017654675.1 of Xenopus laevis. Classification (NCBI taxonomy): domain Eukaryota; kingdom Metazoa; phylum Chordata; class Amphibia; order Anura; family Pipidae; genus Xenopus; species Xenopus laevis. The sequence continues at coordinate 123,281,108 of NC_054376.1, forward strand.
GCCTTTATATGGTCACAGAACAACCCCTCAGTGACTTCTAATATCCTTATCATTTACAGTAGGGGGTACATTATCCCTTATAATACATGAGTGATACTCAGAGTTCCCTGTATAACTCAGCCTGCAGCCTTGTGCCTTTATATGGTCACAGAACAACCCCTCAGTGACTTCTAATATCCTTATCATTTACAGTAGGGGGTACATTTTCCCTTATAATACATGAGTGATACTCAGAGTTCCCTGTATAACTCAGCCTGCAGCCTTGTGCCTTTATATGGTCACAGAACAACCCCTCAGTGACTTCTAATATCCTTATCATTTACAGTAGGGGGTACATTATCCCTTATAATACATGAGTGATACTCAGAGTTCCCTGTATAACTCAGCCTGCAGCCTTGTGCCTTTATATGGTCACAGAACAACCCCTCAGTGACTTCTAATATCCTTATCATTTACAGTAGGGGGTACATTTTCCCTTATAATACATGAGTGATACTCAGAGTTCCCTGTATAACTCAGCCTGCAGCCTTGTGCCTTTATATGGTCACAGAACAACCCCTCAGTGACTTCTAATATCCTTATCATTTACAGTAGGGGGTACATTATCCCTTATAATACATGAGTGATACTCAGAGTTCCCTGTATAACTCAGCCTGCAGCCTTGTGCCTTTATATGGTCACAGAACAACCCCTCAGTGACTTCTAATATCCTTATCATTTACAGTAGGGGGTACATGATCCCTTATAATACATTAGTGATACTCAGAGTTCCCTGTATAACTCAGCCTGCAGCCTTGTGCCTTTATATGGTCACAGAACAACCCCTCAGTGACTTCTAATATCCTTATCATTTACAGTAGGGGGTACATTATCCCTTATAAAATGAGTGATACTCAGAGTTCCCTGTATAACTCAGCCTGCAGCTTTTTGTTTTATATGGTCACAGAACTCCTCAGTGACTTCTAATATCCTTATCATTTACAGTAGGGGGTACATGATCCCTTATAATACATTAGTGATACTCAGAGTTCCCTGTATAACTCAGCCTGCAGCCTTGTGCCTTTATATGGTCACAGAACAACCCCTCAGTGACTTCTAATATCCTTATCATTTACAGTAGGGGGTACATTATCCCTTATAAAATGAGTGATACTCAGAGTTCCCTGTATAACTCAGCCTGCAGCTTTTTGTTTTATATGGTCACAGAACTCCTCAGTGACTTCTAATATCCTTATCATTTACAGTAGGGGGTACATTATCCCTTATAATACATGAGTGATACTCAGAGTTCCCTGTATAACTCAGCCTGCAGCCTTGTGTCTTTATATGGTCACAGAACAACCCCTCAGTGACTTCTAATATCCTTATCATTTACAGTAGGGGGTACATTATCCCTTATAATACATGAGTGATACTCAGAGTTCCCTGTATAACTCAGCCTGCAGCCTTGTACCTTTATATGGTCACAGAACAACCCCTCAGTGACTTCTAATATCCTTATCATTTACAGTAGGGGGTACATTATCCCTTATAATACATGAGTGATATTCACGGCTACCTGTATAACTCTGCAGCCTAGTGCTTGTGACTTATAATATCCTTATCATGTTTAAAAGGGGGTACATTATTTCATGTATAATGCAGATAGCAGATATATCTCACCTTCACCTGTTCTATGCCAAGTGTCATGTTTTTTTCATGTAGATATATACATGATTCTATTATTTCAGGTCAATTCTCTTCAACTTCCACGTCTATTGACTTTGTGTGAGTGGCCTGTCAATCATTAACTGGCTGCCATTTATTGTATAGATGCTTTGGACAATGCAATAAACCTTTGTTTCCCAATAGGAAAGCAGCAGAGCTTGAATCTGTAGAAAACAGTGGGGTGTGAATCTAGAATCCTGCCTGAAAAAGCAGTGGAGCCCCCATTGGCATTTGCATAATCTTTATTGGGTTAAAGGATAAATAAAAATAAGTGAATGTAAAATTGATGAGGGGGCTATTTGTTATTTACATTCATTATTTATTTTCTTTTTATTCTAGGATATTAAGGGATACATGTGCCGTTACTATCCTGACAACTTCCTTGACTACTTGGTGGTCAGACTGGTGGGAAACTGACTAGCAGGTGGCGCTGTTGTAACAAAATTCATTCATATTAACAGTACATGTATCCCTTAATATCTTGGAATATAAAGAAAATAAATTATGAATTTAAATTACAAAAATTCTTAGAATATCACTCTCATCAATTTTACATTCACTTATTTTAAAGGTTTACTTATCCTTTAAGTGAAGAGGGAGCTGCCATTAGACTTAGGCTCCTGCCCTTATCTCTGGTCTTAATTCAGTCTAAAAAGGTTGTACTTATTACAAATGGTAATGACATGGAATCTGTATATTTAAAATAATCACCCTCAGGCAGCAATGGGTTCATCCAACAACATATCCATTTATTTATTTACATTGAATATATTCATATATACATAATTATTTACACATGTTGTGTTTGCATTGTGGTTTTGGCATTTTCTGATTCTTAACCTACAGCCATCAGGGCTTCTCAGTTGTTCTTTAGATGCAACAAATAAGACTAACAGACCCAATTGGAAGCAATGAAATTGTTTCCCCGCCATCTATAAGTAGCAGCTATTGTGTAGGATGTAGGATAAAAACCATATGATAATATTTGCATAGAGCATAATGAACACATCAGTCCCAGTCATATGTAACAATCCACTCAGTGTTTTATATACAAATAATATATACAAAATATACACTTGTGTCTCACTAACACTCTGTGCTAAATCACTTTAAGGTTAAAACCATCCTAAAGAGCTGCTACTGCTTCACACACCCTCAGGCTGATATTCCAATGGGGCTATAGTAAGTTTTGGGGCATTTTACCCTACTGCATTCTGAAAGTTCTAAGGATCTCTCTCTTTTATGATTGATTTATGAAACCTACATCATTCTAAAGACCCTGACTTCCCTCATTGGGTACTCTATGGAGACTGTTGTTCTCAATACCTGAGCACATTTTAAAGCTCTATCGTTATAGGAACATTAGTCTTTCCACTATGTAACCAGCACGCACTTTCTAGGAATCACCTTTTGCTATAAAGTTCCAGGTATTTACTGTATACCATGCCTCAAGCTCTACCTTTGCAATAAAGGTTCAAGTTCTAGGTATATCTTCATCCTTCATTATGTAACGTTCTAGGTATATCAACCATCCTTCATGCTGTGCAATTCTCCACTACACTTCCACCTTCTGTGTGTCCTTCACATCAAGTTTTAAAATCCAAATGGGCTCAGTAATCCAAATTTTTGGGCATAAGATACTTCACTGGGGTGGGGGTCCCATTTCCCGATGATACAGTGGTTTCTAGAGCTTCATGTTTGTGGGAAGACTTCTCAGATTTGCTTGTGCTTCCCTCTATTACTGGAAGGAACCAAAGCCTGCGGCTGCCCTCTCCTTCATCAGATGATAGGCATAGACAGAAAACCAGTTTAAGGATCGCCCTCCTGATATCACGGCTGGTGAGCGTGTAGATAATTGGGTTCAGGAAAGAGTTGATCATGGCCAGGCCAAGGAAGTAGTCTGCCTTTAAGAGAATAGAGCAGGCATTGACCTCACATGATACGTCAAACAGAAAAAGAACAAAGAGAGGAAGCCAGCACATAATAAAAGTTCCCACAACAATGGTGACAGTTTTCAGCAGGGCCATGTACTTTTGGGACTTTTTCAGGGTCCCCTTACGGAGGGTGCCAAGGCGCTGGCTGTTGACCTTGACAATTCTGTATATTCGGAGATAGAGCACCACGATGGATATGAGAATGGCCAGGAAGATGCTTATGCAGACTAGAAGATAGTTCTTTGAGTACAAAGGTAGAATGGTTGAGCAAGACTGGAGGTTGCTGATGCAGTTCCAACCCAGTATTGGCAACACCCCTAATAGGATTGAGACAAGCCAAGCCGCTGCAATGAGCAAGGCCATGCGACCCTTCTTGTCCCCGCTGTAGTGTTTCATCCGAACCATAGTAATGTGACGTTCTATCGCAATCGCCAGAAGGCTAAATATTGAGGCAGTTAATGTGATAAAGACGCCTCCCTCCCTAACAAACCACAAGGCAGGAGTAAGGCGCAACGTGTTGGCACCAGACATCAGAATGTTGACCATGTATGCCACACCAGCCAGAAGGTCCGACAGCGTCAGGTTCCCCAGGAGATAAAACATGGGGGAATGAAATTTCTTGTTGCGCCAGAGGGCCAAGAGCACGATGAGGTTCTCCAAGACAATGAAGACACAAACTACCAAAAAGAATACTGCCTCGGCCTTTAGTCCACCCTTGTACCTACTGGTGTTGAGCTTCCCGGTGAAGTTATAGTGCAGAGAGATGACTTCATTGTTCTGGTACTCTCTGTATAACCGCACCAGTCTATTGGAGGGCTGCAGAAGATCCATGGTTCAGTCAATGCTTTATCTCTTTTAACAAGTCCAAACGTCTCTTATCTGGGGGACAAATCCATTACCAAAGGGAAATCTCTGAAATATTTGGTATGCTTTAAAAGCTGATTGCCTGCAGGTTTATGGAAGAGTTTGTGAGGTGGAAGCTGATTGCTCTCACAGATGGTGGCAGAAAGTGTCCCAGCTCAAGACTCCAGATGCTTCTCTCCTTGATAAGTCTCCTTTTGTCTTCATGACCACACACACCGAAAATAAATGAATTCCTCTTTGTGAGTGGATTTACATGTTCCAACAAAGGCAGCCCGCTGTAAAATGCTGCAGTAATAACATGTGATCACTAGATGGCGGTAGCTCCTCGTGTAACCTCAGTGCTGCGTTTCAGCATCGCTTTACAGCCTGCACAGGATAAATGAACAAATGTCAGTTTTTAGCCAAAATATACAATATATATTTATGTACAACCAAACGTTCTTCATTCATAATGTCAGGCGTAGGTTTAATAAAATGTGCCATTATGATTTTTGAAGTCTACAGTGACAAATTCTAATGTCATTAATTACCTTTACTGACTTGGAAGAGCCCCAACTAAAGGCAATAAGGATGAGATTTGGGAAGAATTTGCAGCACTAGAAATTCAGGGATCTGGCATTAATTATCTAAAAACATGTAATTTCTGTACATTGGCTATTGCTTTTATAGAAAAAGCTGTGACCAGGACTAATCAAAGTTACTGCACCTCTCATCAGCCTCTGCCTTGCTCTCCATTCCTATAGATCTTTGCCCAACAGACACATGCACCGTCTTAACCTCACAACCATCTTAAAGGGGTTTTTTCCTTAAAATTAACGTTAACTATGATGTAGAGAATGATATTCTCAGAGAAATTGCAATTATTTTTAATTGTTTTATTATTTTGATGTTTTTTTTTAAATTATTTAGATTTTTATTCAGCAGCTTTGCAGTTTGCAATAACCAAATAGTCCAAATAACCCTAGCAACCATGCATTGAGTTGAATAAGAGACTGGAATACGAATAGAACAGGGCCTAAAAAGAAAGTTGGGTCGTAAACAGTAGCGATAACATTAAAGTTGTTGCCTTGCAGTACATTTGTTTTTTTAGATGGGGTCAGTGACCCCCATTCTATAACATACTTAGGGTCAGGGCACACGCTCAGATATGGGGAGATTAATTGCCCGGCGACAAATCTCCTCTTCTTTGGGGCGCCCCGAATTTGATCGTGTGCCCTGACCCTTAAAGTAAACGTAAAGGTGGACCACTCCTTTAATACAATAAATGCAGGGCAACATTGCAGCTTCAGCGACCAACCTTTTTAAATATTAACCAACGATAAAAGGGGGTACAGGATACAGAATATGTTGATAACTGTAGATAACACGTAGAACAAGTGATCCAGGTGCACCAGACCCTCAGCTTAGGAAGCGGATAAACCAGCGAAGTACAAGAAGAGGGGTATCGGGCACTCAAATGAACTCCACAAGGGTCGCCAAAAATAAAGTTCAAAATTCAATATTTATTGCAGATTTGTTAAAAAAGGAACAATATCTCCATTGACCCTACGCGTTTCGTGCCCCACAAGGCACTTAGTCATGGGCTTAGCCCTGGGGGGACATGAAACGCGTAGGGCCAATGGAGTTAATTGTTATATACAATAAATATTAAATTTTTGACTTTATTTTTGGCGACCCTTGTGGCGTTCTTTTGAGTGCCCGATACCCCTCTTCTTGTACTTCGCTGGTTCAACCTTTCTAAATGTCATTTATGGGGAGGAACAGGTCCGCTTGCCTGTGACCCAAAAGTAAAATTACCGACACGCCCCCTGTATAGTGATGGGCGAATTTCGCACAAAATGGTGAAAAATTCGCGAAACGGCGCCAGCGTCTCATTTTTGACGCCGGCACCCGTTTGTGACGCCGCAAATTTTCTAGGGATGCACCGAATCCACTCTTTTGGATTCGGCCGAACCCCCGAATCCTTGGTGAAGGATTCGGCCGAATACCGAACCGAATCAGAACCCTAATTTGCATATGTAAATTTGGGGTGGGAAGGGGAAAACATTTTTTACTTCCTTGTTTTGTGACAAAAAGTCACGTGATTTCCCTCCCCACCCCTTATTTGCATATGTAAATTAGGGTTTGGATTCGGTTCGGCCGGGCAGAAGGATTCGGCCAAATCCGAATCCTGCTGAAAAAGGCCGAATCCTGGCCGAATCCCGAACCGAATCCTGGATTCGGTGCATCCCTAGAATTTTCGCTGGCGTTTCGTGAATTTGTTCGCTGGCGGCGAATAGCGCAAATTTGCCGCGAATTTGCGCCTGGCGAATAAATTTGCCCATCACTACCCCTGTAGTTGTATTGTTAGAATGCTACAAGAAAAGAAATATTTTCTGCACCGGGGGGAAAAGAGTGAGAGTGCCTGAGCATGCAGTAACATGGCAGCTATTAGTCAGTAGGGACAAGACTTCAGAAACACGTCCCATCATGTCAGCCATGCAACAGCGCAACATGAGCGCAGGACAGAATGCGGCACCATTGCATCTAATAGTACCCCAGCATTACATAGCAAGACGTAAGGGCTGATTGACTAACATAGGTGCTAAACTACGGCAAGCTTGTGCTCATTGTCACTGGCCACTTTAGGAGACTTATGATTTAGCTCTTCCTTGAAGAAGATAAAAATATCATATGTGCTCCCAACAGGAAAGCGAATCTCTGGTTATTTACACAGGGCTCATCCTTTCCCATGATGTTGTGAGGAGAGGGTCACAGAGTGATGGACGTTGGAGGAACAAGGGGGGCATGCAGGGAGGGGTGGGAAAGCATTTGGAAAGATGTTGTTAGTAGAGGAGCTTTCCTATGTACAGGAGTACATAGGGAATGCTCGGGACCTGGGGTTTTCCAGATAACCAATCTTTCCATAATTTGGATCTTCAAGTCTACTAGAAAATCATGTAAACATTAAATAAACCCAATAGTTTTGCTTCCAATAAGGATTATTTATATCTTAGTTAGGATCAAGTACAAGTTACGGTTTTATTATTACAAAGACAAAGGAAATAATTTTTAAAAAATCGGATTATTTAATTATAACGGAGTCTATGGGTAATTCTGAGCTTTCTGGATAACAGGTTTCCGGATAATGGATCCCATAACAGTACTATTTTTAGTCCTCTCTGTTTATCCCCTCTCCAAACACTCAATGCCCTTCCCTATTCCTCCCTGTTTGTTACACAAATCTTTCTTCCCTATTAATAATCATCCTGTTCTATCCCTTCTCCACACATTCTCTCCTCTTTCCTAGACCCTCTATCTATACCTTCTGCACACATTCTATCCTCTTTCCTAGTCCCTCTATCTATTCCTTCTCCACACATTCTCTCCTCTTTCCTAGTCCCTCTATCTATTCATTCTCCACACATTCTCTCCTCTTTCCTAGTCCCTCTATCTATTCCTTCTCCACACATTCTCTCCTCTTTCCTAGTCCCTCTATCTATTCATTCTCCACACATTCTCTCCTCTTTCCTAGTCCCTCTATCTATACCTTCTCCACACATTCTCTCCTCTTTCCTAGTCCCTCTATCTATTCCGTCTCCACACATTCTCTCCTCTTTCCTAGTCCCTCTATCTATACCTTCTCCACACATTCTCTCCTCTTTCCTAGTCCCTCTATCTATTCCGTCTCCACACATTCTATCCTCTTTCCTAGTCCCTCTATCTATACCTTCTGCACACATTCTATCCTCTTTCCTAGTCCCTCTATCTATTCCTTCTCCACACATTCTATCCTCTTTCCTAGTCCCTCTATCTATTCCGTCTCCACACATTCTCTCCTCTTTCCTAGTCCCTCTATCTATTCATTCTCCACACATTCTATCCTCTTTCCTAGTCCCTCTATCTATTCCTTCTCCACACATTCTATCCTCTTTCCTAGTCCCTCTATCTATTCCTTCTCCACATATTCTATCCTCTTTCCTAGTCCCTCTATCTATTCCTTCTCCACACATTCTATCCTCTTTCCTAGTCCCTCTATCTATTCATTCTCCACACATTCTCTCCTCTTTCCTAGTCCCTCTATCTATACCTTCTGCACACATTCTATCCTCTTTCCTAGTCCCTCTATCTATTCCTTCTCCACACATTCTCTCCTCTTTCCTAGTCCCTCTATCTATTCATTCTCCACACATTCTCTCCTCTTTCCTAGTCCCTCTATCTATTCCTTCTCCACACATTCTCTCCTCTTTCCTAGTCCCTCTATCTATTCATTCTCCACACATTCTCTCCTCTTTCCTAGTCCCTCTATCTATACCTTCTCCACACATTCTCTCCTCTTTCCTAGTCCCTCTATCTATTCCGTCTCCACACATTCTCTCCTCTTTCCTAGTCCCTCTATCTATACCTTCTCCACACATTCTCTCCTCTTTCCTAGTCCCTCTATCTATTCCGTCTCCACACATTCTATCCTCTTTCCTAGTCCCTCTATCTATACCTTCTGCACACATTCTATCCTCTTTCCTAGTCCCTCTATCTATTCCTTCTCCACACATTCTATCCTCTTTCCTAGTCCCTCTATCTATTCCGTCTCCACACATTCTCTCCTCTTTCCTAGTCCCTCTATCTATTCATTCTCCACACATTCTATCCTCTTTCCTAGTCCCTCTATCTATTCCTTCTCCACACATTCTATCCTCTTTCCTAGTCCCTCTATCTATTCCTTCTCCACATATTCTATCCTCTTTCCTAGTCCCTCTATCTATTCCTTCTCCACACATTCTATCCTCTTTCCTAGTCCCTCTATCTATTCCTTCTCCACATATTCTATCCTCTTTCCTAGTCCCTCTATCTATTCATTCTCCACACATTCTATCCTCTTTCATAGTCTCTCTAGCTATTCCGTCTCCACACATTCTATCCTCTTTCCTAGTCCCTCTATCTATTCCTTCTCCACACATTCTATCCTCTTTCCTAGTCCCTCTATCTATTCCTTCTCCACATATTCTATCCTCTTTCCTAGTCCCTCTATCTATTCCTTCTCCACATATTCTATCCTCTTTCCTAGTCCCTCTATCTATTCATTCTCCACACATTCTATCCTCTTTCATAGTCTCTCTAGCTATTCCGTCTCCACACATTCTAACCTCCTTCCTAGTCCCTCTAGCTATTCCTCCACACATTATATACTCTTTCGTAGCACCAGTTTATCTCTTCTCTGCACATTCTATACCTTTCCTAGTCCCTCTAGCTATCCGTTCTGTGCACATTCAATGCATTTCCTTGTACTTCTATCTATCTCTTTCCTAGCCCCATCTATCCCTTCTCTGCACAGTCTACCCCTTTCCTGCTTATTCTCTCTCTTTCCTAGTCCCCCAATCTGTCCTTTCTCTGCACATTTTATCCCTTCCTAATCCCCCAAACTATTCCCTCTCCACACATTCTATCCTCTTTCCTAGGCCATACATCTGTCTCCATTTCACACATTCTATATCCTTCCATTCGCCCCCCCCATCTATCCCATTCTCACACTCATTCCGTTTCCTCCTTCTACTTTTCTATCCTATATCCATCTACATCTACACTGACCCTTTTCTTCTCCCCATCTGTCTCTTGTATGTTTTCTGTGTCTCTGACCCATATTCTATGAACTCTGTATCCATTAACTTTGTTCCGCTGTCCGTTATTTGTGCTTCTGCGCTCTCCTTCCTGTTTATGTATCTTCCTTCCTTTTCCTAGAGTTTCTCCTGCATAAATAAATGCCAAAGATTCACCCACAATGTACCCCGTATTGTCAAGACTAGTGAAAAACTGCCAAAAAGAAAATGATGTGATTACTACAACTTCAGTTCTTGCATAATCATTATTATTCAAAAAAAAAATTCTTACCAAAAATTACATTTTACAAATATAGTTTTGGGTTAAGTTCCCCTTTAACAACATCACCACCCTAAAAAAATTTAACTGAAACGTATTTTATTATTTGAGTTACTTGATGACATCATGTGTCTCATTCTGTCATTTACCCGAACCAATTCCAGCATCTCCTGCCACAACTGTCTGTGTGCTTCATACACAACCTTTCAAGCTGACAGATACAGGTGTGGGAGAGAGGGGTAGGAACGTTGAGCTGAAGCACAGTAAGCCAATCAATAGAATTCCTTAAATGTATAATTGTACAAAACCCTTCCCCTGAATACCAGGAAGAGGCAGTGCCTGCAGCAGGGAGAGTCAGAGGTGCCCAGTGCCAGAAATCGGGTGCAATGAGCATTAAGTGACCAGCAGGGGGCAGCACTAACATGAGAACAGGTGATTGGGTCATTGCTGCTGTGCAGGACAGTATGTAGAGCAGTCACATGATAGGACAGTTTAATAATATACAATAGGGGGATTGTTAGGGGGAAATGTTGCTTTAAAGGTATAAAGAACAAGCTATTCCTATGATTATATTTAGTTAGGCCTGATCATCTACTGGGAATTAGCAATTTTAATTGGAGGGTTAAGCTGAAGAATTCCTGCAATATCTGGTATTTTGGGGCAGTGGACAAGCACAATTGTGTCTGCATTCTTGCATAATTGGTCTATTCTCAGGAGTACAACATGGTTTTGTGCTGCTAATTCACATGCAAAGTGCAACCTTCCACATTCATCATCTCACCCAGCGAAATGCTGCCCCGGTGTCTTTAGTTGTGTAAAGGCCCAACCGCATTGTCACACCACACACATTAAACACAAGTTATTAAACACACTTTATTAAACACACACCACTGACTGCACATTACCAGGAAACTGAGAGAAAGCTGAAAACAGAAGCTGTGGCCCCAAAATGTAGGGACAGTGTGTATCTTAAAGGTGTAGGGATGTAACAGTGGGATTGTGTGTAATGTAAGATATTGTGTGTCTGGGCTGTAACTGTGGGATAATGTGTATAAGAAGACAACAACTATAACTATGGGATAATGTGTATAATAAGGCAAAGGCTGTAACTGTGGAATGGTGTGTATAATAAGACAAAGACTGTAACTGTGGGATAATGTGTATAATAAGGCAAAAACTGTAACTGTGGAATGGTGTGTATAATAAGGTGAAAACTGTAACTGTGGGTTAATGTGTATAATAAGGCAAAAACTGTAACTGTGGAATGGTGTGTATAATAAGACAAAGACTGTAAATGTGGGATAATGTGTATAATAAGGCAAAGGTTGTAACTGTGGAATGGTATGTATAATAAGGCAAAGACTGTAACTGTGGAATGGTGTGTATAATAAGGCAAAGACTGTAACTGTGGGATAATGTGTATAATAAGACAAAGACTGTAACTGTGGGATAATGTGTATAATAAGACAAAGACTGTAACTGTGGAATGGTGTGTATAATAAGGCAAAGACTGTAACTGTGGAATGGTGTGTATAATAAGGCAAAGACTGTAACTGTGGAATGGTGTGTATAATAAGACAAAGACTGTAACTATGGGATAATGTGTATAATAAGACAAAGACTGTAACTATGGGATAATGTGTATAATAAGACAAAGACTGTAACTATGGGATAATGTGTATAAGACAAAGACTGTAACTGTGGAATGGTGTGTATAATAAGGCAAAGACTGTAACTGTGGAATGGTGTGTATAATAAGGCAAAGACTGTAACTGTGGGATAATGTGTATAATAAGACAAAGACTGTAACTATGGGATAATGTGTATAATAAGGCAAAGACTGCCTTATTATACACACCATTCCACAGTTAAAGACTGTAACTGTGGGATAATGTGTATAATAAGACAAAGACTGAAACTATGGGATAATGTGTATAATAAGACAAAGACTGTAACTGTGGAATGGTGTGTATAATAAGGCAAAGACTGTAACTGTGGAATGGTGTGTATAATAAGACAAAGACTGTAACTGTGGGATAATGTGTATAATAAGACAAAGACTGTAACTATGGGATAATGTGTATAATAAGGCAAAGACTGTAACTATGGGATAATGTGTATAATAAGGCAAAGACTAACTGTGGGATAATGTGTATAATAAGGCAAGATGCTGTACTTTCTAGCAGAATGATTTTCTTTATAAAAAAACAATGGCGGTTCTCACACTGTAACTCGGGGGAATGGAGCCAACGGAGAAGCCTAGATTAAAAGCTCTGTAGGATTAATCCTCTATAATTGCAGACAATTTAAAAATGAATATTTGCAGACAGATATGAATTTCATAAGGTTTCCCCCTCGGGCAAGAAGTTTCATGTTCTCTTTCATGGACTGTGAGAACAAAAAAATGTCATGATTCACAGATTCAGAAGAGATTTGTTTTAGGTGCAGTCCCCCCCGGCCGTCATTTAGTGGGAGCACAGGATCACTAGAGGTTCAGGGGTCCCTGCACTGGGGAACCATTGGGAGAAGAAAATCCTGCCCTGCAGAGATTACACTCTAATATACAGACAGATACAGATACAATACAGGGCAAGGGAACCATTGGGAGAAGGGAATCCTGCCCTGTAGAGCTTACACTCTAATATACAGAGGGACACAGATACAATACAGGGAGAGGGAACCATTGGGAGAAAGGAATCCTGTCCTACAGAGCTTACACTTTAATATACAGAGGGACACAGATACAATACAGGGCTATGGAACCATTGGGAGAAGGGAATTCTGCCCTACAGAGCTTACACTCTAATAAACGGAGAGATACAGATACAATACAGAGCAAGGGAACCATTAGGAGAGGGGAAGCCTGCCCTGCAGAGCTTACACTCTAATATACAGAGGGACACAAATACAATACAGGGCGATGGAACCATTGGGAGAAGGGAATTCTGCCCTAGAGAGCTTACACTCTAATAAACGGAGAGATACAGATACAATACAGAGCAAGGGAACCATTAGGAGAGGGGAAGCCTGCCCTGCAGAGCTTACATTCTAATATACAGAAGGAGACAGATACAATACAGGGCAAGGGAACCATTGGGAGAAAGGAATCCTGTCCTACAGAGCTTACACTCTAATATACAGAGGGACACAGATACAATACAGGGAGAGGGAACCATTGGGAGAAAGGAATCCTGTCCTACAGAGCTTACACTTTAATATACAGAGGGACACAGATACAATACAGGGCTATGGAACCATTGGGAGAAGGGAATTCTGCCCTACAGAGCTTACACTCTAATAAACGGAGAGATACAGATACAATACAGAGCAAGGGAACCATTAGGAGAGGGGAAGCCTGCCCTGCAGAGCTTACACTCTAATATACAGAGGGACACAGATACAATACAGGGCGATGGAACCATTGGGAGAAGGGAATTCTGCCCTAGAGAGCTTACACTCTAATAAACGGAGAGATACAGATACAATACAGAGCAAGGGAACCATTAGGAGAGGGGAAGCCTGCCCTGCAGAGCTTACATTCTAATATACAGAAGGAGACAGATACAATACAGGGAGAGGGAACCATTGGGAGAAAGGAATCCTGCCCTGCAGAGTTTACACTCTAATATACAGAGGGACACAAATACAATACAGGGAGAGGGAACCATTGGGAGAGGGGAAGCCTGACCTGCAGAGCTTATGATCTAATTAAGAGGGGGCAGTCGCACATATGTGGATAACAGAAGACACAATAATGGCTGCAGAGTGCAGCTCCAGGGCTCATGCTTTCAGGACTGAAGAATTAGGGGCAATAATTCGCACATTCTTTGTGTAACCTCTGCTGAAAGGGCGCACTGAAGCCAACTAATTGGAGCGCATTGAGCAGCTGGGAGTACAGCGAGGGACACACAGATCAGCGGGGAGTAACTATAGAGGGGCCGGCATTAGAGAGGGCGCAAGTCGCTAAATGGGGCGCAGGGAAGGCGCATACACAGTATAAAGCCATAGTATAGTAAAGCCACAGTATAACATACACAGTATAACACACACAGTATAACACACACAGTATAGTAAAGCCATAGTATAACATACACAGTATAACACACACAGTATAACACACAGTATAGTACAGACACAGTATAACACACAGTATAACACAGACACAAGACAATTAGTTGGCTGAGGACAAGCGCAGAGAGTGGCACCAACTGACGCAAATAGAAGTTTGTTACTCGCCAAGCAGCGCTGTGTCCCCGGCCCACCGGGGCTTCTGGGACAAGACTGAGGGGTCGGTCGTACCTGGCACGTTCTCCCAGCAGCCTCCTCCTGTTCCATTCACAATAGCGGCGCTAACTGTCAGCTCCCACCGTGAGACAGAGAAGAGACAGCAACGAGACCTCCTCCTCCTCCTCCCAAATATGTCAGACATTGAGCTGCTCCCCAGCCCTGCCCTCTACTTACATGTGAATATACTCCCTCCTCTCCCTCATGTCCTCTGTCTCTCACTGTTGCTTGGACTGTCTCTTTTTTCCGAGTCTCTCTTACATAAGTAGCACCAGAACTATGGGCTTAGCCTTGTGTCTCTGCTTATTGTGTATAACAGATCGGGGCTCTGGGTTTGTCTCTTCTGCTTGAGACACTTGGGGCTATTCCCAGTCTGGGACTGTCTCTCAGAGCTATGGCACTGTCTTTGCCCTCTGTCCCTATGAGCTCAAGCTGTCTCTGCTTTCTGCATACAAGATCTGGAAGTCTATTTCACTTGTGAGACTGTCCCAGTCCCTAGAGTGTCTTTTACAGCTGTGTCATTGGGGCTGTCTGCTGTCTTTTAGCTGTCTCTGCTTCACTCTTACAACTGGAACTGTCTCTTCCTTATATCTCTCAGAGCTGCAACTGTCTTTATAGCTTTACTGTACATCCAGCCGCCACCATCATGGATTGCAAACTGTCTCTTAGCTCTTGTCTGCTCTGGTCTCTGCTGCTGTCTCTGCCACCCGCATAACACAACTGAAGCGGTCTCTCACAGGTACAGATCAGTCGCATTTTCTCCCTGTGCTGGGACTGTCTCTGCTCCTGGGTCACAGAGTAGGGATTTTTATTCATCTCTGGCTGGGGATGTCTCACATAGCACTGGCTGTCTCAAATCTGGAACTATTCTGTCATATATTCATCCTTCCAGGACTGTCTCACAACTCTGGCTCTCACATACATTTAAGACTGTCTCATGTGGCCCTGGGTCTCTCTAACAGCAATGCCACTGCCTCATGCATAGTGCTATCAGCCTGTGTATGCTTTTACTACTACTTTTTTTTTTACTACTGTTTTACTACTACTTTTTACTGCTACTTTTACTACTATTTTACTACTACTTTTACTAGTTTTACTACTACTTTTTACTACTGTTTTACTACTACTTTTACTACTGTTTTACTACTACTTTTTACTACTGTTTTACTACTACTTTTTACTACTATTTTACTACTACCTATACTACTGTTTTACTACTACTTTTACTATTTCACTATTACTTATACTAGTTTTACTACTACTTTTACTACTACTTTTTTACTACTGTTTTACTACTACATTTTACTACTACTTTTACTACTCCTTTTACTAGTTTTACTACTACTGTTTTACTACTTTTTTATTACTGTTTTACTACTACTTTTTACTGCTGTTTTACTACTACTTTTTACAACTGTTTTACAACTACTTTTAACTACTATTTTACTACTACTTTGCCCATTTAAGTGCAATGATGGCTGCTCACATGTGCTCCCACATGAAGAACCTAAGAATGAGGTGTGTTACGGTGGCCAGCTTGCAGCCTATTGCAGTGGCTTTCCCATGACATCAGGAGTAACATCATGGTAAGTACCACACCAAGCGGAGTAGGGGCAGCTCTAGTCACTGTATAGCCGTGGCCTTGCATACATCTTGCTGCACTTGTTTCCCAGTGTGACCTTGGCAGGACAGCTGCTACAGGGAACATATGTCTCACAGTGATCTTTCCCTTTAGTCTTGCAAAAACATTAGCACTTTAATTCACACGCTCACACCTAAGGCAATGATCTGCTTTTAACCCTGCAGCTCCCATAACAAAAGCCTGGTCGAATGATAAAGACTTCATTATCCCACTCTTCACATTGTACTTCTCTGCCCCTAATAAAAAGTATGGCCTGCAGGCTCTGATTCCTTATCATCCTGTTCTTCCCATTTTCTATTTGTATCCCCCTCACCCTTTCTATAATGTTCCATACGCTTTATGATCAGGATTCCTTCCTGCCAATTGTTCCCTCTCCCTATAATGTATTTGTGGCCATCTGTATATTAGAATGTAAGCTCTGTAGGGCAGGATTCCCTTCTCCCAATGGTTCCCTCTCCCTACATTGTATGTGCCCCTCTGTATATTAGAGTATAAGCTCTGCTGGGCAGAATTCATTCTTCTAGTGGTTAACTCTGCCAGCATTGTATCTGTGTCCATCTTTATATTAGAGTGTAAGCTCTACAGGGCAAAATCCCCTTGTCTTAATGGTTCCTTCTCCCTATATTGTATCTGTATCCATCTGTATATTTGAGTGTAAGCTCTGCAGGCCAGGATTCCCTTCTCCCAATGGTTCCCTCTCCCTGTATTGTATCTGTGTCCTTCTGTATTTTAGAGTGTAAGCTCTGCAGTATTGCATTATCTTCACCTAGTAGTCTACTTTACTCTTTAATGTATATTTCTGCGTCCGCACATGAGTATGTAAGCTCATCAGATGAACAAAAAAGTTACAAGTGCCCAGTCTTACCCATGTTAAACCCATGTTATGCCCATGTTACGCCCATGATTGTGCTGCAGGTATGACTGGGTGCTGGGAGTTGAAGCCTGGGAAATGCTGATATAAAGCCTCTGTTGCTGGGAATGAATCTGAGGAGTGATTATTTGTGCAGAAGGATAAGGATATGAGTCTTATTGATGTGACTGTGTGATCCTGTGTGTGGCCAAACAAACAAACGTGTGGCCCTGCAGCTGTGGTGGAATTGTCGGGGGGGGGGGGGCAAGTATCTATAAGTAACGTCTGGATGTACAGAATTATTTAGGAGGATTCCAGTAAAAATACAATGAATATACAGAAACATTGCTATATATGAATATATTCACCGCAGAGTGCAAAACATGATTGTAGCAACCTTCACTTGCTCAGATTCAGTTTATAGCTCAATGATGTGGGTCCTGCCCAGGCCAACAGATTTGGCCCAATATCAAATACAATCTGGCAGCAGCACATCCCTAAAAATAATTCTTTTATTCAGTTAAAGGGACAATATCATCATATTAAAGTTTGCAAAAGGAAGTGCAATAATTGTACCAATCTCTCTCCAAACAGCAGTCCTGTCCTGCTTTATGGCAGCTGAGATTCTAGCTATTTGTATAACAGAACATTCTGTCCCAGTGGCTGCACAGATCCTATCTGATCCCCATTGTAAGCAGCAGTCCTGTCCTGCTTTATGGCAGCTGAGATTCTAGCTATCTGTATAACAGAACATTCTGTCCCAGTGGCTGCACAGATCCTATCTGATCCCCATTGTAAGCAGCAGTCCTGTCCTGCTTTATGGCAGCTGAGATTCTAGCTATCTGTATAACAGAACATTCTGTCCCAGTGGCTGCACAGATCCTATCTGATCCCCATTGTAAGCAGCAGTCCTGTCCTGCTTTATGGCAGCTGAGATTCTAGCTATCTGTATAACAGAACATTCTGTCCCAGTGGCTGCACAGATCCTATCTGATCCCCATTGTAAGCAGCAGTCCTGTCCTGCTTTATGGCAGCTGAGATTCTAGCTATCTGTATAACAGAACATTCTGTCCCAGTGGCTGCACAGATCCTATCTGATCCCCATTGTAAGCAGCAGTCCTTTCCTGCTTTATGGCAGCTGAGATTCTAGCTATCTGTATAACAGAACATTCTGTCCCAGTGGCTGCACAGATCCTATCTTAACCCCATTGTAAGCAGCAGTCCTGCCCTGCTTTATGGCAGCTGATATTCTAGCTATCTGTATAACAGAACATTCTGTCCCAGTGGTCCAACTTCCATCCTGAAGTCCTTTGTACAAATAAGAGAGGTTTTGGGATGATAGTTTCCCTTTAACTCATCTCTTCTGCTGTATACACTGACACTGCAGCCAGATCCAGTTGAACTGCATTCAGATCAGACACAGACTCACACACACCTTTTCTCAGAAAATGAATCCAGTCTCAAGCCTTTCATTGTGATTTCTCATACGCTCAGTTCTCTCGTACGCCCTGTGTTCTTTCTCATTCGTGCCCTTCATTCCTGTCTATCACTCCAGAGACCTGGCAGGGCAAATCTAACCCTGTTTATGGGCAAGTTTCACTTTTATTTCTTTCCCATTTTTAACTAAGATTAAAGTATCAGAGTTCATTCATCCAACATTGGTTTCATGTTTGTCTTTATTTTTACAGATGCACGGGAGCTGCCATATTGCCTTAGCTGGGCAACTCTCTATTGTGCAACATCAGTTTACATTTATCACCATTAGATGGCGCGTTACTGTTGAGGTCCATGAGCAAATCCCTTAAGGTGGCCATACACGGATAGATCCGCTCGTTTGGCGATGTCGCCAAACGAGCGGATCTCCCTCCGATATGCCCACCTTGAGGTGGGCAATATCGGGCTGATCCGATTGTGGGCCCTAGGGCCCAACGATCGGATCCTAGCGTTCGCCAAACGGGCGGTCGGATCGCGGGACCGCATCAACTAACAGATGCGGCCGCGATCCGACGGGATTTTTAATCCCATCCGATCGAGATCTGGCCGACTTTCGGCCAGATCTCGATCGGGGAAGCCCGTCGGGGGCCCCCATACACGGGCCAATAAGCTGCCGACACGGTCTGTCGGCAGCTTTTATCGGCCCGTGTATGGCCACCTTTAGTCAAATTGAGGAGTATTGGCAGCTCTTTAGTACAGAATAGTGGGACAACTAAAGATTCCAATCAAGCTGATCCTGACTGGGGATTGGCTGATATTTTAAAGGGGAACTCCACCTAAAAACTATTTTTTTTGTTTAAAGGGATTGTTCACCTTTGAGTTAACTTTTAGTATGACGTAGAGAGTGATATTCTGAGATGATCTGAAATTGGTTTTATTTTATTATTATCTATGATTTTTAAGTTATTTAGCTTTTTATTCAGCAGCTCTCCAGTTTCCAATTTCAGCAGTCTGGTTGCTAGGGACCACATTACCCTAGTAACCATGCCCTGATTTATATAAGAGTCTGGAATATGAATAGGAGAGGGTCTAAATAAATAGAGGCATAATAAAAGTAGCAATAAAAATAAATGTGTAGCATTTATTTTTAGATGGTGTCAGTGACCCCAATCTGAAAGCTGAAAAGAGTCAGAAGCAGAAGGTAAACAATTAAAAAACTATTAAATATAAATAATGAAGACCAATGGAAAAGTTGCTTAGAATTGGACATTCTATAACATACTAAAAGTTAACTTAAAGGTGAACCACTCCTTTAATGAAAGAAAATATAATTTTAGGCAACATTCCAATATATATTCATTAAAAATGTCCAATGGTTTCCCAGTTATCTGTTAGTTGTAATTAAAAGGAGACTCTACCTGGCTGTTGATATTCTCTGCACTGCTGGTTGTGGCTTCAGAAACACAACAGCACAAACCAGCTAAAAGACCTGGACCTGGAGCTGAACTGACTTCTGCTACATTGTGTCTAGAGTCAGAAACAGGAGACGCACCACATATAAACTGCCTACAGCGATGAGGCGTGTCTCATTTAAGTTATTTGCTGTCAGGTAGAACCACTTATCTTTTGTGATAATTAAATGTATAGAGTGCTGCAGATGGAGCAACAAAGGCAAAGTACACCTACACGGGAGGATTATCTTAAATAAACTGCTTGCACTGAATACTGTGGGACACACAGTCATTTCCCATGGCGCATTGCAATAGAGTGTCATGCTATTCATTTGCAACTCAATCAGCCTCTGTACTTTGAATCGATTGCAAGCATCTCGCTCCCTCTCTGCCCCGCCTTCTGCCCCCTTATTGGCTAAACACAGACAGTTCATATGGTTCCTGCACTTGGGAGACTCCCTGCAGTCCCATAACCTGTAAACGTAGTCCCCACCCAGGCCACCACCCCCACCACCTCAGACAGGGCCCCTTAAAAATTAATACTGCATAATAAAAATGTGTAATAATGTTTCATAGTAAATAAAGTACCCCCTATTGTAAAATATAAGGATATTATAAGTCCATGAGAGTTCCATGACCATATAAAGGGACAAGGCTGAGTAACTCTGAGGTGACTTCTAATAATAGGGGGTACTTTATTTATTATAATACACACATTTTAGTGAGCCGTGACAAAAATTACATCACTAAACTCAGTTTATAACTGATGACATCACTAAAAGCCATTTATATAGTGGATAATGTACCCCCTACTGTAATTTATAAAGATATTATGTCACCGAGGAGTTATGTGACCATATAAAAGCATGAGGCCGAAGGTCTCATAACTCCGAGGTGACTTCTGATATCTTTATTAATTTCAGTACGGGGTACATTATGCATTATAATCTACATTTTGTGTGAAATATCGGGAGGGGGGGTCGGAGGGGTCTGCGTCCAATTCTGGTCGGGTGCGCCGGCGTTCAATTTGAAAGTGGCGGCGTCAAATTCGGACGGGCTGTGTCAAATTTGGTGGCCGGGGACCCGTGTTATAAACGTTGGGTTCTGACGTCAGAACACGCCGTTTATAAGGATATAATTTACAGTCTGGTCCTATAGGGAAATGACCAGACTGTAGATTATATAGTGAATAAAATACCCCCTCTTGTAAAATATAAGGATATTATATGTTACCGAGGAGTTTCATGACCATATAAAAACACGAGGCCGAAGGCCAAGTGTTTTTATACAGGTCATGGAACTCCGAGGTAACTTCTAATATCCTCATATTTTGCAACTGGGGGTACTTTATTTATTATATTACACAAGTTTCAGTGAGTCATGTGATAGAAATGACATCAGAACTCATCGTTTATAAATGATGACATCAGTACTCGCCATTTATAAGGATATAATTTACAAGATATTCATGGCTTTTGTGTATTATATAGTGAATAAAGTACCCCCTCTTGTAAAATATAAGGATATTATAAGTTACGGAGGAGTTTCATGACCATATAAAAACACGAGGCCGAAGGCCAAGTGTTTTTATACAGGTCATGGAACTCCGAGGTAACTTCTAATATCCTCATATTTTGCAACTGGGGGTACTTTATTATAATACACAAGTTTCAGTGAGTCATGTGACAGAAATGACATCAGAACTCATCGTTTATAAACGATGACATCAGTACTCGCCGTTTATAAGGATATAATTTACAAGATATTCATGGCTTTTGTGTATTATATAGTGAATAAAGTACCCCCTTTTGTAAAATATAGGGATATTATAAGTTATCGAGGAGTTTCATGACCATATAAAAGTACGAGGCCGAAGGCCGAGTGTTTTTATACAGGTCATGGAACTCCGAGGTAACTTCTAATATCCTCATATTTTACAACTGGGGGTACTTTATTTATTATAATACACAAATTTCAGTGAGTCATGTGACAGAAATGACATCAGAACTCACCGTTTATAACTGATGACATCAGAACTCACCGTTTATAAGGATATAATTTACAAGGATATTCATGGCTTTTGTGTATTATAAGGATATATTTTACATGATATTCATGGCTTTTGTGTTATTATTATATCCTTATAATACACAAAAGCCATGAATATCTTGTAAATTATATCCTTATAAACGGTGAGTACTGATGTCATCATTTATAAACGATGAGTTCTGATGTCATTTCTGTCAAATGACTCACTGAAACTTGTGTATTATAATAAATAAAGTACCCCCAGTTGCAAAATATAAGGATATTAAAAGTTACCTCGGAGTTCCATGACCTGTATAAAAACACTTGGCCTTCGGCCTCGTGTTTTTATATGGTCATGAAACTCCTCGGTAACATATAATATCCTTATATTTTACAAGAGGGGGTATTTTATTCACTATATAATCTACAGTCTGGTCATTTCCCTATAGGACCAGACTATAAATTATATCCTTATAAACGGCGTGTTCTGACGTCAGAACCCAACGTTTATAACACGGGTCCCCGGCCACCAAATTTGACACAGCCCGTCCGAATTTGACGCCGCCACTTTCAAATTGAACGCCGGCGCACCCGACCAGAATTGGACGCAGACCCCTCCGACCCCCCCCCTCCCGATATTTCACACAAAATGTAGATTATAATGCATAATGTACCCCGTACTGAAATTAATAAAGATATCAGAAGTCACCTCGGAGTTATGAGACCTTCGGCCTCATGCTTTTATATGGTCACATAACTCCTCGGTGACATAATATCTTTATAAATTACAGTAGGGGGTACATTATCCACTATATAATACACAAAAGCCATGAATATCTTGTAAATTATATCCTTATAAACGGTGAGTACTGATGTCATCAGTTATAAAAAGTAGTGATGTCATTTCTGTCACATGACTCACTGATACCTGTGTAATATAATAAAACTTGTGTATTATAATAAATAAAGTGCCCCTTGTTGGAAAATATGAGGATATTAGAAGTAACCTCGGAGTCCACAACCTGTATAAAAGCACTCGGCTTTTGGCCTCGTGTTTTTATATGGTCATGAAACTCCTCGGTAACTTATAATATCCTTATAATTTACAAAAGGGGGTACTTTATTCACTATATATAATTCACAGGATATTCATGGCTTTTGTGTATTGTATATGTATTTTTTACATCAGGAACATCTGATTTATTGGCCATTCAGCATTAGCTGCAGGCAGGGTTTCCACCTGGCTGGTATTTTACTGGCCTGGTCGGTAAAAATGATGGCTGATCCCAATGTTATAATAGAGAAAAAAGATAAATAAATAGGTAGGAAGGTATTTTTATCCAGTACGGGAGCAGGAACAAATAGATAAGGGTGGTCCAGGGACATCGTTTCCCCCCCAGAAGGCAAGTCACACCTCTGGCTAATCTGCTATTTACAGTGGCAATTTCCCTCTAATTGTCAGGGTCAACTGTCGGCTATCAGCGCCAACAAAAACAGTAGTTGACAGAGAGGCTTCAGGCCGTTTGGCCTATCAGCTCCCCTTTTATATGTCTCATTATCACTCGCCTGCATCATCATTCAAAGGGGGATGTGCCAAAGTCAGGTCTGCCCCAGGGGCTTCTGGGAAAGACAGACACATATCTCAGGTTAATGTCACATGTTGCAGGTTACGTCCCCCCAGTTTCCCCCTGCTGCTCCTACTGATTCAGAAGTGCACACTTGGGTCATTTGCACACTCACAGCTGCACTCACACCTGTACTCACGCCTGCACTCACACCTGCACTCACACCTGCACTCACGCCTGCACTCACAGCTGCACTTGCATGTGGTTCCCGTTGGAATCAGTGGAGTGGGGGAGGGGGGACAGAGGCTTTTCTTATATTAGATAGATTGTTTTGGGGCGTCTGTGTCTAAGGAGTGTTTGGAACAGACATCCTGGTACCCTGAGTATCCCCCATTAGGACCGGGACCCTTTAGGTTTAATTTCTGCTTCCTTGTTGGTCCAGACTGACCCTGCCCCTCACTCTGCAGACCCCCCCTTGGCCTGCTGCCATGGTGTCTGCCCCTCCCATAAATACACCACTGGATGGGTCAGTCTGGACCACCAAAGTAGCAGAAATTAAACCCAGTGGGTCCCAGTCCTAATGGGCCCCAGGCTTGTTGGCTGCAGTGGGGAGTTGTCAGTAGTGGCCGGGGTGTTGGGCTCTTGGGGTCAGTTTCACCAGTGAGCCCCAGGCAGGGCCACCATCAGAATTTGTGGGGCCTCATACAACACAATATTCTGGGCCCCCTACAAGTTAACAAAAACAACATTGGTGGCCAGGGACCGGTACAAGTAAAAAAAAAACCCTGGTGGCCAGTGCCCCCCCCTAAGTTAAAAAAACCCATCAGCGGCCAGGCCCCCCATCCAAGCTCGGCATGGCTCAGCTCCTTCTTCGGCTCAACTCGGCTCCTACTTCGGCAGTTCAAGGGGGGCCTGGCTAATCCAGGAAACACAGCATGGCTGGGCACCCCTTGACATATAGAAGCCATCAGACCGGGACAATTGTCCCCCCAGTGTCCCCTGATTGCGGCCCTGGCCCCAGGTAGAGCAGGACACGTGTAATTTCTGCATTTTGCCACCGGCGAATAAATTCACAAAACTGCTGTGAAAATTCGGCTCCAAAAATTTCGGACACGCATCGGAAAAGTTGCTTGCGTCAAACCCATCGCTCATCAACATTATGCGGACGGCCATTGACTTTAAGGCCAGTGTCAAAATTGATGCAGGCGTCAAAATTTTCATTTCGCAAATTTTTTGCTGTTTTGCAAATTTCTCTGGAAATTCACAAATTATTCGGTGAAACAGGACAAATTCGCCCATCACTAGTGAAGCTGCTCAGAGCTTAGTGCTGCTTTTCTGCCTGTAGCTTTTATCAATGGGAGAGAATGTTCTGTTCAGACACCATAAGCCTCCTGATCCGATTCTTTTATTATGGGGCTTTGGGTGTTCGGCCCCGCAATCGCTTTATTGGTTGTTACACTTCCCATAGAATTAAGTGCTAACAATAAAAATCCAGATGAACCTTAACATTAACCTTTGTGTGTAGGTGTTAGAGGCCTAAGACAATTTGCACTTTTAACCATCTGCAACTGTTCTGGTTGCTAGGGTCGATGACCGTAAATACCCTGTAATGGTGTGGATATTAATATATACTGTCAAGGGGGTTGCTGGGATTTGTAGTTCTTATAGACAACAGCTGGAGGGCCACATGATTTATATTATCCTCCCTTTCCATGGAGTTTGGATTTGCTAAAACAGAGGGGGTAAAAAGTATCCAAATTGCCATGGTGCAAACCTGGTGAACATAACATAAGCAAGGTGTCCTTTAAATATGTCCTTTCAAACTGCCAGCTGAGGGCCACATACCCCATAATAACACACTGTCAGTTGTTTTAAAGTTATGTGTTAAAGTGGCCATTCCACATCCACTTGTTTGGCAAGCTCTCCGTTCATACACAAAAGTGCTTAGAATAGCCCCCACATCAATTTTACCTTCACTTATTTTAAAGGTTTAGTTATCCTTTAACTTTTGAAACAAAGTAGCAGGCTATCACGTTTCCTTCAGGTCGGTTTATCAGCTGGCTGGTTTCATGGGGCAGAACCAGCAGTGCAGTGAATACAAACAGGCAGATAGAAGGGTCATTTACTCAGAGTAGGAGAAGAAGTGCTCTAAGAGGTGCAAGACTGTGCCCCTAGTGCTCATTCATCCACTTCTCCCCCTTATTGGAAGTTCTTTATATTCTCTTTCATTAGGCAAAAAACAGTTTTGGGGTAAAGTTTCCCTTTAAGCCCACTGGGAAATAGAGTGTGTGTGAGTGTGTGGGGGAGGGGTCCTTGGTACAGAGCCCTGAATAACTGTATTGAAAAGGCCAATGAATAAAGCAATGCATTAACCCTTCTCATGCCTGAGTGCACTCTCCCTACCCCTGGGGGGACTCCTGATCCGTGTGACAATGAAATCGCTGAGCTGTGCATGTGGAGATTGGGGAGCGCAGGTGAAATCGCTGAATTTCTCGTCAGTTTTACGCCCACGGTGTTTGTTTAATGGGCTGCCTTTTGTACTCGCAATAAATGCGCCTCTGGTTGTGCCGCGATCCCAATCCCGTTCCCCTTTTCATGTTATTTGTTTGCTCTTTTATAGACGTCAGCTTTTCCTTTAAAAACAAACAGAGAAATATTGCATCGTATTCGGTTTTTCCCAGGCTCCACAATATCGATGGTTTAAAGGGGAAGTTCACCTGGAAGTTCATTTGTAGTAAGTTGTCGCTGTGTAGCCTGCATCTGAAAGGGGCGGTTCATTTTACGTTAGCTTTTGGTATGTTATAGAAGGGCCCATTCTTAGCAAGTTTTCAATTGGTCTTATTATTTTTATAGTTTTTGAATTATTTCCTTTCCTCTTCTGATTCTTTCCAGCTTTCGAATTGGGGTCACTGACCCTAACAGCCGAAAAAACTATTCCTTTGTGAGGCTAAAATGTTATTGTTCCTTTTTATTTCTTATAGTTCTATATAGGCCTCCTCTATTCATATTCCTGCCTCTCTTTGAAACAGGGTCGGACTGGCCCAGACCCGACCCCCCGATCAACTAGCCCATTGGCAACTGTCAGCGTCAGTTCGTGCGTGCATCGTGTCTTTCATGCGTTTGATCATGCGCAATGTGCATCTTTCACACAAGCATGTGTCGGGGTGCAATTTGGAGGTCGGGAGGGAGCCCTGGTGACTGCCAGGAGGGCCCTTCAATTTGCAGCCCCAGCGGCCCCCAATGTGCCAGTCTAACTCTGCTTTGAAACCACTGACTGGTCGCTAGGTAAAACTGGACCCGATAGCTGCCAAAATTCGAAACTGGAGAGCTGCTGAGCAAACAGCGAAATCATTTTTTAAAAATAAAAACACAAATAAAAACATGAAGATAAATTGCAAATTGTCTTAGAATAACACACTCTACATCATCATAAAAAATACATTTAAATGTGAACCCCTCAAAGCACACGAGTGGGAGCTTCCATATTCCATACAGGGCTGCCATCAGTAATCATAGGGTCCCATACTACCAAATTAACAGGATTCCCACTACAGGGGCACCAATTATCTGTCAGCCAGTTACTAGGACCATCCGGGCAGTGGGCCAAGCCAACAAACAGAATGGGGCGTCACTAATAAAAACAGGACATGCAAAACACCCCTTTGTCTCTTGTGCCGCCCCTCTGCGTCAGAACCCCTGGACTCCCCTGTAGCTCCCTCATTCCAGCCGTGATTCTATGTAGAATCCATAAAGATCCATAAAGAAGATCCTCCAAATCAGTATGCACTGACTTCATTAGAATGGGCAGATGGGCAGATAACACAATAGGATGCAGTTGTTTCTCAGGAGACAGTTTGGCTTCAACTGCCAATTCCTACTCCAATGGACACCACACCAGTGCTAGAGAGTGCTGGCTTCCAAGCAGCCTTTAGGGCTAGTCCACACGGGGAGATAGCGACGCGTTTGCGGTCGCGGCGACAAAGCGCCGCGACAGTCGCCGCGACCGGCGCAGGCGACAGTTTTGTATGGGCGCCTATGTAAAAACGCCTGTGCTAACCACACGAGGCGATGCGCTTTTCAACAGTCGCCTGAAAAAGCCTGGCGAGGCATTTTCAGGCGACTGTTGAAAAGCGCATCGCCTCGTGTGGTTAGCACAGGCGTTTTTACATAGGCGCCCATACAAAACTGTCGCCTGCGCCGGTCGCGACGACTGTCGCGGCGCTTTGTCGCCGCGACCTCAAACGCGTCGCTATCTCCCCGTGTGGAATAGCCCTTAGAGAGGTAAATCCAGGGATATTTCCCTGACCCTATATACGGTATATATATATATATATATATATATATATATATATATATATATATATATATATATATATATATATATATATATATATATATATATATATATATATATATATATATATGTAGCTATAGCACGGCTGTGGGTTTATTATGAGTGGGGGCATGGGGTGTTTGGTTTTTCCTGATGAAGATCCCTTTGAGGGATCGAAGCGTTCAGCTAAATAAATTTTGATTTCATATATATATAAATCCTGTGAGTGCCGCAAGCTCTTGTATACCTGTACATACACAGTATATAGTGGGGCCAAACAGATCAACAGCTCTAAGCAGAGCAAGATGGTGAAACGGGGTAAAATAACTAAACTTTATATCAGTGCTGGCCAACCTGCAGAGCTGGGAGCTATAGCCGGACAATATCAACTTCCCAGCTTACGTTCATTTCATATTTGTATGTACAGGTATGGGATCCATTATCCGGAAACCAATTATCCAGAAAGCTCTGAATTACGGAATGCCCATCTCCCATGGACTCCATTATATAGTGAATAAAGCACCCCCTCTTATATTATAATTATAAGGATAGTATAAGTTACCAAGGAGTTTCATGACCATAAAAAAACACAAGGCCGAAGGCCGAGTGTTTTTATACAGGTCATGGAACTCAGAGGTAACTTCTAATATCCTCATATTTTGCAACTGGGGGTACTTTATTTATTATAATACACAAGTTTCAGTGAGTCATGTGACAGAAATGACCTCAGAACTCATCGTTTATAAGGATATAATTTACAGGCTATTCATGGCTTTTGTGTATTATAATCAAATAATCAAAATTTTTTAAAACAATTTCCTTTTTCTGTGTAATAATAAAACAGTAGCTTGTACTTGATCCCAACTAAGAAATAATTAATCCTTATTGGAAGCAAAACCAGCCTATTGGGTTTATTTAATGTTTACATGATTTTCTAGTAGACTTAAGGTATGAAGATCCAAACCATGGAAAGATCCGTTATCTTGAAAATCTGGATAACAGGCCCCATACCTGTTTTTTATTGAAAGCAACATCTGTCTGTCTTTTTCTGTTCTCTGCACTACTGCTTCAGACTTCTGATTCACTACAGCGGAGGCCAGCTGATTAACAGCGCTGCAGGAAAACCGACTTTTGCTACATTATGTCAGTAGTCAGAACCAGCAGAAATGCAGCTTTTTTGTAAATGCGGTTAATCACAAAAAGCTGAACAACAATAATGCAATCAACTCTGAGTGACCCTAATTCCTACCCTTTGTGAAAGCCATTTGTGTCTTGGGAGGGGGGAAGAGAAGAAAGAGGGGGAAGAGGGCGGTGGAAGGGGGAGAGGGGAGCACATGGGGGGAAACAAGGGTTTAGCTTGAGTTGGGCTGGAAAAGGTGGGTTTGAAGTGGGGGGTCAGGAGATCAAGGGAGCAGGGGGAGCTAAACAGAGTGAGGCCTGGAAGAAAAGGAGAGTCAAAGCTGGAGAGGTGTGAGCACAGGGGCCCCAAAGAGACTGGATAAAGAATAAAAGCAAATACACTTGTCCATTGTATCTTTTATATCTCTACCAATGGCTACAGCAAGTTAAGCACCAGTAGCACCAATGGCATAACTACAATTCAGCAAATCAGACCTCACAGGAGGAGCACAGGGGGAACGTGGCAGTTTGTGGGGCCCGCTGTTCCCTTCCCACCCCCTCCTGACACTTTCATCTCTGAGCTGG
The DNA here is from genome assembly GCF_017654675.1 of Xenopus laevis. Taxonomy (NCBI): domain Eukaryota; kingdom Metazoa; phylum Chordata; class Amphibia; order Anura; family Pipidae; genus Xenopus; species Xenopus laevis. The sequence continues at coordinate 123,310,757 of NC_054376.1, forward strand.
TTGAAGGTGCGCAGCAGGAGTGGATTCTGATTTCGGAGGGTGCGAGGCAAAACCATGTTTCCTTCATGTGGTGGGGGACCCAAAGAAGTTTTGAGGGTAATGTCTGTAAAGCAAGGTGGCATAGAGAATGCTGGGCGTGGCCCGTGATTAAAGGAGAACTAAACCCTAAAAATGAATGTGGCTATATTTTATATAGTGAACTTATTGCACGAGGCTAAAGTTTGAGCTTGTCAATAGCAGCAATGATCCAGGACTTCAAACTTGTCACAGGGGGTCACCATCTTGGAAAGTGTCTGTGACACTCACATGCTCAGTGGGCTCTGATTGGCTGTTGAGAAGCTAAGCTTAGGGCTCGTCACTAATTATCCAGCAGAAAATGAGCTTCCCTGGCTGTAATATAAGCTGATGCTACAGGTTTGCTGATTATTCAATTCTGATGCTAATTGCACTGGTTTCTGTGCTGCCATGTAGTAATTATCTGTATTAATTACTAATCAGCCTTATATTGTGACATTTCTATTCTATGTGTACTGTATATTGTGAGTGGGTCCCTAAGCTCAGTAAGTGACAGCAGCACAGAGCATGTGCAGTGAATCAGCAGAAAAGAAGATGGGGAGCTACTGGGGCATCTTTGGAGACACAGATCTTTACTGCTAAAGGGCTGTGGTTGCCTTGGGCTGGTACAGAAGCACAAAACATAATGTACAACATTTCTACCTACTTCTTTTGTTCAAAGGGTGGTTCACCTTTAAATTTACTATTAGTATTTTATAAAATGACCCATTCTAAGCAGCTTTTTAATTGGTCTTCTTTATATATTTTTTTATGCATAGTTGCTAGGCTAATTTGGACCTTAGCAACTCAACTGCTGAAACTGCAAATGGGAAAGCTGCTAAATAAAAAGCTAAATAACTCAGAAACCACAATTATTTAAAAAATAAAAACCAATTGCAAATTGTCTCAGAACATCACTCTACATCATACTAAAAGTTTACTTTGAAGATGAACAACTCCTTTAAGCTTTAGTTATTTGACATAGCCAAAGGATCCATTGGGTTTGCAGGGATAATATGGGAGAAGGAAAGACGGGAGTAGAAATGCGGGGACCACCCGGCTGTATTCAAATGGAAATGGTTCCATGGAAAGTTTTGTATGGATCTATAACCCCCCCCCCTTCCGGTTAATAGTGAGTCTCTTTATCTGACCCCCAGGCCGTTCTCTCCCTCCCCAGGAGATTCCCCTACACAGTAAGGTCTCAGGCACCACAAAGAGCCTGTAATTGCACTGATTCACTGCTGCTAATAAAGCACCAACATATCCCTGTATTAATCCAGCTTACTCATAATGACTGATACAGGGGGCACTGCACCACAGGGCTTACACTCTAAACAATGCATAGATTTTAAAAGGCAGCAGCCCTGGAACTCCCCTGCTCTTATTCACCCAAACAATTTCTTCTTAGTCATCCCTACAGTGCATAAACACTAACCTATATATATATATATATATATATATATATATATATATATATATATATATATATATATATATATATATATTTGTACTCTGTCATCCTCTTTGCATAGGAATATAGGACTAAACAGGTTTATAGGCAGCCCTGTAAGAGTATGAGCAGAGCAGCCCACCCTGACACAGGGACATAAACCCCATCATTCTGTTCCTGTAAACCAAACGCTCTCAAGCTCTTCCATCCCTAATCCTCAGTCCTCAGCAGAACTGTCAGCAATTCCCCAGACTGACTCCTCTCCCCTCGTATAACACACACATACCATCAATCCGTGTAGCACATGCACCCAGACACCCCAACCTAAACAGTCTCTCCTTTATTCTCAGGAAACATAAATAATCCCCTGTGTGAGATGTATTTGCAGCCGCTCTATGGTATGTGGATGAGCCTCACGTGTCCTGTGCAAGAGACATATAAGGTTTTCCTCACTTACAGGAGATGTAACACAAATATACTATTTCATTATCAACAATTTTCCAGTATATGTTTATTTAAGACTTTCAATGGTTTTAAAGTTATTTGAAATTGTAATTACAATGACTTTTTACTGAGCATAACTGTATTTTGGACTTCACCCCCCCCCTTTAATTTAGTCTCCAATAATGTGTTATCAATCCATTTAACTCCATCTATATAACTCCTCCTATTCAGGCTCAGATTGGGGGGCCCGGGGAGCCACCCCCCGCGGCACATGCGCATTTGCAACATGACTGACCCTGCTCTTATTGCTCCATGTGACGATTTAAAATTCAGCTCTTAAAGTTACAAGTAGCTGCTTTATTTGGATGAAGCCTTGCTGTTCTTTACCCCACACTGCAGTGCTACTCAGCATCACTATACAAATCCTCCTTCGTTATCTGCAAATTAACAAGAAGGCTCGTTGCTGCTGATGTCAGGTGGGTGACACAGAGCAGAACCTATACCCGGCCCCTGCCAGCAGCTCTGCAGATCCTCAGTGGGACACAGGACTTTATATGGAGCTCAGTCTGTTCCTCACCCCCGGCCCTGGCGCAGCCTCTCAGTGACTCTCAGACTAAAACATGAGACATTTACTGCATCTGGCACATCCCCTATAAACACAATATACATAGAGTTCCCAGGAACAATCTCTTCAGCTCCTCCAATAAGACCAGCTGTCCATTATGACCCAGGGATAAGAAGAGTAAGTTCTGTGGGTCAATGCGAGATGGAAATCACGTGCCCCCCATAGTACCACAATGATACAACAGCACTAACAATATGGTGTGTCAGCTCTTTAGGTCACTGTCTAAAGTGATGCATTACATTATTCATAACTTTACTCTGTATCACCCTGCAGTGGGAGGGACAGACTCATGTCCCATAGTTCCCTCCTGTCTGTGTCACTGTATCACCCTGCAGTGGGAGGGACAGACTCATGTCCCATAGTTCCCTCCTGTCTGTGTCACTGTATCACCCTGCAGTGGGAGGGACAGACTCATGTCCCATAGTTCCCTCCTGTCTGTGTCACTGTATCACCCTGCAGTGGGAGGGACAGACTCATGTCCCATAGTTCCCTCCTGTCTGTGTCACTGTATCACCCTGCAGTGGGAGGGACAGACTCATGTCCCATAGTTCCCTCCTGTCTGTGTCACTGTATCACCCTGCAGTGGAGGGACAGACTCATGTCCCATAGTTCCCTCCTGTCTGTGTCACTGTATCACCCCTGCAGTGGGAGGGACAGACTCATGTCCCATAGTTCCCTCCTGTCTGTGTCACTGTATCACCCTGCAGTGGGAGGGACAGACTCATGTCCCATAGTTCCCTCCTGTCTGTGTCACTGTATCACCCTGCAGTGGGAGGGACAGACTCATGTCCCATAGTTCCCTCCTGTCTGTGTCACTGTATATTTCCAATGGGGCAAATCATACTTATTATTGGAATAGGCTGTGCATGAGTGAGAGTTTCCATGTACAACAATTCACTCTTGAATACAACACTGTATATTTAGATGACACATTGACCATCATGCTCCAGTTATGCAGAACATCTCAGACTGATGTTAGACAGTTGGGTTTAGTCCGGGCAGCTCAGCTCAGCTAGAGCCAGGATAATGCCTCGGCTTCTTCTGATTGGCTATAAATAAAACTAACCAAGAAACATCAGGGAAAACACGTTTGTAGTTAAAGCTTTCAACATTAATTACATTGTGTCTAATGTTCCACAGCAATGTTCTCAATATATTCCTTATCAGATCTTATTATCCCTTTATCTTAATCATAAACAATGTAGTTATTGGCCTGGAACATAAACATTTCCATAACAGGGACAAGCTCATTTATAAACAGTGCACAGATATTCCATTCCAGTCTCTGGGAAGGGAGTGTGACTGTGGGATAGCAGGTATAGTAGGGAGAGATGGTGCCTATAGTAACAGTGGATAATAGTCTCTGGGAAGGGAGTGTGACTGGGATAGCAGGTATAGTAGGGAGAGATGGTGTCTATAGTAACAGTGGATAATAGTCTCTGGGAAGGGGAGTGTGGACTGTGGGATAGCAGGTATAGTAGGGAGAGATGGTGTCTATAGTAACAGTGGATAATAGTCTCTGGGAAGGGAGTGTGACTGTGGGATAGGCAGGTATAGTAGGGAGAGATGGTGCCTATAGTAACAGTGGAATAATAGTCTCTGGAAGGGAGTAGTGACGTGTGGGATAGCAGGTATAGTAGCGAGAGATGGTGCCTTATCAGTAACAGTGGATAATAGTCTCTGGGAAGGGAGTGTGACTGTGGGATAGCAGGTATAGTAGGGAGAGATGGTGCCTATAGTAACAGTGGATAATAGTCTCTGGGAAGGGAGTGTGACTGTGGGATAGCAGGTATAGTAGGGAGAGATGGTGCTATAGTAACAGTGGATAATAGTCTCTGGAAGGGAGTGTGACTGTGGGATAGCAGGTATAGTAGGGAGAGATGGTGCCTATAGTAACCAGTGGATAATAGTCTCTGGGAAGGGAGTGGTGACTGTGGGAAGCAGGGTATAGTAGGGAGAGATGTGCCTATAGTAACAGTGGCATAATAGTCTCTGGGAAGGGAGTGTGACTGTAGGATAGCAGGTATAGTAGCGAGAGATGGTGCCTATAGTAACAGTGGGATAATAGTCTCTGGGAAGGGAGTGTGACTGTGGGATAGCAGGTATAGTAGGGAGAGATGGTGCCTATAGTAACAGTGGATAATAGTCTCTGGGAAGGGAGTGTGACTGTGGGATAGCAGGTATAGTAGGGAGAGATGGTGTCTATAGTAACAGTGGGATAATAGTCTCTGGGAAGGGAGTGTGACTGTGGGATAGCAGGTATAGTAGGGAGAGATGGTGCCTATAGTAACAGTGGATAATAGTCTCTGGGAAGGGAGTGTGACTGTGGGATAGCAGGTATAGTAGGGAGAGATGGTGCCTATAGTAACAGTGGATAATAGTCTCTGGGAAGGGAGTGTGACTGTGGGATAGCAGGTATAGTAGGGAGAGATGGTGCCTATAGTAACAGTGGATAATAGTCTCTGGGAAGGGAGTGTGACTGTGGGATAGCAGGTATAGTAGGGAGAGATGGTGCCTATAGTAACAGTGGAATAATAGTCTCTGGGAAGGGAGTGTGACTGTGGGATAGCAGGTATAGTAGCGAGAGATGGTGCCTATAGTAACAGTGGGATAATAGTCTCTGGGAAGGGAGTGTGACTGTGGGATAGCAGGTATAGTAGGGAGAGATGGTGCCTATAGTAACAGTGGATAATAGTCTCTGGGAAGGGAGTGTGACTGTGGGATAGCAGGTATAGTAGGGAGAGATGGTGCCTATAGTAACAGTGGGATAATAGTCTCTGGGAAGGGAGTGTGACTGTGGGATAGCAGGTATAGTAGGGAGAGATGGTGCCTATAGTAACAGTGGATAATAGTCTCTGGGAAGGGAGTGTGACTGTGGGATAGCAGGTATAGTAGGGAGAGATGGTGCCTATAGTAACAGTGGATAATAGTCTCTGGGAAGGGAGTGTGACTGTAGGATAGCAGGTATAGTAGCGAGAGATGGTGCCTATAGTAACAGTGGGATAATAGTCTCTGGGAAGGGAGTGTGACTGTGGGATAGCAGGTATAGTAGGGAGAGATGGTGCCTATAGTAACAGTGGATAATAGTCTCTGGGAAGGGAGTGTGACTGTGGGATAGCAGGTATAGTAGGGAGAGATGGTGTCTATAGTAACAGTGGGATAATAGTCTCTGGGAAGGGAGTGTGACTGTGGGATAGCAGGTATAGTAGGGAGAGATGGTGCCTATAGTAACAGTGGATAATAGTCTCTGGGAAGGGAGTGTGACTGTGGGATAGCAGGTATAGTAGGGAGAGATGGTGCCTATAGTAACAGTGGATAATAGTCTCTGGGAAGGGAGTGTGACTGTGGGATAGCAGGTATAGTAGGGAGAGATGGTGCCTATAGTAACAGTGGATAATAGTCTCTGGGAAGGGAGTGTGACTGTGGGATAGCAGGTATAGTAGGGAGAGATGGTGCCTATAGTAACAGTGGAATAATAGTCTCTGGGAAGGGAGTGTGACTGTGGGATAGCAGGTATAGTAGCGAGAGATGGTGCCTATAGTAACAGTGGGATAATAGTCTCTGGGAAGGGAGTGTGACTGTGGGATAGCAGGTATAGTAGGGAGAGATGGTGCCTATAGTAACAGTGGATAATAGTCTCTGGGAAGGGAGTGTGACTGTGGGATAGCAGGTATAGTAGGGAGAGATGGTGCCTATAGTAACAGTGGGATAATAGTCTCTGGGAAGGGAGTGTGACTGTGGGATAGCAGGTATAGTAGGGAGAGATGGTGCCTATAGTAACAGTGGATAATAGTCTCTGGGAAGGGAGTGTGACTGTGGGATAGCAGGTATAGTAGGGAGAGATGGTGCCTATAGTAACAGTGGATAATAGTCTCTGGGAAGGGAGTGGGACTGTAGGATAGCAGGTATAGTAGCGAGAGATGGTGCCTATAGTAACAGTGGGATAATAGTCTCTGGGAAGGGAGTGTGACTGTGGGATAGCAGGTATAGTAGGGAGAGATGGTGCCTATAGTAACAGTGGATAATAGTCTCTGGGAAGGGAGTGTGACTGTGGGATAGCAGGTATAGTAGGGAGAGATGGTGTCTATAGTAACAGTGGGATAATAGTCTCTGGGAAGGGAGTGTGACTGTGGGATAGCAGGTATAGTAGGGAGAGATGGTGCCTATAGTAACAGTGGATAATAGTCTCTGGGAAGGGAGTGTGACTGTGGGATAGCAGGTATAGTAGGGAGAGATGGTGCCTATAGTAACAGTGGATAATAGTCTCTGGGAAGGGAGTGTGACTGTGGGATAGCAGGTATAGTAGGGAGAGATGGTGCCTATAGTAACAGTGGATAATAGTCTCTGGGAAGGGAGTGTGACTGTGGGATAGCAGGTATAGTAGGGAGAGATGGTGTCTATAGTAACAGTGGGATAATAGTCTCTGGGAAGGGAGTGTGACTGTGGGATAGCAGGTATAGTAGGGAGAGATGGTGTCTATAGTAACAGTGGATAATAGTCTCTGGGAAGGGAGTGTGACTGTGGGATAGCAGGTATAGTAGGGAGAGATGGTGTCTATAGTAACAGTGGATAATAGTCTCTGGGAAGGGAGTGTGACTGTGGGATAGCAGGTATAGTAGGGAGAAATGGTGCCTATAGTAAAATTAGGATAATAATCTCTGGGAAGGGAGTGTGACTGTGGGATATGATAGTAGGGTTATTTGGCACCTGCTGTGATTTTGTCACATTAAAGGAATAGTTCAGTGTGAAAATAAAAACTGTGTAAATAGATAGGCTGTGCAAAATAAAAAAATGATTCTAATATAGTTAGTTAGCCAATAATGTAATGTATAAAGGCTGGAGTGAACAGATGTCTAATAAAACAGCCAGAATCCAACGTCCTGCTTTTCAGCTCTATAACTCTGAGTTAGTCAGCGACTTGAAGGGGGGCCACATGGTACATTTCTGTTCAGTGAGTTTGTAATTGACCCTCAGCATTCAGCTCAGATTCAAAAGCAACAGAAATGACCCATGTGGCCCCCCCCTCAAGTCTCTGATTGGTTACTGTCTGGTAACCAGGGTAACCAGTCTGTGTAAACCAAGAGAGCTGAAAAGCAGGAAGTAGTGATCTGACTGACTTGTTATACATAAAATCACTCCAGCCTTTATACATTACATTTTTGGCTAACTAACTATATTAGAAACATTTTTTTATATTGCACAGCCTATCTATTTACCCAGTTTTTATTTTTACACTGAACAATTCCTTTAAAGGTGGCGCTACCCAAAGTTGAACCATGTGATATTGCATTACATGTCACTCACTGACAATGGTTGGCAATTGGAGGTCTGTTGCTTCATAGCACCCTCTGCATGTGAGATAAGCACCAAAGAATTCTGGGAGAAAGTAAACAATAAATTAAATATTGCTGAGTAACGCTGCACGGTGCAGCCCATTCATTAGTGGAGTAGATACTCAGCATCCTCCTATACTCCGTGGGGCAGCCGGATGCCGTGCTGTGAAAGTGTCAGATCCTTTGGGATTTGTTCTGGAACTGAAAGGGGAAAGGGTCAGGTTCTCAGGGCTTCCCATAGCAAATTCTCATCATAGCACAAAAGGAAAATGCTTTATTCCCATTATTTACCCCAATGCTTGTTTGTTCTACACCCACTGTGCCCTGGAGGATCTTTCTGCAGGTTTCTTTAAAGGGAAAATAATCATGTCATTTTGATATTCCTGAGAATTCTCAATGAGTGAGCGGAGCCATGAATGTAGATAAAGTCCCTTTGTGGAAGCACACACACACACACACACACTACAAGCCCTCTCTTGCCTCGCAACTCACAGCTGTCCTGCTACGGAAAAGCAACATCAACATCACTGTTTGTCCAAACAGGAGGACATGCAATTTTGGCAAACTGACAAACACTACAGATGCCCTGCTCAAGAGCTTACAATCTACAGTGTATGAACAAAGCCACTTTCTAGCATCCACCTCTATATTGTATATCCACAGCCCTCAAGCTGGAGGCATAACAATGGTTCCTGAATTCTGTGGTCCAGTGTCCTACATCCATCCACTGAGCCTTGAGAGCTCAGATTCTAGTAATGTAGTTTTTGGGCAATAACAGGGCTCGCTGGCTTAGGACTACCTTCCTTGTGACCTCATGACATCATCACTTTACAGAGATAATATCTGATATTATCTGTATATGGTTTCCTTCTTTGTACCATGTGTAGCCCAGCAGCCAAACCACCAATGATCAGTCAGCTTCTGCATATATTTTATTTGTAGTTGACAAAATTAAAGGTCTTTCCTCCAGCACTGAGGAGAGGTTGAGTTCTTCCATGGTTCCTTTCTTTCCTCTACATATTGGGATATTTTATTGCTTCTCAGTCTTACAATCCATTGCTTACAATGGATTTATTGATTGAACTAGAGACAATTTGGAGGGAAGTTTATATTGATCTTGTCTGCGTCACCCATTGACAAGCAAGTTGGTGGTTATCTGGTCTGCCGTCCATCTCCGAAGTTCTCAACCCTGAAGTTGCCTTGTCTCCATTGTAGAAATAGTGAATCTGTTTACCTCTTAGTTGAATGATAATGAAGCTCATCCAAGAGGTTCCGGCAATGAAGTCTGCGGAGTGTGGAGATCACTAACACTAAGGATCCAAGGGGGAAACTTCAGCTTTTTGGTAAAGGGCAATTGTCTTTGGGATGGAAAGACTTGTTGAGGCAATCACTAGACTTTCATCCCCCAAGGTTGCTGGACCAATTCTCATTTGCCCTTGAGGCCACTGTGATACATTTGCCCAACAATGATATTACGAGCCTTCCCAGCTATCCTGTTTTTCTCCTTGTGGAGTGTTCTAACTTACCAAAATGGCTTGTTTCTCTTTAATTACCCCTTCATTTTGTTGTATTATAACCCTATGCAGCATAAAGCCACCAATTGTGTGTCATTTGCTCTTGACTCTGAACTAAAGAGAATCATAGCTAAAAGTGAAGCTGCCTCAAAAAAGCGATGACACCATATATCCCACCCTACTGTCACCATCTTGCCCTGCTGTATCTGATGTCTCATACCTTTTCGGGGCAAATGTTACAATATGATTACTCAAAACAAAAGTTCTGGAGCAGTAGTGATGTGCAGATCAGGAATAACTCAACCTGCACTCGACCCTAACCCACAAAATGTTGCCAACGTATGAACCGTACCCACGTCTTCTCGCTCTGAACTCTACTTCTGTGCTCACCTCTAGTTAAAGGAGAACTAAAACCCAACTAAAGAAGTAGCTAGAAATGTTGTACATTATGTTTTGTGCTTCTGTACCAGCCCAAGGCAACCACAGTCCTTTAGCAGTAAAGATCGGTGTCTCCAAAGATGCCCCAGTAGCTCCCCATCTTCTTTTCTGCTGATTCACTGCACATGCTCTGTGCTGCTGTCACTTACTGAGCTTAGGGACCCACTCACAATATACAGTACACATAGAATAGAAATGTCCCAATATAAGGCTGATTAGTAATTAATACAGATAATTACTACATGGCAGCACAGAAACCAGTGCAATTAGCATCAGAATTTAATAATCAGCAAACCTGTAGCATCAGCTTATATTACAGGGGAAGCTCATTTTCTGCTGGATAATTAGTGACGAGCCCTAAGCTTAGCTTCTCAACAGCCAATCAGAGCCCACTGAGCATGTGAGTGTCACAGACACTTTCCAAGATGGTGACCCCCTGTGACAAGTTTGAAGTCCTGGATCATTGCTGCTATTGACAAGCTGAAACTCCTCGTGCAATAAGTTCACTATATAAAATACAGCATTTTTAGCCACATTAATTTTTAGGCTTTAATTCTCCTTTAAAAGACATGGAATCATCAGAAGCAGTGGGTAGTGGGTGACTCTACTCCCCCAATCTGAACTACAACCAACCCAACCTGCAATGATTGGCCAAATTTCAACCTGCACATCACCGGTCTCTGCTCATGGGTTTACTGGTGGTTTCCAGCATGCCAGCAAGACAGTGCCCTTTAAATACACTTCCTTATCTGCAGTTCCCTGTTCCTTTTTGGTCATAGCTCAATCAAACTGTAAGCACAATGGTCAATGTTTAGATGTTAAAAGAGCTGAATATCTCAAAAGTACTATATAATGTTATCCATTTCTCAAATGTGTGGGTTAGTAAGCTGGTGGGTCGTTGCACCCCTGGAATAAAGTGAAAGGGGTGCAGTGCAGGAGTGCCACATAACCTTTATATACAGCAGTATACATATATTTCCAAATATACAAAGGTAGAATAGCAGCAAAACAGGGAAGCTTTTCTCTTTGAAACCCCCCAAGGAATCCATCATGTTTTATTATAAGTAAAAAAAATCTGTTTGTACAAAAGAAACATACAGAAGTCCCTATAAATAGTTACATGAAGCTCAGCAATAGAGAACAATGATATCCTGTTACCAGTATGTTCCTTGGGTAGAGACCAGCAATGACAGCCTGAGAATTACTAACACCTTATGACCCTGTGTTGTTCACACCTAAGATCTCGCTTTTGTAGCCCTGTATTTTCCTATTTGCTTAAAAGCAAACCAACCCAAAAATGTATCTGCCAGGGAGAGAATTCCATAACTTCACAGCTCTCACTGGAACAGTGAATTGATGAGTATCTTAGTTTAGATTAAAGTAGTCTTTTGTGGGGACACCAAAAGCTTTGGCAAAATACAAATAGACCCAATGTACTGCACCCCTACTCGCCAATATCCTTTTTACTTTATCATAAATAAGAAATTGTCAGATGTGACCATAAAGCCTTGCTTTCCTACTTATGATGCCATTCTCCAGAGCATAATCTTCAACGTGATCCCTTAACAAACCTTCCAATAACTTGAACACATCAGATGTCAGACTTACAGGCCTATAATTGCCTGGCTGAGATCAAAATCCTTTTTTAAATATTATAATTCATCAGTTTGTTCACATTAACTGTGAGTAACCATTCAAATACCAAGTCCTATGTCATCAACCGGATATACTCTGTAATAAAAGCCATTACTGTGTATAGCTACCTAAATGAATAGAATAGCTGCTAAAAATGCAAAGCTACCACGAAGGGTAATGCATGGGAGAGCTGTGAAGATACCACATGACAAGGATGTGGGCGAGGTGATATTTAGTGGGTATCTATCTGTATATGTACAACAATTGTGGTCTAGAAAATGTCAATAGCCAGAGAACAGAAGTTAGAAGATTTACTTTTTTATATAATATTTACTTCTTTGCAGTTATCTTGAACAGAAGCCTCTGTATGTATGAGCCATGCTGACTGGGGATCCATACAAGCCTTGAAAAAGAAGTTTTAAGGGGGCTTAAAAATGACTGATGCTTAAATGCTAGTGTAGATCCTGTGACTCCAGTACTTGTGTACGGCACAAAAATGAAGTCCTATTCAACACATAAGAAATTAGCAGTGCTGGGAGGTCGGTTGGGAAGCCATTAATGTACAACCCAACATAGAATCCTTACAAACATCTGCTGCTATATACAGAGTATGTAGCTGGTTAAAGATTTGGGGGCAAATTTACTTACCTTCGAAGTTGCGCCAGCGTTGGCTTCACCGCACACTACACAAGGCCAGGGAACTTTAATAAATGTATTCTAATGCCCTACACATGTGCCCACAGTATAGTTTAGGTGCCATATGTTATCAGATGTAGGGGGGTAAGAGGGTACCCTAAAAAAAAATTTCAATCTCTTTCAGCCTGTCACCCTATAAGAAGTAAAAGACGCCAGCTCTATTGCACTTCGCCTGGTCTGAGGTGGCAAAGTAAAGTCTGGCGCAAGAGATAATGTTCACGAAAATCCACAACTTAGTGAATTAGCATAGTTACGTCCCTTCGCCAGAGCCCAAGTTTGCCTGAGTGCGAAGTAGCGCTAGAGTAGAGTAGCACTAGAGTAGGTCTAGAGTAGGCTAGAGTAGGTCGGCGAAGTGGCAAAATGACGCCACGCTGGCCACTTTGCCCTTTAGTAAATTTGCCCATTGGAGGGCATATTACCATCATTATAGGCACCCAAACATGACTTGCTTCCCCAGTCTTTAGGGAATTACTAGGGTGGGCAGGCAGCAATCTCCAGGGTGAGGGCAACTCTGATGGATCTCTGGGAGATTCGCTAGACTCATGTTCATGTCTGGGAAAAATCAGGCTGGGAGAGCCCTCGTTCCAAACAGCCTTTGAATTCAGTGGGTGCAGGTCTGGTACGCCTATTGATGCAATCTGCTGTGGGAGCGATTGTTATAAGTTCTGGTAGCTCCAGGGTTCCCCAGTGTCAATCGGTGCACTTGCACCCCGTTCATCAGAAGATGCATAATGGACACATCGGTAACCAGAATTCTATTCTATTTATTAAAGGGGAATTATCGTGAAAATGAAAATTTAATATAAGCTCCAGCATACTGTAATAAGAAATTTTCTAAATATAATCGATTAAAAATTCAGTATATTTGTGAAACAATCTAGTTTATCTTCACTTACCCTATATAAGATATATTGGATGTAACTGTCAATGAATATCTGACACCCAACTGCTGCCTGAAGACAGAATGAAGAGAAACAGATGCTGAGAGAGGATTAGTGAACATAAACTTGTTTTTTTTTTCAGAAACAATGCAGAATATTTAATTGATTGTATTTAGAAAGTTTCCTATTTCAGGAAGCTTATATGACATTTTAATTTTTGCAATAGTTCCCCTTTAAATTTAACCAACAGACTTAATACAACCACCCTTTGCCCATGAGCACCCAGTGCATAAATGTCACAGCACCGAGCACTTCACAGTTACTAAACCAAAGAGAGAATGTGATCAGTAAGGAACTGAACTGTAGCCACGGGTGACTGCCTGTCCATTGCATGACAGCAGATATAAAAGTGGGTCACGCCATAAAGGTGAGTGCATGTCTGTGTTCATTTCTGTAGTGTATGTGTGTGTGTGTATTGAGCTACAACAGGATGTCAGAGACCCATAACCACTGGTTATGCCATAAAGGCTTGTAATGTGCGGCTTAGTTTCTGCACCCACTGTCTCGTCTTCTTATTAAATCCTAGTGGGGGAATGTAATGTTTTGTTAGAGCAAAAAATATTTGCAAACACCATTACAAATGTTAGCGACCACGCAGGGGCGTAACTAGAGTGCACTGGGCCCACCTGCAAAAAAAATCTTCAGAGGGGCCTGGCGCACTCCGATCCAAGTCCTCCTGCTCACTTCCTGTCCCGCCTCCTCCCCGCCCACATCCCACTCCCGACTTGCGTTCCCTTCCTCATTGGTAAGAGAGTGGCTGGGGAGGAGTGGGTTTTTTATTAGCTATAGAGGAAGCAGTCTGGGCCCCCCTGCAACTGTGGGGTCTGCTTCCTCTATAGGTACTCCACTGTGACCATGTTTGCTTCCTTTTTAACTGATTACAGACCCAAACTAGCGATGTGCGGGCCGGTCCGATACCCACAGGTCGGGCGGGTTTGGGCCGACCTCGCACTCCTCTTCGCGGGTGGCGGGCGGTTGCGGGCTGAGTTCTTCTCCTGCTCTCCCCGCCCGCCACCTTCAAATGCCGACTTCCGGGTTCTTCTTTTATAGATGATGTGCCTGCTCGCCCCGCCCCTTTTGTGACATCATCGGCGGGGCAGGTCGGCACCGGTCTATAAAAGGAATCTGGAAGTCGGGCTCGGGTGGGCGCGGGTGGAGGGAGGGTGGGTGGAGGGAGCACATCACTAACCTAAACAACTTCCTCGCAATGTTTGTGAACATGCGCAATGTATGTAATAAAATCTCAAAGCATTTTTGCAACAAATATTTATCGAAACTCCAAAGTGGGTGTTAACGCTAACGTTTGCTTACCGATAATTAGGGTTGCCTCCAGCCTGGCCGGTAAAAACGACGTTTGATGCCAATGTTATCAATAGGGATAAAAGATAAATATATAGGAAGGCCGGTATTTTTTTTCCAGAAAAGGTGGCAACCCTAGCGATAATGCGCAATGTAATATTCGCCAGCGAATGATTTTACATTGTGAGCAGCCGTAAACATTTGCAAAAACACCATTTGAATTAACGCTTGCGATTTTTAATTACATTTCCCCCCTATGTGTGCAAATGCCCTCTCATCCGCACTGATGGTTCAACTCACTTTCGCTTTTCCATTTTGGATTCCAAGCTGAGAAGGCTAGAGCTATGGGGCTTCCGAGAAAGCGGAAATAAGCGAATATGAGGTAATATGTTACAAAACGTGCCATAATAAAGTGCTTTTTAACTTATTTTCAGGCAGCACTTCCAACCGAATCATATGTGGTTCTATCGACTTCTGTAGGACATTATAATCAAGAGGTCTTCAGAATTTTGGGGTTCAGGCTCTTTTTCTAAAGTCCCATATTTGGCTGGAGCTCCCTACAGCTCATCGTGAGGTTACAAACATGTGAATATATAAATAACAGTCACTCTCCAAGCTCTATGGAGACCTGAGATGGTAAACAACCACTGGCCCAACAATTGAACTCTATTTCACCTTCAGTCAGGGCCCCCTTCCGCGTCTCTGTGCTGTATCTCCATACCCTACAATTGGTGTAGGTTATGGAGAAGACAGCATTTTCAGCTGGACACCACTTGGATCTCAGCTGAGCTCCTATCTGTCAGGGGGTGATTGGGAGGTGTAGTTTAACTTCAGCTACAGGGCTAGAGTATCAATGGAGCCCTATGATTTAGAGTCCAGGTTCTGGCAACTTAAAGTCTGGGCACTTCTCATGCCTTGCTAAGGATTAGATTCCATGCAATGTCTCTTGGTGTCATTATATATATATATATATCTATATAATACCCATGGCAGTGCCGGGCCAGGCAACAAAAAGCAGGCTCAGTAATAAATAAACTCCTTCCCATTGTGAACAACGGCCAAGATTTACTTGTTTCAATAGGGAACAAAGCGACTGCAAAGCTGCGAGACATTCAGCTGAAAAGGTTTCCCAAACCTCCTGTTTTTCTCCAGTGATCTCATTCTCCTGCAAATTAATAGGGTAGCAATATCTTTTAACGAGTCCCTTAAAATCAGCGCCACACCCCACATATTATTGGAACATAGAGTTTTCCTTCAAACGGTGCAGCCACTTCTGAATCTGAAAAACATGATAAAACAATAAACCCACTTTTATTGTCTGTCTGTGCCTCGTTCTATTTACTTCAACTAACTCCTCGTCTTTGTGGGATTTTCACTTTTAAAGGGATTGTTCACCTGTAAATTAACTTATAGTATGAGGTACCGAGAGATATTCTAAAACAATTTCTAATTTGTTTTCATTTTTTATTATTTGTGGTTTCTCAGTTATCCCACTGTTACTATAGGCATCATCTCTCCCTACTATACCTGCTATCCCACAGTCACACTCCCTTCCCAGAGACTATTATCCACTGTTACTATAGGCACCATCTCTCCCTACTATACCTGCTATCCCACAGTCACACTCCCTTCCCAGAGACTATTATCCACTGTTACTATAGACACCATCTCTCCCTACTATACCTGCTATCCCACAGTCACACTCCCTTCCCAGAGACTATTATCCCACTGTTACTATAGGCACCATCTCTCCCTACTATACCTGCTATCCCACAGTCACACTCCCTTCCCAGAGACTATTATCCACTGTTACTATAGACACCATCTCTCCCTACTATACCTGCTATCCACAGTCACACTCCCTTCCAGAGACTATTATCCACTGTTACTATAGGCACCATCTTCTCCTACTATACCTGCTATCCCACAGTCACACTCCCTTCCAGAGACTATTATCCCACTGTTACTATAGCACCATCTCTCCCTACTATACCTGCTATCCCACAGTCACACTCCCTTCCCAGAGACTATTATCCCACTGTTACTATAGGCACCATCTCTCCCTACTATACCTGCTATCCCACAGTCACACTCCCTTCCCAGAGACTATTATCCACTGTTACTATAGGCCACCATCTCTCTCTACTATACCTGCTATCCCACAGTCACACCTCCTTCCCAGAGAACTATTATCCCACTGTTACTAAGACACCATCTCTCCCTACTATACCTGCTATCCCACAGTCACACTCCCTTCCCAGAGACTATTATCCACTGTTACTATAGACACCATCTCTTCCCTACTATACCTGCTATCCCACAGTCACACTCCCTTCCCAGAGGACTATTATCCACTGTTTACTATAGGGCACCATCTCTCCCTACTATACCTGCTATCCCACAGTCACACTCCCTTCCCAGAGACTATTATCCCACTGTTACTATAGGCACCATCTCTCCCTACTATACCTGCTATCCCACAGTCACACTCCCTTCCCAGAGACTATTATCCCACTGTTACTATGGCACCATCTCTCCCTACTATACCTGCTATCCCACAGTCACACTCCCTTCCCAGAGGACTAATCTATCCCACTGTTACTATAGGGCACCATGCCTCCCTACCTATACCTGTAGTCCCACAGCACACTCCCTCCCCAGAGACTATTATCCCACTGTTGACTATAGACCACGCATCTCTCCCCTACGTATACCTGCTAATCCCCCAACAGTCAACACTCCCTTCCCATGAGACTATTATCCCACTGTTACTATTAGGCCACCAATCTCTTTTTACTAATACACTGCGTATCCCACAGTCAGCACTCCCTCCCAGAGACTATTAATCCACTGTTACTATAGGCACCACTTCTCTTTTTACTATACCTGCTATCCCACAGTCACACTCCCTTCCCAGAGGGACTGATTATCCACTGTTACTATAGACACCATCTCTCCCTACTATACCTGCTATCCCACAGTCACACTCCCTTCCCAGAGACTATTATCCACTGTTACTATAGGCACCATCTCTCCCTACTATACCTGCTATCCCACAGTCACACTCCCTTCCCAGAGACTATTATCCCACTGTTACTATAGGCACCATCTCTCCCTACTATACCTGCTATCCCACAGTCACACTCCCTTCCCAGAGACTATTATCCACTGTTACTATAGACACCATCTCTCCCTACTATACCTGCTATCCCACAGTCACACTCCCTTCCCAGAGACTATTATCCCACTGTTACTATAGACACCATCTCTCCCTACTATACCTGCTATCCCACAGTCACACTCCCTTCCCAGAGACTATTATCCACTGTTACTATAGGCACCATCTCTCCCTACTATACCTGCTATCCCACAGTCACACTCCCTTCCCAGAGACTATTATCCACTGTTACTATAGACACCATCTCTCCCTACTATACCTGCTATCCCACAGTCACACTCCCTTCCCAGAGACTATTATCCACTGTTACTATAGGCACCATCTCTCCCTACTATACCTGCTATCCCACAGTCACACTCCCTTCCCAGAGACTATTATCCCCACTGTTACTATAGACACCATCTCTCCCTACTATACCTGCTATCCCACAGTCACACTCCCTTCCCAGAGATTATTATCCTACTTTTACTATAGGCACCATCTCTCCCTACTATACCTGCTATCCCACAGTCACACTCCCTTCCCAGAGACTATTATCCACTGTTACTATAGACACCATCTCTCCCTACTATACCTGCTATCCCACAGTCACACTCCCTTCCCAGAGACTATTATCCCACTGTTACTATAGACACCATCTCTCCCTACTATACCTGCTATCCCACAGTCACACTCCCTTCCCAGAGATTATTATCCTACTTTTACTATAGGCACCATCTCTCCCTACTATATGTCTATGTCCATTTTTGGCTGTTTAGGTCTCAGATATTTGTTATTGACTCAGTAGCATCTGAAGGAATGGCCAGTCCCAGTCTTCCAAAAAAAGAAATATGTTGATGTATCCTCTTCTTAGATGACATGTTACTTTCTTTGCAGTACAAGTCAATGTCATTCGGTCCATGTTATACTACGTAAGACTGACCTTTAATAAAACTACACACGTCACTGCCATGAGATCCGTATCCCATGTTATTATCTGTAAGGAAATAGGGTGCTCAGACTTGGTACAATCACATCCTGGAATTGTTCAAGGCCGGGGCAGGGTCGGCTTCCTAATCCCAAACATACAGACCCTTAAGCACATGGATTCATTTATTTAACCCTCTGCTCCTGCAATGGGTGCGTGATACAGATGAGAACCAGAGGGGGATCCCAGGCGTCATCTATAGAACAGGGAATCACAACGTGAAGACTAAAAAGATCTCCATGGAGAATCGCCCACAAGGCTGTAATTGTTGTAATGTCTGCTAAACGCAATGTAATGTGGACATATCTACTGCAACTCCACTGACTGTCCAAATTCCTACATCATAAAAAGCCTTTATTTGAGCTGATCTGTCCTTCATAAAGCCATCATGTGAAATGTGACCCCTTAACTAGCCGTCAACATTCTCTAAGCACTTGAATGTGTATTTCATCTCTGATTCCTGTAACCCGCTCCCCCGAAACCAAAGTACTTCCTTTTTCATGGAGCCACACTTGCCAACCAAAGCTTTTTACTGTATTTTGGGGGGTTATCGGTCTTTGCAAGTGACGTAATTAGTTCCCTGTTTTCTATCTGTGCCTTCTTCATTATACTATTTATATATAGTAAGTGCTGAACTATGGGTCTGTCTCTTACTGCAGATTTTTAGTGCATCTTTTTGATTCCCCTTTGCATTTAACATCTGAGTGAAGTGAGAATATTGAGATATGTCATCATCACTTGTCCTACCAATTTGGCCTTTTCACTATTGCTTGATACTGAGATATTGCTTTGTCCTGAGTCTCAGATTATACTGTACATGCAGAAATAAACTCTTACAACAGGTAGTGGTGGATTTAAATCAGACACTGCCCTAGGCACAGGCCTCCAACCACCCCTACCTTTCCTGACTGATTCACAGGTAAGTGTTTATACTAGTGATGGGCGCATAAATTCACAAGGCACAAATTTGTGGCGAATTTCCACATTTCTCCACCGGCGAATAAATTTGCGAAACTGCAGTCGGCGTCAAAAAATTTTGGACGCACGTCAGAAAAGTTGATTGTGTCAAAACCGTCGGGCGTTAGCATTATCCGGACGCCCACTGACTTTAACGCCGGCGTCAAAATTGAAGTAATGCGATGATCTTGGAACTGTTTTTACCTGGAGATTGACTCTATTACAGTAAAGAGAGAGCACATTTGCCCCCATTCACTTTAACTTGCATACTGGACTTTTCTTTTACGATTATGTTTATTGCTATTTAATAATTAAACAGTAAGAGCAAAATCAACAGAATATTGACTTACAATAAAGCCCATCAATTTACAGGTTTTTGAGTTATTTAGCTTTTTATTCAGCAGCTCTTCATTTTGCATTTTAAGCAATCTGGTAACTAGGATCCGAATTCCCCTAGCAACCATGCATTGATTTGCATAAGAGATTGGAATATGAATAGGAGAGGGCTGAATAGAAAGATGAGTAATAAAAAGTAGCAATAATAATACATTGCTTACATGCTTACAGAGCAAAAAGACAAATAACTATAAAACTAAAAATAATAAATAATGAAAACCAATTCAAAAGTTGCTTAGAATTGGCCGTTCTATAACATAATAAAAGTTACCTTAAAGGTGAACCACCCCTTTAAAGAAAAATGAATCAAGGAACAAATAAATGAATACAGAATAAAAATAAATAAAATCTTCCTCTCTACCAGCCAAGCAAATAAAACATTTGCTATATTTATGGACACATTTAGCAAATCATCTATTTATCTTTGAACATCAATAGATGAGTGAAAAGAGTCTTCATCAGAATTGTACATGACCTTTCCAATAATGACTTTATCATCAGACTCCAGAATGTCAAAGTAGGGAGACCAAAGTGTCAAAAATGTTTTCCCTAAAACCAGTATTACCATATCTAAAACCAATTTCTTCATCTAAATATAGAGACTTAAGATGAGATAAAACAACTTCTTGCTGGACTCAAGTGCAATGGAGGAGCAGACCCAGAAGCGCTTTTAGTTTCCAGTCTTTACATTAATTTCCTGTACCAATATTAGACCTAGAAACTAAACTCTGGTCCTTCTATCAGATGAGCTGACCTAATAAAATTTCTACCTCTATTTCTCCCATTCCTATCCTATGTTTTCACCCCCTACTTCCCCTTGTAACTGTACTCTTCCCCTAATCCAGATGAGTAACTACAGAGGAAGCAGACCCTGCAGCTGCAGGGGCCCCACGAGCTTTAGGGGCCCCACAAGGTCCTAAATAATGAGCAATTTCAATATATATTGATAAAAAAGGACAACCTCTGGTTGTGTTGGGGGCCCTAAAATTAATCTGCTGAAGGCCCAGTAACATTTACCACGCCCATTTTTGTGGCCACACCCCCTAATTACCATGTTCATTTTACAAAATTTGGCAAGTTATGAAAGTTTGAACATATTTCTGTGTTTTTTTGTCCAGTTATTATAATTTTGCTAATAAAGGTGAATTGCTCTTTAAGCTGTGAGTAAGAGTCCTGCGCGGATCCATTTCTTGGAACCCGACCCGTACCCGCAACCTGGACCCGCAACCCGCATTCTTACCTGCTTTGACTCGACCCACAAGTACCTTACCCGCAACCCACTGACCATCAAGAATCAGGAAGTGCTGTCATTGTAAACCGGAAGTGACATCATCGGAAGTAGACATGATCCGAAAAAAGGAGTAAAAATCGCTATTGAGAAGACCCGTGGCCCGACCCGCGAAACTGCCTACCCGAGTCTATACCCGCACCTGGAACTTCTACCCACAACCAGCAGGGTACCGCAGGTTTTTGTGGGTAACTCGCGGGTATCCGACCCGCTGCAAGACTCTACTGTGAGTCTAAGTTCTCCCAAGGGACCTGTTATCTTATATTGTTACAATTACGTATTTGCTTATCTCAAAAGTATTACAAAAGTTTCTTATCTGCAGCTGTGGTTGTTCTGGGCTCTCTGCCAAAAGCCAATTAAGTTAGAAACTTTGTTTCTTTTTCTGCCTGTTCAGTGCAGAGAAAAACGGGACTTTCCAGTACAAATGAGCTGTCAAAAGAGGGACTGTCCCTCTATAAAACGGGACAGTTGGGAGGTATGCCCCAGTGTTGATCGCTTTAGATTCTAGACCGTATATATCAAATGTAAAACGTACCTGAATCTGTTATATCTGTCCCAATATCTCTGATACGTGACAAGACCCCCCTGAGGTGCAGCAAAGTGCCTGCTAATACTCATCCTGATATCGCTTGCTTAAAAAGCTACCACAAACTCATACTTTTTGTTTTATTATTATTATTCCACGCCTTTTGATTTCTAACACCTCCGTAGCACTTATATCACAAGCAACTATTGCTGTACAGCCTCTAACACCACGAGTGCGGTTTGAAGAACATTAAGTCTGGTGTGAACGCGACTCATGAGTCAGAGACAGAGGGAGGAAATTGACACCCAGAAATGACATTTTGCCCAGCACCTGCTTTATTTAACAACATGCCCCTAGCCTATACCCGAGGGGTCAAGATAATGATTATTTAGCTACAGAATCAGCAAACTACCCCCTGAGGTGTGAGAATATAGAAGTCAGTTAAAGTCTCTAAAACTCTTTGCAGCTGTAGTGGATACAGTTAATCCCCCCACTAACCTCAGCATAAAGGGTTAATTCCTTCCAGCTCTAGTCTTTCTTCATGCTATTGAGGTCTCAGTTTAGAAAAACAAAGTGCTTAACATTACGTTCCTAGCGTCCCGTATCAGCTGAGTTAGTTAGGAAGGATGAGTGTGACTTGTAGTTCTACAGCACCTGCAGTCTCCATGTTATTTCTTTCCTGTTATAATTTGCATTTCATCGTCAGGAAGCCAGAGCTTTATCTCCCCCTCTCTGGATCCAGAATTTCCTCCTCTAGTCTGGATGGCTGATGGATTCTGTTTTTCCTCCTATTTACCCCGACATCAAGTAGGAAGTGATAAATAGAATAAATAAAGTTTTCTCTGAGTGTCTGCCAGACGTCTCTACTCTATATATTTATTTATATGCACTCAAACCCAGGAACTTTCCCAATCACAATCAGATAAGGTAAGTAGTTCCAGCAGATTCCAAATCTCATCCATCAGGCGCAGGCTCAGGGCATCTGGTCCCATATCACTAAAAATATATTTAAAGGACTTTTATCATTTACCTTCTAAAATTACTTTCTCTAAATACTGCTCTGATTAGTTAATGCCTCCCAGCGACGAATAATAAGCAACGACCAGGAACTCGGTTATGGGATATTAGGGCTTAGTCAGGAACATTTTATTATATTATATATGGGACATGAGTCTGTCCCTCCCACTGCAGGGTGATACAGTGACACAGACAGGAGGGAACTATGGGACATGAGTCTGTCCCTCCCACTGCAGGGTGATACAGTGACACAGACAGGAGGGAACTATGGGACATGAGTCTGTCCCTCCCACTGCAGGGTGATACAGTGACACAGACAGGAGGGAACTATGGGACATGTAGTCTGTCCCTCCCACTGCAGGGTGATACAGTGACACAGACAGGAGGGAACTATGGGACATGAGTCTGTCCCTCCCACTGCAGGGTGATACAGTGACACAGACAGGAGGGAACTATGGGACATGAGTCTGTCCCTCCCACTGCAGGGTGATACAGTGACACAGACAGGAGGGAACTATGGGACATGAGTCTGTCCCTCCCACTGCAGGGTGATACAGTGACACAGACAGGAGGGAACTATGGGACATGAGTCTGTCCCTCCCACTGCAGGGTGATACAGTGACACAGACAGGAGGGAACTATGGGACATGAGTCTGTCCCTCCCACTACAGGGTGATACAGTGACACAGACAGGAGAGAACTATGGGACATGAGTCTGTCCCTCCCACTGCAGGGTGATACAGTGACACAGACAGGAGGGAACTATGGGACATGAGTCTGAGGGTGATACAGTGACACAAGAGAACACGTGAGCTCCTGGCGTGTTTGAGTCCGTGACATCTCTGAGCACATCTGTCAGTACAGGGAATAGTTTATATTCTGTGCCGGATTCCTTTGAAGGACTTGCACATTCCCTGACATTGAGCCTTTGCTTTGAGCTCTGTGCAGGGATATAAGTGTAACATTAGCTGTAGTTATACAATGTCACAGGCAGGGCTGTTAGACAGCTGAACATATTAGTGGGGTCCGACGGGGGCTGTAAAGAGAAGAGGAACACGGACAGACTATGCAGCAGCTTAATGCTAATTACTAATGCTCTCACATGTGCCTAATGTATTATACAAGTACTGTTCTTATTTCACTTATAATATGGGACAAGCAGGGAGCTCAATGCTCAGGAGTCTCTCACGCCAGTGACAAGGTCTTTCCCATTGCAGTTAAAGGGAAACGTTCATATATTAAGTCCATAGCAGGAACAGAGGACAGGAGCTGAGTGCTTTGGGCAGTCGTTACATAAATCAGATATTTGGGCATAACAGGAGCGGTGCAGGTACTCAGCATATGTCAGATACAAGTAACTGGCAGTTTCAGCTGATGCCTGTGAGATAGATGTGACCCATAAGACATGTTTATGGACCCCAATCTGCTCAAGGGCTTTAAAGATTTTGTATCATAATTTCAATATAATTCAGCCCTCACTGAATAACTTCATAGGGAAGCCTGCAGGGGGAATAGAAAGAAAGATGGGGGGCGTTATACATGAGAAAGGAGCTGAATGGAAGAGGATTTGGCCCATGGAAAGGGGTGAATTGTTATCCAGAATGCTTGGGACCTGGAGTTTTCCAGATAAGGGATCTTTCTGTAATTTGGATATCCGTTCATGTAAGTGTACTCAACAGTTTTGCCGCCAAATGCATTAATTATATTTTAGTTGGGACCAAGTACAAGGTCAGTAATGGAACTATCCAGCATGGGGCCTGGGTGAAGACTATGCAGCCGGGCCCCCCACCTCGTAAGCAGAAATCACAGCAGATTTGCAATAGCGCAAACCACCGACGGGCCCCGAGGGGGTGCAGTCGCTGTACAAGGTACTGTTTTTATTACCATACCTCCCATTTTCTGCGGCACAGTCCTTATTTTTATAGTTCAGCCCGCAGTCCTGGATTTTATTAAAAATATTGAAACTTATTTAAATAAGAGGCCTTTTGACAGAGAGACCAGAACACTCAGCACCTGCAGTTAGATACACTTGTAACAATTTCAGATAAGCAAAGATACAATTGTCACTAATAAGATTTGCATTTTAAGGGCAGAGACACACGTGGAGATTCAGGGAGATTTAGACTAATCTCCCCAAATTGCCTTCCCGCCGGCTAGAATCTAAATCACCGACGGGATGGCACTTGGAGTGCTTCAAATGAACTGCTCTGAGGACCATTCGGGGATATTAGTCGCCCGAAGAAGAGGCGATTGCTTGCCGGGCAACTAATATCCCCGAATGGTCCTCAGAGCATCCCGCTGGTCCCCATGCTGTGTCCGTCAGCTTTTTAGCCCACCTCCCATTTTACTTTCTGGCCTCATTGATTCGACCTGGAGTGAACAATAGGGGCAGCAGAAAGTATTAATGGGTCAAGGACAGGTGGGGCGAGAGGTCCCATGCTGTGGGTGATACGAGCTCTGTATGTACATGTACGAGGGGGGGATATATGTAAATATTTTTATTGTAGCATTCAATTCTACTTATGCCACTGGGGATGGCCATGCCACTTTATTAGGAATAAGAGACATCCCTAAAGTGACCTTGTTCCTGAGTCAGCATTAGTAGCAAGTAATTGTACAGGAAAGGAGTTACAATGAGTATGAGTAATTGGACAATATCTAGGAACAACAGCGAGTAATTGCACATGGCAGAAGTTAGAAATGAGACTGAGTATCTATTTAAGACAATAGTTAGGGAAAAAGAATGAGTAAATATACTGTATAAGGCAGAAGTTGGGAAAGGGACTATCTATATAAGACAATAGTTAGGAACAAGAGTTAGTAAATATATAAGGCAGAAGTTAGGAATGAGACAGAGTATCTATATACGACAATAGTTAGGAACAAGAGTGAGTAAATATATAAGGCAGAAGTTAGAAATGAGACAGAGTATCTATATAAGACAATAGTTAGGAACAAGAGTGAGTAAATATATAAGGCAGAAGTTAGAAATGGGACTGAGTATCTATATAAGAAAATAGTTAGGAACAAGAGTGAGTAAATGTACAAGGCAGAAGTTGGGAATGGAAGTTATTAATGAATATGAGTAATTATACAAGATAATAGTTAGGAACAAGAGTGTACAAGGCAGGAGTTATCAAAAGTTGTACAAGGCAATAGTTAGGAACAAGAGCGAGTAACTGTACAAGGCAGGAGTAATGGGTAAGAGTAGTTGTACAAGACAGTAGTAAGGAAAAAGAGTCAGTAACTGTACAAGGCAGAAGTTATTAATGAGTATGAGTAATTGTAAAAGGCAATAGTTATGAACATAAGCGACCACAAGGCAGGAATTGGAAATGGGTCTAACTAATTGTACAAGGCAGTAGTTAGGAATAGGAGTAATTATATAAGACAACAGTTGGGAACAAGAGTGAGTAATTGTTTGAGGTAGGAATAGTTGTACACGGAAGGAGGTATGAGGAACAATAGTGAGTACAAATAATAAGAAGTGACAGCGGTACAGATATGAGTAATGTACAACAGTGAGTAATTGTAGCGGCTGTGCGTCAGGCACAAGGGAGGATAATTGTATTTGACTGATGGTTTGTACAATGACACAAGGATAAGCATTTTAAAGCCAACATTCCCCGGTTTCTCTGTGCTACTCACGAGTAGAACTGATCAATGTCATGCACTTCACTCTCCCATTAAAATGCCTGCTCCAGCTGTTCCTAGGGGATCAAAGGGAATAGCCACAGAAAAGACTAAACAGACTGATATTTGGGGATACTTTCTTCTTTCATACTCTGATATGCCGTTGAGCCTGCATCTATTTGAAGCATTTCAGGCACGTGGCACCTCCACTTCTGATGGGGAAAAAGAAACACTGAAGTCATTCCTGACTTCGCAAACACCCACAGTTGGTTGATCTTGTTTATATTATGGATATTTATAGGCCCGTTTCTGCCTGCCACATGTGCTACATAAGGATCTGAGTATGGAAGTCAAGACGGGATTGAGCGGGGCGCGGATAGAACCAAGTCATGACCAGGTCAACTCTTCAGGTTGAGCTGGAGGTCCTGCTGGGCACTTGGGATTCCAAGTCCAAATGTTTTGGGGGCAAAGGTGAAGACAGTAACAGGATGACAGGCTGAAAGGCAGAAGGCCTTTCTGCCCAGCTGAGAAAATCACAATCTATATGCAACTGTCAACACCAAACGTCAGCTGTGTGTTTGTATTGTAAACTTGACCATGAAATTTATCCTTTCTGCAGTGTTTCCCCCTAGCTGTCCAGAAGCTTTAGGACCTTCAAATGCCATTGCACTTACAACTGACAAGTGACTAGGGTGTCCATGTTCTTGGGCATTTGGAGTGGTCATAATCAGTGTTGGGAGTGGGGAATCTACTGACCACAAAGGAAACTTTAGACACCACCCTGAACCATTAACCGACGAGCTGCAGTTTTATTTCCCCTACCACATCAAACCTGACCTGCAACAGTTTTACCCACAATCCAGGGTAACCAAGGGTTATAGTGCAAGGGATACCATCTGCTGGAGGGCATACATGTACTGTTAATATGAATGAATTTTCTTACAATAGTGCCACCTGCTGGTCAGTTTCCCACCAGTCTGACCACCAAGTAGTCAAGGAAGTTGTCAGGAGAAAGAAAGAGGCAGCTCTGACGTTCTTCTGCTTAGGAAACGAATTACAACCCGTTCTCACATCTTTTCCTAAGCAGAAGAACATCAGAGCAGCCTCTTTCTTTCTCCTGACAACTTCCTTGACTACTTGGTGGTCAGACTGGTGGGAAACTGACCAGCAGGTGGCGCTGTTGTAACAAAATTCATTCATATTAACAGCACATGTATCCCTTAATATCTTGGAATAGAAAGAAAATAAACAATGAATGTAAATTACAAAAGTGCTTAGAATAGCCCCCGCATCAATTCTACATTCACTTATTTTAAAGGTTTACTTATCCTTTAAGGGAGTTTGAGAAAGGAGAAGAGTATATTACCCAGGTCATCGGGTTCCTCAAATGTCTGGTGTGACCCAGGATCCCCTATTGTTGCACGACCATGGCACCTCTTTCACACCACAAGTTATGTGCTCAGGATGTGTGATAGGGAATCCACAGTTTGGGTCACTGTTATGTGAAGAGGACATTTGGCTTATGGAGAAGTTGATGAACATGGAGCAATAGAGAGAGCCAATAAAGTCTGCCCGTGAAAGGAAATGGGCAGAACAGATGGGCTGTTGCAGATCTTATCTCACATCTGAAGCTTTTGCGGATTTAGTGGGTCTCGCTTTAACTCAGCGCTGTGGCTGTTTGATAACAACCAAGGGGTTAAGTCAAACTGTAAGCCGTTCCGAGAACTTCATGTAATAAGCGGGATTTGTTCCAGGGCACTTTAATGTAATTGTGGGTTTTGGTTTTTCAATGAACCCTTTAGAAATGGATCTCTTATGTCATCGCTCGAAAGCTGTTTGGATAATAATCTCAGACTCCTGTAGTTGATGAGTCAAGTATGGCCGCCCTTTGGTCTGGGTCCTAAGAACTAGGAAGTCGCCTTCAACCGGTCACTCTCTGTACACACTACCACCCTGTGCAACACCCACTATGGTAATAAAAAGGACTTCAAGTTCCAGAATTCATCCACTTCCCAATGGAATAAGGTTATAAGCCTATGGGATGATGGGAAATGGTTCCTACGAGTATCATGGTTTCCTTTCAATCTATGGAATCAGGTATCATTAATCAAGTTTCACTGACCTTTTATAAACCATACACTACTTAATTTAATTGGACTGGACCACAGCGTGGGGTAACTGGGGGGAGAACTGAATAAGTTCATGAAACTTTTAACTCTTAATCAACTGCCAGAGGCCGTAGGCCCCCCAGGACGACATATTAGCTAATTTATTTGAATGGAGTCTATTAGCATATGTGTAGGATCTGCCATGGTGTTCCCCATGGTATTCTCTACACACTGCATCAATGCATCACTCCCAGTGGGTATGAATAGATTGCACGTGTTTAACACAATAGCCTGAGCTGAAGAAAGTAATATGGCAGCTCCTATTTTGTCTACAAATGCAAATGATTGGAATAGAAATGTTCTGTACCTGCAAGCTATGCCTGTTTCAGGGAAAATAAAGCTAAACTACATATAAATACAATACATTGTCCTTTTATTGTGCCCTAACACTGTCTGAGACCCTTGTGTACTAGGCATTGAGATGATATTTTGTATATTTTTGTAAAGTGCTATATGTATAAAGAGTAATCATCTCTCATCCATAGAGTACTTCCCCGTCCTTGCACAGAATAAAGCTAGCCCAACCTATATTTAAGTCTGGCCGTGGCTAAAAGGGAAGAATTTCTGGGCCGGGGAACCTATAATTTAGTCTATGACCTCAGCTGGTTATATTTATTCAGGTTTTTTTTCCATTGAAATGGCTTGATGAGGCTGTAATTATACTTTTCTCTGATAAAGAAAATACTATAACATTCAGTAGAACTGTGCACAATAACAGCTTAACCTTTCTGCAACTGAACACAGTCATGGCGATATAAAGGGAACGAGGTGCAATTTACCGTGTTGCGCTATTGATTATTCTGCACACCTTAGAGGGCAAATTGTAGCCCTAGGAGACACTTTTTTTACACAGCAGAGCAGGAAGCAAAGCTTCAAAGCCCTACTTAAATATGCCTTCAACATGAATTTAGTGAACCAAGCTCAGGGCCACCACCCAGGGTTGAACTAGGCCAGTGGGACACCCGGTGGGCCCCGGCCCTCGTTCTGAACCTAAGCATTTTCCCTGTTGGATACTTTGGGCACCCTCCAATCCTCATGGTATAATGAAGGTGGGAGGGAGTTGGGCAGGTTAGCGTCAGGTTTGATTTTGGCTGGAGCTTGCATCTGGGGTGGGCTCATGAGTGGGGTGGGAGGACCCTACTGCTGGGGTGTGGTGGGTTCATGATTGGAGTGGAGGAACTTGCAACTGGGATGGGGGGCTCTGAGGTGGCAGCCCTGGTGGGCCCCCCCAGTCCAACACTGCCGAAATCAGAAGTTATGGAGCCCCATAATGCCTACTGCCCTCCTCACCCCTGGGAAGTGGTTCCTGCTAAGGATGTAGAACTGGGCTCCATTAAACAACATGCCCAAACTGAATGACATGCCCCATTACTCGGCTACAATCTCAACAAACCACACAAATCAGACTTTCCCTTTTCTCTGGGCCCTTTTCTGTCATGGGGCCCCAGACTGGACTCTCTATGTTCAACTAAATGCCACATGTCCAGTAGAGGAACACTGTTTCAGATCTGGACTCTTGAAGAACGACAGCCTTGCACTGTCTGATACTCTCTAGTATCTGACTGATAGCCCACTAGCTGACATTCCTTCTCATTGTTCTGTATGTTCAGGTCCACAATTAGAACCTACTTCTTCACTTGTCTCCATGTCCATGGCTGTCTCCTTCACTCCTCTTAGAGTCACTGTCTTTTCGGACCACCCAAACCCACCGCTATGTCTCATCTTGACCTTTCTATCTCAATGCTCTTTACCTCTGGAATTCCATCCTTGCATTCCACCATAAGGAACAATCTTTCAGATTCTAGCTTCTGGAGCACTAGCATATTATTTTGTCTAGTCTAGTCCTGCACTTAAGGGCCAATGCCAAAACATTGTGCATTTTGTCCTCCAATTTTTGCCTGTATGTTGTCCACCCACTTAGACTGTAAGCTCTGGGCAAGGACATCCTTCCTACTGTGTCTCATACCACATTGTATTTGTTATAATACTTGTCCCCTTCATGTTGCTCTTGATGGCCTCAAAGCAGGTGCTTATTTTTCAATTCCAGGTTTAGAGACAAATAAAAACCAGGTATACTGCTAAATAAAGATAGTCCACAAAGGGGCTACCAAATGACAAATTACAGCTTGAATTTGGCACCCTAGGGACTTTTCACTTTTGTGTTGCTCGCCAACTCTTTTTACATTTGATTGTGGCTCAAGGGTAAAAAAAAGGTTGGGGGACCCCTGGTGTAAAATAATGTGATGGAGATATTTGGCTCTAGGATCAAGGATGAGCTAAACAGCTATTGCCTTGCTTGAGAACAACATTGGCAAATCAACACTGTCCACAAATGACAACAGTCAGTGCAGTGCATGAATCACTCTTTTGATAGTGTTCCGTCAATTCCCTTTTAATGAGGTAAGAAGTTGAAGTTGTCCCATACTCAAGGACTAGAGTTCTTTGGGACATTTCCACTCATCTCTCTATTTAAACAACAACGAAAAGCACAGTAGCAATCCACAATGAAAAGTGCAACCTCCTGGAGGATGCGGGCATCGATCCTGCTACCTCTCGCATGCTAAGCGAGCGCTCTACCATTTGAGCTAATCCCCCACCTGGAAAATACAAATTCCATTGTGAGCCTTTATGACAAATTTTAGGTTGGTATGAAAGCATTTCTGTTGATCTTTATGGGTACAGTTTACCCTTTGCAGATGTCAAATATGCTCAGGTCATTCCAAATGGCGACTGAGGAGGTATTTTCTGACAGAGAGTGAGACCTCTGACAGTGAGACCAATTTAGCAATACCAGGGGCCAAATTTCCACATATCACCTGTGGCTTTGCTTGCTGCTGATTTGCTCGCCTGGCATCTAGTTAAAATGGTCTCAAAAGCAGTGGCTTCACCAGCCGAAACCCGAGACCATTAGATGTTCAGTGTAACACTGTCACTATATTGGCAGCAGTTGTCACATTTGTTAGGGTTCCTGTAAAGGCTTTAGCCTTTTTGAGGACAAACATTCGTTTTTTTACACTTGAATTTGGCTCACAGGTAAAAAAGGTTGGGGACCCCTGCTCTAAGAGGATTGAAGGAGACAGCCGGGAAATTACATGGAGACAAGTGAAGAAATGCAGAGAGGAGCAGTGGAGTGAAGGGCTTTAAATGTTAGCAGAAGGATTTTGTAGGATGGGTTTGGGTGCGATGACCATGAATGCTCCCTTTGGGAAATGAGGATTCCAGTTCAGAGGCAAGATCTGATGAGAGCATTGTCTGCCTATTACATGTCTGGTTGCTAATAAACCTGCCTTGACTGTCCCTAAAGGTCCCCATACATGGATAGATCCGCTCGTTTGGCGATGTCGCCAAACGAGCGGATCTCCCTCCGATATGCCCACCTTGAGGTGGGCAATATCGGGCAGATCCGATCGTGGGCCCTAGGGCCCAACGATCGGATCCTAGCATTCTCAAACGGGCGGTCGGATCGCGGGACCGCATCAACGAACAGATGCGGCCGCGATCCGACGGGATTTTTAAACCCATCCGTTCGAGATCTGCCCGACTTTCGGCCAGATCTCGATCGGGGAAGCCCGTCGGGGGCCCGCATACACGGGCCAATAAGCTGCCGACACAGTCTGTCGGCAGCTTTTATCGGCCCGTGTATGGCCACCTTTAGTCTATGGTTTCAGTTGCTGCATTTTTTAGAGGATATATGCAGTAGGGAATGCTGGGATTATGACACATAGTGTTGACCATGTTTTGAGGCCTTGTTAGCGCAGTAGGTAGCCCTTCAGTCTCGTAATCTGAAGGTCGTGAGTTCTAACCTGGGGCAGCTTTTGGGAAGGCTTTCACTTCTGTTGAGTGTGTCACAAAACTATCCCATGAAATTACTGTGATGTAGATATGTTTGCACTGACCAGACCAGGAAAAAATGAAGAACAATTGCCTTTCTTCAACGATCCATGGCCGCTTTAGCTCTTCAGTCTAAAGGTGGCCATAGATGCACAGATAATATTGTACAAAATGTTTTTTTCGTAAGATATTCGGTGCGTGTATGGTGGGAAAAGAGCCGGCCGATATTGGCAGAAGACTTGGATATCGGCTCTTTGATCAGGCTGTGAAAATTTTGATCAAGTGCCTTTGAAGGCACCCAAACATCGGCCATTGTTAGTGCTGAACCGTCAGATTCAGCTCTACACGTGTGTATTGAAACAAACAATCTTTCTTGGAAACATCTTTTCCAAGAAAGATTGTAATTGTTACGTCTATGGCCACCTTAACACTGTCACTATAATGGCATCAGATTTGACATCTGTAAGGCTTCCTGCAAATGATTTAGCTTTTAGATACAACCTTCAATCTTCCCCATACAACAAGCAATCGCAACCTTTGATAGCTCAGCTGGTAGAGCGGAGGACTGTAGATCTATCATAGCAATCCTTAGGTCGCTGGTTCAATTCCGGCTCGAAGGACATTTTTCTAGAGATTGTATCTGTTGCCGTTTTCTCTTCATGGAAGTCAAGCCTATGGGTCACTTAAGGGACAACTATTTTAAAAAGTGTTCATCTTTGCTGCAAAATAGTAACTGCGCGTTGGCTGGGAATCAAACCCAAGTCAACTGCTAGGAAGGCAGCTACGCTCGCCACTATACCACCAACACATTAAGAATGGACTTAACTAATTCTGGGTAACAGAGGCACATATGGGAGGAATTTAAGCACCAAATGCAATTAAAAGCACTTATAGGGCACTTTCAAGCAAGAGCTCAGATTACATTCACAAATATTGGCTGGGAATGGAACCCAGATCAAAACAGCTGTTAGGTCTCAGGCCTACTCCTTTCATGTTTTAGTCTTGAATCATTGTGAAGGCCAAAAATGCATAGCAGAAATCTGCTGAGACTGGACCAATCAAATGCAAATTAATTGGAATACTAAAAGCAGCATTTCCCATACCGGGAGTCGAACCCAGGCCGCCTGGGTGAAAACCAGGAATCCTAACCGCTAGACCATATGGGACTGCAAAACAACTTTGACCTGTATCTGTTGACTTGCTCAGGAAATGCTTTTACCATATGACACCAATAGACCAGTGTTCCCCAACCAGCTCATAACATTTTGCTCACCAACCTCTTGATGTTGCTCTTGATGGCCTCAAAGCAGGTGCTTATTTTTCAATTCCAGGTTTAGAGACAAATTTTGGTTCCTTAAAAACCAGGTATACTGCTAAATAAAGCCTCCCGTTGGCTGTCAGTCCACAAAGGTCTACCAAATAGCAAATCACAACCCGAATTTGGCAACCTAGGGTATTTTTCACTTTTGTGTTGTTCCCCAACTCTTTTTACATTTGATTGTGGCTCAAGGGTAAAAAAAAGGTTGGGGACCCCTAGTGTGAAATAATGTAATGGAAAGATCTTTGGCTCTAGGATCAAGGATGAGCTAAACAGCTATTGCCTTGCTTGAGAACAACATTGGCAAATCAACACTGTCCACTGTTTTGATAGTGTTCTGTCAATTCAGGTAAAGGTGGCCATAGACGCAAAGATCTGATCGTACGAATCGAGGATTCGTACGATTTTCGGAACGTGTGTGGAGAGTCCCGACATTTTTTGTCCAGCGGAGATCAGTCGTTTGGTCGATCGGACAGGTTAGAAAATTTCTGTCGGCTGCCGATAATATCTCTGCGTGTATTGCCGATCGTACGATTTTCAGTGGGAGACTGTCACCAGCTTTGGCTGGACATAGATATCTTACGATTGCTGTCAGGGGCAGAACATTGCTGATCTGTTATTTTACTAATCTGACTGGTAAGACTTTGATCTGAATGGTTAGTGGCGGGTCGGGAGATGGGAAAGTCCGATCGTATGATGATTCGTACGATCGGATCTTTCCATCTATGGCCAGCTTAAGAAACTGAAGGTGTCTGATACTCAAGGACTAGAGTTCTTAGGCACATTACCACTCCTCTCTCTATTTAAAAAACAACAAGGAAAGGCACAGCAGCAATCCACAATGAAAAGTGTAACCTCCTGGAGGATGTGGGCATCAATGTCCGCTAGGGCGACTGAGGAGGTATGACCACCGACAGTGAGACATACTTAGCCATACCAGGGGCCAATTTTCCACATATAACCCGAGGCTTTGCTTGCTGCTGATTTGCTTGCTTTGCAGCTAGTTAAAATGGTCTGAAAAGCAGTGTCTCCACCTGCCGAAACCCGAGACCTTTAAATCTTCAGTCTAATGCCGTCCCCTTTAGATATTCAGTGTAACAATGTCACTATATCGGCATCAGATGTCACATCTGTTAGGGTTCCTGTAAAGGCTTTAGCCTTTTTGAGACCTAACATTCAGTCTTCCCCCTACCTCAGGAGTCCCCAACCTTCGATAGCTCAGCTGGTAGAGCGGAGGACTGTAGGTGTGTTGTAGCAATCCTTAGGTCGCTGGTTCAATTCCGGCTCGAAGGATGTTTTTCTAGAGTTTGCACCTGTTGCTGCTTTCTCTTCATGCAAATCAAAGCTGCATTCAGTTTGTAACAATTTAGAGTTCTAGCAAGACACGCTGAGTGAGCTGCACATCTCTTCTCTGAAGGATCAGAAGTTTTGACCTGTAGACTGCACTGGCTGGCATGGTGGCAGAGTAGTGACATCTATGGGTCACTACGGGGACAACCATTCAAAAGTGCTGAACTTTGCTGCAGAAAAAAACTTGGCATTGGCTACCTAGGTCAACTGCTTGGAAGGCAGCTATGCTCACCACTATACAACCAACGCCGTACACAAGCTGCCTGAATTAACACAGCTAACTCTGTGTAATAGGGGCATATATGGAAGGCATTTAAACACTTAAAGGGATCCTGTCATCGGAAAACATGTTTTTTTTCAAAACACATCAGTTAATAGTGCTACTCCAGCAGAATTCTGCACTGAAATCCATTTCTCAAAAGAGCAAACAGATTTTTTTTGATATTCAATTTTGAAATCTGACATGGGGCTAGACATTTTGTAAATTTCCCAGCTGCCCCTGGTCATGTGACTTGTGCCTGCACTTTAGGAGAGAAATGCTTTCTGGCAGGCTGCTGTTTTCCCTTCTCAATGTAACTGAATGTGTCTCAGTGAGACATGGGTTTTTACTATTGAGTGTTGTTCTGAGATCTACCAGGCAGCTGTTATCTTGTGTTAGGGAGCTGCTATCTGGTTATGTTCCCATTGTTCTTTTGTTTGGCTGCTGGGGGGGTGGTGGTGATATCACTCCAACTTGCAGTACAGCAGTAAAGAGTGATTGAAGTTTATCTGAGCACAAGTCACATGACTTGGGGCAGCTGGGAAATTGACGATATGTCTAGCCCCTTGTCAGATTTCAAAATTGAATATAAAAAAATCTGTTTGCTCTTTTGAGAAATGGATTTCAGTGCAGAATTCTGCTGGAGCAGCACTATTAACTGATTTTTTTTCCCCCATGACAGTATCCCTTCAATGCAATTAACAGCACTTGCAATTTAAATGACCCCCTCACACACACAGGGCACTTTCAAGCAAGAGCTCAGATTACATTCACAAATATTGCATTGGCTGGGAATGGAACCCAGATTAACTGTTTGTAAAACAGCTGTGAGGTCTTTGGCCTGCCCATTTCATGTTTTGTTCATTTCATTCATTTGCATAGGAGAAACCTGCCGAGACCGGACCAATCAAATGGCTAAATCAGTTGGAATCATAAAAGCAGCTTTTCCAATACCAGGAGTTAAACCCGGGCCGCCTGGGTGAAAAACCAGGAATCCTAACCGCTAGACCATATGGCAATATAAACCTTTACCTACTTGTATCTGTTGACTTGCTCATGAAATGCTCTTAGCATATGATACCTATTCTTAAAGGATAAGTAAACCTTTAAAATAAGGGTAATATGAAAATATGAATTTTGTTACAACAGCGCCACCTGCTGGACAGTTTCCCACCAGTCTGACCACCAAGTAGTCAAGGAAGTTGTTAGGAGAAAGAAAGAGGCTGCTCTGATGTTCTTCTGCTTAGGAAAGACGAGAAAGGTTTCTTTTTCTTTTCCTAAGCAGAAGAACATCAGAGCAGCCTCTTTCTTTCTCCTGACAACTTCCTTGACTACTTGGTGGTCAGACTGGTGGGAAACTGACCAGCAGGTGGTGCTGTTGTAACAAAATTCATTCATATTAACAGTACATGTATCCCTTAATATCTTGGAATAAAAACAAAATAATGAATGTAAATTACAAAAGTGCTTAGAATAGCGCCCTCATCAATTTTACAATCTTTTATTTTAAAGTTTTACTTGTTGATCACTGTTGTTGATCACTAACCCCTTGGATGTTGCTCTCAGTGGCTTCAAATCAATAAATAAAGTGGCTTCAAATCAATAAATAAAAACTAGGTGTACTGCTAAATAAAGCCTCCCGTTGGCTGTCAGTCCACAAAGGTATTACCCAATAGCAAATCACAGCCCTAATTTGGCAGCCTAGGGACTTTTGAACTTTTGTGTTGCTCCCCAATTCTTTTTACATTTAATTGTGTTTCACGGGTAAAAAAAGGTAGAAGTTGTTCGATAATCAAGGACGTGTTCTGAGGGTCATTTCCACGCATCTCTCTATTTAAAAAACAACAACAAAAGGCACAGCAGCAATCCACAACTAAAAGTGCAATCTCCTGGAGGATGCAGGCATTGATCCCGCTACCTTTCGCATGCTAAGCAAGCACTCTACCATTTGAGCTAATCCCCCTTCTGGAAAAGCTTTCTGAGTACTCCCTAAAGGTAACTCTGGCTCATTACATTGTGTCAGACAGCACTGCTCCAGATGAATTGCACCACCACACAATAGAATGTTGCATACTTCACAGCAAGACAACAGAGACAGACATTCCTGTTAAAAAGCTCTCGCCTCAAGGAGTGAAACATGTCCAACTCAGAGGTTAACCCATACAGGCCAAACAGTGTCCAGTTTCAATGCTATCCCTACAGTGTAACCTTAGAGCTGGGAATGGTTCCTTTGAGAAATCAGAATTCCAGTTCCGAGACAATATCTGACGAGAGCATTGTCTACATGTCTGGCTGAAGAAAGAAACCTGCCTTGCAAAATGCACATTGACTGTCCCTCAGTCTGTTTATGGTCTCAGTTGCTACATTTTTTAGAGGATATAGAGCTTCCTTGAAGGCATCATTCGTTCCCTATTCCTCCCTACTCCATATGGAGTAGGGCATGGCGGGTCTGTGACACAGAGTGTTGGACACACTCAGCAGCCTCGTTAGCGCAGTAGGTAGCGCGTCAGTCTCATAATCTGAAGGTTGTGAGTTCGATCCTCACACGGAGCAGGCTTTTGGAAAGCTTTCACTTCTGTTGGCTGTGTCACAAAAATATCCTATGAAATGACTGTGATGAAGATATTTATGCTCTGACCAGACCAGGAAAAGACGAAGAACAATTGCCTTTCTTCTACAATCCATGGACCCTTTAGATCTTCAGTCTAACACTGTCACTATATTGGCATCAGATGAGACATCTGTTAGAGTTTTTGTAAAGGCCTGCTTTAGCCTTTTTGAGGCCCAACATTCATTGTTCCCCTTGCCCCAAATATCACCAAATATCAATGACTGTAGGTCTATTGTAGTAATCCTTCGGTCGCTGTCTTGAAGGACATTTTTCTAGAGATTGCATCTGTTGCAGCTTTCTCTTCATGCAAGTGACAGCTGCATACAGTTTAGAATTCTCGCACAATGCATTCAGTGAGAAGACTGCACATCTCATCTCTGAAGGGTCAGAAGTTTTACCCTGTAGACTGCATTGGCTGCAAAGTAGTAACATCTATGGGTCACTGGGAATGTACAGACTGTGAATTCAACACTGTGGCCTAATGATGCACAGTCACAGGCAAAATACAGTGCTATGGAGAGGGATTCACCTACACTGCAAAACTGTGCAGGAAATACAAATAGAAACCTCAACAAGCCAAATGTAAGGCTTATACTGACAGAAAATGTGGTGCCAGAGAAGTACACTTTCAGCCTGGATCTTTAGTCAGAATTAAGAAACCAGGAATACTGAAACAAGGACAATCTAAATTTACTACACCACTTGAAGTGAGACGCCAGAGAGGACCATACACATATGAACTGTCTGATGGACACATATGGAATGCAAGTCGTCTTGCTCCTATTAGGAATGACTTTGGAGAAGCTCCATTTGATGAAGGACATTTTCCTACTCCTGAAGCCAACTGCAATAGGCCTGAAGAAAGTGAACCTATAAGGCATACTGAGAGAATCATAATACTACCTGTATGGACCAAGGACTCTGTTATGTGAAGAATGTATAATATCGTTTTAAAATGCATACTGTTTAATTGTTGCTGTTTTTTATAGTTGTCCAAATGCTTTCCTACTATAGGGGGAATATGTGGTGTTTATACAAATGGCCTGTAGATGTCACTGTGCTCAAGACTTACACTGTGCATACTTCCTGGACAGATTAAAAGTGAAAGTTACTGTTGTGTAATGGCTGCATGAGCCTGCTAAAAAAGCACTGTTATACTCTATTCATCCTTGGCTACCAAAACATAACAGCTTTCACTCATCTCCGAATTTAAAAGCTAACCATTTGAGCTAATCCCCCATCTGGAATAGCTTGTTTCCATAGTGAGCCACTATGAAAATTGTTAGGTTGCACAGTTTTTTTTTTCAAGGTATGGAAGCATCTTCGCTGATCTTTATGGGTACAGTTTAGCCTTTGCCAATGTCAAATATACCCAGGTAATTTCAAAGGACCACTGAGGAGGTATTTTCTAACAGAGAGTGAGACAACCAATCTTCCACATACCACCTGTGGCTTTGCTTGCAGCTAATTTGTTCGCCTCGCACCTACAGTAGTTAAAATCGTCTCAGAACCAGTGGCTCCATCTGCCGAAATCTTCAGTCTAACGCTCTCCCAATGGAGCTATTTTAGCAGCAGTCACTGTCCATCAGTCTGCAGCTCAATATTTGATTAACCCCTATTAACAAACCAAGCCTCTACTGGTGGAGAGAAGGGCTGTAGCTTTAACCAAGTGCTTCTTAGGTTGAAGGTTCAATTCTGGCACCAAGAACATTTACCCATGCAAGTTGCACCCACTAAGTAGGGGATGAATTTGAGAAAAGCTTGTTCTGCAGAAGCAAGAGAGTCTAAAGGTAAATAAAGAGCAATAACACAATGTCAGGCATGATCCGGCATTCCTTTTTTCCGACCCATAAACTATGACACCT
The DNA here is from genome assembly GCF_017654675.1 of Xenopus laevis. Taxonomy (NCBI): domain Eukaryota; kingdom Metazoa; phylum Chordata; class Amphibia; order Anura; family Pipidae; genus Xenopus; species Xenopus laevis. The sequence goes on from NC_054376.1 coordinate 123,350,550, forward strand.
CCTGTTCCTCCCAACAACTGGAAATTATTGCAACTTTAGGTGAATTTTTCTTATCTCCTAACAAGAATGGTAAACAACCAATATTATAGACTAGGTGATACCATTTATTGTCTAATTTAGTATATTATAGAATGTAAGCTTTGAGGACTACTTTGGTCACTGCTCTACGTTTTCTATACCCACCTGTGGACTTTAATAATGATAAAGCCAACCATGGCAGAAATACGCAGGTACTTAAAACAATTAAATGGCTTGCACACCAGTTTGGAATCTTAAAAGCAGCATTTCCCATACCGGGAGTCAAACCCGGGCCGCCTGGGTGAAAACCAGGAATCCTAACCGCTAGACCATATGGGATCTTAGCCTAGACTTTTCTCATCCGCTTTAGAACAACTTTAACCCTTGGCACTTCAACAACACCCAAGTATGATTTGCAGCTGCCAGCCGTGTGTCTCACTGTGAAGAAAACAGAGTGGATCTAGTAGTTCTTACAGTTTCTTACTACATTTACATTACATGTAAGAACCTATAAATGCAGGACACACAGAACATGGGTTACATGTAAGAAGCAAATAGGGCCCCACCTTAACGGAAAAAAAATGAACTTAATATAGGATTTTCATATATTTTCCATTATGATTTTGGGGCACAGGGAAAATAACCATTCTTGCCTCGCTCATTTCTCCATAAACACAGTGGCTGGAGGACAGGCCACCTCTGGGGTCCAACATTTGGTCAGGGTCCTCTTGGCTTACAATATTATACGTATTTAGGACACCAGATAGGGTTCCCATCTTTTTTTCACCCCAATTCCAGCCTTTGGGTCGGGGGGCAGGCCGTGATGGGTGGAAGGAATTTATAGTTTTACTAGCAACTACATTGTCAGTATATTAGGTGTCTTCTTACATTTTATTATGGGGGTGCATTATCCCCTATATTGTATGTGCTTAGGGAATAATGAGACTAGTAACAATATTTATTACTATTGCCATGAGCATGCTAGTATGCATTTACACATACAATTCTCACATAAAGAGGCGTAGCGCCCTCTGCAGGTTCATTATAATTTCCAGTAATAATAATTATTCATGAGATTGTGGCAACTTAAATTTCTGCATCTTTAATGCACACCACTTCTGCAATACAGCACTGAGGAATCCATCCCCAATATGTCCCACCAATCACTTTAATTACTCACTGCAGCATTCCTATGCCTCTCTAATAAAGGCAGTGCTTGTCGAACTTTTTCAATCATCCAGCTTGGAGGGCCCCCTTAGCTTATCACAAAATTACAGATATAGGAAAATAAGTGTATCAGAATTGGGAAGAACGGCCATTTGCTCTCCTAGATAAACCTGAAAGTCCAGTCAGAAGGACAAGTAGGGTGAGGTTTTGGGTGAATGTTCATTTGCTGCCTTAGATATTCCTGGAAGTGTGGTTGAATGGCTGTCTACATCAAGTCCTACTGTCCTTATGTTGTCCTACAATGCCCACCTATCTTTTTATCTTACAGTCCCCACCATGTCCTACTGTCTCCATGTTGTCCTACTTCTGTCTTGTTTTTGTCTACCACTACTTTCTCAATCTTGTCCTACTGTCTCCAACATATACCACTGTCTCCATGTTGTCCTGTTTCTGCCATGCCCTACTGCCCCTCCCGCTTGATTTTATCTTGTCCTATGGCCTCCATGTTGTCCTACAATTTTCAACAGATAGTAGGGACCACTTTATTCTGCAGTACAGGTGCTCCTTAGAGCGACATTACTGAGCCAATCCCTGGAATCCCACTGGAGTCAAACTTGGCATTCTGTGCATTTGAAACAAGCCTTGTGTGAGACAATTCCCACCAACCATTACAGCAGTGCACTCCGGGGTTTTTCAAGAACCGCTCACTCCACAATTATAGGTATAAGTGTGCCAATCATGGAGTGAGCGGTTATTAAAAAATCCGGGAGTGCACTGCTGTAATGTTTGGTGTGAGCTGGCAACATTCCTCTTAGTGAAGGACTCAGGGCGGTGGAACCCGGGTCACAGCACCAACTTGGTAAGACTTGCACCAATCTTGTAATGCATGTATAAGGGGAGACCGTGTAGAGCAGGATCATTTTAAAGTTTAAGAGTATGAGGCACCCGCATCTGTTGTTAATGGTGCCCCTGGGATGTATATATACGTGTAAACACATATTTAGTCTGCACGCCCAAGTCGAACAGTTTAGATTTGAATATTAAGCCCTAGCGCTGGAAAAATTTGTTTGTTTTGTGGATTTGGTTGTGTGAGACAATGGCTATTCAGTAAGGAACTATGATAGGAGTGGAGAGAGGGAGGAGAGAGAGGAGATGAAAACAGAAAGGAAGAACAAACACCTGTTATTAGGAACAGGCATCTCTCACCTGAGATTAAAGGCCAAGGTATAAAGCTGTGTAGGAGTTTTGCCCGATAGGCTCAGATCTGAATGGAACCAAAAGCCTTGGATGAGACATCTGGCTCTGGACATTGTGGGATCCCTGTGGACAGAATTTTTGAGGTCAGTAATAATATAACACAGAAGGAGATTCCATAAAGGGAAGGTGGGGGTTGGTTGGGGATTGTGCATGAATTTGAACCAAGTTAAAAGGTCTAAACTGGAGGAAAAATTTAACGAAGGACCAAACCCACCCCCTGTTTCCACAACACATATTAAACATTAAAATCGCAAAGTCTTTATTTTGAAATAACTTAAAGAATCTATGATTGTCTCTATGCTATTCCTCTTCAGAAATGGCGATCGGGTGATCCATCTTGTGGCGCTCGATTTCTCTTCCTCCCTGCCTTGTATAGGAGATAGCCAGGGAGGAGAAATTGAGCGCCACACGATGGATCGTCGCCCTGTCGCCTTTTCTGAAGAGGAGCGCAAGCGGAAATTCAGTAAGTTATTTCTAAATAAAGACTTTGCGATTTTAAAGTTTAATATGTGTTGGTGTTTTTTTTTTTTGTAGTATACAAACACATTTCTAAATTTTTTTAGTCCTTTTAAGCAAGTGCTTATTTTTGAATTTCTGGCTTGGAGGCAAGTTTTGGTTGAATAAAAACAAGGTGCACTGCCAAAACTAAACACAGCAGAGCCAGGCCAGCCACCGGGCTAGGGTTGCCACCTGGCCGGTATTTTACTGTCCTGGCCAGTAACAATGATGGATGATCCCAATGTTATTAATAGGGAAAAAAGATAAATATATAGGAAGGTCAGTGATCCCAATGTTATTAATAGGGAAAAAAGATAAATATATAGGAAGGTCAGTGATCCCAATGTTATTAATAGGGAAAAAAGATAAATATATAGGAAGGTCAGTGATCCCAATGTTATTAATAGGGAATAAAGATAAATATATAGGAAGGTCAGTGACCCCAATGTTATTAATAGGGAATAAAGATAAATATATAGGAAGGTCAGTGATCCCAATGTTATTAATAGGGAATAAAGATAAATATATAGGAAGGTCAGTGATCCCAATGTTATTAATAGGGAATAAAGATAAATATATAGGAAGGCCAGTGATCCCAATGTTATTAATAGGGAATAAAGATAAATATATAGGAAGGCCAGTGATCCCAATGTTATTAATAGGGAATAAAGATAAATATATAGGAAGGTCAGTGATCCCAATGTTATTAATAGGGAATAAAGATAAATATATAGGAAGGCCAGTGATCCCAATGTTATTAATAGGGAATAAAGATAAATATATAGGAAGGTCAGTGATCCCAATGTTATTAATAGGGAATAAAGATAAATATATAGGAAGGTCAGTGATCCCAATGTTATTAATAGGGAATAAAGATAAATATATAGGAAGGTCAGTGATCCCAATGTTATTAATAGGGAATAAAGATAAATATATAGGAAGGTCAGTGATCCCAATGTTATTAATAGGGAATAAAGATAAATATATACAACACAAAAGCGCAGGAACGAAACGACGCGGACAGTCCAGACAGGAGAGAGAGAGAGGGGACCGGACTAGGGGGTAAGTAGAGAAGGTATGTGCCTGGTGGCAACCCTACTCACGAGTGAAAAAGGTTGGGGACCTTTGTTGTAGACAGTTACTATTTATTGGGCTGTATATGGGCCTTTGTGTACTTGAAATGCCAGGGACTATTTTGTATCACAGTCCAGACCTGTATGCAGGCAGTGGAATGAACGGATAATTTACTGTGACTTGGACTTTTTAATAAATATATATACTGGGATTATGCAAAGAAATTAAAACAGTTTTTGGGTGGAGTTTCCCTTTAAAAAAACTGACCTCTCGAAGTTGCGGCTGCTCCTTATTGGTGGCAGAATATGATATCATATGGCAAAAGCACAAAATGAGTTTCCAACACCAAGTTTGTCCATTTCATAGAACAAGTGATCAGCTAAAGTCTGTGCCAGAATAGTTATAAAAAGGGGGTTAATGAAGTTAGCATCTACAGGCTGACTAAAGAACACCAAAAACATAAATACAGTGAAACCTCAATTTTACATCCCATGAATTTAAGTTTCCCCTCATTTTACATTGTTGTTTTGTGGTCCCACCTATATATTATACATAATACATTTTCCTCGATTTTACATTTTCCTGGATTTTACACCATTTTTTTCTGGTCCCCTGAAAAACGTAAATTGCGGGTTCTACTGCACCATATATTCTTATTAGGATAAAATATCTAATAGATGGTGAAATGATAAATGGTGAAAACAGCTGATCATATGTAGCGGAACCTGGTTGCTAGGGGCAAATGATCTTAGCAACCATGCATTGATTTGAATAAGAGACTAGTATATGAAAAGGCTGGGTGAATAGAAAAATTTGTACTAAAAGTAGGGGTGCACTGAATCCACTATTTTGGATTCAATGGAACCCCCAAATCACTAATTTACATATGCAAATTAGGGGAAAATATTTTTTTACTTCCTTGTTTTGTGACGAAAAGTCACGTGATTTCCCTCCCCGCCCCTAATTTTCATATGCAAATTAGGATTCGGCCGGGCAGAAGGATTCAGCCAAATCCGAACTCTGCTGAAAATGGCCAAATCCCGAACCAAATCCTGGATTTGGTGCATCCCTAAATAAAAGAAAGCAATAACAATAAATTTGTAGCAATACAGAGTTTTCAGGAGTGACCCCCATTTGAAAGCTGGAAAGAGTCAGAAGAAGGCAAATAATTAAAAAAAAAACTATAAAAAATAAATAATGAAGACCAGTTGAAAAGTTGCTTAAAATTGGCCATTCTATAACATACTACAATTTAACTTAAAGGGGTTGTTCACCTTTAAATTAACTTTTAGTATAATGTAGAGAGGGATATTCGGAGACAATTTGCAATCGGTTTTCATTTTTTATTATTTGTGGTTTTTGAATTATTTAGCTTTTTATTCACCAGCTCCCCCGTTTGCAATTTCAGCAGTCTGGTTTCTAGGGTTCAAATTACCCTAGCAACCATGCATTAATTTGAATAAGAGACTAGAACATGAATAGAAGAGGGTCTTAATAGAAAGATGAGTAATAAGAAGTAGCAATAACAATAAATGTGTAGCCTTTTAGATGGGGTCAGTGACCCCCATTTGAAAGCTGGAAAGAGTCAGAAGAAAAGGGCAAATCATTTATAAAATCTATGCAAAATAAATAAGACCAAAAGTTAAAGTTGATTAGAATTGGTCATTCTATAACATACTAAATATTTATTTAAAAATGAACCACCCCTTTAAAGGGAAACCACCCCTCTAACGAAAACCCAGTGATCGTGAGGGCCCTGAAGAGACTCAGCTGCAGACACAGTCACCAACAGGACTGGGACTTTCCAAAAAAAAAAAAAAAAGGATATTATATAATAATTAGGCTTCACCTCATCTCTGCTCATATTGGCTTTGGTAAGGCACCCCAGGACCAGCAAGAGGGTGGAAACTGCAGCTGATGCATGTCAGGAATGTGGAGTTTATAGCCTGTCATTAAGCGGAGCCACGGATCCTAAACCCTACCCTCCATAAACAGCAGCATGGTGTGTATATTGTGTATGAACAGAAATGACCTTACACACTAGCGGAACAGACACACAACCAGTGCAACCCCCACACATGGGGGGCCCAGGTTCACCCCTTGGGACTGAGCAATTCTAGTTAGACCTCAGTTAGGAGTCATGTTTTCACCTAGTAGCAATTGTTTGGGGTGTCAGATGAGGGGACGGATGTAGAAGGTCAGGACCCCAAAGAGCCAAAATGAATGTGGTTCACCTTTAAGTTAACTTTCAGTATGTTATAGAACTTTGCATTAGGCCTTCATTTTTTTTTTCTATAGTTTATTAAATGATTGACCTTCTTCTGACTCTTTCCAGCTTTCACATGGGAGTCACTGACCCCATAAAAAAATGCTCTGTAAGGTTACAAATTTTTTGTTATTGTTACTTTCTATTCAGTCCCTCTCCTATTCATATTCCAGTCTCTTATTCAAATCAATGCATGGTTGCTAGGGTAACTTGGACCCTAGCAACCAGATTGCTGAAATTGCAAACCGGAGAGCTGCTGAATAAAAAGCTAAATAACTAAAAAAACACAAATAGTAAAAAATGTAACAATTTTTTTTTTAAAGTTGGTGCTAGTAGCGTGGTAATTTTTATGACCACACCCATTTTTGTGCACACACCCTAATTACTATGTTCATTTTACCAAATTTGGCAGGTTATGAAAGTTTGAACATATTTCTGTGTTTTTTTTTCCAGTTATTACAGTTTTGCTAATGAAGGTGAATTGCCCTTTAAGCTGTGAGTCAAACTATTCCCAAGGGACCTATCTTATATTGTTACAATTACTTATTTGCTTGTATTGTTACAAAAGTATCTTATCTGCTGCAGTGGCTGGGCTCTCTGCCAAAAAGTGGTTTCTTTTTTCTGGCTGTTCTGTGCATAGAAAAATTGGACTTTCCAGTACAAATGCGGGACTGCGGGTTAAGCTGTCAAAAGAGGGACTGTCCCTCTAAAAACGGGACAGGTTGGAGATATGATGTTGGGACACACACATGAGCATAATGAGCGAATGCCCCGACTTGCTCATTATGAGCATGATGTCAGTCTGGGGCTGAGTGTCCTAGTGGTGATGGGGGGGGGCATTTTTTTTTTTTTTAAAAAACAAAAACTGTTAACCCTAACCAGAGTGTCTATTAGTCGCGGATATTTAGGTGTTTCACATGTAGCATTCCACAGGTGTAGATTCTCCTCACGATTAAGCTCCAAAAAGGGAACATAGAAATCCCATAGCATACTACTACTTATTAATAAAACATTTTAAAATAATATTTTTCACTCACATTTGCTATGCAGTCAGCCGGAAGTGCCGTCACTGCAAGCTGCGGGGTACGCCCCGTGGAAAGGGAGAGAAAAAGTTTCCCTCCTTGTATTTCATCGGCAACCTGCATAAAGACTTGTGATTTTATGTGACTGACTTCATAGCAAATGTGAGTGCAAAATATTCTTTTAACACATTTTAATAATAAATAGTATTATGCTATGGGATTTCTATGTTCCCTTTTTGGAGCTTAAAGGTATATATCCCAAAAAGAATCTACACCTGTGGAATGCTACATGTGAAACACCTATTCTTGGTCTTCTAAGTAGGTATTTCTTCCAAACTGGTGAAGGCTGTTATAATTAGGGATGCACCGAACCCCCGAATCCTTTGTCCGAATACTGAACCAAATCCTAATTTGTATATGCAAATTAAGGATGGGAAGGGGAAATCATGTTTTACTTTCTTGTTTTGTGACAGTCACATGATTTCCCTCTGCGCCACTAATTTGCATATGCAAATTAGGATTTGATTCAGCCAAATCCTGGATTCCATGCATCCCTAGTTATAATTAACCAGTGGTTTAACACTCAAGGGGAGAGGAAGGCTCATTCGAGGAATCACACATAATAGGAGTGCTGTTTGGACACATGGTGTCATCTACATCTAACTGGAACATATTACACCATATATTGTTTCTGGTCTCTCCGTTGCCCTAGGCGCTGATTCACTTTTTTCACTGTGACTTTCTGTATCCGGCTGGGAGACTGTGGAAGGATCGGCAGGAGGAGTTAAAGGAGACATATAGAAAACACCCTAATTTTGTAGGCAATTATAAGTAATATATGGTGCTGCTTTTACATGGTGCTAAACATTAATATTATCTTTAAAAATAGCCCCTTTATTGGAGCTCCGGATAGATGTTCTCTGGTCCCTATTTCAAATAAGGGGTGGGTGTGTCCTAATGCCAGAAGCACAGTAGTAGGGGGACAGCCAATCACAGCCCTGCAGTCACGCAAGCAGACAGGCTTCAGTTCCCTATCAGGTCCTGCTAGCTGCTGATTGGTTCCTGTCCTACAGTGCAGTGAGCTGAGAGCACAGCCTGGGAATTCAGGGAGCAGGAAGAGAAGGGAGGGATTATTAGGGGTTTTGCAGAAATATTCAATAAATCAGCCTAAAACACTACTTTTTTAAGCACAATTCTTCTATATCTAAATGAGTATAATGCACTGGTACATTCTTATTTTTTACACTGAATGTCTCCTTTAACACTATAGGACAAACTAAACTTTCTTTTTCCTTTTTTGAGGGTTCAAATTCCCCTAGCAACCATGCACTGATGTGAATGAGAGACTGGAATGTGAATAGGAGAGGCCTGAATAGAAAGATGAGGAATAAGAAGTAGCCATTACACAATGTGTAGCCTTACAGAGATTTGTTTTTAGATGGGGTCAGTGACCCCCACTTCAAAACTAGAAAAGAAAGCCGGCAAATACTTTAAAAAAATCAAAATAAAGAAGACCAATGGCAAAATTGCGAGGCAATGGCAAACGACAGTAAAAAAAAGGCTTCAAAACACTTAATTAGTTTTGTTCATTTTCTCCTGCATAATCCCTTGTCTCGTCCCTAAATAGCGCCTAGTGTGCCCCTCACTCCCACAAATACTCCTGTGACCGGTGGAAGAGGGAGCGATGGCGGCAGGTCCTGTTAACAAATAGGGAAATGTCTCTCTTGTTGTTCTTTGGCACAAGCCGGTGACTAAACCATAGAGAGGCGAGAGAGACACACAATAAGCGCAACCGCCGCCTCGCACTACCACTTCACTTCCGCCTCTGCCACAATTCGAAACACGCGCCTAAACAGCTACGTACAGCGTCACGTTATGCACGTAGCGTGGCGCCTCAGTTTGGCGTGATGACCTTGTGACGTCAGGATTAGCATCCCGGAAGGAACCAAGAAACTAGTCGTTACCGGCGCTGTGGGACTATGAGGAGCCGGGGGAAGGGCGGGCTGCGTTAAGAAGAGCGGGACTGTCGGGAGGCATGGAATAGTTATGAGTAAAGGCACCGCCCCTCAATCCTTCTCCTAGTCCTGTGCTCCCCATGTACTAACTCTAGGACTACATAACTCAGAGTTCTGTGGCCCCATAGGACTGTGTATCTGAGGGTTCTGTGGCCCCTTAGGACTGTATCACAGAGTTCTGTGGCCCCTTAGGACTGTGTATCTGAGGGTTCTGTGGCCCCTTAGGACTGTGTATCACAGAGTTCTGTGGCCCCTTAGGACTGTGTATCACAGGGTTCTGTGGCCCCTTAGGACTGTGCATCTGAGGGTTCTATGGCCCCTTAGGACTGCGTATCACAGAGTTCTGTGGCCCCTTAGGACTGTGTATCACAGAGTTCTGTGGCCCCTTAGGACTGCGTATTACAGAGTTCTGTGGCCCCTTAGGACTGTGTATCACAGGGTTCTGTGGCCCCTTAGGACTGTGTATCTGAGGGTTCTGTGGCCCCTTAGGACTGCGTATCACAGAGTTCTGTGGCCCCTTAGGACTGTGTATCACAGAGTTCTGTGGCCCCTTAGGACTGTGTATCTGAGGGTTCTGTGGCCCCTTAGGACTGCGTATCACAGAGTTCTGTGGCCCCTTAGGACTGTGTATCACAGAGTTCTGTGGCCCCTTAGGACTGTGTATCTGAGGGTTCTGTGGCCCCTTAGGACTGTGTATCACAGGGTTCTGTGGCCCCTTAGGACTGTGTATCTGAGGGTTCTGTGGCCCCTTAGGACTGCGTATCACAGAGTTCTGTGGCCCCTTAGGACTGTGTATCACAGAGTTCTGTGGCCCCTTAGGACTGCGTATTACAGAGTTCTGTGGCCCCTTAGGACTGTGTATCACAGGGTTCTGTGGCCCCTTAGGACTGTGTATCTGAGGGTTCTGTGGCCCCTTAGGACTGCGTATCACAGAGTTCTGTGGCCCCTTAGGACTGCGTATTACAGAGTTCTGTGGCCCCTTAGGACTGTGTATCACAGGGTTCTGTGGCATCTTAGGACTGTGTATCTGAGGGTTCTGTGGCCCCTTAGGACTGCGTATCACAGGGTTCTGTGGCCCCTTAGGACTGTGTATCTGAGGGTTCTGTGGCCCCTTAGGACTGCGTATTACAGAGTTCTGTGGCCCCTTAGGACTGTGTATCTGAGGGTTCTGTGGCCCCTTAGGACTGTGTATCTGAGGGTTCTGTGGCCCCTTAGGACTGCGTATCACAGGGTTCTGTGGCCCCTTAGGACTGTGTAACACAGAGTTCTGTGGCCCCTTAGGACTGTGTATCACAGTATTCTGTGGCCCCTTAGGACTGTGTAACACAGAGTTCTGGGGCCCCTTAGGACTGTGTATCACAGTATTCTGTGGCCCCTTAGGACTGTGTATCACAGTATTCTGTGGCCCCTTAGGACTGTGTATCTGAGGGTTCTGTGGCCCCTTAGGACTGTGTATCACAGAGTTCTGTTCCCCCTTAGGACTGTGTATCACAGGGTTCTGTGGCCCCTTAGGACTGCGTATCAAAAAGTTCTGTGGCCCCTTAGGACTGAGTATTTTGCATCCCTTAGACCATGTATTAGTGGGTGTTTTGCAGCGTAGTAAGACTCATTACAGGTATTGGGGAAGCCATAATATGTTACATCTGATGGGACAGAGGATAAAGCAGCACTTGTTCAGTTTGTATCTCTGTATCTCTGTAACTCTGTGGTTTTGTGTTTGGGCCTGTCTAGGACTGACACGACTCAAACATCAGGAATCTGACAGATACCCCCACATCCTAATCAACGTGGCTCTGGTGTCAGGTCTTGGGGAGGCCTCAGCGGTTAAATGAATTCTGTGTCCCCGCTGGCCACACAATATGGAAGCCCCAAAGCTTCACGGTCGACAGAAAACCGCAGGACTCAGCGTGGGTACCATGAGCAGAGAAAGGGCTACCAAGATGCCACTCCAGAGGGAGAAGCTGATGAAGTGGATAAACTGAAAAGCAAACTGCTGAGCGCTTGGAACAATGTCAAGTATGGTAAGTACAGGGCCGGTGTTCCACTTTGAAACTGTCAGGCCAGACAGTCGGGCCAATATCAGAAGCTTAATTGCAGGATTTTGTTTCACAAAGGCTGGTCAGTGAAAATGAAAACCACTTTCAGCCGTTCTGCACCTGTGTATTTGCTGGGAGAACGCTACTGCTTCAGGCTGGATGGTGAGTTCAGTTACATGCTGCGACTGTGTGTGCTCTACACCTGTTATATGTGAGTAGAACTGCATCCCTCTGTGTGTGTATGTGTAATGGTTTAGTAGTGAATTGCTCTGTGCTTGTGCTGTGTATTAGTTCACACAATGTATATATATATATATATATATATATATATATATATATATATATATATATATATATATATATATATATATATATATATATATATATTTGTTCCCCAAGCAGGTTTTCCATTCAGAGATCATTATACAACACAGTTAGTCTTTTCCTGTTACAGATGAAATTGATCGGTTTCAGAAGGATTTTGTGTCCCGGGTGTGGCTGACGTATAGACGTGACTTTCCTGCCCTTGAGGGAACAGCACTCACTACAGACTGCGGATGGGGCTGCATGATCAGGAGTGGCCAGATGTTACTGGCGCAAGGTCTGCTCATGCACCTGCTTTCCCGAGGTCAGTTTTACACTTGCACCACTCTCATTCTTCTCTTGCTCATCCAGTAGTTCCTGGTGGCAAGGAGCATAGATATATGTCAGGGGAAAATATACTGGTTACTTACCATCTTACTCCATACAGGAGGGAGCTATGGGACATGGAGTCTGTCCCTCCCACTGCAGGGTGATACAGTGACACAGACAGGAGGGAACTATGGGACATGAGTCTGTCCCTCCCACTGCAGGGTGATACAGTGATACAGACAGGAGGGAACTATGGGACATGAGTCTGTCCCTCCCACTGCAGGGTGATACAGTGACACAGACAGGAGGGAACTATGGGACATGAGTCTGTCCCTCCCACTGCAGGGTGATACAGTGACACAGACAGGAGGGAACTATGGGAGTGAGTCTGTCCCTCCCACTGCAGGGTGATACAGTGACACAGACAGGAGGGAACTATGGGACATGAGTCTGTCCCTCCCACTGCAGGGTGATACAGTGACACAGACAGGAGGGAACTATGGGACATGAGTCTGTCCCTCCCACTGCAGGGTGATACAGTGACACAGACAGGAGGGAACTATGGGACATGAGTCTGTCTTTCCCAGTGGCACTAGGACACCTATAGAGGGATCTGTAAGACAAGAATTGCCACTTTAGGGTGTCCCAATTCGGTTACAAAGGAACACAATTTTCCACTTCAACTTATGTTTCTCCTATACCCAGAATGGACTTGGCCAGAGGCCTTATACACCCACTTTGTAGAAATGGAACCCATTCGGTCTTCGTCTCCATCCAGAATGCCCCTCTCTTCCTTGGCCACAAGCCATTCAGCCAGTGACTGTTGGCCTCACGCTCACAGTTCCAGAGCTCCTCATGGAAATCAAGTCCATCGGAACATAATTCGCTGGTTTTCAGACCATCCAAGCGCCCCCTTTGGTCTGCACCGGATGGTGGCATTGGGAAGCATCTTTGGAAAAAAAGCCGGAGACTGGTATGGCCCCAGTATTGTGGCGCACATTATAAAGTAAGTCCCTTAAAGGGGAAGTAAAGTCTTAAATAGAATAAGGCTAGAAATGCTGTATTTTGTATACTAAACATAAACATGAACTTACTGCACCACAAGCCTTATTAAACAAATAATTTATGCTTTCAAAGTTGGCCACAGGTGTTCACCAACTTGTATCTTTGTTAAACATCTTTGCAAGACTAAGACTGTGCACATGCTCAGTGTGGTCTGGGCTGCTTAGGGATCATCATAAATTATCAAAACAGGACAAGTCAAATAATATCTGCCAGAAGCCGATACAGCAAGACTGATTAATAATCAGAATAAATAAACTGCACTGGGTCCTGTGTTGTCATGTAATATGTGGATTTTATAGTTTTTGTATTGTTTAATACAAACTTTCTCCAACTCTGCAGAACCAGTGGCTGCAGCAAAATAACCCTCCAAATAGAATCCCAGTTTATTTGTTTAAATCTGGCTCCATGACCTTTGTAGGAAACAATAAAGGGGATATAATGCCAAAAAAAAATCCAATACAAATTTCTACAGGCGACTGCTCTACAGGGAAACAAACAAAGCTGCTTGAGTTCTGCATGGCTGGGAAGTAAGGCGGGGGCTCCCCCTGCTGTTCATAAGTATGATTGTTTCCCTGCAGAGCAGTTAGGGACCGTCTGACAATTCCTATCCACAGCAGTAAATGGAGGGAGAATTTCACTGCATACAGTCAGGTTTCTTATAAAAACGGTGCACATTTTTTATTAAAGATTGTTGGAGATAGGTTTCTTTTTCTTTAAAGAAAGTAAACAAAATTATGTTTTTCTGCTTAGAAAATGTGAGAGGTTACTAATTCTTTTCCTAAGCAGAAGACCATCAGAGCAGCCTCTTTCTCTCTCCTGACAACTTCCTTGACTACTTGGTGGTCAGACTGGTGGGAAACTGACCAGCAGGTGGCACTGTTATAACAAAATTCATTCATATTAACAGTACATATATCCCTTAATATCTTGGAATAAAATCAAAATAAATAATGAATGTAAATTACAAAGCATCCTCATCAATTCTATATTCACTTTTTTTAAAAGGATTACTTAGCCTTTAAGACTTGTAACAAAGGCATATTGATTATTTGAAGTACTGAATATTTTTACTTTCCCTCCACGTTTAGTCAACGTCACTGTTATAAGACAATATCAATGAGTTTGTTGCCGTTAGTAACCAATGTACCCCTTTATTTCTCTGTAACAGAAAAGCAATAGAAACCTCATGTGAAGTAGCAGAACTGTCTGTCTATGTGTCTCAGGATTGCACAGGTATGTGAGCATCATTGTGGCATCAGCTGGTGATGTATAGGCTGTGGGAGTGGCTAGAATGACTGCAGGCCTGTACCCATGATGCCGTTCTTCTGTCCCAGTGTATAAGGCAGATATTGAGCAGCTCTTTGCTGGAGACGTTCCACACGCTGAGACCAGCAGGGATGCAGGGAAAGCCGTCATTATCCTGGTGCCCGCACGACTCGGTGGAGAAACCTTCAACCCAGTTTATAAACACTGTCTCAAGGTAAAATCTACTCAGAAATGGAATATATAGAATATTTAAAGGATAAGTAAACCTTTAAAGTAAGAGAATATATATATATATATATATATATATATATATATATATATATATATATATATATATATATATTCTAAACACTTTTGTAATTTCTATTCATTATTTATTTTATTTTTATTCCAAGATCTTTTTTTTTTTTTTTTGTATGTTTTTATTTATGCATTCATAACATAATACAACATTAAACAATACAACATTGGTTTAACAACTTATTGCATTCTTATTTCCAATCTCCGATACATCTGATTTAGTTCGATATCAGTGGTCTACACATGATGTCATCTAGCAGCTGGAGCTTGGAGAGACCCATTCGGTTTCCCTTCTTAATCTCAGGGGAGTGACAAGATGGTATTAGTTTATAGTTTCCACTAGGAATGCACTGAATCCACTATTTAGGATTCGGCGAAGCCCTGAATCGTGATATCTCCCCCACCCCTAATTTGCATATGCAAATTAGAATTCTGATTTGGTTCGGCCGGACAGAAGGATCCGGCCGAATCCAAATCCTGCTGAAAAAGGCCGAGTCCCGAACCGAATCATGGATTCAGTGCATCCCTACCTTCCACCCACTCACCCCAAACTTTATCATATTAATACGGGCACCCTCCTGCCATATAGGTAAGTTGTATCAGTGGGAGATGTGCTCTGATTCGATTGAGCCAACTGGTGAGTGTTGGAGAGGAATGGGCCATCCAATGTAGAAGAATAGATTCTAAAACAGAATAAGGTTCTAAACAGAATACGTGCTGCCGAGTCTAAACCAATATCACCTATGATATCAAAAAGGCATGTCTTGGGTGCAAGTATTTTCGGTAGGGACGTTGTGTTCTGGATGAAATTTAGGACATGGCCATATTAGATGGAAGTAGTCAGCCTCAGAGGCACCACATTTAGGGCAGCGGGAAGAATCTCGGATTCCAATACGATGTAATCGTAGGGGGGTCAGGTGGAACCTATGGATAATTTTAAATTAGATAAGTATTCCAAGATATTTAAGGGGACATGTCACCCAAAAAAATGATTCCAAATCCTATTTTATCATGTTAGTCAAGCAGAATAAACTTTAATTACACTGTATAAATTATTTGAATCTTGTTTCCTTCAGTCTGGGAATTCATAATTATAACAAGCAGGCAGCAGCCATTTTGTGGACACTGTTATTAAGACAAGTCTTGTATCATCTCAGAATCTTGTTTGTGCACCAGAATGGGGGACCCGATGTCCATCCCCATGTCCTGGCTACACAATTATACAGTAAAGAGAACGGGGGAATGTGGGGAGAGCAGTGACATCTAGGAAGTGCTGAATGGAAAGTGAAAGTAATTGTCTGCCTAAGGCATAGAGGAGGGGCAGGCAGTATATGATTGACAGCTGAGATTTTTAAATGAGTGCTTTAATAAAAATAAGAATTAGAATTTCATGTTTAATTTGAAAAGGGCTTTAATTATACAGCTTTTTAGTCTGGGCGACAGGTCCCCTTTAAGGGATATATCTAGGGTTGCCACCTGTTCGGTTTTTGCCCAAACAGTTCGGTTTTTCTAAGGCCTGTTCCGGGTCTCAACTGTCTATAAAGCATAATTCATCCTGTAAACTGTAGGGTAATGGCTTAGTGGGCATGTGCCATGGAAACGTAAATAGAAATGAATCCACACTGAAAGATATATGGCACACAGTCTTAATCCTGCTCTGATTGGGCTGATCTTGGTGCCCTGGTAGATCATAAACCATAGGAAGAGAGCTCTGTTATTGTTCTTGTCTGTGCAATCAACATCCCAAATGAGCAATTTGTCTTGCCTCTTCCAGGAGTTCCTGCGGATGCCATCATGTTTGGGCATTATTGGAGGAAAACCTAAACACTCACTCTATTTCATTGGATACCAAGGTACAGTATCATTATACAGAGCGGGGGATCATTATCAGTGTATAGATACTTAGTCCCATTATACAGAGAGGGGAGATCATTATCAGGGTATAGATACTCAGTCCCATTATACAGAGAGGGGAGATCATTATCAGGGTATAGATACTCAGTCCCATTATACAGAGCGGGGGATCATTATCAGGGTATAGATACTCAGTCCCATTATACAGAGAGGGGAGATCATTATCAGGTATAGATACTCAGTCCCATTATACAGAGAGGGGAGATCATTATCAGGGTATAGATACTCAGTCCCATTATACAGAGCGGGGGATCATTATCAGGGTATAGATACTCAGTCCCATTATACAGAGAGGGGAGATCATTATCAGGTATAGATACTCAGTCCCCTTATACAGAGAGGGGGATTATTATCAGGTATAGATACTCAGTCCCATTATACAGAGTGGGGGATCATTATCAGGGTATAGATACTCAGTCCCATTATACAGAGAGGGGAGATCATTATCAGGTATAGATACTCAGTCCCATTATACAGAGAGGGGAGATCATTATCAGGTATAGATACTCAGTCCCATTATACAGAGAGGGGGATTATTATCAGGTATAGATACTCAGTCCCATTATACAGAGAGGGGAGATCATTATCAGGGTATAGATACCCGGTCCCATTATACAGAGAGGGGAGATCATTATCAGGGTATAGATACTCAGTCCCATTATACAGAGAGGGGAGATCATTATCAGGTATAGATACTCGGTCCCATTATACAGAGAGGGGAGATCATTATCAGGTATAGATACTCAGTCCCATTATACAGAGAGGGGAGATCATTATCAGGGTATAGATACTCAGTCCCATTATACAGAGAGGGGAGATCATTATCAGGTATAGATACTCAGTCCCATTATACAGAGAGGGGAGATCATTATCAGGTATAGATACTCAGTCCCATTATACAGAGAGGGGAGATCATTATCAGGTATAGATACTCAGTCCCATTATACAGAGAGGGGAGATCATTATCAGGGTATAGATACTCAGTCCCATTATACAGAGAGGGGAGATCATTATCAGGTATAGATACTCAGTCCCATTATACAGAGAGGGGAGATCATTATCAGGGTATAGATACTCAGTCCCATTATACAGAGAGGGGAGATCATTATCAGGTATAGATACTCAGCCCCATTATACAGAGAGGGGAGATCATTATCAGGGTATAGATACTCAGTACCATTATACAGAGAGGGGAGATCATTATCAGGGTATAGATACTCAGTCCCATTATACAGAGAGGGGAGATCATTATCAGGTATAGATACTCAGTCCCATTATACAGAGAGGGGAGATCATTATCAGGGTATAGATATTCAGTCCCATTATACAGAGAGGGGAGATCATTATCAGGTATAGATACTCAGTCCCATTATACAGAGAGGGGAGATCATTATCAGGTATAGATACTCAGTCCCATTATACAGAGAGGGGAGATCATTATCAGGTATAGATACTCAGTCCCATTATACAGAGAGGGGAGATCATTATCAGGTATAGATACTCAGTCCCATTATACAGAGAGGGGAGATCATTATCAGGGTATAGATACTCAGTACCATTATACAGAGAGGGGAGATCATTATCAGGGTATAGATACTCGGTCCCATTATACAGGGGGAGAGCATTATCAAGGTATAGATACTCGGTCCCATTATACAGGGGGAGAGCATTACTACATTATTTCCTCATTGTGTTACACGTATAAATAATAATGTTTTGTCTCTCAGATAATTACCTGCTGTACCTGGATCCACATTACAGTCAGTCATACATTGATACCAGCAGGAATGACTTCCCATTAGAGGTAAGTGAAAGTTACAACATTGCTTTGTTTCCAGTAAATGAACTAGAATTAAGGTGGAACAGTCTATTTAATACGGTCTATTGAGTAAGTGTATTGGTATCGGTATCACTAGGCCGCCGCCCCCATTCAGCTAATTTGGGGTTTGATGTTAATATTGCATCCTGGTACATCACCTACACCCTCTCTTCTCTCGTAGTCTTTCCACTGTAACACTCCTCGTAAAATCTCCATCACCAGAATGGATCCCAGTTGCACCTTCGCTTTCTATGCCCAAAACCGCGATGACTTTGGTAAACTCTGCGACCATCTAATGAAGGTAACCCAGTGTTTAAAGGACATGTAAACCTCTCACACAAAAATGTAATCACTGAAGAGCCTCTTTGAAAACTCTGAATACCTGGCAAAGGTTAATAGTAAAGCTGGAGCATGCCCTTAATCACTTAGGATTCCTTCTGTTCCTCTAACCCTCTTAGCCTCCTCCCTCGGGAATTTCCTTTGGCTGTTGGCTCATGAGAATGCTCAGTTCTGCTCAACTCATATTAATAAACACACCCTCCAGTCTAGCAGCCAATGAAGAGAGGGCATTGCTGGTACCCATAGAAACTCTGCTCTAGCTGTCTTATCCTATTTTTAAATCGTAACCCCCCCTCTCTTGAGCTCAGAGTAACCATTACAGTGCTCAAACCAATCAGGACTTGTCATCATAGTAAATTCTGCCTGTGTTAGCCTGCATTCTTTAATTGCATGAACTTTACATTGCATATTTGCTGTTTGCAGATATAAATCCACTGATGATGTGTCAGAGGGAAAATGGCCGCCGAGTGAAAGTTATTTGTTTCAGGGAAATGCAATGACGCTGGCAAATTGAGGGATTGTATGAAGTTCAAATTACGTCATTTGGGTGGGGGAGATGTGCCCAATTTATATACATGGTAGGAAAATGTAGGCGTTATATGTCCTTTAAAGGTCAAATGATGTCATGGATTCAGCACTTAGCAGAATGGTCGTGGGACCTAAACGTCTCTCCCTCCACCTCTTCACTTGAACAGAAACTGCCTACTGATGCTTTTCAGCCCAAAAAAGCTCACACTGGGCACTTCCTAGGTTATCAGGCACCTGTTTTTTTTTCCCGTGCAGGTGAGTGGGAGGGGGTAGGAGTTGGTTTTGGTTGTTTTAGAGCACCGTGAGCCGTGAATAAGTAAACTCAGATGAGCAGGGCTGTCTTTTCCTCTTGTATAGGCAGTATTCTGCATGTTGGGTGCATGCACTCTTCCCTGGTAAAGCCCCCTAGCATATGTTGGTGCTTCATTTTAATATAATTAAAGGATAAGTAAACCTGTAAAATAAGTGAATGTAAAATTGATGAGGGGGCTATTCTAAGCACTTTCATCATTCACTGTTTATTTTTTTACAATTCCAAGATATTAAGGGATACATGTGCTGTTAATATGAATGAATTTTGTTACAACAGCGCCACCTGCTGGTCAGTTTCCCACCAGTCTGACCACCGAGTAGTCAAGGAAGTTGTCAGGAAAAAGAAAGAGGCTGCTCTGATGTTCTTCTGCTTAGGAAAGATGTGAGAAAGGCTTCTAATATTTTTCCTAAGCAGAAGAACATCAGAGCAGCCTCTTTCTTTCTCCTGACAACTTCCTTGACTACTTGGTGGTCAGACTGGTGGGAAACTGATCAGCAGGTGGTGCTGTTGTACTGTTAATATGAATGAATTTTGTTACATGTATCCCTTAATATCTTAAATAAAGAATGAATGTACGTGACAAAAGTGCTTAGAATAGCCTTCTTATCAATTTTACATTCACTTACTTAAAAGGTTTACTTATCCTTTAAAAGGAAGAGTTTTTCCCATAATGCTATTCTGAGACTGTAAAATAAGCAGCACAACTAACTCTCTTCTGTATGAAGGTTTCTTTACCCAATCTGATCAACCTTTCTCCTGTTTTGCAGGTGCTGCACTCCCCCCATGCCGAGGAGAAATATCCCATTTTCAGTATCTCCGAAGGACAAGTTCAGGAATATGCTGAGGGGCTGCAGAGCGTCTCCCACCCCCCTGTGTGTCGCAAGAAAGGGCCCTTGTCGACGAGATCCAGCTCAGATGAGTTTGAATTCCTGTAAAGTGCAAGTGTTGTGCCCAGGTTGTGATGCGCCCAGCAGTCAAAAATACACAGTGAGACCGTTAAGAGAGTGAAGAGTGTGGTACTGCTGGGAGAAGCCCACTGCACTCTACTATTTAGTCCTGCTAGAGACTAGTGTTACATACTACTGCTCTTAGGTCACTTAGCTACTGCCCAATACCTTAATCCTTAAATGGGTTTGAGTACAGGGCCCCTTTAATCTTCCAACTCACCTTCAACCCAATAAATAGCGCTAGTAGGGAAAGCTCATCTGCCCGTCCTTTTATACGTGTGTGTGTGTTTGTGGTAGAGCTGATCATCTCCATAGAGCATCATGTCAGTTTTAGTACTGTATATTACAAGCTCCCTATCTGTGTCTCAGGCTGAAGAGTTAAAGGATAAGTAAACCTTTGAAATAAGTGAATGTCAAACTGATGATGGGGATATTCTAAGCACTTTTGTAATTTACATTCATTATTTATTTTCTTTTAATTCCAAGATATTAAGGGATACATGTGCTGTTAATATGAATGAATTTTGTTACAACAGCGCCACCTGCTGGTCAGTTTCCCACCAGTCTGACCACCAAGTAGTCAAGGAAGTTGTCAGGAGAAAGAAAGAGGCTGCTCTGATGTTCTTCTCTCTTTGAGAAAGTTTTCTAATTGTTTTCCTAAGCAGAAGAACATCAGAGCAGCCTCTTTCTTTCTCCTGACAACTTCCTTGACTACTTGGTGGTCAGACTGGTGGGAAACTGACCAGCAGGTGGCGCTGTTGTAACAAAATTCATTCATATTAACAGCACATGTATCCCTTAATATTTTGGAATTAAAAGTAAATAAATAATGAATGTAAATTACTAAAGTCCTTAGAATAGCCCCCTCATCAATTTTATATTCACTTATTTTAAAGGTTTATTTATCCTTTAACAAGAGATCACTCCCCCTCCTCTCTAATCATGAAATTGGGCAGCTATAGTTCCAATAGATACTATTGTGGCAATTTGAAGGGTAAAGGTGGGTTGCAGATGCCCATGCTGGAATCACAATCCTTAGATCACGTCTCTAATACACTGGGTCTGTGTGTGTGTGTGTGTGTTTGTGTACAAATTGTCAGTTTTAAACTGAAAGAAGACAAAAGTGAAATCTGTATATTCTGACAAGTTTTTATTTATATATATATATATATATATATATACTGTATATATATATATATATATATATGGGAAATAAACCTTTTTAAGTGGAATTTTGTCCAGTGGTTTCTTTGTGCTTCCCCCGTAGACTCCTGTGCAAAGTCAATGTATATAAATAGGATACTGGTTTGTTTTCTGATTGGATAAATGTATATAAATAGGATACTGGTTTGTGTTGTGATTGGATAATTGTATATAAATAGGATACTGGTTTGTGTTCTGATTGGATAAATGTATATAAATAGGATACTGGTTTGTTTTCTGATTGGATAAATGTATATAAATAGGATACTGGTTTGTGTTCTGATTGGATAAATGTATATAAATAGGATACTGGTTTGTGTTCTGATTGGATAAATGGCACCGCTAACCCTTTCTAGGCTTTGCCTTTTTCCTTTTCTCCCTCTGAAGCTGGTGATAACGCAGTCTCTTTGGGTTCAGGCCATAGACCCGTAAGCAATACCCACTGAACTCTCGGCCGCCTAGCTTCACTTTGCTGCTCAACAAACTTTCTTCTCTTGGATATCGGGGGGGGGGGGCACTGCTTCCTCTACGTGTCTGTGTTTACCCTCCTCACTTTGGTTCTCTAGAGTCTCTTGTTCCTCTCTGTTGCTTACTGCCATGTCTGCTTTGCTGGGGCCCCAGCTCATTTCGGGCCCTTGTTTCCTATCAGCAGCTTTGCTGGGGGCCGGGATCTTTGCAGTGCACTGGAAGCCGGCAAGTCTCTCCCGCAGCTCACGTCAATGGCTTCTCATTTTGCAGTCTCCTTGTTTGGCTGCTCTCTCTTTCTTCCTCGGTTTTCTTCAGTCTGTCTCGCCTCTTTTTCTCTACTTTCATTTTGGAAGGTGACGTGGTCTCTTGGGCTTCCTCATGTAAGAGGAGAATGTTCCATTAATATCAGCTGGAAAAGGATTCATGTTCACCCCTAGGTAATGGGCAGGGTAGCGTTATGTACTCAAGCTAAAAACTCCCAACATTCTCCATTGTGTAAGTGCTAGCCCTGCTATGTCTAAAGGGGAACTTCTCCCATAACTGTCACTCTGGGTTTGCATTGTAAGGACTGTTTGTCTGGACAGTGTGAGACCTTTACAAACTTCTCCCACACTAGTCCTGCATGGAACCAATTTCTAAGACCTAAACCCGCAACCCCCATATTTACCCACTTTGATCCGCTAACCGACCCGGACATGCAACTGCCTTATCCGCAACCTGCTGACCACCATCAAACAGGAAGTGATGTTGCTGCAAACCGGAAGTGACCTCAAAAGTGGGCGGGCAGAACAAATTTTAAAAGGAGTAAAATATAGACAATATAACATAAGATAAGAAATTTAGATGAGACCTGCAAACCCCCATCTATACCTGAAAATCCTACCCTCATTCTGCAGGGTACCTTCTTTTTTTGCGGGTAACCCGCGGTTACCCGACCAGCTGCAGGACTCTCCCACACCCCCGGAGCACTGCAGAGTACAAATTAGAGCTTTTAAGGGATTGCTCTACCATATGGATGTTTGAAGTCTGAAGACACGTTTGTTGGCTTTCAGTATTGACATTTCATCTTATTTTCCCCCTTCCACTATGATAACAATGCATTCATATTAACAGCACATGTATCCCTTAATATCTTGGAATAGAAAGAAAATAAATAATGAATGTAAATTACAAAAGTGCTTAGAATAGTACGCTCATCAGTTTTACATTCACTTATTTAAAGGTTTACTTATCCTTTAAAGGACCAATAACATCAAAAAACATTTTTTAAAAATTTGCTTTAATACATCAAAATACAATCACTTTCTGAAGAGGAAAGCAAGCCGAGTTTTGATAAGTTATTTCTTAATAAAGACTTTGCGATTTGAAAGTTTAATGTGTCTTATTTTTTTTTTTTTCAATGTATTCCAACAAATTTTTTTTACATTTTTTTTATGTTACTGGTCCTTTAATCCTTTTTTCCCCCACTCCTTTCCCTTCTCCCTCATCTGTTTCCCTCATTGAATGCCATTACAAACCTACTGATGATCCTCCATAGGCAAAGAATGATGAAGGTTTTAGAAAAAGAGAATTGCCATATACAGGTATAGGATCCCTTATCCGGAAACCCGATATCCAGAAAGCTCCGAATTACGGAATGGCTGTCTCCCATATACCCCATTTTATCCAAATAATCTAAATTTTTAAAAATGATTTCCTTTTTCTGTGTAATAATAAAACAGTAGCTTGTACTTGATCCCAACTAAGATATAATTAATCCTTATTGGAGGCAAAACCAGCCTATTGGGTTTAATTAATGTTTACATGATTTTCTAGTAGACTTAAGGCATGAAGACCCAAATTACGGTAAGATCCGTTATCCGGAAAACCCCAGGTCCCGAGCATTCTGGATAACAGGTCCCATACCTGTATATGTCTATAGATATGAGCTCTCCAATGGGAAGCCTTTTGTTTATCTAAATGCCACTTCCCTCTCATCATTTCTCCATTCCAGAATGTTCTTATCGTTTTTCTTTCTTTCCATTGAAAAATGTCAGGAATGAGCGAATGGGAGAGCCGGGAGCATTTCATGGGGTGGCCACCAATGTGAGCCATGGCCAGAGCATTTGATGAAAGAAAAGTTTAAGCTCACGTGTCTGTTTCATTGTGTTTACTTGTTACTGTTCCACGTAGGGGTCTCTGATCCAGTCAGTATTTTATTCACAAGGTTTAGTAGCTTAGGGAAGTGTCCCGCAGACACAAGTTCAAATCAAGAAACTTTATTTTGAGCGATTTAAAACAAACAGACATAGGTTACAGATGTACTTCCTACTCTATGACGTGTATAGTGACCTGACGCCTTTCATGCCTCTTTCTGGCACTTCATCTGAGGAGCCAGAGCATTCCTCATGTTTCTGTGGAAGCAGTGACAGTTGGTCCTCTCTGCTATTGGTCACTTAATACCACCTCCATCTTCAACCCCCCCAGCGTCAGACTGGAGGCCCTCCACCTCAGGCCTCCCACTCTCCCTACCTCTGTCACTACAACCCAAGATGACCCCCAGCCACGACCCCCCCTCTGGACCCCCGTTCTTACCTGTGTGTAAGTTGTGTCCTGGATCGGGGCTAGGGGGACACAATCAGGGGTGAGGGTCTGGTTTGACGGGGCCCACTGGGTTTTTACCTGCCCCCCCCCCCCTGATCACTCACAATCCTCCTCTTCATCGCCTGTGGCTCATTCACCATTTTTTTAACAATAATTGCTTGTTAAAGGCATGGTTCACCTTTTAGGTATGTTATAGAATGGCGACTTTTCAATTGGTCTTCATTTTTAAAAAAAAAAAAAAAAAAAAAATGATTTTCCGTCTTCTTCTGGCTCTTTCCAGCTTTCAAATGGGAATCACTAAAACAAATGCTCTGTAAGGCTACACATTTACTGTTACTGCTACTTTTTATTACTCATCTTTCTATTCAGGACCCCTCCTATTCATATCCCAGACTCTTATTCATAGCAATGCATGGTTGCTAGGGGAATTTGGAACCTGGCAACTGCAGAGCTGCCGAATAAAAAGTTAAATATGTAAAAAAAAAAAAAAAATGAAAAGCATTTGCAAATTGTCTCAGTATCACTCTCTGCATCTTACTTAAAGTTAACTGAAAGACGAGTGAGTTTATGGCTTTTTTTATGATATTCAGCCAGCAGGAGGCGATCTTAGTGCTGCAAAGGAATTACTGAGAACTCCGATAAAGAGCAAAGTTCATATATAAGTCTAAGTTAGTGCTTCGTTCCAGTATTTCCATATAATGGGCCTTATTTATCCCACACGCAAGGGCTGAATCATATGGAAATATAGACACTGTGCAAGAGAACTCAGGTGCAAGAGAGCTTGGAGTAGTACTCCATAACACATCAGTTACTAGTGCTGCTCCAGCAGAATTCTGCACTGAAATCCATTTCTCAAAAGAGCAAACAGATGTTTTATATTTCATTTTAAAATCTGACATTGGGCTAGACATATTGTCAGTTTCCCAGGTCCCCCCAGTCATGTGACTTGTGCTCTGATAAATTTCAGTCACTCTTTACTGCTGTACTGCAAGTTAGAGTGATATCACCCCCTCCCTTTCCCCCCAGCAGCCAAACAAAAGAACAATGGGAAGATAACCAGGTGGCCATACACAGGCCGATAAAAGCTGCAGACAGACCGAGTCGGCAGCTTATTGGCCCGTGTATGGGGCCCTACGACGGGCTTCCCCAACCGAAATCGATATCGGGACTAAACATTCCGCCGGATCGCATCTGTACGTTGATGCGGTCCCGCAATCTGACCGCCCATTTACCCATCGTTATGTGGTTTGCCCCCTAGAGCCCACGATCGGATCAGCCCAATATTGCCCGCTCGTTTGGCGACATCACCAAATGAGCGGATCTCTCCATGTATGGCCACCTTTACACAAGATAACAGCTGCCTGGTTGATCTAAGAACAGCACTCAATAGTAAAATCCAGGTCCCACTAGGACACATTCAGTTACATTGAGTAGGAGAAACAACAGCCTGCCAGAAAGCAGTTCCATCCTAAAGTGCTGGCTCTTTCTGAAATCACATGACCAGGCAAAATGACCTGAGATGCACCTACACACCAATATTACAACTAAATACACTTGCTGGTTCAGGAATGAAGTTTTATATTTTAGAGTGAATGATTAGAGTGAAAAATCATGACAGAAAAAATCATGACAGAATCCCTTTAAGTCCATTTTCTTAAAAGAAAAAAAAATCTAATGACCTTAAGCAGTTAGTGCAGGTTTTACTGAAAGCCCTGGAGAAGGTGGGGGATTAGCACATAAAGGGAAGGATACATAATTCAGACAATACACAACGCTGTTGTTGTTCAGGGGAATTTCCAGCGTGGCTATAGAATGGCATACAACAGAAATCCTCGTAGTCTTAAGAAGTAATCTCCAGCGAGAATGTAGGGATCAGCTGTTTAGGAGACTGCTGTTATTTATTATTATTATTACTGTTAACCCCTTCATGCAATTACATGTTATAAGAACCATGACATCATATTTTGCTAAATGATAAAATGATTCGATTTTTTTAGACTAACAGGAGATATTCAGTTCATGCCACACTTCTGCTCACCAGTCCACCAAAAAAATTATCTTTGCTTGTTTGTGATATCAGTTCACAGTGGTAGAGTCCTGCATCAGGGTTCGGTACCCGCAATGTGATTGGGTCTCAGCTGGATTATACTTTTTGTGCCCACTGTGCGGGTGGCCCGCGTGTACCCCCATCTGATGCAGTGGGGTGGCATACAGGCGGCCAATCCTGGGGTAAACTAAAAAACCTGATGATTCCCGATCGTTTGACGTCATGTTCCGTGGACCAGAAGTGACGACACGTGATTGTAACTTCTGGCCAGCCCGCGATTGCTGCAGGGAGCAGGTCGGAGAAAATCGTTTTTTGGCATCAAAATCCAAAAAATGTGCCCCATACACCAGCATGCCTTTTAGCCATAATTACCCAGGCACACCAGCAAGATCACTGCTGAAAATTGATTCAGAGCATTGCTTTAACCCCACAGATGCCAGTATGATCACTGCAGAAAATAGCAATGCTCTAACTGTATTTTCTGCAGTAATAATACAAGTATGGATCGGTTTTCCGGAAATCCGTTATCCAGAAAGCTCAGAATTACGGAATGCCCGTCTCCCATAGACTCCATTTTATCCAAATAATCCAAATGTTTAAAAATGATTTCCTTTTCTCTGTGATAATAAAACAGTCCCTTGTACTTGATCCCAACTAAGATATAATTAATCCTTATTGGAAGCAAAACCAGCCTATTGGCTTTATTTAATGATTACATGATTTTCTAGTAGACTTAAGGTATGAAGATCCAAATTATGGAAAGATCAGTTATCCAGAAACCAAGTGCCGGGCATTCTGGATAACAGGTCCCATACCTGGACTGCAGATCCGGAGTGAGAATTAAAATAGGCCCTGGCATTTCAGGTACACAGAGGCCAAATCAGCCCACTAAATACTGACTTTCTATGGGACCTTATAGCAGCCCCTCTGGCATTTGCCAGAACTCACAGATTGCCAGTCCGGGCCTGCTGGACTGGCATCTGTGGGGTTAAAGCAATGCTCTATTTTCAGCATTGGTCCCTGTATGTCTGCTGTTGACTATACTTCTGTTGCCCCAGTGCAATCAAACTGTTGAGTCAAGGGCTAAGGCCATGTCAACAAAATAAGTGGCCTAGGGCAAATGTCAATATTGTGACCCAAAAAATGTGCCCCATGCACTGGCACACCCTTTAGCCATAATTACCCAGAAATGCTAGCAAGATCGCTACTGAAAATGGATTTAGAGCATTGCTTTAACCCCAGCTATGCTGGCAAGAGCACTGCTGAATGGATTTAGCGCATTGCTTTAACCCCAGCTATGCTGGTAAGAGCACTGCTGAATGGATTTAGCGCATTGCTTTAACCCCAGCTATGCTGGTAAGAGCACTGCTGAATGGATTTAGAGCATTGCTTTAACCCCAGCTATGCTGGCAAGAGCACTGCTGAATGGATTTAGAGCATTGCTTTAACCCCAAACATGCTAGCAAGATCACTGCATAAAATATTATATTGCTTTAACTCCACAGCTGCCAGTATTATTTCTGCAGAAAAATCATTAACCCCAGACATGCCAGTGAGATTATTGCAGAAAATGAATTCAGAAGCAGAATCCTGCAAACTTCTTTCCCTCCCAAACTCTCCAAGCCATTTGTTTGACTTGGAACCAAACTCATAGTTTGTGTATAGAACACAGTACAAAAAAGTTGAAAAAAAATACTGTAACTCAGTATATAGCAAAAAACTTTCCAGAAAGCATTCTGAAAAATCATATGTCTCAATCACCAAATATAAGGGGACCCAGGCACTCAAAAATCACGAAGGTCACCAAAAATAGTTACAAAAGTTCTTTGAATATCTCTATTACCTTACGCGTTTTGTGTTCACCAAGCACTTAATCAGACTGTCAGTGCTCGGTAAGAATGAAATGCATAAAGGCAATAGAGGAGTAAAGTGACCTACGTAGTTTTTGGGTGTCTGGATCCCTTTATTTATGGTGATTGAGCTCTAACACTTGGAGCCTAATGCAAGTTGCCTTTCCTTGCGCGGACACTGCCAAAATCTGAACTCCCTGATTAGCCTGATATGTACACGGCCAGGTTACCAGCTTATTGGCTGATCTCTTTGTTTGTCAGGAGCTCATGGGTCTGAAATCTGAAATTTGTGAACAGATTATACTCCGACTAAAAGAGAAAGCAGATATGGTTGAGAGCAGGAGCAGATGACAGTTGGATGGAATTAAAAAACTGCCATACCAGCAAGAATAAGCCTAAAAACCGACACCAATTTGTTTAATAAATGTCTATGGTTGGGTTCTTCTCTGTACCCCGCCTCTCCTGTATCAAGGGATGAAAAGAAGGTTGATAACAAATTCACTTCTGGCTTGGGTAAAGGGGAAGTGGTCACAGTGAGGATAAAGGGAGTAGAATAAATGTGTGTGGGGTGACCCCGGAGTGACGCAGGAGAGACAATGGCGCTGCCCACACTATACATCAACAGCAATTTAAACAAAGAATAGATTCACTGCCCCGTTTCACTGCTTTTAATGAAATTCAGGAATGCAAGATGATTCACAGCGATATTCATTTATTCGTTTTCCTTTAAATTCATCTTTAAAACAGAGGAGGATGACGGTTGCAATATTAATATCAATTCAAACTGTCGCTCACATCTATAAATTAAACTTCAACCAAAAACACATAAAAACAAGCAAATATTCAAGTCCACCAATATTAATTTAAAAGTTAAAAAAAAAACAATACAAACAGTTCCTTCAAATGCTCAATAAATAGAATTCATTTTTTTCAAAAACCAAAAGCTTTGTCCAAAGATCTAAATGCGGAAAAATTCATTTGTTAAAGAAAAAAAAAAAAAAAACAGAAACACAAACGATGGGAGAGAAAAAGTACAGTTTGCGGTATGTGCAGTCGGTGCAAGGTTTCATCCCGTATCTTGAATACATGGCGTGGGGGATCAACAGCAGGAGCACAGGGCTGCCGGGATCTTCTGAATTGGGAGGGGAAATTCATTGCAACACAGAAATACACCCAGTCATCTATTAAAGGATAAGTAAACCTTTAAAATAAGTGAATGTAGAATTGATGAGGGGGCTATTCTAAACACTTTTGTAATTTACATTCATTATTTATTTTCTTTTTATTCCAAGATATTAAGTGAAACATGTACTTTTAATATGAATGAATTTTGTTACAGGTTTCTAATTATTTTCCTAAGCAGAAGAACATCAGAGCTGCCTCTTTCTTTCTCCTGACAACTTCCTTGACTACTTGGTGGTCAGACTGGTGGGAAACTGACCAGCAGGTGGTGCTGTTGTAACAAAATTCATTCATATTAACAGTACATGTATCCCTAAAGGAACAGTAACACCAAAAAATGTAAGTGATTTAAAGTAATGAAAATATAATGTACTGTTGCCCTGCCCTGGTAAAACTGATGTGTTTGCTTCAGAAACACTACTATAGTTCATATAAACAAGCTGCTGTGGAGCAATGGCGGAAATTGAAAAACGGCTATATGGCACAGGTTAACTAATGGATAACAGATAACACCATTAGACAGACAGAGCTTATCTGCTATCTGCTGTGTAACTTGAGCTTTTTCTCCTTTGAATGGCTGCCCCCATGGCTACACCGCAGCTTATTTATATAAACAATAGTAGTGTTTCTTAAGCAAAGTTTTACCAGTGCAGGGCAGCACTGCATTATATTTTCATTACTTTAAAACACTTTTATTTTTTGACATTACTGTTCCTTTAATATCTTGGAATTAAAGGAAAATAAATAATGAATGTAAATTACAAAAGTTCTTAGAATAGCCTCCTCATCAATTTTACATTTACTTATTTTAAAGGTTGATGAGCTCATGACTAAGTGCGACAAGTGGGTACGAAACGCGTAGGGCGGATGGAGATTATATACATTTTTTAACTAAAAATATTTTTTTAACTAATCCTCTCTGGTCCTGTGGATCCGTTTGAGTGGCTGTTGGCCCTGCTTCTCCTTATCCTAAGCTATAGGCATTGCTGTCTCTAAGTTGGGTACAATTGTCTATAATTGGGGTGCAAATTGGCAGGGTGGCCCTACACAACATAGGACACCACAGTGGCATATACAGTAGGGCAAGATTAAGACTGAAAGGATCAAGACTGGAAGGCAAGATGGCACCAGTAAAACCCTGGGCTCTATATTTATATATATTTATAAAGCATCATTATAGTAGACTCATGGAATGGCTGTGGTTTGACAACCCATTATGTGTAATTGAGACCTGGCAGAATCCCATTTCTTTATAAATAAGCAACTCCAAAACCAACGGAAATCAGTGAGTAGCAAATCACTAAATGTTACTCGTTAGGCACTTAAGAAACAGGGTTCTTAATATCAGTGCTGCCCAACCTGTGGCCCTTCAGGTGCTATTGGAGTTGTAGGGTCATATATTGGGCAATCACTTAAACCCCCGAGCTGCATTGTGTGGATGAGCTGTGCTGACATGTGCCTCCCTCCTACACACTACTGTAGGAATCTCTAATGAGAGGACTAACGAGAGGACTATGGAGGTCTCAGCACATTTCAGAACGACTCTATGTGGGAAGTAAGAGAGAAATTGTTTTTCTGCAGGGCCAGGGCCTACCCACAACCACATTCCTCTGTGCCGCTTCATGGAATGGCATTTTTTATTTTGCTGATGCAGCAATAGGGGAATTACACAGGGTTTTTTATATAATGCCATTAATGTAATTGTACTGCAAGAGACAAGAGCTGCATATAAATTAAAGAGAAACGGTGGTTGAAAGGAAAAGTTATAGATTGAGAAGTTACAGTATAGGAAGAGGGAATATGGGTTGCACCGAGCCACAGAATTCCCAGAAAAGAGCACAAACAGCTGCACCTGACTCTGTGTATAACACTGTATACAGGAGAAGCAAGGAGGTGAGCAGCATCTGGGTGTCCCCTGTATCCCCCCCCCAGCTATGCACATCATTCAGAATGCACAATATGAGAAGCCTCAGGGAAACTGGTAAATGAGCCCGACTATATTTGTACTGGAGGTGGAAGAAAATTAATACGGATAAGAAAGGGTTAAATTGTCATTTCCAGCAATTATTCAAAGTGATCTCAGATTGGCCAGTTCTATACAGCGTGAGAAGAGTAATTGGTTACTTTTTTGTGGCATGTAATTATCGTGATTTACCAATGATATTTGGGGGGGGGGGTGGATTGTATCTAAATCTTTAATAAATGCATTTGTAATTTAGAAAGTTTCACTAAAGATAAACATATATAAGTATAAAGTAATTGCAGAAAGACAAGGACTTCAAAGATGGAAGAAGAATTCAAAAAAATAATAATAATTAAACATGACCTGAGTATTAAAATAAAAAACTGCACGTAACCGGCCACATGTATGTAAATATGTACACAAAGAAGTGCTCATTAATGCATCGTTATTACCCTAAAACCAACAGCATTTAACCACTAGCAAATGTTCCCCTTCCCTTGAAGGGTGCTGCAGTTGTTCCCAGTATTTAGAACAATATATAGGGCATTGGTACTATTGCAGCTCTCCGCAGTCAGTAACAAACATGCTGAACTATACAATAATACTGAGTATCTACACACTACTATGCATTGCACTAGGAAAAAAGAAACTGAGCACCTTAATTGTTCTTATGGCATGTTTGGACAACTTTGGGTGTTTCCTCTATGTGCTGAGCTCAAATATGGAAGCCAGACGAGGATCCAAGATGGCGGCCAACTGTGATGGCGTATGCCCTTCCCGATCATGTTGCTGAAGGTCAGAGATAAGGGCAAGGTAGGTAATGACAGGTACATGACCTGCTTTAAGGGCCAGGTGTATAGGTAGGGAGCCAGAGGCATCAGGTGTGTTCACCTCTGCTCCATGTTGGACTAAAACCTGCAGGGTGTCGAGGAAACCGCAGCGAGCAGCATCATGAGCAGGGGTGGTGCCATATGCATCTTGAATATTAGGAGTGGCGCCTTGTTTCAAAAGCTCCGATGCAACTGGGGTGCTGCCAAACATCATGACCTAGAGAGACAGAGGTAGAGAGGAGGGATGTGAAAGAGAATAAACTGCACTAAGGAAAGAAGAATAAGAAGGAGGAGTGAAGGCAAAAGACAGTGAATTAACAGGATAAAGTAAAAAAAGGGTCATGTGGTTAAAGGAAAACTATAACCCAAAATAACCCCAAAACAGAATGTTTATATCAAATTAAAGAATCTTACCAAACTGGTATATATATTTAAGTAAATATTGCCCTTTAACATCTCTTGCCTTGAACCCCCATTTCATGATGGTCTGTGTGCTGCCTCAGATCACCTGACCAGAAATACATGAGCGGTTTTATGCTACATATTTCTATAGAGACCTACATTGTTCAGAGGGTATTGTTATGTTACACACAACTTGTCTTTTTATTATTGTTATTGTTGTGTGCAGCATCTTCCTGGACTAGAGGGGGAGGTGAAAGACAAATAGAGAAAGATGCAGCACACAACAATAACAATAATAAAAAGACAAGTTGTGTGTAATATAACACTCCCAGCCTGAAATCTATATATTTCACAAAAACTAAACATTAAATAACCTGGCGATTCCTGTACTTCAGGGACCTGTAACAAGATAGAGAGAAAAAACAAGAACAACAAAAAGGCATGCATAGCAAAACAGTATTAAAGTCCTTTACAGGCATCTTGAGTTCATATTATCAGGATCTGATTCATCAATCCTCAGGGTGCTTAAGCATAAGGTGAATTAAAGACTTCTCTTAATATGAGTAAGACTAGTTCAGTAACAAGTCTGAAGAAATCCAGGTAGTGTCACCTTACTTCTACCTTTTAGTAGTTCCCCACCATCACTAGGTAAAGTCTTTGTGAGTCGTTCATTTTGATGAACGAGATCCCTAGTAGGTGAGGCTTAGCCTTTTGCAACTTGAGTCTGTAGAACATTCAAATAGTAGTAGTTTAGAAGCACATTGGAAAGATGTCCGATGTGCTTCCATTGACGTCCACAGAGTGTGCTGCAATGACATGGGGCTAGACATTTTGTCAATTTCCCAGCTGCCCCTGGTCATGTGATTTGTGCCTGCACTTTAGAAGGGGAAATGCTTTCTGGCAGGCTGCTGTTTTTCCTTCTCAATGTAACTGAATGTGTCTCAGTGGGACATGGGTTTTTACTATTGAGTGTTGTTCTTAGATCTACCAGGCAGCTGTTATCTTGTGTTAGGGAGCTGTTATCTGGTTACCTTCCCATTGTTCTTTTGTTTGGCTGCTGGGGGGGGGAGGGAGGAGGGTGATATCACTCCAACTTGCAGTAAAGCAGTAAAGAGTGATTGAAGTTTATCAGAGCACAAGTTACATGACTTGGGGCAGCTGGGAAATTGACAATATGTCAAGCCCCATGTCAGATTTCAAAATTGAATATAAAAAAAATCTGTTTGCTCTTTTGAGAAATGGATTTCAGTGCAGAATTCTGCAAAAGCAGCACTATTAACTGATTCATTTCGAAAAAAATGTTTTTTCCCATGACAGTATCCCTTTAATCTTGAGATAAAGTCTGCTGGGATAAGTGCGGTGGAGACGTTGTGCACTAATAAGGGGGTGTCCCGGTTATAGATTTCTGTAGACAGTTCTCCATACAGTAGTTTACACTGAAAGTTGACTGAAGCCACTAAGCGAAGTGGGTCATAGAAGTTATCCATTACTTTTAAGACTCCATGTGTAGTGAAGGGCTTGTTGCAAGTAGACACCTGGTACATAGATGCATATTTCTGGATATCCCAAAGCAAGTCAACATTATGCTGCACAGAGGGAATTTCTGTAATTACCACCACAGGTTCTTGACTGAAACAGATGAGGCTAGAGATTGCTTGTTGCCTTTTTCAGGCAAAAATTGCCTGTGTGTGCAGGAAGATAAAGGGGCTACCCAGCTGTTGGACTTATCCTGAAGGAATTCTTTATCCTCAGTTGTAAGAACTATTTTGCTGCCATCGCTGGTTGACTTGAACACAGTGCTACTTAGAGTGTCTCCCTGAGACTGGTGAGAATTCACACTACTCTGTGATGTGCTGAAACTCTGAGTTGCTTCCAAGTCTTTATTTCACACAGTAATGGTGTGGCCATGGTTCAAAATAAGTATAACAGCCATTTGGGAGTACATGGGTTTTGTAAGAAGAAATATAGGTGGATTTCTTTCTTCCATATCTACAGACATTTCCTACGATGAGCCATCCTAGGTCAAGGCATTGAGCATAAGGAGCATTATGAGGCCCGTTGCGATGCTGGCGTACCTTGTGTACTCTCAAGATATCGCTACCGAGCATAAGGAGAATGTCAGCATTCTTGTCAATGACTGGTATGCAGTTGGCTATGCTCCTTAAGTGAGGGTGATGAAGGGCAAATTCGGGTGAAGGAATTTCTTTTCTGTTGGACGGTATACGGTTGCATTCAACCAGAGTAGGCAAAGGAACTTCTATCTTCTCATCTAGAGATGCTATCATAAAGCCATAAGCTCTTCTTCCAGCCACTTCAGAAATACCTGCACAGGTGCCAAGTGTATATGGTAGAACTTCTCCATTTATGGAGAATAAATAAATCAAAGAACTCGGTTCGTACCAGTGACCTATTACTTTGGCCATCAAGAATGGCGTAGAGTTTAAGTGTCTTTTCAGGCTGTCCTTTAGGGTATACCTTAACCAGGCATATCTTTGCACAGGACTTGTCATATACTCCTTCTCCACAGACTTCAGTACATGAAGTGGACACTGAAGTAGAAGCTGAGGTTTGATTTGAGCTCTCCCCGACGCTATTTCCTTGGGAAGAAGTGTTCGAAGGTATCACTGGAGAGGATTGTGGATGAAGGGCTGGCACGTGTGTCGCTGTTGCACTCTAGACATTTAATAACAGCTGTGCAGTCCTTGGCAAAATGTTCCACAGAGGCACAGCACTTATAGCAGATGCCAAATTTCTTTAAGAGTTCTTTGCGTTCCTGCAGTGGTTTTGCTCTGAAGCCAAGACAATTTTTGAGTGGGTGAGGCATCTTGTGAATAGGGCATTGTCTATTTGGGTTTTTGATTTTCTCCCCTTGGTCAACTTTGTTGGAAGGTGTAATGGCAGGAACAACATCTGTTTTCTTTACAGACAAAGGACCTCTATGATCCCTGTAATTGGTGTGTGTATGTTTTGATGAAGGAAAACTTGAGGAAAAGCTCGGACCATTCTTCATCCTTGCAATCCTTTTGATGAAGTCGCAGAAGAATGTAATTGGTGGGAAAGACACTTGGTTTTTCTCTTTATAATTAGAACCTTGTGTTACCCACTTTTCTTGAATGCCGTATGGCAGCTTTGCTACTATTGGATTAACACCATGAGAAGTGTCCAGATAGCTGAGACCTGGCAAGCGAGGATCAGTTTTTGCCAGTTTAAGAAAGAGGTCACTCAGGTCTTTAAACTTTTGATTGTCTTTTCCAGATATTTTTGGAAAACCTTGGAGTCTTTTAAATAAAGCACCTTCAATGGCTTCTGGACTGCCATAGCTCTGTTCCAGGCGTTCCCATGCAGCTCTGAGACCTGCAGCTACATTGCCACTGAATCAGTAGATCAGTAGATCTAATTCTTGTCCGGCTGTAATACCAATATCTGCGGCCTCAGATATACTCTTCCAGCCCCTGTAGGTTTCTGGTCGGTCGTCAAACTTTGAAAGACTGGTTCACGGTGAGCCATGACAATGTCTGATATTTCAGTTCGGTCAAGCTTTGGGCAAGAAGCAGTGTTGAATTAAGGGAATTAAGGTGATGCAGAGGCATTCAGTTTAGGATTAATTTTGTAGTCCATTATCATAATGGGGTATGTATCTGCAGCAGCGTTGTCAGAGGGTAGATGACTGACCATGTGTGATACTGGGTCAGGTAGTATGTCAACACCTCGAATTATAGTTTGTTGGAGCACAGGTATTGAAGCAGAAAGAGGAGAACACTACTGTTAGAGCTGTGGAGTATCTTTGCCATGCCTTGAAATGACTGTTTTAAGGAATTGCTTGTGTGCTCCGATATATCAGAAACAGATGCCTGCTATTTTGGCTCAAGACGTAGTCCTTGGTGCACTTGGAGTCCTCTGTGTCCATTAGACTGACACTGTCTCTATCAATCTCTTTAGCAGCTTGTTATAAAACTTTTTGTATAGCCAACACTGCTGCCTGGTCACACTCTTTTTGCAAGATCTCCATTTTGGCCTCCATTTCTGCCTTTTGACGAGCAGTTTCTGCTTCCCTTTCTGCCTTTTGACGAGCAGTTTCAGCTTTTTTACGAGCAGTTTCTGCTTCCATCTCTGCTTTAAGGGTAGCACCCTTTCTAGCATATTCAGTCTCTATTTTAGCAGTTTCTAAATCAGCAAGAGCGCTGAGTGTAGAACACCTTGCATGTGAAGATATGGAAGACCTTTTTGTGTGTCTAGAAGATGCAGAAACATGAGATGTGGCTTCAACTTGATGTGTGATTTTTGCTTGAGCCTTCACCTTAGTCTCTTGTACTAGGCTGATTCTTTGCTCAGTGAGGTAATTAAATCTGCTTAACTCTTCTAGAGAATCCTCTGTGTTGGTGCTCTTTAAGAAAGATGAATATTTAGTACTCAAGTCTCTGATAACGTTCAAAGGCAATATTGAGACCTTTGAGAGTGCCCTCTAGGTGCAGTACTTCCTGGTCACTAACCACAGACATGCAGTGTACTGATTTGTTCCATAGCTCAGTGAGATTATCTGAGAGTTGCTCTTTAGTAGCTTCAAAATTTTCCTTTAATTTAATAGTAGGTATGATCTTCCTTTTGGATCTGATACTTTGTTCTGGCAAGGTGGAGCTGTATTGTACCCCAGTGGACTGTGGTTCTTGATACACACATTCTGAAGTACCTTTAACAGAGCGTAACTGGGACATACTGTAGCAATGACTGCACTGGCTGCAGGATTTTCAGTGTAAGGTCTATGTGACACACAGCTCAGAGCAGGGGAGAGGCAGGTGTTGAGCAGACAGGCAGATTACAGAAAGTTCAATATAGAATATATCCCACTTGTGTCTCTGTGCAGAATATGGATAGCAGAATTGTGTGAACATTGGTATGTAGAAAAGCTCTTCCTGACTGAAGCAAATCTGTACATGTAATTATTCACATTGGATGCTGATAAATCCTGTTGAGGGGACACTGTAGTGTGCAGATATACTGCTGATTCTCTGCTATGCACATGCACTGTGCTGCTGCTGATGACTGGCTGCTCCTTACAAGCTCAGAACTAACACAAAGATGGCCCAATTTGAACTTGGCTGGCAATTATATTCTCCGACTGTTCTGTTTCAACCCACTGTCCTTAGTGATAGTTCCCTTAGATCTGGGCCAGGACCTTTACATGACACAACTCACTGTTATTGACAGATCTCCACAGACAGCTGAACTCAAGTGGACCGAAACAGAACAGGTATAGTTTTCCTTTAAAGGAGAACTAAACCCTAAAAATGAATATGGCTAAAAATACCATATTTTATATAGTGAGCTTATTGCACGAGGCTAAAGTGTCAGCTTGTCAATAGCAGCAATGATCCAGGACTTCAAACTTGTCACAGGGGGTCACCATCTTGGAAAGTGTCTGTGACACTCACATGCTCAGTGGGCTCTGAGCAGCTGTTGAGAAGCTAAGCTTAGGGCTCGTCACTAATTATCCAGCAGAAAATGAGCTTCCCTGGCTGTAATATAAGCTGATGCTACAGGTTTGCTGATTATTCAATTCTGATGCTAATTGCACTGGTTTCTGTGCTGCCATGTAGTAATTATCTGTATTAATTACTAATCAGACGTATATTGTGACATTTCTATTCTATGTGTACTCTATATTGTGAGTGGGTCCCTAAGCTCAGTAAGTGACAGCAGCACAGAGCATGTGCAGTGAATCAGCAGAAAGGAAGATGGGGAGCCACTGGGGCATCTTTGGAGATACAGATCTTTACTGCTGAAGGGCTGTGGTTGCACAAAACATAATGTACAACATTTCTAGCTACTTCTTTAGTTAGGCTTTAGTTCTCCTTTAAGGGCAGGAGAGAGAATGTTAAGAAAAGAGTGGACGGAATGTGAGACTGAAGAGGAAGTAAAACAACAAATAAAATAAAATGTGTGCCAACAAAATAAGGGGAGATAAGTATTTCAGAGCTCACTTCATGAATATACACAATGACTGCCACTTGCACAGTGACACTTTACCCATGCCTTAGTTAACCCCTGGCTGCTGGGCGTGGGGCATAATTTGTTGTGTAGTGGTGAACACACCCTTAGTACAGGGAGTGGTCACCCAACAGTAGAGCACAAGCAAATAATAAGGAATGCCCCACCCTGCAGAAACAATTGAACTTCACCGAGGACAAGGCATCTTTTGGCAGAGGATTAGGAGCCATTTGTGATGGATTTAAAGGGCCACTCAAGATAAATCCAGGTTTGCTCTGGTGCAAAAGAGGACTTTGTAATAGTCACAGTTAATTCCATGTCAAGTTTACACTCCATCTATTTATAATGATAGAACATAATGATAACATGATTTTGAGCAAGATGTACCAGTTTGTTTCTTGTGCCTTTGCTACTGGTGCTGTTTGTGCTCTAACTATTCAGAGCTGTTCTATTAAGTTACTACTTAACTGCTTTTCCTCCCTCATTGGAGAAGAATATCCTGTGAGTCACAGAGAATATGAAAAGACCAGAGCTCAGCCTGGAAAGTTGAACTGTTAGAGGCACATTTATCAAGGGTCGACTTTCCAATTCATGTGAGTTTTTAAAAACTCCCATAAATTCGACCAATATAAATTTATTAAACAAATAGAATTTTTAAAACTCAGATGAATTAAATCGACCCGAGAACTCGAATTGAATTCAATTCAAATTTAAAAAACTGTTCTCTGAAAAAAACTTGAATGTCAGGAAGGCTGCAAACAACTCCAGATTGACTTAAACTGCAATTCGGCTGGTTTTAGGTGCCGAATAGTCATATTCGAGTTCTTAAAGGGCCAGAGTATGATAAATCAAGAAAATCGAATTCCATTTTCTATCTGACGAATAAGCTCTAAACGTGTGTACTGAAATGAAAGATCTTCCTTGGAAACATCTTTTCCAGGAAACATCGTCATTGTTACGTCTATGGCACCTTAAGTC
The DNA here is from genome assembly GCF_017654675.1 of Xenopus laevis. Classification (NCBI taxonomy): domain Eukaryota; kingdom Metazoa; phylum Chordata; class Amphibia; order Anura; family Pipidae; genus Xenopus; species Xenopus laevis. The sequence continues at coordinate 123,390,518 of NC_054376.1, forward strand.
AAATTCCCTGTGATGATTTGGTCCGAATGCTGGGAAATGGCTTTGTGTGGCCCCACTACATCATCTCACCTGCAGAGCAGTTTTCCCAAAGCAGTTCAGGCAGTCAGGGTGGATCCTCTCTTCATGGAGAAGCCTTTTCACTTCTGTTAGGTCTCCCCTGGCAGCCGCTCGTGTCAGGCGGTCTCCAGCGCTGGTCTCTTGTAGCAACATGAGGGAGAGCTGCAAGATCAGAATAGAAAAATTAAATAAGAACAGTGGAATCCAAATAAATGACTGCAGACTATAAAAGGTCATCAAAGGAGAAAGAAAGCTACTGAAGAAGTTTATTGCCAATAGATTAGCCACAATAGTACAAGCTATAACACTATAATTTTTCTGTAGAATGTTTTACCATACCTGAGTAAACAGCTCTAGAAGCTCTCTGTTTGTTTACGATAGCAGCTGCCATATTAGCTTGGTGTGACATCACTTCATGGCTTAGTCTCTCCCTGCTCACTTATAGCTCTTGGTTCAGATTACAGCTGGGAGGGGAGGAGGGAGGGGCAAAAGGGAGGGAGGAGCAAACTGAGCATGCTCAAGCCCTAGCCCTGGAGGTTTATGCTGAAAACAGGAAGTCTGATACAGAAGCCCATGAGTACACAATAGAAGGAAAGAAATGTGCTGTTTCTTTTGACTCAGAGCAGCATTACTTTGAGGGTTTACTGGTGTATTTATACAGACCTTTCTGATAAGGCTTACTTGGTTGTAGCCTTTCCTATCAACACATTGGTCTGGGCATTTTTTGAGCCTTCTTTTCAAGCAGCTCCAAGGCTCTTTAGCAGATCACATATCTGTGCTAATTTGTGCTAGTTGCACAGTGCTGCATGTGCCCTTTTATCAGCCATCAGGAGATGCAGGGGTCCACACTTCCCATGTGATCAAATCAGCTTATTCCCTAAAGTTGAAAGACAGGATCAGAGCAACATGGTTACTCATACATGTGGCCAAACTGAAAAAGATTTAGCCTCCAACCCTTGGGATGAACAAACAGTCAAAGAGTTTCTGTCCACCAAGTAGTCAAGGAAGTTGTCAGGAGAAAGAAAGAGGCTGCTCTGATGTTCTTCTGCTTAGGAAAGATGTGAGAGAGGTTTATAATTCTTTTCCTAAGCAGAAGAACATCAGAGCAGCCTCTTTCTTTCTCCTGACAACTTCCTTGACTACTTGGTGGACAGAAACTCTTTGACTGTTTGTTCATCCCAAGGGTTGGAGGCTAAATCTTTTTCAGTTTGGCCACATGTATGAGTAACCATGTTGCTCTGATCCCGTCTTTCAACTTTAGGGAAGGGAATAAGCTGATTTGGTGGTCAGACTGGTGGGAAACTGACCAGCAGGTGGCGCTGTTGGAACAAAATTCATTCATATTAACAGCACATGTATACCTTAATATCTTGGAATAAAAACAAAATAAATAATGAATGTAAATGAAAAAGTGCTTAAAATAGCACCCTCATTAATTTTAAATTCACTTATTTTACTGGTTTACTTATCCTTTAACCTTTTTACTGCCACTTCTTTGATCTAGCTGTACCACATGTTGCCAGTAAACACACAGCACAGAGTAGCTAGTAAATACTACATCTTGCTGGTGCACTTTCACAGCCTAGTGATATGCATATCTTCAATAAATGACCAGGGTCGGACTGGATTGGTGGGACACCGGGTAAAAACCCGATGAACCCCCAGCCCTTGTGGGTCCTGCCGACCAAGACTCACCTACAGCCCGCGCTACCCTCTGATTGCCTCCCCCCAGCCCGATTGTGGCAGCAGTTAACACACAGGTAAAAGCAGGGCCCGGAGGGGGATAGTGGCTGGGACGGGGGGCCTCTGGGAGGTAGAGGGGGCAGAGTAGCGATTAATGGGGGAGGAGGGGCCTTGTGGCAGAAGCCCAAATGAGCCTCTGGCCCTCCAGTCCGACGCTGTCAATGACTAAAATGTTATGAACAGAATCCCACTAAAACAGGATTTGTCTCATTTTTTCTAAAACCTGGAATTTAGGCTGAGCCCCTATTGTACTACTCCAACCCCACAGTTCGGGAGCGCTCCCCCCTAAATCTTGACAAGTTTCAAGATGGCAAGACAAACAAGGGAATGACAGCTGTACTTAAACCAGTGACAGGCAAGCAGACAGGGAGTAGAGAATACGACACAAATCAGTGCAAAACAATGGACTACACACACCGTATCTCATAATCACCAGTGTCACCACTATAAGGACAGTTACTGAACATGATGAATCATCTTCCTATGTATTAATTAAATCAACTTGAACACAATAGATAACAAACATAGGCTGAAGATAGTATGTGATGAGGTCAAAGCATCAGCTCAGTCACCTGGATGTAACTGATCAGTGACCTGCCTATTTACCTGTGACATCAAAAAGGCACATCTGTAGCTTTAAAGGAGAACTAAACCCTATAACAAATGTGGCAACAAATGCCATATTTTACATAGTGAACTTATTGCACAAGGCTAAAGTTTCAGCTTGTCAATAGCAGCAATGATCCAGGATTTCAAACTTGTCACAGGGGGTCACCATCTTGAAAAGTGTCTGTGACACTCACATGCTCAGTGGGCTCTGATTGGCTGTTGAGAAGCTAAGCTTAGGGCTCGTCACTAATTATCCAGCAGAAAATGAGCTTCCCTGGCTGTAATATAAGCTGATGCTACAGCTTTGCTGATTATTAAATTCTGATGCTAATTGCACTGGTTTCTGTGCTGCCATGTAGTAATTATGTATATTAATTACTAATCAGCCTTATATTGTGACATTTCTATTCTATGTGTACTGTATATTGTGAGTGGCTACCTAAGCTCAGTAAGTGACAGCAGCACAGAGCATGTGCAGTGAATCAGCAGAAAAGAAGATGGGGAGCTACTGGGGCATCTTTGGAGACACAGATCTTTACTGCTAAAGGGCTGTGGTTGCCTTGGGCTGATACAGAAGCACAAAACATAATGTACAACATTTCTAGCTATTTCTTTAGTTAGGCTTTAGTTCTCCTTTAAGTGACATGTGGCACTATGGCTGAATGACAGGCTGGGCCATAAACACATAAAGAGCACAGATCTAGAAATATGAGGAGGCTCTGTTAGCAAAAACAAAATCATAATTAAGTGGCAGTTACAAGAAACAATGAAACACAATTAATCCACTAACAGTTTCAAAATGTAACAGAAGAAAATGATTCAATATAGTCATAATACCCAAAAAAATATTTACATACAGAATAGCAAATAATTTCCATTATGTTACTTCAAGCAGTTCACTGAAAGCCAAGCCAATACTCTCAGCGCCAGTCTGAGATATCATCTAATGTTCCTCCCTGCCCTACACTTCTGATGTTAACCCAAAGCAAAATCCCCCCTCCAAAGGTATAATTTACATATATATATATATTAATAGGAAGAGCTTACAATCTAAGTGTGGTAGCATATGGACATACAAGTGAAGCAAGGTAGTGAGGTTATTTGCTTTATGGGAAAGATCAGCAGGAAAGTGGCTTTACTGAAGGGGAGAGAATTCAAGTAGTGGAAGAGAAAACTAGTGGAAAGGATTAAAAGTAGGAGTCGGAGTGTCATTTTGTAAAAGGTTGCAGTAATCTGGCTGAGAGATGATACGGGCACAGCGGAGAGTTTTATTAGTTGTATAAAGAGAAAGGGGTGGATCAAGGCTTTACTGCAAAGGGAGAAGTGACAGGGTTTGACAATAGGAATAATATGATGAGAGAAGGAAAGGAGCGACATACCGTATATACTCGTGTATAAGCCGACCCGTGTATAAGCCGAGGTACCTAATTTACCTAAGAAAACTGGAAAAATGTATTGACTCGTGTATAAGCCTAGGGGCCCCATGTCAGATTTCAAGATGTGAATGTGCCAATGAGGTGCTGCACCTAGGAAAGCAGAAAAAAGGTACCGCGGCCCCAACACACCTCCCTCTCCCATAGCGCAGGACTGTCTGTGTGATCCCATAGCGCAGGACTGTCTGGACCTGAGAGCCTTGCAGCTCTGATAAAACATTTGTCAAATCTGGCGACATTGCACCTGTGTCAGGCTCATTTAGGTTATATTTTTGTTGGACCACTTTGCACTTACTTAATATTGAGCATGTTCCTGGCACTGGGTCTCTTTCATCCAAAAGATAACTGTAGCTTTTTAGATTTAAAGTTTAATAACATTAGCATAAAGTAATATTGTTTTTTGGAAGGGGCTGGGGTTTTAACCCATAACATTTATCACTATGATTCGGTACATTTGCAACATACCTCCCTCTCCCATAGCGCAGTACTGTCTGTATGATCGCCGCCCGGAGCAGGTCCAGGAGCTCCGGGCGGCGCGTCCTTCCCTGCCGGCGTTCACTCCCAAAATGGCGGCGCCCATGGCGGCCATGGGCGCCGCCATTTTGGGAGTGAACGCCGGCAGGGAAGGACGCGCCGCCCGGAGCTCCTGGACCTGCTCCGGGCGGCGACACAGTCAGTCACAGACAGTCCTGCTGGGGCCGCGGAAGGAGCGTATCTACGTATGACCCGCGTATAAGCCGAGGTTGAGTTTTTCAGCACATTTTGGGTGCTGAAAAACTCGGCTTATACGCGAGTATATACGGTATTTCCCAAATCAACAGGGTTCAGGAGCATACCAACAGGAATAATCGTGTAAAAGGGGAGCAGGGACAGGTTTCACCCCAATTTCATATCTATGGCTAATCTCTATAACATTCAGCTACTGTGATGAGAATAAAGTGGGTGACAGAGTCTTCAGATGTTGGTGACGGGGGGAGACAGTGACTGGGACACAGAATGAGATGTTGGTGACGGGGGGAGACGGACACAGAATGAGATGTTGGTGACGGGGGGAGACAGGGACTGGGACACAGAATGAGATGTTGGTGACGGGGGGAGACAGTGACTGGGACACAGAATGAGATGTTGGTGACGGGGGGAGACGGACACAGAATGAGATGTTGGTGACAGGGGGAGATGGACACAGAATGAGATGTTGGTGACGGGGGGAGACAGTGACTGGGACACAGAATGAGATGTTGGTGACGGGGGGAGACAGTGACTGGGACACAGAATGAGATGTTGGTGACGGGGGGAGACAGGGACTGGGACACAGAATGAGATGTTGGTGACGGGGGAGACGGACACAGAATGAGATGTTGGTGACGGGGGGAGACGGACACAGAATGAGATGTTGGTGACTGGGGGAGACGGACACAGAATGAGATGTTGGTGACTGGGGGAGACAGTGACTGGGACACAGAATGAGATGTTGGTGACGGGGGGAGACAGGGACTGGGACACAGAATGAGATGTTGGTGACGGGGGAGACGGACACAGAATGAGATGTTGGTGACGGGGGGAGACGGACACAGAATGAGATGTTGGTGACTGGGGGAGACGGACACAGAATGAGATGTTGGTGACTGGGGGAGACAGTGACTGGGACACAGAATGAGATGTTGGTGACGGGGGGAGACAGTGACTGGGACACAGAATGAGATGTTGGTGACTGGGGGAGACAGTGACTGGGACACAGAATGAGATGTTGGTGACGGGGGGAGACAGTGACTGGGACACAGAATGGGATGTTGGCGACAGGGGAGACAGGGACTGGGACACAGAATGAGATGTTGGTGACGGGGGGAGACAGGGACAGGGACACAGAATGAGATGTTGGTGACGGGGGGAGACAGGGACTGGGACACAGAATGAGATGTTGGTGACTGGGGGAGACAGTGACTGGGACACAGATTGAGATGTTGGTGACAGGGGGAGACAGTGACTGGGACATAGAATGAGATGTTGGTGACGGGGGAGACGGACACAGAATGAGATGTTGGTGACGGGGGGAGACGGACACAGAATGAGATGTTGGTGACGGGGGGAGACAGTGACTGGGACACAGAATGAGATGTTGGTGACGGGGGGAGACAGGGACTGGGACACAGAATGAGATGTTGGTGACGGGGGGAGACGGACACAGAATGAGATGTTGGTGACGGGGGGAGACGGACACAGAATGAGATGTTGGTGACTGGGGGAGACAGTGACTGGGACACAGAATGAGATGTTGGTGACGGGGGAGACAGTGACTGGGACACAGAATGAGATGTTGGTGACTGGGGGAGACAGTGACTGGGACACAGAATGAGATGTTGGTGACGGGGGGAGACAGTGACTGGGACACAGAATGGGATGTTGGTGACAGGGGAGACAGGGACTGGGACACGGAATGGGATGTTGGTGACGGGGGGAGACAGGGACACAGAATGAGATGTTGGTGACGGGGGGAGACAGGGACTGGGACACAGAATGAGATGTTGGTGACGGGGGGAGACAGTGACTGGGACACAGAATGAGATGTTGGTGACGGGGGGAGACAGTGACTGGGACACAGAATGAGATGTTGGTGACGGGGGGAGACAGTGACTGGGACACAGAATGAGATGTTGGTGACGGGGGGAGACGGACACAGAATGAGATGTTGGTGACGGGGGGAGACAGTGACTGGGACACAGAATGAGATGTTGGTGACGGGGGGAGACAGTGACTGGGACACAGAATGAGATGTTGGTGACGGGGGGAGACAGTGACTGGGACACAGAATGAGATGTTGGTGACAGGGGGAGATGGACACAGAATGAGATGTTGGTGACGGGGGGAGACAGTGACTGGGACACAGAATGAGATGTTGGTGACGGGGGGAGACGGACACAGAATGAGATGTTGGTGACGGGGGGAGACAGTGACTGGGACACAGAATGAGATGTTGGTGACGGGGGGAGACAGGGACTGGGACACAGAATGAGATGTTGGTGACGGGGGGAGACAGGGACTGGGACACAGAATGAGATGTTGGTGACGGGGGAGACGGACACAGAATGAGATGTTGGTGACAGGAGGAGACAGTGACTGGGACACAGAATGAGATGTTGGTGACGGGGGGAGACAGTGACTGGGACACAGAATGAGATGTTGGTGACAGGGGGAGACAGGGACTGGGACACAGAATGAGATGTTAGTGACGGGGGGAGACAGTGACTGGGACACAGAATGAGATGTTGGTGACAGGGGGAGACAGGGACTGGGACACAGAATGAGATGTTGGTGACGGGGGGAGACAGGGACTGGACACAGAATGAGATGTTGGTGACGGGGGGAGACAGTGACTGGGACACAGAATGAGATGTTGGTGACGGGGGGAGACAGTGACTGGGACACAGAATGGGATGTTGGTGACAGGGGAGACAGGGACTGGGACACGGAATGGGATGTTGGTGACGGGGGGAGACAGGGACACAGAATGAGATGTTGGTGACGGGGGGAGACAGTGACTGGGACACAGAATGAGATGTTGGTGACGGGGGGAGACAGTGACTGGGACACAGAATGAGATGTTGGTGACAGGGGGAGACAGGGACTGGGACACAGAATGAGATGTTGGTGACGGGGGGAGACAGTGACTGGGACACAGAATGAGATGTTGGTGACGGGGGGGAGACGGACACAGAATGAGATGTTGGTGACGGGGGGAGACAGTGACTGGGACACAGAATGAGATGTTGGTGACGGGGGGAGACAGTGACTGGGACACAGAATGAGATGTTGGTGACGGGGGGAGACAGTGACTGGGACACAGAATGGGATGTTGGTGACAGGGGAGACAGGGACTGGGACACGGAATGGGATGTTGGTGACGGGGGAGACAGGGACACAGAATGAGATGTTGGTGACGGGGGGAGACAGTGACTGGGACACAGAATGAGATGTTGGTGACGGGGGGAGACAGTGACTGGGACACAGAATGAGATGTTGGTGACAGGGGGAGACAGGGACTGGGACACAGAATGAGATGTTGGTGACGGGGGGAGACAGTGACTGGGACACAGAATGAGATGTTGGTGACGGGGGGAGACGGACACAGAATGAGATGTTGGTGACGGGGGGAGACAGTGACTGGGACACAGAATGAGATGTTGGTGACGGGGGAGACAGTGACTGGGACACAGAATGAGATGTTGGTGACGGGGGGAGACAGTGACTGGGACACAGAATGAGATGTTGGTGACAGGGGGAGATGGACAACAGAATGAGATGTTGGTGACGGGGGAGACAGTGACTGGGACACAGAATGAGATGTTGGTGACGGGGGGAGACGGACACAGAATGAGATGTTGGTGACGGGGGGAGACAGTGACTGGGACACAGAATGAGATGTTGGTGACGGGGGGAGACAGGGACTGGGACACAGAATGAGATGTTGGTGACGGGGGGAGACAGGGACTGGGACACAGAATGAGATTTTGGTGACGGGGGAGACGGACACAGAATGAGATGTTGGTGACAGGAGGAGACAGTGACTGGGACACAGAATGAGATGTTGGTGAGGGGGGAGACAGTGACTGGGACACAGAATGAGATGTTGGTGACAGGGGGAGACAGGGACTGGGACACAGAATGAGATGTTGGTGACGGGGGGGAGACAGTGACTGGGACACAGAATGAGATGTTGGTGACAGGGGGAGACAGGGACTGGGACACAGAATGAGATGTTGGTGACGGGGGGAGACAGGGACTGGGACACAGAATGAGATGTTGGTGACGGGGGGAGACAGTGACTGGGACACAGAATGAGATGTTGGTGACGGGGGGAGACAGTGACTGGGACACAGAATGGGATGTTGGTGACAGGGGAGACAGGGACTGGGACACGGAATGGGATGTTGGTGACGGGGGGAGACAGGGACACAGAATGAGATGTTGGTGACGGGGGGAGACAGTGACTGGGACACAGAATGAGATGTTGGTGACGGGGGGAGACAGTGACTGGGACACAGAATGAGATGTTGGTGACAGGGGGAGACAGGGACTGGGACACAGAATGAGATGTTGGTGACGGGGGGAGACAGTGACTGGGACACAGAATGAGATGTTGGTGACGGGGGGAGACAGTGACTGGGACACAGAATGAGATGTTGGTGACGGGGGAGACAGTGACTGGGACACAGAATGGGATGTTGGTGACAGGGGAGACAGGGACTGGGACACGGAATGGGATGTTGGTGACGGGGGGAGACAGGGACACAGAATGAGATGTTGGTGACGGGGGGAGACAGTGACTGGGACACAGAATGAGATGTTGGTGACAGGGGGAGACAGGGACTGGGACACAGAATGAGATGTTGGTGACGGGGGGAGACAGTGACTGGGACACAGAATGAGATGTTGGTGACGGGGGGAGACGGACACAGAATGAGATGTTGGTGACGGGGGGAGACAGGGACTGGGACACAGAATGAGATGTTGGTGACTGGGGGAGACAGTGACTGGGACACAGATTGAGATGTTGGTGACAGGGGGAGACAGTGACTGGGACATAGAATGAGATGTTGGTGACGGGGGAGACGGACACAGAATGAGATGTTGGTGACGGGGGGAGACGGACACAGAATGAGATGTTGGTGACGGGGGGAGACAGTGACTGGGACACAGAATGAGATGTTGGTGACGGGGGGAGACAGGGACTGGGACACAGAATGAGATGTTGGTGACGGGGGGAGACGGACACAGAATGAGATGTTGGTGACAGGGGGGAGACGGACACAGAATGAGATGTTGGTGACTGGGGGAGACAGTGACTGGGACACAGAATGAGATGTTGGTGACGGGGGAGACAGTGACTGGGACACAGAATGAGATGTTGGTGACGGGGGGAGACAGTGACTGGGACACAGAATGAGATGTTGGTGACAGGGGGAGACAGGGACTGGGACACAGAATGAGATGTTGGTGACGGGGGAGACAGTGACTGGGACACAGAATGAGATGTTGGTGACGGGGGGAGACGGACACAGAATGAGATGTTGGTGACGGGGGGAGACAGGGACTGGGACACAGAATGAGATGTTGGTGACTGGGGGAGACAGTGACTGGGACACAGATTGAGATGTTGGTGACAGTGACTGGGACATAGAATGAGATGTTGGTGACGGGGGAGACGGACACAGAATGAGATGTTGGTGACGGGGGGAGACGGACACAGAATGAGATGTTGGTGACGGGGGGAGACAGTGACTGGGACACAGAATGAGATGTTGGTGACGGGGGGAGACAGGGACTGGGACACAGAATGAGATGTTGGTGACGGGGGGAGACGGACACAGAATGAGATGTTGGTGACGGGGGGAGACGGACACAGAATGAGATGTTGGTGACTGGGGGAGACAGTGACTGGGACACAGAATGAGATGTTGGTGACGGGGGAGACAGTGACTGGGACACAGAATGAGATGTTGGTGACGGGGGGAGACAGTGACTGGGACACAGAATGAGATGTTGGTGACAGGGGGAGACAGGGACTGGGACACAGAATGAGATGTTGGTGACGGGGGGAGACAGTGACTGGGACACAGAATGAGATGTTGGTGACGGGGGGAGACGGACACAGAATGAGATGTTGGTGACGGGGGGAGACAGGGACTGGGACACAGAATGAGATGTTGGTGACTGGGGGAGACAGTGACTGGGACACAGATTGAGATGTTGGTGACAGTGACTGGGACATAGAATGAGATGTTGGTGACGGGGGAGACGGACACAGAATGAGATGTTGGTGACGGGGGGAGACGGACACAGAATGAGATGTTGGTGACGGGGGGAGACAGTGACTGGGACACAGAATGTGATGTTGGTGACGGGGGGAGACAGGGACTGGGACACAGAATGAGATGTTGGTGACGGGGGGAGACGGACACAGAATGAGATGTTGGTGACGGGGGGAGACGGACACAGAATGAGATGTTGGTGACTGGGGGAGACAGTGACTGGGACACAGAATGAGATGTTGGTGACGGGGGGAGACAGTGACTGGGACACAGAATGAGATGTTGGTGACGGGGGGAGACAGTGACTGGGACACAGAATGGGATGTTGGTGACAGGGGAGACAGGGACTGGGACACGGAATGGGATGTTGGTGACGGGGGGAGACAGGGACACAGAATGAGATGTTGGTGACTGGGGGAGACAGTGACTGGGACACAGAATGAGATGTTGGTGACGGGGGAGACAGGGACTGGGACACAGAATGAGATGTTGGTGACGGGGGAGACGGACACAGAATGAGATGTTGGTGACAGAGGTTAGAGGAGGAATGTCAGTGACAGGGAGACAAAGGGGAGACAGAGGGAGATAATAGAGGAGACAAAGGGGAGACAGAGGGAGATGAGAGGAGACAGCAGGGGTTACATTTGTGGCTCTGTAGGAAAAGCAATAGAAGTGATGGGACGTTTGGGAGCAGAGCTGAGATGTTAATGAGAGAATACGAGGAGCAGTGTGTATATTATGTTCATGTATCTGACATTATTATTATTATTATGAGGGAATAGCCGGAGGGCACAGAGCTGGGAGGCTTCCGTTGTTCTAGTTCCGGCCAGTGACAGGTGCAGATGACAAACAGCCGGCGCAACTCAAAGCCCAAAGCCCTGACAAACCTCGCGCGTATCTCACCTTATATCGCCGTCTTCCCGCGCAAACACAGGCTGAGCACGTGACCCGGTGTCCGGCAGGTGAAAGACCAGCACAAACCTCCAACGGACGCGGTTCGTCTCTCTGAGAATCGCTGGCTTCGGTCTTCCCAATCGCTTGTTGTCGGTCTCTGACGTCACCGCCCCACGTGGTACGATTGTTGTTTTTTTTGAAAAAGGCAACTGTTGTGCCGACGTCTCTTGATGGCCATTGGTCTTGTCGCACGTTGAAGCCACGCCTCTCTGACCATTCTGTCCAATCACAATGACATGTGCCAGAGGGGCTCGCCGTTGCTAGGCGGCAACTCGCTGCCCAACGAAGGGTAATCCTGAAATTGGAGCTGCTTATTGGATAAACTCAACTAATAGAAAATGGGCGGGTCTTGGAACTGTTTTAAAAACAAGGGGCGGGTCTCCCATCAGTTCACTGTCTCTGTGTGAGATGATGGGGTTATTCTGGTGTCAGCCTTTGTAGTAACCTTAGATTCACCTCTGGCAGGCGATTTGTGTTTAAATGTTGGCGCTGCTTCATACACACACAGCATTTATCTTACGAATAAAGCGCACATACTGTTTGCCAGTTCTAGAAAACAAAGCGCAGGTGCCCTGAGCCCAGTAGCAGAGGTGACAGGACAAGATGGCGGCAGTAGTGCTTTATGGTAGTGTTGTCCAAGTTGCTGCCCTGTAGCTGCTGCTCAGCCTCCTGTATATTTACGTCTGAGCGACAGTTTCTTCTGAGGTGTTGGGCCCCACTGGGGCTGCCACTTTGGAAGCCTTGGAAGTGTCTATGTGAATCCCAGAGTACCTCAAGCAAGTACCTCAGACAAGTGGGTTACCGAGGTCGTCAGGTGACTTTCTGCCCAAAACCCGGGTATTCCATGGCTACCTGACCCAATGCAGGACTCAACTGCTGTGTACTTGAAAATTCAGCGCCTATTACCCAGTCTGAACATGGTGTCAGGGAGGCTGGTAGTTGTTTAAAATCTGTTTTGCCCCCGGCCTGTGGTATTAGTGGTCCTTAATCTAAAGCATACGTCGACGCTGCTGAAATAGTCGCCGTCTCCCAAACAGGGCTGACTGCCTTTGTACCACTGGGATTACCCCTTTTTTCCCCCCTCCGTTGGTTCATCTGTTTATATATTTGCTGCATGAGTCACGTCACTTGTTGTTTTTGTGCCGTGGGGTCAAAGAGTCACCACACACAAAATGATAGACGACTGTAGATGCCATCACACTCTCTCCTTCGGCCACGCCTGATTTTTTAAATTCTACTGAAGTCACAGCAGATGAGCCCCGACCTTAGACGTCTCTCCGTTTCATATCTGTTGCTGGCACAGCAATCATACCGTGACAGGTCTGAACTGGGAGTCAAAATGCATTTCAAGCACAGAGAGGCCCAATCAGCTCCTCACCAGCCCACTAAATAGTGATTTTCTATGGCAGCCCCTCTGGCATTTGCCAGAACCCACAGATTGCCAGTCCGGGCCTTATACCATCCCATCATACACCGACAACAAGGACACTGCTGTTGGACCTTTGCATCCTTACATAGTAACACAGAAAGGTTGAAAAAAAGACACACATCCATCAAGTTTAACATTTTGTGTCTCTATATAACCTAGTTGATCCAGAGGAAGGCAAAAAAAAAAAAAACCCTTTTGAAGTCTCTATATATTTCTGACTCCGGATGACATTTGGATCAGTCCCTAGTTCAACTTGGAGAAAATAAAGTGCCACCCTTATTATACATGTCTTACTGTGCATTCTGAACATGATTGCCATACATACAATTTGGAAGCAGGCAGGGTCGGACAGAAGCACTGGGGCCCACCGGGTTCCAAACTTTCAAGGCCCCGTACACATGCGCGAATACCGGCGTTCAGTGTCCATGAGCGAATCGCGGTGCACATGTGCGAATGCTGGCGTGCACAGCACCACATATTGTTTTTTTGGGGCCAGTGGATCAAGGAACCGGTCTGGGCCGGCAGGGGGCCTATAAGGGCCGGGACCCACCGAGTTTTTTCCCGGTGTCCCATTGGCCCACTCTGACCCTGGAAGCAGGGGTGGTGTGTACACCCCCATTTCTGAAAGCTAATGTGGACATCCAAGAAGAGAGACAGATTTGGCAAGAAAAGATTCACAATTAAACAGTGAAGTTGAGGTTTAAAATTATTTAGTTGGAAGGTTGCTTGAGTTCTGAAACCACCAATGGCAAATTACTAGTGACGTCTCCAGCTTTGCACGGATTACATGAAGGCACGCTGACAAGCAAAAGGGGAATATTTATATTCTCAGAATAGTAACTTCCCAGGGTAGCGCCAGCCACCAGCAGCTTCCTACGTGCAGCTCAGGACAGCCACCAGGGATGGAAAAATACCAAGAAGCCTTGATAAAAAGAGGGAATATTTCTAGAACTCAATCTTTTGTCACCCATGTTAGTAAAATGGGTGTAACTATGGAGAGCCCAAGACGTGTTTAGGGACTTAGTATCTTATACAGCAGGGAAAGTATTGAAACGTCAGTTTTTCTCAGTAAATATATTTCTAATTGACATGAAATTGATGGTAACAAACTACGTAGGGTTGCCACCCAGCCGATATTTTACCGGCCTAGCCGGTAAAACACCTGCCAAGGCCAGGGCCAGCATTACAATTTTGTAATACCCTAAACAAAACCCTTGGCTTTCCACTGGAAACATACCTTTTCTCCATCTTCTGCTTTTCTCTGCCCCTTTTACATCACAACCAGCGGCTCTGTTCCCTTTTTTACATTACAGTCCGTCCCTTTGCAAGACATACTGATGGTATTGGTTACAGATGTTTTTCTAAGCTTCAGAATGTTCCAGTGAGCACCGTTGGGCCACAATCCATAGAAGAACATCATTTCACCCTAAACCATCCACGACCAGGTTCTCCTCTAATTGCAGACAGAGGAGTTGTTCAAGAGCCAAGGATCACTCATGGAGAGCTTCAGAAAGGCATTGAATTAGCAGGTACAGTTGTTTCAAAGAAAACAATAAGTAATGCACTCAACCGACATGGCCTCGATGCAAGTTCACCAGGCAAGACTACACTGCTGAAGAAAAAGCATGCTGAAACTTTTTGGTGCACAACATATGAACAAGCCAATGGAATTCTGGGAGAATATAGTCTGGTCAGATGAGACCAAAATTGCGCTCTTTGGATGTCATTGCACACAGCATGTTTGGAGAAGAAATGGCACTGCACATCACCCCCAAAAACACCATACCAACAGTGATGTTTGGAGGTGGGAAGATCATGATGTGGGGCTGTTTTTCAGTTTATGGTCTGGCAGACTTCATATAATTGAAGGAAGGATGAATGGAGAAATGTACCGGGACATTCTTGATAAGAATCTGCTGCCATCTACCAGGATGCTGAAGATGAAACAAGGTTGGACTTTTCAGCAAGCCAATAATCCCAGACACACAGCCAAGGAAACTCTCAATTGGTTTCAGTGAAAGAAATTAAAGCTTCTAGAATGGCTCAGTCAATCAACCAACTTGAATCCAATTGAAAATCTATGGAAAGAACTGAGGATCCAAGTTCATAGAAGAGGTCCCAGGAACCTTCAAGATTTAAAGACAGTTTGTGTGGAAGAATGGGCCAAAATCACACCTGAGCAATGCATTTTCTCCTTACAGGAGGAGTCTTGAAGCTGTCATTACCCAACAAAGGTTTTAAAAGTATTAAATACATTTCAATACTTATTCCTGGTGTCATTCCACTTTACTACACATGATTTAATGTATTGACTTGTTTGTTGTGAGTTCTTTGTGTGTGTGGAGTACTTGAGTCGTTACTGATATCTGGTGTAAGTTTCATGTCAATAGTCCCATTAGAAATATATTTAAATGTTGACGTTTCAATACTTATTTTACCTGCATTAGGTAAACTTGGTCTCTAATCCAATGCCAACTGGGTTGCAGTTTTAGAGCAGACAGAATAATGAAAGCCAAGTTCTGTGATGTGAGCTGAATAATGCACTGGTTTCAGAATAACCATCCAGCAGATATGTCAACTCACCTGTATTTTTCACCTTCATTTAATTCCCATCACTTGGTCACTCACAGTGACAGGTCCGCCACCCAATGTCATTTATTTGCACCCAAAACCTTACTTACCTACTCCACTAAAACGTGTAGAATGGTCACATTATGTCCTTTGATATCTGTCCAAAGCAGTGAAGCAGGAGGCTGGGCCCGGACATGAATGGCCAAGATGCACCCAAATCTGGGTTGGCATCTCTGGACCATGCTCAATATTATAAAATTAGTCCACATTAGTGGATGGCTAAATAGCATTGATCTAACCAATCGGTGGCCAGATGGGTATGAATTCCTCTTGCTTGGATGCAGACACCAACAGTTTTAGGTAAGTCAGTATTCACCTACATTCCTAGCTTTCTAGCCTATTCATTAGGCCATGCTATCCAGCACATTTCCAGCATCCCAACCAGCCTAGGTGTATGTAGTCAAGATCATGGTGCAGGGCTAGGCGAAGTCACTGCTGCTCCCAAGGCAGAGCGCATTCATTACCCTGCACATGAATGCAGAGCACCCTCTCCGGCAGTGACCAGCAGCAGACAGGTGGAGGCAGAAGTACTGTACAGGTGAGCTAGCAGTGCAAACTCATCATCTTCGGGAGCTAAGAACTAAGAGCAGCCAGGGAGTAGAGGTATGTGCATGTGCCCCTTCATCTTTGTGCCATAGACAAGTCCCAGGGTTCTAGGTTTGATTCCAGCCAGTTTACATGTACAGAACTTGTATATGTTCTCCCCATGTCAAGGACTACACTCCAAAAACACACAGGCAGCTTAATTGGTTCCTAATGAGAATTTTTGGCAAGGCCACGAAAGCCTGGACCTAAGACACAAGATTTCCGGGGCGGCATGCTGCCCAGCTGCATTCTAAGGAGCATTGGGGACCCACAGCTCCCCAGCACTTCCGGGGGAGTTAGGACTATGCCGCCTAGGGACACTAATACAGATTATTTGTACATATCACATCTGAATGGCTTGTTTACTATACTGCTGCCTGAAGAAGCCTGTGATTGTAGCTCTGCTTTTGCAGATTATAATGTAGGTGGCTTAATGGTAGCTGGGGCCTTCTGCTGAATGTTTACACCCAGAATTAGTAAGTATGAGTCTGTCTGGCTGCAAAAAAAGTCCCCAGTGCTCATAGGCTACACCCCCTCGCCAGGCCAGATGACATTGAAGAAGCCTGTTTGCTGGTCACCATACAGTAAATAATCAGTTATCAGTAGTATTGGCAAAGTGGCTTCTAGGGTTAGTTCTGGCCCTTCAGAACAGCCCAAGGTCCAAATGTGCTCTTAATCTGCCACCAGAAATATGGGATGACAGTTTAAAGCAGTGGTCCCCAACCAGTAGCTCGTGAGCAACATGTTGCTCCCCAACCCCTTGGATGTTGCTCTCAGTGACCTCAAAGCACGTGCTTATTTTTGAATTCCTGGCTTGGAGGCACGTTTTGGTTGTATAAAAACTAGGTGTTCTGCCAAACAGAACCTCCTGTAGGCTGCCAATCCACATAGGGGCTACCAAACAGCCAGTAACAGCCCTTATTTGACATCCCCATGGACTTTTTCATGCTTGTGTTGCTCTCCAACTCTTTTTTAGATTTAAATTTGGCTCACGAGTCAAAAAGGTTGGGGACCCCTGGTTTAAAGCAAGTGCTGTAAATATTTATTTAATATGTACGCAGTGCCACCTAGTGTTGAAAATGAAATTTTTCCCACTATATATTTATAGCTGCCCCCCCCCCTGTGACACACACTGTAAGGTGCAATGTGGCCACAGAAAGGAGGCTACAGGGAAACAGGGAAAGATGAAAAGATATATATTTTATTGAACACGTTTTCAATTTGTACATCTCAAATTCACCAACACAACGAAAAACAGATTTATATATAATAATCCTTTGGTGTGATATAGATCTCCAGTAAAACCAGCGAACAAATAAAGAGGCAGATTATATAGTGAATAATGTACCCCCTACTGTAATTTATAAAGATATTATCAGTCACCGAGGAGTTATGTGACCATATAAAAGCACGAGGCCGCAGGCCGAGTGCTTTTATACAGGTCACATAACTCCGAGGTGCTAATAATATCTTTATAAATTTTAAGTAGGGGGTACATTATTGATTATAATCTACAGTTTCTGAGTTTACTTTTTAATTCCTGTCTTTGCTTTTTACAAATGCAATACTTTTTTTTACTGTTGTCCCTCCTTGTTGATTTTTTCCCCTGCAGCCCTTTTAGTACCTTTATTACTTTTGCGTTCTTCAGTTTCTTTTGCAGGAGCCTGCTCTATGTAACGTCATTTAGCAGCATCAGAGGTGGACAAGCGGAGGCAAGGGAAGGAGGGGGGTGTGAAACTTGCGCTGGTGGATGGGATGGGGGAGTGAGATTTGAGCTGGTGAATGAGAGGAGGGAGCGAGATTTGAGATGGTGGATGGGAGGGGGAGCGAGCGGAGAGGAATCCTGTGATGGGAGCGACACTAGGGAGGCAGCTGCACGAGATGTGAGACGCGAGCAAAAGACAAGTCAATAGGTGGGAGGGACTGGAACAGGCGGAGTGTGTTTCGTGTGTGGGAAGTAAGAAAATGATTATGTGGTATTTCAAAGCTAAATTGATGTGAAGCAACGCTAGAGGACAGAGCAGCAGCTGCAAGTGCTGTCTCTTTAAGAATATAAACGGCACGTTCTGACGCCAGAACGCGCCGTTTATAAGGATATAATTTACAGTCTGGCCCATAGGGAATTGGCTGGTCTGTAGATTATATATATATATATATATATATTTTTTTTTTTTTGTAACATAGTGGTATAATGATAAGCTATTCTGCACAAATCACAGAATGAGAATACAGAATTATACAGAATGGAAGAATGCAATACCTGTGTGTTCAGCCTGTAAGACATGAGCTCAAAATCCCCATCCGGAGGGATAAAAGAAATAGTGCGGTCGTTCTCAAAGCGGGACAGGCGGACGCACTGGTGAAACTTCACATCTTCAAGCTCCATTGTTTTATTCTTCTTACCTGTGTTTAAAGGAAAGACAAATCCATGTGACTGGGTGGGCGGGGCTTTGTTTAGACAAAGACTTATACTGTCATGGGAAAAAATTTTTTTTTCCAAAATGAATCAGTTAATAGAGCTGCTCCAGCAGAATTCTGCACTGAAATCCATTTCTCAAAAGAGCGAACAGATTTTTTTATATTCAATTTTGAAATGTGACATGGGGCTAGACATATTGTCAATTTCCCAGCTGCCCCAAGTCATGTGACTTGTGCTCTGATAAACTTCAATCACTCTTTACTGCTGTACTGCAAGTTAGAGTGATATCACCCCCTCCCTTTTCCCCCCAGCAGCCAAACAAAAGAACAATGGGAAGGTAACCAGATAGCAGCTCCCTAACACAAGATAACAGCTGCCTGGTAGATCTAAGAACAACACTCAATAGTAAAAACCCATGTCCCACTGAGACACATTCAGTTACATTGAGAAGGAAAAACAGCAGCCTGCCAGAAAGCATTTCTCTCCTGAAGTGCAGGCACAAGTCACATGACCAGGGGCAGCTGGGAAATTGACAAAATGTCTAGCCCCATCACTCAACAAGATTACTTCAGCGCACAGCCCAGTATTTTATGCAGTGGTGCTTCTTTCCTCATAGACTTTACCGCAAGTCTTCGACATACATATAAATAGAAAAGTGAGGAGAGCAATCCAGGGCAGAAGATCTGCAACTATGTAGTTTATTAGCAGCTACAAAACACACAACATGTTTCGGCCTCAAACGCCCTTTATCAAGTGTAACAAAAATGGAAACAAAGTGACCTTTTAAAACATATCCTATTGAAATCCCACCCCTTAATTGCAGGGTTAGAGTTCATCACCTCCATGTTTCATGATCAAGTGCCAATTAACAGTGTTAATAGTATAAATACAACAGTATGTGGAATAAAAATGTCGATCTTACACATAAAAAGATTTTAAAATATGAAAGTGCATTAGTGAAAGTGTACGTATAATATTTCAGACATTTGCAGGTTAAGATGTATATCAAAAAATTGTGACTCAAAACATAGTCCAGTATTATACAAAAAAAATTTTTTTGACCTTAATCCATGGCATATTCAGTCCATTGCCATATCGCCAGTTTCCACCTATAAATAAAATAAAATTCACTGATATAGCGCCTGGGTACTGCACATCACAGTGCCTACCTAGGTTTCACGAAACATTCAAAAAACATTCGTAAAGCAGAAACTAAAGTAACTTTCATAGTATTCATTTTGACAACTTGTATGGTAATATTCCTTACTTTATAGTAGTTATATGGCCTAATGCCAATATGTAATTAAATCGTCTTACCCTTATTGCGACTAAGTTGCTAGAATTTTCTAATATCAGAACCTGTAATAATGAAGACACCGAGTCAAGGTTAAAGATACGGTTTTAGGCTCCAACTATCATTCATTCCATCCGGAATAAGAGTGTTTAACTTTCTAATCCATCTGCCTTCAAGTTGCAGAAGTTTATTTAATCTGTTCCCACCTCTCTAATCTAGCACAGCTTCATCTAGGACACACCATTTCAATTGCATAGGATTGTGTTTATGCTCTACAAAGTGTCTAGATACAGATGTATCTGTTTGTGTGTTTATCTTGAAGTTCCTAATATTCCCTCTATGCTCTTGAATACGAATTTTAATTTCCCTTTTTGTTTGCCCTACATAACCCATGCCACAGGGACATTTTAGTAGGTACACTACATGGGTCGTATTACAGGTGGCATAAGTTTTGATTTTTATCTCATAGCCTCTAGTGGGATGGTTAACAACATTGCCTTTCATGATTGATGAGCAACAATTGCAGCTCATACATGGAAAGGTTCCAGTTTTAGATTTTCCAAAAAACCTAGGCTTCTGTAAAAATGTCTAGCCCCATGTCAGATTTCAAAATTGAATATAAAAAAATCTGTTTGCTCTTTTGAGAAATGGATTTCAGTGCAGAATTCTGCTGGAGCAGCCCTATTAACTGATTCATTTTGAAAAAAATGTTTTTTCCCATGACAGTATCCCTTTATGGCTGAACACAGCAGAGCAGCTAGTAAAGAAACTGCAATTAAAATCAGGAATTAAGCTTCAATTCATCCTCAAAATATGTCTGAAGAAAGACCTGTAAATATGAATTCTGCAATTTATAGTACTTATATAGCCAATAATAGTTTCACCTTTAATGTAGAGGAGAACTTACTATTTACTTGAAATACTTCTCTACCAATTCATGGCCCCCACAGCCCTTTGTGCCTCCAAAGGGGCCCCAATTAGCTAGCATTAGAGTTAATGGCAGAGGGGGTAGAAGATAAGGTTGGAAGGGGACAGTTTTGAGAGTATTTTGGAATAATTTCAAATTGATATGAAGTCAGTGAAGGGATTTGGCAGGTAGAAGAGCTGTGGAGGACAAGCCTTATATAATCCACCAGTAGAGTTATCTTAGTCCCCCCAAAACTCACGTCCACTTAATTCAAAGAGGACTCTGTCATTAAGCCCCAGCCGTAACTCTGGCATCCCGGTGAGAAAGACCTTCAGCTTCACACTGCCCACAATCTCACTCCGTAGAACGCTGCCGTTGCTATTCACCTGGATCACAAAGACGGACATAGTGAGTGTGGGTTGAGCCAGAGCTCAGAGAACAAATTGCATCACAGGAGTAATGGTCATACACTTACTAGAATATTGACAGACTCAATCACATCTATGAAGACTTCATTCTTTTTATGTTTGATCCCTTCAGACCTCCAGGACACTGCGTTGGTCACAGTGGTGGGGACACGAGATTTGCCCATATCCAGTTTGTTTCCTTGCTGTGTGATATACCTATGAATAACAGAAAAAGATGGTGGTCATGCCTGATCAGCTATAAACTGGCATCAATATTTAAAGGTGGGCAACAGATCTAGTAACCTATAGTAATCAGTGAGCTGACCAGTCAATGCTGCCTGCAGATTGGAGTATGCCTATGTGTTAGTGGACCATGATGGAATGGTAGGGCAAGGTAGTGAGAGCATATACAGCAGAGACTAGCCCCCTCTCCTCCTCTTCACAGATTTAGCCTCCTCTCTCCATTGTTGCCCATACTCTCCCCCTCAGTAGTGTTGCCCTTTCCCCATCTGTCTGCACCTGCTGCCCTTGCTGCTGCTGCCTGCTACTAGCCCTAGTAGTACTGCTGCTGTGCTGCATTGTCAGCAATTTTTTTTCTGGTGGGGGCCTATCAAGGCTCCTACTGCTGTCGCTGACACTACTGCTGCATTGTCGGCAAATTTTCTTCTGGGGGCCTATCAAAGATCCTACTGCTATCGTAGAAACTACTGCTGCATTGTCGGCAAATGTTTTTTAGTAGTTGAGGCCTAACATGGCCTCTAAATATGTTGCTTCTATTTTTGCTGCTTAGTTGGCTAATTTCTTCTGGTTGAGGCCTAACATGGCTTCTAAAATGTTTCTTGGAATACTGCCGCATTGTTGGCTAATTTCTTCTGGTTAAGGCCCAACATGGCTTCTAAATATGTTACTTCTAATTTTGCCGCTTAGTCAGCTAATGTCTTCTGTTTCAGGCCTGCCTCATTTAATTCTTCTGGCTCTAATACAGTTGATTACAACACGACTGTTGCTACTAATGCCTCATTATTTGGCAAAGGTCTTCTGGTTGAGGCCTGCCTCATTTAATTCTTCTGGCTCTAATACAGAGTTGATTACAACATGACTGTTGCTGCTGCTGTTGCTACTAATGCCTCATTATTTGGCAAAAGTCTTCTGGTTGAGGCCTGCCTCATTTAATTCTTCTGGCTCTAATACAGAGTTGATTACAACAGGACTGTTGCTACTAATGCCTCATTATTTGGCAAACGTCTTCTGGTTGAGGCCTGCCTCATTTAATTCTTCTGGCTCTAATACAGAGTTGATTACAACAGGACTGTTGCTACTAATGCCTCATTATTTGGCAAACGTCTTCTGGTTGAGGCCTGCCTCATTTAATTCTTCTGTCTCTAATACAGAGTTGATTACAACATGACTGTTGCTGCTGCTGTTGCTACTAATGCCTCATTATTTGGCAAAAGTCTTCTGGTTGAGGCCTGCCTCATTTAATTCTTCTGGCTCTAATACAGAGTTGATTACAACAGGACTGTTGCTACTAATGCCTCATTATTTGGCAAACGTCTTCTGGTTGAGGCCTGCCTCATTTAATTCTTCTGTCTCTAATACAGAGTTGATTACAACATGACTGTTGCTGCTGCTGTTGCTACTAATGCCTCATTATTTGGCAAAAGTCTTCTGGTTGAGGCCTGCCTCATTTAATTCTTCTGGCTCTAATACAGAGTTGATTACAACAGGACTGTTGCTGCTGCTGTTGCTACTAATGCCACTTAGTTGGCTAATTTCTTCTGGTTGAGACTTAACATGGCTTCTAAAAATGTTTTTTCAAATACTGCCGCATTGTTGGCTAATTTCTTCTGGTTGAGGCCTAACATGGCTTCTAAATATGTTGCTTATAATTTTGTTGCTTAGTCGGCTAATGTCTTCTGCTTGAGGCCTGCCTCATTTAATTCTTCTGGCTCTAATACAGTTGATTCAAATGCTTGCTGCTTGGTTGGCAAATGTATTCACACTATTATTACCCCTGAAACGACTGCAGCCAAAAGTCCTGTTCTTTCTTTTGAAATGATAGGAGTGCTCTAAAAAATGTATACAGGGAGGGCATGTGTGTGTAGCAGTAACTGAGTGAAACATAGGTGCGAATTGCTCTTCCCATTGACTCCAAAGCAAAACATGGCATATATACATTTATCACTGTGTACAAAGCTTAAAAATAAGGGAAATGTTTTAATGGTAGTTCCAAAGCCATGTCTGGTCTGGGAGTCAAAATAGGCCCTGGCATTCAAATTACACAGAGGCCCAAACAGGCCCCAAACATCAGCCCAGTAAATTTGACTGGAAACCAACCAACCTGGCAACCCTGGGTGACGCAAACATAGCCATAAACTCTACTTACTGTAAATTCATGCTGTAAGCAATAATTCAGATGGAATTTGTCCTCTATGAATGCTTTTGTCCTTGAGTTAAATAAACGAGACAACACAGTTTGCTGGATGGAAAGAGGAATTTCATTCCTAGATGATGTCCATCTTACATCCCACTTTCAGCTGCATCTGCTATTTTGCAACTTTCAACTTCACAAGCAGTCTTGTCCCAGTTTGCTGTCCATAACCTTCAAAGAGAACAAACGCCATCCTTTGTTTCCAAACACTTTACACAACGTATTCATAGATCCAGTGCAAAGCCCTTAAAGGGGTGGTTCACCTTTAAGGTAACTTTTAGGGGCAAATTCACTAAGATGTGAAGTTGCGCCAGGCGCAACTTCGCCGTACTTCGCCGCACTTCGCCAGGCGTAGTTTCGCCAGGGCTCCGCAAATTCACTAAAATCCAAAGTTGCGCACAGGGGTAGCGTAAGGTTGCGAAGTTGTGCTAGCGTTGATTCACTATATAAAGCGAAGTTACGCTAGAGAAGGCTAATTTGCATACGGCGCGAAATATAAATTTCAATGGAGGAACACGTATCTGCACTACAAATGCCTAGAAAACCTTCAAATCAGCAAATAAAAATTTTATTTTGCCCTACACATGTGCCCACTGTCTAGGTAAGTTGCCATGAGTCAGGAAATGTAGGGGGGAGGAAGGGGAGCCCCAAAAAATTTTCAATCTTTTTCAGCCTATCGCCTATCACCCATCATGTAGAAAACACGTCAGCATTTTTTTGGGACTTAGAAAAAAAATTGACTTTTTTTTAAACAATCCCTATCTACTCTATTGCGCTTCGCCAGGTCTGAGGTGGCGAAGGAAGTCTAGCGTAAAAGGTAGCGTTCAGTACACTGCGCAAGTTAGTGAATTTGCGTAGTTTCGTCGCTAGCGAAGATTCGCCTGGCGTAAGGTTGCGAAGTAACACTAGCGAAACTACGCCAGCGTTCGTTAGTGAATTTGTGCAGTAGCGAAAATGCCAAACGCTAGCGAATTAACGCTAGCGTTCGGCGCTTCGCGGTTTAGTGAATTTGCCCCTTAGTATGGCAAATTCTAAGCAACTTTTTTTAGTTAGTTTTTTAATTATTTGCCTTTTTCTTCTGACTCTTTGCAGCTTTTAAATGTGTGTCACTGACCCCATCTAAAAAGCAAATACTATGTCAGGCTACAAATGTATTGTTAGTCATTGCTACTTTTTTCTATTTAGGCCTCTCCTATATTCCAGTCTCTTATTTAAATCAATGCATGGTTGCTAGGGGAATAATGTTACTTCTAATAGTGCCTAATTAGCAAATATAGTGTGACTTAATATCAAATTGTATTTAAAAAATCAATGTATTTGAGTGTTACAGTAGTCAATTCATCAATTTCAGCGCATTTGCGTCTAAATTTAGCGCGCGTCATAGCAGACTTGGTTTGCGTGCAAAATGGGCGTCACAAATATAAATAGCCCCGCCCTTGCTTACAGTTATAGGAGTGCAGTTAAAAAATGGCAGGACCTGGTATTATGAGTGAGGAGCAGCTGCGATACTTTATCAGGGACCTGCACCGGGAGGGATACGACAATATCGCTCCTGGTGTAAGAGGCATCCAGGCACTCCACCGCAGCATTATGGAGAGGCTGAGGCACCACAGCGCATTAGTAGAAGAACTGCAGATGGAGGTTGAAGGTAGAGTTATTTAAAAAGAAAACATCTTAAAATGATTTGCTATTTTACAGCAAAAATGTATTTAAGTGAATAGTGTAATTAGGATTGGAACAGTTGACTTTGACTGACAAGTTAGATAACAAGGAAATGAGCTGTCAAATGGAGATTATAATAGATTTATTTTGGTATTTTGGAGCAAATGTGTGTTTGTTTAGGCCTGTGGCAAGGCTAATAAGAATTATTCTTAATAAGAATTTTACTTCACATAAAGGTACATTTATTTAAACGGAATAAATAAGTTTCCCTTGTTAACTACAATAAAGTTAATTTTCCGGTAGTTACAACATGACACTTTATCCTGTATAATTTATACTGTACAAATGCAATTGCTGTGTTTCTCAAACTGAAATTCATTCATTGCCAGCTGAGTGGATCCAGGATGATCCTGATGATGATGATGCAGCGCCACCATCTGACCGGGCAGCGCCACCACCGGACCGGGCACCACCACCACCTAACCAGGGGCTCAGTGTAGGCACTCAAACTGGGAATGCCTTTTACGACCACACTGAGGTCCTGGTCACCCTGGTCCACCAGGTGAATGCCATCAGGCAGGACCTGGTGGAGGTCAGGGACATAGTGGAGTCCCTGCAGAGGGTCATTGCTCCTCCTCCTCCTCTGTAATTTTATATTTTATTATATACATCAGTTGGCCTAGCACCGTTGTGCTATTTTCTTTATTTAAAAAGTTTTTTATATCTCTATATTTGGAGTTCATTTTTCGTTTAACTAAACTAATACTCAGATGGTACTTGAAATTGTTTGGATTCTAATAACACAACGATGACTATTCTTAATCGGAGTCATTAACATTATATTACATAGTATTTCAGAATCATTACAATAACATGATGTAAATATAAGGTTCATTCACATAAACATATGGTTTATTCATTTTTATCTGAGATACAAAGCATCCAGATACTATCTGTTCAGATTTATTAGTTGTACTTGTGTTAGTAATCTACTATTAGATATATGAAGTACAGATGGTACTTTTTGGTTAAACTATAGAATAGTAGTAGATACCATTACCAGTTGACCAGAGGTAATGTAAAAAAATCCACAAATGTTAAAAGTTTAAGAAACTTGCAAAATGGGAGCCATTTTTTTCAAGATAGGAGTCCTCTAACAATGCAGGGCATGTGTGTAGCAGTATACTAAGTGAAACACGCATGTGTATTCGTCTTCCCATGGAGTCCAATCTAATTCAGCACATTCAGACACAAAGCAAAAGATACCATGTTCATTTATCATCACAGACTACAAAGCTTGAAACTAAGGAGAATTTTTTTATTCGTAGCCCCAAAGGTGAAAAAAGGTTATACAAATAGTGATGGGCGAATTTGCGCCGTTTCGCTTCGCCGAAAAATTCGCGTTTTTGACGCGAATTTTCGCGAAACGCGCAAATTCGTTGCGAATTCGCGCCTGCCGAATAAATTCGCCCATCACTATATACAAACAAAATACCCATGGAAGATGGGTTTTATCAAATTGCACTGCGCGTCAAAAATAACTTTGCGCGCCAAAACACTGATAAAATTTGACGCGCGTCGAAATCGGGCGACGCGTCTCGTTTCGTGAATTTTTTGCCATTTCGTGAATTTCGCTGGAAATTTGCGAATTATTCGGCGAATCGAAACGCCACAGATTCGCCCATCACTACAGGCCAGTTGTATAAACACCACAGGGTCATAACAGGATAGTATATTAGAAGTGGTCAAGAGATTAGTATAATCCCATATAGGCCTCATGAATGTCTGATAGAGCTCTACACCTTGTGGTGTATAAAGATTAGAGTTTATAAGGTATTGCTGGCACAGAACTTCTAGTTCTTTGCATTATTTCATAGGAGGTGCTCATTTTACAGCTGCTATGTGCTATGCCTCTTCATAGTTGATGGATGGAATGACAATGAATAGTTGCTGAACTGTGCAACAGTAAGTTATTGCAGTGTAGTATCCAGGAGACTTGTCTGCTAGTGGGGAGCGTCTGGCTGCAGTTCCCGTCCTTACCGTGTGAGGGCGGAGCAGGAAGAGAAACACCAGTCCCTTTGTCCTTTGAGTTGCGAGAAGCCGCTTTTTATCTCCCAGGCCGCCAAAATGACACCGCGAATGCCTATGGCTACACCGTGTATATTTTATTGTCAGCGAGTAGAAATCGCACTGGTAAAATCATCCATGCATTGTAACGTTCTTGCGATTCTACACCAGCACAAAGAGCAGGTATTTAGCCGCCGCCGCCGCCTGTATTGTAGCGATCACGTGTCAGTCCACTGTTTCTCTGGCTCCTGAGCTGCTACAAAACCGCCGCTAGAACATCAGCTATAGCATTTGATTGTAAGGAGGCTCGATTGGCCTCTCCTACCTCATTATGAGCAAAGCAGCCTTATTTCCCCATCCACTCGGTCCTATAGCAGCCACTGTGTAAGACATGCGGGCGGCACCGACTCTTGTACAAGCGGTTAATAAGAAAGATTGCGATATTACGGTATACAACTTCAAACAATAGATCTAAATAGACGGATGCAGCCTTTTGAAGGAATAGGTGGGTGGCCCTTAAAAGGGCCGTTATTGTGATGAGGGGAAAAATATAAAAAACCTTAGCGAGCCTTTAACCTCCGAATCCGTACAGAGTGCGTCCCTGGCGCTTCAGAGCATACACCACATCCATAGCGGTAACTGTCTTCCTCTTGGCGTGCTCGGTGTAGGTGACGGCGTCCCGGATAACGTTCTCCAGGAAAACTTTGAGCACCCCGCGAGTCTCCTCGTAGATGAGGCCGGAGATGCGCTTGACTCCCCCTCTGCGTGCCAGGCGGCGGATGGCGGGCTTGGTGATGCCCTGGATGTTATCCCGCAGCACCTTCCTGTGGCGCTTGGCGCCTCCTTTGCCCAGACCCTTTCCGCCCTTGCCTCTTCCAGACATGATTTCACTCACTAAAGTCCTTATCGAATGTGTGAGTCCAGGCGCTCAGACCCTAAATCATATACACACTGGGCTGACCTGATAGGGAACAGCAAGCACACCCCGCCCCTTTCCCATCGGCTTCTACGAGTTCGATGTGTTAACTCGTGATTGGATAAACGTCAACCTCCAGTAGTCATTCCTAAAACGTGCTTTTCAGCGTCAAACCTTCCCATCATTGTAAAGTGCCCGCCAAATCTATCGTGCTAATTTGTAAATATGATACCACTCGACATTGTTACACTGGGACATTCGCTCTGTAAAGCGCACAAAGTGTGTTATGGGGGGGAAGGGGGAAGGGGGGCACTAATATGGCGATTGAGTCTTTTACTATATAGTCCATTTAACTGGTGCCCAAGTGACAGTCACTATGTCACATTCGTCTGTGTGTAACTTGTCGTTGATCAGCAGCTTCAGCCTATACGAGCACTTGGGCTTCCCCTGCCCAACATGTTCGTCCCCAAGTATTCTACTAGGTGTGGCTGGGGCTGGAACTCATCTGCTAACTGGCCATTTCTTTGTATTGTGAAGCGATTGAAAGATCTGAGCGTTCGCATTTGCAGCTCAGCGCTGCCACCGTGTGAAATCAGTAACACCTCCCAGCCCCCATACAGCGCCCGTTTCTATTCCGGAAAGTAAATAACGAGGAAACCCGGTCGGAATTCGGAATTTCAAGTCGACTTCAGGAAATGAGTATGCAGAGAAAGAAAAAAGAAAAAAAAAAAAGGTTTTGTATGAGGAAAAAGTACCTCGCTTAAAATCTGTAACTTTTAGCGGGCAGTTTGAAACGGCTAAGAACCAATCAAAGATGAAGAAGGAGGGGTGTGGTTAAAAAAAGAGCCAATGGTATTAAGGCGCTTCTAATAAAAGGGAGAAATCGGCCGTGAGGCTGGTATTGGAGTTAGTGAAAAGCTTTCTGTTGACATGGCTCGTACCAAGCAGACCGCCCGCAAATCCACCGGCGGGAAGGCTCCCCGCAAGCAGTTGGCCACCAAGGCAGCCCGCAAGAGCGCCCCGGCCACCGGCGGAGTCAAGAAACCCCATCGCTATCGCCCAGGCACCGTGGCTCTCCGGGAAATCCGCCGTTACCAGAAATCCACCGAGCTGCTCATCCGCAAACTGCCTTTCCAGCGTCTAGTCCGGGAGATCGCCCAGGACTTCAAGACCGATCTCCGCTTCCAGAGCTCAGCCGTCATGGCTCTGCAGGAGGCCAGCGAGGCTTATCTGGTGGGGCTCTTCGAGGACACCAACCTGTGCGCCATCCACGCCAAGAGAGTCACCATCATGCCCAAGGACATCCAGCTGGCCCGCAGGATCCGAGGAGAGAGGGCTTAGATCACTCCTCCCCGTCTCCATCGCTCACTCACACAAAAGGCTCTTTTCAGAGCCACCAACACTGTCTGACAATCAGCTGTGCTCCACTGTTATTAGGGCTTCACACATCTTCCCCCATGTACAAATATCAACACACAATTACCAGGCGGCAGCCAGTGAAATCCTTGTTCCCTTAATCGAGGTGGAGGGGGGTTCCTATCACTTTATATAGCTAATCCTCGAAAAGAAGCCAAGCTCTAGCAGCGCCGGGTCACCCGACAGCCTGGCTTTTGTGCTGCTTCCATCGGGCACAAGCCACTTCGCGCAGCTCAGGCAAAACGTTGTTGTAGTTGAATGGACTTGTACGACAATGATGATCGGGCTTCACTTCGCAGCCCGTCCCGAGAGTACTAATCACACCCTTTCAGACCGTTCTATTGGATTTCTTTTTTTCCCCCTGCGCATACACACACACACGCGTTCATTGCTCACACTGAGAAGATTGGACTTGGAGTCCCTAGTCCCACTCTTCTCTCATCACAAAAATCTCGTATTAGGGGACTAATGCTCTGCAAAATAGCTGCCCTTCTCCCACCACATCATTTCCCTGGCAATCAAGTGAGGAAAAAGTGTACAAGGGAAACCCTCTTATGTGTCACAATTTATTCTCACTATTTAGACACACACACACACACACACACACACACACACACGGGGCTATACAGCGCTGTTTAGATGAAGTGGGTGGCTCTGAAAAGAGCCTTTGGGTGAGTGGTCAGGGCAGTAGTATTTTTGGAGGGGAGAGCTCACTTGCTCTTGGCAGATTTGGCGCTCTCGGTTTTCTTGGGGAGCAGCACAGACTGGATGTTGGGCAGGACACCGCCCTGGGCGATGGTGACCCCTCCGAGCAGTTTGTTGAGCTCCTCGTCGTTGCGCACGGCGAGCTGCAGGTGCCTGGGGATGATGCGAGTCTTCTTGTTATCCCGGGCAGCGTTGCCGGCCAACTCGAGGATCTCGGCGGTCAGATACTCGAGCACCGCGGCCAGGTAGACTGGAGCTCCGGCTCCCACCCGCTCGGCATAATTGCCTTTTCTCAAGAGCCGGTGAACACGGCCGACTGGGAACTGAAGGCCGGCCCGAGATGAGCGAGTCTTGGCCTTGGCCCGGGTCTTTCCGCCTTGTTTGCCTCTTCCTGACATGCTTCAAACGACTTCGTTAGACAAAATGATTCAACGATACAGTGTAGCGCGCACTTTGCTTTTTATAGTCAGCCGCGAGAGTCCTTCTCTCTGCCGATTGGTTAGGCTTCCTCGCAGCCAACGAAACACAAGCTTTACTTACCACCAATCGTCTGGAGAAAAGCTGCGCTTTGACGTCATGCCACAGAGCCAGCCAATGGGAATCAGTGTCACGGCGCAGCCTGCTTTACATGGGCAGGGTATAAAAGCAGCTGCAGCCGGAGCAGCACTTCATCGTTTGCTTTATAGACTCATCCTGTCTAGTTGCTGAACATGCCTGAACCCGCCAAATCCGCTCCAGCCCCAAAGAAGGGCTCCAAAAAAGCCGTCACTAAAACCCAGAAGAAGGATGGCAAGAAGCGTAGGAAGAGCAGGAAAGAGAGCTACGCCATCTACGTGTACAAAGTGCTCAAGCAGGTGCACCCCGATACCGGCATCTCTTCCAAGGCCATGAGCATCATGAACTCCTTTGTTAACGATGTCTTCGAGCGCATCGCAGGGGAAGCCTCCCGCCTGGCTCACTACAACAAGCGCTCCACCATCACCTCCCGGGAGATCCAGACCGCGGTCCGCCTGCTCTTGCCTGGGGAGCTGGCCAAGCACGCCGTGTCCGAGGGCACCAAGGCCGTCACCAAGTACACCAGCGCCAAGTAATCTCTCTCTCCCCATTCCCTGCCCCACAAACCCAAAGGCTCTTTTCAGAGCCACCCACCTCCTCTGTACAAGGGCTGCACCTACTTCCACTTTCATCCAGAGTCGCTTAGTATTTACATTCAACTTCTATCTAGAAGATTTACAAACACCCTTCTGTGAAGAGGCTTTAGCGCCACGGCGTTATAGTTTAACGTCTGAAGCCTTCCTTACTCCGTGCAGTATTTGCCTAAAAACAGGATTTGGCTCTTTTCATATAGAACAAAAGACCACAACGCTTCTGACGGTTTTCACTTGATGGCTTTAGCTCACCGTTGTTTCAGTCCACGCATTAGAACACAACAGATGAGGCACCGACAACTCCAAGCCTGCACTTGTGATCCTTACCAGCGCGGCCCATTCAGCTTCTTGGGGCAAAGAGAACACGCTGCTGATTCCACTGAGCCCGCCCAAAATGAAGAAGCTCCTTTATAAACCCGTACAGAATTGGCTAAATCCATTGGTAGCCTTTTAAACCATGACATGGCCACAGAGTAGTTCCAAGGAAACCATTTCAAAGCCACCCCTGCTGCTGGCTGATGACGTTTTGGAAACTACGCTAGAAGTCAAAGGAGCCCTTCTTCAACCTGCTTGCTCCATTCCTCTGCCCTGTGTATGTTTTTCACGTACATATTTCTTTGTAACACACACACACACACACACACACACACACACACACACACACACACACACACACATCAGTTCCTCCCTTAGGTTAACCCTTATCACTGCCTAGTCCTAGGCCCGGAGTTCTAGTTGGATCAGTTTTGCCATTAATCCGCTTTCTGGAGGGCTCCGGTGGATTTCCTTTGGCGTCAGATATGAAGTGGAGTATAAGCGGGTGGTCTCTACCTGCTCTCTAGTTGTGCTCCATGTAACACAATGGTTGTTCACCTTCCAAACACCTTTTCCAATCTAGTTGTTTTCACATTGCTCACCAGAAATAAAGACTTTCTTCAATTACCTTCTATTTTTTATTGTTTTTCTAAAGTTGAAGTTTAAAAACGTGAATGTCCCTGGCCTTTCAGTCTGGCAGCTCAGTTATTCAGGCGCAGATTCTGAACTGTTACAACTTTGCAACATTTGGGTATAACAATTGGTTGATGCAAATTTCAGCAACATCGCTGGTGAATTAGCAACTATTGTATCAATTCTGACTGCTGCCTGTAATCAAGGAAACTCAGGGATTCTGCGCTGCAGGGACAAACAGAAGAAATGTATCAATTTAGTAAGGAGTCTAAATTAGAGTCAGCGACCCCCTCCTTTCATAGCTACTTTAGAATGTAAAAAATGTAAACTTTACACTTCCGTTCTATTTGTGATGTTTTTCTAATATTGGCTTGCAAAAAGTCTTCATTTCTAGTGAAGCATCTGAAAACAACTAAACTGGAAATAGTTTGGAAGGTGACGAACCCTTTTTAATGCTTTAGAGACGAGACTTAGGTTTATAGATATGTACGAAATACAAGAGATCATATAGGGGTACAGCCTTTTCAAGAAATAGAAAAGGGCCGTTTTGATCAGAATACAGAAGCGAGGGTTTTAACCTCTTCCTCGCTCTCATCCCCGTTGCTCTACAGATTTACTTGACCTGATAGGGAACTGCAAGGACTGACTCCACCCCTTATTCCCTAGCGTTTCAAAGGAATCACTTGGCGGCTTGCCATTGGCTGGCGTGTGATTTTGAACTGAACACGATTGCCCGCCAAAAGGATTGCGTTAACTGGCTACAGTACAGTAAAATACAGCTTTGTCCCCAGCATTCCGCCATGAAATTCGATCCTACTCAATCGCCTCCGCTGGGATAGACTTTGTGCAGGTTTCATGTATTTATCTATTTATCTGGTACATCCTTTGCAGCAAAATCGCTCCACTTCTCCTTTACTCCTTTCCCCACCGCCCCACTAATAGGCGGCAACCCAACGATCCTCTCAGCTGAGCTCGGTGTTCCTCTGGCCGTTTGTTACTTCTCTAAAGATTTCCAGTAATGAGCGGATAAAAGTAGCGCTTTGCCACATTGTTACACTGGGACATTTTCGCCGCGTTACTCGCAGCGCAGATACAACTCGCAACAAGGTTTCCCGCAATTCAGCGCGCTCCCCCCCCCCCCCAAAGCTTCCCGGCAACGTCCATTAACTCTCTCCGCCCTCCTCCCTCCGAATAGAATGTTTAAGCCGAGTTGGTACTCGCGGCAGCCGGCACCACTAAACGACTACATGTGGGAACTTGTAGTGGTGTTAGTGAGAAAATATTACGGTATGTAGGGAGACTTGTGGTAGAAGCAGGAGACGCGGGAAGTTGTAAGCTCTTTCAGGGGGATGTGGTGGCTCTTAAAAGAGCCTTTGGTTGAATGGGCCACTAGTGAGCGAGCGAGCGAGCGAGCTGCTCATTTCTTCTTGGGGGCGGCTTTCTTGGCTTTGGCCACTTTGGGTCTGGCTGCTTTGGCCTTTGCGGGGCTTTTGGCAGCAACTTTGGGCTTGACGGCGGTCTTTTTAGCGGGGCTCTTGGTGGCCTTCTTGGGCTTGGCGGCTTTGGGCTTTTTAGCGGGACTCTTGGCGGCCTTTGCGGGTTTCTTGAGCTTCTTTGGGCTCTTGGCGGCTGCCGAGACCTTCTTGGGCTTCTTCGGGGACTTGGCTGTCTTCTTGGCTGCTGCCGCTGGTTTCTTGGCTTTGGCCGCTGCTAGCGGCGCCTTCTTCTTGGCGGCGGCCTTGTCCTTGCTCTGCAGCTGCTTCTTGTTGAGCTTGAAGGAACCGGAGGCTCCGCTGCCTTTGACTTGGAGCAGGGTCTCCTTGGTGACCAGAGCCTTGAGAGCCAGCTTGAGGCGGCTGTTGTTCTTGTCCACATCGTAGCCTCCCGCAGCCAGAGTCTTCTTGAGCGCTGCCAGAGACACCCCGCTGCGCTCCTTGGAAGCGGACACGGCTGTGACGATCTGCTCGGACACACTGGGTCCAGACGAGGGCTTCTTGGATTTAGCGGCCCCCGCTGCTGCTGCTGCTTTCTTGGGCTGCTGTTTCTTTTTCTTGGCCGCGGGCTCAGCCGGGGGAGGAGCGGGCGCGGATTCGGCGGCTTCAGCCATTGCAGATTCTCTGTCGTTCTTTTACAAAAGATAAACACGGAGCTTGGACTTTCCACTTCTCCTTATATACAAGGTGTTCTGTCTGTTGATTGGCTGAGTTTTATTGTAAAATTGAGTTCTAATTGGACAAAGCGTAGCCACGCCCATTATTTTCTTGTCCGTGTCGGGCTTTTAGGGAGCTTTCATTCTGTGCTTCCAGCGTCTCAATAAGCAAAGTTATTAATAAAATCGACTTCCAAGCGTTTCCCAGTGATTGTACAGTCGCCTGCCTGGGAAACGTCTCTGTCTCTGACAGCGATTTTCTGCATACTGGTTGCAGCGATTGTCCCAAAACAGCCCCTGATATCTCAGGCACACTCCTGTCTATCTGGGGGATATTCTCTTAAGGCTTTCATTTGACTTGCTCACTTCCATCCATTTCCTCCAGCTCTTATCCCAGAGAGAGAAAAGGTTATGGGGCAAGATATCAGTGGGACAGCGAGGGCTTTGGAGGCTACAAAAGAAATCCGCGGGCTTTGCACTGGCAGGAAAGTAGCACAGAAGCGAATCTGCTGCAGTCCAGTCCCTGCAGCCTTCATACTCGTGTGCATTGTGTTTTGTCATTCGTTACACCATGGCCACCAAGATGTCATTGTTCCACCTTCATGTACTGCCAGAGAGCAGAGTAGATGTAGTAACATTTCCATACACCGAATCAAGGATGTTTGGCTGCGTAGATCATATCACACGCCTGCAACCAGCACAGCACTCTGACAGCCACTCACTGTCATACCTGCCATTTTCCAGCTGAAGATTTCACTTTTACACATTGCTGCAGTCTGTAAGGAAAGTGTTCATCTTAAGAAGAAGCATGTAAGAGGCGTTTGCAGGAATCTATGATCTGTCAGCTCCATTTGTTCTAGGGCTGTTAGTGTAAGCCATTAAAGGGATACTGTCATCAGAAAACGTGTTTTTTTTTTCTTTTTTTCAAGACACATCAGTTGATAGTGCTGCTCCAGCAGAATGCTGCACTGAAATCCATTTCTCAAAAGAGCAAACAGATTTTTTTTCATATTCAATTTTGAAATCTGACATGGGGCTAGACATATTGTCAATTTTCCAGCTGCCCCAAGTCATGTGCCTTGCCGCTAGGGATGTCGCGGACTGTTCGGCGGCGAACTTGTTCGCGCGAACATCGGCTGTTCGCGTCCGCCGCAAGTTCGCGAACGTCGCGCGACGTTCGCCAATAGGCGTTCGCGTCAAAATCGTTCGACCATTCGACCATGCGATCGCTAAAATCAAACGATTTTCGGATGTTCGAAGTTTGCGAACTGTTCGCGAACTGTTCGCATTTTTTGCCGGTGTTCGCGAACGGCGTTCGCGAACACATTATCGGCGGTTCGCTACATCCCTACTTGCCGCAAATCCGGGCCTGGATCCGGTACTGCACCGACTGACTGGTACTGATCCAGCCTGTTTATCCTGATTACGCTCTTTGTTCCTGATCCTGTCAGCTTGGTACTGTCCTAGACTGTTCCACAACTACATTCTCTGTATCCCGTTCCTCCTGTAAACATTACAGATCTCTTGCAATATTTTCTGATTGCCCATACTACAGTTAGTCCAGCACAGGTATTAGTAAATCAGAGGGTATTTATTAGGGATGCACCAAATCCACTATTTTGGATCCTTTGGGAAAGATTCGCCCGATTACGGAACCAAATCTGAATCCTAATTTGCATAAGCAAATTAGAGGTGGGAAGGGGAAAACATGTTTCGTTTAGTGACAAAAAGTCACACGATTTCCCTCCCCGTCCCTAATTTGCATATGCAAATTATGATTTGGTTCAGCCGGGCAGAAGGATTCGGCCAAATCCGAGTAGCAAAGTCTCCTCCCGAAGAGAAAGGTGGTTGTTAGAGGCAGAAACGTGAGCTGAGACCTGGACCTTGGGCTTTGTTTTGGGTTTTGGGATACCATACGTTACACACTTTGTGCATTTCAGTTGTTTTAAGATTGTTTACAAGAAATAAAGATTTTTTTTTTTTCAAATGCTCTCCGTATACATTTATTTTTTTATTTTTTACCGTTTAATATTTCATGTTTCAGCCTGGCAGCTCAAAAATCCAGGCGCAGATTCTGAACTGTTCCAATTTGCTAAATTTAGCAAAAATATATTTGACACTTTTTTTTTCCCATTTATCATTTATAACAGCTGTCTTTAATGACACTCAGGGATTCAGCTCAACAAGGCCAAAGATAAGAAATGTATCAACTAATGTAGCAAATTGGTGTATGAAAAGGAAACTTAAAGGGATACTGGAGGCAGCTGGGAGATTGACAATATGTCTAGCCCCATGTCAGATTTCAAAATTGAATATAACAAAATCTGTCTGCTCTTTTGAGAAATGGATTTCAGCGCAGAATTTTGCTGGAGCAGCACTATTTACTGATGCATTTTGAAAAAAACATGTTTTCCCATGACAGTATCCCTTTAAATATTAAATGCAGCACAGACCCCTTTAGCCCCAGGCCCAGTTCAACTGTTCCCTCCATGGCCCATTGGGAGGAGGGGAACTCCCTCTCCTTGTGGGCATGGGATGGGGACAGGACACCATGGGTTAATTACCCCCCCCCCCCGAGCAGGTTGTTAGGGTGGTGGTATTACCGGCAGCAGGGGATAGCTCGGATTGGCCAGGTTTCCCCGCGCCGCATTCTCCCTTTAGCAGAGGTTATAAAAGCTTACCGGGACCTCGTTTTTTCTACTGTGCAGCCAGGGGATCTCCTCGGTAAGGTTCAAACCCAAAAGTTATGTAGAAAGTGTTATAAATGATACAAAAATGATACAAAAATGTAAATTAAAAAAAAAAGTCACAGCAGTACAGTTAATATGGATGTTATGTAAATCATTTTGGCGGAGGTCAAATGTTAATGGGAGTTCTGGCCGATATATGGCGGAACACGTGCCTTGAGAATGGTGAGCTCATTCCTCACAGGAGCAAAACGACTTGCATTCCATATGCATCAGACAGTTCATATGTGTATGGTCCTCACTGGCATCTCACTTCAAGTGGTGTAGTAAATTTAGATTGTCCTTGTTTCATTAGTCCTGGTTTCTTAATTCTGACTAAAGATCCAGGCTGAAAGTGTACTTCTCTTGCACCACGTTTTCTGTCCGTATAAGCCTTGCATTTGGCTTGTTGACAATTGACAACGTCAGCAGTAGATGATTTTGTAGGCACAGTATTTTGTGGAAGTTTGATGTCTGCAACATGTAACTTAGTGCGCATCTGTCTGCCATGTAATTATTCAGCTGGAGATGATTGGGTTGTTGCATGGCACATTTCTCAGTAGTTAGGTAGGAACTCTATTGTAAATACTTTTCAAGATTTCCCAGTAAGATTTGCTGTCTGTAGTAGGGATGTAGCGAACTGCCGTTTATGTGTTCGCGAACACCGGCAAAAAATGCGAACAGTTCGCGAACTGTTCGCGAACTTCGAACATCCGAAAATCGTTCGATTCGAACGATCGAAGGATTTTAATCGTTCGATCGAACGATTTTCGTTCGAATCGAACGATCGAAGCCATTCGATCGAATGATTTCATTCAATCCAATGGCTTCGATCGTTCGATTCGAACGAAAATCCTTCGATTTTAGCGATCGAAT
The DNA here is from genome assembly GCF_017654675.1 of Xenopus laevis. Lineage (NCBI taxonomy): Eukaryota > Metazoa > Chordata > Amphibia > Anura > Pipidae > Xenopus > Xenopus laevis. Next base: position 123,428,836 of record NC_054376.1, read on the forward strand.
GGTCGAATGGTCGAACGATTTTGACGCGAACGCCTATTGGCGAACGTCGCGTGACGTTCGCGAACATTCGGCGGACACGAACAGTCGAAGTTCGCGCGAACTAGTTTGCCGGCGAACAGTTCGCTACATCCCTAGTCTGTAGTGTTTCTTTCAGACTTCTGTTGAATTGCTGGTTTTCTACATTTGCTTGTGGGTAATACACTGACGATTTCCGATGCACAATATTCCTCTCTCTCTCTCTCAGAAAGGATTCAAACTCAGATGAGACAAACTGTGGTCCGTTGTCTGACATTAACTCCTTTGGATTACCTTCTCTGCTGAAGACTGTAGACAGAAATGTTATTACTGTAGCTGATGTTATATGAGAAACAAATGCAATTTCAGGCCGTTCACTGTAATAATCTATCAAGGTTATAGCAAATCTACAGTCTATAGGAGCATCTGTAAAAGGACCGACGATATCGATAGCAAGTTTTTCCCCATGCTGAATCAGGGAATTGTACTGGTTTTACATCTGGTCTCAACTTAACTGTGTGTACAAAGTTCTTGGCACAACCCAGTGAAGTGTTGCTTTGTGGTGACATTTTAGACACTGGCTGTGTGGCAGGTACTGGTGCTGTAGTAATGAGACCATCAACTAATTGTAGGTTTAATGCAGCAAAGAGATCCCTTCCAAGTATAGCAGTTCCCTTATTCACAATGTACAAGTCACATTTTGCAGTCTTTGATTCAAATTGTACAGTCACTGGCAAGCAGAGCCAGGCCAACCCGGCCAGGTGCCCTAGGCAAAGCATGCGCGGATTGTGTTTACGCACATGCGCAGAAGAGCATTTATGCTCAAAACCCCAGCGGCAGTCGGGGAGAGACGGGACCTGACCCAGGGTAGGCGACAGAGGAGGTACGTGCCTGGTGCCCCCTCAGCTTTGCGCCCTAGGCACGTGCCTACTCTGCCTACCCCTAGTTTGGGCCCTGCTCGCAAGCAACCAAGCACAGGGATTGGATCCTTTAAGTAACTGACCAGTTTCAGGGCAGGTGCAACAAGCTGATCTTTTGCAAAGTATTTCAAGAAAATCTCCTTTGGTAGTATAGAAAGAGCTGAACCTGTATCAAGCATCAGGTTAATGGAGTGTCCCTTGTCAGCAGAAGCAATACTGACACTGACAGTGTATATAAACTTGTCTGGAATAAATGTGTCATCTTTATTCACACGTAATACTGTGACATTTGTAGTAGTGACTTCATGAACATCTTTAGCAGAACTACAGCAGATCTTAGCAAATTGTCCTACCTCAGCATTAACCCTTCTCATGCCATAGCAAACCCTGCTATTTTTTTACTAAAACCCTCCCCATGTGGATTAAACACATACAAGATAGCTGCTAAAAGGGTAGGGTGATACGTATATATATATATATATATATATATATATATATATATATATATATATATATATATATATATATATATATATATATATATATATATATATATATATATATATTATATAAATCCCCTTGTAAGTTAGTCTGTGTATGGTCAACTTTAGCCTCCTCAAATAAAAAAAAGTCACCCTCCGCCTATGATTTTAGTGACTGCCACTGCTGTTTCAATTTGGCTAGCAACTGTAATAGCCTTTGCAAGGGTTAAATCCTGCTCTAGGAGCAGTCTCTCTCGAACGCGAGGTGAGTTGGTTTTTTCCACTATTTGGTCTCTTAGCATTTCATCTGTTAGATTCCCAAACTCACAGGTAACAACCAGCTCTCTCAAAGCTGCTACAAATTGTTCTGTGGATTCGCCATTACGTTGTCCACGTTGGTGGAATTTATATCTTTCAGCAACCACATTTACTCTTGGCATGAAAAAGTTCTTTACAGTAGTAAGTGCAGTTTCATAAGTCTCATCAGGTAATAGTAATGTCTAGAATATACGCTGTCCCTCTGCTCCCAGGCAGTGAATAAGTAAAGCTTTCTAGCAGCAGAAATCTCCCCTTGGTCAGCAGCAATAACGTAATTTTGAAACATACGGATCCAAGCAGTTAAAGGTATGGTAGGCTCACCAGGGTTTGGAAGAAAATCTGCAGCCTGCTGCAGAGGTAGAAGAGCCATCTCATCCTCAATTTGTTATGTTTTGGTAGCCAAGGATGAGTAGAGTATAACAGTGCTTTATTAGCAGACTCATGCAGGCATTACACAACAGGAGGCAACTCTAACACCACAAGCTGTATAGAAAGTATGCCCAGTATAAGTCTTGAGCACAGTGACATCTGCAGGCCAGTTGTATAAACACCACAGGGTCATAACAGGATAGTATATTAGAAGTGGTCAAGAGATTAGTATAATCCCATATAGGCCTCATGAATGTCTGATAGAGCTCTGCACCTTGTGGTGTATAAAGATTAGAGTTTATAAGGGATTGCTGGCACAGAACTTCTAGTTCTTTGCATTATTTCATAGGAGGTGCTTATTTTACAGCTGCTATGTGCTATGCCTCTTCATAGTTTATGGATGGTATGACAATGAATAGTTGCTGAACTGTGCAACAGTAAGTTATTGCAGTGTAGTATCCAGGAGACTTGTCTGCTAGTGGGGAGCGTCTGGCTGCAGTTCCCGTCCTTACCGTGTGAGGGCGGAGCAGGAAGAGAAACACCAGTCCCTTTGTCCTTTGAGTTGCGAGAAGCCGCTTTTTATCTCCCAGGCCGCCAAAATGACACCGCGAATGCCTATGGCTACACCGTGTATATTTTATTGTCAGCGAGTAGAAATCGCACTGGTAAAATCATCCATGCATTGTAACGTTCTTGCGATTCTACACATCCCAGATCCACACTTCCCTTCCCCAAATGACCGTGTCCTGTAGCAGCAGCAGCAGCAGCAGCAGCACAAAGAGCAGGTTTTTAGCCGCCGCCTGTATTGTAGCGATCACGTGTCAGTCCACTGTTTCTCTGGCTCCTGAGCTGCTACAAAACCGCCGCTAGAACATCAGCTATAGCATTTGATTGTAAGGAGGCTCGATTGGCCTCTCCTCCCTCATTATGAGCAAAGCAGCCTTATTTCCCCATCCACTCGGTACTATAGCAGCCACTGTGTAAGACATGCGGGCGGCACCGACTCTTGTACAAGCGGTTAATAAGAAAGATTTCGATATTACGGTATACAACTTCAAACAATAGATCTAAATAGACGGATGCAGCCTTTTGAAGGAATAGGTGGGTGGCCCTTAAAAGGGCCGTTATTTTGATGAGGGGAAAAATATAAAAAACCTTAGCGAGCCTTTAACCTCCGAATCCGTACAGAGTGCGTCCCTGGCGCTTCAGAGCATACACCACATCCATAGCGGTGACGGTCTTCCTCTTGGCGTGCTCGGTGTAGGTGACGGCGTCCCGGATAACGTTCTCCAGGAAAACTTTGAGCACCCCGCGAGTCTCCTCGTAGATGAGGCCGGAGATGCGCTTGACTCCCCCTCTGCGTGCCAGGCGGCGGATGGCGGGCTTGGTGATGCCCTGGATGTTATCCCGCAGCACCTTCCTGTGGCGCTTGGCGCCTCCTTTGCCCAGACCCTTTCCGCCCTTGCCTCTTCCAGACATGATTTCACTCACTAAAGTCCTTATCGAATGTGTGAGTCCAGGCGCTCAGACCCTAAATCATATACACACTGGGCTGACCTGATAGGGAACAGCAAGCACACCCCGCCCCTTTCCCATCGGCTTCTACGAGTTCGATGTGTTAACTCGTGATTGGATAAACGTCAACCTCCAGTAGTCATTCCTAAAACGTGCTTTTCAGCGTCAAACCTTCCCATCATTGTAAAGTGCCCGCCAAATCTATCGTGCTAATTTGTAAATATGATACCACTCGACATTGTTACACTGGGACATTCGCTCTGTAAAGCGCACAAAGTGTGTTATGGGGGGGAAGGGGGAAGGGGAAGGGGAAGGGGGCACTAATATGGCGATTGAGTCTTTTACTATATAGTCCATTTAACTGGTGCCCAAGTGACAGTCACTATGTCACATTCGTCTGTGTGTAACTTGTCGTTGATCAGCAGCTTCAGCCTATACGAGCACTTGGGCTTCCCCTGCCCAACATGTTCGTCCCCAAGTATTCTACTAGGTGTGGCTGGGGCTGGAACTCATCTGCTAACTGGCCATTTCTTTGTATTGTGAAGGGATTGAAAGATCTGAGCGTTCGCATTTGCAGCTCAGCGCTGCCACCGTGTGAAATCAGTAACACCTCCCAGCCCCCATACAGCGCCCGTTTCTATTCCGGAAAGTAAATAACGAGGAAACCCGGTCGATCTTCGGAATTTCAAGTCGACTTCAGGAAATGAGTATGCAGAGAAAGAAAAAAGAAAAAAAAAAAAGGTTTTGTATGAGGAAAAAGTACCTCGCTTAAAATCTGTAACTTTTAGCGGGCAGTTTGAAACGGCTAAGAACCAATCAAAGATGAAGAAGGAGGGGTGTGGTTAAAAAAAGAGCCAATGGTATTAAGGCGCTTCTAATAAAAGGGAGAAATCGGCCGTGAGGCTGGTATTGGAGTTAGTGAAAAGCTTTCTGTTGACATGGCTCGTACCAAGCAGACCGCCCGCAAATCCACCGGCGGGAAGGCTCCCCGCAAGCAGTTGGCCACCAAGGCAGCCCGCAAGAGCGCCCCGGCCACCGGCGGAGTCAAGAAACCCCATCGCTATCGCCCAGGCACCGTGGCTCTCCGGGAAATCCGCCGTTACCAGAAATCCACCGAGCTGCTCATCCGCAAACTGCCTTTCCAGCGTCTAGTCCGGGAGATCGCCCAGGACTTCAAGACCGATCTCCGCTTCCAGAGCTCAGCCGTCATGGCTCTGCAGGAGGCCAGCGAGGCTTATCTGGTGGGGCTCTTCGAGGACACCAACCTGTGCGCCATCCACGCCAAGAGAGTCACCATCATGCCCAAGGACATCCAGCTGGCCCGCAGGATCCGAGGAGAGAGGGCTTAGATCACTCCTCCCCGTCTCCATCGCTCACTCACACAAAAGGCTCTTTTCAGAGCCACCAACACTGTCTGACAATCAGCTGTGCTCCACTGTTATTAGGGCTTCACACATCTTCCCCCATGTACAAATATCAACACACAATTACCAGGCGGCAGCCAGTGAAATCCTTGTTCCCTTAATCGAGGTGGAGGGGGGTTCCTATCACTTTATATAGCTAATCCTCGAAAAGAAGCCAAGCTCTAGCAGCGCCGGGTCACCCGACAGCCTGGCTTTTGTGCTGCTTCCATCGGGCACAAGCCACTTCGCGCAGCTCAGGCAAAACGTTGTTGTAGTTGAATGGACTTGTACGACAATGATGATCGGGCTTCACTTCGCAGCCCGTCCCGAGAGTACTAATCACACCCTTTCAGACCGTTCTATTGGATTTCTTTTTTTCCCCCTGCGCATACACACACACACGCGTTCATTGCTCACACTGAGAAGATTGGACTTGGAGTCCCTAGTCCCACTCTTCTCTCATCACAAAAATCTCGTATTAGGGGACTAATGCTCTGCAAAATAGCTGCCCTTCTCCCACCACATCATTTCCCTGGCAATCAAGTGAGGAAAAAGTGTACAAGGGAAACCCTCTTATGTGTCACAATTTATTCTCACTATTTAGACACACACGGGGCTATACAGCGCTGTTTAGATGAAGTGGGTGGCTCTGAAAAGAGCCTTTGGGTGAGTGGTCAGGGCAGTAGTATTTTTGGAGGGGAGAGCTCACTTGCTCTTGGCAGATTTGGCGCTCTCGGTTTTCTTGGGGAGCAGCACAGACTGGATGTTGGGCAGGACACCGCCCTGGGCGATGGTGACCCCTCCGAGCAGTTTGTTGAGCTCCTCGTCGTTGCGCACGGCGAGCTGCAGGTGCCTGGGGATGATCCGAGTCTTCTTGTTATCCCGGGCAGCGTTGCCGGCCAACTCGAGGATCTCGGCGGTCAGATACTCGAGCACCGCGGCCAGGTAGACTGGAGCTCCGGCTCCCACCCGCTCGGCATAATTGCCTTTTCTCAAGAGCCGGTGAACACGGCCGACTGGGAACTGAAGGCCGGCCCGAGATGAGCGAGTCTTGGCCTTGGCCCGGGTCTTTCCGCCTTGTTTGCCTCTTCCTGACATGCTTCAAACGACTTCGTTAGACAAAATGATTCAACGATACAGTGTAGCGCGCACTTTGCTTTTTATAGTCAGCAGCGAGAGTCCTTCTCTCTGCCGATTGGTTAGGCTTCCTCGCAGCCAACGAAACACAAGCTTTACTTACCACCAATCGTCTGGAGAAAAGCTGCGCTTTGACGTCATGCCACAGAGCCAGCCAATGGGAATCAGTGTCACGGCGCAGCCTGCTTTACATGGGCAGGGTATAAAAGCAGCTGCAGCCGGAGCAGCACTTCATCGTTTGCTTTATAGACTCATCCTGTCTAGTTGCTGAACATGCCTGAACCCGCCAAATCCGCTCCAGCCCCAAAGAAGGGCTCCAAAAAAGCCGTCACTAAAACCCAGAAGAAGGATGGCAAGAAGCGTAGGAAGAGCAGGAAAGAGAGCTACGCCATCTACGTGTACAAAGTGCTCAAGCAGGTGCACCCCGATACCGGCATCTCTTCCAAGGCCATGAGCATCATGAACTCCTTTGTTAACGATGTCTTCGAGCGCATCGCAGGGGAAGCCTCCCGCCTGGCTCACTACAACAAGCGCTCCACCATCACCTCCCGGGAGATCCAGACCGCGGTCCGCCTGCTCTTGCCTGGGGAGCTGGCCAAGCACGCCGTGTCCGAGGGCACCAAGGCCGTCACCAAGTACACCAGCGCCAAGTAATCTCTCTCTCCCCATTCCCTGCCCCACAAACCCAAAGGCTCTTTTCAGAGCCACCCACCTCCTCTGTACAAGGGCTGCACCTACTTCCACTTTCATCCAGAGTCGCTTAGTATTTACATTCAACTTCTATCTAGAAGATTTACAAACACCCTTCTGTGAAGAGGCTTTAGCGCCACGGCGTTATAGTTTAACGTCTGAAGCCTTCCTTACTCCGTGCAGTATTTGCCTAAAAACAGGATTTGGCTCTTTTCATATAGAACAAAAGACCACAACGCTTCTGACGGTTTTCACTTGATGGCTTTAGCTCACCGTTGTTTCAGTCCACGCATTAGAACACAACAGATGAGGCACCGACAACTCCAAGCCTGCACTTGTGATCCTTACCAGCGCGGCCCATTCAGCTTCTTGGGGCAAAGAGAACACGCTGCTGATTCCACTGAGCCCGCCCAAAATGAAGAAGCTCCTTTATAAACCCGTACAGAATTGGCTAAATCCATTGGTAGCCTTTTAAACCATGACATGGCCACAGAGTAGTTCCAAGGAAACCATTTCAAAGCCACCCCTGCTGCTGGCTGATGACGTTTTGGAAACTACGCTAGAAGTCAAAGGAGCCCTTCTTCAACCTGCTTGCTCCATTCCTCTGCCCTGTGTATGTTTTTCACGTACATATTTCTTTGTAACACACACACACACACACACACACACACACACACACATCAGTTCCTCCCTTAGGTTAACCCTTATCACTGCCTAGTCCTAGGCCCGGAGTTCTAGTTGGATCAGTTTTGCCATTAATCCGCTTTCTGGAGGGCTCCGGTGGATTTCCTTTGGCGTCAGATATGAAGTGGAGTATAAGCGGGTGGTCTCTACCTGCTCTCTAGTTGTGCTCCATGTAACACAATGGTTGTTCACCTTCCAAACACCTTTTCCAATCTAGTTGTTTTCACATTGCTCACCAGAAATAAAGACTTTCTTCAATTACCTTCTATTTTTTATTGTTTTTCTAAAGTTGAAGTTTAAAAACGTGAATGTCCCTGGCCTTTCAGTCTGGCAGCTCAGTTATTCAGGCGCAGATTCTGAACTGTTACAACTTTGCAACATTTGGGTATAACAATTGGTTGATGCAAATTTCAGCAACATCGCTGGTGAATTAGCAACTATTGTATCAATTCTGACTGCTGCCTGTAATCAAGGAAACTCAGGGATTCTGCGCTGCAGGGACAAACAGAAGAAATGTATCAATTTAGTAAGGAGTCTAAATTAGAGTCAGCGACCCCCTCCTTTCATAGCTACTTTAGAATGTAAAAAATGTAAACTTTACACTTCCGTTCTATTTGTGATGTTTTTCTAATATTGGCTTGCAAAAAGTCTTCATTTCTAGTGAAGCATCTGAAAACAACTAAACTGGAAATAGTTTGGAAGGTGACGAACCCTTTTTAATGCTTTAGAGACGAGACTTAGGTTTATAGATATGTACGAAATACAAGAGATCATATAGGGGTACAGCCTTTTCAAGAAATAGAAAAGGGCCGTTTTGATCAGAATACAGAAGCGAGGGTTTTAACCTCTTCCTCGCTCTCATCCCCGTTGCTCTACAGATTTACTTGACCTGATAGGGAACTGCAAGGACTGACTCCACCCCTTATTCCCTAGCGTTTCAAAGGAATCACTTGGCGGCTTGCCATTGGCTGGCGTGTGATTTTGAACTGAACACGATTGCCCGCCAAAAGGATTGCGTTAACTGGCTACAGTACAGTAACATACAGCTTTGTCCCCAGCATTCCGCCATGAAATTCGATCCTACTCAATCGCCTCCGCTGGGATAGACTTTGTGCAGGTTTCATGTATTTATCTATTTATCTGGTACATCCTTTGCAGCAAAATCGCTCCACTTCTCCTTTACTCCTTTCCCCACCGCCCCACTAATAGGCGGCAACCCAACGATCCTCTCAGCTGAGCTCGGTGTTCCTCTGGCCGTTTGTTACTTCTCTAAAGATTTCCAGTAATGAGCGGATAAAAGTAGCGCTTTGCCACATTGTTACACTGGGACATTTTCGCCGCGTTACTCGCAGCGCAGATACAACTCGCAACAAGGTTTCCCGCAATTCAGTTCCCCCCCCCCCAAAGCTTCCCGGCAACGTCCATTAACTCTCTCCGCCCTCCGAATAGAATGTTTAAGCCGAGTTGGTACTCGCGGCAGCCGGCACCACTAAACGACTACATGTGGGAACTTGTAGTGGTGTTAGTGAGAAAATATTACGGTATGTAGGGAGACTTGTGGTAGAAGCAGGAGACGCGGGAAGTTGTAAGCTCTTTCAGGGGGGTGTGGTGGCTCTTAAAAGAGCCTTTGGTTGAATTGGCCACTATAGTGAGCGAGCGAGCGAGCTGCTCATTTCTTCTTGGGGGCGGCTTTCTTGGCTTTGGCCACTTTGGGTTTGGCTGCTTTGGCCTTTGCGGGGCTTTTGGCAGCAACTTTGGGCTTGACGGCGGTCTTTTTAGCGGGACTCTTGGTGGCCTTCTTGGGCTTGGCGGCTTTGGGCTTTTTAGCGGGACTCTTGGCGGCCTTTGCGGGTTTCTTGAGCTTCTTTGGGCTCTTGGCGGCTGCCGAGACCTTCTTGGGCTTCTTCGGGGACTTGGCTGTCTTCTTGGCTGCTGCCGCTGGTTTCTTGGCTTTGGCCGCTGCTAGCGGCGCCTTCTTCTTGGCGGCGGCCTTGTCCTTGCTCTGCAGCTGCTTCTTGTTGAGCTTGAAGGAACCGGAGGCTCCGCTGCCTTTGACTTGGAGCAGGGTCTCCTTGGTGACCAGAGCCTTGAGAGCCAGCTTGAGGCGGCTGTTGTTCTTGTCCACATCGTAGCCTCCCGCAGCCAGAGTCTTCTTGAGCGCTGCCAGAGACACCCCGCTGCGCTCCTTGGAAGCGGACACGGCTGTGACGATCTGCTCGGACACACTGGGTCCAGACGAGGGCTTCTTGGATTTAGCGGCCCCCGCTGCTGCTGCTGCTTTCTTGGGCTGCTGTTTCTTTTTCTTGGCCGCGGGCTCAGCCGGGGGAGGAGCGGGCGCGGATTCGGCGGCTTCAGCCATTGCAGATTCTCTGTCGTTCTTTTACAAAAGATAAACACGGAGCTTGGACTTTCCACTTCTCCTTATATACAAGGTGTTCTGTCTGTTGATTGGCTGAGTTTTATTGTAAAATTGAGTTCTAATTGGACAAAGCGTAGCCACGCCCATTATTTTCTTGTCCGTGTCGGGCTTTTAGGGAGCTTTCATTCTGTGCTTCCAGCGTCTCAATAAGCAAAGTTATTAATAAAATCGACTTCCAAGCGTTTCCCAGTGATTGTACAGTCGCCTGCCTGGGAAACGTCTCTGTCTCTGACAGCGATTTTCTGCATACTGGTTGCAGCGATTGTCCCAAAACAGCCCCTGATATCTCAGGCACACTCCTGTCTATCTGGGGGATATTCTCTTAAGGCTTTCATTTGACTTGCTCACTTCCATCCATTTCCTCCAGCTCTTATCCCAGAGAGAGAAAAGGTTATGGGGCAAGATATCAGTGGGACAGCGAGGGCTTTGGAGGCTACAAAAGAAATCCGCGGGCTTTGCACTGGCAGGAAAGTAGCACAGAAGCGAATCTGCTGCAGTCCAGTCCCTGCAGCCTTCATACTCGTGTGCATTGTGTTTTGTCATTCGTTACACCATGGCCACCAAGATGTCATTGTTCCACCTTCATGTACTGCCAGAGAGCAGAGTAGATGTAGTAACATTTCCATACACCGAATCAAGGATGTTTGGCTGCGTAGATCATATCACACGCCTGCAACCAGCACAGCACTCTGACAGCCACTCACTGTCATACCTGCCATTTTCCAGCTGAAGATTTCACTTTTACACATTGCTGCAGTCTGTAAGGAAAGTGTTCATCTTAAGAAGAAGCATGTAAGAGGCGTTTGCAGGAATCTATGATCTGTCAGCTCCATTTGTTCTAGGGCTGTTAGTGTAAGCCATTAAAGGGATACTGTCATCAGAAAACGTGTTTTTTTTTTTCTTTTTTTCAAGACACATCAGTTGATAGTGCTGCTCCAGCAGAATGCTGCACTGAAATCCATTTCTCAAAAGAGCAAACAGATTTTTTTTCATATTCAATTTTGAAATCTGTCATGGGGCTAGACATATTGTCAATTTTCCAGCTGCCCCAAGTCATGTGCCTTGCCGCAAATCCGGGCCTGGATCCGGTACTGCACCGACTGACTGGTACTGATCCAGCCTGAAGGGGAAAACATGTTTCGTTTTGTGACAAAAAGTCACACGATTTCCCTCCCCCTCCCTAATTTGCATATGCAAATTATGATTTGGTTCAGCCGGGCAGAAGGATTCGGCCAAATCCGAATCCTGCTGAAAAAGGCAGAATCCTGGATTCGGTGCAGCCCTAGTATTTATTGGATGAAGCACTTCCCACTGAAGTCAGTGGGAACTGTGAGTGGTTATTGGGTTGATAATTATTATATAAATCCCCTTGTAAGTTAGTCTGTGTATGGTCAACTTTAGCCTCCCCAAATAAAAAAAGTCACCCTCCGCCTATGATTTTAGTGACTGCCACTGCAGTTTCAATTTGGCTAGCAACTGTAATAGCCTTTGCAAGGGTTAAATCCTGCTCTAGGAGCAGTCTCTCTCTAATGCGAGGTGAGTTGGTTTTTCCACTATTTGGTCTCTTAGCATTTCATCTGTTAGATTCCCAAACTCACAGGTAACAACCAGCTCTCTCAAAGCTGCTACAAATTGTTCTGTGGGTTTTGGGATATCATACGTTACACACTTTGTGCATTTCAGTTGTTTTAAGATTGTTTACAAGAAATAAAGATTTTTTTTTCAAATGCTCTCCGTATACATTTATTTTTTTATTTTTTACCGTTTAATATTTCATGTTTCAGCCTGGCAGCTCAAAAATCCAGGTGCAGATTCTGAACGGTTCCAATTTGCTAAATTTAGCAAAAATATATTTGACACTTTTTTTTCCCCCATTTATCATTTATAACAGCTGTCTTTAATGACACTCAGGGATTCAGCTCAACAAGGCCAAAGATAAGAAAAGTATCAACTAATGTAGCAAATTGGTGTATGAAAAGGAAACTTAAAGGGATACTGGAGGCAGCTGGGAGATTGACAATATGTCTAGCCCCATGTCAGATTTCAAAATTGAATATAACAAAATCTGTCTGCTCTTTTGAGAAATGGATTTCAGCGCAGAATTCTACTGGAGCAGCACTATTTACTGATGCATTTTGAAAAAAACATGTTTTCCCATGACAGTATCCCTTTAAATATTAAATGCAGCACAGACCCCTTTAGCCCCAGGCCCAGTTCAACTGTTCCCCCCATGGCCCATTGGGAGGAGGGGAACTCCCTCTCCTTGTGGGCATGGGATGGGGACAGGACACCATGGGTTAATTACCCCCCCCCCCCCCGAGCAGGTTGTTAGGGTGGTGGTATTACCGGCAGCAGGGGATAGCTCGGATTGGCCAGGTTTTCCCGCGCCGCATTCTCCCTTTAGCAGAGGTTATAAAAGCTTACCGGGACCTCGTTTTTTCTACTGTGCAGCCAGGGGATCTCCTCGGTAAGGTTCAAACCCAAAAGTTATGTAGAAAGTGTTATAAATGATACAAAAATGATACAAAAATGTAAATTAAAAAAAAAAGTCACAGCAGTACAGTTAATATGGATGTTATGTAAATCATTTTGGCGGAGGTCAAATGTTAATGGGAGTTCTGGCCGATATATGGCGGAACACGTGCCTTGAGAATGGTGAGCTCATTCCTCACAGGAGCAAAACGACTTGCATTCCATATGCATCAGACAGTTCATATGTGTATAGTCCTCACTGGCATCTCACTTCAAGTGGTGTAGTAAATTTAGATTGTCCTTGTTTCATTAGTCCTGGTTTCTTAATTCTGACTAAAGATCCAGGCTGAAAGTGTACTTCTCTTGCACCACGTTTTCTGTCCGTATAAGCCTTGCATTTGGCTTGTTGACGATTGACAACGTCAGCAGTAGATGATTTTGTAGGCACAGTATTTTGTGGAAGTTTGATGTCTGCAACATGTAACTTAGTGCGCATCTGTCTGCCATGTAATAATTCAGCTGGAGATGATTGGGTTGTTGCATGGCACATTTCTCAGTAGTTAGGTAGGAACTCTATTGTAAATACGTTTCAAGATTTCCCAGTAAGATTTGCTGTCTGTAGTGTTTCTTTCAGACTTCTGTTGAATTTCTGGTTTTCTACATTCGCTGTACCTTCCCAATGTGGGACAACTAGGCCGTCTTGCACCATTACTTCAACAAATTGATCAGTTTGCAGAGGGCACCATGATTATAGGCGGCGATTTTAATTTTCCTTTGGAACCGACTCTAGATTGTTCCACTACAAATTATAGTTTCCCGAAACATCAACTAACACAATTGAGGCATTTGTTGCAGGAATACAATTTAATAGATACTTGGAGGATCCTGAACCCTGAAGTAAAAGACTATTCCTTTTATTCCAACCCACATCAACAATACTCCAGAATAGATTATCTGCTCACATCACACGATACTCTTCCTAGGTGTTCTATGGCTACCATTGGACCGATTACCTGGTCAGACCATGCCCCAGTTTTGCTGTACCTCCTGCGGCAGAGACCCCCTCAAAAGTCGTGGCAATGGAAGCTCAATGAAACTTTACTTGCTGACGTTTCCACTATTACCCGTCTCACAGAGTTCATTGAAAATTATTTTAAAGAGAATGTCACTCCTGATTCCAACCCACAGATGGTCTGGGAAGCTCATAAATGTGTGATAAGGGGGGAATTGATCAAGCTCGGCACACAAAAGAAGAGGGAAAGAGAGCAGAAATATAATCAACTGCTCCAGACTCTGACGACGCTGGAACGGCAACACAAATCCCAACATTCAGACAATACCCTTCATCAAATAACGGCAATCAGAAAAGAAATTAAAACCCTGTTGAACAACTATACTGCTAAAGCGATTTTCTACCAGAAGCAGCTTTACTTTGAACATGGGAACAAATGTGGTCGCCTATTAGCCTCTGCATTAAAAATCAAGCAACGGAAAAATCACATTATGAGCATCAAGGACCGCGCTGGTACACTTACTCACGACACAGATCATATTAGCCGCATTTTCCGAGATTTCTACAATTCTTTATATAATATCGACCAGGAACCGGATCGATCCGCAGCACCTGATTGCCGCAATGCGATTGACTCTTATTTACAAACCATCCCTAAGCCTCACCTGTCGAGAGAGGACCTCGATCGCTTAGAGTCTCCTATCTCCCTAGAGGAAATTCAATTCGCTCTCAAACACACACCCACCCATAAAGCCCCGGGCCCAGACGGGTTTACTAGTTTGTACTATAAAAGGTTCTCCAAGGCTCTCTTGCCATTTTTCCAGAAACATATCCATGCGGTTATGGTTGAGGGTAAACTGCCTTCGGACGCAACACAAGCTAATATTACACTGATTCATAAAAAGGGGAAAGACCCTTTAGATGTCAAGAGCTATAGACCGATATCCCTTCTCAACGTAGATGCTAAACTGTTTGCGAAGGTTTTGGCGGAAAGGCTGAAACCTCTTTTGACAAGGATCATACACCCCGAACAAGTGGGATTCGTTCCTAAGAGGGAAGCCAGAGACAACACTCTTCGAGTATACAACATCATACATTACTGCAAAAAGAAGGCCATCCCACTGGCGTTATTGTCTACCGACGCCAAAAAAGCGTTTGATAGGGTGAAGTGGGATATGATATTCAAATGTCTTCAGTGGATAGGAATTGGCCCTGTTTTTCAGCAGTATGTCCAAAGTTTATATACTCGTCCACAGGCACGTATCCGAGTTAATGGGATGCTATCCGACCCGTTTGATATTAAAAATGGCACACGACAGGGGTGCCCACTGTCTCCCCTCCTCTTTGTCATTACACTCGAAACCATTTCTAAAGCGCATTAGACAGAATGCGAATATCCCGGGTGTGCATATACGCGATCATTCACACAAAACGGCGGCTTATGCAGACGATTTGTTGTTTTTTGTAACGCAACCAAAAACCGCATTACCAGAGATTTTGCTCGAACTAGGTGAATATGGCTCTCTGAGCAATCTAAAAATAAATCAACAGAAATCTAGCCTACTTAACATTTCTCTGCCTCACCAGGACTTGCAACATATAAGTCATAACTGTACATTTATGATTGAACCTAAATATCTCACCTATCTGGGTCTCAAGATTTCGGCTAAACTTACGGATGGCATCCTCCTGAATGTTTACCCACATCTCAAGACGGTGAAAGCTGACTTGCGGAAATGGGACAAACCGGGCTTCTCCTGGTTTGGACGCATCGGCATTGTAAAGATGAATATACTCCCTCGTTTTCTATATCTGTTCCAGACAATCCCGTTCCAGATACCGAGACCATTTTTCAAAGAATTACATTCTCTCATCTCTCAGTTTATTTGGCAGCGTCAGAAAGCCAGACAGAAATTTGATTCCCTTACTCAACCGAAGGAGGCAGGGGGGGTAGGTTTGCCGGACTTTTGGGCATATTACAAAGCCGCGGTCTTACAACGGATGATGGACTTAATGAAATCTAAGACTTAAATTATGGCCACTTGTGGCACAAGATGGATATGAGTACCCGCTGGAAGTCTACACATGGTTACCCAAATCTCACCGTTGCAAGCCACCATTTCCTAATCCAATTATCAATGAAATCGCTAACACCTGGGATGCATTGAAACATAGAAAATGCCTTCTTAATCCGCATTCTCGGTTGACCCCGATATTGTACAATAAGGATTTCCCTCCAGGGGGGGCGTGTCTAGCCACCGAGAGTAATGGCTGCCTGATCCGTGTGCTCTGCAGGGATTTCACTGGCGAGGCACTAAAAGTTAGTTATAACCATGGGGAAACTCGGGAAAAACAGACCGGAGAAGGAGAGAACACCTCTAAAGAAAAACCCGATGTCCCAACTCGATGTGGCACCTCTATTTTTGCGCAAAAAATCAGACCGCGTGTCTGCCAAAATGGCGCCGGCAGCTTCAAGCAAGGAGCCCTATGCCGATGCGGAACGGGATACATCTGAGCCTGACAGTGAGGGAGACGAGGACGCTAATATCCGTACCTACCTGGCGAACTTGCCTTCACACACGTAGTTGAAGTCCATGTTGCAGGAGGTAACTGCCTCACTTAAAGAGGAACTGAAAGAAATAAGAAATGATATGCTTAGCATCTCAACCCGCACTGATGACATTGAGGCGAACCAAACTAAGCTATTGAATAATGACAAACTCCTCCACTCACAGATTGTATCACAGGCCCGCACTATCACTGAGATGCAGCGGCAGCTCGAAGACAATGAAAATAGGAGTAGGAGAAATAACATCAGGGTAAGAGGCCTTCCTGAAGCTGTTTCTACAGAGGAGATATTACCAACTCTATTGAAAATTTTCAATAACCTTCTCTCCAGGGACCCTGATACAGCTATTGAAATTGAACGGGCTCACAGAGTCCAAAAGCCTAAGGCCACTCCGCTGAATGCTCCTAGGGATGTACTATGCTGCCTCAATAGTTTTAAACTGAAAGAAGAGATTATTCAAAAGTCCAAAGATACTAACAATTTGACTTACGAAGATTGTTCGATAAAACTTTTTCAAGATGTGTCCCGCACTACTTTGATGAAGTGAAAGGCCCTAAAACCACTGACAGAGGCTCTTCGAGAAAAAAGCATTCCCTATAGATGGGGCTTCCCGTTTGCCTTAATAGCTACCAAAGAGGGTACTCAGATTTCACTGAGAGTTCCAGATGATACCTCTCATTTCATACAGAGACTACAACTACCACAGCTACAACTTCCAGGCTGGATTAAAGAAACTGAAGACCTTATGGGACCGGATTTAACCTTCCAAGGCGGATGGACAATGCAACGCACCCCCAGACAGACACCAAGAACACCAAGGAATATGCCTCAAAGAGAAAGACATTTTTCCAAGTAAATAGAACTCTAATAGAAGCCACACTATGCTTCAAGATGTTTCTGCTCAGGCTGTAACAAACAAGGGAAAGTTGTGCTCACCACTATTTTTTAAAACCATTAGGCGGGGGTGCAATGAGGCTGTGACCACAAAATACATATAGTCAAATACAAGAGTCCTCTGCACTCAACCCATTATCAATATATTTAAGACAGCGACATTTTGTGCATACTGCTACTAAAAAATGCCTTACCCTTTAAACAAAACAGGGATTGTTTGTCCATATATTGCAATATATTTAACTACGTCAAAGTCATCCCATATCTGGCCAGTCCTATGCTCAATTTTATCTGATTCATTAAGAATTCTATTGCTTCATTATACATTTTACAAAGGGACTAGGTTTTACCTGCAACTTACTAGCTGCTTTCAAAGTAAACCCCCTTACTTGGCTGCCCTTTTATTAGACACCAGTGGGATCACCTGACTATAGCTGGGAGGGGTGGGAGCTACAACATGGAGCTGGTCACTACTCCTGTATAACTATAACAAACAGGCTGTCACAGGGTCGCTGACCCCATCCTGTCTGTCATGTTGGCCGTTACAAGACTTTTTCAGACAAGATGCTGGTGCTGTAAGGTCATATATCTTGTTTATTTTCTTTCACTACTTATAAGGCATATATTAACATGATAATACTGTTTCGGTTATGTAACAAGGTTAATTAAGGTTTCCCCAATACACCCACTTATATGATATGTTTGCCTGCTGGTGACTAGATCCTCAGTAGTGTTCATTGCTTCTCGTCTAGTTACCTCTCGGCCGCTAAACTCTCTCCCCAAATATACATTGGCCGCGAGTTAAACTAACCAGAGAGGGGCGTTGTCTTTTCCCCCTCTTCCCTCTGGTTCGGCCATGTTGGAACGAATGGTTCCATTGTTTAACTTCCCCAGTTTTCCATTCTTTCTCTTCTTTTTCCCTCCCAAAAAGGTCATAGCAA
This sequence comes from Xenopus laevis, assembly GCF_017654675.1. Lineage (NCBI taxonomy): Eukaryota > Metazoa > Chordata > Amphibia > Anura > Pipidae > Xenopus > Xenopus laevis. The sequence continues at coordinate 123,446,676 of NC_054376.1, forward strand.
GTACAACAAAATCTGGTCTATACATATTTAATCTGAATATTTGTTCAAACCATGTTCTCATAACCTTTATTAAATAATATGGAATGTAAAATTATAAGTTACAACGTTAATGGGATCAACGAGCCGGTTAAGAGATCACAAATTCTGAATGAATGCAAAAGATTGGGGGCTAAAATTATCCTTCTACAAGAAACTCACTTCAAAGAAAATAAAACACCGAAGCTTACATTTAAACATTACAACTTGCTGTTTACGAGCAATAATCCAATTAAAAAAAGCACTGGTGTCCTTACTCTGATCCACAAAGATCTACCCTTTATTCTGTTGGACCAAATAAAAGATAATGAAGGAAGATATGTGATAATTAAGGGGAAAATAGCTGATTATAACATCACAATTGCAAATGTTTATGCTCCGAACTCTTAGAAAGAAATTTACACATAAAAGAAACTTGATCAGCTTTCATCATTTGCTGAAGGTTATATTGTGCTTGGGGGAGACTTCAATCTTCCTTTGAATCCTTTGATTGATACATCTAATAAAAAAACTAATGTATCATATAGAGGTCTTAAAAAAGTAAAAAAGGCCTTAGCCGATTTGCAACTAGTAGACTCCTGGAGATGCCTGAACCCTCATTCCATGGACTATTCTCATTATTCTAAAACTCATAATTGTTATTCCAGGATTGATTATATTTATGTTTCCCACAACTGGATCCAATATTGCTATGACGCAAAAATCACACAATGCATTTTATCAGACCACTCCCCAGTGGTGGTTAACTGCAAATTTCCTAATACCACTAAATCTGAATTCAACTGGAGACTGAATAATACCCTTTTGCTCAATGATAAGAATAAGGCTGAAATACGGAGAATGTTAGAGGAATTTTTTCTGATTAACAACCTTCCAGATACTAATCCGGCAATACTCTGGGAAACACATAAATGTGTAATAAGAGGTAACCTGATCTCACTATGCTCCAAACTCAAAAAAGACAGAGAAAGACTTATCCAGACCTTACTAAAAGAAATTGCCCTCCTTGAGCAAGCACATAAGCAGACATTAGCATCTGATACACTGTCTAGTTTAAACAAAAAAAGGTTCCAACTGAAATCTATTCTTGATCAGTGCTCCTACAGAGCATACTTGAGAAGTAAGCAAAAAACTTATGAGTTAGGCGACAAAAGCACAAAGCATTTTGCTGCTATTCTTAAAAAAATCCAACCTAGTTCGTTCATACCAACTATTAAAGATAAAAACCAACAAATTTGCTTCTCTACTCCTAAAATAGCACAATGCTTTCAGCATTTCTACCAATCACTCTATAAATTAGAAAACCCAACAAACCCTTCCATCTTACAACCTGAGATAGAGAAATTCATTAATGAAGCAAATCTCCCTTATATAACCGAAGCACAACGCCAATTAATTGACAGCCCCTTCAATGAAAAAGAGTTATTGGAAATCTTACATTCAGTTCCTATTAATAAAAGTCCTGGGCCAGATGGCTACGGCTCTCTATATTACAAAGCATTTGCAGAGGAACTAACTCCTTTTATGCTATCATACTTTAATTCTATTGGTTAATCAAGTTAAAGAGGCCCACATAACTGTGATCCATAAACAGGGTAAAGACCCACAGAATTGCGCAAGTTATAGACCCATTTCCCTAATTAACGTAGATATCAAAATTTTTGCGAAAATAATAGCCAACAGATTAAAAGAAGTCCTCCCCCAAATCATACATCCCGACCAGTCCGGGTTCGTCCCAAAAAGAGAGGGGAAAGATAACAAGTACAAAATTCTTTCACTAATTCAACATGCAAAAACAAAACAGATCCCATCAATGCTTCTCACAACAGATGCCGAAAAAGCGTTCGATAGAGTATCGTGGAAATTCCTTTATCATACACTAATAGGATTTGGCTTAGGTCAGCAGACCATAGATAGAATTTTTGCTCTTTATTGTAACCCCACGGCTAGGATTAGAATTAATGGAACGCTTTCCCCCCAGATCAAGATATACAATGGGACAAGACAAGGTTGCCCCCTTTCACCTATACTTTTTGTGCTGGTGATGGAAACCCTACTGTCACATATTAGAAATAATAAAGATATTTCCGGCCTGAAAATAGGAAACACCGATCACAAAATTGCCGCCTTTGCGGACGATCTTTTACTCCTTATCACTAGACCGGTAATATCCATCCCCAACCTAATGATTATCCTAACAAGATTTGGTAGACTTTCAAATTTCAAAATTAATACAAGTAAGTCCGAAGCCCTAAATATTAATTTATCTTCTCATACCAGGTCCATTATTGAACAAAACTTTCCATTCCATTGGGCGAAGGATAACATAAAATATCTTGGAATTAATTTGACTTCGGATCTCTCAACATTATATCACTCCAATTTCATCCCACTACTTATCAAACTGACCAAACAATTAAACTTGTGGAGGAAATTAGGACTTACTTGGTTCGGCAAAATTCATGCATTGAAAATGGTAATCATGCCTCAAATCCTCTATTACCTCCAAACTCTACCCATTACGATCCCGAGAACCTTTTTCCATAAAGTGAGAACTTTGTTTACTGAATTTATATGGGAAAATAAAACCCCTCGACTTAAGTATGAAACCCTTACTCTTAAAAAAGATAACGGAGGACTCGCCCTCCCTGATTCATACCTTTACTACGTTGCGGTACATCTGGTCAGAACTCTTCACTGGCAGCTGAAAGAAAAACAAAAAATATGGGTGGATATAGAACAGGCCTCTTGTGACATCCCACTTAGTAATTTTTTATGGTGTAAAAATGAGAAACTACCAGCAGTATTATCATCCCACCCTATGATTGCCGCAACACTGAGACTATGGTATAAACACAGATGTTCTTTTCATCTAATTTCTCCATTTCCTAGGCTCCAACCTCTTCAACTGAACCCAGACTTCCCTCCTAGCCTTGACGCCAAGGCATTTGGAAGATGGGGTACGATTAGAAACAGAGACACCAAGCTAATAGATTTTTTTAAAAATAACAAAATATGTACTTTGGCAAATATCCAAAGAACTTGGGGCAACCACCCCAGGGACCTTTGGTGCTATAACCAACTTCACCATTACCTAGAGGGTTTCCATAATATTCCCGATAAATCTTCCCTCACGCACTGGGAAAATATAATAGAATCAAAAAAATTTCCTGCCCGTCCATTATCCCTAACTTACCAAATTCTTTTAAGCAACAGGAAATTAAATCAGCCCAATTTTCTGGACGCTTGGGAATCTGAATGTGGGATTGTGTTGCCTTCACAGCTAAGAAAAAAGATCATGGAAAATATACATAAAGCCTCTAGAGCTTCCAGAACTAGGGAAATGCTTTATAAACTCATTACCAGATGGTACTACGTTCCCGAAAAACTACATAGATACTACCCTTCCACCTCTAAAACCTGTTGGAGATGTAATACAGAATGTGGTACATTTACACATGTATGGTTTACTTGCCCAATTATTATCCCTTTCTGGACTAGAATATGCAAAATCATTAGCGATATATCGGGCAAACAAATTTCCCATACAAACATTCCCTTATTGCTATTTAATATCGACAGCTCGGGAGGGTGGACAGTACTAGATAAGCTAACTAAACACTTCCTCCATGCAGCTCTCGCTTTGGTACCAAAGAGATGGAAATCTCCAATACCTCTGGTGGAACTGGAATGGTCTAACTTAGTAGAGGAGACCAGGAAATTAGAAGAAATTACAAGCCTTCTCCATAACAATATATCCTCCCATAATCTCATATGGAAACCTTGGCTCGATCATTTAAAGATTAGAGATTAATTGAAAAGGTCTTAACCCTTTTCACACTATTATACCAGGGTTATGAGATGTGCAATTGTGGGTGTATCCCATCATTAAATATGTTTGATAACTTCTGATTGTATTAGAAATGACTTGCTATGGACCATGTATAATTTCAAAATTTTTTGTATGACTTGTAGTTTTTGACCCCTCCTTTCCTTCCTTTCTGTAATCCTTTCCCATCCCCCAAAAAAAAACTTTCAATAAATAGAGATTTACAAAAAAAAAAGAATTTCCCTCCAGGATTATTGCCCATGCATTTCAAGAACTGGACGCAAACAGAAACTTTATGGGCTTTTCAATTGCTTAATGGTAGATCCATCAAACCATTGGAGGATATCTTGCCTCCGGAAAAGATTACACCGCTTGAGAGATTACGGCTACATCAAATACGACATTTTCTAGACACTAAACTGATATCTGACGCTACAGGATCCGAGGATACCTTGTTTGAACAATTGTTCACCAGAACCGACCATACCCCGCATGCAATTGCGATCATTTATAGATTGTTGCTCAGTCGCTCCTCTACACCAGCGAGTGCTTTCAAGCGAAAGTGGGAAAGAGAACTGCAATGCACCTTTACGGAATCGGAATGGAGGACTGTTGTCACAAACTCCTACAGATCTACTCTGTGTGCCAGGTTACAAGAGAACAATTATAAATTACTTTCGCAATGGTACAGGGTACCAAGTGTATTATCTAAAATATTCCCAAATGTTCCTGACATCTGCTGGAGATGTGGTCAATCAAGTGGAACTCTCAGCCACATTATGTGGCACTGCCCCAATTTACAACCGTATTGGACTCAAATAAAACAGTTCTTACCCAGATTCACGGATTTGGCAATACCGGACTCGGCGTCGTTTTTCTTATTGCATTGTAACGACATGTCCCCAGCACGATATCGCACAGCGCTCATTTCGACTTTAATTACAGTAGCCAAGTCCTTGATACCTTTGTTTTGGAAATCGAAAGTAATCCCTACACTTAAAGACTGGGCACTTAAAGTAAACGAAATTTGCCGGTTTGAGCACTACAAATCAGAGACGTGTAATCCGAAATGCCAAGAAAGCTTGACACAGAAATGGTTCTATTGGCTCCAGTTTACTGAATCGCAGGAATACCGGACTCTTACTTCTTGATACGGCCACTGTATGCTTATAGCTTCCTTGAGACCCCTGGCATCCAATTGATATGTCACTGATATAGGATCACGATACTCAGTTAATGTATAGTGCTTCCCACTCTATCCTTGCTGTGTTTACTTCTCCACCCACCGTTTTGCTACTATCTCCTGGATTGTAGATGTGCCCAACATAGTTTATTTTTGTGTTTTTTTTTTCTTTTTCTCTTTATTTAGTAATTTCTTATTCGCAAAGTACGCCGTGTTATGTAATCTGCTGATGTCTTTTGATAATTTTTGTCTTGAGATGCCCCATGTTCAAGCACTGTATCTTATCTTATTCTTGAATTTTGTGCTTGCAGGATTCTCATGCTATTGTACTTTTGATATTTTGCGAAACACGTAAATAAAGAATTTATAAAAAAGAAAGTATGCCCAGTATAAGTCTTGAGCACAGTGACATCTGCAGGCCAGTTGTATAAACACCACAGGGTCATAACAGAATAGTATATTAGAAGTGGTCAAGAGATTAGTATAATCCCATATAGGCCTCATGAATGTCTGATAGAGCTCTACACCTTGTGGTGTATAAAGATTAGAGTTTATAAGGTATTGCTGGCACAGAACTTCTAGTTCTTTGCATTATTTCATAGGAGGTGCTCATTTTACAGCTGCTATGTGCTATGCCTCTTCATAGTTGATGGATGGAATGACAATGAATAGTTGCTGAACTGTGCAACAGTAAGTTATTGCAGTGTAGTATCCAGGAGACTTGTCTGCTAGTGGGGAGCGTCTGGCTGCAGTTCCCGTCCTTACCGTGTGAGGGCGGAGCAGGAAGAGAAACACCAGTCCCTTTGTCCTTTGAGTTGCGAGAAGCCGCTTTTTATCTCCCAGGCCGCCAAAATGACACCGCGAATGCCTATGGCTACACCGTGTATATTTTATTGTCAGCGAGTAGAAATCGCACTGGTAAAATCATCCATGCATTGTAACGTTCTTGCGATTCTACACATCCCAGATCCACACTTCCCTTCCCCAAATGACCGTGTCCTGTAGCAGCAGCAGCAGCAGCAGCAGCAGCAGCAGCAGCAGCACAAAGAGCAGGTTTTTAGCCGCCGCCTGTATTGTAGCGATCACGTGTCAGTCCACTGTTTCTCTGGCTCCTGAGCTGCTACAAAACCGCCGCTAGAACATCAGCTATAGCATTTGATTGTAAGGAGGCTCGATTGGCCTCTCCTCCCTCATTATGAGCAAAGCAGCCTTATTTCCCCATCCACTCGGTACTATAGCAGCCACTGTGTAAGACATGCGGGCGGCACCGACTCTTGTACAAGCGGTTAATAAGAAAGATTTCGATATTACGGTATACAACTTCAAACAATAGATCTAAATAGACGGATGCAGCCTTTTGAAGGAATAGGTGGGTGGCCCTTAAAAGGGCCGTTATTTTGATGAGGGGAAAAATATAAAAAACCTTAGCGAGCCTTTAACCTCCGAATCCGTACAGAGTGCGTCCCTGGCGCTTCAGAGCATACACCACATCCATAGCGGTGACGGTCTTCCTCTTGGCGTGCTCGGTGTAGGTGACGGCGTCCCGGATAACGTTCTCCAGGAAAACTTTGAGCACCCCGCGAGTCTCCTCGTAGATGAGGCCGGAGATGCGCTTGACTCCCCCTCTGCGTGCCAGGCGGCGGATGGCGGGCTTGGTGATGCCCTGGATGTTATCCCGCAGCACCTTCCTGTGGCGCTTGGCGCCTCCTTTGCCCAGACCCTTTCCGCCCTTGCCTCTTCCAGACATGATTTCACTCACTAAAGTCCTTATCGAATGTGTGAGTCCAGGCGCTCAGACCCTAAATCATATACACACTGGGCTGACCTGATAGGGAACAGCAAGCACACCCCGCCCCTTTCCCATCGGCTTCTACGAGTTCGATGTGTTAACTCGTGATTGGATAAACGTCAACCTCCACTAGTCATTCCTAAAACGTGCTTTTCAGCGTCAAAACTTCCCATCATTGTAAAGTGCCCGCCAAATCTATCGTGGTAATTTGTAAATATGATACCACTCGACATTGTTACACTGGGACATTCGCTCTGTAAAGCGCACAAAGTGTGTTATGGGGGGGAAGGGGGAAGGGGGAAGGGGGGCACTAATATGGCGATTGAGTCTTTTACTATATAGTCCATTTAACTGGTGCCCAAGTGACAGTCACTATGTCACATTCGTCTGTGTGTAACTTGTCTTTGATCAGCTTCAGCCTATACGAGCACTTGGGCTTCCCCTGCCCAACATGTTCGTCCCCAAGTATTCTACTAGGTGTGGCTGGGGCTGGAACTCATCTGCTAACTGGCCATTTCTTTGTATTGTGAAGCGATTGAAAGATCTGAGCGTTCGCATTTGCAGCTCAGCGTTGCCACCGTGTGAAATCAGTAACACCTCCCAGCCCCCATACAGCGCCCGTTTCTATTCCGGAAAGTAAATAACGAGGAAACCCGGTAGATCTTCGGAATTTCAAGTCGACTTCAGGAAATGAGTATGCAGAGAAAGAAAAAAAAAAAAAAAAGGTTTTGTATGAGAAAAAGTACCTCGCTTAAAATCTGTAACTTTTAGCGGGCAGTTTGAAACGGCTAAGAACCAATCAGAGATGAAGAAGGAGGGGTGTGGTTAAAAAAAGAGCCAATGGTATTAAGGCGCTTCTAATAAAAGGGAGAAATCGGCCGTGGGTCTGGTATTGGAGTTAGTGAAAAGCTTTCTGTTGACATGGCTCGTACCAAGCAGACCGCCCGCAAATCCACCGGCGGGAAGGCTCCCCGCAAGCAGTTGGCCACCAAGGCAGCCCGCAAGAGTGCCCCGGCCACCGGCGGAGTCAAGAAACCCCATCGTTATCGCCCAGGGACCGTGGCTCTCCGGGAAATCCGCCGTTACCAGAAATCCACCGAGCTGCTCATCCGCAAACTGCCTTTCCAGCGTCTAGTCCGGGAGATCGCCCAGGACTTCAAGACCGATCTCCGCTTCCAGAGCTCAGCCGTCATGGCTCTGCAGGAGGCCAGCGAGGCTTATCTGGTGGGGCTCTTCGAGGACACCAACCTGTGCGCCATCCACGCCAAGAGAGTCACCATCATGCCCAAGGACATCCAGCTGGCCCGCAGGATCCGAGGAGAGAGGGCTTAGATCACTCCTCCCCGTCTCCATCGCTCACTCACACAAAAGGCTCTTTTCAGAGCCACCAACACTGTCTGACAATCAGCTGTGCTCCACTGTTATTAGGGCTTCACACATCTTCCCCCATGTACAAATATCAACACACAATTACCAGGCGGCAGCCAGTGAAATCCTTGTTCCCTTAATTTTGGAGGGGGGGGGGGGGTTTCCTATCACTTTATACCTAATCCTCGAAAAGAAACGAAGCTCTAGCAGCGCCGGGTGACCCGAAAGCCTTTCTTTTGTGCTGCTTCCATCGGGCACAAGTCACTTCGCGCAGCTTAGGCAAAACGTTGTAGTTGAATGGACTTGTAAGACAATGATGAGTGGCCTTCACTTCGCGGCGAGTTTTTTTTTTTTTTTTCCTGCGCATACACACACACACGCGTTCATTGCTCACACTGGGAAGATTGGAGTTTGAGTCCCTAGACCAACTCTCTTCTCTCAACACAAAAATCTCGTATTTAGGGGGGGGGGGGAAACTAATGCTCCGCAAAATAGCTGCCCTTCTCCCACCACATCATCATTTCCCTGGCAATCAAGTGAGGAAAAAAAGAAGTGTACAAGGGAAACGCTTATGTTTCACAATTTATTCTCACTATTTGGACACACACACGGGGCTATACAGCGCTGTTTAGATAAAGTGGGTGGCTCTGAAAAGAGCCTTTGGGTTAGTGGTCAGGGCAGTAGTATTTTTGGAGGGGAGAGCTCACTTGCTCTTGGCAGATTTGGCGCTCTCGGTTTTCTTGGGGAGCAGCACAGACTGGATGTTGGGCAGGACACCGCCCTGGGCGATGGTGACCCCTCCGAGCAGTTTGTTGAGCTCCTCGTCGTTGCGCACGGCGAGCTGCAGGTGCCTGGGGATGATCCGAGTCTTCTTGTTATCCCGGGCAGCGTTGCCGGCCAACTCCAGGATCTCGGCGGTCAAATACTCGAGCACCGCGGCAAGGTAGACTGGAGCTCCGGCTCCCACCCGCTCGGCATAATTGCCTTTTCTCAACAGCCGGTGAACACGGCCGACTGGGAACTGAAGGCCGGCACGAGATGAGCGAGTCTTGGCCTTGGCCCGGGTCTTTCCGCCTTGTTTGCCTCTTCCTGACATGCTTCAATTAACTTCGTTTGACAAAAAATGACTCAACGATACATTGTAGCGCGCACTTTGCTTTTTATAGTCAGCCGCGAGAGTCCTTCTCTCTGCCGATTGGTTAGGCTTCCTCGCAGCCAACGAAACACAAGCTTTACTTACCACCAATCTTCTGGAGAAAAGCTGCGCTTTGACGTCATGCCACAGAGCCAGCCAATGGGAATCAGTGTCACGGCGCAGCCTGCTTTACATGGGCAAGGGTATAAAAGCAGCTGCAGCCGGAGCAGCACTTCATCGTTTGCTTTATAGACTCATCCTGTCTAGTTGCTGAACATGCCTGAACCCGCCAAATCCGCTCCAGCCCCAAAGAAGGGCTCCAAGAAAGCCGTGACTAAAACCCAGAAGAAGGATGGCAAGAAGCGTAGGAAGAGCAGGAAAGAGAGCTACGCCATCTACGTGTACAAAGTGCTCAAGCAGGTGCACCCCGATACCGGCATCTCTTCCAAGGCCATGAGCATCATGAACTCCTTTGTTAACGATGTCTTCGAGCGCATCGCAGGGGAAGCCTCCCGCCTGGCTCACTACAACAAGCGCTCCACCATCACCTCCCGGGAGATCCAGACCGCCGTCCGCCTGCTTTTGCCTGGGGAGCTGGCCAAGCACGCCGTCTCCGAGGGCACCAAGGCCGTCACCAAGTACACCAGCGCCAAGTAATCTCTCTCTCCCCATTCCCTGCCCCACAAACCCAAAGGCTCTTTTCAGAGCCACCCACCTCCTCTGTACAAGGGCTGCACCTACTTCCACTTTCATCCAGAGTCGCTTAGTATTTACATTCAACTTTTATCTAGAAGATTTACAAACACCCTTCTGTGAAGAGGCTTTAGCGCCACGGCGTTATAGTTTAACGTCTGAAGCCTTCCTTACTCCGTGCAGTATTTGCCTAAAAACAGGATTTGGCTCTTTTCATATAGAACAAAAGACCACAACGCTTCTGAAGGTTTTCACTTGATGGCTTTAGCTCACCGTTGTTTCAGTCCACGCATTAGAACACAACAGATGAGGCACCGACAACTCCAAGCCTGCACTTGTGATCCTTACCAGCGCGGCCCATTCAGCTTCTTGGGGCAAAGAGAACACGCTGCTGATTCCACTGAGCCCGCCCAAAATGAAGAAGCTCCTTTATAAACCCGTACAGAATTGGCTAAATCCATTGGTAGCCTTTTAAACCATGACATGGCCACAGAGTAGTTCCAAGGAAACCATTTCAAAGCCGCCCCTGCTGCTGGCTGATGACGTTTTGGAAACTACGCTAGAAGTCAAGGGAGCCCTTCTTCAACCTGCTTGCTCCATTCCTCTGCCCTGTGTATGTTTTTCACGTACATATTTCTTTGTAACACACAAACACACCAACACACAAACATGAATTGGTTCCTCCTTTAGGTTAACCCTTATCACTGCCTATTTCTAGGCCCGGAGTTCTAGTTGGATCAGTTTTGCCATTAATCCGCTTTCTGGAGGGCTCCGGTGGATTTCCTTTGGCGTCAGATATGAAGTGGAGTATAAGCGGGTGGTCTCTACCTGCTCTCTAGTTGTGCTCCATGTAACACAATGGTTGTTCACCTTCCAAACACCTTTTCCAATTTAGTTGTTTTCACATTGCTCACCAGAAATAAAGACTTTCTTCAATTACCTTCTATTTTTTTTTATTGTTTTTCTAAAGTTGAAGTTTAAAAACTTGAATGTCCCTGGCCTTTCAGTCTGGCAGCTCAGTTATTCAGGCGCAGATTCTGAACTGTTACAACTCTGCAACATTTGGGTACAACAATTAGTTGATATAATTTTCAGCAACGTCTCCGGTGAATTAGCAACTATTGTATCAATTCTGACTGCTGCCTGTAATCAGGGAAACTCAGGGATTCTGTTCAGCGGGGACAAACATAAGAAATGTATCAATTTAGAAAGGAGTCTAAATTCGAGTCAGCGACCCCCTCCTTTCATAGCTACTTTAGAATGTAAAAAATGTAAACTTTACACTTCAATATTAGAAAAACATCACAAATAGAACTGGCTTGCAAAAAGTCTTCATTTCTAGTGAAGCATCTGAAAACAACTAAACTGGAAATGGTTTGGAAGGTGACCAACCCTTTTTAATGCTTTAGAGACGAGACTTAGGTTTATAGATATGTACGAAATACAAGAGATCATATAGGGGTACAGCCTTTTCAATAAATAGAAAAGGGCCGTTTTGATGAGAATACAGAAGCGAGGGTTTAACCTCTTCCTCGCTCTCATCCCTGTTCTTGACCTGAAAGGGAACTGCAAGGACTGACTCCACCACTTGCGTTTCAAAGGAATCACTTGGCGGCTTGCCATTGGCTGGCGTGTGATTTTGAACTGAACACGATTGCCCGCCAAAAGGATTGCGTTAACTGGCTACAGTACAGTAAAATACAGCTTTGTCCCCAGCATTCCGTCATGAAATTCGATCCTACTCAATCGCCTCCGCTGGGATAGACTTTGTGCAGGTTTCATGTATTTATCTATTTATCTGGTACATCCTTTGCAGCAAAATCGCTCCACTTCTCCTTTACTCCTTTCCCCACCGCCCCACTAATAGGCGGCAACCCAACGATCCTCTCAGCTGAGCTCGGTGTTCCTCTGGCCGTTTGTTACTTCTCTAAAGATTTCCAGTAATGAGCGGATAAAAGTAGCGCTTTGCCACCTTGTTCCACTGGGACATTTTCGCCGCGTTACTCGCAGCGCAGATACAACTCGCAACAAGGTTTCCCGCGCCCGCAATTCAGCGCTTCCCCCCCCCTCTCAAAGACGCCCAAAGCTTCCCGGCAACGTCCATTAACTCTCTCCGCCCCTCCTCCCTCCGAATAGAATGTTTAATGAACCCGAGTTGGTACTCGCGGCCCCCGGCCCCACTAAACGACTACATGTGGGAACTTGTACTCGTGTTAATGAGAAAATATTATGTAGGGAGACTTGTGGTAGAAGCAGGAGACGCGGGAAGTTGTAAGCTCTTTCAGGGGGATGTGGTGGCTCTTAAAAGAGCCTTTGGTTGAATTGGCCACTAGTGAGCGAGCGAGCGAGCTGCTCATTTCTTCTTGGGGGCGGCTTTCTTGGCTTTGGCCACTTTGGGTTTGGCTGCTTTGGCCTTTGCGGGGCTTTTGGCAGCAACTTTGGGCTTGACGGCGGTCTTTTTAGCGGGACTCTTGGTGGCCTTCTTGGGCTTGGCGGCTTTGGGCTTTTTAGCGGGACTCTTGGCGGCCTTTGCGGGTTTCTTGAGCTTCTTTGGGCTTTTTGCGGCTGCCGAGACCTTCTTGGGCTTCTTCGGGGACTTGGCTGGCTTCTTGGCTGCTGCCGCTGGCTTCTTGGCTTTGGCTGCTAGCGGCGCCTTCTTTTTGGCGGCGGCCTTGTCCTTGCTCTGCAGCTGCTTCTTGTTGAGCTTGAAGGAACCGGAGGCTCCGCTGCCTTTGACTTGGAGCAGGGTCTCCTTGGTGACCAGAGCCTTGAGAGCCAGCTTGAGGCGGCTGTTGTTCTTGTCCACATCGTAGCCTCCCGCAGCCAGAGTCTTCTTGAGCGCTGCCAGAGACACCCCGCTGCGTTCCTTGGAAGCGGACACGGCTGTGACGATCTGCTCGGACACACTGGGTCCAGACGAGGGCTTCTTGGATTTAGCGGCCCCCGCTGCTGCTGCTGCTTTCTTGGGCTGCTGCTTCTTTTTCTTGGCCGCGGGCTCAGCCGTGGGAGGAGCGGGCGCGGATTCGGCGGCTTCAGCCATGGCAGATTCTCTCTCTATCTTTTTCCGGAAAGGATAAAACACACCTCTCGCTCAACTCCACTTCTCCTTATATACAACCTTTTCTGTCTGTTGATTGGCTCAATTGCAATAAGCTATGGCCTTGTCATTGGACAAAACATAGGCACGCCCATCGGTTATCTTCTGGATTCGGCTTTTCGGGAGCTTTCCTTCTGTGCTTCCAGCGTCTCAAAAAGCAAAGGTAGTCCTAATATCTACTTTCCCAAATAGCCCAGCGATGATATAGTCAGCTGCCCGCTAAATGCCCGTGTCCCTGGCAGCCATTGTCTGCACGTTGATTGCACGGACTGTCCCAAAATAGCCCCTGGCAGCTCCGCTTCACTCTTGTCAGTCTGGGGCATCGTCACTGAAATCTTTCGTTTTACGCTCTCATTTTCGTCTGTTTCATCCAGCCCTTTTCCCGGACAGAGAAAAGGTTATGGGCTAAGACATCAGCGAGACAGTGAGGGGGTTTGGAAGCTACACAAGAAATCACTGGGCTTTGCACTGCTGTAAAAGTAGCACAGAAACCCAACGCTGCTATAATCCAGTGACTGCAGCCTTCATGCAAGTGGGAGCCAGCAATGTGCAGTGTATTTTGTCATGAGATCCACTATCAGCAGCAGCACCAATAGGTCCCTGTGCCACCCTAGTGCACTGCTATGAAGCAAAGTAACATTTGCATAAACAGAATCAAGGATGTTTGGCTGTGTAGACGTCATCACACCCTTGCAGCAATTACTGTGCTCTAACAGTCACTGGCTGTTCTACCTGGAAGTCATTATCCAACAGATGTGTTCTCATACAGATTGCTGCAAATAAACTGCTAGAAGAGTGTTCCTCTTAAGAACCAGATCTATGATCTGCCAACTCCATTTGTTCTGGGGCAGTGACCTCAAACCAGTGGCTCATGAGCAAAATGTTGCTCACCAACCCCTTTGATGTTGCCCCCAGTGCCTTCAAAGATGCTGCTTCTGTTTGAATCCCTGGCCTGGAGGAATGTTTTGGCAGGGCATCTCTTTTTTCTATGAAACCAAAATGAGCTTCCTGCAGGCTTATCGACCGACGAGCGTAGTAAGCGGTTGGGTGAGTATAAAGAGATGAGTTCAGAGATGTAGGGTGGGGCAGAGTTATGAAGTGCTTGGAATGTCCGGGTCATTCATTTGAATTGTATTCTGAAAGGTAGCGGAAGCCAGCGTAGGGACTGGCAGAGGAGGAGTGGTCGCAGAGGCTCGTGAGCCTCACGGCAGTGTTCGTTATGGACTGGAGAGGTGACAGTCTCTGGAGGGGGAGGCCAATTAAAAGAGAGTCACAGTAGTCTAAACGTGATATGACGAGAGAGTGCATAAGAATTTTGGCAGCATCTTGGGTGATCGATGATCATATTTTGGATATGCTCCGTAGGTGGAAGTGACATGATTTAATAAGTGACTGGATATGAGGAGTAAAGGACAGGGCAGAATCTAGGATAACCTCAAGGGACCGGGCCTGAGGTGATAGTGGAATTGTTAGCTGTGATGGGTACTTCCAGATGTTAATGATGTCAGTTGGAGCAAACAGAACCATTTTTCCATTTTAGAGAATTTTAATTTAAGGTGCCTTTAAAACACATCAACTCGATATCAAACGACATCACAATGCATAGTGCTCCTTCAGCAGAATCCTGCATTGCACTGATTTTTTTTTTTGGATTTAAAGGTACAGTAACACCAAAAACTGAAAGTGTCTTAAAGGAATGCCAATATAATGTACTGTTGTCCTGCACTGGTAAAACTGGTGCGTTTGCTTCAGAAACACAACTATAGTTCATATAAACAAACTTCTATGTAGCCATGGAGGCAGCCATTCAAGCACAGGGTACCCAATGGAAAACAGATCCGTTCTGAAGAATCCCGTTGTATACTACATAGCCCTTCTTTTACCTGCTGTGCATCCTGCGCCTTTTCGCCTTCTTCAGTTTTGAATGGCTGCCCCCTTGGCTACACAGCAGCTTGTTTATACCAACTTTTGTAGAGTTGCTGAAGCTACCATGTCAGTTTTAACAGTGCAGCACAACAGTACATTGTATTTTCATTACTTTAAAAGACATTCCATTTTCTGCTCCTACTGTTTCTTTCATTTTGAATACGGACATGGGGCTAGACATGTTGTTAGTTCCCTAGGTGCCCTCAGCCATGTGACTTGTGCTCTGATAAGATTCAGTCACTCTTTACTGCTGCACTGCAAGTTGGAGTGATATCAAACCCCATTAAGCCCTTCTGGACACACAACAAATACTGCCCTGTTATTCATTTACTGCACCCCCCCCCCGCCAGGTGGCTGCATCAGATGTTGTCCCCCTAAGCTGCTGGTTCCATGGTGTAATGGTTAGCACTCTGGACTTTGAATCCAGTGATCGGAGTTCAAATCTCGGTGGAACCTGCTGTTTTGTGATGTGCAGCACAAATGAAGTTTCAGAACCATGAGCCCAAAAGTCACTTTAGAAGAAACAGTTAGCACATTCCGCTGTTAACAGAGAATCCTGTGGTTCAAGCCCAAATGGAGTTCTTTGGGTGTATACATCCAGGCCTGTCACATCCAAGTCGTTGCGGCGCACTCCAAAGTCAAAGGATCGCTCATAGGTTGTTGGTTAAAAATTCATCCTTTATTGGTTACATCAGTTTAAAAAGAAGAAATGCTAACACATGGTCTATACATCCAGGCCTGGACTGGCAATCTGTGGGTTCTGGCAAATGCCAGAGGGGCTGCTATAAGGTCCCATAGAAAGTCAGTATTTAGTGGGCTGGTGGGGGCTGTTTGGGCCTCTGTGTACCTGAAATGCCAGGGCCTATTTTAATTCTCAGTCCGGACCTGTATACATCCATGACAGAATCAGATGTCTTGTTGCAGCTGAATCACATGACATGTACACCTATAGCACAGAGTCACACCCGAGCCCAGTTGCTCAATTTGGCTAGCTCCCACGGATTCATGCAAAGACATGACCCGCAGGCATGCTGTAGCAGTGGCCGAGTACTTAAGGCAATGGATTTAAAACCCACTGGGGTCTCCCTGAGCAGGTGAGAATCCTTGCTAACTACTGGTTTATTGCTACGAGAACCGGTGTTGAAGACATCTATTGGGGTTTTTATGGCCCACCAAGCAAAACACACAATACACATCTTTGGTGTATTCTGCTGGCAACCAAATAGCCCCAAAAGAGATGGGCCCTTTTGACAGTTATCAAACACCTTCAAAAGGAGAAGCAAGGAATCAGCTGTCTGAAATAAGGATGCCCCAAATATCTGCTTAGTAAAAGCTGACTGTGGGAATACAGGAGGGAGGTAGTTCATGGTACATTCCCTACTTGGATTAAGGTTTTTAGTGGGGTCCCTCAGGGCTCGGCATTGGATCCACTTTTGTTTAACTTGTTCATTAATGACTTAGGGCAGGGTATTGTAAGTAATGTACCTGTGTTTGCAGATGACACAAAACTATCCAGCCCAATTAATTCCATCCAGGATGTGGCACTTGCAACAGGTTCTTGACAAACTGGTAATCTGACAGCTAAGTGGCAAATGCAATTTAATGTTGATAAATGTAAAGTCATGCACCTGGGATGTAAAAATATCTAAGCCACTCATACCCTAAACGGGACTGCACTGGGCAAATCCATTATGGAAAAGGACCTTGGAGTCCTTGTAAATGATAAACTTGGCTGTAGCAAGCAATGCCAGTCAGCAGCATCAAGGGCAAATAAGGTCTTGAGTTGTATTAAATGGGGCATAGAGTCACGGGAGGAGGGGGTCATTGTTCCACTGTATGGAGCACTGGTAAGGCCCCCGTCTAGAATACGCCATTCAGTTTTGTTCTCCTGTGCTCCAACAGGACATTATTGTATTAGAGAGGGTAAAAAGAAGGGCAACTAAGCTGGTAAAAGTTATGGAAAATCTTAGCTATGAGGAAAGACTGGCCAAATTGGGGATGTTCACGCTGGAAAACAGGCGCTTAAAGGGCATGTAAAGGCAAAAAAATAAAATCCTATTTTTACTTTCTTTAATGAAAAAGAAACCTATCTTCAATATACTTTAATTAAAAAATGTGTACAATTTTTAAAAGAAACCTGACTGTGTGCAGTGAAATTCTCCCTTCATTTACTGCTGTGGATAGAAATTGTCAGACGGTCCCTAACTGCTGAGCAGGGAAACAATCATACTTATGAACAGCAGGGGGAGCCCCCGCCTTACTTCCCAGCCATGCAGAACTCAAGCAGCTTTGTTTATGATGATCCCTAAGCAGCCCAGACCACATTGAGCATGTGCACAGTCTTAGTCTTGCAAAGATGTTTAACAAAGTTAAAAGATGGTGACCCCCTGTAGCCAACTTTGAAAGCATAAATTATTTGTTTGATTGCTTGTGGTGCAGTAAGTTCATGTTTATATTTAGTATACAAAATATAGCATTATATATTAAATTATAGCCTTATTCTATTTTCGACTTTACATGCCCTTTAAGGGGAGATATGATAACTATGTATAAATATATAAGGGGATCATATAATAATCTCTCTAATGCTTTATTTACCAGTAGGTCTTTCCAGCTGACACGAGGTCACCCATTCCGATTAGAAGAAAAGAGGTTCCGCCTAAATATTCGGAAGGGGTTTTTTACAGTGAGAGCTGTGAAGATGTGGAATTCTCTCCCTGAATCAGGGGTACAGGCTGATACATTAGATAGGTATAAGAAGGGGTTGGATGGTGTTTAGCAAGTGAGGGAATACAGGGATATGGGAGATAGCTCATAGTACAAGATGATCCAGGGACTGGTCCCATTGCCATTTTGGAGTCAGGAAGGAATTTTTCCCCCTCTGAGGCAAATTGGAGAGGCTTCAGATGGGTTTTTTTTTGCCTTCCTCTGGATCAACTGGCAGATAGGTAGTTAATAAAAAAAAAAAAAAAAAAAAAAAAGATTGAACTCGATGCCACAATTTGATACTGTGATAATGTGTTTCTGAGAATAACCTATTGTGGATGTACTCACGTTTTCTATTTAAATGGCTGGACACATTTTGTATGATGATTGTACAGGATTCATTGTCTTGTTTTGGAATTTTTCTTTATTGTAAAATGCCTACTTCTTTAAATAAAGAATATACAAAAAAAAAAATATGCTGAAACAGGAAATCTATGTGCCGTTTATTGGGGTTTCCCCGCACAGATCATATTCCTGCCGACTATGGCTTTCCCTTTAGGTGTCAGCTTCTGCTACCAGAGACGGTAGTTTTCTGGAACACTTTTTTGCTGTGGCTCCACCTTTTCTTTTTAAGCTTTCTGGTGTCCTGTGTTACATGACAGTTTTTTCACCTTCAAAACACATTTCACAATTGTCACACATGTTTTCAGATCATTCTACAGAAACAAATGGGAAAATTGCTGATTTTTACCTTGATTTTCCTTTCCTGGTACCTCTCCCTATTGGCACTTTCCAACTACCCCTCGCCTACCCCCCTGGAGAAGAACCTCCTCTCACTGAGAACAGAAAGGTACAGTGCACAAGCCAACATAGGCACTGGCCAGGAAGAAAGGAATGCACCATTGACTAAATCTGATGGAAGTGGAAAACCTACAGACAACCCTGTCTTGCCAGGGAACATACTTCAGGGCAAGTCATTAACAAGTGCACTAACAACAACATAGGCCAGTTAACTGGGCCCTAGGCAGAGCTAAAGCAGCCACTGTATAAGATGGGCAGGTGGCCCTGGCTGTTGTGTTTATATAAAAATGGTGCTCAAAACTGTATATTTGGAGTTTATTTTTCATTTAACTACTAGTCATATGGTACTTGAAGTTGTTTGGCTAATATAACACAATTATGACCACTTCCATTTACACCTAAATATATGGTTCATAACGATATGGTTTATTGATCTTAATGTGGGATACAAAAAATTGAATCCGAGTCGATCTGTTTAAATCTGGCTCCATGACCTTTGTCCCTGCAGCTGGAGTTGGAAACAGTAAAGGGGATGTAAAGGCAAAAATAAAATCCAATACAAATCTCTACACAGTCGCCGACTGCTCTACAGGGAAACAAACAAAGCTGCTTGAGTTCTGCATGACTGGGAAGTAAGGCGGGGGCTCCCCCTGCTGTTCATAAGTATGATTGTTTCCCTGTCCAGCAGTTAAAACAGTGAAAGTAGAAAATGTCTAAAAACGGCTTGGCAGTAGATGGCATCAAGGACCAAACGGTTGGCATGTAAAGGGTTAACTGGCTTCTGTATAAGACCCTGGCTCTTCTAAGAAGAGTTGTAAAGAGGAGGGAAATGGTGTTCTTAAGAGAGAATAGAGTGGCTACAGTTTTTTCCAACGAAATAGGTGGGTGGCCCTTAAAAGGGCCGTTTTGAGGAGTAAAACCGAAGCGAGGCTTTAACCTCCGAATCCGTACAGAGTGCGTCCCTGGCGCTTCAGAGCATACACCACATCCATAGCGGTAACGGTCTTCCTCTTGGCGTGCTCGGTGTAGGTGACCGCGTCGCGGATAACGTTCTCCAGGAAAACTTTGAGCACCCCGCGAGTCTCCTCGTAGATGAGGCCGGAGATGCGCTTGACTCCCCCTCTGCGTGCCAGGCGGCGGATGGCGGGCTTGGTGATGCCCTGGATGTTATCCCGCAGCACCTTCCTGTGGCGCTTGGCGCCTCCTTTGCCCAGACCCTTTCCGCCCTTGCCTCTTCCAGACATGATTGTACGCTCAAAGATTTCTTTGAAGTATGCAGGGCCACGCTCTCGTCCTCCTTCATATACAGAATGGCACGACCTGATAGGGAACTGTAAACTCACCCCCCCCTCCCTTCTCTTCGCATTCTCCGGAAATCATGGGCTAACTGGTGATTGGTTAAACGTGAGCTGCCAGTAGCCATTCGTAAAATGCGGTTTGAGCGTCGAAATGGCTGTTCCTTTCAAAGTGCCCGCCAAATCTATCGTTCCAATTTCCATACCGATATTCAACGATTTCACTTTTTTGTTTTGCCTCTGGCATTCCGCCCTTCAATTCATTCTGCCGGCAGAGCGTTACAGCGGGCTATTTTAAACTCTTATGGGCAAAAGTGGGTATTCAAAGAGGACCTCTCTTTCTTTCTCTCCTTCACTCTCTCTCTGTGTCCTTCTTTCTTTCTCTATCTATCCTTTCTCTCTCTCCCCCACCTCTCACTCAGATGGGCTGTGCCCCCGAATCACAGGAAGGCATTTGGTGTATTAGCAGCCCACTGGCTCGCTGGGGCCTTATCACTTTCCTTGGTGCACAAAGTATATTCGTGTTGCTTTCCACGGCATCGTCAGATTTCTAATGACTCATGAATGGAGGGTTGTGGTAAGATAGCGCTAACTAGGAGTCGGCTTCACCTGCAGCTTTGGCCGGGATTACATTCCGCTGCAATTACTCCTCATGGAAAAGGGGAGACTGTGCAAAGCTGCGAAGACAAAGTAGTACACGAATATGGCCATTGAGTGGCTTATTGCACAGTTACATGTTCTAAGGGTGTCTCTGAATCCAAATCCATCTTTGGAATTCCAGCGCCAGTTGAAACATTTACCCGCCCGCACTTTGGCTTCCCCCTGCTCCACCTGTTAAAGCGCAAGTCTAGCAGCGGCTGTGGGTAGGGCTGTAACGAATGTTAGGGAAATGAGCTGTTCTCTATCACATAACCGCCAATTTCTTTGTACTGGAAAGCGATCGAAAGATGAGCCTGTTCCCATCTGCAGCAGCTCAGTGCCCCACCCCCACACGTGACATCAATACCGCACCCCCCACTCCAATGTTCGCTGGTATGCCTGAAAGAAACGGAATGGGCGAAACACAGTGGAACTTCTGTGGCTGCATTTCACGAAAAATGCAGGAAACAAAGAACCATGCAAAGAAAGAAAAACAAAAAACAAATGCAGTACCTCCATAGAAATGTGTCCCTTTTTTTTTTTTTGGGCGGGCATCAGAAATGAATAAAGAGGGCGTGTGTATATGAAAGAGCCAATGGCGTTGAGGCGCTTGGAATAAATAGGAGGAATCGGCCGCTGAAGCGCTATTCGCAGTAGTGAGAAGCAGCTTACTGTTACTGTTCTAATGGCTCGTACAAAGCAGACCGCCCGCAAATCCACCGGCGGGAAGGCTCCCCGCAAGCAGTTGGCCACCAAGGCAGCCCGCAAGAGCGCCCCGGCCACCGGCGGAGTCAAGAAACCCCATCGTTATCGCCCAGGGACCGTGGCTCTCCGGGAAATCCGCCGTTACCAGAAATCCACCGAGCTGCTCATCCGCAAACTGCCTTTCCAGCGGCTGGTCCGGGAGATCGCCCAGGACTTCAAGACCGATCTCCGCTTCCAGAGCTCAGCCGTCATGGCTCTGCAGGAGGCCAGCGAGGCTTATCTGGTGGGGCTCTTCGAGGACACCAACCTGTGCGCCATCCACGCCAAGAGGGTCACCATCATGCCCAAGGACATCCAGCTGGCCCGCAGGATCCGAGGAGAGAGGGCTTAGATCACTCCTCCCCGTCTCCATCGCTCGCTCACCCACACAAAGGCTCTTTTCAGAGCCACCAACACTGTCTGACAATCCGCTGTGCTGCTTTTTTTTCATCCCCCCCCCCCCCCCCCCAAATGGCTCCACTGTTATTAGGGCTTCATACATCTTCCCCATGTACAAATATCAACACACAATTACCAGGCGGCAGCGGGTGAAATCCTTGTTCCCTTAATCGAGATGGAGGGGGGTTCCTATCACTTTCTACCTAATCCTCGAAAAGAAGCGAAGCTCTAGCAGCGCCGGGTGACCCGACAGCCTGGCTTTTGTGCTGCTTCCATCGGGCACAAGCCACTTCGCGCAGCTCAGGCAAAACGTCCTAGTTGAATGGACTTGTACGACAATGATCATGAGTGGCCTTCACTTCGCAGCCCGAGAGTAATCACACACTTTTCAGACGGTTTTATTAATTTGTTTTTCTCCTGCGCATACACACACACACACACGCGTTCATTGCTCACACTGAGAAGATTGGAGTTTCGGAGTCCCTAGACCAACTCTTCCCTCATCACAAAAATCTCGTATTAGGGGGCAGTAATGCTCGGCAAAATAGCTGCCCGTCTCCCACCACATCATTTCCCTGGCAATCAAGTGAGGAAAAAGTGTACAAGGGAAACCCTCTTATGTGTCACAATTTATTCTCACTATTTAGACACACACACACACACACACACACACACACGGGGCTATACAGCGCTGTTTAGATGAAGTGGGTGGCTCTGAAAAGAGCCTTTGGGTGAGTGGTCAGGGCAGTAGTATTTTTGGAGGGGAGAGCTCACTTGCTCTTGGCAGATTTGGCGCTCTCGGTTTTCTTGGGGAGCAGCACAGACTGGATGTTGGGCAGGACACCGCCCTGGGCGATGGTGACCCCTCCGAGCAGTTTGTTGAGCTCCTCGTCGTTGCGCACGGCGAGCTGCAGGTGCCTGGGGATGATGCGAGTCTTCTTGTTATCCCGGGCAGCGTTGCCGGCCAACTCGAGGATCTCGGCGGTCAGATACTCGAGCACCGCGGCAAGGTAGACTGGAGCTCCGGCTCCCACCCGCTCGGCATAATTGCCTTTTCTCAAGAGCCGGTGAACACGGCCGACTGGGAACTGAAGGCCGGCCCGAGATGAGCGAGTCTTGGCCTTGGCCCGGGTCTTTCCGCCTTGTTTGCCTCTTCCTGACATGCTTCAATTAACTTCGTTTGACAAAAAATGACTCAACGATACATTGTAGCGCGCACTTTGCTTTTTATAGTCAGCCGCGAGAGTCCTTCTCTCTGCCGATTGGTTAGGCTTCCTCGCAGCCAACGAAACACAAGCTTTACTTACCACCAATCTTCTGGAGAAAAGCTGCGCTTTGACGTCATGCCACAGAGCCAGCCAATGGGAATCAGTGTCACGGCGCAGCCTGCTTTACATGGGCAAGGGTATAAAAGCAGCTGCAGCCGGAGCAGCACTTCATCGTTTGCTTTATAGACTCATCCTGTCTAGTTGCTGAACATGCCTGAACCCGCCAAATCCGCTCCAGCCCCAAAGAAGGGCTCCAAGAAAGCCGTGACTAAAACCCAGAAGAAGGATGGCAAGAAGCGTAGGAAGAGCAGGAAAGAGAGCTACGCCATCTACGTGTACAAAGTGCTCAAGCAGGTGCACCCCGATACCGGCATCTCTTCCAAGGCCATGAGCATCATGAACTCCTTTGTTAACGATGTCTTCGAGCGCATCGCAGGGGAAGCCTCCCGCCTGGCTCACTACAACAAGCGCTCCACCATCACCTCCCGGGAGATCCAGACCGCCGTCCGCCTGCTTTTGCCTGGGGAGCTGGCCAAGCACGCCGTGTCCGAGGGCACCAAGGCTGTCACCAAGTACACCAGCGCCAAGTAATCTCTCTCTCTCTCCATTCCCTGCCCCACAAACCCAAAGGCTCTTTTCAGAGCCACCCACTTTCTCTCTACAAGAGCCGCACGTGCTGCTGCTGCCGTCGTCCACTATCCATTGGTGCAACTTACAATCCCCTCCATATCCTTCACCTGTGTGTGTGTATACACACAAAAGCCTGGTTTGCTCCTGAAAAGATGTATCAAAACACTCGAGGTAGAGTAGGGAGTTGTACACTTCTAGTTTTTCACACGCTGCTTATATTGGACAGAGGCCGCCTAAAAATGAAGTTTATTCATAAAATAGGTACACAAAAAAGGGAAAAAGTCTCAAGTCAGCCATGAAATCCGTTAGGAAAGGCTGCCGTGTTAACAAATGGCCTCAGTTCGAAGGAAGGAAAGCCCTCCAAAGCTTTTTTCTTTTTTGCGAATAAAGTTTCTAGAGGGCTCCGCTCTCTAAAACTTAGATTGATGATTAGGGTAGATCGAGTCAGACTTAATATAAGTTTAATAGGAGAGACCGTCTGCTGCTGCTCCGTGTAAGGCAATACACGTGTTCCCTCTTGGAGCTTTGGGTGAAAGATTTAGGATTAGTAGAAGGGTGATGTAACCTATTGGAAGGAGTCAAGCGCTTTTGTGGAATAGGTGGGTGGCTCTTAAAAGGGCCGTTTTGATGAGGGGAAACAAAAAACCGAGGCGAGCCTTTAACCTCCGAATCCGTACAGAGTGCGTCCCTGGCGCTTCAGAGCATACACCACATCCATAGCGGTAACGGTCTTCCTCTTGGCGTGCTCGGTGTAGGTGACCGCGTCGCGGATAACGTTCTCCAGGAAAACTTTGAGCACCCCGCGAGTCTCCTCGTAGATGAGGCCGGAGATGCGCTTGACTCCCCCTCTGCGTGCCAGGCGGCGGATGGCGGGCTTGGTGATGCCCTGGATGTTATCCCGCAGCACCTTCCTGTGGCGCTTGGCGCCTCCTTTGCCCAGACCCTTTCCGCCCTTGCCTCTTCCAGACATGATTGTACGCTCAAAGATTGCTTTGAAGTATGCAGGGCCACGCTCTCGTCCTCCTTCATATACAGAATGACACGACCTGATAGGGAACTGCGAGGACTGACGACACCACCCCCCTTTCCCCTAGCGGCTGGCATGTGAATATGAACTCAACACGGCTGCTGTTAATGTCGAAGAGCCCGCCAAAAAATGTTTGCGTTCAACTGGTTACAGGCCAGTATCATATCGTTCTCTCTCCAGCATTCCGCCATGAAATTCTATGCTACCTAATCGCCTCCGCCGGTCCATTGACTCATCCAGGTTTTTTTTATTGATTTATGATCAACGTTTGTGGCAAAAGCAAACCGCTACGTCTACTCCTTTCTCGCCAACCGCTTGCAGCCCCTTCCCAGCGGCACCCCAATGAGCCTCTCAGCTGAGGTCTTTGTTATTCTGCCTCTTTCACCCGTTTGTTACTTCTCTAGAAAGATTTCACTGGCACTTTGCCACATTGTTACACTGGGGTATTTCCGCAACATTCCTCGCAGTACAGGATAGAAGTGGCAACAAGTGCACCAGCAGTGCGTGTAATTCATTGCAGGTTTGTCCTCAAAGACGCTTTTTCCCGACAACGAGAGCCGGTCAAGATTATTAACGGAGAAGAGACTCTCCCCGAACACAATAAGCTCCGCCCAGTGTCTGAGCTGGTTAAGAGCGACATGTGGCACCAGTAGACTACTACGACGACGACGACGACGACGACGAGCCGGATGGATACTCGTGTTAGTAAGAAAAAATAGTAGGTAGGCAGAAGCAGAGGAGAGTCGCTATAGGACAACAAGCTGCTCTTTTTAGGGGGATGTGGTGGCTCTTAAAAGAGCCTTTGGTTGAATGGGCCACTAGTGAGCGAGCGAGCGAGCTGCTCATTTCTTCTTGGGGGCGGCTTTCTTGGCTTTGGCCACTTTAGCCTTTGCGGGGCTTTTGGCAGCAGCAGTTTTGGGCTTGACGGCGGTCTTTTTTGCGGGGCTCTTGGTGGCCTTCTTGGGCTTGGCAGCTTTGTTTTTTTTCGGGCTCTTTGCTGCTAGCGCCGCTTTTGCGGGTTTCTTCACCTTCTTCGGGCTCTTGGCGGCTGCGGAGACTTTCTTGGGCTTTTTCGGAGACTTTGGCGCCTTCTTGGCTGCTGCCGCCGGTTTCTTGGTTTTGGCTGCTAGCGGCGCCTTCTTCTTGGCGGCCTTGTCCTTGCTCTGCAGCTGCTTCTTGTTGAGCTTGAGGGAACCGGAGGCTCCGCTGCCTTTGACTTGGAGCAGGGTCTCCTTCGTGACCAGAGCCTTGAGAGCCAGCTTGAGGCGGCTGTTTGTTTTTTTTTTTTGTTTTTTTTAAATTTGTATTACTTTTACAAGTTTTACATTTTACCATTAGACACTTTACAAATAATCAACCCGAGAAAATAAAGGGAAAAAAAAAAAAGAGAAAAAAGAAAACAATATTCAAAGAAGACACAATGTACAGCCATTGAGAGAGTGTAGATTGACTTATGCTAGTGTTGCTATTATAAGGACGGGTCCCCGTCCACTGGGGAAAAAAAAAAAAAAAATATTAAAAGTTACTACGTGACCACGTTGACATGTAGCTACTACCAATATTCCAAAGTGATACCCTTCCAGTGTTGAAAATAAATAACTAAATAATAAGAAACCCTGGTGCTTATGTAAGGAGGAATTTTCATATCATTGTAAGGGACTGATGTCCATGTAATATTAGAAAACCACTTCATGTGTTTTTTATATAGTGTAAGTGTCATTAGTAGTGTAGAAAACAACGCTATTGTCTTAGTGTGGGACATTGCCAGTGTTATTGTGAGAACCCCTTACCCATACTGATTAAGGGGGTTGGTGTGATTTTGTTTTGTTAACAATGAGTTATAGTGAATAAGTGTACATTATTTCCCCAGTGGGCTTCCACCTACCTTGCACTTTGCAGTACCACCATCTAACAATGTGAGGGTATTACTAGCTATGCTTCTTTATTATACTAATAATAATAATATAAATATGTATAAATATTTAAATAGAAGAAAATACAAGCATATATATACTGAAAAGAAAAGAAAAAAAATAATAAAAAATAAGATAAAAAAAAAAAAAAAGAGTTAGAAACGTTAAAAAGATAAAGTTAAGAAGAAAAAATAGATCTCCCATCTTTACACGCCAATCTTGGCCTCTATATATGCTCCTCCACATGTAGGTAGTATCTTTTCTTCCACTCCTCCCACAGATATTTGGAGTGTCCACACTCCTTCTTTACCCTACACTCACCAACCAACATTTGCTCGTACCCTAAATTTGAATTAATTAGTGAGATCAGTTCCTGTTTTTGTGGAACTTGAGCCGTCTTCCAATACTTTGGTATTAATAGTCTGACTGCTGTCAGAATATGAAATATAAAATGCTGTACTAATTTTGGGAAGGTATCCAGCCCATAGTTCAAAACTGCTAATGGTAGAGTCAATATTACCTGAATTTTGGTAGCCTGTTTCAAAATCGTCTCTGTGGTTTTCCATAATGCTGAAATTTTTGGGCAATGCCACCAGATGTGAGATAAGTTACCAATCTTTTTACAGTCTCTCCAACATTGGTCAGAGGTCCCTGGATAGTATTTATGTAGGAGACTCGGAGTTTTATACCATCTGTAAAAGATCTTCCTGGAATTTTCAATGTGATTTGTACATTTTGAATATCTATATGCCATATTGGCCATTTTTATTCACTGTTGAATGTCCAGTTCCATATTTAGCTCCTGTTCCCACTTCCGTAGTTGTGGAGGTTTTTCTATTGTAGATTCTTCCATCAATAGCTTATATATTAAAGTTATTCCTTTCTTGCTCCGTGGATTCTGGGTAACTAGTTTCTCGTATCTAGAAGTTTGAGCTTGTGAAAGATCTCTTGTTCTGCTCAAAAAGTGTTTTATTTGTAAATATTTATAGAAGTCATGCTTTGGAATATTAAATTCATTCCTCATCAAAAGGTTTCAAGAGTGAGTTTTCATACAGTTGACCTAGAGTTATCAATTGGTTTTTTCGCCAATTCAATAAGTTGAGATGGGGAATGGCCATTTCCAGCATCTCCAAGTTCGCACTTAATGCTGGAAATTCTATCAAGGAGGTCCTTCCATTAATTTTAGTCCATACATTTATTGCAGTATTTGTGGTGTGATTGGCTATAGAGCGGTGGGTTGTGAGAACCTGAGGATGCGCCCACCTTAGCCCTCTAAGTGTGGATGGTTTAATGAAATTTTGTTCCAGCTGAAGCCAATGCAGGTTTTCCTTAGGAAGGTTCCACGCTCTCATTTGATCCAGAATTGTAGCCTGATAGTATGTTTCTAAGTTGGGCACCCCGAAGCCACCTTTTCCCGTTGCTCTTTGCAAATACTTCTGCTGAATTCTTGGTTTATGATTCGCCCAAATATACTTTTGGATCATTTGTTGTGGTTTACAAAAGAAGGAACTTGGGACTGTTATTGGTAAAGATCGAAAGATATACAAAAATTTAGGTAAGATCATCATTTTAATGGTAGCCATTCTACCCAGCCTTGATGTATATAGCGGTGACCATTTTCTCAACAAATCCTGTGTGGTGGCAAGTAATTTGGGGTAGTTGGCTATATAGGTTTTAGAAACCGAGCTACTCAGTTCAACCCTCAAGTATGTAATTGTTTGTGTTTGCCATTGGAATCTGTACTCTGCCTTTAAACATTCTATAGCCTCTTGGGCCAGTCCCAATGGGAGGATCTGTGACTTCATCTCATTTAACTTATAGTATGATACTTCACTGAAACTTTTTATTATTTCTATTACCGCTGGTAGTGACCTCTCTGGTTTGGTTAATGTAAGAATGATGTCGTCTGCAAACAACGCTAATTTAAAGTCACTGTTGTTCACCCGGATACCCGAAACCTCATCCTCCTTCCGAATGGTTCTGGCAAGTGGTTCCAATGTTAGATTGAAAATAAGGGGGGACAGGGGGCATCCTTGTCTGGTACCATTCGAGATCTTAAAATTGTTGGAAAGGAAGCCCATATTGTTCACTTGTGCAGTGGTGTTAGAATAAAGAGATAATATAGCATGTTTGATAGGGCCGTTAAAACCAAAATGTTGTAAAGAGATAATATAGCATGTTTGATAGGGCCGTTAAAACCAAAATGTTGTAAAGTGAATTCCAAATTCTTCCAGTTTACCCTATTGAATGCCTTTTCGGCATCCAAACTGCACAATATTGTGGGATCCCTTCTTATATTAATGGTCTCTATTAGTGCTAAGATTTTCCTGGTGTTATCTGGCCCATGTCTACCTTTCATAAAACCTACTTGATCCATATGAAGCAGGGAGGGCAGGACTGCCGATAGTCTAGAGGCTATCACTTTAGCAAATAATTTCAGGTCTACGTTCAATAATGATATAGGTCTATAATTTGAACATTCTACCGGATCTTTCCCGGGTTTGGGAATCACTGATATCGTTGCTGCTAGCATTTCTGCCGGGAAAGCTTCTCCCTGTAGGATATGATTGAATAGGTCGACAAGATGAGGGAGTAAAATTTCCTGAAAACATTTATAGTACCCATTTGTAAGTCCATCCGGCCCCGGGGCTTTCCCAGCCGGGGCTGATTTTATAGCTGCCCTGACCTCCCCTGCTGTGATGTCTGCGTTAAGACGCTGCAGTTGAGAAGGTTGGAGTTGAGGAATGTTAGCTGCTTTCAGGAACTTCTGTATTTCCTCTTCAGTAGGTTGTGGAATGTTAATGTCCTGGTTTAAGTTATATAAAGAAGAATAATATTCTGCAAATCTATTTGCTATTTCCTTTGGATTGGTAATTGCCTGGCCCTTCTTTGAGGTTATTTGGGCTATAGAGTGGGCGATTTGTCTTTTTTTGAGAATACTAGCCAGGAGCTTTGTAGCTTTGTTACCTTTGGTATATCTATTGAAATTAAGACGCCGAAGTTGCCACTCAACTTTCTTATTTTCTATAAATTGTATTTGATGTCTCAATTCTTGTATCTGTTTAGTTCTTACTTGTGTAGGTTGGCCTTTATTCCTGGCCTCCAGCTCTTGTAGCTGTTGTGTGAGATCTTTCATAATAGTTTCGTTGTTTCTTTTGGTGGTGGCCGCTATTTTTATTAATTGACCTCTAATAACGGCTTTATGCGCACACCACAGAGTCGCTTGAGTAACAGTGGAAGTATCATTTATATGAAAATATTCCCTTAATGCTACTTTACACTGTTCCATGTTTACTTGATGGTTTAATAGGGATTCATTAAGACGCCAATACGATTGTGCTCTCAAATTGTTATTATGCTGGATATCTATGTCTATCGGGGCATGGTCTGCCCATGTACTAACCCCTATCCCAGATTTAATTATAGCTTGAAGGATGATTTTGTCCACTAAGAAATAACCTATTCGCGAATATTTAGCGCGTGCATGTGAAAAAAAAGTATAATCCCTTTCCATTGTGTGTTGTACTCTCCAGACATCGAAAAGAGCTCTCTGTGCCATATGTTTTTTCAAAATCTTTGCTTGATATAAACTGTCCCGGGGACTACTACCATACCGCGACAGGCTCGTATCGATATCATATTGCAAGGGGACATTGAAGTCACCTCCAATGATAAGATACCCCCTTCGTTCCTCATCTATTTTCCTAAATACCATATTGTAAAATTTCGCCTGTCGTTTGTTAGGACTATATATATTTGCAATGGTGTAGGTTAGATCTAATATTTTGATATTAATAATGAGGTACCTTCCCAAGGGGTCCATTAATTGGGATAATATTTGATGTGGGAGGCTCTTGTTTATCCAAATGGCAACCCCATTTTTTTTAACTGTGTTTGAGGCATATAATTGCGTGGGAAAGTAGTTGGCATTAAATTGTATCTGCTTTTGACTCGTAAAGTGGGTTTCTTGTAACAACAGTATATCAACCTTTTGCTTCCTACTCCAATTTGCCAACTTTGTACGTTTCTGTGGGCTATTAAGCCCGTTTACATTTTGTGAGACAATTCTAATTCCCATAATGATAACTCGGTAGATTTAAAAGTAAACTTACTCACTTTCAACGCGTTAACTCTAGATGTTGATACTTCCATCGACTTAGTAGGACCTGTTGGCATCCTTACCCAGTGGCTATCTGTTAATAGGAGGAATACCTCGTGCTGGTTGTAATTGGTTGATGGGAGAGAAAAAGAAGAAAAAAAGAAAGAGAAAAAACTAAAGAAGAATTTGAAAGAAAAAAAAAACATGCATATTTGTCAATACCATCATGTTTACATCCTATTTACAGCAATACTATACTAGTACTGATTGTTGGGGAAATTGCCCTAAGTTCCCTGAAATTGGAAACAGGCTTGAAGAAGTTCTAGGGGGGGTTGTAGGTAGATGTCTACTCTACCGGGTCAGATCCTGGCTCATGGGGGCATAGAAAAAATAGTCAAGTCATCTTGATATAATCTATGTAGAAAGTAATTTTTCTTTCCCTGTCTAGGATACCGGGCCACTTTTTTTTTTTCAATTTCCTGATTCTGCTTCCTCTATATCGATCCGGGCCTTGTGGTTTCTCCTGCTTTGTCTTGTCTGGGTCACCCATTCCGTCTGGACGTGTGCCTTCTTCTGGAGTTGTTCACTGGAGCGGCTTGCTACTGCCGGGGGGAGGCCCCATTGTTTCAAATAGCCCTCTGCCTGTTCCGCTGTGCTCAAAGTGACTAAATTATCATCTTTAGTAATCCTTAATTTCGCTGGGTATAGCCATCGATAAGGGAATGTTGTTGCGTCTCAGCACAGCTGTAGTGCTAATAAAATCTTTTCTTTTCCACTGGAGAAGTCCGAGAAGCATTGTAGCTTTGAATATTTCTCCAGCATGTCCTGTTTTAGTCTAAAGCTGTGTTGTAGCTTCTCTTTGACATGATAAAAATGAATTCTCATGATAGTGTCTCTGGGGGACCCTGGTGGTGCGTTTTGAGCTCGCGGTATTCTATGAATCCTGTCCAGCAAAAGCTGGTCCTGTGCAATGTCTGGCAGTAGTTCACCCATCATGGCCTTGGCATATTTATCTAGGTCCTGGGTAGGAACTGATTCCGGAATGCCCCTTAGCCTAAGGTTGTTACGCCTATTCCGGTCTTCTAGATCAGCCATCTTAGCTGTTAAAGCTTGTACTTCTTCTTCTAGGGCACAGTTTGCATCAATCAGTTCATTATGTGAGGTGACTAATTCTGCCATTTTCTGCTCTATATGATCAGTACGTTCCCCCACCTGTGTAAGTTCAGTACGTAGTGAAGAGAGAACTACTCTGAAATCCCCTTGTATCTCTGTCCGGAGTGCTGCCAGTAACTCCCTCAGCGAAGCCACGGTAAGTGGTGTTTCATCCACCACGTGCTCCACCCTTTCTGTCCGCTTTTGGGTCTGCCGTGTTTGGTTTACTGGGCTATTGCCAGTGGAATCGCCACCATCTTGAGACGGCGTTCGCGGACCTGGGAGAGCGGACGCCTTAGGGTAGTATGCGGTCATCTTGACCGGAGCAGGTTTCTTCCGCTGCTTTCCCATTTTTGGTTTAGTAATACAATCTAGTTTCTCGTTTCAATATATCTGTATTATATCACCATGCAAGGGTGGAGAGCCAACAATTAAGATTGTGGGGTGTTAGGGGTCACTTCTAGTTTCTTCCCTTTGTATCTTCCACTGATAGTGCAGCGCTATGTTTACAGGAGTAAAATTGTCCTGCTGCTGTGTCTTTAGGCTTACCCCTCTAGCCTTTTAGTCCCAGTATTTTTCCTTTATGGCGGGGGGTTTAATATGTATGGCTAGGGCTATGGGTCGTACACTATGCCACGGTATGAGTATCAATGTGACTATTAGGCTCTTCCCGAGAGTCCTTCCAGCCCTCCCAAATGCCGTGCCGCCCCTCCAAAACCCTGGCCCATCTCTTACTTTGTGCCCGCTAACTCTCTGCGCGTCCGTAGACCTCTCACGCTGCCGCTCCGACTCTCTAAAGCCCAGTAGTTTGGACGCTCTCTTCTTCCACCAGAGTTGTCGGAACCTTCTCGGCTAACCGACTGCAACTTCAGGCCCCTGACCTCTAGACAGCCGGCTCCTATGTCGGTCCCTCACCGGACACTGTAGACTGCTTTGCGCTGCTCGTCCCACTCTCCTCTGCGGCCGGGGCGCTCCGGAGCGCAATCACGTGACCGATCTCTATCTCCGCTTGTGGTGTCTCGTGGTGTCCCGTCCGACGCGGACTCACTCCTCCATGACTTGTTTCAGGGTAACGTGCCTATTACTTTTCCTCTCACTGGATTACATAGGTAGCCTACGTAGCCTACATAGTTATCTTAAGTATGAGCCCTCTATGCCCCCACTTGCTGCGAGCCTAGATTCGTGCCACCATCTTGCCCCGAGGCGGCTGTTGTTCTTGTCCACATCGTAGCCTCCCGCAGCCAGAGTCTTCTTGAGCGCTGCCAGAGACACCCCGCTGCGCTCTTTGGAAGCAGACACGGCCGCTCCTGCCTTCGATAGCTCAGCTGGCAGAGCGGAGGACTGTAGGCATGCCCAAGCAATCCTTAGGTCGCTGGTTCGATTCCGGCTCGAAGGATGAGTGTTTTTCCCAGGAGTTTGCGCCTGCCGTTCGGGAGCATACTTTGTTTGGTATTAACCCCTTTCCCCCCCCGCCCCCAATGCAAGCCACACCCGCTTATAACAATTTTGCTTATGACAATACAGGTCGCGGCAAAGACTCCGCGACCTGTCATGCAGACAAGCTCTGCATGGTTGTTGCCTAAAGGATCCCAACAACAGGGCCAAGGCGCTTTTGCCCTGTAACCTGCATTGGCAGGCATGGCTGCAAAGTGAGGACACCTACGGGTCACTGCGGCGACAACCCGTTTTCGAAAAAGGCTCTCAGCCCGTGCCAGAAGCACTCAGCTGTGCGTTGGCCGGGAATCGAACCCGGGTCAACTGCTTGGAAGGCAGCTATGCTCACCACTATACCACCAACGCCACACCGGCCTTGTGCGCCTGCCGCTCCTTGGCCACGGCATTGTCACCTCCGGATAAGAATTACAGTTTTGGTCTCCAACACTCAAACAGGACATTATTGTATTAGAGAGGGTACAGAGAAGGGCAACTAAGCTGGTAAAAGGTATTGAAAATCTTAGCTATGAGGAAAGACTGGCCAAATTGGGGATGTTCACGCTGGAGAAGAGGCGCTTAAGGGGTGATATGATAACTATGTATAAATATATAAGGGGGTCATATAATAATCTCTCTAATGCTTTATTTACCAGTAGGTCTTTCCAGCTGACACGAGGTCACCCATTCCGATTAGAAGAAAAGAGGTTCCGCCTAAATATTCAGAAGGGGTTTGTTACAGTGAGAGCTGTGAAGATGTGGAATTGTCTCCCTGAATCAGTGGTACAGGCTGATACATTAGATAGGTATAAGAAGGGGTTGGATGGTGTTTAGCAAGTGAGGGAATACAGGGATATGGGAGATAGCTCATAGTCCAAGTTGATCCAGGGACTGGTCCCATTTTGGAGTCAGGAAGGATTTTTTTCCTCCTCTGAGGCAAATTGGAGGGACTTCAGATGGGGTCTTTTGCCTTCCTCTGGATCAACTGGCAGTTAGGCAGGTTATTTATAGTCTTAAAGTTGAACTTGATGGGCGCGTGGTTTTTTTTTTTAACCTAACTTACTATGTTACTATGTTACTATGTATGACCAGATAAGCCTTGCAGACAGCAGTGTAACTAGATATTACTGGGCCCCACAGCAAATTATTTCTCAGGCCCCCAAATGTCTAGCGGTTGACTTGTTTTACCAATATTTATTGCTACTGTATATGAATTAGGGCCTCATGGGGCCCCTATTAGTGATGAGCGGATTTCTCCCATTTCGGTTCGCCGCAAAATTCGCAAATTCCCAGCAAAATGACGAAAAATGCGTGGAAAAATCATGCAATCGCAAAGTTTCACTAAAAAATATTGAACATCGTACATTTTCACGAGAAAAATGCGAAAATCAGAAATTGACGCCCGCATCCAAGCTGGTGTTAAAGTCAATGGGCATCCGAATAGTGTTGACG
Organism: Xenopus laevis; assembly: GCF_017654675.1. Classification (NCBI taxonomy): domain Eukaryota; kingdom Metazoa; phylum Chordata; class Amphibia; order Anura; family Pipidae; genus Xenopus; species Xenopus laevis. The sequence continues at coordinate 123,481,288 of NC_054376.1, forward strand.
CGCAACGATTTTGACGCGAGTGACTTCTCAGATGCGTGCCAAAAAAAAAATTTGATGCTGGCGAAATTACGCCGGTGAATATGTGCATGAGATTCACAAATTTATTTGCCAGAGGCCAGCCGAATTTACACGGTCTGCTTCCTCTGTAGTTACAACCCTGCTTGCAGGCTATTAGACTATTTTATTTTGCTTCATTTAATGCTGTAGACGTGAGTGCTCTCAACCTAACATCATTTTATCTCCCTGCTGCAAACACCTCACTCATGCTGCGAGTCCCAGACTAACAGACAGAACCATTAATTGTACCAGGTGGACCTTGTGGCAATGGGGGTCAGTTGACAATGAGTTAACAAACTGATTCCTGCTCAAACCAGTCATATTAAAGTCCAACTGCCATACAGAGTGCAGCCGGCCTTTACTGACACAGGGGAAATTGCGACGCTACAATGTAACAAACTGTTTCATATTAATAGTCTCCTTGTGTTGATTGAATCCCCCTTTATTCTTACCCCTGCTGGGGGGGGGGGCATTTAGCTGTTCAACAGACAAAAATAATAAAATGTACCAAAAAACAAATACAGAAACAAACACAATATCCACATTAACGAGCGGCGCCCGTTTCCCATTCCAGCACCTCGTTCCATGTACATTTATTTGTACAAATTATGTTAATGACTCGTCTCGTCTCATTGTGATTCGCCGCTCGGCAGAAAGAAAAGACAGAGAAAGGGCATTTCGGAAAACATCCCCTGTGGGGGGAAAAGCAGAGAGAAAAAAATTGCGATTGGTCAATTAAGTGCTTACTCGGCTCTGTGTATACGGAGAGGCTGCAGGATGATAAGCAAATAGGCCTCGGCATAAACTATTGGACCTGGACACGAGGGACTGGATAATGAAGTCTTTCCCAGCTCTGAACATTTCATTTGTGTTTCCTTCTCATGCAACTTATTTGGATAAAACAATCCCAGAAGCACCAGGGAGAGCAGAACCTACAGCAGGATCAGACCACACAGATTTCCAGGATTTATCTATGAAGCCCAGACTCACAAGAAGGAAACTCTGTCACTGTTTCCTTACTATACACTCTAATCCAATGCCAAATGGGTTGCAGTTTTAGAGCAGACAGAATAATGAAAGCCAATTTCTGTGATGTGAGCTGAATAATGCACTGGTTTCAGAATAACCAGGCCCGGATTTGTGGAAAGGCCACCTAGGCCCAGGCCTAGGGTGGCAGGATTTTAGGGGGCGGCAAGCTGCCCAACCACACCCACATTGGTTCAAAAACACAGGTGATGCGCCAATCTCAATTGTTCCTGTCCAGATGATGAAAATATGCACAGACAAAGGGGAGGGGACAGGGGCGATGAACGGCAGTGGGCCTAGGGGCGCCCATTATGTAAATCCAGCCCTGAGAATAACCATCCAGCAGATATGTCAACTCACCTGTATTTTTCACCTTAATTTAATTCCCATCACTTGGTCACTCACAGTGACAGGTCCGCCACCCAATGTCATTTATTTGCACCCAAAACCTTACTTACCTGCTCCACTGAAACATGTAGAATGGTCACATTATGTCCTTTGATATCTGTCCAAAGCAGTGAAGCAGGAGGCTGGGCCCGGACATGAATGGCCAAGATGCACCCAAATCTGTGTTGGCATCTCTGGACCATGCTCAATATTATAAAATTAGTCCACATTAGTGGATGGCTAAATAGCATTGATCTAACCAATCAGTGGCCAGATGGGTATGCATTCCTCTTGCTTGGATGCAGACACCAACAGTTTTAGGTAAGTCAGTATTCACCTACATTCCTAGCTTTCTAGCCTATTCATTAGGCCATGCTATCCAGCACATTTCCAGCATCCCAATCAGCCTAGGTGTATGTAGTCAAGAGCATGGTGCAGGGCTAGGCGAAGTCACTGCTGCTCCCAAGGCAGAGCGCATTCATTACCCTGCACATGAATGCAGAGCACCCTCTCCGGCAGTGACCAGCAGCAGACAGGTGGAGGCAGAAGTACTGTACAGGTGAGCTAGCAGTGCAAACTCATCATCTTCGGGAGCTAAGAACTAAGAGCAGCCAGGGAGTAGAGGTATGTGCATGTGCCCCTTCATCTTTGTGCCATAGACAAGTCCCAGGGTTCTAGGTTTGATTCCAGCCAGTTTACATGTGCAGAACTTGTATATGTTCTCCCCATGTCAAGGACTACACTCCAAAAACACACAGGCAGCTTAATTGGTTCCTGATAAGAATTTGTGGCAAGGCCACGAAGGCCTGGACCTAAGGCACGGGGCGGCATGCTGCCCAGCTGCATTCTAAGGAGCCAGAATTAGTAAGTGTGAGTCTGTCTGGCTGCAAAAAAAGTCCCCAGTGCTCATAGGCTGCACCCCCTCGCCAGGCCAGATGACATTGAAGAAGCCTGTTTGCTAGTCACCATACAGTAAATAATCAGTTATCAGTAGTATTGGCAAAGTGGCTTCTAGGGTTAGTTCTGGCCCTTCAGAACAGCCCAAGGCCCAAAATGTGCTCTTAATCTGCCACCAGAAATATGAGATGACAGTTTAAAGCAAGTGCTGTAAATATTTATTTAATATGTACGCAGTGCCACCTAGTGTTGAAAATTGAAGTTTTCCCACTATATATTTATAGCAGCGCCCCCCTGTGACACACACTGTAAGGTGCAATGTGGCCACAGAAAGGAGGCTACAGGGAAACAGGGAAAGATGAAAAGATATATATTTTATTGAACACGTTTTCAATTTGTACACCTCAAATTCACCAACACAACGAAAAACAGATTTATATATAATAATCCTTTGGTGTGATATAGATCTCCAGTAAAACCAGCGAACAAATAAAGAGGCAGATAATGACCTGGCGATGTCACAGTGATGCAACATTACAATACATTAGCCTAGGGGTATAAAGTAGTCTTAGCTTTCCAGTTAGAGGGAAATATAAAAATGTAATTGCTTTAGCTAAAGGAGCCACCAGTGCTCTGCAATATCATAGTTAAATAGGTAATTGCAACCAGGCTTTATTGTGATATCAGTCATGTGCTGAGAAGAAAAGTTCCCCCCAGACCTGCAGAACTGCCCACCCAGGGGTACAATGTCAGTACCACAATCCCCATTAAAGGACTGTTTCACCTCTTTGTCAATGTATATTGCATCATTCTCATTATTATTTTAAACAGAATATTTACTTTAAGAAGAAATATGAATTTCTTTAATTGCTATTTTAATACAAATTCATCTAAAAAAGGGAAAGTATCACCACATATTGAGTTTTCTGAGCTACTGATTGCAGACATAGGGTGGGAGAGATGCGACTTCAAAATGATCGGGGGCAGAGTTGAAGAGGAATACCCATCTAGTCGACCCCCCATTTAGTTTGAGAAAGGTTTTTTCTGGGAGTGCAGAACAAACACGCCTTATTGTATTGCTCGGTAAACAACTGCATCTTTCTATGAGAAATATCATGAGGGTCCCTCCAGCCTGCACTGATGGGGGTCCCGCCCAGGGCTTTCAATGCAAGTGCAAATCATCATGCTCCCAATGCAAGGAGAACGGGGCAGGGGGATTAAAGGTGCCAAGGAAATATTAAAACAAAAAAGCCCACATTTGAAAGCAATTCTCAGTATTTGGGATACTTTCCCTTTAAGAAGTCAACAGGCGGTGGTTTGTTCAGTTGGTTCGCAGCTGATAATCTGGAAAGAAAAAGAAATACATTGTCAGGCTGCTGTCAGCTGTGTGTGTCATCACTGGCCATTTGATCCACATTTGGATGGGCACTGGCTTAGATTTCCCCAACATACGGGCACTACCCAGCACTTAAGTTTTAGTTCCCCTTTAAAGTTGTGTTAAGAGCTTTCTCCGCTTACCTCCACTCTGAGTGATATATCTGACCCATGGAAGGGCTTGGTATCCACTTTTCTCGATGATCTTCATGTATCGAACCTTCCAGAAAAAAAATAACCACATGCTGAAAGTTGCTTATTGGCATTCAAATGCGCATCTCACTTTCAATAAAGACCATTTGATGAAGTGTCCCTTTAAGTGATACACACCTCCCCACCTTTTTTATATGTTGCTTTTACTGTTTTTTGTTCTGCTGGTATTGAACTTCACCCCTTTGCCTTTTTAATGATTGACATTGTGGCACAAATGAAGATTCCCGGACACGAAGAACAGTGATCAAATCCTGTTTAGGTCTGATTGGGTCTGCTCGACCCCTCTGCAACCAGACGCAGTACTGCAAGGGGTTAACATTAGTGCAAACCTGAAACTGTGTAATGTTACTATGGGAGGCGGATGGAGTGTACTTGGATGGCAAATTCCCCCAGATTACAGACTACTCTATACCCACGTAGGCAGGTTGGGTACCCAATGGAATCAAGATTTACCTGATCAAAATCCCACTTCTCAGTGTATATTGTACATTGCCAGCTAAGAAGTATTTGCACCCTAGGCACGTATTACTTGCCCCAGCACCCTGCTTGCTCACCCGCTACCCCCTTCCTATTCACTGATTGGTCTGTGTGCCACAGCTTGTCCTTTTTCTTTCTGCTCAGTCTGCCCCATGCTGCTCACCCCTCAATGCTGCTCTAACATGTTCCTTCCATGTCCCCCTCTTATTGTGCCTTCCTTTAATTGCCCCCAAACAGATGCCTCATCTGCCTACCACTAGTTCTGGCCCTTGCATTCTGTGGGTACCTGACTTACAGACGCAGGACTCACTTACTGGGACTAGAGATGTCGCGAACTGTTCGCCGGCGAACTTGTTCGCGCGAACATCGGGTGTTCGCGCTCGCCGGAAGTTCGCGAACGTCGCGCGACGTTCGCCATTTTGGGTTCGCCATTGTTGGCGCTTTTTTTTGCCCTCTCACCCCAGACCAGCAGGTACATGGCAGCCAATCAGGAAGCTCTCCCCTGGACCACTCCCCTTCCCTATAAAAACCGAAGCCCTGCAGCGTTTTTTCACTCTGCCTGTGTGTGCTGAAGAGATAGTGTAGGGAGAGAGCTGCTGCCTGTTAGTGATTTCAGGGACAGTTGAAAGTTTGCTGGCTAGTAATCGTTTTGATACTGTTCCTTCCATGTCCCCCTCTTATTGTGCCTTCCTTTAATTGCCCCCAAACAGATGCCTCATCTGCCTACCACTAGTTCTGGCCCTTGCATTCTGTGGGTACCTGACTTACAGACGCAGGACTCACTTACTGGGACTAGAGATGTCGCGAATTGTTCGCGCGAACATCGGGTGTTCGCGCTCGCCGGAAGTTCGCGAACGTCGCGCGACGTTCGCCATTTTGGGTTCGCCATTGTTGGCGCTTTTTTTTGCCCTCTCACCCCAGACCAGCAGGTACATGGCATGGGTTCGCCATTGTTGGCGCTTTTTTTTGCCCTCTCACCCCAGACCAGCAGGTACATGGCAGCCAATCAGGAAGCTCTCCCCTGGACCACTCCCCTTCCCTATAAAAACCGAAGCCCTGCAGCGTTTTTTCACTCTGCCTGTGTGTGCTGAAGAGATAGTGTAGGGAGAGAGCTGCTGCCTGTTAGTGATTTCAGGGACAGTTGAAAGTTTGCTGGCTAGTAATCGTTTTGATACTGTTCCTTCCATGTCCCCCTCTTATTGTGCCTTCCTTTAATTGCCCCCAAACAGATGCCTCATCTGCCTACCACTAGTTCTGGCCCTTGCATTCTGTGGGTACCTGACTTACAGACGCAGGACTCACTTACTGGGACTAGAGATGTCGCGAACTGTTCGCCGGCGAACTTGTTCGCGCGAACATCGGGTGTTCGCGCTCGCCGGAAGTTCGCGAACGTCGCGCGACGTTCGCCATTTTGGGTTCGCCATTGTTGGCGCTTTTTTTTGCCCTCTCACCCCAGACCAGCAGGTACATGGCAGCCAATCAGGAAGCTCTCCCCTGGACCACTCCCCTTCCCTATAAAAACCGAAGCCCTGCAGCGTTTTTTCACTCTGCCTGTGTGTGCTGAAGAGATAGTGTAGGGAGAGAGCTGCTGCCTGTTAGTGATTTCAGGGACAGTTGAAAGTTTGCTGGCTAGTAATCGTTTTGATACTGCTCTGTTATTGGAGGGACAGAAGTCTGCAGGGGTTTGAGGGACATTTAAGCTTAGGTAGCTTTGCTGGCTAGTAATCTACCTTCTACTGCAGTGCTCTGTATGTAGCTGCAGTGGGCAGCTGTCCTGCTTCTGATCTCATCTGCTGACTGCTGCAATAACAGTAGTCCTTGTAAGGACTGCTTTTATTTATTTTTTTGTTGTTTTACTACTACTACTACTACTACTACTATAAGAGCCCAGTGCTATTAGTCTAGCAGTGTTGGGGAGTGGGACTGGTGTGCTAATCTGCTGCTCCTAGTAGTTCAGCAGCACCAACTTTAATTTTTTTTTTTAATATTCATTTTTTTTTTATTTTACTACCGCTGTAGTAGTGTATAAGTTGACCTTTTAGGCATTATTTGCCCTGTAGGCATTATTTGCACACTGTTTTCTTCAACCCGCCATCGAGCTGTGTGACCTTGTTCACATTCTGTCTAAATATCCATAATATTACCGTCTCCAGAAAAAACACCGGAGTCACTTTTTTCAAGCAGCCATAATATATTTTACGTAATCCGTATCCACCGCTGTAGTAGTGTATACGTTGGCCTTGTAGGCATTATTTGCACACTGTTTTCTTCAACCCGCCATCGAGCTGTGTGACCTTGTTCCCATTCTGTCTAAATATCCATAATATTACCGTCTCCAGAAAAAACACCGGAGTCACTTTTTTCAAGCAGCATTCATATATTTTACGTAATCCGTATCCACCGCTGTAGTAGTGTATACGTTGGCCTTGTAGGCATTATTTGCACAGTGTTTTCTTCAACCCGCCATCGAGCTGTGTGACCTTGTTCACATTTTGTCTAAATATTGATAATATTATCGTCTCTAGAAAAACCACTTGAGTTACTTTTTTTCAAGCAGCATTCATATATTTTACGTAATCCGTATCCACCGCTGTAGTAGTGTATACGTTGACCTTGTAGGCATTATTTGCACACTGTTTTCTTCAACCCGCCATCGAGCTGTGTGACCTTGTTCACATTTTGTCTAAATATTGATAATATTATCGTCTCTAGAAAAACCACTTGAGTTACTTTTTTTCAAGCAGCATTCATATATTTTACGTAATCCGTATCCACCGCTGTAGTAGTGTATACGTTGGCCTTGTAGGCATTATTTGCACAGTGTTTTCTTCAACCCGCCATCGAGCTGTGTGACCTTGTTCACATTTTGTCTAAATATTGATAATATTATCGTCTCTAGAAAAACCACTTGAGTTACTTTTTTTCAAGCAGCATTCATATATTTTACGTAATCCGTATCCACCGCTGTAGTAGTGTATACGTTGGCCTTGTAGGCATTATTTGCACAGTGTTTTCTTCAACCCGCCATCGAGCTGTGTGACCTTGTTCACATTTTGTCTAAATATTGATAATATTATCGTCTCTAGAAAAACCACTTGAGTTACTTTTTTTCAAGCAGCATTCATATATTTTACGTAATCCGTATCCACCGCTGTAGTAGTGTATACGTTGGCCTTGTAGGCATTATTTGCACACTGTTTTCTTCAACCCGCCATCGAGCTGTGTGACCTTGTTCACATTCTGTCTAAATATCCATAATATTACCGTCTCCAGAAAAAACACCGGAGTCACTTTTTTCAAGCAGCATTCATATATTTTACGTAATCCGTATCCACCGCTGTAGTAGTGTATACGTTGGCCTTGTAGGCATTATTTGCACAGTGTTTTCTTCAACCGCCATCGAGCTGTGTGACCTTGTTCACATTTTGTCTAAATATTGATAATATTATCGTCTCTAGAAAAACCACTTGAGTTACTTTTTTTCAAGCAGCATTCATATATTTTACGTAATCCGTATCCACCGCTGTAGTAGTGTATACGTTGGCCTTGTAGGCATTATTTGCACACTGTTTTCTTCAACCCGCCATCGAGCTGTGTGACCTTGTTCACATTTTGTCTAAATATTGATAATATTATCGTCTCTAGAAAAACCACTTGAGTTACTTTTTTTCAAGCAGCATTCATATATTTTACGTAATCCGTATCCACCGCTGTAGTAGTGTATACGTTGACTTTGTAGGCATTATTTGCACAGTGTTTTCTTCAACCCGCCATCTAGCTGTGTGTATTATCGTTTCCAGAAAAACCAACTGAGTTTTTGTTGTTGTTGTTGTTTTTTTAAAAATAATGCCAGGCAAAGGCAGGCCGCCACGCAGAGGCCGTGCTAGGGGCCGTGCTGCTATGCAATCCTGTGGCCCTAGCAAATTGCCCAGTTTTAAAAAGCCAATGACCCTGAACTCCCAAAATGCTGAAGAGGTAGTTGACTGGCTTACACAGCACACCCCATCCTCTACCGTTTCTAACTTTACCACAACATCCTCCTCATCCTCCACTGCTATGGCCACCCCACGTAACACTTCCTCCACCACCGGTGCCCCTTCTTCACTGGGGTCAGAGGAGTTATTTTCCAATGAGTTTCTTGAACTGAGTAATGCGCAACCATTATTGCCAGAAGAAGATGAAGGAGATGAGGACCTTACACCAGATTTAATTCTGGCAGAGAACACGATAGAGATGGACATAATGAGTGATGAGGAGGAGGTCCCCGCTGCTGCTTCCTTCTGTGATGTGTCAGAAGAAATTGATGCATCTGAGGAGAATGATGATGAGGAGATTGATGTTTTGTGGGTGCCTAGTAGAAGAGAGCAAGAGGAGGGTAGTTCAGATGGAGAGACGGAGAGTCAGAGAGGCAGTAGGAGAATAAGACTTAGAAGAAGCAGGGAGGACAGCCCGCAGGGATCAGCAGGGCAACAACATGTATCGGCACCTGTGTTCAGCCGGCCAACGCACCCGCCATTGCCGCCAATACCGCCAACTCCGCCAACTTCTACTGTTACCGCCAGATCGCACACTTCCAAAAAGTCAGCAGTGTGGGATTTTTTTAATGTGTGTGCCTCTGACAAAAGCATTGTAATTTGCAATGAGTGCAGTCAGAAACTGAGCCTTGGTAAGCCCAACAGCCACATAGGTACAACTTCTATGCGAAGGCACATGAGCGGCAAGCACAAAGCACTTTGGGAGCAACACCTCAAAGGCAACAGGCAAACTAAAAGCCACACTCCTTCTGGTCCAGCATCTTACTGCTCTACCTCTGCTCTCCTTGACCCGTCTGAACCACCCTCCACTCCGCCTTCCACCTTGACCACCTGTTCCCATTCCCAGTCATCTGCCACCAGCCAAGTTTCTGTGAAGGCCATGTTTGAGCGTAAGAAGCCAATGTCTGACTGTCACCCCCTTGCCCGGCGTCTGACAGCTGGCTTGTCTGCACTCTTAGCCCGCCAGCTTTTACCATACCAGCTGGTGGACTCTGAGGCCTTCCGCAAATTTGTAGCAATTGGGACACCGCAGTGGAAGGTACCCAGCCGCAATTTTTTTTTCTAAAAAGGGAATACCACACCTGTACCAACATGTGCAGAGCCAAGTTACCGCATCTCTGTCACTTAGTGTTGGGCCAAAGGTCCATATGACTACTGACGCATGGTCCTCCAAGCATGGTCAGGGCAGGTATGTCACCTACACTGCCCACTGGGTGAACTTGGTAATGGCTGGGAAGCAGGGAATGGGTAGCTCAACAACAACAGTGGAGTTGGTGTCACCGCCACGGATTGCACGCGGTTCTGCCACCACCTCTACTCCTCCATCGCTCTCTACCTCGTCTTCTTCTTCTTCTTACTCTGCTGCTGGGTCCTCCTTCTCCTCCTCCACACCTGTGCACCCCCAGCTCCCCCTAGGCTATTCGACGTGCCAGGTACGCCGTTGTCACGCTGTCTTGGGGATGACGTGCCTGGAAAGCAAAAACCATACCGGATCTGTACTCCTGTCATCTCTGCAGTCACAGGCCGATCGGTGGCTGACCCCACACCAACTGCAGATCGGAAAAGTGGTGTGTGACAATGGAAGCAATCTGTTGGCAGCGTTGAGACTAGGCAATTTAACACATGTGCCCTGCATGGCACATGTGTTAAATTTAATAGTCCAACGTTTTGTCTCCAAGTACCCAGGATTCCAGGACGTTCTCACCCAGTCCAGAAAGGTGTCGGCCCATTTCAGACGTTCCTACACAGCCATGGCACGCCTTGCTGACATTCAGCAGCGCTACAACATGCCAGTCAGGCGTTTGATTTCTGACAGCCAGACTCGCTGGAATTCAACGCTCCTTATGTTGGAACGTCTGCTGCAACAACAAAGGGCCGTCAACGAGTACCTTTTTGAACTGGGTGGTAGGACTGGATCTGCACAGCTGGGGATTTTTTCCCCCGTTACTGGGTGCTTATGCGCGATGCCTGCAGGCTCATGCGACCTTTTGAAGAGGTGACAAATATGGTCAGTCGCACCGAAGGCACCATCAGCGACCTAATACCCTTCGCTTTCTTCCTGGAGCGTGCCGTGCGACGAGTGACAGATGAGGCTGTAGACCAGCGTGACGAGGAGCTGGAAGCGCACGATTTCTGGTCGGAATCACCAGAACGAACCCAGGCACCTGCTGCAACGCAGGGAGAGGTGCCAGAAGTGGAGTCAGAGGAGGAAGGTGGCTTTGTGGAGGAGGAGGAGGAGGAGGACCAACAGGAGCAGGCTTCCCAGGGGGCTAGTGGTGACCTTTTGGGGACCCCTGGTCTTGTACGTGGCTGGGGGGAGGAGACCGTGGATGATGCAGTCCTTGATAATGAGGAAGCGGAGATGGATAGCTCTGCATCCAACCTTGTGAGAATGGGGTCTTTCATGCTGTCATGCCTGTTGAAGGACCCCCGTATCAAGAGGCTTAAGGAGAAGGACCTGTACTGGGTCGCAACGCTACTAGACCCTCGGTACAAGCATAAAGTGTCAGAAATGTTACCAACATACCACAAGTCCGAAAAGATGCGGCATTTACAAACCAGCCTGCAAAACATGTTGTACAATGCTTTTAAGGGTGATGTCACTTCAGGAACTCATCAACATTCCAGGGGCAGAGGTGCCAGTAATCCTGCCACGAGCACACCTGCAAGGACAAAGCCCTTTGGCCAGTCTGTAACGTCAGACATGCAAATGTTTTTCTGTCCAAGGCAGCGCCACAACCCTTCTGGATCCACCCTCAAAGAACGCCTCGACCGGCAGGTAGCGGACTACCTGGCATTAACTGCAGATATCGACACTCTGAGGAGCGATGAACCCCTGGACTACTGGGTGCGCAGGCTTGATCTGTGGCCAGAGCTGTCACAATTTGCCATGAACCTCTTGTCTTGCCCAGCCTCAAGTGTGCTCTCAGAAAGGACCTTCAGTGCAGCAGGAGGGATTGTAACTGAGAAGAGAACTCGCCTAGGTCACAAAAGTGTCGATTACCTGACCTTTATTAAAATGAATGAGGGGTGGATCTCGGAGGGTTACTGCACGCCGGAAGACTTGTTCTGACTTCTATGCAGCTGTCCTTCTCTTCAAGCCTCATGACTCCACACACAGCTGTCCTTTAGCGTCCTCCTCCTCCCTCCGCCACCGTTACAAACTAGGGTGCAAACCCTACTGGTTTAATTTTTTCTGGCCTCTGTGCTTCAGTGGCTGCAACCAAAAAAACTGGGCAAACAATGTCTACAAGGTCAACGTATGGCAAAAAATGACTATTTTCAGCATTTATATGGCATATTTTTTCTGGCAACTGTGCTTCAGTGGCTGCATCCAAAAAAATGCATATTTTCTGCATTTATATGGCATAATTTTTCTGGCCTCTGTGCTTCAGTGGCTGCAACCAAAAAAATGCATATTTTCTGCATTTATATGGCATAATTTTTCTGGCCTCTGTGCTTCAGTGGCTGCAACCAAAAAAATTTATATTTTCAGCATTTATATGGCATAATTTTTCTGGCAACTGTGCTTCAGTGGCTGCGACCAAAAAAATGACTATTTTCAGCATTTATATGGCATATTTTTTCTGGCCTCTGTGCTTCAGTGGCTGCGGCCAAAAAAACTGGGCAAACAATGCCTACAAGGTCAACGACGTTGACCTTGTAGGCATTGTTTGCCCAGTTTTTTTGGCCGCAGCCACTGAAGCACAGAGGCCAGAAAAAATATGCCATATAAATGCTGAAAATAGTCATTTTTTGCCATACGTTGACTCAACGTATATGGCAAAAAATGACTATTTTCAGCATTTATATGGCATATTTTTTCTGGCAACTGTGCTTCAGTGGCTGCGACCAAAAAAATGCATATTTTCTGCATTTATATGGCATAATTTTTCTGGCCTCTGTGCTTCAGTGGCTGCAACCAAAAAAATTTATATTTTCTGCATTTATATGGCATAATTTTTTCTGTCAACTGTGCTTCAGTGGCTGCGACCAAAAAAATGCATGTTTTCTGCATTTATATGGCATAATTTTTCTGGCCTCTGTGCTTCAGTGGCTGCAACCAAAAAAGTTTATATTTTCAGCATTTATATGGCATAATTTTTCTGTCAACTGTGCTTCAGTGGCTGCGACCAAATAAATGCATATTTTCTGCATTTATATGGCATAATTTTTCTGGCCTCTGTGCTTCAGTGGCTGCAACCAAAAAAATTTATATTTTCAGCATTTATATGGCATAATTTTTCTGGCAACTGTGCTTCAGTGGCTGCGTCCAAAAAAACTGGGCAAACAATGTCTACAAGGTCAACGTATGGCGAAAAATGACTATTTTCAGCATTTATATGGCATATTTTTTCTGGCAACTGTGCTTCAGTGGCTGCGTCCAAAAAAACTGGGCAAACAATGCCTACAAGGTCAACGTATGGCAGTTGTTTAAAGAGAACAGTAGATTACTAGCCAGCAAAGCTACCTAAGCTAAAATGTCCCTCAAATCCCTGCAGACTTCTGTCCCTCCAATACAGAGCAGTATCAAGCAGATTACTAGCCAGCAAACTTACTATCATCTGTCCCTGAAATCACTAACAGCTCTCCCCCTACACTATCTCTTCCAAGCACACACAGGCAGATTTTTCAGATACATTTTTGCCCTTGATCCCCCTCTGGCATGCCACTGTCCAGGTCGTTGCACCCTTTAAACAACTTTAAAATCATTTTTCTGGCCAGAAATGTCTTTTCTAGATGTTAAAGTTCGCCTTCCCATTGAAGTCTATGGGGTTCGCGAACCGTTCGCGAACCGCTCGCGTTTTTGCGCAAGTTCGCGAATATGTTCGCGAACTTTTTTTCCGACGTTCGCTACATCCCTAACTGGGACAGCACATTACCAAGGTAATCATAGGCAAAAGGAGACTTGTGTGTGCGAGGAGGCTAATCTGAGACATGTTCCTATAGAGATTCTTTGAAAGGAATCTAGGAACATGTATGATGCTCCAGAACACACGTCAGGATAAATACAGTGCCAGTTCAATGTATAATACCCCAGAACACACAGCAGATAAATACAGTGCCAATTCCATGTATAATACCCCAGAACACACAGCAGATAAATACAGGGCCAATTCCATGTATAATACCCCAGAACACATTGCACGATAAATACAGTGCCAATTCCATGTATAATACCCCAGAATACTTGGCAGGATAAATACAGTACCATTTCTATGTATAATACCCCAGAACACGTCAGTATATATGAAGTACCATTTCTATGTATAATACCCCAGAACACGTCAGTATATATGAAGTACCATTTCTATGTATAATACCCCAGAACACGTCAGTATATATGAAGTACCATTTCTATGTATAATACCCCAGAACCAGAGGTGTAACTACCAGCTCACGCGCCACTGACTCCGGCGGCAGAAAATGGAGTACTGAGGGGGGCGGGGGCACGGCTGCACATCCCGCACCAGCGCCCGCCCCCCTCTAGTTACGTTACTGCCCAGAACAGCAGGGTAAATGCAATAGCAGCATCACTTGCCTCCATGCTTTACGGTCAGTAAGTCATTGGTCTTAGTTTTGGGTGCCTTAGCTTCCCCAATGAAAATCTGTAAACTTAAGTCCCCACTCACCTGGATTCCTGAAACTGTGAAGTAGGGTATTTCAAACTTGACGCTTATTGGGGGTTTTCCTTCTACCTCTTCTCTCTCCACACTGGGCAGGCCGAAGTGCGCACGCATAAGATACTCCTTCCCCCCCTACACACACAAAGGATAATGGAATTGAATGTCAGATGAAATCAGATCATGTCTGAACATAAGTCTGGGGGGACAATCCCTTTATTGTTCTGTATCTTATATTGCTCTGGGTTATTGTTACTTATCTAGTAATGACCCTGTTTCACCCACATACTTCATATAAGGATTTCCAAGCTCAAAACTGGTTGGTATAATACCCCTGTAATGAATACTAATATTGTACAGATTGTATTAGTTCCTTATTGTATTAGTTCCTTAAAGCTGGACATACCCCAAAAAATACACTTGTTTTGCAGGGTCAGAAATTACGTTCATTAATTGCCCAATTAGGCCATCAACACAGTGGGCCAAATAGGTCTTATCCAATTTTTTGGGCCCAATGCCAACAGTCAGATTATAATAAAGACCTAAGCAGACCCAACTGGAGGAGACCACATCAGAGCAGACCAGATATTTGTAGCTGGAGTTGATACCTGTCCCAGTGATATTTATCTTGTAAAACTCACCGGAAATGATTTGATTGTCCAGACCACCACGTTTTTTTCAGGGACGTATTTCGCACTCCCCACGCTGGTTTTAAACTTAGGAGAATCCGCATCACTTGGTACTGGCACATAAATCTCCACATTATTTGCCACTGACTGTTTCTTAAATTGCCCCTTGGCCTGAAAAATGTAGGAGATTTTAATTAGCATTTCTGTCCATGTCACCCTGCAGTGGGAGGTACCCATAGTTCCCTCCTGTCTGTGTCACTGTATCACCCTGCAGTGGGAGGGACAGACTCATGTCCCATAGTTCCCTCCTGTCTGTCACTGTATCACCCTGCAGTGGGAGGGACAGACTCATGTCCCATAGTTCCCTCCTGTCTGTCACTGTATCACCCTGCAGTGGGAGGAACAGACTCATGTCCCATAGTTCCCTCCTGTCTGTGTCACTGTATCACCCTGCAGTGGGAGGGACAGACTCATGTCCCATAGTTCCCTCCTGTCTGTGTCACTGTATCACCCTGCAGTGGGAGGGACAGACTCATGTCCCATAGTTCCCTCCTGTCTGTGTCACTGTATCACCCTGCAGTGGGAGGGACAGACTCATGTCCCATAGTTCCCTCCTGTCTGTGTCACTGTATCACCCTGCAGTGGGAGGGACAGACTCATGTCCCATAGTTCCCTCCTGTCTGTGTCACTGTATCACCCTGCAGTGGGAGGGACAGACTCATGTCCCATAGTTCCCTCCTGTCTGTGTCACTGTATCACCCTGCAGTGGGAGGGACAGACTCATGTCCCATAGTTCCCTCCTGTCTGTGTCACTGTATCACCCTGCAGTGGGAGGGACAGACTCATGTCCCATAGTTCCCTCCTGTCTGTGTCACTGTATCACCCTGCAGTGGGAGGGACAGACTCATGTCCCATAGTTCCCTCCTGTCTGTGTCACTGTATCACCCTGCAGTGGGAGGGACAGACTCCATGTCCCATAGTGTCACCCTGTAGTTGGAGGGGCATCTCCATATATTGTTTGCTTCCTCATATTTATTCTTACCTTCACCATAATCTCCAGCCGGCTATGACTGAATTTCTCAATCACAGATTCTATCCAGATTAGTGGTTTAACCTAAAATACAAAAATAATTTTTGTAACATAGTGGTATAATGATAAGCTATTCTGCACAAATCACAGAATGAAAATACAGAATTAAGAATGGAAGAATGCAATACCTGTGTGTTCAGCCTGTAAGACATGAGCTCAAAATCCCCATCCGGAGGGATAAAAGAAATAGTGCGGTCATTCTCAAAGCGGGACAGGCGGACGCACTGGTGAAACTTTACATCTTCAAGCTCCACTGTTTTATTCTTGTTACCTGTGTTTAAAGGAAAGACAAATCCATGTGACTGGGCGGGCGGGGCTTTGTTTAGACAACGACTTAAATATGGCTGAACACAGCAGAGCAGCTAGTAAAGACACTGCAATTAAAATCAGGACTTAAGCTTCAATTCATCCTCAAAATATGTCTGAAGAAAGACCTGTAATTATGAATTCTGCAATTTATAGTACTTATATAGCCAATAATAGTTTCACCTTTAATGTAGAGAAGAACTAACTATTTACTTGAAATACTTCTCTACCAGTTCATGGCCCCCACAGCCCTTTGTGCCTCCAAAGGGGCCCCAATTAGCTAGCATTAGAGTTAATGGTAGAGGGGGTAGAAGATAAGGTTGGAAGGGGACAGTTTTGAGAGTATTTTGGAATAATTTCAAATTGATATGAAGTCAGTGAAGGGATTTGGCAGGTAGAAGAGCTGTGGAGGACAAGCCTTATATAATCCACCAGTAGAGTTATCTTAGTCCCCCCAAAACTCACGTCCACTTAATTCAAAGAGGACTCTGTCATTAAGCCCCAGCCGTAACTCTGGCATCCCGGTGAGAAAGACCTTCAGCTTCACACTGCCCACAATCTCACTCCGTAGAACGCTGCCGTTGCTATTCACCTGGATCACAAAGACGGACATAGTGAGTGTGGGTTGAGCCAGAGCTCAGAGAACAAATTGCATCACAGAAGTAATGGTCATACACTTACTAGAATATTGACAGACTCAATCACATCTATGAAGACTTCATTCTTTTTATGTTTGATCCCTTCAGACCTCCAGGACACTGCGTTGGTCACAGTGGTGGGGACACGAGATTTGCCCGTATCCAGTTTGTTTCCTTGCTGTGTGATATACCTATGAATAACATAAAAAGATGGTGGTCATGCCTGATCAGCTATAAACTGGCAACAATATTTAAAGGTGGGCAACAGAGATTTACAGGTCTAGTAACCTATAGTAATCAGTGAGCTGACCAGTCAATGCTGCCTGCAGATTGGAGTATGCCTATGTGTTAGTGGACCATGATGGAATGGTAGGGCAAGATAGTGAGAGCAGAGCAAGATTCTTCCTCCAACTGGTGCTCCACAGGGTCCTACTATGAGCAATAATCAGGGCAGACACCTCTATCTCCATCCACAGTAGGGCAAGATAGTTAAATCAGAGCAATGTGGCCTCTTCTCCTCCAACTGGTGCTCCACAGGGCCCTACTAAGAGCAATAATCAGGGCAGTCACCCTTTTTTACATCAACAGTAGGGTGAGATAGTGAAAGCAGAGCAAGGTGGTCTCTTCTACTCCAACTGGTGCTCCACAGGGCCCTACTAAGAGCAATAATCAGGGCAGTCACCCCTTTTTTACATCAACAGTAGGGTGAGATAGTGAAAGCAGAGCAAGGTGGCCTCTTCTTCTCCAACTGGTGCTCCACAGGGTCCTACTATGAGCAATAATCAGGGCAGTCACCCCTATTTACATGGTGCACTCCCCTAATAGAACTTACTCCTGTAGAATCTTGCTCTCTGTTGTCTGTGGAAACCCAAAGTCCATGATTTCATCCAGCAGCTCGTACACAATGACAAAGTTATCCCGGATACTCTCTTCCTCCAGCTCTTTAAAGTATTCTGAGAACACCTGCAGCAGGAAGAAATTAAATGTTTTCCCCAATTTTAAGCACTGCTAGAATTAATGGGCCCAACAGCAAAATTATTTTAGCCGCTGCCCCCCCCCCCCCAGCATACAGGAGGAAAGACTAGGTGTCCTACAGCAACTTGAACCCTTGAAATTTTCAATTAGTCTATATTGTTACTTACCTCTACCACCTTATATAGAAAGGAATACACAAGAGAGGCATTGGCATTCTTATTGGTCAGTGCAACCACTGATACAGCAAATAGTTAAGGTTGGAAACTGAAAATAGACAATATCATTACTAAGATAAAACCCCCCTCTTTTGTGATAGGGGCACAACTGTGATTGGTTGAGCTCAGTATAGTGTTAAGCTGGCCATAGATGTTGATATTTTTAAAAGATCAGATCCTGATCGTGAGACCACGATCTTCTCAGAACGATCGTACAAATTTACCATCAACTAAAAAGACCAATTTGCCTGCTTGGCCCTGCAAACATAGATAGATTGTACTGGGCCGATCAATTTCCTGACAGATGTCGGCTGAAAAATCGTAAGATGTACGATCGTTCGAATACCACTAAATGCACGATAATTTCGAAGGATCGGTCGGGCTTCCCTAAAATCGGTCGTTTGGCAAGAAGAATCGCTGCGTCTATGGGGAGCTTTAGTATGCAGCAGTTTATTCAGCTTTTGATTGGCTGTTGAGGATGTGTGAACTAAATCACAAGGAAGTAGCTACCAGGCAGAGGAGATGGTGGAAAGAGTTTGAGATGGGACAGACAGGGTGTAATTTTCTTTGGTCGTTGGTGAGATCAATCAACATCCCATCAAATGGCAATTTTACATGTTTTAAGCCTCCCAATTTACCAAATATAAGGCCAGTGGTAAGATTACTAGAGTTCCTGACAAGTTCCATCAACTGCCTCAAACTAACGTCAAGTTCCAGCAACCAAGAGCAAACAGTTATCAGTTGCAATTTAATTACCTGCATCTGATTGGTTGCTGCTGTGAGTCATACCTGGGCCATGTTTCTACACTCAGGGACACCTCACCTGGACTAAACCCAACAAGGAACACTGCAAGGTCCACTCATGGTCCATGGTAGAACTAGAGGTAATTGGACCCCACAGCTAAATCATTTTATAGCACTCTAAACTTTGGCAATAAGAAAGTTTTTATATATTGAAACTGCTTATCAGTCAGTGCTCCACTGGGACCCCTATACCCCCTGGGCCCCTCAACAGTTGCAGGGTCTGCTTTCTCTATAGTTAAAGCTCATGGTGCTGCTTATAAATCCAATCCAGCCAATCACATAAAAACCCTCCAGAAAACCCATGCGTGCAGGATACAATAGAGATTGCTGTGTTTGATCCACATGAAGTGCACTTTTCCGTGGGTCAGCAATGGAGTCAGGTTGCCCTCCTCTTCCTTCTGCACCAGCAAGGGCATGAAATGGTCGATCTCCAGCATGTTGATATCACCCTTGTAATTCCTGCTGATAAGGGGCTTTAAAGGGGGATGAGGGTTAGTCGTCACTTCTCTGACATCACATGGCTGACCCTTTTTTACGTTGTGTCATCACTGAAGCATCCCACCCCTTCAGTAATGGGATCATCTGTGACATACCTGATAGTACTAAGTATTGTTTTTTAATACCCCGGCAATGATGGCGCCCCTACAGTTGTACCACCTGTGCCATAATGATGGCTGCCTTGATCACAAAAGTTCAGTGCATTGTTATCACATTACAAAATAAAAAAAAACAGCAGCCTCCAGATATAGGTGACCCACAATGCAGTTTGTCTTTCAGGGGATGCTGGGAGTTGTAGTACAATCGCATGTCTGCACTGTGCTGCTTTACTGCCCTGCAGTGAATCACCCTTCCTATAGCCCAGCCCTGCACTCAGGCCTTCTCCTCCATGTATATGTATTTAATAGGAGCACCAGGGAACCGGCTACTTACCTTTCCCTTTAGATCAAGGATAAAGACGGCCGAGGCTGACATACTGTCTGCTGGGATTTTTCCTTTCTCCCTCCACTTGCAGCCAATGGGTTAATAATTATCCTGCTGGAACTGAAAAGGTTCTAATGCTTCTTCTGTTGAAATACTCCTGTCCCTGTGAGTGCTGGTCCTGGACACCTGTTGCACCGCTCTCAGTGAGCATAGGGGTTCTTATTCTTTTTAGAGGTTATATTCTCTTTTCTCTATCGAAATGCTCCCGACTCCTCTTCCTCCTTCCTGTCTCCACCAACCCCCTACGTCAGCAGCTCAGGTAGAGCAGGTTCCAGGTGTACTGCTGTCTTAAAGGCAAAGTACTCTCAGTTCCACTCCCTCTGCAGTTTGCCAGCAGCTCTCTCTCAAAAAGCCAATATTGTGGTGTAAACATTGCCTTTAATGGGCAGCGTGGGGTATAGAGTTACAGGCAGGAGAGGAGGGGACACAGTCATTGTGTGTGTGTGGCTTCTTTTTTCCCAACCAGTATAACTTGCCCTGCCATTCACACACAAGTGTAAATGCAGCGAATTTACCCCCAACGTTGGTGGGTGCAGGAAACCAAAGCAAATCTACATAGAATTGAAGTTATCGTCAATTTATTAGAATTAAGGATGCAACCAATTCTCATTTGCAGATGTTATCCAGAATGCTCAGGTCCTGGGGTTTTCTGGATAAGGGATCTTTCTGTAATCTGGATCTTCATACCTTAAGTCTACTAGAAAACCATATAAACATTAAATGAGACATATAGGATAAATGGAAAAAAACTAATTTTGTTGGCAATTATAAGTAATATATGGTGTTGCTTTTATTTGGTGATAAAAATTAATAACTTTAAAAATAGCCCCTTTATTGGAGCTCCCTATAGATGTTCTCTGGTCCCTGTCTGTGTTTCAAATGAGGGGTGGGTGTGTCCTAACAGTCCCTGCCAGAAGCACAGTAGGAGGGGGACAGCCAATCACAACCCTGCAGTCACACAAGCACAGGCTTCAGTTCCCTATCAGGTCCTGCTAGCTGCTGATTGGTTCCTGTCCTACAATGCAGTGAGCTGAGTGCCGCTGGCTCTCCTGTACAGCCTGGGAATTCAGGGAGCAGGAAGTGGAAGAGAAGGGAGGAATTATTAGGGTTTTTGCAGAAATATTCAATAAATCAGACTGAAACACTACTTTTTTAAGCACAATTCTTCTATATCTAAATGAGTATAATGCACTGGTACATTCTCATTTTTTACACAAAATGTCTCCTTTAAATAAACCCAATAGGCCGGTTCTGCTTCCAATAAGGATTAATTATATTTTAGTTGGGATCAAGTACAAGCTACTGTTTTATTATTACAGAGAAAAAGGAAATCATTTTTAAAACTTGGATTATTTGGATAAAATGGAGTCTATGGGAGACAGCCTTTCCGTAATTTGGATCTTTCTGCATAAGGGGTTTCCGAATAATGGATCCCATACCTGTACCAAGAATTGGTGTCCCCCCAAACAGTGGCAGATTAATGAGATGTGGGGTCCCTAGGCTACATCCACAGGCCCCCCATCTAGGCTACCACTGGATCTAGATGCGTGCAGATCCAGGCAAGCATGTACCTGAACTCTTCTATGCCTGGATCGGGTTTATATTGGACCTAGCAGTGCAAATAAAAATAAATATTAAAAGAAAATAGAAGTAACAGAAAAAAGCTAGATGGGCCCCTAATCACACTGGGCAGCCTAGGGCAGCTTGTGCATTAAACCGCCCCTCTCCCCAAAGGCTGTTTTATGTTATCAACAAATAACTAGGATGGGCCTGACTTGGTAAAAATCTCCCTGATATACAGTATATGCGGAGGAAGGTTAGAAAATCCCCATGGATGGGGACCACATTGGCCCATTGTCTTCTGATGAGTCTGTATAGTCTCCATTGTGTTCCCATTGTTGTCTCAAGACAAAGCACTATAACTAACTGTCAATATATATAAAGTGAATAAAGTACCATCTATAAATATAACAAAAAATTTATTTCATACTTACCGTAATTTTTGTTTCCTGGTTACTATGGGCAGCACTCACACCTCTGGGTTATTCCCCGCCCTCGCTCTCAATAGGACAGAAACAATTAAGTTAATTAAACCATGATTATATCTACACCCCCTTACCCTCAATCAGTGTCTTGTAAGTCCGAGCTCTTAACTTTTGGGAGGGTTTGGTGTGAGTGCTGCCCATAGTAACCAGGAAACAAAAATTACGGTAAGTATGAAATACATTTTTTGTTTTCCCTGGTCACTATGGCAGCACTCACACCTCTGGGTTTGTACCCTAGCAATAAGACAGGGTGGGAAATAAAGACAAACTACACAACCTCTAGAACGGCAGTATTTATTTTGCAGTCTTTACTGCTTCTAATACTCTCTTGCCAACTAAAGCCTCACTTGAGGAAAACAAATTAACATGATAATGTCTCAAAAAAGTCTTTGCTGAAGACCAAGATGCAGATTTGCAAATTTGCTCCAATGTTGCTTCTGCCTGCAACGCCCAAGAAGCACTCAGCGCTCTAGTGGAGTGTGCCTTTATCCCTTTTGGAATCTGACACCCCGTCGATTGGTAAGTAGGGATGTAGCGAACTGTTCGCCCGCGAACTAGTTCGCGCGAACTTCGACCGTTCGCGTCCGCCGAATGTTCGCGAACGTTTGGGAACGTTCGCATTTTGAGTTCGCGTTCGATCGTTCGACCATTCGACCATTCGAATTCCTTCGACCGCTAAAAATCGAACGATTTCCATTCGTTCGAACAATTGTAAGCATTCGATCGAATGAAAAGCATTCGATCGAATGGCTTCGATCGTTCGATTCGAATGAAAATCCTTCGATCGAACGATTAAAATCCTTCGATCGTTCGAATCGAACGATTTTAGCGGGTGTTCGAAGTTCGCGAACTGTTCGCGAACGTTCGCATTTTTTGCCGGTGTTCGCGAACGGCGTTCGCGAACACCAAATCGGCAGTTCACTACATCCCTATTGGTAAGCCATGTGAATGCATCTTACTATCCATCTGCTCAGTGTAACCACCGAAGCTGCCTGTCCCTTTCTGTTACCTTCAGGGACCACAAATAGTCTCTTAGTTTTTCTCCATCTCTTTGACCACTTCAGATACTCTGATATGCACCTTACCAGATCCAGAGTGTTCCATACTCTTTCCTGTTCCGAGGTAGGCTCTGGAAAAAATGCAGGTAATATTGATTCCTGATTTATATGAAAAGCAGATACTATCTTAGGTAAATATTCTGGCACCGGCCTCAAAATCACTTGATGTGGCTGAATGACTGTAAACGGAGGTTCAGTTGAAAATGCCTGCAAATCACTTACTCGTTTTGAGGACGTTATTGCTGTAAGAAAAAGAGTCTTTACCGTAAGTTTGATGTCCGATATCTCCTGTATGGGTTCAAAAGGCTTTCTCGTAAGAGCCTGCAATACTGACGGTAAATCCCATGTAGCAGAAAAAACCCTCTTTGGAGGCCTTAAATGCATAACTCCTGACATAAATTTTATTATGTTCTCCTCCTTAGCCCATTGCCTTCCTGTTAGTGCTGATATAGCAGAAACCTGTAACTTTAGTGTTCTGAGACTTAGTCCCTTCTCAAACCCTAATTGAAGAAATTCTAAGACTTGAGCAATCGTAACTTGTTCCACATTCACTTCTCTTGAGGAAAGCCAAAGTGAAAATACTTGCCAAACTCTGTTATAAGTTCTGTTTGTTGACAATTTTCTAGCTGACATAATAGTCTCCATTACTGAGTCTGGAAATCCTTCCCTACTCAATCTACTCCTTTCAATCTCCAAGCCCTCAGGCATAATCTTTGTGGACATGGATGTTTGACCGGTCCCTGCACCAATAAGTCTTCTCTCTGAGGAAGTTGAAGAGGTTCCTTTACCATCAGTGACCTAATTAATGGGTACCATGGCCTTCTTGGCCAGTCCAGAATGATGGCTATCACATCCGCCTTGTCCGTTCTGATTTTCCTCAATATTCGAGGATTTAGAGGTATGGGAGGAAAAATGTATAGGAGACCCCTGCTCCAGGACTGATGGAAAGCATCCACTGCTACTGCTTGAGGATACCGGTACCTCGAGAAGAATCTGTCTACCTTCTGATTGGCTGGGCTGGCCATTAAATCTACCTTTGGCCTTCCCCATCTCCTCACGATCTGAGTAAATATCTCCGGATGTAGTCCCCACTCGTGTTTGTCTACTACTGAACGGCTGAGGAAATCCGCTATCACGTTCATCTTCCCTGGCAGATGTAGAGCTGAAATCTCCTTCAAATTCTCCTCCGCCCAATACATGATGGGGTACAGCTCTGTCATGAGGCTGTGGCTCCGAGTACCTCCTTGTCTCCTTATATAAGCAACTGCTGCCACGTTGTCCATCTTTATCATCAATGATGTTCCTCTTACTAAGCATTCGCACTTCTGAATTGCCTTCCACACAGCCCTCAACTCCAATATGTTTGCTGGCAGTATCTGTTCCTCCTCTGACCATCGACCTTGGAAATACACATTGTCTATGTGTGCTCCCCACCCAAAAGGGCTGGAATCTGTGGTCAGAACTTTCCAAGTGATTTCTGTCAACACTTGCCCTCTTGCCAAATTTTCTCTTCTTAACCACCACTTCATCTCCTTCATTACCTGAGCGTGAATCCATATTCTCTGATTCCAATCTTGTAATCTTGGATCCCATTGGCGTAAAAACATCTTCTGTAGGGGCCTTACATGCCACCTCGCCCATTTCAGCATCGGAAATGTTGAGATTAAAAGACCCAATGCACTGCTTATCTCTCTGGCTGAACACGACTTTCTCTTTATTAGATCTCTTAGTGTACGCTCTATCTTCTCCTTCTTTTCTTCTGGCAGGACTACAACCCCCTGCCTTGTACGAAACCTGGCACCGAGATACACTAGATCCTGCGTGGGAACTAGTTGACTTTTCTCCATATTGAAAACCCAACCATGATCCTGCAGAAAATGAATAACATAGTCTCTTTGATGCAGTAGACTGTCGGGATCTTGTGATTTCATTAGAATATCGTCTAGATAATGAAATATGTGTATTCCTTTCCTTCTGATTTCCGCTATAAGAGACTGAAGGATTTTCGAAAAGACTCGAGGCGACGTTGCCAGTCCAAATGGGAGGCACACAAATTGGTAATGCCTGTCTTGATCTATCGCAAATCTTAGGAACCTGTGATGAGAAGCAGCTATAGGAATATGGAAATAGGCATCTTTCAAATCTAAAGATAGGAGCCAATCCCCTTCTCGGATCTCCTTTATGATCGAAAAAATTGACTCCATCTTGAATCTCTTCACCTTCAAGAATCCATTTATTGGTCTTAGATCCAACACTGGTCGAAAATCTCTTGTCTTCTTGCGTAGCATGAATAGTGCTGAATAAATCCCTTGTCCTTGAAACTGCCGAGGAACTGGCTGGATAGCTCCGTCTTGCAACAACTGCTGCACATACTTGCTTAATATTTCCCTCTGTTCTCTCATCTTGGGAATCTTTGACATTATAAATTGATTGTGAATCGGAGTAGTACTGAACTCCAGGTAGTATCCCTGACTGATGGTCTGTAATACCCATTGAGCTGTTATAGACCTTGCCAAAACTTCTGCAAAATGTATCAATCTTCTGGGTATCCTTGAAGTTTGGACTGCCAAACCTTCAAAATTTTCTAGATGTCTTTGGTTCCATCCCTCTACCTCTCTGATTTTTAAAGAGGGAGTATTGTCCTCCTCTCCAATAAGACGATTGTCCCCCTCCTCTTGATGGTTTCGTCTGCCTCTGTTCCATCTTAGTGTCCTTGTCTCGAAAGGAAGATCTCCCAAATCCAAAGCTTGATGATCTAAAAGGCTTCTTTTCTTGTGGCAAAAAGACACTCTTTCCGCCAGTAACCTTTTTAATTATTTCATCTAGTTTTGCCCCAAATAACATCTCACCTTCAAAGGGCAAATTGCATAGATTCATCTTTGAAGCTTTGTCTGCACTCCAAGCTCTTAACCACAAAGCTCTTCTTGCCGCCACCGACAAGGCCATTGCTCTAGAGGAGGATCTGACCAGGTCCACTGAAGCCTCAGATATGAAATCAGTTAGATTTCATAGCCTCAGATATGAAATCAGCTAGAGCTTCAATAATATCTCTTCTATCCACTCCTTCCTTTAAAGCTGTCTCCAAATTCTGTATCCACATCTGCATTGCTCTTGACACCGACGTCAAAGCTATAGCTGGTCTACAAGTAGCTCCTAAAGCCAGATATGTCTTCTTTAAAGATGCTTCCATCTTTCTATCCATGGGATTTAGAAAAGATATCACATCTTCTACAGGTAATAGGGTCTTTCTAGATAACCTTGAAACTGCCGCATCCACCTTAGGTGGTTTATCCCAGATTAATTCTTCCTCTGCCGAGAAAGGATAAAGCTTCTGGAGCTTTGGTGGAATAGGAAACTTTGTATCGGTCTTACTCCACTCCTTAACCACAATCTCCTTTATTACCTGATGCAAGGGAAAAGTTGATTTCTCTCTCTTCAAGAATTTAAAAGGGTTTGAGGATGATACTTGTTGCTCCGGCTTTTCTGGAAGCTCCAACTGTTCTCTCACTGCCCTTATTAATGGTTCCACTAACGTGAACTGAAAAGATGAACTCTCTATTTCCTCTATAACATCTTCCTCCTCAGAATCCACAGGTGATTGACATCCACTATGGGAATAACTTGTAGACGGCCCATGTGATGAATAAATCATCTCTTCTCTGACTTTTCTAGTAGCTAAGTTTACTCCTTCCGTTACAGCCTCTCTGATCCACTTCATCACTTCTGCTGTATCTGCAGCAGCGTCGTCTGCCAATCTTCTGGTGCATCTGTCACATAACTTTGAATGCTTAAGGGCTTGATTATCACATGCCACACATATCCTGTGCTTCTCTTTAGAGACCGCTTTCCTTGGGATTGGCACACTGAAAATAATATGTAATTTTAAAGTTAGAAAATATGCACTCTTTTAGAACAGACAAACAAACTTACCTAATAGTGGCTCACCTCCTATTATCATTGGCAGCATTTTCTGGGCTACTAGGCACATCATGTAGAGATGTCATCTCTAAGAACAAAGATATTCATTTACTACACAGTAACGCCAAATAAACACTGCCCAAACAAAGAACAGCATTACCTGAAAAAAATTCGCTCTTTCACAGAGCTGCAGTCTGAACCGAAGCTTTAAAGTTAGAATCCTTCTACCTGAATTAGCGTTTTCGCCAAACACACTCCGCCAGTGACGTCACCGGCTGCTTCTTTTTAGCTGTGGAACGCAATTCCACCAATGCGCCTAACTTCCTGCTTCGCGCACATGCGCACATGCATCCTCAGTGGAACGCAAACTCCTCCAATGCGATCACTTCCTGTTCCGCACCACATGCGAACATGCGTCTCAAGTGGAACGCAGGACGTTTAACCTGCGCCACGCTCTAATTACAGAAGAAATCCTCTTTCACTACAGTGCCGCCCAAAAGACCTGGTCTTAAGACACAGGTATAAGAACCCCATAATGAACCCCGGGCTGCCTAATAATGGGGTATTGGCTAGCCGGTCTCCTCTGGGAGGAAACACTTTGCGTAGCCCAACCAGGAAGAGAGGCAAACTTCCCAGGATATGGTCCCAAATCTGGGTCCTCGTGAGCCACAAAAGAAAAATATACAACCCTCAAAAAGGGCTTCTCCAAAAAAGCGAGGACAGAAAAAAGACACTGATTGAGGGTAAGGGGGTGTAGATATAATCATGGTTTAATTAACTTAATTGTTTCTGTCCTATTGAGAGCGAGGGCGGGGAATAACCCAGAGGTGTGAGTGCTGCCATAGTGACCAGGGAAAAGGATATTATAAGTTAAAGAGGAGTTTCATGACAATATACAGTAAAAGCACGAGGCTGAAGGCCAAAGTCATGGGACTCGGAAACTCTTGTTTCTCACAGCCGCCTAGTAATTAATTTCGTATTAACATTCCACGCTAAAGTGAGCATATTTCCAGTTTTATGAACTGCACAGAGTTGCTATGGACTGATACCCTGACAACAGCATGATTGAGGCACACATGTAACGTGAGACACGCCCCTCCTCCGGCAATCCCCGACACCAACGTTTGCAGGTGCATGCACTATGGGATGTTCAGTCCACAAGCTTAATAATGGAGACGCATTGCAATTGACTTTACTGTAACTCATCGATACACAGACTTACAGACACAAAGCCCACAAACTCTACACTGAGTAACTGTAAGTTGACTCTACGAACTTAGTGTATTCATTGGTGGTTCTAGTTAATAATAATATAATGTTGATAGAATCTTAATTGAAGGTGCCTATCTGCAGCAATACACAATTGTGCTGGGCTCTTATGGACTTATTATATTGAAACATTTGTATCCACCCGGTGCCAGAGGGGAACCAGCACTATTTGCTACAATCTTATTTATCGAGTTAAATGAATATTTCCTTGACTATTTGCTTTGCTCAGTGTTAATGACACAGGTTGAGTTTCCTGACAGTACAGAGCATTTAGTTGGTTATATTCATTTCTTTCCCTTTTTATATTACATTGGTAATTGATTATGTCACTATTCATTAAACTATTTAAGATGTATTTCTCAGTTCTCTCATTATTGTTTTTTTATCGTTTTTTGTTGTTTTTTCCATTGTATTTTTTGTTGTTTTTTTCTCTGTTGCAACTTTATTAACACTCTAACCTACATCAACACTCTATGACATCATGACCCTCATTTTCCTGCCATTTTGTGTTTAAATGTTGGTTTTTGATTGTGATATGCACTTTGAGAAAGTCTAGAGGGCTAGCCCAAATGTTAGCAGTTTTTTTGCTGAATAAACACCATTTTTTCACCTTGGATAAGACCTGTGAGTGCATGCCTTATTTGGGACAGATATATATATCTTGCGCCAGACTTGCCTTCACCACCTCAGACCAGGCAAAGTGCAATAGAGTAGATAGGAGTTCCTCAAAAAATAGTTGAAAAAAAATAGTTCAGGGTGACATTTTTTTCAGGCACATAAACTATACACTAGGCTCATGTGTAGGGCAATATAACAAATTAATTTTATTAAGGTTTCCCGGGCTTGTGTAATGTATTTGCTGCAATATATACGTCCATTGAACTTTAACTTCCCGCCGAATGCAAATTAGGCAACGCTAGCGCAACTTCGCTTCACTTGCCGTAGTAACACTAGCGCAACTTCGCCAGCGTTCAGCACCCTGGACGCAAATTCGGATTTTAGTGAATTAGCTTTGTCCTTGCGAATCTACGCCTGGCGAAGTGTTGTGCTGTGAGCGAAGGTGCCGCTGGCGAATTTTCAGGGGTTAGTGAATTTGCCCCTATAAGTTATCTCAAAGGTGAACAATCCCTTTAAAGGGAGGCTGGTTCGGAAGGCAGTTACTATTAATGTTCTTTACACCTTTTATCCATCTGGATTCCATAGTTTGGCACAGTAATACCGGTATATGGCACAATGGGTACTCCCCCTCTGTGCGGCTACAGGTACATTCCATGAATACAGTGCTCCCTCTGTTCACCAGTGCTGTATTCATTAATGTAGTTAGGTCCATGCACTTCATTTTGCAGCACTTGCACCTGTAGCAGCACAAAGGGGACAGACAATAAAGATGCACCAGTTGCAGAGGGCACTAAGCGGCACAATAGTGTATCATTAAAACAGCACTACAAGCTCGCGAACGTGATTGATCTGTACAGGTATGGGATCCATTATCTGGAAACCTCTTATCCAGAAACCTCCGAATTACTAAAAGGCCGTCTCCTATAAACGCCACTTTATCCAAATTTTTTAAAAAGATTTCTTTTTTCTCTGTAATAATAAAACAGTCGCTTGTACTTGATCCCAACTAAGATCTAATTAATCCTTATTGGAGGCAAAACCAGCCTATTGGGTTTATTTAAGTGATTTTCTAGTATGAGGATCCAAACATCCCTTATCTGGAAAACCCCGCGTCCAGAGGATTCTGAATAACAGATTCCATGTCTGTACTCCGTTTATATAGAAGAATAGAAGTAAAACCAGCCTATTCGGTTTATTTAATATTTAAATGATTTTCAAGTAGACTTAAGGTATGAAGATCCAAAGATCCATTAGCTAGAAACCCCCAGGTCCAGAGGATTCTGGATAACAGACCCCATACCTGTACTCCGTTTATATAGAATACAAAGAATAAAGAAAACACACACAAAAAAAAATACAAACCATTCTTTTATTTATTCATGACACTTTTGCAGGTCCCACACATTCCTGTGCATACAATGAGCACACTTGTGTTTACATTAGACAAGCCCAGAAACAGGCCAGATTGTATTAAGTGTAAATATACATCAAAAAGCAACAAAAAAGTTTTCTCCATGCATTTATACAATAGAAATTCCTGTAAAACTCAAAAGAACTTTAAAAAGAGGGGAGTCCAGTTAAAGGGCACACTAAGCATTTATAAAGTCCTTTGCCCCCTCTCTACAGTACAAGTGCCTGTCTTTGGCTGTCAGCTGTTTCTCAACTACAATCCCACAATCCTCCCTTTATAACTGGGTCAAAACTTACTGCTTAAAAATCCACAATGCACATGAAGGTGCCCTCCATTGCAATAAACAGGAATCACGTAATAAAATCACTCCCATTCACTGAAATTGGGGAGGGGATAACAGTATAACAACATTGTAACTCAGCCTTGGGCAGACAAAATATCCGCTCTACAAACTGGAGCTCAGACCCGTAAAGGCAGAAGATATTTGGACGCATAGAAGAGGATTATTGCACTTCTGGAGCAGTGGTATACTTACTTGTGGGTGAGTAGGTGAGTATGCAACACTTAGAGGATAAGTAAACCTTTAAAATAAGTGAATGTAAAATTGATGAGGGGGCTATTCTAAGCACTTTTGTAGTTTACATTCATTAATTATTTTGTTTTTATTCCAAGATCTAAAGGGAAACATGTGCTGTTAATATGAATGAATATTGTTACAACAGCACCACCTGCTGGTCAGTTTCTCACCAGTCTGACCACCAAGTAGTCAAGGAAGTTGTCAGGAGAAAGAAAGAGGCTGCTCTGATGTTCTTCTGCTTAGGAAAGATGTGAGAAAGATTTATAATTCTTTTCCTAAGCAGAAGAACATCAGAGCAGCCTCTTTCTCTCTCCTGACAACTTCCTTGACTACTTGGTGGTCAGACTGGTGGGAAACTGACCAGCAGGTGGCGCTGTTGTAACAAAATTCATTCATATTAACAACACATGAATCCCTTAATATCTGGAAATTAAAAGAAAATAAATAATGAATATAAATTACAAAAGTGCTTAGAATAACCCCCTCATCAATTTTACATTCACTTATTTTAAAGGTTTACTTATCCTTTAAAGGGATCCTGTCATCGGAAAACATGTTTTTTTCAAAACAGATCAGTTAATAGTGCTACTCCAGCAGAATTCTGCACTGAAATCCATTTCTCAAAAGAGCAAACAGATTTTTTTATATTCAATTTTGAAATCTGACATGGGGCTAGACATATTGTCAATTTCCCAGCTGCCCCTGGTCATGTGATTTGTGCCTGCACTTTAGGAGAGAAATGCTTTCTGGCAGGCAGCTGTTTTTCCTTCTCAATGTAACTGAATGTGTCTCAGTGAGACGTGGGTTTTTACTATTGAGTGTTCTTCTTAGATCTACCAGGCAGCTGTTATCTTGTGTTAGGGAGCTGTTATCTGGTTACATTCCCATTGTTCTTTTGTTCGGCTGCTGGGGGAAAAGGGAGGGGGTGATATCACTCCAACTTGCAGTACAGCAGTAGTAAAGAGTGATTGAAGTTTATAAGAGCACAAGTCACATGACTTGGGGCAGCTGGGAAATTGAAAATATGTCTAGCCCCATGTCAGATTTCAAAATTGAATATAAAAAAATCTGTTTGCTCTTTTGAGAAATGGATTTCAGTCCAGAATTCTGCTGGAGCAGCACTATTAACTGATTAATTTTTAAAAAAAAATTTTTCCCATGACAGTATCCCTTTAAACAGGTGTACGTGTCATATACATATATGGCAGTTGTTTTCACGTACAGGAATAAATTGCTGCTCCAAAAGCAGAGTGGAGCCTATGCACATTACATATACACTGTACATAGCTACATACACCCGTGTTCTTTAGAGGGAGTACACGCAGCAAGAATACGCATGTATCACTAGTGAGATCCAGTCCTGTTTTACCGGCAACTATTTATCGGGCTTGGTCTGGTTGGTTTTGTTCAGCAGTTTCTGCAGGTTGGCCGACATGAAGAACGGTCTCTCTGTTGAGCCGTCGTTCCGCTCCAAGTCTTCCACTGGACCACGGAGGAAAGGGAAGAGAAGGCAGGAATGAAGTGAGGGAATATGGGGGAAATTGGGGATATGGCTGATTTAGGGTGAGTGCAGGTCATGCAGTAACTAGTAAAAGGCACTGGGTGTTGGCAGGATACATACATGATGAACTGTGACGGTACATGAGAGAAGAGGATTTGTACTACTAGTTCGGCGTGTTATGTTACATATTCCCAGCACACTACTAGGGTACAGTCTGAGCTATATTCTGGCACTCCTGTAGTCCTGTTTAGAGTCCTGCAGTGGGTCGGGTATCCTGCGGGTAGGATTGCCACCTGGCCGGTATTTTACAGGCCTTAAATGATGGTTGATCCCAATGTTATTAAAAGGGAAAAAAGATAAATATATAGGAAGGCCGGTATTTTTTTCCAGAAAAGGTGGCAACCCTAGCTGCGGGATCTGGGTAGGATTTTCTGGTGCAGGTATAGATGCAGGTCTGCGGGTCGTGGGTCTCATCTAAATTTCTTATCTCATATTGTTATATTGTCTATATTTTACTCCTTTTAAATTTTAACAAAACTTTTTCCTGTCCTGCCCACTTTTAAAGTCACTTACAGTTTTGCAGCAGCAGCAGCACTTCCTGATTAATGGTGGTCAGCGGGCTGCGGATATGGCAGTTGTGGGAAGCAGATCAAAGTGAATATGCGGGTTTGGGTCTCATAAATTGGTTCCGCGCAGAACTCTAGCCCTATTGCCCCCTATTCCTGACACACACACCATTCTCTAGATTCTAGAATAAGAGGTATAGATATAGAGGTTTTGGTTGATGAGGACGCCTGCAGCTTTAACCCATGTAGATTTAGCGGGGGGTCTCTAAACCCCACCCACTGCGCCTCCATTAGCTCTGGCTCTCGCTGGATTTTAAGGCGTCCGCGTCCTTTTTCAGCAGGATTTGGCTGAGCTCTGCGGACATGTAATACGGTCGCTCCAAGGAACCATCGTTCCTCTCCAAATCTTCACCTTGTTTATTAACAGTCCCCAGGGAAGACATGGGAGTGGGAAGCAGGCGGGCAAAATGTAGAGAGACAGTGCAGGGGATAGATAGTATAAGCGTGTCACAGAGTAAAGTGTAAGCACACGCATACAGGATCATGTACATGCACACACACATGCCAAGTGAGGCAAAATGGAACACAGAACAAAAGCACATGCATACACACACAAAGGGGCCAAAGTGCAAGGCATGACAAACAGAGCAAGGTATGGCACATACATATAGCAACGTGAAGCAAGAAAACGCATGAATACGTGTACAAATAGAGTATATTTCACAAGGAAGCGCAACACAAACAGCAAGGCCCACAGAGCAAACAGATACAAAGCAGAACATACAGAATAAAGAGGTGCCAAGAGCAGAGAGAAAGCACAGGGAACAGAGGGGATTAAAAAGAAATGGGAGAAAAGAGAAGAAGAATATTAGTTCAGTAGAGGCCACACCATATTAACCAGACAAGAAACAGAAAGATTAGAATGAAGTCAGATTGCTGAGGCTCTGTGGGTCAGTGGCCTAATGTAGGGTCACTGCTGGGGTCACTTACAGAAACACAGGAATAGAGTGTCCACACACATCCCATAGACGCTGAAGAACCCGTGGGCAATCAGGTAGGAGCCTAAAATCACTGTCTGCAGAGAGAAAACCATAAAGGGTTAAACAATACCAGAATCGTGTATTTGGGGCACAAGCAAGGGATGGGGATCATTTCTGGAATGGGTTGTATACGAGGTTAAGGACCACTGGGTTGGTCACATGTTGCAGTGCAATAAAACAAAAGGCACGCGCTTACATTGTGCTGAAGAACAACACAACCACTTCACTTTCTATGTCCTACTGATTACTGCAGTTCATTTATATCTGAACCTAAATGCAGAACATATATACACATACATATACATATATACTTATATATATATCTATATATATATATATATATATATATATATATATATATATATATATTGTACTATTTATTGATACATTTACCATTCTGCCACTAGGTGGAGCATGCAACTGTCCACACTTTAAAAGAAAAAATTAAAGTGTTTTAATTGAATGACAATATAATGTACTGTTGCCCTGCACCTGTAAAACAGACTATTCAGATACTGTGTAGCCATGGGGGCAGCCATTCAAGCACAGGATACACAGTAGATAACAGATAAGTACTACTATAGTTTATATAAACAAGCTGCTGCGTAGCCATGGGGGCAGCCATTCAAGCACAGGATACACAGTAGATAACAGATAAGTACTACTATAGTTTATATAAACAAGCTGCTGTGTAGCCATGGGGGCAGCCATTCAAGCACAGGATACACAGTAGATAACAGATAAGTACTACTATAGTTTCTACAAACAAGCTGCTGTGTAGCCATGGGGGCAGCCATTCAAGCACAGGATACACAGTAGATAACAGATAAGTACTACTATAGGTTATATAAACAAGCTGCTGTGTAGCCATGGGGGCAGCCATTCAAGCACAGGATACACAGTAGATAACAGATAAGTACTACTATAGGTTATATAAACAAGCTGCTGTGTAGCCATGGGGGCAGCCATTCATGCACAGGATACACAGTAGATAATAGATAAGTACTACTATAGTTTATATAAACAAGCTGCTGCATAGCCATGGGGACAGCCATTCAAGCACAGGATACACAGTAGATAACAGATAAGTACTACTATAGTTTATGTAAACAAGCTGCTGTGTAGCCATGGGGTTAGCCATTCGAGCACAGTATACACAGTAGATAACAGATAAGTACTACTATAGTTTATATAAACAAGCTGCTGTGTAGCCATGGGGACAGTCATTCAAGCACAGGATACACAGTAGATAACATAGGTACTACTATAGTTTATATAAACAAGCTGCTGTGTAGCCATGGGGACAGCCATTCAAGCACAGGATACACAGTAGATAACAGATAAGTACTACTATAGTTTATATAAACAAACTGCTGTGTAGCCATGGGGGCAGTCATTCAAGCACAGTATACACAGTAGATAACAGATAAGTACTACTATAGTTTATATACACAAGCTGCTGTGTAGCCATGGGGGCAGCCATTCAAAGCTAAAATAGGAGAAAAGGCACAGGATACACAGCAGATAACAGATAAGCTCTGTAGTATACAATGGGATTCTTCAGAACTTGTTTATATAAACTATAGTAGTAATTATCTTTTATCTACTGTGTATCCTGTGCTATAGTAGAGTTTCTGAAGCAAATACACCAGTTGTACCAGTGCAGGGCAACAGTACATTATATTGTCATTCCATTAAAACGCTTTCATTTTTTTAGCGTTACTGTTCCTTTAAGAGAATGGAATTGGTATCCCTCTTGGCTTTCCAATCACCCCCTTCTCAACAAACCTGGATTTGATTGCCTACTTAGAACAAAGGCACACAGTATATTGTGATCTTTAGTAACGTTATAATGAGAGCAGTGTGTTTATAACTTTTATGCTCTGAACATTTGCCCTGAGGGTTAAACGGAGGATCAGTCCGAGATGCCTGGAGGTTAGTGGTGAAATATACGTCTGTATAAGGCCATTAGGATATATTCATTGGGTATTGCCCTATCCACACTATATGCTGTATCTGGCCAACAAGATTCTCAGAACATGCACACACTCACCAGGATGGGGACCCAGTAATAATTCAGAGTTGGAGTCGTGTCCTGCACAATCTGAATCCGACGAGTGAAGAAAAAGAAAGCAAGGATCCCTGTGGGAAGAAAGTGCCATTATATAATAGGCTGGCTAGTCCTAGTAAGTGACCTAATGCCATGTTTAGATCAATAAATGTCTAACCAGTGGCCCTCCAGTTGCTCCCACTAAGGCCAGTCATATGTTTAATGGGTTAAAGGAGAACTAAAGCCTAACTAAAGAAGTAGATTAGAAATGTTGTACATTATGGTTTGTGCTTCTGTACCAGCCCAAGGCAACCACAGCCCTTTAGCAGTAAAGATCTGTGTCCCCAAAGATGCCCCAGTAGCTACCCATCTTCTTTTCTGCTGATTCACTGCACATGCTCTGTGCTGCTGTCACTTACTGAGCTTAGGGACCCACTCACAATATGCAGTACACATAGAATAGAAATGTCACTATATTAATATATTAATTAATATAAAAATTAATATATTAATAATCAGCCCTGTAGCATCAGCTTATGTTACAGGGGAAGCTCATTTTCTGCTGGATAATTAGTGACGAGCCCTAAGCTTAGCTTCTCAACAGCCAATCAGAGCCCACTGAGCATGTGAGTGTCACAGACACTTTCCAAGATGTGGTGTTTATACAACTGGCCTGCAGGTGTCACTGTGCTTAAGACTTATACTGTGCATACTTTCTATACAGCTTGTGGTGTTAGAGTTGCTTCCTGTAATGCCTGCATGAGTCTGCTAATAAAGCACTGCTATACTCTACTCATCCTTGGCTACCAAAACATAACAAATTAGGGATGAGATGGCTCTTCTACCTCTGCAGCAGCCTGCAGCTTTTCTTCCAAACCCTGGTGAGCCTACCATACCTTTTACTGCTTGGATCCGTATGTTTGAAAACTACATTATTGCTGCTGACCAAGGGGAGATTTCTGCTGCTAGAAAGCTTTACTTATTCACTGCCTGGGAGCAGAGGGACAGCGTATATTCTATACATTACCTTTACTTGATGAGACTTATGTCCAAATGCTTTCCTACTATACGGGGAATATGTGGTGTTTATACAAATGGCCTTTAGATGTCACTGTGCTCAAGACTTATACTGTGCCTACTTTCTATACAGCTTGTGGTGTTAGAGTTGCTTCCTGTTGTGTAATGCCTGTATGAGTCTGCTAATAAAGCACAGTTATACTCTACTCATCCTTGGCTACCAAAACATAACACAAGATGGTGACCCCCTGTGACAAGTTTGAAGTCCTGGATCATTGCTGCTATTGACAAGCTGAAACTTTAGCCTCGTGCAATAAGTTCACTATATAAAATAGGACATTTTTAGCCCTATTCATTTTTAGGGTTTAGTTCTCCTTTAAAGGGTCAGTCTCACTGGGGAGCAATGTGGCCTATGCATAGAGATGTGTTTAATGGGTTAAATGGTCAGTCTCACTGGGGATAAATGAGCCCCAATGACAGAAGTATTTCCATTACTGTACGATGTCCCGGTGCCACGTGATACTCACCCACGCATCCTACCACCAACAGTTTCCCAAGGAAAAGCAGGAAGTCTGTGACTTTATCAAGTACGGCCACACTGCGGGGAGAGGAACACAGAAGGGAAAGATTGACTCAAGTATCACATAAAGGTGATGCCACGAGAGAACTGGTAAATGAATCTTATATAATGGTTAATATTACAACAAATGTAGGCTATCAAGTCAATCATAATATTAATAGATAACTAGGGAACATCACCTATAACGTAAGTTAGGAAAATACTTTACTAAGTAATATTATCAAACTAGATTGTACATGGAAATATGCTGACACGAAGCAAAGATAAGATCTACATTGAGTGGAAAACAGAGGGAGGACACGGGGGACTGGGGAGGTTTGATAAAGGGCTGGTGTAAAGCCTGTGAACTTGCCTTGTATTGTGGCACAAAAAAAAAAAAAAACCACTTTTTTTTTCACTGAAGGTCCTCATACACAGTCTGATATACGTTGTGAAATATTTAAAGGGTAACTTTAGCAAAAATGATAATCTTGTATAATTATCATTATACTGAATAAGTAACTTTCTATATACAATCAATTAAATATTCTGCATTGTTTCTGAAATAATCAAGTTTATATTCACTATCCCTCTCTCAGCGTCTGTTTCTCTACATTCTCTCTTCATGCAGCAGTTGGGTGTCAGACATTCATTGACAGATCCAATATATCTTATAGGGGGCTCCTTTTGCCTAGAAGATGTATTAGAGCTCACTCAAACTCAACAGACATCATGTCTCTCTATATGCAGAATTTTTGCAAAAGGCAGTTATGTTGTTCAGTTTTGTTTGAACTGGAATCAGTTATTTGAGTGAGCTCTAATACAACTGCTAGGCAAAAGGAGCCCCCCTATAAGATATATTGGATGTAACTGTCAATGAATATCTGACACTCGACTGCTGCATGAAGACAGAATGAAGAGAAACAGATGCGGAGAGAGGAATAGGGAATATAAACTTGATTATTACAGAAACAATGCAATACTTTTTAATTGATTATATTTAGAAAACTTCTTATTAGGGATGCACTAAATCCAGGATTCGGTTCAGGATTCGGCCTTTTTCAGCAGGATCCTTCTGCCCAGCCGAACTGAATTCAAATCATAATTTGCATATGCAAATTAGGAGTGGGGAGAGAAATCGTGTGACTTTTTGTCACAAAACAAAGTAAAAAATGTTTTCCCCTTCCCACCCCTAATTTGCATATGCAAATTAGGGTTCGGATTCAGTTCAGCCAAATCTTTCATGAAGGATTCGGGGGTTTGCCCGATTCCAAATTAGTGGATTCGGTGCATCCCTACTTCTTATTTCAGTATGCTGAAGCTTATATTAAGCTTTCATTTTCACAATAGATCCCCTTTAAATTGGCAGTTTATTGGGCAGTGTAAAGGGCTCTCCAACGTGCCTCCCCTGATCGATATCTGGCTGAAAGTCAGGCAGGTTTTAAAATCTCGTCAGATCGAGGGCCGCATCGGATCACTGATAAGGGGCCTTGATCCGACCGCCGGTATTCTCATCATTGTGATCGGATCAGCCCATAGCGTTCACCTCAAGGATTAAGGATCTCTAAATGTATGACCCGCTGGACTGGAATCTTTATATTGGAGTTTATTTCTGGCAGTGGGAAATAGCCGTGCATCTGGCACTGCAACAAGTGATAAAGCTTTGCTGTGCAGCACTTTCTGTGTGTATATGGTCTTACCGGACAATGTTCCTCATGAGCAGGAAGAATGCGTTCCGTGCCGACGTGCAGAAGTTGGTGCCATATATGGCTATCTGTCAGAGAGACGCCATGTTAGAGCCATGAACATCTCTAAATTCGCAGTTAGTTAGCCTTCCCATAATTCCCTGCCCATCTCACCATGATGTATGCGTTGCGATTGAGGAACTTGATGAACTTCTCCAGGCACCAGAAGCAGCACTTCAAGCAACAGAGGAGGAAGCGGGCACATTTATTATCGGCTCCTGGGGGAAGAAAACACGAGTTGTACATCAGCGTCATGCACTTCATTACTCACTCCTGCCTTGCCAGGGTTTTTAGGACCAACATATTCAATAAGAACCAAGAAATTCCTTAAAGGGGAACTATTGTGAAATTGAAAATGTAGCATTAGCCTCATCCTACTAAGATAAGAACCTTTCTAAATACAATCAATGCTGCTTCGTTTCTGAAATAATCAAGTTTATCTTCACTATCCCTCTCTCAGCATCTGTTTCTCTTCATTCTGTCTTCATGCAGCAGTTTGATGTCAGATATTTATTGACGGTTAGATCCAATATATCTTATAGGGGGGCTCCTTTTGCCTAGAAGATGTATTAGAGCTCACTTTATTAAACTCACCAGACATCATGTCTCTCTACATGCAGAATTTGTGCAAAAGGCAGTTATTTTGTTACATTTTGTTTGTACTGGAATCAGTTATTTGAGTGAGCTCTAATACATCTGCTAGGAAAGGAAGCCTCCCTATAAGATATATTGGATCTAACTGTCAATGAATATCTGACACCCAACTGCTGCATGAAGACCGAATGAGAAGAAACAGATGTTTGAGAGAGGAATAGTGAACATAAACTTGATTATTTCAGAAACAGTACAGATTTTTTAATTGATTGCATTTAGAAAGTTTCTTATTTCAGTATGAGGAAGCTTATATTAAATTTTCATTTTCGAGATAGTTCCCCTTTAAAGACTAATTTACATAAGCAGCACAGCAGACAGATTATAAACAAAATAGGGAGGAACTGTATGAGGCAGCCTGGCTTAGGGAGGGCAAACAAAATCACTGAAGCTTGTGGTGTTTAAACAAATGGCCTGTAGATGTCACTGTGCTCAAGACTAATATTGTACAAGGCAGAGATGCATGGAACCAGTGTGAGAAAACCAACACAGTTTTTGAGGGGTTCAGCTGAAATACCACCCCACGGCCAACTGTTTTGCCCTTCAGCATCAGGGCCAAAACGAAGTTTCCAAAATGGTCCTTCTGCTTTTATCACTTTGTGGTGGGAGATTGAATTTCTATCAGGTTTTCTTTTGTGTCTGGCATGTTACCTTTCAGTTTGTGGTCCAAATATTCCAGTAAGATCCTTATCATTTGTACAATAGCCAAAATCAGAGATCCAAAAGCCAGAGAGCCAGTGTGATACCTGCAAAGCAACGAGTTCTCTTTAGGAAGTTTTATCTTTAGAACACAGTAGGGACAGTAGGACTTGGAGACGTACCATACACTCTGCAAAGACCTATCCCAGTTACCTAGCTAGTCTGAGTAGTATCCTACACCATGTAGGAACTTATCCCAGTTACTAAATCAGTAAGTCTCTGGGTAGTGTCTTATTACTGGTATGTAAAAGGACCTATCTTAAAGGATAAGTAAACCTTTAAAATAAGTGAATGTTAGCACTTTGTAAGCACTTTTGTAATTTACATGTATTATTTATTTTGTATTTATTCCAAGATATTAAGGGATACATGTGCTGTTAATATGAATGAATTTTGTTACAACAGCACCACCTGCTGGCCAGTTTCCCACCAGTCTGACCACCAAGTAAGTAATCAAGGAAGTTGTCAGGAGAAAGAGAGAGGCTGCTCTGA
Source organism: Xenopus laevis (assembly GCF_017654675.1). NCBI lineage: Eukaryota > Metazoa > Chordata > Amphibia > Anura > Pipidae > Xenopus > Xenopus laevis. The sequence goes on from NC_054376.1 coordinate 123,522,231, forward strand.
TGTTCTTCTGCTTAGGAAAAAAATAGAAACCTCCCTCACATCTTTTCTAAGCAGAAGAACATCAGAGCAGCCTCTTTCTTTCTCCTGACAACGTCCTTGACTACTTGGTGGTCAGACTGGTGGGAAACTGACCAGCAGGTGGCGCTGTTGTAACAAAATTCATTCATATTAACAGCACATGTATTCCTTAATATCTTGGAATTAAAAGAATATAAATAATGAATGTAAATTACAAAATTGCTTAGAACAGCCCCCCTCATCAATTTTAGGTTCACTTATTTTAAAGGTTTACTTATCCTTTACAAAAGGTACTTTTACATAACGTTAATAAGACACTACTCAGAGACCTACTGATTTAGTGACTGGGGATAAGTTCCTACATGGTGTGAATGTAAATGACAAAAGTGCTTAGAATAGCCCCTTGTCAATTTTATATTCACTTATTTTAAAAGTTTACTTAAATTAACAACCTCTTTAATCACCAGACTAGTAAGTCTCTGGGCTGTATAGTATGTAGGAACCTATCCCAGTCACCAGGGTCTCACCTCAGCGCCCGCCCCAGTGAGGAGAAGATGGGGAAGGCTGGCATATCATCAGGTTTTTTGAAGGCCCAGTAATAGGAAGCAAATGCCCCTGCTAATGTCACCTGGCCTAGTGCAATGACAAAGTTGGCCAGCCAGAGGAACATGAAGGCATTGTAGATCTGGAAGATGATGAGGTACTTGTGGTAATAAGTTTCACCACCATAAAATGCAAACTGGCAGGTGGCGTCAGGGCACAGGCGCGTCACATTGGTTGTGTTAAAGGTCTGTTAAAAAGGAAAAAAAAAACAACAACAAAAAAACATTAAGCTCTTTCAATTTTAAAGGAACAGTTAAGTGTAAAAAATAAAAACTACGTAAATAGATAGGCTGCGCAAAAAAAAAAAAATGTTCTTAATATGGTTAGTTATCCAAAAATGTAATGTATAAAGGCTGGAGTGACTGGATGTGTAACATAATAGCCAGAACACTACTTCCTGCTTTTCAGCTCTCTAACTCTGAGTTAGTCAGCGACTATAAAAAGGGCCACATGGGACATAACTGTTCAGTGAGTTTGTAATTGCATTCAGCATTCAGCTCAGATTCAAAAGCAACAGTTATGACCCATATGCCCCACTCAAGTCTCTGATTGATTACTGCCTGGTAACCAGGGTAACCAATCAGTAGAAACCAAGAGAGCTGAAAAGCAGGAAGTAGTGTTCTGGCTATTATGTTACACATCCAGCCTTAATACATTACATATTTGGCTAACTAACTATATTAGATACATTTTTAATTTGCACAGCCTATCTATTTAGCCAGTTTTTATTTTTGTACTGAACAATTCCTTTAAATAAAACTGTAACCTTGATTTTTTTCATTTGCAGCACAAATCCACCTCTTTGGTGCTATATAAATACATATAGCAAATGATTCAGTGTTTGCCTGGTGCAACAAACTAATCCAGGCTGAAGTTGTCACCCTGTGAGCTGCATTCCAATTAATGAGTCAACGCTGCATCATGATTCAGTCGCTTGCACCACTGAAGCCAATAATAAAAAAATTAAAGGGGAACTATCGTAAAAATTTAAATTTAATATAAGCTTCAGCATACTGAAATGTGAAACTTTCTAAATACAGTCAATTAAATATTCTGCATTGCTTCTGAAATAATCAAGTTCATCTTCACTATCCCTCTCTCAGCATCTGTTTCCCATCATTCTCTCTTCATGCAGCAGTTGGGTGTCAGATATTCATTGACAGTTAGGTCCAACATATCTTATAGGGGGGTTCCTTTTGTCTAGAAGATGTATTACAGCTCACTCTATTAAACTCAACAGACATCATGTCTCTCTACATGCAGGATTTGTACAAAGGGCAGATATTTTGTTTGTACTGGAATCAGTTATTTGAGTGAGCTCTAATTCATCTGCTAGGAAAGGAAGCCCCCCTATAAGATATATTAGATCTAACTGTCAATGAATATCTGACACCCAACTGCTGAATGAAGAAAAACAGATGCGGAGAGAGGGACAGTGACGATAAACTTGATGATTTCAGAAACAATGCAGAATATTTAATTGATTGTATTTAGAAGTAGTTGCTTACTTCAGTATGAGGAAGCTTAGATTAAATGGTCATTTTTTGCGATAGTTCCCCTTTAAATATTCTAGGAAAGTGCCCAGGGTTCCAGGCACACAGGCTGCACAAGCCATACACATAAGGTATGTACCACAAACCACACTTACCTCTGGATTGCAGGTGTTGCCAGAGAAATCACATTGGGTCTCATTAAACACTTTATACACGGCCTCATTAGAGGTGGACAGAAATCTGACACAAGACAGTTAAGGATTTATGATTATAAAGCAGAAAATAGCAGTGCCAAAATATGGAGCAATCTTGCCTTTTTGCTTTCATTATTACTGAAACAATATAAAGAGTGACTTAATCTTCTGTCCAGAACAGCAGTGAGACGATTTGAGCAGCTTAAAGCATCACATACTAATAATGTAAATTATTTTAAAGGGGTTGTTCATCTTTGAGTTAACTTTTAGTATGATGAAGAGAATTATATTCAGAGACAATTTACAATTGGTTTTAATATTTTATTATTTGGTTTTTTTTTTTGTGTTATTTAGCTGTTTATTCAGGAGCTCTCCAGTTTGCAATTTCAGCAATCTGGTTGCTAGGGTCCAAATGACCCTAGCAACTATGTAGTCATATAAATACGAGACTGGAAAATGAATAGGTGAGAGCCTGAATAGAAAGAGGAGTAATGCTAACAGAGCATTTGTTTTCAGAAGAGGTCAGTGAACCCCATTTGAAAGCTGGAGTCAGAAGAAGACGACAAAAAAATAATTAATAAAGACCAATTAAAAAGTTGCTTAGAATTGGCCATTCTATAAAATATTAAAAGTTAACTGAAAGGCAAACCACCCCTTTGAGTGCTCTGATGAGCAAATTTACATTAAAGGATAAGTAAACCTTTAAAATAAGTGAATGTAAATCACTTTCTAAGCACTTCGTAATTTACATTTATTATTTATTTTCCTTTGATTCAAAGATATTAAGGGATACATGTGCTGTTAATATGAATGACAACTTCCTTGACTACTTGCTGGTCAGACTGGTGGGAAACTGACCAGCAGGTGGCGTTGTTGTAACAAAACTAATTCATATTATCAGTACATGTATCCCTTAATAAATAATAAATGTAAATTACAAAAGTGCTTAGAATAGCACCCACATTCACTTATTTTAAAGGTTTAATTATCCTTTAAAGGAGAAGGAAAGCTACGGAGGCATTTTATTGCCAATAGATTAGCTGCAATAGTGCAAGCTAGAATGCTATATTTATTCTGTAGAATGTTTTACCATACCTGAGTAAAAAGCTCTAGAAACTCTCTGTTTGTTTAGAATAGGAGCTGCAGTATTAATGTGGTGTGACATCACTTCCTGCCTGAGTCTCTCCCTGCTCTGGGCTCAGATTACAGTAGAAAAGGGAGGGGGTGGGGAAGAGGAGCAAACTGAGCATGCTCTTGCCCAGGGCAATGAGGTTTAAGCTGAAGGCAGGAAGTCTGATACAAAAGCCCATGTGTACACAATAGAAGGAAAGAAATGCAGTGTTTCTTTTGACAGGGGACTCAGAGCAACATTACTTGGGGGGTTTACTGGTATATTTAGATGGACCTTTCTGATAAGGCTTACTTATTTTTAACCTTTCCTTCTCCTTTAAGCTTCTTTGGGTGGGTAGAGTTCCTTTTTAACTGTGTTAGTTATAAAACTGCTGGGCCATAATGGCATATATTTGAGCCAACACGATTTTTCTCCACTTGGATTCTGAGAGCTGCACAGGTGTAGGAGGTGGTCTCAATACAACATGCAGGAAGATTGCTGTGATTTAATAGAAGAGAGTGAGGGTGGGGGATTATATGGGTGACGTCCAGTGGAAGGATACACAGCTGTAATAGCCCAGTAGGCGATGCACAGACACACCAGCAGGAATGTGAAGAGAGGGAACACCAAGGATGACATGACATATCCGACGGCCCTGGGGAGAGAGATGGATTAGGTTTAGAAAAAGATTGGAGAACTGACGGGGAGACAAGAAATAGGCTCCTTAAATCAGTCCAAACAGCAATGCCCTCATCTTCTGCCATTATATATATATATATATATATATATAAAAATTCAGCTATACCCCCAGACACATGTTCCTATATAAGAGTGCTGTCTGAAACAATATCCAACACCCCTGCTTAATCAGTCATTTCTCTCTGTAACTGGGAGGGGAAGCAATTTCTGCTGCAACCCCTCACTTCCTGCGCACCTTCCCCACGGAAACAGCAACTCAGAGGAAACTGTAGTAAAATGTACGGGGCCTGTGTATGAATATACTACGTTTTTTCTTACATATGGCGCTTAACATTGAAACACAAAACTCTTTACCAGGGATGGTTATGGTCACCCAAGTCACAACATCAATGCCTTTGTTTTTCACTGAACACAAGTCTAGTCTCCTCCTGCTCCCTGGAATTGCTACACCTCTGTATAAAGGGAAAATGTCATTACCTGCTGGCCTCCCTGATTAGTGCAATGGCGATCATTATCCTCTTCCGCAGGAATATGAGCAGCAGGATCACAATAACCTCCAGAATGCACAGGATGATCACTGAGGGAAAGGGAAGTGAGAACTGGGCTCAGAACAAACACATGACCCAACAAGGTGGCTGTAGGACATTAATGTATGCATCCTTAAAGGGATACCGTCATGGGAATTTTTTTTTTTCCAAAACACAGTTTACAGTGCCGCTCCAGCAGAATTCTGCACTGAAATCTATTTCTCAAAAAAACAAAAAGATGTTTTTATATTTCATTTTGAAATCTGACACGGGGCTAGACATATTGTCAGTTTCCCAGCTGCCCCCAGTCATGTGACTTGTGCTCTAATAAACTTCAGTCACTCTTTACTACTGTCCTGCAAGTTGGTGTGATATCAGACCTCTCCCCTTCACCCCCTCCCCAGCAGTCTAACAACAGAACAATGGGAAGGTAACCAGATAGAAGCTCCCTAACACAAGATAACAGCTGCCTGGTAGATCTAAGAACTACACTCAATCGTAAAATCCAGGTCCCACTGAGACACATTCAGTTACATTGAGTAGGAGAAACAACAGCCTGCCGGAAAGCAGTTCCATCCTAAAGTGCTGGCTCTTTCTGAAAGCACATGACCAGGCAAAATGACCTGAGATGCACCTACACACCAATATTACAACTAAATATTACACTTGTTGGTTCAGGAATTTTATATTGTAGAGTGAATTATATGCAGTGTAAATAGTGTCATTTAGAAATAAAAATGACACCATAAAAATCTTGACAGAATCCCTTTAACACGTTTTCCTGCTGCAAACAACTCAAGTGAGGCTGCTTATTGAATGGGCTTTCTACATTGCATTCATACTGTAACCACTCTGTTGGCCCAGCCAATCACAGACACAAACTTAACTTTTTTTCTTTTTTTTTTTAAACTGCTTCAGCCAGTGGTTCATGCTGTCATTCTGAGACTCACAGCATGTGCAAGATGTTTGCAGCAGGGAAAAGTGATGTTTCGGTTAAAGAAGTCCTGCCTTAGATTGATACTTACTGAATGCCAGCCATGTCTGCCTGAGATGTAAATAAACACGGATATCAGTCTGGAACCCAATATCTTTCAGAGTCACATCCGAGCCAGCCTCACCCTTCAGCCGAGCATATTCCATGTAGCAATGAAAGATTCCTGGGGGTTGAAGAAAAAGTGGAAGAAGCCATAAGTACCTATCAGCAGGGGGCACTAGAAGAAGAAAACTCAAAGGCAGACTCACCGTAACCCATTACTGCAATGACTAAAACAATCATCACCCAAACCATGATGCCGGCAAGGAACCGGAGCAGAACCACAAAGATCAAACTGACCACCATGGCAATAATCAGGCCTCTGGGTAGAGAGAGAAGAAAATACTCCCATTAAATCCAACTTCAGGCCTTCCCAATACATTCCGATACCATGGTGTTGCTCTTACATGATTATCCAGTACCAAGATACCGTGTAGTCCTCAAATATCTTCATGGCAACTTGCCGGGCCTCTAGAACCACATTGGCTTTTCTGTAGGAAGAAAGAACATGGAGTTACAGCAGTCCTACATTCTCTTCCGGGGCCCACAAATTGGTTTTCTACACTCACTTTGCTCCTTCCACGAGATCAGTCACATTACGCTGCTTATCGCCCCTCCCGTCGTCAAACGTTGTTGAGTTCCCGACCATGACGACCCCCTTTTGTGTTTTAATGGCTGGGAAACATCTTCTGGTGACTGATTTAGAAAGTGAAAACATGAGGTTTCATAAGTAAGTGCACCCAGACTGCATCATTAAATGCACAGTCCCCACCATGATGGAACTGTAAGGCCTGCGCCTCCCAACACCACTGGATCCTTTGAAAACCATGATCTGAATTAGACTTGTGGTAAGCCACCACAGTTAAGACCTGACCTGTTTTTAGAATCAGAGCTGACAGGATGGGGTGGAGCATAAACTGTGGGCAGGACTAAAACGCTAATGGCAGCTCACAGTGGGAACATTTTGGCACATACAAGCGGCAGCTTATCACTGGGAAGAGGAATGTTAAAAAGGGGTGGTTCACCTTTAAGTTAACTTTTAGTATGTTATAGAATGGCTAAAGCTAAGCAATGTTTCAATAGGACTTCATTATTTATAGTTCATAGTTTTTTAATTATTTGCCTTCTTCCTCTGACTCTTCCCAGCTTTAAAATTGAGGTCAATGACCTCATGGAAGGCTACAAATGTTTTGTTATTGGTACTTTTTATTACTCCTCTTTCTATTCAGGCATCTCCTATTCATATTCCAGTCTCTTATTCAAATCAATGCATGGTTGTTAGGGGAATTTGGACTATTTGAATTCTAGCAACCAGACTGCTAAAACTGCAAACTGGAGAGCTGCTGAATAAAAAGCTAAATAACTCAAAAACCATAAATAATAAAAAATAAAAACCAATTGCAAATGATCTCAGAATATCACACTTTATATCTTATTAAAACCTGATTTATACATGAACAACCCCTTTTATCTTACAAGGATCATTAACACCAACAAATGAAACTGTTTTAAAGGAATGGCAGTATAATGTAGTGTTGCCCCGCACTGGTAAAACTGGTGTGTTTGCTTCAGAAACTCTACTATAGTTTTTATAAACAAGCTGCTGTGTAGCCATGGGGGCAGCCATTCAAGCACAGGATACACAGTAGATAACAGATAAGTACTACTATAGTTTATATAAACAAGCTGCTGTGTAGCCATGGGGGCAGCCATTCAAGCACAGGATACACAGTAGATAACAGATAAGTACTACTATAGTTTATATAAACAAGCTGCTGCGTAGCCATGGGGGCAGCCATTCAAGCACAGGATACACAGTAGATAACAGATAAGTACTACTATAGTTTATATAAACAAGCTGCTGTGTAGCCATGGGGGCAGCCATTCAAGCACAGGATACACAGTAGATAACAGATAAGTACTACTATAGTTTATATAAACAAGCTGCTGTGTAACCATGGGGGCAGCCATTCAAGCACAGGATACACAGTAGATAACAGATAAGTACTACTATAGTTTATATAAACAAGCTGATGTGTACCCATGGGGGCAGCCATTCAAGGCTCAGGTTACGTAAAGGATAACAGATGCAAGAATCCCAATGTATTCTATAACAGAGTGTTATCTATTTAGTAGCCTGTGCCTTTCCTCCTACACAGCAGCTTGTTTATATAAACTATAGTAGTACTTATCTGTTATCTACTGTGTATCCTATTGCTTGAATGGCTGCCCCCATGGCTACACAGCAGCTTGTTTATATAAACTATAGTAGTACTTATCTGTTATCTACTGTGTATCCTGTGCTTGAATGACTGCCCCCATGGCTACACAGCAGCTTGTTTATATAAACTATAGTAATACTTATCTGTTATCTACTGTGTATCCTGTGCTTGAATGGCTGCCCCCATGGCTACACAGCAGCTTGTTTATATAAACTATAGTAGTCTTTGTAAAGCAAACATCACTTTTACCAGTGCAGAGCAACAGTACATTATATTTGAATAATTTTAAAAAAAATATTGGGGAGAAATTAAAGTTGGGGAATGCACCCCTGCAGACATCCCATCGATCTCAGCCAAACTAAATGCAGATGCACACCTGGTCCCTCTTTCAACGTTCACGGTGCATGGAACATAGGAGGACGGCACCTCCAACAACTGGTACGTAAATAGAATTAATCCAGCACACGAAATTTGCTCAAGGGTTATTACCCGTGTTTAATGTCAAGCCAAACAGGTTACCATCGATCTCCCCACTTACACGGTTTGCTTGGGGTTATCATAGCCGGGCAATCTCTGTCTCTCAGCACCTCCACTGGGCTCTGCAATGTACAACAAAAGACACATTCATTTAAATTCGGATCTTTTGAATTGAAGGGATTACAGATACATCTGGGTTATTATATCTCAAAGAAGTCCTGTAATGTTAATAAATGCAACAGTGCTGGTGTACTTCCCTAGAGGTACAGCAGCCTCATGACCTATTATTTAGCTTTATTTGCCAGCACTGGTGCAGGTTATCCCTCCTAAACATGACGTTCATTAAAGGGCAAGCCAGTTACAAGTAGGATAAAGCACCATTATAGGGCTCCCACTGCAGCTTTCATTCTTATATCCCACAAGGAGTTAACCAGTACAGCACTGAGGCCAATATGCCAACTCACTGACTATATTTTTCCACTATCTGATTGCCTGGAGATTTGGGCTAGAAATTTTCCATTTGCTTTTTTTTTGGCAATGGAGGGGGGAAATTAAAGCTTTTGCCATCAAGTACAAAACAACAATACCCCCAAAGCCAGAGACAACAGACCATGCAACAACCTGATTAACCCTCTAGTTACACATTAAATGACCTGCAGCAACAACGCAGCAGAAATGCACAGCAGACAACCGTGTCATACTGGGCCAGTGGGGTGCAGGGAAAAAACCTGGTGGGCCCCACCAGTCCAGACCCGGTTCTTGGGCGGAAGCAGCTTCCGACCTCCCTCCCTGGCCCCCGGTGCGGCTGAAAGTAAAAAAAGGCAGGCTCAGGGGGCCAGAAGGGGGGGGAGTTGAGGCTAGGGGAGGGGGGCCAGAGGGCACTTAGTGTATGGGGTGGGGGGCCCGGTGGGTGGTGGTGGGCCCCCAGGCACCCCAGTCCGACACTGGCAGACAACCCATCAGCAGTTCATACTAATGGTGGGAGTGTAATCCATTCCTAATTCTATCCAGCAAAAATGGACAATTGGTGCATGGCAGGCAAAAGAATTCTCAAAAATCCTTGTTCTAAGATGGAAAAGTTCTTAAAGGAGAAGGAAAGGCTTCGTGCAGTTGGGGGTGGCAAATGTTAGACACCCCCAAGTGAATGTATTGACTTACCTGAAACCCCGGGCCGGTGCTCCTATCAGCAGAAAACTGCACCAGGGTTATACCATTGAGCACCACGGAGCGATCCTCTTGTGGCTTCTTCTTTCTTCTCGCGGCTGCGCATGCGCATTACAGTGAAAAGCCGAACTTTAACTAAAAAGTCGGCTATTTCGTTCTACTGCGCATGCCCCTGCCCGGGGAAATTTTAAGAAAGAAGAATCTGGAAGAGGATCGCTCCGTGGTGCTCACTGGTATAACCCCGGGCCGGTGCAGTTTTCTGCCGGTAGGAGCACCAGCCTGGGGTTTCAGGTAAGTTAATACAATCACTTGGGGTTGCCTAACATTGAGCATGTGCACAGTCTTGGTCTTGCAAAGATGTTTAACAAAGTCACAAGATGGTGACCCCTTGTTTTCCACTTTGAAAGCATAAATCATTTGTTTGATTAGGCTTCTGGTGCAGTAAGTTCATGTTTATGTTTAGTATACAAAATACAGCATTTCTAGCCTTATTCTATTTTAGACTTAACTTCCCCTTTAAATGAACAGCAAAAGAACAGTTCATCTAAAGAAGCAGCTAGGGCAAGGATCCCCAACCTTTTTTACCCGTGAGTCACATGCAGATGTAAAAAAGAGCAACATTGAAGGGGTTGGAGAGCAATATGCTCAAAATCCACTGGTTGGAGACTACTGTGTTATGGGACCACAAAGAGCTGCACCCTAAGGAGCGACCCATACGGCATGCACACAATGCAAAATAAATAAATACTTTTTTTTTTTTTTAAATGTTGCTTTGTGCCAGTTTTTGCCCAGCATACTGGAAACAAGTCCTTATAAAAGTTTTGCCCTCTCCCCCTGGAATCTACAGCACCCATAGGTGCAACTCTCTTTTGCTCCAGGAATGCACAACTGCTGGGCCAGACATGGGTGTCCACTGGACCGCCCCACCTTACTGGTCATTCACTGCGAGGAAACAAGGCAGCCTTGTGGCTAACGCTTTCATTAAGTATAGGGCTCCCTTGTGCCGCTCACCACTGAGCTCTCAACTGAAATGTCAATGGGCCTTATATCTAGTCCCCTGCTATTTCTATGAGTCTGCTGTGTACTCTACTCCTCTAAACTCTAAACCTTAGTGTTGGTCGGTTTCTGGGCAATGCAAATGGTTACTGAACTACAAAACCCACCATCTCTCCCACAGGAATAAAGTCACCAGCTCCCCCCCATGAAAAAGTAGAACAGGGAAACAACATGGACACAATAAATAATTAGACAGTATGATACCTTAGTGAAATTGTGGAATCCATCTCTGCAGAATTGTTTGTAATAATCAAAGTTTTGCTGGGTCGCTGCCACTGAGAGGTAAGTCAGGAACCTGTCCGGACACTTTTCCACACATATCTAATGAAACAGCAATGAACAGGTATTAGTGTCATGTACTGTGTTATAACTCCCTCCTGTCTGTGTCACTGTATCACCCTGCAGTGGGAGGGACAGACTCATGTCCCATAGTTCCCTCCTGTCTGTGTCACTGTATCACCCTGCAGTGGGAGGGACAGACTCATGTCCCATAGTTCCCTCCTGTCTGTGTCACTGTATCACCCTGCAGTGGGAGGGACAGACTCATGTCCCATAGTTCCCTCCTGTCTGTGTCACTGTATCACCCTGCAGTGGGAGGGACAGACTCATGTCCCATAGTTCCCTCCTGTCTGTGTCACTGTATCACCCTGCAGTGGGAGGGACAGACTCATGTCCCATAGTTCCCTCCTGTCTGTGTCACTGTATCACCCTGTAGTGGGAGGGACAGACTCATGTCCCATAGTTCCCTCCTGTCTGTGTCACTGTATCACCCTGCAGTGGGAGGGACAGACTCCATGTCCCATAGTTCCCTCCTGTCTGTGTCACTGTATCACCCTGCAGTGGGAGGGACAGACTCCATGTTCCCAATAGTTCCCTCCTGTCTGTGTCACTGTATCACCCTGCAGTGGGAGGGACAGACTCCATGTCCCATAGTTCCCTCCTGTTCTGTGTCACTGTATCACCCTGCAGTGGGAGGGACAGACTCATGTCCCATAGTTCCCTCCTGTCTGTGTCACTGTATCACCCTGCAGTGGGAGGACAGACTCATGTCCCATAGTTCCCTCCTGTCTGTGTCACTGTATCACCCTGCAGTGGAGGGACAGACTCCATGTCCATAGTTCCCTCCTGTTGTCCTGTATCACCCTGCAGTGGGGAGGGACAGACTCATGTCCCATAGTTCCCTCCTGTCTGTGTCACTGTATCACCCTGCAGTGGGAGGGACAGGACTCATGTCCCATAGTTCCCTCCTGTCTGTGTCACTGTATCACCCTGCAGTGGAGGGACAGACTCATGTCCCATAGTTCCCTCCTGTCTGTGTCACTGTATCACCCTGCAGTGGGAGGGACAGACTCATGTCCCATAGTTCCCTCCTGTCTGTGTCACTGTATCACCCTGCAGTGGGAGGGACAGACTCATGTCCCATAGTTCCCTCCTGTCTGTGTCACTGTATCACCCTGCAGTGGGAGGGACAGACTCATGTCCCATAGTTCCCTCCTGTCTGTGTCACTGTATCACCCTGCAGTGGGAGGGACAGACTCACGTCCCATAGTTCCCTCCTGTCTGTGTCACAGTATCACCCTGCAGTGGGAGGGACAGACTCACATCCCATAGTTCCCTCCTGTCTGTGTCACTGTATCACCCTGCAGTGGGAGGGACAGACTCATGTCCCATAGATCCCTCCTGTCTGTGTCACTGTATCACCCTGCAGTGGGAGGGACAGACTCATGTCCCATAGTTCCCTCCTGTCTGTGTCACTGTATCACCCTGCAGTGGGAGGGACAGACTCACGTCCCATAGTTCCCTCCTGTCTGTGTCACTGTATCACCCTGCAGTGGGAGGGACAGACTCATGTCCCATAGATCCCTCCTGTCTGTGTCACAGTATCACCCTGCAGTGGGAGGGACAGACTCACGTCCCATAGTTCCCTCCTGTCTGTGTCACTGTATCACCCTGCAATGGGAGGGACAGGCTCATGTCCCATAGATTCCTCCTGTCTGTGTCACTGTATCACCCTGCAGTGGGAGGGACAGACTCATGTCCCATAGTTCCCTCCTGTCTTTGTCACTGTACCACCCTGCAGTGGGAGGGACAGACTCATGTCCCATAGATCCCTCCTGTCTGTGTCACTGTATCACCCTGCAGTGGGAGGGACAGACTCATGTCCTATAGTTCCCTCCTGTCTGTGTCACTGTATCACCCTGCAGTGGGAGGGACAGACTCCGTGTCCCATAGTTCCCTCCTGTCTGTGTCACTGTATCACCCTGCAGTGGGAGGGACAGACTCATGTCCCATAGTTCCCTCCTGTCTGTGTCACTGTATCACCCTGCAGTGGGAGGGACAGACTCATGTCCCATAGTTCCCTCCTGTCTGTGTCACTGTATCACCCTGCAGTGGGAGGGACAGACTCATGTCCCATAGTTCCCTCCTGTCTGTGTCACCCTGCAGTGGGAGGGACAGACTCATGTCCCATAGTTCCCTCCTGTCTGTGTCACTGTATCACCCTGCAGTGGGAGGGACAGACTCATGTCCCATAGTTCCCTCCTGTCTGTGTCACTGTATCACCCTGCAGTGGGAGGGACAGACTCATGTCCCATAGTTCCCTCCTGTCTGTGTCACTGTATCACCCTGCAGTGGGAGGGACAGACTCATGTCCCATAGTTCCCTCCTGTCTGTGTCACTGTATCACCCTGCAGTGGGAGGGACAGACTCATGCCCCATAGTTTCCTCCTGTCTGTGTCACTGTATCACCCTGCAGTGGGAGGGACAGACTCATGTCCCATAGTTCCCTCCTGTCTATGTCACTGTATCACCCTGCAGTGGGAGGGACAGACTCATGACTCATAGTTCCCTCCTGTCTGTGTCACTGTATCACCCTGCAGTGGGAGGGACAGACTCATGTCCCATAGTTCCCTCCTGTCTGTGTCACTGTATCACCCTGTAGTGGGAGGGACAGACTCATGTCCCATAGTTCCCTCCTGTCTGTGTCACTGTATCACCCTGCAGTGGGAGGGACAGACTCCATGTCTCATAGTTCCCTCCTGTCTGTCACTGTATCACCCTGCAGTGGGAGGGACAGACTCATGTCCCATAGTTCCCTCCTGTCTGTGTCACTGTATCACCCTGCAGTGGGAGGGACAGACTCATGTCCCATAGTTCCCTCCTGTCTGTGTCACTGTATCACCCTGCAGTGGGAGGGACAGACTCATGTCCCATAGTTCCCTCCTGTCTGTGTCACTGTATCACCCTGCAGTGGGAGGGACAGACTCATGTCCCATAGTTCCCTCCTGTCTGTGTCACTGTATCACCCTGCAGTGGGAGGGACAGACTCATGTCCCATAGTTCCCTCCTGTCTGTGTCACTGTATCACCCTGCAGTGGCAGGGACAGACTCATGTCCCATAGTTCCCTCCTGTCTGTATCACCACACACCTGACTAGCAGTTGATTCTTGTTATAACAGGTTTCTTGGCCTGTAACTTCCATCACTCCGTGGGGACATATTCGGGTACCTGTAGAGGCAGGTAGGCCTGGTGTGAAACTTACCTGGGTAGTTGGGCACTGGAACTGAAGCAGGACAAGGGGGCTGGCACATTTCATGATGTTAAAATAAAACAGAAAAGGTTTTTTCCTGCAGAGACATAACAATATTCGATTCAGGAAAATGAAGGAGAGAACTAAATTCACAGCTGTTTGTAGAGTCACAATCACTTACTCGTTGGGGGTCCCAACTTGGCCACAGAACTGGCCCTTGCTGTCAGTTGGGTAAATAACCTTGCGGGGGTCTCCATATGTCCAGGCTGTAGGGGGCACAAGATACAAGAATATAATGGTGAGTAACAGCAATAAAACTACTGCACTTTCGCTCCTACACCCAAAGCTGCGGGGTGGTGTTTAACTCCTGCGATGCCAGAGGTGTACGGGATAAAGACAGAGGCAAGTTAATGTAGGAAAAGAATCTAGGATACAGGATATGGATTGGAGGATTCTGCAGGCATATTAAAGGTGATGTAGAGAGGGATATTCTGAGACAATTTGCAAATCATGTTCATTTATTATTATTTGAAAGAGACATTCTTTGTAAAAAATAAGAATTTACCAGTGCATTATACTCAAAAAGTAGTGTTTCAGGATGATTTATTGAATATTTCTGCAAAAACCCTAATAATCCCTCCCTTCTCTTCCACTTCCTGCTCCCTGAATTCCCAGGCTGTGCAGGGCAACCAGGTATAAATTACCCTAACATCTATGCATTGAATTTAATAAGAGACTGGAATGTGAATAGGAAAGGAACTTACCAAAAAGATGAGAAATAAAACTAGCAGTAACAATAAATTGGTAGCATAGCAGAGCATTTGCTTTTTAGATTGGGTGAGCCATTTGAAAGTTGGAATCTTTTCAGAAGAAAGGGACTAACAATGATAAAACTATAAAAAAAAATAATGAAGACCAATTGAAGAGTTGCTTAGAATTAGCCATTCTATAACACGAGAAAAGTCAACTTAAAGTGATTCTGACATGATTTTTTGATGGAGTTTTTATTTCTAAATTACATGGTTTACACTGCAAATAATTCACTCTATTTCATTCCTGAACCGCGAGTGTATTTTTTTAGTTGTAATATAGGTGTGTAGGGGCATCCCAGGTCATTTTGCCTGGTCATGTTATTTCAGAAAGAGCCAGCACTTTTGGATGGAACTGCTTTCTGGCAGGCTGTTGTTTCTCCTACTCAATGTAACTGAATGTCTATCAGTGGGACCTGGATTTTACTATTGAGTGTTGTTCTTAGATCTACCAGACAGCTGTTATCTTGTGTTAGGGAGCTGTTATCTCGTTACCTTCCCATTGTTCTGTTGTTTGGCTGCTGGGGGGAAAGGGAGGGGGTGATATCACTCCAACTTGCAGTACAGTAGTAAAGAAAGACTGAAGTTTATCAGAGCTCAAGTCACATGACTAGGGGCAGCTGGGAAACTCTCAATATGTCAAGCCCCATGTGAGATTTCAAAATTAAATATAAGAAAATCTGCTTGTTCTTTTGAGAAATGTATTTCAGTGCAGAATTCTGCTGGAGCAGCACTATTAGCTGATGTGTTTTGAAACAAAAAAAATAATTCCCATGCCAATATCCCTTTAAAGACGAACCATCCCTTTAAGCGACAGCAGACAGAAGGCAGGACTAATTGTTACAGTTAATTATCAGGAAAAAAGTGTTCATTATATGGGAGGGAACTATTAAAACCGTTGACAAAGATTACAGAATCCAAATGGAGCGTTTTCAGGAGGAGACTTACCTACAATGCCAACAGCCACATACGCGATGATGCCCAGTACTATGAGAATGCAGCACAGGATATCCGTACAGCCCCTACAGATAGAAGCCACATACAGTTTATTATTACTTATCCCACCCATATATTTCACACAAGGAACAGCTGCAAACACCCCATAGCCATAAACATGCATCAGTTATCAGGTTTCCTCCATCATATGGATCTCCTGCCATTCATTGTATTGGTTGGATAACAGAGCAACAGTAAGGCAAGATGGCAGCAAGAGTTTGCTGACCTCACCCGATTTCGCTACCCGTGTAGAATTTCTGACCACATATCTGTTGGGAAGGCAGTCCTGAGTCACATGGTTCCGTAAGATGCCAAACTGAGAGCTTCTATCGCCCGTGTATGGCCAGCTTACATGCAACTGTCAGCTAAAAAACACAAGCTCTGAATACAGCACTTGGTTTTGGTTGAACCTGAATCATAGTATGATTTAGATGCCGCCAGGTGACTTGATGGACAACTGATGGATCAAACCACATCTGAGCCCTGGAAGAGTTTTCAAGAGATTTCAGAGTCACTGGGTCCCACATACACACCTTAAAGGGGTTGTTCGCCTTTAAATTAACTCTTGGTATGATGTAGAGAGTGATATTCTGAGATAATTTGCAATTGTTTTTTTATTATTTGTGGTTTTTGAGTTATTTAGCTTTTTATTCAACAGCTCTCCAGTTTGCAGTTTCCGCCATCTGGTTGCTAGGACCCAAATGACCCTAGCAACCATGCATTGATTTGAATAAGAGACTGGAATATGAATAGGAGAGGCCTGAATAGAAAGATGAGCAATAACAATATATTTGTAGCTTTATGGAGCATCTGTTTGTTTAGATGGGGTCGCTGACTCCCATTTGAAAGCTGGAAAGAGTCAGACGGAGAAGGCAAATAATTGAAACACTATAATGCAGAAATAATAAAGACCTCTGGAAAAGTTGCTTAGAATTAGAAAGTCTATAACATTCTAAAAGTAAACACGAAGGTGAAACACCCCTTTAAAGCAGAACCTCTAAGCAGAGTGGAGCCCAGGTATTATGGGCACAGAACTTGTTACAACTGATTTCTTCTACAGTGGCCACCCTTCCCCTGGAATGGACACAGCTCCTGTTGACCCAAAGTAGAGGGTGGGGCAGGGGAAAGAGCTGTCGAATGAGAATGTCCCCTGGATCTGTGCCATATTATAATTATTCCCTGGCTTCCTTCCCATGCTTCCATGCTCCAGTGACCTGTGCCACTATTCCTATTCTTTAGACCAGGGCTTTCCAACTGGAACCAGACGTGGGCCTTCAGCTGGAACACAATCTCCATTCACATCTCAAATAAATCAAGTGACTGTAGCAGAAAGGAATTAAGTAAATTACCTGTTCTGGATTGGGCCCTTGAAATTTGGATCATATTTCTTTGGCTCCCCTGAAAAAAAAAAAAAAAGTTAAAATGGAACAGTCCACCAACCTACTTTCAACCTACCAAACATCCTTAAGACAATGTAACGGTTTGAGGATTATTTTTCATACTGTGGGGAAATATGGTTTATTGGACTGTACCCAGGGCCGCCATCAGGGGGGCACAGGGCTACTCCTGTACCCGGCCTGGGCCTGAAGGGGGACCAAGCTGTGCTGCACTTTTCGGAATAGCCAGGCTCCCCTTGACCGCGCCGAAGCTGTGCCGCCTCGCCTCTCCTGATGTCCCGTACTCAGGGCAGCCATCATGGGGGGACAGGGGGGAGAGTTGTATGGGGCGCGAGGGTAAGGGGGGCCCCGGCCACGCCACACTTACTTGATTAGCCGGGCCCCCCTGCTTTCTGAGAGCTGCTGACTTCGGGAAGGCATGGACGTTTAAGGGGCCCTGACCACCAATTTTCTTATAATGTGGGGGGGGGCCTGGCCACCAATTTTTTTTTTTCATGTTGGGTCCTAGCCACCAATATATTTTTATGGGGGGCCCTGACCACCAATATCTTTTTATTTTTTATCAACATGTGGGAACCCTAGCCACCAATATTTTTCTTTTTTTTTTTACTGTGTGGTGGGGAGGGCGGGGCTTGCGGTGGGCGCAGCCCAGGGGGCCCAGGAAATGTTGTCATATGGGGCCCTGTGATTTCTCATGGCGGTCCTGCCCGTACTGGCAAATAGCCGAAAAGCCAAAGCCGCGAAAAGACCCAAAGTCACAAAAACACCCGAAGTTGATGTCCTGTAGCGGCGGAATGACCCGAAGTCACAAACACATATTATCACATTAATAGCATTTTCAACCACACCTATTTGCAACAGTGCAATGACTTGATAAGCTTAGTCTCCTGGCTGCCGTCCAAGTGAGCTTCCCCAAACCCGCAGCTAAGGGGGTATCTGCTTCATTGGACAAATAACAGAACCAATGAGTCTAACAACGGAGTACTAATATTATGTTATATTCATAGCTTCTCAGTTTATATAGAGATCTGATCCCCATTGTAAGCAGCAGTCCTGCCCTGCTTTATGGCTGAGATTCTAGCTATCTGTATAACAGTCTACAGAGCATTCTGTCCCAGTGGCTGCACAGATCCTATCTGATCCCCATTGTAAGCAGCAGTCCTGTCCTGCTTTATGGCAGCTGAGATTCTAGCTATCTGTATAACAAGGCATTCTGTCCCAGTGGCTGCACAGATCCTATCTGATCCCCATTGTAAGCAGCAGTCCTGCCCTGCTTTATGGCAGCTGAGATTCTAGCTATCTGTATAACAGAGCATTCTGTCCCAGTGGCTGCACAGATCCAATCTGATCCCCATTGTAAGCAGCAGTCCTGTCCTGCTTTATGACAGCTGAGATTCTAGCTATCTGTATAACAGAGCATTCTGTCCCAGTGGCTGCACAGATCCTATCTGATCCCCATTGTAAGCAGCAGTTCTGCCCTGCTTTATGGCAGCTGAGATTCTAGCTATCTGTATAACAGAGCATTCTGTCCCAGTGGCTGCACAGATCCTATCTGATCCCCATTGTAAGCAGCAGTCCTGTCCTGCTTTATGTCTGAGATTATAGCTATCTGTATAACAAGGCATTCTGTCCCAGTGGCTGCACAGGTCCTATCTTATCCCCATTGTAAGCAGCAGTCCTGCTTTATGGCTGAGATTCTAGCTATCTGTATAACAGAGCATTCTGTCCCAGTGGCTGCACAGATCCTATCTGATCCCCACTGTAAGCAGCAGTCCTGCCCTGCTTTATGGCAGCTGAGATTCTAGCTATCTGTATAACAGAGCATTCTGTCCCATTGGCTGCACAGATCCTATCTGATCCCCACTGTAAGCAGCAGTCCTGCCCTGCTTTATGGCAGCTGAGATTCTAGCTATCAGTATAACAGAGCATTCTGTCCCAGTGGCTGCACAGATCCTATCTGATCCCCCCTGTAAGTAGCAGTCCTGTCCTGCTTTATGGCTGAGATTCTAGCTATCTGTATAACAGAGAATTCTGTCCCTGTGGCTGCACAGATCCTATCTGATCCCCGTTGTAAGCAGCAGTCCTGTCCTGCTTTATGGCTGAGATTCTAGCTATCTGTATAACAGAGCATTCTGTCCCAGTGGCTGCACAGATCCTATCTGATCCCCATTGTAAGCAGCAGTCCTGCCCTGCTTTATGGCTGAGATTCTAGCTATCTGTATAACAGAGCATTCTGTCCCAGTGGCTGCACAGATCCTATCTGATCCCCATTGTAAGCAGCAGTCCTGTCCTGCTTTATGGCAGCTGATATTCTAGCTATCTGTATAACAGAGCATTCTTTCCCATTTGTCTGGGACCCATTATCACATGATGGGAGACTCCCTTTACTGTATCACCGTGTGGCCCTGGCATTTAATACTGGTGGCATACAGACATCCACTTTCCCTCTAAACTGACTGACATTTCTAATTTCCAGTGCCGGCACTAAGGAAATCCTTTTGTGTTGAAGTTGGAAAGCCCATAAGTACTTCCTATCATTACAGATGGGATGTGGACTGAAAGTGACACTCTGAGTAGAGCTGAGTAAGCAACACAATATACATTAAATGTTAACTAATTTTAATAAAATTTCAAAGCAATGACAATCACTTGCATTATGCTAATAACCTATTTCCCAACAAAGCTTCCCGCCAGAGCTCACACTCCACTACTGTAGCCTTAGTCTTCTAGTCTCAAGCTAGAAATTCAGTGGCAAAAGACATTTTCAGCAGTGAAGGCTCTTAATAACTCAGACCAGAACTGACCTGACCTTGCTTTTAACTATTTGGCCTATTTCATGGTCATTCTTTATGGGAACAAAGAGGCTTAATAAAGGAAGAATAGAGTAAAGTATGTAGAAAAAAGAGACTAAAGAGGTTGCGTGAGGAGAGGAGGTATAAAAGTTTGGAAAGGGGGCCCTCAGCCTAAGGTTTTCTGGTGGGCCTCTGGTATCCCATTCTGACACTGGGGGTGTATAGTTAAGACAAATGGAGTGTACACTTGTTTGTCACACTGACTAGAGGTATTTAGTAGGGATCCGCTGCTGACAGGAAACCTTAATGCAAACCAACTGCCAGCGAGTTATTATGGGACAGGAGTGTACCATGTGTGTGAGTAGAGGGGAAATAGCGGTGCCACGCACAGCAGTTTAGAGAGGAAGTGAGACGTACAATAGACAGTCTGCTCTGTTACAGACAAGCATCCTTCAGATACAGAAGAACCCCTGTTTTAACCTGAGCATTTATGGTTAACTCCACTAGTCTGAGAGGTCGCTAAATATGCCCGCCACCGTGTAGGGCCTAATTGAAACTATCCAACCGTGTGGCCCCTGGGCCAATGATCGGATCATAAAAGGGCTTCAATAACTTGTCAATGTGGTCCTTGTCAGAAGGGATTTCCACACCTGCCTGATCCATTGATATCCGTCATCCCAAGCCTTCTGAGGGCACTACAAATTTACCCTGTATCTCCTTTTGACTACAATGAAAAAACAGCCTGAGATCTTGGGCAATTTGAGGAGGAAACACCCCATGTGACCTTACTACGTATAGCTCTAACCTAAGGAGATCTAAAAATGGCGGGAACTGCTGTGGGTCATTTACTATGGTGGTCAGTGAGGAAACTGTCAGTGGAGACCCACCTGTCAGCTGCTCATCACCCGTGTCACTTCTCATTCAGTATCATTCTCAGCAGTGACGCCCCGTGTTCTATGGGCCTAAGGCCAATGTCAGACGTGTTTAACATGTAAACAATGGCAGCCCATGAAGAGATTCTGTTCCAGAACCTTATCTGTCAATACAAGTCCCGGCTGATATCGGTGCCACAGGGATGTTTGCTTTTATATCCACAGATAAGAACGTCTGGGAACCAGTGTGCATAGGAAAGGGTTAACCAGTCGCAGGGCTGATATACAGACACAGGCTTTCATTTTGTGGTAGGGGGGTGGTCACATCCAGCTGGTATTTATATACTATTCACACACTGCAAGCAGATTCCTTGGCTGCACACGCCCTCCACACCCTGTGGTGTATATGGGATCAGATGGGAGCCTCCAGCCAACCTACCCACTGTGCAATGTCACACTTACTCTCATCTTACTGCCAGCTCATGCCTACTCAATCCACTATCTGGGACATTATTTTCTATACTACACGTAGCTGCTACTAGTAGCTCTATTTGTCTTCACCCAAAGGGCCAGGAGGGCACTCGGCGCAATTTGTTTTCCGAAGTCGCCCGAAGTTTCCTTGTGAGGCAACTTCGGGTGACTTTGGAAAACTAAGTGCTCTGAGTGCCAAGGCAGGGGAGGCAGATTAGGGAGATTAGTTGCCCCGAAGAAGAGGAGATTTGTCACCGGGCAACTAATCTCCCTGAATCTTGGCTGTGCCTGTATGCCCTGACCCTTACAGACTATTATCCCACTGCTATTATAGTCACCATCTCTCCCTACTATACCTGCTATCCCACAGTCACACTCCCTTCCCAGAGACTATTATCCACTGTTACTATAGGCACCATCTCTCCCTACTATACCTGCTATTCCACAGTCACACTCCCTTCCCAGAGACTATTATCCACCGTTACTATAGACACCATCTCTCCCTACTATACCTGCTATCCCACAGTCACACTCCCTTCCCAGAGACTGTTATCCACTGTTACTATAGGCACCATCTCTCCCTACTATACCTGCTATCCCACAGTCACACTCCCTTCCCAGAGACTATTATCCACTGTTACTATAGGCACCATCTCTCCCTACTATACCTGCTATCCCACAGTCACACTCCCTTCCCAGAGACTATTATCCCACTGTTACTATAGACACCATCTCTCCTTACTATACCTGCTATCCCACAGTCACACTCCCTTCCCAGAGACTATTATTCACTGTTACTATAGGCACCATCTCTCCCTACTATACCTGCTATCCCACAGTCACACTCCCTTCCCAGAGACTATTATCCACTGTTACTATAGGCACCATCTCTCCCTACTATACCTGCTATCCCACAGTCACACTCCCTTCCAGAGACTATTATCCCACTGTTACTATAGACACCATCTCTCCTTACTATACCTGCTATCCCACAGTCACACTCCCTTCCCAGAGACTATTATCCACTGTTACTATAGGCACCATCTCTCCCTACTATACCTGCTATCCCACAGTCACACTCCCTTCCCAGAGACTATTATCCACTGTTACTATAGGCACCATCTCTCCCTACTATACCTGCTATCCCACAGTCACACTCCCTTCCCAGAGACTATTATCCACTGTTACTATAGGCACCATCTCTCCCTACTATACCTGCTATCCCACAGTCACACTCCCTTCCCAGAGACTATTATCCTACTGTTACTATAGGCACCATCTCTCCCTACTATACCTGCTATCCCACAATCACACTCCCTTCCAGAGACTATTATCCACTGTTACTATAGGCACCATCTCTCCCTACTATACCTGCTATCCCACAGTCACACTCCCTTCCCAGAGACTATTATCCACTGTTACTATAGGCACCATCTCTCCCTACTATACCTGCTATCCCACAGTCACACTCCCTTCCCAGAGACTATTATCCCACTGTTACTATAGGCACCATCTCTCCCTACTATACCTGCTATCCCACAGTCACACTCCCTTCCCAGAGACTATTATCCACTGTTACTATAGACACCATGTCTCCCTACTATACCTGCTATCCCACAGTCACACTCCCTTCCCAGAGACTATTATCCACTGTTACTATAGGCACCATCTCTCCCTACTATACCTGCTATCCCACAGTCACACTCCCTTCCCAGAGACTATTATCCCACTGTTACTATATATAGTTGTTGTTCTGCCTGTACAGCCAAGAGGAATATTTGTGGTTGTGTTACTGAGTTACTCATGTCCCCCATGAATACAGATGCTTTTGGATAATAAACTGTGCACAGCTGTGCTAAAACAGAGTCAGTACAACAAATCCCTTAAAGAGGAAGGCTTCCCATTTGGATAACTCGAGACTTTATTAATTTCTCGGTGGTCATAACTTTCTTTGGGACAATGAATGGAATCCCAAATTGCTCCTTACCAACGCAGGGTAAAAAGAGACATGAACACCTCGCCCAATTACAAAAGTCCACCTGACTTCTTCACCCTCTGCATTCCTCTTAATGCCATGCAGTGTTACATAGTGTTGGGCTGCAACGTTTGCTACACTACTCTTTGTCTAAGTTGGATGGTATTGATTGGTTAGAAGGAATTTGCCAACTGGCCCAGGACCACATTTTCCAGTGTATCTGCCCATTCAACTTGGAATAAAAGTGATGGAGCCAAACCTGATGGCTGCAACACAGTGGGCCAGTTCTGCAGTTTAGGGGGCACTATGGGGGGGATAAAATGGGTTGGAAATGGAGGCGATGCAGTTGGGGGGGCATGTTTACTGGGGCTACAAATAAATATTATGTGTGGGTTAAGTTCCCTTTAAACCCATAGGTCAGGCTTGCCCAGGCATATTTCTGTGCTGGTTACTGCACAAGCCTCTGATGTTAGAAGAAGTGTGGAGAACTGATTGTAGGAAATCTGACCCAGACAGGTACATAGAGGCAGCAATTTCCCCCCCAGAGCTCCTTTTAATTCCCTGCAATCATTAGCAACAAATAACAATAAAGCGACATGCAGCGCTTACCATGTTTCCCATAATAATTCTCCTGGTCCCCCATGCTGTGTGCGGCTTCTAAGACTGCTCTCCTCCCTTCTCCCCACTCCCTCTGTTATTTTCTTCTCATAACCCCTTCTTGCCCCTCCCTCTCCTTCATCCTGCCCCTCCCCTTATTCTGCTCTTCTCACCCTCCCCCCCCCCCGGGTCAGCTGGTCCCAGACACCCAATTGCACATTTCCAAACTGGTCTAACAAGAGTCAGGTTTATAAAGGCTAAGGGGGAGGGAGAGCCACATGGATGGAACAGGGAGTAGAAGGGAGAGGTGCGTATGATTTTGGGCAGGGATATCCAAGTTGCCCTCCTCCCCCCAAAAGTTGATGAGCTATGGCTGCAGAGGATGCTGGGAATTGTAGTCAGGGGCATCTTTATCTGAGGCAGAGTCCAGGGTACTTTAGTCACTGTATCAAATATGTTATTTCTCTGTCATTTAATACTGTCTAGGGTTGCCACCTTTTCTGGAAAAAAATACCGGCCTTCCTATATATTTATCGTTTTTCCCTATTAATAACATTGGGATCAGCCATCATTTTTACTGGCCAGGCAGGTGAAATATTGTTTTTTGCGGCAACCCTAATACTGTTCAAGCTATGGAAGGGTGGCAGCAATATGATATCACTGAGGGACACAGCTTGGATTTCTCAGGTGTAATAGAAGAAGGAGAAGGGGCTGATTTCATAACACAGGGAACAAGCAAGTGAACAAGGGGAAACCTGGGTCCTTATTATCAGTGGGATTCTGGGATTTGTAGTCCAACAACAACATTGCTGCTATGGGATACTGCGCCTTATGAACAGCACCTGGGGTACAATAGCAGCAGCTTTTTCTACTCTCGGGGGGTGTGATTCAATATTAATAGACATTAGTAATTCATGGCAGCCAATAAGAACAAGTCTTTCATTTAGTCTTACTGCAGTGGACTGATCAGATCTCACTGCTGATTGGCCGCTAGAGGCTATAACTGCAGATTCCACTTCTACAAACCACCTCATAATCCAGTCACACCTCATGTCTAGACTTTGCAGGCCACTTCTGCCCAGACCTTTGCCCCATTTTCAGACGTCCATATCCAGAAATTCAGTCTGTGCTTATCTGCATTTCTATAAAGGTGCTGCCATACTGCTCAGCACAGCCCAATGTTTAGACCTGTAAAGGGGGTTTTCATTGCAGCTCCTGTTGAATATCCAATAGATTGTGCTTCCACATTCAGACAAGCAGGGACCCCTGATCAGGCGACCCAGTGTTACGTTTTCACATCCTAAATATAATCCAGTAACAATTCCACACTTCTAAAGGAGAACTCTACCCACAGATTGCATTTTCATACCTCCCAACTGTCCTGTTTTTCATGCTACAGTCCCAAATTTGAGAGCTCAACCCGCAGTTCCGGATTGTTACTGAAATGTCCCGACTCTCTCTTTGATCTCCTGCCAGAAAAAGATAAAAAAAATTCTAAACCTTAATTGGCTTTTGGCAGAGAGCCCAGAATACGTGGCAGCTGCACTTAGATACATGTGGTACAATTTAAGATAATCAAAGAAACAATTGTAACAATTTAAGATAAGCAGGTCTATTGGGGAAACTGTGACTTGCAGCTGAAAGGGTAATTCCCCTCCATTAGCAAAACTGTAATAACACATAAAAACCACAGAAATGTGTTCAAACTTTCATAACCTGCAGAATTTTGTAACATGAACATGGTAATTAGGGGGTGTGGCCACAAACATGGGCATGGTCAATAAATCTTTTTGTCACTCTTTCTATTTCCAGAATGTTGGGAGGTTTGCATTTTGCATGGATGAATTGCTACTGAGAGCAGGGTTTTCTTATCCCTTTCTGTTGCATTGTTGGCACCGGGTGCCACAGCCCTAGGGAGATTTGTTTACAGGCATTTGGGTGGGGCGCATTACTTGTGGACCAGGCTGGAATGTGTTTATGTAGCTCTTAACATAGATAAAGGGCAAGTCTTCTACCGCAGGGAAAACAATGCCTGTGCCAGTTAATGCCAGATTATACTGCCCGTCAGGTGCCACACAAAGCCTTCCTGCAAAGACAGAAACGGAATTCCTCCTCTTGAGCAAAGAAATATTACAACCTGGGAAATTGTCTGTCTCGCTAACCTGAAAACTTGCACCCTGTATTTGAGGGTGTCCATGCCTTGGGTCTGTGGCTCAAACACCCAATACAGATTAGATGCCAGTTAAAGGATAAGTAAACCTTTAAAATAAGTGAATGTAAAATTGATGAGGGGGCTATTCTAAGCACTTTTGTTATTTACATTCATTGTTTGGCACCCCCAAGTGGAGACACTTGGGGGTGCCAAACGTTAGGCACCCGCAAGTGATTGTAGCGATTTACCAAAAACCCAGGGCCGGTGCTCCTATCGGGAGAAATCTGCACTGGCCCCGGGTTATAGGAGCGAACACCATGGAGAGATCTACTTCCGTCTTCGCGCAGTCGGCTTTTTCGTCGGCTTTTTCGTTCAAATGCGCATGCGTCAGTCCGGGGAAATGCGCAGCTGCGCGAAGACGGAAGTAAATATCTCCGTGGTGCTCGCGCCTATAACCCGGGGCCGGTGCAGATTTCTCCTGATAGGAGCACCGGCCCTGGGTTTTTGGTAAGTCGCTACAATCACTTGGGGGTGCCTAATGTTTGGCACCCCCAAGTGTCTCCAGCCTTTCCTTCTCCTTTAAGGGATACATGTGCTGTTAATATGAATATATTTTTTTACAACAGCGCCACCTGCTGGTCAGTTTCCCACCAGTCTGACCACCAAGTAGTCAAGGAAGTTGTCAGGAGAAAGAAAGAGGCTGCTCTGATGTTCTTCTGCTTAGGGAAATAACTTAATATCCCTTAACATCTTGGAATTAATAGAAAATAAATAATGAATGTAAATAACAAAAGTGCTTAGAATAACCCCCTCATCAATTTTACATCCACTTATTTTAAAGGTTTAGTTATCCTTTAATCTGCACAAGAAGCCTTGATCTACAAATGCCACAATGGGCGCCCTTGTGTTGCTCAGCAATAAATCCTTGCAGGGCCCCAGATAGAATAGGTAGGTATAATGTTGCCTGTCGATACATCCGCAGAGGATCAGATATGCCCTTGGAACACATAAAACTGCCGCAGTCAACTGTCACGGCTGTCGGCTGTTCTAAACTACAATTCCCATCATGCACTGTCATGCCATGCCAGGCTTACGATGATGGGAGTTGCAGTTCAGAGCACTTAGGTAACTATGTATTTGTCTTGTACGTATATCCTATAATCAGATCCCACCCTGCGTCCTTTCATAAAGGAACCAGACACCTTGTACTTGCATTTTGAATTAAACACTGTTGGTTACCAACAACTAACACTAGGATTGTCCAGCAACTGGTATTCCTGACCAACCCAGTGCTAGAAACAATAATCTGCTTGGCCAGCTTGTTACTAGGCACCCCAACACTTGTCACTGCACGCCGCACACAGGGGGAGGGAGCCCCAAAAATATATGCTGTACACTGGCCTTGTGTATTTAATGAGATGGGGTTCAGACACTATGGGGAAGTGGTGATTTTTAGTTTGTCAGTTGGAAATCCTGGGGAAATCCAGTATTCAGTTCGGGATTAGGCCTTTTTCAGCAGGATACGGATTCGAATGAATCCTTCTGCCCGGCCGAACCAGGGTCGGACTGGGCCGGCTGGAGACCGGGAAGAAACCCGTTGGGCCCCTGGCTTTTGTGGGCCCCGCAGACCCAGATCCGCACCCACATTAACTTCTTAATCCGAAAAAACATTGTGCACATTCGCGTATGCACGCAGATGTGGTGTTCCGCCGCATGCGCCCAGACGATGTGTGCCGGCACATGCGCACATATTGCATGCGCACATATTTGTCATGCCAGTGTAGCACAGGGTGGACAGAGGGAGGCCCCGGGATAGCAGCCCCGGAGGGCCCCGGGCCCCCCAGTCCGACACTTGGCCGAACTGAATCCAAATCCTAATCTGAATATGCAAATTAGGGGTGGGGAGGGAAATTGTGTGACTTTTTGTCACAAATCAAGGAAGTTAACATTTTTTCCCCTTCCCACCTCTAATCTGCATATGCAAATTAGGGTTCGGACTCGGTTCGGTATTCGGACGAATTTTTCACAAAGGATTCGGGGGTTCGGCCGAATCCAAAATAGTGGATTCGTAGTAACAGCCAACAAATTCGCAGAGCATTTACCCGCCAATTTTTCAACGTGTACGTTGAAATAGTGTACGTTTTGAAATAGTGTCTTTAAAAGTGGGCATGGTTTTTTCGGCGCCACTTTTTCCGACATTTTTATGAGATGCTCGTAAACTCGTTTGTTTTGCCGACACATTAAAAATGAAAATGACGGTCAAATTGTCTTTTGAAAACGCTCGGTAAAATGTTGTCTGTCCGACAAAAAGATATACGACACTTTAGAAAATTGTTGGACTTACGAGACATTCAGAGACAGTAACATCTGCCTTTGTGAATTTGCCGTTCGTATGTCATTTTACAAATTTGTCGACCGCCACTTCTTGGTTACTTATTTTACTGCCACTTTTGTGAATTCCTCACAAGGACTTGTGAACGATTGTGGCAGAATAGTGCCCATTAGATTGACTGGCATCTGACGGGAAGGCCGTCTCCCATAGACTCCATTTTAACCAATTAGTTTTAATTTTTAAAAATAATTTCTTTTTTCTGTGTAATAATAAAACAGTAGCTTGTTCTTGATCCCAACTAAGATATAATTAATCCTTACTGGAAGCAAAACTTTGGGTTTATTTAATGTTTACATGATTTTTTTAAGTAGACTTAAGGTATGGAGATCCAAATTACTGAAAGACATCTTATCCAGAAAACCCCAGGTCCTGTGCATTCTGGGTAACAGGCTCCATACCTGTATCTGCATCTTTTTACCAAAGGAGTGTCTGCCACCTGCTTGCTACTATGCTTCATTCTATATAGTGTAGCTGCCACCTGCTGGCAGTCGGCTACAATTCTAATACTGATTCTAATTCTAATACTGATTATCTGTACAGGTGATTAGTGGACAGATTGGCACGACAGGGTATATATATAAAGCACAAAAGAACCGCACACACAGGACTTTATAGTGAAAAACAAAAATTGTTGGCTTTATTACGACGTTTCGGTTCCTAAACTGAGCCGTCATCAGGTATATATATATATATATATATATATATATATATACATATTCAGTAGACCATTCCATAATTTCCATCTCAAAGGAGAACTACCCTAAAGCACATTGCAGGGAGGAGTGCAATGCCTGGAAGCTTAGGGGGGCTTTATGTTGGGGAGGGTTAATTCAACTAAATTCAACTAAAATATAATTCAAACATTAAATAAACCCAATAGGCTAGTTCTGCCTCCAATAAGGATTAATTATATCTTAGTTGGGATCAAGTACAAGTTACTGTTTTATTATTACAGAGAAAGGGGAAATAATTTTTTTTAAAAATTTGGGATTCTTTGGATAAAATGGAGTCTATGGTAGATGGACTTTCCGTAATTCAGAGATTTCTGGATAACGGATCATACACACACAGGGTCGGACTGGAGTAATGCAGGCCTACCTGGACTGCCACATGAAGGCCCCTCTAGGCAGTCACCTGGTGCCCTCTCCCGGCCTCCCTCTGTGCGCCTCAGAAAACGCTGGTTCAGACGCACCTGCATGACTGCTAGTGCGGCGTTGGTGTGGTGCGTGCCTGAGCGAACACAGTTGCCCCGTGTGCCTCTGTGGATGCGCAGCAGCGTAAGTGTTACAAGGGGGAGCCCGATTGGGGGAGTACGGCTGGGCCAGTGGGGGCCCATGAGGCCAGGGGCCCACCGGGTTTTTTCCCTGTGTCCCGTCGGCCCAGTCTGACACTACACACATATATAAGAATTAATTATATCTTATTTTGGATCTAACAATTTCAAACAGTCAGCTATAGGATATAATTGTTACTGTTGGCAACTGCAATTATGCACCTATGTTCATGAGTCAGCTCTACAGAGTAAGGTCTGTTTCTTTTCAGTACAGGTATCGGACCTGTTATCCAGAATGTTCAGGACCAGGGGCTTTCTGGAAAATGGATCTTTCTGTAATTTGGATCTTCATACAAGTGTACTAGAAAATCATGTAAACATTAAATAAACCCAATAGGCTGGTTTTGTTTCCAATAAGGATTAATTATATCTTAGTTGGGATCAAGTACAAGATACTGTTTTATTATTACACAGAAAAGGGGATTCAAAAATTGGAGTTTGAAATTGGCAACTGCACTTTAGCACTTATTATTATTATTATGTATTTTTAGAGCGACCACATATTGCATAGCGCTGTAAGATAAATGTGCTTATACAAAGAAATCACATGAATTACATACATATAACATACAGAGTTACATACATAGTGACCGGTACAAAAGAGGAGGAAGGCCCTGTGCAAAGGAGCTTATGTTTAGAAATCAACCCGCTACATAGACTGGTTTATTATACAGGTAATAGCTGTAGTTCCCCCCCATGCTCTTCTAGTGAATACTGCGCAGAATTCAGTGATGTGGCCACAAGTTTCGGAGCACAGTGACCGATAACAAATATCGAATGCATTTGCAAAGTGCAATAAACGGCAAATTTGACTGGGTGTTTTTTTGTCTGATTTTGTGCACTATGCAGATTGCAGGCTTATAAATGACTCCTTGTGTTTCTGGAAGTCTAAAGAAAGGTCTGTAATTACTTGTGCATGGCACACAACACTGTGTATTACAGGGTTATGGAACTGGTACGACCGAAAACAAGGATCACAGATGCCAAGTTGTGTCTGTGCCAGAACAAATAGCGCAAGCAAACTAAACCCCCTCAGAAGTGAGGTCTAATTTTGCCTTTATGTTAAACTTTCCCACCTCTTTTATAAATATTAATAATCTCCAGAATAGGCCTTGGGCAATTTAGACATAACTGGCCCTCTAAGACCACGGGGTAATGATTCATCTGCACAGAGGTGAGTGAGTATTGTTGCAGCAGCCTATGGGAGTGAAAACTTCACTTAAGGTGAGTAGATATAATTTGCCGACAGATTAATTTGGAAGCTTATTGGGCAGTGTATGGATACCTCCAACGGGCTTCCACGACTGATGTCTGGCAGATCTGGCAGGTTTGAAAGAGAATTCAACCCGTAACTAAAAAAAAAACCACCCCCGCACACCACGTAAACCCTCCTCCCCCAGCCTAGGTGCCCCCCGGGGAAATGCCCCTAACTTTTTACTTACCCTTTGGTGCAGATTCAGGCATCGCAGTTCACAGCAGCCATCTTCCGGGTCTTCGTGTTTTCTTCCGGCACTTTGGCAATTTCTATTTCATCGCATGCGCAGTTGTTGCAAACTGGTAAATTGCTCCAACTGCGCATGCGCTGCTTCGCCGGTCTCAGTCTCATCTTACTGAAGACCTGGGAGATGGCTGCCGTGAACTCCAATCCCTGAATCTGCCCCGAGGGGTAAGTAAAAAGTTAAGGTGGCCATAGACGTAACAATTACGATCGTTCTTGGAAAAGATCTTTCGTTTCAATACACACGTGTAGAGCTGAATCGTCAGATATAAAGGTAGATATACAGGAAGAAACAATAGAATTCTACCTGTATCTGACGATTCAGCACTAACAATGGCCGATATTTGGGTCCCTTCAAAGGCACCCGATCAAAATTTTCCGTCCAGCCCGATCGAGGAGCCGACCGATATCCAAGTCTTCTGACGATATCGGTTGGCTCTTTTTCCACCATACACGCAACGAATATCGGACGAAAATTTGTTTCGTACGATATTATCTGTGTGTCTATGGCCAGGCCCGGATTTGGGGAGAGGCCGTCTAGGCCCGGGCCTAGGGCGGCAAAATGTTAGGGGCGGCATGCAGGTGCCCCTACCATCTTCTCTATAACTTATGGTAAAATGGTCCATCCCAAATTCCAAAGAAGAGCAACCGTTCACCCACATTGCTGCTTGTGTAATGTGAATGGAATGTTACTGATAAGGGCCGCCGTTACCATGTGTCTAAGCCACCCCAACCCGGGCTCCAGTCCTGGCTGCTGTGCGCGGTGTGCCTGTGCTCTACTCAGCTCTGTCTTCATTCCGAAAGAGAGCGCGCGCAGTCTGTGCTGATCGGTGGTGGTGCAGATCTCCTCTTTGCCTGTGCATGGTGACGTCACCACGCGACTGCGCATGTGCGCGTCACTCAATGCGGGCACGGTGCCAGCCTGATTCTTACTAGAGGGAGCTGCCTGAGTGCAGAGCACGAGAGACGTCACGTGGACTGGCGTGCACAGACAGTGCAACAGCACAGGACAGGAGCTGCATGTGAATTTGGCAGGCTGCAAAATCATCAGCTACAGGTGACTGTGGGCAGCTGTAGAACTGACCTGTACTTTTTAATTCTTGCAATGCTTATAGTTAAGGTAGGTTAAAAAGTTAATTAACTATATAAATAATAGTGCTGTGTTAGACCAGTCCCTGGATAAACCTGTACTATGAGCTATCTTCCATAACCCTGTATTCCCTCACTTGCTAAACACCATCCAACCCCTTCTTATACCTATCTAATGTATCAGCCTGTACCACTGATTCTGGGAGACAATTCCACATCTTCAGCTCTCACTGTAAAAAATATAGTAACGTAGTAAGTTAGGTTGAAAAAAGACACACGTCCATCAAGTTCAACCTTTTAAGTCTATATATAAACTGACTAACTGCCAGTTGATCCAGAGGAAGGCAAAAACCCCCATCTGAAGCCTCTCCAATTTGCCTCAGAGGGGGAAAATTCCCTCCTGACTCCAGTGGGACCAGTCCCTGGATCAACTTGTACTATGAGCTATCTCCCATATCCCTGTATTCCCTCACTTGCTAAACACCATCCAACCCCTTCTTGTACCTATCTAATGTATCAGCCTGTACCACTGATTCAGGGAGACAATTCCACATCTTCAGCTCTCACTGTAACAAACCCCTTCCGAATACTTAGTAGGAATCTCTTTTCTTCTAATCAGCTGCTGAAAACCATTGTTGGAGACTCACTGGCAACAAACTGCAGTGCTGAAAGATCCCTTTCTTGCTTAAAAAGAGTGAAAAACTACCTGAGATCTTCTCTTAATGAAGAAAGGCTAAACAGCTTTGCTCTACTTGCAATTGAAGCTGAGATTGTCAGACAGTTTTGTTATGACAGCATGATTGATAGGTTTGCAAAGATAAAAGTTCGTTCTGAAAGGCTTTGTTAATCCTAAAGTTTTCAGATTTTGTCAGATCTACAGATAATTGTGTGTTATTTGTTACTGTATTTACTGATATACATATTGGTTATATTTAAAATAGTTATTTAGGGTTTAATATACAATTATTTCCATTTTATTGTCTGCGTTATTTTATTTTGCATAAATGTCCTGATTGGATAAAGATTCACTTCCAGAAATTCGGGGGGGGCGGGGCGGTGGAACAGTAGCTGGGCCTAGGGGGGCAAGAAGGGTAAATCCGGCCCTGTCTATGGCCACCTTAAGGACCATTTCCCCAGGGGGCAGCTAGGCTGGGGGGGGGGAGGAGGCAGGGGGTCTGCATAGGGTAGGGGGGTAGGGTTTTTTTAGTTACGGGTTGAAATCTCCTTAAAAAATCCTGTAGGATCGAGGATCACATTGGTACGTTGATGTCTTCCTCAATCCCGCCTCCAGTATTCTGTTTGTTGTGATCCGATCGTTGGGCCCATAATCTGATCAGCCCGATATCGCTCACCTCAGTAGCACCCTCCCCAACATTTATATTCAAATTGGGACATTTTAGATCAAGGCCACATCTACTCCAGCCACTCTAGGTCACGTCTATCCCCCACCTCTTCGGGAATCCATGAGTCCAAAATTTTTTTTGGGATACACAAATTTTGAATGGTAAGTGCAACTCTGCCCTAGGAAGACTGGGATGGCAGAGCAGGGTCACTTTGGTTAGCAAGGGTGCACTGGTTTGAGAGGGGCCCTATGTTATCTAAGTGGGTTTAGTTCTCCCTAAACGGCTATAACTTAGCACAACAAATTAGGAAAACTGCGCAGGCAGTTTTGACCCGGACAGCTCTCCCGAAAACCGCAATATCCGGGTCAATACAAATACAAGAGTCCTCTGCACTCAACCCATTATCAATATATTTAAGACAGAGACATTTTGTGCATACTGCTACTGAAAAATGCCTTACCCTTTAAACAAAACAGGGATTGTTTGTCCATATATTGCAATATATTTAAGCTGAACAACTACGTCAAAGTCATCCCATATCTGGCCAGTCCTATGCTTAATTTTCATCTGATTCATTAAGAATTCTATTGCTTCATTATACATTTTACAAAGGGACTAAGTTTCTATGTCTATATGTATTTTGTGGTCACAGCCTCATTGCACCCCCGCCTAATGGTTTTTGGAAATAGTGGTGAGCACAACTTTCCCTTGTTTGTTATAGTTATACAGGAGCAGTGACCAGCTCCATGTTGTAGCTCCCACCCTCTCCAACTATAGTCAGGTGATCCCACTGGTGTCTAATAAAAGGGCAGCCAAGTTTTGGAGTTTTATTTTGAAAGCAGCTAGTAAGTTGCAGGTAAAACTAGTCCCTTTGTAAAATGTATAATGAATTAATAGAATTCTTAATGAATCAGATGAAAATTGAGCATAGGACTGGCCAGATATGGGATGACTTTGACGTAGTTGGCC
Source organism: Xenopus laevis (assembly GCF_017654675.1). Taxonomy (NCBI): domain Eukaryota; kingdom Metazoa; phylum Chordata; class Amphibia; order Anura; family Pipidae; genus Xenopus; species Xenopus laevis. Next base: position 123,557,042 of record NC_054376.1, read on the forward strand.
AGCTTAAATATATTGCAATATATGGACAAACAATCCCTGTTTTGTTTAAAGGGTAAGACATATTTCAGTAGCAGTAGCACAAAATGTCTCTGTCTTAAATATATTGATAATGGGTTGAGTGCAGAGGACTCTTGTATTTGTCTATATGTATTTTGTGGTCACAGCCTCATTGCACCCCCGCCTACTGGTTTTAAAAATTAATGGTGAGCACAACTTTCCCTATATATATATATATATATATTATATAGTCTTCACTATCTCAGTCTCTCAGTTTCCATTATTGCAGGGCAAGAAAGTTTCTCTATCTTCCCCCTCATTTCTCAGAACGACCCACATTTAATATCTGAATGTGTTTCCTACTTATAAAGGTCAAGTCTCTCTCTCTCGCAATTCTCAGGGAACCTAGGTTTCCCAAAAAAAAATGGCGCCATCAACATAGTGCATAAGCAAATGGCAATGAGCAAGGGCCACAGCTCAGAAGAAATATTATAGTATATAATGGTCTTCATTTGATTATGACTTCATTAATAATGTTAATTCGATTTTAGGCTGGTTTTTAGATGTGGCTCCAATAACAGCAGTTTCCCATCACATGAGTCTTTATATAATATAAACAGTAGTTGCGGTTGGTGCTGAGCTGAAGGCAGAGACACAGATGACGGGTGCTGGGGGGGGGGTCTGTATTTAAGAGCCTGTATTTATCATGGTACAATCTAGTTCTAGTCTTAGTGCACAGCACTGCAATGGGGACCATGTTCCTGAGGAGTGAGAGACTACAGGACTGTGTTTTGGTCATTAAAAAATTGGTTTATAGAAAAGAACCTGCCAATGATCCTCTAACGGTGCCGTTATGATTTTAGTGCGATCCAACGAATCCATCAAATTATTGTAAGGTTAGTGGTTTATCTAGCGATTTTTTCAGTTGGGTTAGAAAATATTCATCGGTCACACTGAAATGTATCCATTGTCCAATAGTTTGCAGGGCCAAGCAGGCAGCTAGCCTCAGGTTTCTTGGCTTCAACTAGACGATATCACTTGAAATGGTCTTTTTAGTCGATGAACAAATTATACATTTAAACAATAGTTTCAGGATAAGCTTGGTCCTACCATAAGGAAAAGATCTTGTAAAACTCTTAACATCTATGGCCACCTTAAAGTCATACCTCCCAACATTTTGAAAAAAGAAAGAAGGACAAAAAGTTTTGACCATGCCCGTTTTATGGCTACACCCCATAATTACCATGTAAATTTTTCAAAATTTGGCAGTTTATGGAAAGTTTGAACACATTTCAGGGGGTTTTAGGGTCAGGTTTTATGTTGTTACAGTTGACATGAAGGTGAATTGCCCTTTAAGCTGTGAGTCTCAGTTCCCCCAAGAGATCTGCTTATCTTAAACTGTTACAATTGTATCTTTGGTTATCTTAAATTGTTACAAATGTACAAGTGTGCCTACCACAAATTCTGGGCTCTCTGCCAAAAGCCAATTAAGTTTTAGAAACTTTGTATCTTTTTGGCTGTTCAGTGCAGGAGATTAAAGAGAAACATTTCAGTAACAATTTCAGTAACAATCCGGGACTGTGGGTTGAGCTTTCAAAATTGGGACTGTCCTGAGGAAAAATGGGACTGCTTGGATCCTGCCAGTGAACTTGAATGCCAGGCAGCAATGAGTCAGCTGAAACCCAAATACACCAGTAAGGACCACAAGTCCTGCATCAGGTCGGGTACCAGTGGAATACCCACAATATGATTGGGACTCGGACAGATTATTCTTCATTTGTCCGGTGTGCGTGCACCCTGCGGGTACCAGATCCTCTGTAGTGGGGGGGGGGGGCTACAAGTGGCCAATGCAGAGGAAACAGTGAAAAAGCCAAGCATCCCAATTGTTAAAATTTTTTGTTGTGACGTCACTTCCTGCCAATGTGACGTCACTTCCGGTTGGCGAGACGAACACTGCAGGGAGCGGGTCAGGTGGGTAAGCGGGTCAGAGTCAGTTTTGGGGATAGCGGGTATGGGTTGGGTGCGGGTTTTAAAAAAACAAACCGTGCAAGTCTCTACCACAAGCATGGGATCCGTTATCCGGAAACCCGTTATCCATAAATATATATCACAAAATTGTTTCTAAAATCCTAATGTCTCAATTGTACCCTAACCTTTATTTGGTTAACTCTAATTTGTAGGGCCCTCTAATCCTATTGTTCTCTGTAACCCTTGTTTGTTATCCACCATTTATTCCCTGTTTGTTATAACTAAGGTAAAGCACTGCGTATCTTGTCGGCGCTATATAAATAAATGATGATGATCCAGAAAGTTCAGAATTACGGAATGGCCGTCTCCCATAGACTCCATTATAATGAAAGAGTCTGAATTTTTTAAAATGATTTCCTTTTTCTGTGTAATAATTAAAACAGCAACTTGTACTTGATCCCAACTGAGATATAATTAATCCTTATTGGAAGCAAAACCATTCTATTGGGTTTATTTAAGGTCTACATGATTTTCTAGTAGACTTAAGGTATGAAGATCCAAATTATGGAAAGATCGCTTATCCGGAAATAGGGATGTAGCGAACGTCGGAAAAAAAGTTCGCGAACATATTCGCGAACTTGCGCAAAAATGCGAGCGGTTCGCGAACGGTTCGCGAACCCCATAGACTTCAATGGGAAGGCGAACTTTAACATCTAGAAAAGACATTTCTGGCCAGAAAAATGATTTTAAAGTTGTTTAAAGGGTGCAACGACCTGGACAGTGGCATGCCAGAGGGGGATCAAGGGCAAAAATGTATCTGAAAAATCTGCCTGTGTGTGCTTGGAAGAGATAGTGTAGGGGGAGAGCTGTTAGTGATTTCAGGGACAGATGATAGTAAGTTTGCTGGCTAGTAATCTGCTTGATACTGCTCTGTATTGGAGGGACAGAAGTCTGCAGGGATTTGAGGGACATTTTAGCTTAGGTAGCTTTGCTGGCTAGTAATCTACTGTTCTCTTTAAACAACTGCCATACGTTGACCTTGTAGGCATTGTTTGCCCAGTTTTTTTGGACGCAGCCACTGAAGCACAGTTGCCAGAAAAAATATGCCATATAAATGCTGAAAATAGTCATTTTTCGCCATACGTTGACCTTGTAGACATTGTTTGCCCAGTTTTTTTGGACGCAGCCACTGAAGCACAGTTGCCAGAAAAAATATGCCATATAAATGCTGAAAATAGTAATTTTTCGCCATACGTTGACCTTGTAGACATTGTTTGCCCAGTTTTTTTGGTTGCAGCCACTGAAGCACAGTTGCCAGAAAAAATATGCCACATAAATGCTGAAAATAGTCATTTTTTGCCATATACGTTGAGTCAACGTATGGCAAAAAATGACTATTTTCAGCATTTATATGGCATATTTTTTCTGGCCTCTGTGCTTCAGTGGCTGTGGCCAAAAAAACTGGGCAAACAATGCCTACAAGGTCAACGTCGTTGACCTTGTAGGCATTGTTTGCCCAGTTTTTTTGGCCACAGCCACTGAAGCACAGAGGCCAGAAAAAATATGCCATATAAATGCTGAAAATAGTCATTTTTTTGGTCGCAGCCACTGAAGCACAGTTGCCAGAAAAATTATGCCATATAAATGCTGAAAATATAAATTTTTTTGGTTGCAGCCACTGAAGCACAGAGGCCAGAAAAATTATGCCATATAAATGCAGAAAATATGCATTTTTTTGGTCGCAGCCACTGAAGCACAGTTGACAGAAAAATTATGCCATATAAATGCTGAAAATATAAATTTTTTGGTTGCAGCCACTGAAGCACAGAGGCCAGAAAAATGATGCCATATAAATGCAGAAAATATGCATTTTTTTGGTCGCAGCCACTGAAGCACAGTTGCCAGAAAAAATATGCCATATAAATGCTGAAAATAGTAATTTTTTTGGTTGCAGCCACTGAAGCACAGAGGCCAGAAAAATTATGTCATATAAATGCAGAAAATAGGCATTTTTTTGGTCGCAGCCACTGAAGCACAGAGGCCAGAAAAAATTAAACCAGTAGGGTTTGCACCCTAGTTTGTAACGGTGGCGGAGGGAGGAGGAGGACGCTAAAGGACAGCTGTGTGTGGAGTCATGAGGCTTGAAGAGAAGGACAGCTGCATAGAAGTCAGAACAAGTCTTCCGGCGTGCAGTAACCCTCCGAGATCCACCCCTCATTCATTTTAATAAAGGTCAGGTAATCGACACTTTTGTGACCTAGGCGAGTTCTCTTCTCAGTTACAATCCCTCCTGCTGCACTGAAGGTCCTTTCTGAGAGCACACTTGAGGCTGGGCAAGACAAGAGGTTCATGGCAAATTGTGACAGCTCTGGCCACAGATCAAGCCTGCGCACCCAGTAGTCCAGGGGTTCATCGCTCCTCAGAGTGTCGATATCTGCAGTTAATGCCAGGTAGTCCGCTACCTGCCGGTCGAGGCGTTCTTTGAGGGTGGATCCAGAAGGGTTGTGGCGCTGCCTTGGACAGAAAAACATTTGCATGTCTGACGTTACAGACTGGCCAAAGGGCTTTGTCCTTGCAGGTGTGCTCGTGGCAGGATTACTGGCACCTCTGCCCCTGGAATGTTGATGAGTTCCTGAAGTGACATCACCCTTAAAAGCATTGTACAACATGTTTTGCAGGCTGGTTTGTAAATGCCGCATCTTTTCGGACTTGTGGTATGTTGGTAACATTTCTGACACTTTATGCTTGTACCGAGGGTCTAGTAGCGTTGCGACCCAGTACAGGTCCTTCTCCTTAAGCCTCTTGATACGGGGGTCCTTCAACAGGCATGACAGCATGAAAGACCCCATTCTCACAAGGTTGGATGCAGAGCTATCCATCTCCGCTTCCTCATTATCAAGGACTGCATCATCCACGGTCTCCTCCCCCCAGCCACGTACAAGACCAGGGGTCCCCAAAAGGTCACCACTAGCCCCCTGGGAAGCCTGCTCCTGTTGGTCCTCCTCCTCCTCCTCCACAAAGCCACCTTCCTCCTCTGACTCCACTTCTGGCACCTCTCCCTGCGTTGCAGCAGGTGCCTGGGTTCGTTCTGGTGATTCCGACCAGAAATCGCGCGCTTCCAGCTCCTCGTCACGCTGGTCTACAGCCTCATCTGTCACTCGTCGCACGGCACGCTCCAGGAAGAAAGCGAAGGGTATTAGGTCGCTGATGGTGCCTTCGGTGCGACTGACCATATTTGTCACCTCTTCAAAAGGTCGCATGAGCCTGCAGGCATCGCGCATAAGCACCCAGTAACGGGGGAAAAAAATCCCCAGCTGTGCAGATCCAGTCCTACCACCCAGTTCAAAAAGGTACTCGTTGACGGCCCTTTGTTGTTGCAGCAGACGTTCCAACATAAGGAGCGTTGAATTCCAGCGAGTCTGGCTGTCAGAAATCAAACGCCTGACTGGCATGTTGTAGCGCTGCTGAATGTCAGCAAGGCGTGCCATGGCTGTGTAGGAACGTCTGAAATGGGCCGACACCTTTCTGGACTGGGTGAGAACGTCCTGGAATCCTGGGTACTTGGAGACAAAACGTTGGACTATTAAATTTAACACATGTGCCATGCAGGGCACATGTGTTAAATTGCCTAGTCTCAACGCTGCCAACAGATTGCTTCCATTGTCACACACCACTTTTCCGATCTGCAGTTGGTGTGGGGTCAGCCACCGATCGGCCTGTGACTGCAGAGATGACAGGAGTACAGATCCGGTATGGTTTTTGCTTTCCAGGCACGTCATCCCCAAGACAGCGTGACAACGGCGTACCTGGCACGTCGAATAGCCTAGGGGGAGCTGGGGGTGCACAGGTGTGGAGGAGGAGAAGGAGGACCCAGCAGCAGAGTAAGAAGAAGAAGAAGACGAGGTAGAGAGCGATGGAGGAGTAGAGGTGGTGGCAGAACCGCGTGCAATCCGTGGCGGTGACACCAACTCCACTGTTGTTGTTGAGCTACCCATTCCCTGCTTCCCAGCCATTACCAAGTTCACCCAGTGGGCAGTGTAGGTGACATACCTGCCCTGACCATGCTTGGAGGACCATGCGTCAGTAGTCATATGGACCTTTGGCCCAACACTAAGTGACAGAGATGCGGTAACTTGGCTCTGCACATGTTGGTACAGGTGTGGTATTCCCTTTTTAGAAAAAAAATTGCGGCTGGGTACCTTCCACTGCGGTGTCCCAATTGCTACAAATTTGCGGAAGGCCTCAGAGTCCACCAGCTGGTATGGTAAAAGCTGGCGGGCTAAGAGTGCAGACAAGCCAGCTGTCAGACGCCGGGCAAGGGGGTGACAGTCAGACATTGGCTTCTTACGCTCAAACATGGCCTTCACAGAAACTTGGCTGGTGGCAGATGACTGGGAATGGGAACAGGTGGTCAAGGTGGAAGGCGGAGTGGAGGGTGGTTCAGACGGGTCAAGGAGAGCAGAGGTAGAGCAGTAAGATGCTGGACCAGAAGGAGTGTGGCTTTTAGTTTGCCTGTTGCCTTTGAGGTGTTGCTCCCAAAGTGCTTTGTGCTTGCCGCTCATGTGCCTTCGCATAGAAGTTGTACCTATGTGGCTGTTGGGCTTACCAAGGCTCAGTTTCTGACTGCACTCATTGCAAATTACAATGCTTTTGTCAGAGGCACACACATTAAAAAAATCCCACACTGCTGACTTTTTGGAAGTGTGCGATCTGGCGGTAACAGTAGAAGTTGGCGGAGTTTGCGGTATTGGCGGCAATGGCGGGTGCGTTGGCCGGCTGAACACAGGTGCCGATACATGTTGTTGCCCTACTGATCCCTGCGGGCTGTCCTCCCTGCTTCTTCTAAGTCTTATTCTCCTACTGCCTCTCTGACTCTCCGTCTCTCCATCTGAACTACCCTCCTCTTGCTCTCTTCTACTAGGCACCCACAAAACATCAATCTCCTCATCATCATTCTCCTCAGATGCATCAATTTCTTCTGACACATCACAGAAGGAAGCAGCAGCGGGGACCTCCTCCTCATCACTCATTATGTCCATCTCTATCGTGTTCTCTGCCAGAATTAAATCTGGTGTAAGGTCCTCATCTCCTTCATCTTCTTCTGGCAATAATGGTTGCGCATTACTCAGTTCAAGAAACTCATTGGAAAATAACTCCTCTGACCCCAGTGAAGAAGGGGCACCGGTGGTGGAGGAAGTGTTACGTGGGGTGGCCATAGCAGTGGAGGATGAGGAGGATGTTGTGGTAAAGTTAGAAACGGTAGAGGATGGGGTGTGCTGTGTAAGCCAGTCAACTACCTCTTCAGCATTTTGGGAGTTCAGGGTCATTGGCTTTTTAAAACTGGGCAATTTGCTAGGGCCACAGGATTGCATAGCAGCACGGCCCCTAGCACGGCCTCTGCGTGGCGGCCTGCCTTTGCCTGGCATTATTTTTAAAAAAACAACAACAACAACAAAAACTCAGTTGGTTTTTCTGGAAACGATAATACACACAGCTAGATGGCGGGTTGAAGAAAACACTGTGCAAATAATGCCTACAAAGTCAACGTATACACTACTACAGCGGTGGATACGGATTACGTAAAATATATGAATGCTGCTTGAAAAAAAGTAACTCAAGTGGTTTTTCTAGAGACGATAATATTATCAATATTTAGACAAAATGTGAACAAGGTCACACAGCTCGATGGCGGGTTGAAGAAAACACTGTGCAAATAATGCCTACAAGGTCAACGTATACACTACTACAGCGGTGGATACGGATTACGTAAAATATATGAATGCTGCTTGAAAAAAAGTAACTCAAGTGGTTTTTCTAGAGACGATAATATTATCAATATTTAGACAAAATGTGAACAAGGTCACACAGCTCGATGGCGGGTTGAAGAAAACAGTGTGCAAATAATGCCTACAAGGTCAACGTATACACTACTACAGCGGTGGATACGGATTACGTAAAATATATGAATGCTGCTTGAAAAAAAGTAACTCAAGTGGTTTTTCTAGAGACGATAATATTATCAATATTTAGACAAAATGTGAACAAGCTCACACAGCTCGATGGTGGGTTGAAGAAAACAGTGTGCAAATAATGCCTACAAGGTCAACGTATACACTACTACAGCGGTGGATACGGATTACGTAAAATATATGAATGCTGCTTGAAAAAAAGTAACTCAAGTGGTTTTTCTAGAGACGATAATATTATCAATATTTAGACAAAATGTGAACAAGGTCACACAGCTCGATGGCGGGTTGAAGAAAACAGTGTGCAAATAATGCCTACAAGGCCAACGTATACACTACTACAGCGGTGGATACGGATTACGTAAAATATATTATGGCTGCTTGAAAAAAGTGACTCCGGTGTTTTTTCTGGAGACGGTAATATTATGGATATTTAGACAGAATGGGAACAAGGTCACACAGCTCGATGGCGGGTTGAAGAAAACAGTGTGCAAATAATGCCTACAAGGCCAACGTATACACTACTACAGCGGTGGATACGGATTACGTAAAATATATTATGGCTGCTTGAAAAAAGTGACTCCGGTGTTTTTTCTGGAGACGGTAATATTATGGATATTTAGACAGAATGGGAACAAGGTCACACAGCTCGATGGCGGGTTGAAGAAAACAGTGTGCAAATAATGCCTACAAGGCCAACGTATACACTACTACAGCGGTGGATACGGATTACGTAAAATATATTATGGCTGCTTGAAAAAAGTGACTCCGGTGTTTTTTCTGGAGACGGTAATATTATGGATATTTAGACAGAATGGGAACAAGGTCACACAGCTCGATGGCGGGTTGAAGAAAACAGTGTGCAAATAATGCCTACAAGGCCAACGTATACACTACTACAGCGGTGGATACGGATTACGTAAAATATATTATGGCTGCTTGAAAAAAGTGACTCCGGTGTTTTTTCTGGAGACGGTAATATTATGGATATTTAGACAGAATGGGAACAAGGTCACACAGCTCGATGGCGGGTTGAAGAAAACAGTGTGCAAATAATGCCTACAAGGCCAACGTATACACTACTACAGCGGTGGATACGGATTACGTAAAATATATTATGGCTGCTTGAAAAAAGTGACTCCGGTGTTTTTTCTGGAGACGGTAATATTATGGATATTTAGACAGAATGTGAACAAGGTCACACAGCTAGATGGCGGGTTGAAGAAAACACTGTGCAAATAATGCCTACAGGGCAAATAATGCCTAAAAGGTCAACTTATACACTACTACAGCGGTAGTAAAATAAAAAAAGTAAAATAAAAAAAAAATGAATATTAAAAAAAAAAAATTAAAGTTGGTGCTGCTGAACTACTAGGAGCAGCAGATTAGCACACCAGTCCCACTCCCCAACACTGCTAGACTAATAGCACTGGGCTCTTATAGTAGTAGTAGTAGTAGTAGTAAAACAACAAAAAATAAATAAAAGCAGTCCTTACAAGGACTACTGTTATTGCAGCAGTCAGCAGATGAGATCAGAAGCAGGACAGCTGCCCACTGCAGCTACATACAGAGCACTGCAGTAGAAGGTAGATTACTAGCCAGCAAAGCTACCTAAGCTAAAATGTCCCTCAAACCCCTGCAGACTTCTGTCCCTCCAATAACAGAGCAGTATCAAAACGATTACTAGCCAGCAAACTTTCAACTGTCCCTGAAATCACTAACAGGCAGCAGCTCTCTCCCTACACTATCTCTTCAGCACACACAGGCAGAGTGAAAAAACGCTGCAGGGCTTCGGTTTTTATAGGGAAGGGGAGTGGTCCAGGGGAGAGCTTCCTGATTGGCTGCCATGTACCTGCTGGTCTGGGGTGAGAGGGCAAAAAAAAGCGCCAACAATGGCGAACCCAAAATGGCGAACGTCGCGCGACGTTCGCGAACTTCCGGCAAGCGCGAACACCCGATGTTCGCGCGAACAAGTTCGCCGGCGAACAGTTCGCGACATCTCTATCCGGAAAACCACAAGTCTCGAGCATTCTGGATAAGAGGTCCCATACCTGTTCCATTCTACTCAATGGAGGAGGAATTCCAAGCATTTTGCATTTTGTGTACCCTACATACAAACTGATATTGCAGCATATAGATCAATGTATCATTAGCTTAATGACCGCTATGACTGACAGAAGAAAAGACGCTGATCCGTCAATCATATGACTGTTACTGGCCACACCCACACAGAAACTGTCACACAAATGATGTACATGAGCCACCAAAATGTTTTAACCTGCCCAATCCTAGAAGGGGGAGCGATATCCATGGCACAATAATATCCGGGATGACCATTTACCCAATGATCATTTTACCAACTCAAGCACAAAACTTCCTAGAACTTTTACCCAAATCATTCCTCTACATATTGTTGTTCAGCTCAGTTAGTGCCCCCTGAATACCCGCCTCTCCATCCCAGACACTGATAGGGGGAATTTCCACAGGACGCACAGTCTGGGTCTGGCAAGAACATTGTGCATCGGGGGAGTGGGTTTGACTCAGGCACAGTCTTGCTGGCACAGTCATCATGCAAATCTCTTTACTTGCTGTTCTTCCCTCCCTCACGCGCTTTGTGCCAGTTTCTGCTCTCAACAAGCACTCGGGTACAGGATGTGTAGGGCCAGCACACGGAACCCATGCCCCCCCCTGATGCAGGGAGTTGTTATGAGTCAGGCAGGAGAATTACAGGGTAAGTGCAGGGATTAGGCCAAGAGGTCATACTTAATAACAGAAAGAGCATTTAACGCTGGGTGTTAGAGCTGCTGGAAGGAATCAATCGGAGAGAGAGTGCAACATCAGCCACATGATATGACAAAGAGTAACCAACCAACTGTTTTAAAGGGGAACTAAAGGCTTAACAAAACCAAAATATAGAGAAAGAGCTATTTTTGAGTTACAGAGGTTTTAAAGTCTGTTTTCATCAGCAATAAAACCAAGATTGCTGTTTTTTTGATGGGTGGCTAATCACTCCCAATAGCTTCCTGTGCCCTTGCCCTTATGTGAATTCTAACAATCATCTTGCCAGGGTTAGAATGTATAGCGAAGGTTACATGGGAGCAGTTATAGTGAGGGGATATAGGGATGGTTATATGGAGCAGTAGGAGGAGTTATAGGGATGGTTATATGGAGCAGTAGGAGGAGTTATAGGGATGGTTATATGGAGCAGTAGGAGGAGTTATAGGGATGGTTATATGGAGCAGTAGGAGGAGTTATAGGGATGGTTATATGGAGCAATAGGAGGAGTTATAGGGAGGGTTATATGGAGCAATAGGAGGAGTTATAGGGAGGAGTTATAGGAGCAATAGGAGGAGTTATAGGGATGGTTATATGGAGCAGTAGGAGGAGTTATAGGGATGGTTATATGGAGCAATAGGAGGAGTTATAGGGAGGGTTATATGGAGCAATAGGAGGAGTTATAGGGAGGGTTATATGGACCAATAGGAGGAGTTATAGGGAGGGTTATATGGAGCAATAGGAGGAGTTATAGTGAGTGTTATATGGAACAATAGGAGGAGTTATATGGAGGGGTTATATGGAACAATAGGAGGATTTATAGGGAGGGTTATATGGAGCAATAGGAGGAGTTATAGGGAGGGTTATATGGAGCAATAGGAGGAGTTATAGGGAGGGGTTATATGGAGCAATAGGAGGAGTTATAGGGAGGGTTATATGGAACAATAGGAGGAGTTATAGGGAGGGTTATATGGAGCAATAGGAGGAGTTATAGGGAGGGTTATATGGAGCAATAGGAGGAGTTATAGGGAGGGGTTATATGAAGCAATAGGAGGAGTTATAGGGAGGGTTATATGGAGCAATAGGAGGAGTTATAGGGAGGGTTATATGGAGCAATAGGAGGAGGTATAGGGAGGGTTATATGGAACAATAGGAGGAGTTATAGGGAGGGTTATATGGAACAATAGGAGGAGTTATAGGGAGGGTTATATGGAGCAATAGGAGTTATAGGGAGGGGTTATATGGAGCAATAGGAGGAGTTATAGGGAGGGGTTATATGGAGCAATAGGAGGAGTTATAGGGAGGGGTTATATGGAACAATAGGAGGAGTTATAGGGAACAATAGGAGTGGTTATATGAAAGGGTTATATGGAGGAATACGTGGAGTTATAGGGAGGGTTATTTTTTCTTTGAAATACATGGGGACACAGAGGGAAGGGCTAAACCTTATTCAACACACTGTGTCATGTTTAAGCAAATCACAGGTATCATTAAAAAGACCATGGCTACTTATCATCTCCAGGACAATATAAAACATGGAGTAAGTGGTTAATGTTAGTGGGTGTAGTTGAACTGTACAACACAAACACACTTGTTGGGACAGAGGGAGGTGCAGTTAGAGGGGGGGATATCAGGACCAGTCTAAGCTGTAACTGAGCAATAAGAGAAGGAGGTGCTGAGCTCACACATGACACATGCACAGTTATAAGCCTGAGCCCACTCTTCTTATGTCCCTTTATTTAACAGACCCACCCAGGCTGGCCCCATAGTCTCACCATAGGCTGAATCTGGAGGGCTCTTCCCATCCTCCTCCTCCATGTCCCTCTCTGACAAATTCCTTTGCTAATTCAGATGTGACAGTCTCCTCCCAGGAACCAGTGATGCAGCTGAAATCCCGGCTCACATGGGTTAAATCAGGATTGATGCTCCAGATGCCCCTTGTCTGCTGCTGCTGCCCTAAACTGTTACGGCTCTTCTCCTCATCAGCCTCAGCTCTTCCACATGCCCCGCCCCCTTCCTCCCCAGATAGCTTCTTTGTAACCACGCCCATTCCTGCTCTGTCTCCGCTACATTCTGCGGCTCCTCAGTGTAACTGTCTGGGGTGGGCGTGGCTTGCTTGGGCAGTGTCCTGTATGAATGATGTCTGTCTGCTACTTGATATCCTATGAGGTGGGGTCGGATTTAAAGTGATACAGACCTCCGTTTAGCTGCCTGTGAACTGGACTGTTGTTACAGGTGGGATTGGGGCGGGGCTGCCATGTGAAGTGTGACCCTTATTATTGTAGTGTGATGGGGAGTTATATATATATCATGGAGAATTCTCTTACTCACAAGCATCTTACTCATCCTTAGGCCATAGGTAATAATGTGTAACCTCACAGGGAGGGGCACCTGAGTCTCTTTGTCTCACACACTACATTTCCCATAATTCCCTCCTGTCTGTGTCACTGTATCACCCTGCAGTGGGAGGGACAGACTCATGTCCCATAGTTCCCTCCTGTCTGTGTCACTGTATCACCCTGCAGTGGGAGGGACAGACTCATGTCCCATAGTTCCCTCCTGTCTGTGTCACTGTATCACCCTGCAGTGGGAGGGACAGACTCATGTCCCATAGTTCCCTCCTGTCTGTGTCACTGTATCACCCTGCAGTGGGAGGGACAGACTCATGTCCCATAGTTCCCTCCTGTCTGTGTCACTGTATCACCCTGCAGTGGGAGGGACAGACTCGTCCCATAGTTCCCTGCTGTCTGTGTCACTGTATCACCCTGCAGTGGGAGGGACAGACTCATGTCCCATAGTTCCCTCCTGTCTGTGTCACTGTATCACCCTGCAGTGGGAGGGACAGACTCATGTCCCATAGTTCCCTCCTGTCTGTGTCACTGTATCACCCTGCAGTGGGAGGGACAGACTCATGTCCCATAGTTCCCTCCTGTCGGTGTCACTGTATCACCCTGCAGTGGGAGGGACAGACTCATGTCCCATAGTTCCCTCCTGTCTGTGTCACTGTATCACCCTGCAGTGGGAGGGACAGACTCCATGTCCCATAGTTCCCTCCTGTCTGTGTCACTGTATCACCCTGCAGTGGGAGGGACAGACTCATGTCCCATAGTTCCCTCCTGTCTGTGTCACTGTATCACCCTGCAGTGGGAGGGAATGACTCATGTCCCATAGTTCCCTCCTGTCTGTGTCACTGTATCACCCTGCAGTGGGAGGGACAGACTCAGGCCTGGACTGGGAATCTGTGGGTTCTGGCAAATGCCAGAGGGGCTGCTATTAGGTGCCATAGAAAGTCAGTATTTAGTGGGCTGGTAGGGCCTTTTTGGACCTCTTTGTGGGCTGATTGGGCCTCTGTGTACCTGAAATTCCAGGGCCTATTTTAATTCTCAGACCGGACCTGGACAGACTCATGTCCCATAGATCCCTCCTGTCTGTGTCACTGTATCACCCTGCAGTGGGAGGGACAGACTCATGTCCCATAGTTCCCTCCTGTCTGTGTCACTGTATCACCCTGCAGTGGGAGGGACAGACTCATGTCCCATAGTTCCCTCCTGTCTGTGTCACTGTATCACCCTGCAGTGGGAGGGACAGACTCCATGTCCCATAGTTCCCTCCTGTCTGTGTCACTGTATCACCCTGCAGTGGGAGGGACAGACTCATGTCCCATAGTTCCCTCCTGTCTGTGTCACTGTATCACCCTGCAGTGGGAGGGACAGACTCATGTCCCATAGTTCCCTCCTGTCTGTGTCACTGTATCACCCTGCAGTGGGAGGGACAGACTCATGTCCCATAGTTCCCTCCTGTCTGTGTCACTGTATCACCCTGCAGTGGGAGGGACAGACTCATGTCCCATAGTTCCCTCCTGTCTGTGTCACTGTATCACCCTGCAGTGGGAGGGACATACTCATGTCCCATAGTTCCCTCCTGTCTGTGTCACTGTATCACCCTGCAGTGGGAGAGACAGACTCATGTCCCATAGTTCCCTCCTGTCTGTGTCACTGTATCACCCTGCAGTGGGAGGGACAGACTCATGTCCCATAGTTCCCTCCTGTCTGTGTCACTGTATCACCCTGCAGTGGGAGGGACAGACTCATGTCCCATAGTTCCCTCCTGTCTGTGTCACTGTATCACCCTGCAGTGGGAGGGACAGACTCATGTCCCATAGTTCCCTCCTGTCTGTGTCACTGTATCACCCTGCAGTGGGAGGGACAGACTCATGTCCCATAGTTCCCTCCTGTCTGTGTCACTGTATCACCCTGCAGTGGGAGGGACAGACTCATGTCCCATAGTTCCCTCCTGTCTGTGTCACTGTATCACCCTGCAGTGGGAGGGACAGACTACATGTCCCATAGTTCCCTCTTGTCTGTGTCACTGTATCACCCTGCAGTGGGAGGGACAGACTCATGTCCCATAGTCCCCTCCTGTCTGTGTCACTGTATCACCCTGCAGTGGGAGGGACAGGCTCCATATAACATGATTTTGCAGCGAGTCTGAACAGGGTGTGAGATTGGTTGATGTAGGGTGGGGGTGAGGCAGAGGATGTGGGTTCTGAGGCATTTGCATTTGCATTTGCACATGGCAGGTATTTGGCACCAGTATACACCATATCATTTACAGAATTCATGCATAATAGGTAGAAGATGCCATAAGGGAAGTTCTACCTTCCACCATTCAGGGATCCTGGAAACTGTAGTTAATTGGCTGTAGGTCAGACAGTTCTACACTGTGCATATGAGTGACCAATCCTAGAACAGCTAAGAAATAACTGGCCAATGAAGTACAGGAAAGCAGTCCAAAGTACAGATATGGTATCTGGTACACAAGGGAAGATTTTAAGACTACATTTAGAAAGGGAAATTACCTTTTATTTTTAGCTAAATAAAGTTTTTTTTTTGTAACCAGAACTGTTTCTCTCACAGAAGCTGCAGCAATGGCAGAGACATTGGATACTTTCAAGAAAGGGTTGGGTGCCTTTTTAGCAAGAAGAAAGACTTCTGCTATTAAAGGGGTTGTTCACCTTTAAATTAACTCTTAGTATGATGTAGTCTGTGATATCCTGAGATTATTTGCAATTGTTTTTCATGTTTTATTATTTGTGTTTTTTGATTTATTTAGCTTATTTAGTTATTAGTTATTCAGCAGCTCTCCAGTTTGCCATTTCAGCCATCTGATTTGAATTAGAGACTGGAATATGAATAGGAGAGGCCTGAATAGAAAGATGAGCAATAACAATGTATTTGTAGCTTTAAAGAGCATCTGTTTTTTTTTAGATGGGGTCACTGACCCTCATTTGAAAGCTGGAAAGAGTCAGAGGAAGAAGGCAAATAATTTCAACATTATAATGAAGAAATACTAAAGACCTATGGAAAAGTTGCTTAGAATTATGCATTAAATAATCTATAACATACTAAAAGTTAATGTGGAGGTCAACAACCCCTTTAATGCAATACAGTGACTGGGTTTGGTTTGGCTAAACACTAAGGATTTGGTAAAAAAAAATCTGGTAAAAATTGTTAGAAATCAGCCAAATCCTAAAGCAGCTGGCTGTGTGTCTTGTTTCAATGCTGTCTACTATATTGTAACTATGTATGTAGCCAATAGACAATGTATTCATTGCACTGGGGGATCCCAGATACCTCCAGTCTGCCCACAACTTTCCATATAATCTGAATTTAAATGCAGAACACATTAGAGGAGGGGTTTGTATAATCTCTGCGCTGACAGACCCATCATGCTCTATGGTATGTGGGGTGGGCAGCTTCGGATTGGGGGTCTGGGGTCCAATGGGTTGCCACAAACCCTACCCCCTGTGTTTCTCGAAGTCCCAATGGGGGGCTGGGCTTGCCACTTTGTTTCCATAAAGAATTAGGGAATGAACAAGAAATTCAAATACTTAGAAGCAGGAGGGCCCACTGACACCTGGGCCTCCTGGGAGTTTTCCTGGTATCCAGGTGGGCCAGTCCAACACTGTATGGTGCTCAGATGCAGATGTTTTTTTGCCAGTGCAATTACACACATGTTGCACCAAAATAATTACTAATCAGGTACATTTCCTTGAGTCGGGCACAGGTTGCAACTAGGGTTGCCGCATAGCCGGTAAAATACCTGCCAAGGCCGGGGCCGGTATTACAAATTTACCGGCAATGCAGTTGCCGGTAATTTGTAATACCCTTTAAAAAAAGCCCTCGGCCTGCCCCCAATTCGAACTTACCTTTTTTGCAGTGTTCTTGACATCGGGACGATGTTTCTCCGCCCCTTTCGCGGCACACGGCGTAGCCACGCCCACTTTTGCATCATGACCCACCCCCTTTTGTGCCCGCCCCCCACCGGCCGGTAATTTTTTTCAGTAAAGGTGGCAACCCTAGTTGCAACTAGCATTTACAGTGGGGATGGTGCCAGACTGGTGGTAGGGTTGCCACCTTTTCCAGAAAAAAATACCGGCCTTCCTATATATTTATCTTTTTTCCCTATTAATAACATTGGGATCACTGACCTTCCTATATACAGTATTTATCTTTATTCCCTATTAATAACATTGGGATCAACCATCATTTTTACCAACCAGGCCTGTAAAATACCAGCCAGGTGGCAACCCTAACTGATTCAGACCTCTCTATCGACTGAAGCGATAAATTAGTATTAAGAGTGTCTTCTCTTTCGATTAACCCTAACTGATGGTAATACCAGAGCTCCTGTATTTACTTGAGCACTTTCATTTCTAGATACTTTTTGGGTTCCTTTGTTGTAGCCCACATCCTCCTCTTCTCTTGGGACAAAGCACCCCATAGGGGTGGGGTTAGAGTGCAGTGGAAATAGAGGAGGAATGGGGGATATAAACTATTTGGTCTAGGGCTGCTGACTGTAGGACCTGTGCCATGATACTGATAGAACAAGCCTTTACTTCCCCTTTAAACGTATAACCACACAGTCTGTGCAGCAGGTCTGAACTGGGAGTCAATAATAGTCCAGATAATAGAGAGGCCCAATCAGCTCCCCACCAGCCCTCTAAATAGTGACTTTCTATGGCATCTTATCGCAGCCCTTCTGGCATTTGCCAGAACCCACAGATTGCCAGTCCGGGTCTGCTGTGCAGCCATAATGGCAATTAGTGATGTGTTGGCTGATCTGATACCCGCCGGTCGGGCGTGCTGGTCTGACCTTGCTGCCCCATTTGCAAGTTGCCAACTTCTGGTTTTATAGGCAAGTGCCAGTCCGCCCTGCCCTTTTTGTGATGTCATAGGCAGAGCGGGTCTATAAAAGGAAGTCGTGTGGACGTGGATTGTGGGTCCAGGCCAGGTTTTTCTTGACCCACAGATAACTAATGGCAATATAGTGTGACTATACAGCAGCTGGAGGTAGAAAGAGATCATTTATAATTAAATAGGAGTATTACCCATAATGAAACCCTTGTTACTAGGAAATAGCAGCTGGGGACTTGTAGCTGAACAACCTCTCTCACAACCCCCCACATATATACTTCTTTGTTGTGGCCCAATCAGCGGGAGGTAATGGGGTGTGCCAATAGTTTCCAGTGGGGAGCAGGCATGGCCCACTGGGGTTTCCTCCCCTGTCCTGAAGTCCCAGTCTGAGCCTGGCTCCATTACAATGGTGACACCTCCCCCCAAAATGGAAAATTGCATTGGGGAACCATTTGGTTGAACCAGATTGACAAAGTCAAGAATCTTCTCAATGGTTGGTCTACTCTTCTGGAGATAAGGTTTGAACCGTAACAGTAATGAGTAACTGCTGATGCAATGGGTTATTGGGATCGGACCACCAGCACTGAACACTGGGGGGTACAGTCCTCCTTTGTTGCCTGTTAGGCCAGAAGCGTTGCTAAGGGGGACGGGCCCTGGTGCGTGACGCGCAGCCGGGCCCCGCCCCCCTCCATATGGCCGCATTTGGCCAGCTTTGTCAGTGGCGTGTGAGCTGCCGGGGGGCCCTGAGAGGGTGCGGGCCCTGGCCCGCTCGCACCCCCTGCTCCCCCGGTAGTTCCGCCACTGGTTAGGCCTGTCATATACTGTAATTCCCTGCATTCTTGCACATTCCTAGAACCACTTCTTGTAGACATCTGTAGGACTCTTGAGCCCACACTCCCATTATTAAAGGCATATGTATTTTATTTGCCTGTGCCAAACATTGACTCATACACTACAGACTGCCAAGGATGTGTGACCTTTATATGTCAGTTTTAGGGTGACCCCAGAAGTATTCAGAGGATTTAAATGTATCCTCAAAAGGTTAGCTCTTTAGATCCCTCCACAATATACAAGCTACAGGTACACCTCTTATGAGAATCCATTAACCCATTCTGGATAATAGGTACCATACATCTAGGAGGTTTCTACAAGGTTAATCAAGAAGGTCCCCTGATGTCTTGGATGTACAGGGTGCTAATGTGTAAATTCTCAGATCACACAGTGATACGATCGGACAGGAGGTCCACCCTGTAACTCATGCGTTAACCTAGGGTAAGGTTTGAAAGTGATGGGACCTGCAGTCGGGTGGGTTGGGGCCAACTTCCTCACACAGTTTGTGGGTCATGGGCAAGTTCGGCTTGAGCTCTTCCTTCCACTGTTCTCGCCCGGGACATTCCTGTGCCAGCTTAGGAGCAGGTGGGTTAGAGTCAAGTGCCGGTTGACCTTTTGTTGCCTAGAATGTTCCGAGGGGATAATTCTGTAGCTCCAATCACTAAAAATGACCCTATGGGTAGAACTCCACTGGCGATTTTGCGCGAACTGACACGCTGCGCAAAAACAGAGGCATCAAGTCGGATGCGACGAAAATAAGGTAAGAGATTGAAAAGTTGGATGAAGTCACATCATTCGTCTGATGCGACACGACTGTCGAATGCAGACGCTGCATCTGCATTCGCCAGTCGTGTCACGTCGGAGGAATGCTGTGACTTCATCCGACATTTCCATCTCTTACATTATTTCCGTTGCATCCAACTTGATGCCTGCTTTTTGCGAAGCACGTTGGATTGTGTCGAAATCACCCGTGGAGTTCTACCCTTAAACTACCTCCTCTTAGAATTTAGGCAGTAGGTACTGGACTACCAGTGGCAATAGAACCATGTGAGAGAAGAAAACAAGGCAACTAGCATCAGGTGAGAGAAGAAACCAAGAATCAGTAGCACCATATGCGCGAAGAAACCAAGAGCTATTGGCACCATATGAGAGAACAAACCAAGGGCCACTAGAACCATGTGAGAGAAGAAACCAAGGACACTGGCACTCACTGGCACCAAGGGAGAGAAGAAACCAAGAGCTATTGGCACCATGTGAGAGAAGAAACCAAGAATCACTAGCACCATATGCAAGAAGAAACCAAGGGCCACTAGAACCATGTGAGAGAAGAAACCAAGGGCACTAGCACCAGGTGAGAGAAGAAACCAAGAATCAGTACAACCATATGCGAGAAGAAACCAAGGGCCACTAGAACCATGTAAGAGAAGAAACCAAGGGCACTAGCACCAGGTGAGAGAAGAAACCAAGAATCAGTACCACCATATGCGAGAAGAAACCAAGGGCCACTAGAACCATGTAAGAGAAGAAACCAAGGGCACTGGCACCAGGTGAGAGAAGAAACCAAGAGCTACTGGCACCATGTGAGAGAAGAAACCAAGGGTCACTGGGACCAGGTGAGGAAAGAAACCAAGGGCATTGGCACTAGGTGAGAGAAGAAACGAAGAGCTATTGGCACCATGTGAGAGAAGAAACCAAGGGTCACTGGCACCAGGTGAGAGAAGAAACCAAGAACTATCGGCACCATGTGAGAGATGAAACCAAGGGTCACTTGCACCAAGTGAGAGAAGAAACTATGGGCCACTGGCATCAGGTGAGAGAAGTGTCAGGGAGCCGGGAGCCCCCTCTGGGGAGTAGTCCGGATCTAGGAGGAAGCCCCTCACGAGGAATCAGGGTCGTGGTATCCAGGGGTAAGGCAAGAGAATAATCAAAGTCCAGGCACAGGTCAAAAGACAGGCAGAATACAAACAAAGTCCAAGGCCAGGCAGGGGGTCAATGGCAGGCAGAGAATCAGCGAAGTCCAGGTCCAGGCAAGGGGTCACAACAAGGAATCAGGCAGATAAGCAGAGGAAACAGCAAGGGAACCCAGGAATACTCAGGGAACAGAATCCTATTTTCGGGCGCCATCTTGGCGCCTCAGGCGTCCTTTTATATTCGAATTTGGCGCCCTTGCGCCAGCGTCAGCGCGCCCGCGACCGTCGCGCCGCGCTGACGTCACGGCGCCGGCGTCGGAACCCACGTGGGTTGCCTGGGCGCCGCCATTTTGGATTCTTCGCCGCCGGGAGCGGACGCGACTCCTCGCGCTCCCGGCGGTCTTGACAGTACCCCCCCCCTCACGGGGGGCCTCAGGACCACCGGGACTTGGTTTCTGGGGAAACTTGGAGTGGAAGTCTCTTACCAAACGAGGAGCATGCACATCACGGTGTCCCTCCCAAGAGCATTCTTCGGGGCCAAAGCCCTTCCAATGGATGAGGTACTGAAGGGACCCTCTGGAGATTCTGGAATCAAGGATTCTCTCCACCTCGAATTCTTGTTGACCCTCCACAGAGACAGCAGGAGGAGGAGATTGGACATCAGAGAAACGGTTAGAGATGGTGGGCTTCACCAGGGAGACGTGGAACACGTTGGGGATTCTCATCTCTGGTGGGAGTTGAAGTCTGATGGCTACGGGGTTAATTATCTCCAAGATGGGGAACGGACCCAGGAACTTCGGACCCAACTTGGGAGATGGCACCTTCAAGCGAATATTCCTGGAAGAGAGCCAGACACTATCACCCACCTTGTAGGGAGGAGAGGGCCTTCTACGGCGATCCGCGAAAGTCTTGTGGACTAGAGCACTCTTCTCCAGATTAGACTTGGTTGCAGCCCAAATAGCAAGCATATGGGCTGCCAGATCATCTGCAGCCGGGACGTCCGACAACACGAAGTCCTGAGGAAAGGCTTGAGGGTGCTGTCCATACACCACCATAAACGGAGACCTTCCTGTGGAGGAATGACATGCATTATTATGAGCAAACTCCGCCCACGGGAGGAGGTCAGACCAATCGTCCTGGCAAAGAGACACGTGGTTCCTCAGGAACTGTTCTAAGGCTTGGTTCACACGTTCAGCTGCCCCATTCGTCTGCGGGTGGTAGGCAGACGAAAATTGAAGTGTTATTCCCAAATCTTTACATAGGGAACGCCAGAACTTGGCGGTAAACTGGGTGCCTCTGTCGGAGACGATCTCCACCGGGAAACCATGCAGGCGGAAGATGTACTTAATAAAGAGTTGGGATAATTCCACAGCAGAGGGTAACTTCTTCAAAGGAATGAAATGGGCCATTTTGCTGAAGCGGTCAATAACAACCCAGATCACAGTATTCCCACCGGAGGGAGGAAGTTCGACAATAAAGTCCATAGAGAGGTGCGTCCATGGACGAGAGGGAACCGGCAAAGGCTGTAACAACCCGCTGGGGCGGGAATGGCTAGGCTTAGAAGTGGCGCAGACATTACAAGCAGCCACAAAGTCCTTTACATCCTTGCGGATATCAGGCCACCAGACTAGGCGCCTCAAGAGTTCAAGGGTCTTGGCCGGACCAGGATGTCCAGCTTGCCTGGAGCAGTGGGTTTGTTGTAGGATGGCCAGGCGAAGTTCTGGAGGGACGAAGGCCATGCCAATCGGAGTATCTTGAGGAGCCAAGGACTGCCCAGCCAGAATCTGGTCGGCAAATTGGGGATACAGAGAAGCAATGATCTTGACTGGTGGAATGATTGGTTCTTGCCTCTCAGGGTCACGGTCCACCGGAGTGAAGCTACGAGACAAGGCGTCGGCCTTCAGATTCTTGGAACCTGGGCGATAGGTCAAAACAAAGTTAAATCGGGAAAAGAAAAGGGCCCACCTGGCTTGCCTGGGATTTAGCCTCTTGAGGGACTGTATAAACTCCAGATTCTTGTGATCTGTGAAAATCTGGACAGGAATTTCAGAGCCCTCCAGGAGGTGACGCCATTCTTCAAGGGCAAGCTTGACTGCCAAGAGTTCCCGATTCCCGACATCATAGTTCTGCTCTGCGGATGAGAACTTCTTGGAGAAAAACGCACAGGGGTGCAATTTCCCATCAGTGGAGTGTCTCTGAGACAGGATAGCTCCGGCTCCGACTTCAGAAGCATCAACTTCGATGCAGAAGGGTAGTGCAGGATTGGGATGTCGGAGAACAGGAGCGGAAGTGAAGGCCTCTTTCAAGGACTGAAAAGCTTCTATGGCAGATGGAGGCCACAGGCCGGGTTTACCCCCTTTCCGGATGAGGGCCAGAATAGGTGCAATGCGGGAAGAGAACCCCCGGATGAACTGTCGATAATAATTAGCAAATCCGATGAATCTCTGGATTGCCTTGGTACTCAAAGGGAGAGGCCACTCCTGGATGGCCGACACTTTCACGGGGTCCATCTCAAATCCCTCTGGAGAGATAATGTATCCTAGGAAGGGGATCTTGGATACCTCGAAGACACACTTCTCCAACTTGGCGAAGAGAGAGTTCTTCCTCAGACGAGAGAGTACCTCCTTCACCTGGGAGCGATGACTTTCAAGGTCCTTGGAAAAGATCAGGATGTCGTCCAAGTATACGACTACGAACCTTCCTAGGAGATCTCGGAACACATCATTAACAAACTCCTGGAAGACGGCAGGGGCATTGCATAGGCCGAAGGGCATAACGAGATATTCATAGTGCCCATCCCGAGTGTTGAATGCCGTCTTCCATTCGTCACCCTCCCGGATGCGAATGAGGTTGTAGGCCCCCCGGAGATCCAACTTGGAGAAAATCTTTGCCCCTTTCAGCTGGTCAAAGAGCTCAGCAATCAGGGGCAGGGGGTACCTGTTCTTCACGGTGATCTTATTCAGACCCCGATAGTCTATACAAGGCCGAAGGCCTCCGTCCTTCTTCTCCACAAAGAAGAACCCAGCCCCTGCAGGAGAGGTAGAAGGGCGGATAAACCCCCGCTGGAGATTTTCTTGGATGTACTCCTTCATAGCGGTAGTCTCTGCAGGAGAGAGAGGGTAGGTGCGCCCTCTGGGGGGCATAGCTCCTGGCAGGAGTTCAACCGGACAGTCGTAGGAGCGATGTGGGGGAAGGAACTCTGCAGACTTTTTACAAAACACATCGGAAAATCCCTTGTAAGTGGAGGGCAAAGTCTTTAATTCCGCAGAGGAGACATTCACCTTCTCGAGGGGTTTTGGCGGAAGGCAATGTTGCAGGCAAAATAAACTCCAACGAGAGATCTGCCCAGTGGACCAGTCTATGGTGGGGTTATGCAGACGTAACCACGGAAGACCCAATATTACTGGAGTAGAAGGACAGGGGATGATGAAGAATGAAAGTTTTTCTTGATGCAGCGCCCCAACTTGTACAGATAGTTCCACCGTGAACTTTGTGACGAATTCAAACTCCAGGGGTTTGTCATCTATGGCGGTAATTCGCAGGGGTGAAGACAATGGAAGCAGGGGAATCTTCATGCGTTCGGCAAAAAAGGCATCCATGAAATTGCCATCCGCTCCGGAGTCGAGGAAGGCCCTTTCGAAGATAGACTTACTTGCCAGGTGAATCTGCAAAGGAAGGAGAAGTCTGCGTGAATTTTCTTGATACTTCTCCTGAGGTCCTCGAGTGATGCCCCCTACATGAGAAACCTGAGACATACCTCGGGGTACAAAACTCTTGGCTTTGGCAGGACAGGCGTTGGCAAAATGGGAATGCCCACCACAGTATAAACAGAGACCTGCCATACGTCTTCGGAGTCTTTCCTGCTCGGAGAGGCGAGTCTTTCCTACTTGCATAGGTTCCTCCAAGGGAGACGTCGACACATGAGTCACAGGAACAGCGGGTGTTTGCAGAATCGGCCTTTGAAAGCGAGGGGCCAACATGGGAGAAAATCGTCTGCTGCGCTCTCTCTCCACCTGGTGCTCTCTGAGACGAGTGTCCACCTTAATGGATAGAGCGATCAGCCCTTCCAGGGTGTCAGGAGTCTCTCTGGAGACGAGATCATCTTTGATGCGGATGGATAGGCCTTGGTAGTATACAGCCTTGTAAGCGTCATCACACCAGGAAGTCTCCGCCATCAGTGTTCGGAAGTCTATAGCATACTCATTGACACTGCGGCTTCCCTGCCGGAGCTGCAAGAGACGGGCAGGGGCGTTCGTAACCCGACCTGGAGCATCAAAGACTATACGAAAAGCTTGGAGAAAGTCTTTAACATCAAAAGTCAGCGGGGAATTCTTCTCCCAAAGAGACGTTGCCCACTCCAGTGGCTTGCCTTCCAATCGAGACATCACATACCCCACCTTGGAACGCTCACTTGGAAACTGTGTGGGTTGGAACTCAAATTGAATTTGGCATTGCGTGGCAAATCCCCTGCAGGCTTGTGGGTCCCCACTGAAACGAGGGGGAGGTGGAATGCGAGGCTCACCTGTCGGGTAGCTTGTGTTCGTAGGGGCTGCCGCCATGGGGGGATCTCCAGTAGGTGGAGCAGTGGAGGGCGCAGAAGGCACTTGAGCTAGCAGGACATCGAGTGCTTGCCCAATGCGAACCTGCTGGTTTTCGTAGTCCTCCATGCGGGATGCCAGTCCGCGGAGCGCTCGTCCGACATGAGGTGTGGCTTCCTCAGAAGGATCCATGGCCCGAAAATAATGTCAGGGAGCCGGGAGCCCCCTCTGGGGAGTAGTCCGGATCTAGGAGGAAGCCCCTCACGAGGAATCAGGGTCGTGGTATCCAGGGGTAAGGCAAGAGAATAATCAAAGTCCAGGCACAGGTCAAAAGACAGGCAGAATACAAACAAAGTCCAAGGCCAGGCAGGGGGTCAATGGCAGACAGAGAATCAGCGTAGTCCAGGTCCAGGCAAGGGGTCACAACAAGGAATCAGGCAGATAAGCAGAGGAAACAGCAAGGGAACCCAGGAATACTCAGGGAACAGAATCCTATTTTCGGGCGCCATCTTGGCGCCTCAGGCGTCCTTTTATATTCGAATTTGGCGCCCTTGCGCCAGCGTCAGCGCGCCCGCGACCGTCACGCCGCGCTGACGTCACGGCGCCGGCGTCGGAACCCACGTGGGTTGCCTGGGCGCCACCATTTTGGATTCTTCGCCGCCGGGAGCGGACGCGACTCCTCGCGCTCCCGGCGGTCTTGACAAGAAGAAACCAAGGGTACTGGCAGGCACTAGATGAAAGAAGAAACCAAGGGCCAATGGCACCAGGTGAGAGAAGAAACCAAGAGCTATTAGCGCAATGTAAGAGGAGAAATCAAGAGCTACTGGCACTAGGTGAAAGAAGAAAACAAGAGCTATTGGCGCCATGTAACGGAAAACAACCAATAATCACTGGCAACCTCTGAGTGAAGAAATCAGAAGCCAATGGCAGGTGAAATAAGAGACCAGGTACAAGCCATAGAGACAATCTATAACTGGTGCTATGTAGTTTTCCTCTCCAGTTATGTTTCTCACTATTCTTCAATATTCTTCTCTCAGCATCAGCAATTGTCAGATGAATGATGCAGTATTTCTAATAAGGGGTCTCCTTTTGCCTAGAAGATGTATTAGAGCTCACTATATTAAACTCACCAGACATCATGTCTCTCTACATGTAGGACTTGTGCAAAAGGCAGTTATTTTGTTACATTTTGTTTGTACTGGAATCAGTTATTTGAGTGAGCTCTAATACATCTACTAGGAAAGGAGCCCCCCTATAAGATATATTGGATCTAACTGTCAATGAATATCTGACAACAAACTGCTGCATGAAGACAGAATGAAGAGAATCAGATGCTGAGAGAGTAATAGTGAAGATAAACTTGATTATTTCAGAAACTATGCA
The DNA here is from genome assembly GCF_017654675.1 of Xenopus laevis. NCBI lineage: Eukaryota > Metazoa > Chordata > Amphibia > Anura > Pipidae > Xenopus > Xenopus laevis. Next base: position 123,583,606 of record NC_054376.1, read on the forward strand.
GAATATTTAATTGCTTGTATTTAGAAAGTTCCTTACTTCAGCATGGGGAAGTTTATATTAAATTTTCATTTTTGCGATACTTCCCTGGCACTCATGAAGATGTACCCTAACAGCACCATCTAGAGACAATATGTGGATACTGCATTGAGATTTCTATGCTTTTTAATTATCAGCCCTGTCGGGTCTCGCTTTTGAAACAATGCAGCAGAAGCGGACTCATTAAAAGACCTGTGAAGGCTAACTTTTGCTACAGTGTTTCAAGAGAACCAGCAGTGCAGAAGGGGCACCCAGATACATATTTTAAATGAATATATATCATAAAGTTGCTTAGAAGTACATTGTCTTACATTAGGCAAAAAAATGTTCTTTTTGGGTTTAAATCAGGAAAATGCTACATTATAGCTAAATTCCACCAGTACATGGAAAATATTCCTGGAATTCAGCAGGTACCGGTTGCATAAAGGTTTTATATAGGGACGGGAGGAAAAGACTGACTGTTTAATGCAAGCTTTTAATCTGTCAGCAGTTCAGTATCCTTGTCTATACGGAATAATATTGGTGCACAATAATGTAAATTAAACAGTAGGGATATGAGAATTAGTCAGAAGTCAACAAGAACTGATAACTTCCTGGGTCCCAATCTGTACTGGGACCTTAAAGGGGTGGTTCAACTTTAAGTTAACTTTTAGTATGTTATAGAATGGCCAATCCTAAACAACTTTAATTATTCTTCATTTTTTATATATATATATTATTTTAATTATTTGCCTTCTTTTTCTTATTCTATTCAGGCCCTTTCCTATTCATATTCCAGTCGATTTCAAATCAGTGTGTGGTTGCTAGGGTAATTTAGAGCCTAGCGACTAGACTGCTAGAATTTCAAACTGGAGAGCTGCTGAATAAAAAGCTAAATAACTAAAAAACTACAAATAAAAAATGAAAACCAATTGCAAATTGTCTCCGGATATCACTCTCTACATCATACTAAAAGTTAATTTAATGGCGAACAACCCCTTTAAGGCACACAAAGTGGGTTATTTATCAAAATGCAAATGTTTCTGATTTTTTAAATAAAAAAGTCTGACCAAACTAGAATCCACGATTTGACCTTATGGATTATTAAAAAAGTTTGATTTAATTGGTTCGGGTAAAAACTTGATACAATTTAGCAAAAACCCGAATTGTACAATTTTGATGGGAGTTTTTTCACGAATCACTCCATTTTCAGGGCTTTTTTTCCCCAAAAAAACTCAGGTTTCCGGGTTAATTCCAGTGCAGACCACAGGAACTTCAAAATAGGATAGAGACCTCTGCCGCTGACTTACAGTATACACAACCTCGTCAGGTCTTTGATGGCAGATTTTCAAATTCAGACTTTTTGCTACATCGGGCTTTAATAAATCTTGAAAAATTTGAGTTACAAAAAACCCCCCACGAAAAAAACTAGTTTTGCCCCAAAAAGCCATACTGGAGTTTAGTAAATAACCCCCTTAGATTTTCCCAGCCACCAAATACCCCCTGTGCCTGGTGGAATATTATTATTAAATTTTTCACCAGGTTTCACAACAACAACAAAAAAACTACCATAGACTAGGGATGCACTGAATCCAGGATTTGGTTCATGCCATTTTCAGCAGGATTCGGATTCAGCTGAATCCTTCTGCCCAGCCGACCCGAATACTAATTTGCATATGCAAATTTTGGGCGGAAATTGCGTGACTTTTTGCCACAAAACAAGCAAAAAATTGCATATGTAAATTAGGATTCAGTTCAGAATTTATCCAAATCTTGCGCAAAGGATTTGGGGGTTCTGCCAAAATAATAGTGGATTCGGTGCATCCCTAAAAAATACATTGCATAAAAACACCCATTGTCTTCAATACATTTTCCGATTTTCTGGCAAAGTGAAACAGGACAAGTTCATTAATTGTGGAGCATGTATACTAGGAACCTTCTAATTCCCTTTTGCAGGTGTTGAGTTTTCCCTCTGCCCCGTTATTTTGCAAATAAAGTGTTTTTCATCTGAATAAACCGCACCCTGTTGCCCCACTGCTTCTCACAACATTGTCTGTAATGCGCACAGCAGGGGTGTAACTACAGAGGAGGCAGACCCTGCAGGTGCAGGGGTCCCAGGAGGTATAGGGACCCCATGAAGCCCTAATTAATGAGCAATATCAAATATATACTGAACTGCTAGAACAAGATACAAAGTCTCTAACTTAATTGGCTTTTGGCAGAGAGTCCAGAACAGCCACCAGGTGCAGCTAAGTGCAGAAGAACACGCTGCGATTGGGGAAGATTAGAAGCCTGGTGACAAATCTCCTCTTCTTTGGGGTGAATAATCTCCCCAAACTGCCTCCCTCCAGCTGGAATGTAAATCGCTGGCGCGATGGCACTCGGAGCGCTTTGTTGTCCGAAGTTGCCTCATGCGGAAACTTCGGCCGACTTCGGAAAATGATGGCTCAGATTGCCATCCCACCGTGATTTTCATTCTAGCCGCCGGGAAGGCAGGGGAAGACTAATCTCCTCGAAGAAGAGATTTGTAGCCAGGCGACTAATCTCCCCGAATCTGACCGTGTGTCTCTGCCCTAAGATACTTTTGTAACAATTTTGAGATAAGCAAATAAGTAATTGTAACAGATAAGGAGGTCATTTTCCAAAGTCGCCCGAAATTTCCTCGTGAGGCAAGTTTGTGCGACTATGGAAAACAAAACGCACCGATTGCCATCCCGCCGGCGATTTACATTCTAGACAGCGGTAGGCAGTTCGGGAAGATTAGTCGGACTGAAGAAGGGAAGATTTGCCTCGGGCCACTAATCTCCCCGAATCTGAGCGTGTCTCTGCCCTAAAGGGCAATTCACCTTCATTAACAAAACGGTAATAACTAAAAAAAACATCAGAAATATGTTCAAACTTTAATAACCAGCCACATTTTGTAGGATAAACATGGTAATCATGGGGTGTGGCCACAAAAATGGGTGTGGTCAAAAAATTGCAGCAATACGCGCCCCAACTCTTTTTAATCCCTCTTTTTGTTTCCAAAATGTTGGGAGGTATGTGCATGCAGTTTGTAGCTGCAATGTTTCTATAAGTTACATTATATTCTGTGCCTCAGACGGAGGGCCGCCATCAGGGGGGAGAGTTGTAGGGGGCCCAGAGGGTAAGGGGGTCCCGGCCATGCCACACTTACTTGATAAGCCGGGTCCCCATCTTTCTGAGAGCTGCTGACTTCGGGAAGGCATGGACGTTTAAGGGGCCCTGGCCACCAATTTTCTCTTTATGGGGGGGGCCTGGTCACCATTTTTTCTTTTCTCATGTGGGGTCCTAGCCACTAATATTTTTTAATGGGGGGCCCTGGCCACAAATGTTTTTTATGGGGAGCCCTGACCACCAATATCTTTTTATTTTTTATTAACATGTGGGAACCCTAGCCACCAATATTTTTTTGTTTTTTTACTGTGTGGTGGGGGGCAGACCTGCTGGGGTGGGGAGGGCGGACCTGTAGGTGGGGCTTGCGGTGGGTGCAGCCCAGGAAATTTTGTCGTATGGGGCCCTGCGATTTCTGATGGCAGTCCTGCTGAGATGGGTCACCTGCGTTTACTCTCAGTGACGCATTGGATCATGTGGTGCAGTTCTGCCCAACGTTCAGTGCAATGACCTCACAAATCCTCTTATACCTACACAGTGTGGGACTGAGACTCATTCAACCTCTATGCGCCTAGTCTATTTTCCTCACATACTAGAATCTATTATTCCATCTATTTAACCTTTGTTCTCATAGAAACAGGTACTGGCCATGAAATAGGCCAAATGTTTAGCAGCATGAGGAAGTTTTCCTGGTCTCCCTGTGGGCCAGTCCCGCACTGTTCCTTCACTAAAACAAAACGTGCCTTGACGCATGTTCCCATGTTGATTAACAAAAGTCTAAACCGCTTCAATATCGTGTCGGCTCTGGATAAATCAGTTTTCATTGTTTTACCACGCCGAGCTCAAGCAGCAGCCATTTTCTCTGCCCTCCCGTAAACACAAGTCACTCCACCAATCAGAGGCGTCGTGCGTTTCAAACCTCCTCCTCGCATTCATGAAATCAAGTTGACGTCAATAAGAGGCGTGAAACGCATAAATGCCAGTGGGCGTTCCTAAGCAGTACTATATAAGGCTTCGCTGGAAAGCAGCGGTGCTTTGAATCCAAGTAATACAAAGGGTGCTGCCGGTCTTCGCGGCGTTCTGTAGTCACGTGAGCGCGCAGCCAACCACCGAGCGGACTGGGCAGCCCCTCCTCCCGACGCCTTCTCTCAATTGCGCAGTCCGGCAGTTACATCGCCAGGCACAAGCAGGTGAGCTTTTTTTTTGCGCTAACTGGAATTTCGACTCGCAAAGACCGCTGTAAAAAGGTGGGACGTAACCGGATTTGAAGAGTGGACCCATTTTGTGTCCTCGGTTTATTTTGTCCTGCGCCAGCGCCATTTTATTTATTTCTTCAATCAAAATTTGTCTGTTCTACTGGCGTGTTGTCCCTGGTAGGGGAAAGTCTGGTCACGCTGTAAAGTCTTTGTTTAGCCGTGTCGGGTGAGTGCGTGTGGGGTTTCTCTGTGTACAATTCTGCCTGGTAACCCGTGCTTAAAGCCGGCGCAGACAAAATGGCTTCCGCACGGGGTCTCATGGCCCCAATCGCACGGGCGTCTGCAGTGCCTTTGTTATGCCGGCTACGGGAGGGGAGATGGCCAAATTCAACCCCTCGCGGATCAGCAGTGTTGGGGTCTTCCTGTGAAGTGAAACTGATGAGTCGGTTGGGTTTCTTGCATCCTTGTCTCCCCCCCCCCACCTGCCTTTGGTACAGTCCACTTCCATTCACCTGAGGGGTTGTTCTCCTTTTAGTTTGAGCTAAAGACGTATGTTCTATTTTTATTTTAGCTTTTTATTCAGCAGCTCTCAGGTTGCAATTTAAGACATCTGGTTGTTATGGTCCAGATTCCCCTAGCAACCATGCACTGATTTCATTAAGAGACTGGAATATGAATAGGAGAGGCCTGTACAAGAAAGACTAGCAATAGAAAGCGACAATACATTTGTAGCCTTGCAGAACATTTGTATTCAGATGGGGTCAGTGACCCCCATTTATAAGAAAAGAAAAAGTGAAGGCCAGTGGAAAACTTTCTTAGAATTAGCCATTCTATAACCTACTACAAATCATTGTTAGGGCAGAGACACACTCTTAATTCAGGGGGGTTAGTCACCCGGCGACTAATCTCCCTGAACTGCCTTCCCACCGGCTAGAATGATCACTTGGTTTTACGAAGTTGCCTCACGAGGAAAGTTCGCATCAGAGTGCCACCTGATTTACATTCTAGCCATCGGGAAGGCAGTTCCGGGAGATTGGTTGCCCCGAAGAAAAGGAGCGACGACGGGCGACTGATCTCCCTGAATATGAGCGTGTGTTTTTGCCCTAAAGGAGAACCACCCCTTTAACAGCCACAACAACACAGAGGCCCATTGCCACAGATCCACATTCAGCTGTTAGCCCCCTCTTTAAAGGGGTTGGTCTTCAGTTTGATGCAGAGACTGATTCAATATCTAGGGATTTTGTGTTATTTAGCTTTTTATTGAGCAGCTCTCCAGTTTGCAATTGCAGTAGTCTGGTTGCCAAGGTCCAAATCCCCTAACAACCATGCACTGATCTGAATAAGAGACTGGAATATGAATAGGAGAGGTGTGAATAGAAAGATGAATGATAACAAGTAGCAGTAACAAATGTGTAGCCTTACAGAGCTTCTTTTTTTTTTTTTTTTAGATGGTCCATTTGAAAGCTGGAAATAAATAAGGAAAATAACTTAAACTTTATTGGCAACTAAACAAAAAATGCTTAGTTAGCCGTTTTATAACCTCCTAAAATCTAACTGACTAATGTCCGTTTTATTCATTAGTCGGTGTAATGGAAGTTGTCTCTATTTGTAGTAATTCCTTTGTTTGTATGTTTATCCCTTTGTGGTTGAGCTTCTAGGGGCTACAAAGAATACATAACGGATAACCTCTCATTTCTGGCAAATCTTGGTGTATACTACAGAGCTTATCTGTTGTGTATCCTGGACCTTAACTTTTTTTTTTTATCTTAAATGGCTGCCCCCCATGGCTACACAGCAGCTTTATATTAAAGGGATCCTGTCATCGGAAAACGTGTTTTTTTTTTTTTTTTTTCAAAACACATCAGTTAATAGTGCTACTCCAGTAGAATTCTGCACTGAAATCCATTTCTCAAAAGAGCAAACAGATTTTTTTATATTCAATTTTGAAATCTGACATGGGGCTAGACATTTTGTCAATTTCCCTGCTGCCCCTGGTCATGTGACTTGTGCCTGCACTTTAGGAGAGAAATGCTTTCTGGCAGGCTGCTGTTTTTCCTTCTCGATGTAACTGAATGTCTCAGTGGGACATGGGTTTTTACTATTGATTGTTGTTCTTAGATCTTTGTTTGGCTGCTGGGGGGGAAAAGGGATGGGGGTGATATCACTCCAACTTGCAGTACAACTATTGTTTACCTTTAACTATTGTAGTGATGCAAACACTATTTTTGCCAGTTGCCAGTAAATTGTGATTCCTTTAAACCACTTAGTTTTTGGTGCTATTGTTCCTTTAAGCAGGCTGGTTCTTTAATGTTACAGGCTGTGCATTTCTGTTTCTACTAGACTATAGATCAATGATCCCCAACAGTAGCTTGTGAGTAACATGTTGTTCTACAACCGCTTGGACATTGCTCCCAGTGGCCTCAAAGCAGCTGCTTATTTAGGAATTCCAGGCTTGGAGGCAAGTTTTGGTTGTGTAAAAACCAGGTGCACTGCCAAACAGAGCCTCAGTGTAGGTTGACAATCAACATAGGGGCTACTAAATGGCCAATCACAGCCCTTATTTGGCACCCCCCCAGGTATATTTTTTCATGCTTGTGTTGCTCCCCAACTAATTTTTCTTAATGTTGCTCATGGGTTTGAAAGGTTGGGGGATCCCTGCTATAGATCTTGTATGTGTAGGTTGCTCATGGGTTTGAAAGGTTGGGGGATCCCTGCTATAGATCTTGTATGTGTAGGTTGCTCATGGGTTTGAAAGGTTGGGGGATCCCTGCTATAGATCTTGTATGTGTAGGTTCTGCTATCAGCTGGAGGGGGACCAAATGGGCATCCTTGGGGGGGGGGAGCCATAGTGATGTCCCTTAATCCAATATAAGGTTTTTTTGTTTGAATACACGTTATCTAGCTTATCATTAGGCCTTGCAGTTTCATATTCACTGTCTGACTGAAATACCAAGACGGGTTACAAGTAGCCCCTGGACCTTCAAAGCCTAAATGCGTCATACATTGTTTATCATTCTTCTACATCAAGCTGTAACAAAAGTAATTGTTTGCACTGCATTTGTAAATAAATATTGATTAACCAATGACACAAGCAGAAGTTGCTGGCAGCATTTGGTTTATCTGTGCTGTGGTATAGGGAATGGATTTCTGGTTGTAACCTATGTGGCAAACAGAATCAACAGACGGACCATTTGAAATTTTGCTTTTCACATTATGAATTCATAACTTGTACCTGGTCATAGCCCATCTGTTAGGGCTGGTTCACCTTTAAGTTAACTTTTTAGTATGTTCTAGAATGGCAAATTTTGAGCAACTTTTCTGTTTCATTGTTTTATTTTTTACAGTTTTAATTTTTTTAATTTTTTTTCTTCTGACTCTTTCCAGCTTTAAAAGGGGGTCACTGACACCTTCTAAAATCAAATGTTTGTTAAAACTACACCTTTGTTGTCCGTACTTTTTCTACTCAGTCCACTCCTATTCATATTCGTCTCTGGTTCAAATCAGTGCATGGTTGCTAGCGTAATTTGGACCCTAGCAACCAGATTGTTTGAACTATAAACTTGAGCTGCTAAATAATTCAAATACTTAGAATATCACTCTCTACGTCATATTAAATTTAACTCAAACGTTACACAACCCCTTTTCTACCCTTCACAGAGTGCTTCATAGATACACTTTAACTTTTTTGGTTTTTTTTTAATAGGTCTTTCCAGTAAGCGACTGTCCTCCTGTTTAAGCATCTAGACCACACACCTCTTACAATGGTAAAACTTTCAGTATTTTTTAAGCTAATCTAGGGACTTTTTTCCACTTGATATTTTATTAAAGCAATGTGTTCCCTTCCAGCGTCCCATGCGCATATTTTTGAATGATGACCGCCATGTCATGGCAAAGCACTCTGTGGTGTATCCCACTCAGGAGGAGCTGGAGGCTGTACAGAACATGGTCTCTCACACAGAGCGGGCCCTAAAGGCAGTCTCAGACTGGATTGACCAGCAAGAGAAAGATTGCAGTGGAGAGCAAGAACAACCAATGGCAGAAGAAACCGAGACAACAGAGGAGGGCAAGGACAGGTAATTTGTTTTCTTGCTCAAGTAAACGTTGCATAGTTGTAGCCTTAAAGTATAAGTAAAAGTCAATGTAAAATTGATGAAGGGGCTGTTCTAAGCACTTTTGTAATTTATATTCATTATTTTGTTTTTATTCAAAGATATTAAGGGATACATGTGCTGTTAATATGATTGACCAGCAGGTGGCACTGTTGTCACAAAATTCAGTTTCCCACCAGTCTGACCACCAAGTAGTCAAGGAAGTTGTCAGGAGAAAGAAAGAGGCTGCTCTGATGTTCTTCTACTAAGGAATAAAATTGGAAACCTTTCTCACATATTTCCTAAGCAGAAGAACATCATTGTACCCTCTTTCTCCAGACGACTAAATACAAAAGTGCTTAGGATAGCACCCTCATAAATTTTACATTCACTTATTTTCAAGGTTTACTTTAAGCTTTGCATTTCATGGCTGTTACTTATGCTTTTTGTAGTGAAATGAAGACTGGAGAAAATCCAACAAGGACTCTTCGTGGCGTGATGAGGGTTGGACTTGTTGCCAAAGGGCTTCTTCTGAAGGGAGACTTGGATCTTGAACTTGTCTTGTTGTGCAGAGATAAACCCACAATTTCTCTTCTGAAAAGGGTTGCTGATAACCTTGTCTTGCAGTTTGAGGTATGAAAAAAAAATGGTGAACCCTACTGCTGGTCTTTTTTTGTTTTCAAAATAATCATGGCTTTCTTATTGTGTCCCCTTGCAGACTGTGTCTGAGGATAAATATGAAGTCATACAGAACATAAGAGAAGCTTTGATTGTTGTCAAAAGCACTAAAGAGCCCCCTCTGACTCTTAACATCCGTCTTACATCCCCCCTGGTCCGAGAAGAGATGGAGAAACTGAGCGCTGGAGGTATGGGAAGAAGAAAATGGGCAATGATCACACTACTAAACTTTCTTCTTGAGATTTTGCAATCAGCCCATCCCCCCCATATCTGGTTTAGCTTCAGATCTATGTTTTGCTTATTTGTCTAATTCATAGAAGATAACTGCACTGTATAACTGCCTGTCTTGCTCCAATGATTTCTGGGCCTTCTTGACATGTGTGGTTACTCGGTAGTGGCCTCTTGCTATGGATATTAATGCTCCACGTGCTGTGCCAGAGCATACTGCTACTTGGTTTAAAGGGCTGTTTCACCTTTTAGTTACTTTTTAGTATGTTATAGAATGGGCCATTCTAAGCAACTTTTCAGTTGGTTTTCATTATTTTGAATAGGTTTTTTTTTATGTAGCCTTTTTCTTTTTACACTTTCCAGCTTTCAAATGGATGTCACAGACCCTTTCTAAAAACATGCTCTGTAAGGCTACTAATGTATTGTTATTGCTATTTTTTATCACTCCTCTTTCTATTCAGGCATCTCCTATTCAAATTTCAGTCTCTTTATTCGAATCAGTGTATGGTTGCTAGGGTAACTTGGACCCTAGCAACCAGATTGCTGACATTGCAAACTGGAGAGCTGCTGAATAAAAAGCTAAACTCAAAACCCACAAAAAATAATAAAAAAAGAAAACCAATTGCAAATTGTCTCAGAATATCCCGCTCTACATCATACTAAAAGTTAATTTAAAGGTGAACAACTCTGGCGCAGACAAGTAGAAGGTATATATTTGCATGTACATTATTGGGATGTGTGTGTTGCAGCAAAAATGACTGACTTGGCCCTGTTTGAAAGGAGTCTACTGCCAACCTGTAAAATCAATGCAGAGTTTTGGATAAAGTTAGATTAATTCTTATATGTGGAGACCTAATCGAACAATCTCTTTCTGAGCCCTCTTACTGTTGAGGCACGTTCCTATATTATAGGCTAGCCTTATCTAAAACCCTGGTCTTCAGGCATTTGACTTGCTGCAGCACAGACTGGATCTCAACTTGTTGTGCTTCTATGAATATATCTTGATATTTTTTTCTATATGGTTCTGACATTGATCTCGTATCAAGACTTTTAGTTTGTCGATTTTTAGGGACGCTGGACCTTTGACCAACAGGACTCTCTCTGTCATGGGCTGTGGCCAGGGCAGTCGAGCTGGGTCGGGATAGTGTTTCCACCGTGCAGAGATCTTAGCTTGTAGCTGCAGAATGTGGGATATCTTTATCATTGGAGCAGCATTCTATTTTTTGGTGTGGTCACTGGTCAGATATTACAAGCATAGATTAAATAGACTGCTGCTTTAATGTGTTTTATTATTGTGGTATTCTAGTCTTGGAAATAGCATGAGGTTTTTTTTTTTTTTTTTTTCCAGCCCATAGTGTAGTAGTGTTTTAAGGGAAGCATTGGTAGTGTTAGAGATTCCATGAGTTTTCCTTAGTTTAGTTTTAGTCAGGCAATGAAGAGAGCAGTTATAGGAGCCCCACTGCCCTCTGGAAGCTGCCTCATCCCCTGTCCACCTGACAGACACCCCCTTGGTCAAACCGTGCCTTGTCTTCTTATCCATGAATAGAAACGCTAACAGTCAGCGATCCTCCGGACGTTCTGGACAGGCACAAATGCCTTGCTGCATTGGCGTCACTCCGACACGCCAAGTGGTTCCAGGTTTGCATTTTATTATTTCTGTCTTAAAGTAGTAAAAGCAAATTTATATTTAACTTATCTTAATGTAACCCCATGTTTAAAGCAACTATTGTGTTAACACCACAAATAACTGTGCAGGACTTGTCACCTGTCTCTCAGTAGGCTGTATAAGAGCGTGCTGTGAGTATACACTACCTCATGTGGTGACATAAATGCCTGCTACATAGTTGCTGCTTTGTTCTAAGAGTAATTTTATTTTATATTTTTGCTACACTTAATTGCAAACTTTTAATACATAAACAAGGCATCTTTTTATACTTAGTTTATTTTACCCTTGACAAAGTAGCACTAAAATTTGTAAACTTTATTTATTTTTTTTTTCTCTTTGGCTCTAATTGCAGCACCAAATGTTGACCTTTATTTGATATTGTCTTAGGCTAGGGCTAATGGTCTGAAATCCTGCGTGATTGTCATTCGCGTGCTGCGGGATCTGTGCACACGTGTACCGACTTGGGAGCCTCTTCGAGGATGGGTATGTTCTAAACATAACCTGCCATTATTGCTTATGTCATGTGTATGGTGTAGTAACATCTGATTGCAAGCTGTCTTGAGTATGTGGCCAATCTCACAGCATGAAATACTAAATGGGAACTATTGTGAAAATGTAATATAATCATCATACTGAAAAAAAAAAAGTTTTGTAAATAAAATCAGATATTCTTCATTGTTTCTGAAATCAAGTTTATGTTTACTATTCCTCTCTCGGCATCTGTTTCTCTTCTCTCATTTTGTCTTGCAGCAGTTGAGTGTCAGATATTCATTGACCGTTAGATCCAATAGATCAGGGGTAGGCAACCCGCGGCTCTGGAGCCTTATGCGGCTCTTCATCCTGCTTGCTGCGGCTTGGTCTTGTGGCTTTACCTGTCATGTCGTCTATACAGCCCTCGCACTTGCTGGCAGCTTACCGCAGTCGCACATTCAATTCAGCTTACCGCAGTCGCACATTCAAGAAGCCAACGGTTAGCTTACCGTGGTCGCACACTCAGGAAGCCGCCAGAAGGTGTGAGGGCTGTATAGACGTCCCAGGAATGACAGACAAGACCGAGCCGCAGCAAGATGATTCATCATGGACCTTACCACTGTCACACACTCAAGACAAAAGAGGGAAATTCAGCATGGAGAAGTCACATTAAACAGATGAGAACACTAGTATTTAATAGGGCTATTCAGTGTTTAATTTATTTCAAAGTAGGCCTACACATACACACTGCACTTGTGTTTCTTGTATTCTGTTGTTGTAGCAATTAAAATTAAAAAAAGGTTAAAACTTTTAAAAGTTTATAAGCTGTGTTATGTTTTGCGGCTCCAGACTATTTCTCTTTAGTGGAAGAGGGGGCAAAATGGCTCTTTTGATAGTAAAGGTTGCTGACCCCTGCAATAGATCTTATAGGGGGGTTTCCTTTCCTAGTAGATTTATTAGAACTCACTCAAATAACTGATTCCAGTACAAACACAATCTAACAAAATAACTGCCTTATAAAACAAATCATGCATGTAGAGTGACCTGAATTAGAGCTCACTATTAAAATCCCAAGACATCATCGGCTAGGAAAGGAAGCCCCCCTATAAGTGTTTAATTGATTGTATTTAGAAAGTTTCTTATTTCAGTGTGCTGAAACTTATATTGTATTTTTGCAGTAGTTCCCCTTTAACTTTGTAACAATTTTTGGTAAAATTGCCGATTCAACAGATTGTTGAATGTTTTTTTTTGTTCCTCCACTGATTTGTTTGGTGTTTAAAACCTGCAGGAGCTGAAATTTATTACATTTGATCAACTATATATAAATGTAACTTTAGTGTCACTGGGAAGCATATAATTCAAAAATGATACATTATTTTTGGATTACCACCTAGTAATTACTTGTTTGTATGTAAAATTACCGGAGATTCACCATAACTTATTCTGTTTAATCTTAGCCTCTGGAACTTCTTTGTGAAAAGGCAATTGGAACAGCAAACCGACCCATGGGTGCCGGGGAGGCACTTAGGAGAGTTCTGGAATGTCTTAGCTCTGGGATCCTCATGCCAGGTTTGTTTTGTTACACATTCATCAGTAGGTTGACTCTTCATCTTGTGGCTTTCAAGAAGTAATTTATATATTTTTTTTTTATCTAGATGGTTCTGGATTGTATGACCCTTGTGAAAAAGATGCTAGTGATGCACTTGAGCATCTTGAAAGGCAGCAAAGGGAGGACATCACACAGAGTGCACAGGTCAGTATTGCTTAAGTGCTGCTCTGTATTACATAATAAATTCTAGATGAGGTCTCCAGACAATTTATTTGGACTGACTCAAGTTCTAGGTATCCTCTTTTTTTTTTTTTTTTTTAAATTTACTTTATTAATGTGTTTGTATTTTCTTTTTTCAGCATGCACTGAGGTTAGCAGCTTTTGGGCAATTGCACAAAGTCTTGGGCATGGACCCATTGCCTTCAAAAATGCCAAAGAAAACCAAAGTTGAGACCCCTGTCATTGACTATACAGGTAGATCTTGGATACACTCATGTATTAAAAGATACTTACTTTGTACTGTGTTCTAATTTTTCTGATCATCTTACAGTTCAGATTCCACCCAGCACCACCTATGCCATGCCGCCTCTCAAGCGCCCTATTGAGGAGGATGGAGATGACAAGTCGCCAAGTAAGAAGAAAAAGAAGATTCAGAAGAAAGGTATTATAGCCAGGAAACCTTTAATCCCCAATCTTGGGAAAGGCCCACTTTATGTTCAATCTAACCACGCTATTCTGCCATGCTGTGGCTCTACTGCAGACTACATTATAAAGGCATAACTCTTGATGCAGGATTTAATTGTAAATATTTTTCTTGTGATTGTAGCCATTTATTGTTGCTTTCAGGCTTTGGTGCAGATTCTATACCTGGGCTATAAACATTTTACTTAAAGGGGTTGTTCACCTTCCAAACACTTTTCAGCTTAGTTGTTTTTAGATTGTTCACCATAAACTAAAGGTGGCCATAGATGTACAGATCCACTCGTTTGGCGATCTTAATGCAGGAGAACCGGCGGTTGGATCGTGGGACCGCATGCACGCAAATATACAGCCGCAGTCCTATGGGTTTTTAACCAGCACTGTCGAAATCTGCCCGACTTTTGTCCAGATATCGATCGGGAAAGCCTTAAAGACTTTGTTTCAATCAATGGTTTCCATCTTTTATTTTTTACCGGTTTCCCAAAATTTAAGTTAAAATTTAATGTTGTTTAAGTGTCTGTCAGCTCCATTATCCAGGAGCAGATTCTGAACTGTTAATATTTGCTACATTTATTTGATACAATTAGTTGCTATATTTAGTTAATACGTTTCTCAGAAGTAACATAAGCAACTATTGTATCAATTCTAACAGCTGACTAATGAAACTTAGTGATTCTGCTCAGCGACAAACATAACAAATGTATAAACTAAATGTATCAATTTAGATCAGTTACAGGATCAGTAAACTCCCCCTCCCAGACCTGTTTTAGAAGGTGAAATGTATTTCTCTGTCGTCTCAGGGGGACACAGGGACTCTAGGGGTTTAAGCTCCACCCTCCAGGAGGCAGGACACTTAGAATAAAAACTCTTAAGGGGCGTGCCAGGAAACAGGCTTAACCCCACACACTGTAAGCATACCTCAGTTTTTAAGTGTCCTGCTTCAAGGAGGATGGACTTCGCATGCTCTCAGCAGCATTCATCTTTGTGGGGTATATCCGAGTACAGGGATGCCTGCCTACTCTAGGAATTCCCCCATCGTGGGATTCTTCACCGGGGTCTCTACTCTAGCCATCACAGGCTATATCCGACCCACACAGTCACTTTCTGCCACCCACTAGGGACCGCAGCACTGTACGGTGAAGCGCCGGGTGAGTACCATGGCTCTGTTCATGTTTCCTCCCCGGGTTGCTCTCCCCCCCCTCCCCCTCCTCCCTCCCCCCGTTCCTAGGTCAGGGAGAGTAGGATCACTCTTAAATCGTGCTTCGGCAATGCGCTTCCGTCTTTCTCCACTTTTACCGCTCAGAGACGGACTTCGCGCGCAGCTCCTTCCTGCGCTTCAGTGCTGGAACGCATCGCGTCTATGCGTTCCAGGCACCATTTTCTTTTAGCGCGAACAGGAGGAGCTGCAGCGCGCGGTTACTCTGCGCACATCAGACTCGGCTTGCTCTCTGCTTATTCAGAGTGAAACGGAGGGGGACATACAGCAGCGCTCCACATAGCACAGCTGCCTACTATTCCTAGAGCATTTTCCCCCCTTTTCTGGCAGCAGTTTCAATCGGTTTACTGCGCATTAACCTACACCCTGCTAACATTCCTCAGCAGGTACCATTGATACTGCATTATGGCAGAAGGTAAGTCAGGGGGACTTTTCCCAAGGGCGGGGGGGAGAGCACCAACAGCACAGGTTACCTATTTTGCCTGTAAAAGTTGTCACTCCAAAATATCCGGGGGTCAGGCTGAATCCCTCTGCAGATCTTGCTCCAAAGGTCAGGGCGCTGCACCTGCCCAGGAACCTTCCACACATGAGAATTCTCACTGTGGCGAATCCTCACAAGATACTTCTGCACAAGATGGTACCGCAGGTACTTCATCTGACCCCCCGGCCCCCTCATGGGCTATCCAACTCTCCCAGTCTCTGGCATCATTGCAGAGCCTACCTTCAATTGCTGATAATTTAGGCAGGGCCATAGCCAAACTAGCCCACAAGCCTAGCGGGAAGCGTAGAAGACCTCCCAGTCCCAAGGCGGACGACGACTCCCATTTCTTTTCTGAGGGCTCTTCATCTGGTGGGGCCGCCTCCCATTCTGAAGGTGAACTTCCATTTTCTGACATTTCCTCGGACGAGGACGGGGAAAACGAGGAGGAGTCCAAGGGCAGGGAGATTCCTCACGATGTGGACCACATTATTAAGGGGGTGATGGAAGTATTGAAGATTTCACAGACAGCAGAACAGCACACTTCTTCTGCAAATCTGTTTAAGAGGAAACATAAATCCTCAGCCTGTTTCCCACCTCATGATCAACTTTCCAACATTATCCACGACGAATGGAATTTTCCCGAACGAAAATTCCAAGCTACTAAGAAATTTTCTAAATCCTACCCATTTGACAAAGAATCGGTGGAAAAATGGTCTATGCCGCCAGCAGTGGACGCTCCGGTCTCTAGACTCTCTAAGTCTACTGCCTTACCTGTTACCGACGCGGCAGCCTTCAAGGACCCATCTGACAAACGGCTAGAGGGATTCCTGAGGGCGGTGTACTCATCTGCGGGCTCTACCTTTCGCCCTGCCCTGGCATCCGCCTGGGTTGCCCGAGCCATTCAAGCCTGGTCCGAGACACTAATTTCAGACATTCAAGAGGGTGTCCCCAGAACGAACCTTATGTCATCTGCACAGTCCATCGCGGAGGCAGCAGCATACTTATCAGATGCAACTCTCGATACGACTCAGATTGCGGCACGCACCTCAGCACTTTCGGTGGCTGCTCGCAGAACCCTCTGGCTTAAAAATTGGACCGCTGATATCAGTTCCAAGAAGTCCCTTACCTCGCTCCCCTTCAAGGGTCAAAGACTTTTCGGGGAAGAACTTGAAAAGATTATCTCCCAGGCCACAGGGGGGAAAAGCACATTCCTTCCCCAAAATAAGTACAGACACACTTCATCTTCTAGACGGGGAAAGTTTTTTCGTGGCCCCAGCGGCAGATTCTCCAGACGAAACAGCCCCCCTCAACGCTCCCAGTTTCGCTCCAAACACAGCGACAAGGGCCGTACACCGTGGAAAACCAACAAGTTCCACAACAAACCCTCGGCCGACAAGTCCACTTCCGGCTGACGGGGCACCCCCTCCGGGGTCTCGGCAATCAATAGGGGGCAGATTGCTTCGGTTCCGGGAGGTATGGACACGCTATTCGTCAGACGCCTGGGTCACCGAAATAGTTACCGAAGGTTATCATCTGGACTTTTCCTCTCCCCCCCCAGAAAATTCCTCATGTCCAGAGTTCCATCCAAGGCCGGCAAAGCTCAAGCCTTCTTCGACTGCATTTCCAACATGGAACAAGATGGAGTGATCATTCCTGTTCCCCCATCAGAGACATTCTCAGGTTTTTACTCCAACCTGTTCCTAGTGCCCAAGAAGGACGGATCATTTCGACCAGTACTGGACCTGAAATTTCTCAACAAACACATACGTTCAGTACGGTTCAAGATGGAGACCCTACGATCAGTTATCAGAGGTATGGAGCCGGATCAACTGTTGATGTCCCTGGACATAAAAGATGCCTATCTCCATGTACCGATTTGGCCTCCTCACCACCGTTTCCTCCGGTTTGCCTTCCAGAACCGCCACTACCAGTTTGTGGCGCTTCCGTTCGGATTGACCTCAGCTCCCAGAGTTTTCACCAAACTCATGGCGGTGACAGCAGCAACCCTCCGTCTTCAGGGAGTGTCGGTGACTCCATACCTCGACGACTTGCTCCTGAAGGCCAGAACACCAAATCTGTGCAAAACACATCTCCGAACTGCGATATCCCTGATCCAGAGCTTCGGCTGGACCATCAACTGGAACAAATCCAGTTTGACACCCAGTCACCAGATGATGTTCCTGGGCCTTCACTTCAATACACTAACGCAACGGGTATCTCTACCCCAAGACAAGCAGCGGAAGTTAAGGGATCAGATCAGTCTCCTCCGTTCCAGTCAATCTCCCACAGTCCACCTGGCAATGCGGGTACTGGGACTGATGGTCTCGTCCATCGAAGCTGTACCATTTGCTCAGTTACACCTACGACCTCTACAAGCCAACATCCTATCGGGATGGAAGGGGGGCCCTCTCTCCCAGAGAATTCACCTGCGCCAAAAGACGCAGGACTCTCTCCTTTGGTGGCTAACCCAACGCAACCTAGCCACGGGTCAGTCCTGGGCAGTCCCAGACTGGACCGTCATCACAACGGACGCAAGCCTTCTGGGCTGGGGAGCAACGTGGGGCAAACTCTCCGTTCAAGGTTCCTGGGATCCCGACGAAGCCAAGCTTTCCATAAACATTCTGGAACTTCGGGCGGTGAGACTAGCCCTCACCCACTGGTCCTCACGTCTTCAGAACAAATCGATCCGAGTACAAAGCGACAACTCCACCACAGTCGCATACATAAACAGACAAGGAGGAACCCGAAGCAAACTATGCCTCGCAGAGGTGGAACTCATCCTGACGTGGGCGGAACTCAGCTCCGTCAGCCTATCCGCCATACACATTCCGGGTGTGGACAACACGCAAGCAGATTACCTCAGTCGACACCAACTGGATCCGGGAGAATGGGAACTACATCCCGACGTCTTCGAGGACATCGCGAAACTATGGGGTCGGCCCCAAATCGATCTCATGGCAGCCAGGAACAATCGCAAAGTCCCCAACTTCTTCGCTCGTTATCGGGATCCGATGGCGATGGGAGTGGACGCCATGACACAAGAATGGCGATTCAACCTGGCTTATGTTTTCCCTCCACTTCCCATGCTCCCTCGGGTACTGAAGAAGATCCGAATGTCATCCTCTACAGTGATCGTGATAGCTCCATATTGGCCCAGGAGAACTTGGTTTTCGGACCTTCAGGAAATGTCCATTGCACAGCCTCTTCGTCTTCCAGCCAGGGAGGACCTCCTCCAGCAAGGTCCCATTGTCCACCACAACCCGGGGCTGTTCGCTTTGACGGGCTGGCTGTTGAGGCAACCATTTGGAGACGGAAGGGCCTAACAGAGGAGGTCATTACCACCATGCTCAAGTCCCGTAAAGCCACATCCTCCAAAGCCTATCATCGAGTGTGGCGCAACTACTGGTTGTGGTGCAGGGAGGCACACTACCCTTTCCTAGAACTAGACGTTCCCAGAGTTCTCTCCTTTCTCCAGAGGGGCCTTCAATTGGGTCTCAAGTTAAGTTCTCTGAAGGTTCAAGTATCGGCTCTTTCTGTTTTGCTCCAGACTCGGCTTGCGATGGACGACTCGGTCCGCACATTCCTGCAGGGAGTGGCCCACATTGCTCCGCCATTCCGTTCACCGCTACCAGGATGGGACCTCAACGTTGTGCTGGAGGCTCTCCTCGATCCTCCTTTCGAGCCCTTGGCGTCCATCTCAGAGACTATTCTTACCTGGAAGGTAGCGTTCCTGGTGGCCATCTCCTCTACCAGAAGAGTGTCCGAACTCGGTGCCCTATCGTGCGATCCTTCCTTACTAGTCTTCCACAAGGACAAAGCAGTGCTACGCACAGTGCCTTCCTTCCTTCCCAAAGTCGTCTCATCGTTCCACATCAACCAGGAGATTGTCGTTCCGTCCTTCTGTCCGAATCCAAAGAACGATAAGGAACGGCGCCTTCACAGTCTAGATGTGGTCAGAGCACTTCGCTGGTACCTTGAACGCTCAAAATCCTTCCGACGTTCTCAAGCCTTGTTCGTGCTTCCATCTGGTCCACGTCGGGGCATGTCAGCTTCGAAGACGACGATTGCGAGATGGCTTCGGGAACTCATCCGTCAAGCTTATCTGGCCAAGGGGAGATCTCCACCAACATCAGTTCGAGCTCACTCCACAAGATCCATGGGAGCCTCCTGGGCATGGCGTAACTCGGCCTCTTTGGACCAGATCTGCAGAGCAGCCACTTGGTCTCGGTTCACACATTCACCAAATTCTATAGCCTTGACACGTTTTCTTCTGCGGAAGCCGCCTTTGGCCGCAAGATTCTGCATTCCGTGGTGCAGTGACGTGTCTGTATCCGCCTTTATTCCAAATTTCGCTCCCTCCCTGCTGTTCTGGGGCTGCTTTGTTAAGTCCCCTAGAGTCCCTGTGTCCCCCTGAGACGACAGAGAAAACAGGATTTTTTGTTACTCACCGTTAAATCTGTTTCTCTGTAGTCGATAGGGGGACACAGGGCTTCCCGACCCTGGCGAAATGTTGACCGTTTGGTCCTCTGGAAAAGTTTCCTTGTTTACCTGTTGCCAGTTGATTTATTTAGATTTTCTCTTTCTGCAGTCTCTTTGGTACCAACTGAGGTATGCTTACAGTGTGTGGGGTTAAGCCTGTTTCCTGGCACGCCCCTTAAGAGTTTTTATTCTAAGTGTCCTGCCTCCTGGAGGGTGGAGCTTAAACCCCTAGAGTCCCTGTGTCCCCCTATCGACTACAGAGAAACAGATTTAACGGTGAGTAACAAAAAATCCTGTTTTCTCATTTTACTATGCTACCTATAGCTGCTGTATTTACAGTTTATTGTATAATCTGCACACAGACGAGAAGAGTGAACCTCCTCAAGTTATGAATGCATTAATGAGGCTGAACCAGCTTAAGCCAGGTCTGCAGTACAAGCTAATCTCACAAACTGGACCTGTACATGCTCCTGTCTTTACTATGTCGGTGGAAGTGGATGACAAGACATTTGAAGCTTCAGGTCCTTCAAAGAAGACCGCAAAACTTCATGTAGCAGTCAAGGTACACATCTGCATATGTTGATATATTGCACAGCCTGTTAGTGTGTTTTGTATAGAATTTAGAATGGATCATTAACTTTACTTCTAGGATACAGCTTTGAGCTTATTAAAGGATAAGAAAACCTTTAAAATAAGTGTAAAATTGACGAGGGTGCTATTTTAAGCCCTTTTGTAATTTGCATTCATTTATTTTTTTTTATTTCAAGATATTAAGGGATACATGTACTGTTAATATGAATGAATTGTTAAAACAGCACCACCTGCTGGTCAGTTTCCAACCAGTCTGACCAATAAGTAGTCCAAGGAAGTTGCCAGGAGAAAGAGGCAGCTCAGACGTTCCTCTGCGTAGGAAAATAATTCCTAAGCAGAAGAACATCAGAGCAGCATCTTTCTTTCTCCTGACAACATCCTTGACTACTTGGTGGTCAGACTGGTCAAACTGACCAGCAGGTGGTGCTGTGGTAACAAAATTCATTCATATTAACAGTGCATGTATCCCTTAATATCTTGGAATAAAAAATAATGTAAATTACAAAAGTACTTAGAATGGCACACCATTTACAATCACTTATTTTAAAGGTTTACTTATCCTTTAATGTAGTTTTAGAGCCTTTTTTTTATTGCTTTGACTAGGCAAATACAAAATTGTTTTTTTTTTTTGGAATTTTATATAATGGCCCTGTAATATAATATAATGGCCCTTTAAAGGTATTGTTGTCTATGACGGTAAAGACACTAAGATCTGGTCAGTAGTTGTTGGACCGGCATACATGGTGGTTTATAACATCATAAAGTCTGGTTATTGTCAACCTTTTACTTCTCGGGCTACATTGGTTAAATAGCATTCCAACTGAATAAAACTGTTTATAAACTTGCTAAACTGCAGACTTGTTTAATTTGGTGGTCCTCTTCACCTAAGGTGCTGCAAGACATGGGTCTCCCTACTGGTATGGAAGAAAAGGAAGAAGGGACGGACGAATCAGAACAGAAACCGGTTGTACAAACTCCAGCACAACCAGATGATTCTGCTGAAGTTGATTCTGCTGCTCTAGATCAAGCTGAGGTAAAGTTTTCATAGACTGGTGTGTAGATTTTAATAAAAAAAAGTCTCATAATTCCAGTCCCAAATTTGCCCTTAATCCATGTCTTTTAAATTATGTGTAATAAAATATCCCTCAACATTTTTAGGTTTCATTTGAAACCATATTAAAGGTGACTTAATGTTTGTGTTGCAATATTGCTTATATTTAAAATGCCAACTGTTTAATTTTAGAAATGGCTCATTGTTTCATCTTTCCAGTTTTTGTTCTAGAACTACATTTGACCCTGGTGTCTATTTATCTAAACAAAAATGCCCCTCACCCAGTGATTCAGATATTATTCATGTTATTCATGTTACCCTAGCACTCTCAATCTTGTGCAGTTACTGAAACTAGAATTTCCTGTCTAGAGTGCAAAGCAGCAGGGACCTATTCTTACAAAGCATGGCAAGAACCCTGTCATGGAACTGAATGAGAAAAGGCGTGGCCTGAAATACGAACTGATTTCAGAGACTGGTGGAAGCCATGACAAGCGCTTTGTAATGGAGGTAAGTTGGCTCTGTTTAACCTGCATTTGCCAGGGAAGTCTTGCTGTATTAGAACGCAGTCTCAGCTTTGTTTGTTTTTTAAATTAGGTTGAGGTTGATGGCGTGAAGTTCCAAGGATCTGGCTCTAATAAGAAAGTGGCAAAAGCTTATGCTGCACTTTCTGCCCTGGAAAAACTCTTCCCAGACTACACAATGTACACAGAAGCTCCCAAGAAGAAGAGGCCTCCTATGATGCCAAGAGGTGGACCCAAATTTGCAGGAAAGGTGTGTTAATAATGGATGCTATTGGGAGTGTATGTCTACTAATGTAAACCACTTGTACATTTTCAGTGGTATGTTATGTAGCAAGAGCTGTTGAAAGGGTGTGAACTAGTCACAAAGATGACCTAAATTCAACTTAGAAAATCTTGACAGAGGACCTTTCTCGTTTCACAGCATAATCAAGGTTTTGGAATGATGTACAGTGAGGTACCCCCTCCCCAAGCCATGAGAGGTCGTGGTAGAGGAGGAATGAATCGTGGTAGAGGAAGAGGCCGAGGTGGATTTGGTGGCGGCTACATGAATTCAGGTAGGTTCTGGTACATATTAAATGCAGTAATCCGTGATATTTCTGGAAAATTTGCTTGAAGGGGGTGCATGAGTGCCACACTTAAAGGGAGCTATAGCAAAAATGAAAATTTAATATAAGCTTTATCATACTGAAATAAGAAACTTTGTAAATATTCTGCATAATTTCTGAAATCAAGTTTAAGTTCACTATTCCTCTCTCCGCATCTGTTTCTCTCCGTTCTGTCTTCATGCAGCATTTGGGTGTCAGATGAATGATCCAATATATCTTATAGATGGGCTTCTTTTCCTAGCAGATGTATTAGAGCTTGCTCAAATAACTGATTCCAGTACAAACAATGTAACTGCCTTTTGCACAAATTCTGCATGTAGAGAGACATGATGTCTGGTGATTTTAATAATGAGCTTTAAAACATCTAGGCATAAGATATATTGGATCTAACTAGATTATCTAAAAACCAAACTGCTGCATAAAAAAACAGAATGAAGAGAAACAGATGCGAAGAGGGATAGTGAACATTAACTTAAAAATTATGTACAGTTTCTGAAATTGATCATATTTAGAAAACTTCATCTTACATTGAATTTTTAAGATGGTTCCCCTTTAACTTTCTTCTAGTCCTCTATTCTGCTTATTCGCAGCAGATTTATCTGGACTGCTGTCCAGCTACCAAAAAGCCAATCTCAACCCATTATTGGCACCACCAGGAAAAAATTTTTTTGTGTTGCTCCCAAACTCCTTTTACATGTGTGTGGCGAACGGGTAAAAATTGTTGGGGACCCCTCCTAGAATATAGGGGAGAGTAGGCTAAAAATTCGGCTTAAGCCTTATTGCACTCATTTTGAACAATTGGAGGCGTACTGCATAAATGAAGTGGTCCCTGTTGGTTTAGGGTTTTTTCTGCCCTATTTTAGTGTGATGACTTGCACTCTTGCCTCCTAAATATATCACCTTTCCCCTTCAATAGGTGGCTATGGTGGAGGTTATGGTGGAAACTACAACTATCAAACTTCTGCAACAGCAGGATACAGTAAGTTCACTTCTACAACATAACTTGCTTAAATACTGATTTTACTCTAATCCTCTCCTGTTTGTACACATTTTGTTTTTCACCAATAACTTGCTTTACTTCAGCCCTGAGGGGCTGATCAAAGGCTGTGTATACTTTCTAGATTATAAAGGCTGACAACCTGACTCTTGCAAATGTAAAGAACACTAGTGATGTAGAACATTCAGATGGAGATAGTTGACTTTGGTCAGCTCTTCTGAGTTATCTGTGGAAAAGCAGCCTATTTGTCAAATGCATTCTAGTTTATGCATAGTGCTGTTTGTCGTTTTTTTACATTTCTCTGCTTTGGTTTAACAAAGTGAGACCACATACAACTCACATCCTCATTTATGCCTTTCCCCCTTTTTCACCACTTGGAGCAGCACCTAGATTTTTAGTGGGAGGGGGAGACGGGAGCAGAGAAATCTAAAACATTGTACAAAAATTGTGGCTTAGTGCCCCTTTACAAAAGAATTCTAATTCTTTTTTTTTTTTTTCTCTGCTGTCTCCCCCTTTTTGTAGGTGACTTTTTCACAGACTGCTACGGTTATCATGATTTTGCATCAGCCTAGACCATCTCTAGAGTATTGTACCCACACACAACACCTTTTAAATCCAGTCTCTTGAAGTACAAAGCCAAGAACGTTCTACTTTTTTTTTATTTTTCCATCTCCCTTTCCCTTGTACATGACCGAGTTCTCGGATGCACACCTCAAGCTTTCTGACTTTAATCCCATGGCAATGTATACAGTTTTGGCAGATAACCTTCCCTGGGACATTTTTAATGCCGGAACGAGATTTTAAATTGGCCAGTTACTGCACTCTTCGTTTCTCTATAAACTGAAGCCACTGTTCTTGAAGCATAGCTTTAAGGGCACTTTAACATTTTTTTTAAAACTTATTTTTTTTTACTGAAATCTTAAGTGTTTTTATTGTCTTAAAGTTGTATTCATTTGTTTTGGATTTTTGACGTGGTCATGTTTTAATAAACCTTGTTAAAACTACTGTGGATAAGCTCCTTTTTGTACATCTTGCTTTGGGTTCAGTGCTTTTCTGAAATTAGCTGTATTTTTCCTTTTTAAAGCATCTATTTTAGAACTGCTAATATGGGTAACCTTTGGCATCCCAACTGTTGCAGAATTCCCTGCTTCCCTGCAACTTGGAAGGGCTAATTCACCAATGAGCAGCCTAATAGCAGGAGCGCCATAGGTTCTTTTAAGTAGCAGTAACATCAAATTTTTTTTACAAAATGTTTGTATATAAGGGGGAAAAAACCCACCAAGGCTTATTTAACTTTAAAATTGCAAGAAATAACTTACCGATACTCCGCTTACGCTCCTCTTCAGAAAAGGTGACAGGGTAACAATCCATTGTGTGGCGCTCTATTTCTCCTCCCTGGCTATCTCCTTTAGAAGGCAGGGAGGAAAAATCGAGGAGAAATTTAGTGTTTGAATTATTTGCCTTCTGACTCATTCCGGCTTTCAAATGGGGGTCACTGACCCCATCTAAAAACAAAAGCTCTAAGGCTACTCGATCCTTTCTATTCAGGCCTCTCCTATTTATATTCCACTCTTATTCAAAGCAATGTATGGTTGCTATGGTGATTTGGACCCTAGCAACCAGATGGCTGAAATTACAAACAAGAGAGCTGCTGAATGAAAAGCTAAATAACTTAAAACAAGTAGTAAAATGAAAACCAATTGCAAATTGTCTCAGAATATCACTCTATATCATACGAAAAGTTAATTCAAGGGTGATCAACCTCTAAGTCTTGCTACAGATTCTGTTCAGTCCTCAAGCCATTTAAATGGCATCAAGGTTGGTTAACAGAGTGTCTCACACAAAGGGAAATTCTGAATTTTTGATCCAAGGGCAGAAAACAATTCAAAATCACCCACATTCACTTGTTTTACAAATGTTGCTGTGGTTGCTTCTATAAATTTTATTTTTTCCTGCCATTTGACCTACTTGTTGCTCCTGGGACAATGTGTCTTTGTCCTTCAAGGGGAACTTTAATATAAAATTGTTGGGAATGTTAAAATTGTACAGTCATCTTTGCGATTCAGGTCACGTGATGCTACATAGAAACCCTGTGCTTATTTGCAGTTGTGGGTTCACAACAAACTCTTGGTTCTACAACTCCTACTCTTGAGTTATTGGGACGGAAATCAAAGCTGTAATGTATAATACTAATGTCAGCATCATGATTTCATCCTGACCTTGGACACCCCTCCGAAATAGTTGTGCTCTGGCATAACCTCTTGTGCAATGACCCTTCTCTGCAGATTTTAGCGGTGTACCTCCTGGTATTAAACCTTTTAAATAAGTGAGTGTAAAATTGATGAGGGTGCTGTTCTAAGCACTTTTGTAATTTACATTCATTATTAGATCTATTCCAAGATATTAAGGGATACATGTGCTGTTAATATGAATGAATTGTTACAACAGCGCCACCTGCTGGTCAGTTTCCCACCAGTCTGACCACCAAGGAAGTTGTCAGGAGAAAGAAAGAGGCTGCTCTGATGTTCTGCTTAGGAAAGATGTGAGGTTTCGAATTCTTTTTGGTTGTCTGAAAGGCCTTTGCAGTGTGGCAGGTTTATACCCCCTAACTTATCAAGCTGCTTGAGCAGAGAGGTTTGCTAAAACTATACTTGTGGAAGTATCTTGCTGTACCAAATTGACGTTTATTTGGCTCATTGTGCTCTTATGAGTGAATTCATTTCATTCTGGCTGCCCTAATTAACTGTGTTTTAAAGGAGAAGGAAAGCTACAGAGGCATTTTATTGCCAATAGATTAGCTGCAATAGTGCAAGCTAGAATGCTATATTTATTCTGTAGAATGTTTTACCATACCTGAGTAAAAAGCTCTAGAAACTCTGTTTGTTTAGAATAGGAGCTGCAGTATTAATGTGGTGTGACATCACTTCCTGCCTGAGTCTCTCCCTGCTCTGGGCTCAGATTACAGTAGAGAAGGGAGAAGTGGGCGGAGAGGAGCAAACTGAGCATGCTCTTGCCCAGGGCAATGAGGTTTAAGCTGAAGGCAGGAAGTCTGATACAGAAGCCCATGTGTACACAATAGAAGGAACGAAATGCTGTGTTTCTTTTGACAGGGGACTCAGAGCAGCACTACTTTGGGGGTTTACTGGTATATTTAGATGGACCTTTCTGATAAGGCTTACTTAGTTTTAACCTTTCCTTCTCCTTTAATAGAAAGGGGAACTATCGTGAGAATGAAGTTAATATAAGCTTCCTGAAATAAGAAACTTTCTAAATACTATCAATTAGAAATTCTGCATTGTTTTTGAAATACGTTTAATTTCACTATTCCTCTCTCAGCATCTGTTTCTCTTCATTCTCTCTTCATGCAGCAGTTGGGTGTCAGATATTCATTGACAGTTAGATCCAATATATCTTATAGGGGAGCTTCCTTTCCTAGCAGATGTATTATTTGAGTAAGCTTTAACTGATTCCAGTACAGAGAAAATCTAACAAAATAACTGACTTTTGCACAAATCCTGCATGTAGAGAGACATGTCTGGTGATCCTGCATGTATGTAGAGAGACATGATGTCTGGTGATTTTAATAGTGAGCTCTAATACATCTTCTAGATAGGGCTGCACCGAATTCGGCCGAATCCTTGGTGAAAGATTCAGCTGAACCGAATCCTAATTTGCATATGCAAATTAGGGGCAGGGACAATGTGGGGAAAATTCTTTAGTTGTAAAAACATCCCTATGTGCCCCTAATTTACATATGCAAATTTGGTTCGGCCAGGCGCAAGGATTTGGCTGCATCCGAACCCTGCTGAAAGACCAAATCCTTGATTCGTTGCATCCATGCTTCTAGACAAAAGGAGCCCCCTGTAAGATATATTGGATGTAACGGTCAGTGAATATCTGACACCAACTGCTGAATGCAGAGAGAATGAAGAGAAACGGATGCTGAGAGGAATAGTGAAGATAAACTTTTGACTGTATTTAGAAAGTTTTTCAGTATGCGGAGGCTTCTATTAAATTTTCATTCTAGTTCCCCATTACAATATAGCGCAGTACGTATGTGCATTGATTGACCTCTAAGTGGCAATATGTGGGTGTATACAAGCAGCATGCTCATCTTATACTAAACAAAAAAGAGGGCTCTACAAAAAAGGCTAACAATCTCTAAAAAAAAAAGGCAACATAGATAATAAGAGACTTTGGATTCTGTTAACATTCTAGTAAATGCAAAAGTCCCTGCTTCTGATCTGTAAGTTTATTTCTAAAGTTAAAAGGGACTTTTAGGAATTGTTTGACTGATTTTCACATACGTGATGAGGTTAGTTATTGCTGCATATTATCATGCAGTTCCATGTTCTCCTGGTTAATAAAGGAATTTCTCTGTTCTTTTTGGGATACAAATGTGATGTAGCCAAAGTATTTCTCTGTACCTGAATCATGATGCTGCTCCCTGGTTATATACACGTGGTGCTTGTAGTACTTATCTGTTATCTACTGTGTATCCTGTGCTTGAATGGCTGCCCCCATGGCTACACAGCAGCTTGTTTATATAAACTATAGTAGTACTTATCTGTTATCTACTGTGTATCCTGTGCTTGAATGGCTGCCCCATGGCTACACAGCAGCTTGTTTATATAAACTATAGTAGTACTTGTCTGTTATCTACTGTGTATCCTGTGCTTGAATGGCTGCCCCCATGGCTACACAGCAGCTTGTTTATATAAACTATAGTAGTACTTATCTGTTATCTACTGTGTATCCTGTGCTTGAATGGCTGCCCCATGGCTACACAGCAGCTTGTTTATATAAACTATAGTAGTACTTGTCTGTTATCTACTGTGTATCCTGTGCTTGAATGGCTGCCCCATGGCTACACAGCAGCTTGTTTATATAAACTATAGTAGTACTTATCTGTTATCTACTGTGTATCCTGTGCTTGAATGGCTGCCCCCATGGCTACACAGCAGCTTGTTTATATAAACTATAGTAGTACTTATCTGTTATCTACTGTGTATCCTGTGCTTGAATGGCTGCCCCATGGCTACACAGCAGCTTGTTTATATAAACTATAGTAGTACTTGTCTGTTATCTACTGTGTATCCTGTGCTTGAATGGCTGCCCCCATGGCTACACAGCAGCTTGTTTATATAAACTATAGTAGTACTTATCTGTTATCTACTGTGTATCCTGTGCTTGAATGGCTGCCCCATGGCTACACAGCAGCTTGTTTATATAAACTATAGTAGTACTTGTCTGTTATCTACTGTGTATCCTGTGCTTGAATGGCTGCCCATGGCTACACAGCAGCTTGTTTATATAAACTATAGTAGTACTTATCTGTTATCTACTGTGTATCCTGTGTTTGAATGGCTGCCCCCATGGCTACACAGCAGCTTCTTTATATAAACTATAGTAGTACTTATCTGTTATCTACTGTATATCCTGTGCTTGAATGGCTGCCCCCATGGCTACACAGCAGCTTGTTTATATAAACTATAGTAGCACTTATCTGTTATCTACTGTGTATCCTGTGCTTGAATGGCTGCCCCATGGCTACACAGCAGCTTGTTTATATAAACTATAGTAGTACTTATCTGTTATCTACTGTGTATCCTGTGCTTGAATGGCTGCCCCATGGCTACACAGCAGCTTGTTTATATAAACTATAGTAGTACTTGTCTGTTATCTACTGTGTATCCTGTGCTTGAATGGCTGCCCCATGGCTACACAGCAGCTTGTTTATATAAACTATAGTAGTACTTATCTGTTATCTACTGTGTATCCTGTGCTTGAATGGCTGCCCCATGGCTACACAGCAGCTTGTTTATATAAACTATAGTAGTACTTATCTGTTATCTACTGTGTATCCTGTGTTTGAATGGCTGCCCCCATGGCTACACAGCAGCTTCTTTATATAAACTATAGTAGTACTTATCTTATCTACTGTCTATCCTGTGCTTGAATGGCTGCCCCCATGGCTACACAGCAGCTTGTTTATATAAACTATAGTAGCACTTATCTGTTATCTACTGTGTATCCTGTGCTTGAATGGCTGCCCCCATGGCTACGCAGCAGCTTGTTTATATAAACTATAGTAGTACTTATCTTATCTACTGTAGGATTTACTGGTTACCTTTTGAAATGCAAGCATCTTATTGGTTGCTGCTACTGGGCATACTTAGTACCTTATATTACAAATGGAGGTTAATGTCTATGTCCACCTTAATGACCAATTTAAGTGTCTTTAACAGACTGTTCTTAATCATACAAAAATTCACATTAACTCTCCAGTTTGTCCAAAGGGGTGTGTGGTTCATTTTGCTCCTTACCTATGCTGCAATATCTTATGCCCACAAGATTATCATATGCCTCTGTTTTAAAGGGGTGGTTCACCTTTAGATTAACTTTTAATATATTATAGAATGACTAAAGCTAAGAAATTTAAATTAGTTTTTCAATAATTTCCCTTCTCCTGATGCTTTCCAGCTTTCAATTGGGGGTCACTGACCCCAGCTAACCACATGCTCTGTAAGGCTACAAATGTATTGTTATTGCCACATTTATTATTCATCTTTCTAGTCAGGCCTCTCTTATTCATATTCCAGTCTCTTAATAAAATCAGTGTATGGTTGTTAGGGTAATTTGGACCCTAGCAACCAGACTGCTGAAATTGCAAATTGGAGAGCAGCGAAATAATTTAAAAACCACAAATGAAAACCAATTGCAAATTGTCTCAGAATATCACTCTCTACATCATACTAAAAGTTAACTTTAAAGATGAAAACCCCCTTTAAGTAAAGCTAGAAATGGGCTGGGGCCTGCCAGCCAAGTTGCCAACTGGAGGTGAGGGGGCACTAATTGAATCTGAACTTGATCTTTCTTTCTTGCAACTTGATCCTCTTTCTTGCAACTTGATCCTCTCTTACCTGCAACTTGATCCTCTCTTACCTGCAACTTGATCCCGTCTTACCGGCAGCTTGACCCTCTCGTACCGGCAGCTTGACCCTCTCGTACCTGCAGCTTATTGTTTGACATGTAGATTGGAGAGTTGTCCACACTGCATGCCAAAAGCGTTTTAAAATATTGAAAGATTAACTTGCTATTTGTCCGATATTGTGCAAACTTATTTTCCTGTCATTTTTTTGTGATCACTGCATTTCTATGTTGCAGGTCAGTTCTATAGCAATGGAGGAGCTTCAGGCAATGCAGGAGGGGGTGGTGCAGGAACTGGTGGGTACAGCTCTTACTATCAGGGGGACAGTTATAGTGCACCTACTCCACCAAAACCTTTTGTAAACAAGAAGCCACCCCCTCCTCAACAACAGCAGCAACAACAACCGCCCCCACAGCATGCCAGCAACCCTCCCAAACCTTCCTATAACCAAGGCTACCAGGGCCATCAAGGTGGACAGCAGCAGCAGCAGCAACAACAGCAGCAGCAGACTTACAACCAGAATCAGTACAGCAACTATGGGCCACCTCAGAAACAAAAAGGTGGCTATAACCAGGGGGCACAGGGAGCTGGAAGTGGTGGATCTTACAACTACTCCAACTCTTACACAGGCGGTACAGCCCCTGGTAAGTAATGGTGTTTTGGTGAGCTGTTACCTTGTGGATAACATGCACCTGAAAAAAATCGCCAGTCAAAATTATTCTGGTATACACATTACAGGAATTGTTCAGTGTAAAAATGAAAACTGGGTAAATAGGCTCTGCAAAATAAAAAGTGTTTCTAATGTAGTTAGTTAAAAATGTAATGTATAAAGGCTGGAGTGACTGGATGTGTAACATAATAGCCAGAACACTACTTCCTGCTTTTCAGCTCTCTTGCTTTCTACTGATTGGTTACCCGGCAGTAACCAATCAGAGACTTGAGGGGGGGGCACATGGGACATAACTGGTCAGTGAGTTTGTAATTGATCCTCAGCATTCAGCTCAGATTCAAAAGCAACAGTTATGTCCCATGTGGCCCCCCTTATAGTCACTGACTAACTACTTCCTGCTTTTCAGCTCTGAGTGTTCTGGCTATTATGTTAGACATCCAGTCACTCCAGCCTTTATACATTAAATTTTTGCCTAATTATATTAGAAACATTTTTTATTTTGCACAGCCTATCTATTTACCCAGTTTTAATTTTTACACTCAATTGTTCCTTTAAAGTACTGGGTAAATAGTCTGTCCGAAAGAAAAAGGCTTCTAATAGTTAGACTCACTGCAGCATTTGTACATTGCCCCTTTGGCTAACATATAATCCGAAACACTTCTCTCTCCTTTGTAGCTTGAAGGCCACATGAGAGATAACTGTTCAGTTAGTTTTGCTTTTGAATCTGATCTGAGTGCTAAGGATCAAACGCAAACTTCACTAAACAGTTGTGACCCGTATGGCTTTCCTTCAAGCTACTGACTGGTAACAAGAGAGCTGCAAAGGGAGGCTGCAGTGCTCTGGCTATTAGTCTCTGTTCATTACAGCCTTTATACCATTAAACATTTTTGGCTAACTATATTAGAACTTTTTTTCCCCCACTCCTTTTTAGCCAACTTCATTTTTACACTGAACAGTTGCTTTTAAATGACCCACAAACTGGCCCGAACTCTCTCCCACTTCACAAAATAATTTTT
This sequence comes from Xenopus laevis, assembly GCF_017654675.1. NCBI lineage: Eukaryota > Metazoa > Chordata > Amphibia > Anura > Pipidae > Xenopus > Xenopus laevis. Next base: position 123,615,886 of record NC_054376.1, read on the forward strand.
AACCACTTGAATTCTATAAAATGTGGGTAGCATTGGTGTTCCATGTTCTAAACTCTCCCTGATCTTTAGGGTACGGCAGTGGAGAGGGTGCAGGAGGGCGAGGCGGCAGCTCTTACACAGCGCCAAGCTCTGGTTACAACACAGGCGCACACTCCGGCTATGGTGGAGCCAGCAGTACTTCGACGTACCAAGGCAAGAAGCTATTTAGTGCCAACCTCCCTTAAAATTAGCGGGAGTGTTTTAGGATGCTGTCATGATTTTAATGGTTTATTGTATTGCTATCCCACTGTGTGCCTTGAACATTGCTTATTTTACTATTTAAAGGGAAGCTGCCACAAAAATAAATTTAATATTAGCTTCAGCACACTAAAATAAGACTTTCTAAATACAATCAATTAAATATTCTGTATCGTTTCTGAAATCAAGTTTATCTTCACTATCCCTCTCTCAGCATCTTTCTCTTCATTCTGTCTTCATGCAGCAGTTGGGTGTCAGATATTCATTGACAGTTACATCCAATATATCTTATAGGGGGGCTCCTTTTGCCTAGAAGATGTCTGGTGATTTTAATAGTGAGCTCTAATACGTGAGCTCTAATACATCATGTCTCTCTACATGCAGGATTTGTGCAAAAGGCAGTTATTTTGTTTGCAACTGGAATCTGTTATTTTAGTGCGCTCTAAAAAAGGACACCCCCCATAAAATATATTGGGTCTAACTTTTAATGAATATCCACACCCAACTGCTGCATGAAGAGAGAATGAAGAGAAACAGATGCTGAGAGAGGAATAGTGAAGATAAACTTGATTATTTCAGAAAAGATGCAGAATATTTAATTGATTGTATTTAGAAAGTTTCTTATTTCAGCATGATGAAGCTAATATTAAATGTTCGTGATAGTTCCCCTTTAAACTAAAATGGTTTGTCTGGAATTTTGATTGTTAAACTTTTAATACTAGAATGGTTTGCTGTTAAAGGATAAGTAAAGGATAAGTAAACCTTTAAAATAAGTGAGTAAGTGAGATGATTTCGCTATTCTAAGCACTTTTGTAATTTACGTAATTTTTTTTCTTTTAATTTCAATATATTAAGGGATACATGTAACAATTAAATTTATATTAACAGCACAACAGTTTACCACCAGTCCGACCGCCAAGTAGTCAAGGAAGTTGTCAGGAGAAAGAAAGAGGCTGCTCTGATGTTCTTCTGCTTAGGAAAACAATTAGAAACCTCTATCACATCTTTCCTAAGCAGAAGAACATCAGAGCAGCTTCTTTCTTTCTCCTGACAACTTCCTTGACTACTTGGTGGTCAGACTGGTGGGAAACTGACCAGCAGGTGGCGCTGTTGTAACAAAATTCATTCATATTAACAGTACATGTATCCCTTAATATCTTGGAATTTAAAGAAAATAATGAATGTAAATTGCAAAAGTGCTTAGAATAGCAATTTTACATTCACTTATTTTAAAGGTTTACTTATCCTTCAATAGATTTTTAGCACAGGGTTCCTTAGGGTGCACTTAAGTGTTGTTTTGAAAATGTCATCTTCCCATAGAGACTCAACAGTGTTGAGCCATCCACAATTACATTTTTGTATGGAAAATGTAAAAGTTGGTTTAATTTGGTCTAAATTAATCTATTTGGCAGTTTTGAGTCACTTGAAGTACAGTTAGCTTATTTTAAGATTTAATTACTTGATAGTTGGTAAAACTTAAAATAAAAATGTATCTGAATGTTCTTGGCTTTGTATGTTAATGAAATGAACTATCTTTCTAGGTTACACGCAGTCTAATTACAATCAAGGTCCCCCCGGACAGAACTACAGTGGCCCTCCAAATAATTACCAGCAGCCTCAGGGAGGAGCTGGGAGTTACAGCAGGAATACAGAACACAACATGAGCTACCAGTACCGATAAACTCTCTCGTCCAATCATCTCCCTACAAGGAGTCCCAAGCTTTTGTTACCACTTCTCGTTTTAACACACCATTAAGGGATGTTCTGCTCTTAACCACCTCCTTGTTGTAGTGCTTTTATGTAACGGCATCACTCTCCCTCTCTTTTTTTTATTTCCACATCTTCTCAAATTGGTCCCTCAGCCGTATTGTCAAAACTCTTGGAAACAGCCTTGTCTGTAACGTGTAAGGTTTGTGGGTTTTTTTTTTATCAGCCCTTGTCGTATAATTGTTGAACTTGGAACTGTAGAGAACGTGGTCTTGGAAATGCATCGTAATATTTCAGGGGGGAAGGATGTAGTCAATGAAGGCTAAAAATAAGCTTAACAAAACCTTTCTGGTCTTGGGATTCGACTTACACCCTCCTTTCTATGTGTAGCAGTGATGTGGCAGTATGAGCGGTTGTGTACAGATATTGTATGTTTACTATCTTTTTATTGTTAGCACATGTACAATTCATAACCCCAAGCAAATAAGGTTTTGCACTACCCCATGGAAGACTGAGAATCTGGTATAACAGCTCTTGGGCATCACTTTCACTGTCCAGCTTGTATTTGGCACTATCACTGCTACACACAGGATAGGAGCTACACACAGGATAGGAGCTACACACAGGATAGGAGCTACACACAGGATAGGAGCTACACACAGGATAGGAGCTACACACAGGATAGGAGCTACACACAGGATAGGAGCTACACACAGGATAGGAGCTACACACAGGATAGGAGCTACACACAGGATAGGAAGAGGGGACTTAGCCTGTTTTGTAAGTAAGGGAAGTTTTAACCTTGAGCAGAATCTTCATCCGTTTTCGCCTCCATTTCCTCATCGTTAAAATAATTCTGTGAAGTGACTTTAACAAGCTTTATGTATTTTAATGCGTTAGTGTTTTTGACATTTTTTGTTTTTCCCCATTTTATAAGTGCGTTTATTTTAAGAATACAGTGGGATGTTTTTTTGTATGTCTCGTATCATTCAGGCAGTATCTGGAGTGAACCGAAACATAGGTGAATAAAATGTAAAAAAAAAAAAAAGTGGTCTTAGTTTTGTCTCCCCCCCCTTCAAAAAAAATGAACTATGACTAATCAGCAGTGCAGCACAAGCCAGATGTATTGCCTCTGCCAAGGAAAATCCAGGCAAAGTTGATACAAGACTAGAAACTTGCAGCCTTTTCACAAGTCAAAAACTAGACGGTGGCCCTGTTGAGGGAACTACACTTTTACACAAATAAGAGCAGCATAGATATTAGGGGACAGATTTATCAAAGGTACAGTGAGAGGTTTTTTTTTTTTAATTTACCTCAACTTGTATCTTATTTAAGAAATAGCTCAAACATCTAAAATTCAGACCCGAAAACACAAATCGAATTATAGTGGAACTCTATCTGAGTTTTTCCCTCATAAAAAAAAAAAAAAAAAGTCATGAAGGCTATTCACATCTTCAAACAGACCTGTCATTGACTTCTACATGAACTCGGCAGGTTTCAGGGGGCAGCCTATTTTTATCGTTACTTAAAGGGTCGAAGTATGAGTGAGACCCTATTTTATTTAAAGAATGGGGATCCAGCAAAGCCTGATGACCTATACAACACATTTGTTTACAGTGGTGTGAAAAACTATTTGCCCCCTTCCTAATTTCTTATTCTTTTGCATGTTTGTCACACAAAATGTTTCTGATCATCAAACACATTTAACTATTAGTCAAAGATAACACAAGTAAACACAAAATGCAGTTTCTCTGTCGTCTTAGGGGGACACAGGGACCGATGGGGTTAAGCTCCACCCTCCAGGAGGCAGGACACTTGGTAACAATTAATTAAGGGGCGTGCCGTGCTTGGCTTAACCCCGCACACAGTGCTAAACACTCAGTTTTTCAAGTGTCCTGCTACCAGGAGGTTGGATTTTCCCTGTGAGGAAAGATTCTTCGGCTAGCTGAGGCTGGCACCCGGGGTGATACCAGGAACAGGGCTGCCTGTATCCTTTTTGGTTAGCCCCCACCATATCATGTTCACCGGGGTCATTACCTAGCCTGAGGGCTATACCGACCACCCAGACAGTGCCTGGCTTCCGTTCGGTTGGCAGAGGGTCTGGCCGTTGTGAACCTACCATTGGGGTAAGTAGGCTGGCACCTGCCTGTAACCTCCCTGCTACGGTGGCACCAGCTGTTAACCCCCCGCCCCCCCCTCCCCCCGCTCAATACCTCACCCCCCTCCTCTCCTCCCCACCTGTGCTTGTGCCCCCCGCTGCCTTCAGTGAGGGAGCCGGAGTGGGAAAACAGCATCCTCTCCCTGCAGTCGAGCAGGGGAGAACAGGCACTGACACGCTGGCTTCCCTGCTTGTACTGCGCGTTCTGCGCATTGTGTGGAGCCGAGCCAGAGGGCAGGGAGAGGCAGTTTCGCACTGATCCGCACTAACATGGAGGAGGGGCGGGGAGTCCGGCGCCTGCAGAGCGCTGTTCTTTTTGGCGCGCGTCGCCATTTTGGATCGCGCTCGCGCTGGAACGCATATGCGTTCCAGCGGCCATCTTGTCCCCGCTCACTCAACGGAGAGGACTGGCAGGCTGCGCGGAACGCACAGGGGAGATACTGACAGCTTCTGGGGCTCCCCACAGATCGACCTCATGGCGTCCAGAGCCAATCGAAAGGTTCGCAGGTTCGCAGGTTCTTCGCTCGTTCCCGAGACGCAATGGCGGAGGGAGTGGACGCCATGACTCAGTCTTGGTCGTTCGACCTGGCATACGTCTTTCCTCCTCTGCCGATGTTACCTCGAGTCCTCAAGAAGATCAGGAGATCAACCATCACGGTAATTGTGGTAGCTCCCTATTGGCCTCGAAGAACATGGTTCTCCGATCTGCAAGAGATGTCCATAGAACAGCCAATCCGACTACAACACAGACCAGATCTGCTCAGTCAGGGTCCAGTGACACATCCCAATCCCGGACTGTTGGCTTTGACGGGATGGCTATTGAAGCATCCATCTGGCGAAGAAAAGGGATAGCAGAAGAAGTTATTTCAACTATGCTAAAAGCACGTAAACCCACGTCTTCCAAGTCTTATCACAGAGTGTGGCGTTCCTATTACAGTTGGTGTGAAGAGCTCATCCTGTCCCCTCTGGAACTCAGCATACCTAGAGTGTTGTCCTTTTTACAGCGTGGCCTGCAGTTAGGTCTGAAGCTCAGTTCATTAAAAGTACAAGTATCTGCATTGTCTGTCCTTTTTCAACATCGTCTTGCAACAGAGGACTCCATCCGGACTTTTCTGCAAGGAGTGGCTCACGTCACTCCTCCATTTCAACCGCCCGTCGCGGGTTGGGATCTTAATCTCGTGCTCGAGGCTCTACTTGACCCTCCATTCGAACCCATGAGTTCTATTTCCGACACATGGCTCATTTACAAGACTGTGTTTCTAGTGGCAATTTCGTCAACCAGACGGGTGTCTGAACTGAGTGCACTATCCTGTGATCCGTCTTTTCTGGTGTTCCACAAGGACAAGGCAGTTTTGCGGACAGTTCCTTCGTTTCTACCCAAAGTTGTGTCTTCCTTCCACATCAATCAGGAAATCATAGTTCCATCACTATGTCCAGATCCAAATAATGACAAGGAACGACGTCTTCACAATTTAGACGTAGTCAGAGCACTTCGGTGGTACATTGAACGGTCAAAGCCCTTTCGGAGATCTCAAACTCTTTTTGTTATTCCTTCCGGACCTCGTAAAGGTTTACCAGCATCGAAGACTACCATCGCCAGATGGATCAAACAAACCATTTGCCAAGCCTACCTGTCAAAAGGTAGAACACCACCTCAAGGTGTCAAGGCTCATTCCACGAGGGCAATGGGAGCCTCATCGGCATGGCGCAATGCTGCCTCATTGGATCAGATCTGCAAAGCAGCTACCTGGTCCTCTGTTCATACATTTACTAAATTCTACAGACTCGACAAAACTTCGTCGGCTGAGGCCTCCCTCGGTCGCAAGGTGTTGCAGTCTATCTTCCACTAAATCAGTTAAATTGGCTCGTCCCACCCTACTGTTTTTGGGACTGCTTTGTTAAGTCCCCATCGGTCCCTGTGTCCCCCTAAGACGACAGAGAAAACAGGATTTTTTGATACTCACCGTTAAATCTGTTTCTCTGTAGTCATAAGGGGGACACAGGGCTTTCCCGCCCTAGGACGAGCCGTTGACCTGATGGTCGTGTCCAGGATAATCCCTGGCTTTCATTCTGTCATACGTTATAGTTCAGTTATACTGGTTAAAAATTTTTTGGAACAAACTGAGTGTTTAGCACTGTGTGCGGGGTTAAGCCAAGCACGGCACGCCCCTTAATTAATTGTTACCAAGTGTCCTGCCTCCTGGAGGGTGGAGCTTAACCCCATCGGTCCCTGTGTCCCCCTTATGACTACAGAGAAACAGATTTAACGGTGAGTATCAAAAAATCCTGTTTTTTAAATGAGGGTTTTTATTTAGGGAGAAAAGAAATCCAAACCTGTGTGAAAAAGTAATTGCCCCCTGACCCCAATAACTGGTTGGGCCACCCTTAGCAGCAATAACTGCAATCAAGCGTTTGCGATAACTTGCAACGAGTCTTTTACAGCGCTCTGGAGGAATTTTGGCCCACTCGTCTTTGCAGAATTGTTGTAATTCAGCTTTATTTGAGGGTTTTCTAGCCTTAACGTAAACCTTCATTTAAAAACTGCATTTTGTGTTCAATTATGTTATCTTTGACTAATAGTTAACGGTTTTTGATGAGCAGAAACATTTAAGTGTGACAAACATGCAAAAGAATAAGAAATCATGAAGGGGGCAAATAGTTTTTCACACCACTGTATGTATCAAATGAAGGTGTCGGAGGACCACAGAAAAAAGTTGTTTATGACCATAAAGCTGGGAAATTTGACAAGACTATCTCTAAAGAGTTTGGACTCCACCAAGCAACAGTCGGACAGATTGTGTACAAATTAAGGAAATTCAAGACCATGGTTACCCTACCCAGAAGATTTCGACCATCAAAGATATCCCCAACTGTCGTCTGGGAATGCCCAATTATAGAGATTTTGTGCAATCTGTAGTTGGGGAAGCGGGAGAGTGGGGAGGGGAAGCGCCAGAGGAGAAGGATGGAGTATGGGGAGGGGAAGTGGGGAGCAGAAGTGCCAGAGGGACGGAAAGTGTGGAGCAGAAGCACCAGCGGGAGATAGCCGGAGAGTGGGGAGAGGAAGCACCGGAGGGAGAGTCCTGTAGGGGAAGCGCCAGAGGAGAGGAACGAGCAGCAAAGGGAAGCGACCATGAACTATGGGTACACTAAATGGGTACCTGCACATCGCCCCCCTATTGTTGCACCCTAGTTCTGACGCTGTAGTAAGTTCTCAGTATCCATTCACTTTCTCCAGTATGGCTGTATTTCAAATTTACCTGCTCCCGAGCTCTTTCAGCACCAATGCTTATGAAGAAGTTGTTGGGTAGGCCAGTTTGAGTATTGTGTAATCTTTAAAGTTACACAATAATCAACATGGATATACAAAATATTCTTTCACAATTTCCATACACACAAATGCAGAGGGAACACTACACATTCTATTCCAAATTAAAACATACAGAAAAATGTATCAAATTTGTTTTATTCCTTTAGTGAAATTCCCTTTTCTTCACTTTCTGTAGTCAGACATATAGTGGGTTATGTCATCCTTGACCTCTGGAGGCAGGACAGAAACTTAATTCTCTGTTCCTCCTCCTTTCTCTCCTCAGTTCTTTCTCCTGCCTCCAGAGGTGTAGGACAGTTATTAGTGTATTACATTTTCTTTTATTTATCATTTAGTTTTTATTTCCGGATCATATTAACCTTACAGAACAAAGGCACAACACCTAGAGGACACGCATAGCTGTCCATCAGGTGTACATAGCAGGCAGAATAATGTATATAGTAGGAATAAACAGCATAGCAGGCAGATACCAGAATGTGACAAGGAACAGAACTGCTCATACAGAGGCCTTACATGACACGCAGAGCTGTCACATGGCACAACATATAGGGTACGCAGAGCTACCTGCTGCATTGAAGGGTCGATGCTGAGTATGAGGACTATGTGAGTTGTGAATGCAACCTTAATGCTGGCTATCGCTTCCAAAACAAATGGCACTGTAAGTAAAGGGCGCGGGAACCTTCTCACATTTTATCCCTCACGCTGATTACCACAGTAAAGGTAAACCGCTGCACACGCTCTCTCAGGTAACGATAGGCGCGGCACGAATGCGCCAACGTATTCTGCTTATAAATACAGATCACAAACAGCGATACCACACGGGCCACCTACAGCAGAATATAACTGTGTAAGTACAGTTACTCGATGATACCACCTACTAATTAAGGATGGAAAAAGCAGATTCCTTCAATGATCTGAGGGCAGACATACAGACGGCAAAAACACCAGACAAATTACCAAAGTGCAGGAAATGTAAACATTCTCTAAGAAAGTCAGAGAGAAATTTTTGTTCTGACTGTAAGAACAGTTCTAAAACAACAGAGGTACTTGAACCACCAGTACTGTCCCCACAACCCTCCTTATCACAGGCAGCAGATGGGCCAGCATTAACCCCTAACACTGATGTAAGAGGGGCTTCACCTGGTCCAATGTTACATGCATCACCAATCACACAGTCTGTCCGCAGACACTTCTATCCCTGCACCCTGGAACCAACCGTTGCCAAGCCCCCCAACTCCGGTGCGACCACAGTTTGGTGAATTTTTACAGTGGATCATGCGCACTGTCCAACCAGTTCCCTCAACCTCTGCAGGAAATACGCACATAAATAAGCAAAGAATCGTAAGGCTGTCTTAACAGCAGATCCCCTCTCAGATTCAGAGGAAGGTTTAGCTTCAGACTCAGATGAGGAAGGTGTGTTCCTCCCTTAGATATAGATTAATCTGACCACGTACATTCTGATTCAGACTCAGAGGATGAGCAGAGGTCAGCCTCTAATCCAGAAGTGTCAAAAAAATTACTTATTGAGATGTTACAGACACGGGAGATTGTCAGCTTTAGACAGTGCTACTGTCTTATCTTTAAACTACTGGGAGTTCAAAAGAAATCCAAATTAACATTCCCAATTTTTAATTCTGTTACACAAGCCATAGAAACAGAATGGAATCAACCAGAGAGACAAGTCGCATTGGCTCAGAGATTCTTTAAAATATATCCGGTGCCTGACAAGCACCAAAAGAAATGGGATAAAGCCCCTAGAGTAGACTCGGCGGTAGCCCGTCTCTCCAGACACATAGCATTACCAGCCGAGGATGCGGCTTTTAAGGATTCCTTAGATCACTGCATGGAATCCACATTAAAAAAAATCCTATATACAAGCAGCAGCCGTAGCTTCTGCAGGCTTGGCCCACACAGCAAAACATTGGGCACAAGAACTCGTTTGACAACCACCGTCTTCTAGACAGGAGTTACAAAGTGAGATAGACAAGTTAGTAAGCACATTTGCATTTCTCGCAGAGGGGACTATGGAATTCACCAGGCTAGCGGCCAAGGCAACAGCAAATGCAGTAGTCATAAGACAGGCCTTGTGGCTCAAACACTGGTCAGGAGATACAGCTTCCAAACTAAGATTGTTATCCTTACGATTTACTGGAGACTCCCTCTTTGGGCCGGATCTAAAACAGATCATTTCAGAGGTAACAGGAGGGTAAAGCACTTTCCTCCCCACCCCACAGGGAAGAAAGAGAGATTTGACACACCAAAAAGATTTTCCAATAGAAAAACTTAGACATCTCAAAGTAGACCTTTTCGTGCCTTTCGTTCTAACTTCAGGGCAAATGCATCAGGCACAAAAACGCAAAGCACCCTAGCAGCAACAGGCTCGCCCCAACATCAAGAAACAAACCTTTAACAGAACCACCTCAGCCTGACAGCCCAACAAGGTGTAGGAGGGAGACTGTCACATGGTTTTCCCATTCCCCTGATGTAATTTTGCAGACAGATAGGTTCTAATTATAATTCATCAGGGATACAGAATCCCCTTTTCCCCGCACCTACCACCAAGAAGGTTCCACACCTCAACAACTTGCTTGAGGAACACCTGTTACAGCAAGCAGTCCTCTCACTATTACAAGCAGGGGTGATACAAGTCCCACTAACTCGATGGGGATAAAAATTTTACCTTATCTGGACGACCTGCTGATCACAGCACCGTCAGCAGCCCAAGTAGCCAGAGACACTCAAACCTGCAAATAAGTACTGACGCAACACGGTTGGTAAAATTACCGCAAAAAAGTGTTCTACTGCCAAGCCAGACCATCCGGTTCTTAGGCCTCGACTTCAACTCTCGAGTACAGAAAGTGTTCTTGCCGCAGGACAAGATAAACAGACTCGTACAAACAAAAAACGATTTTCAAGCAGCTCAGTCTCAGCAGAGGACTGCCTACGGCTACTGGGCTTCATGGTGTCGGCCCAGGAAGCAATCCAGTTCTCAAAATTCCATCTTTGACCACTACAGAACAATTTTCTAGACCAGTGGAACAAGGACTTACAGCGGACGATAGTCATATCTCACACAACCAAAGTCTGATGTGGTGGACAGTGCCAGACAATCTCAGCAAGGGCAGGAACTGGGCCCCTATCCACTGGGAAGTAGTAACCACGGACGCCAGCCTCAGGGGCTGGGGAGCAGTGTATCACAATCACACGTTACAGGGCATATGGGCACACGAGGAGAACACACTGCTCATCAATATCCTGGAGCTCAGAGCGAACGCTCTAGCCCTGGAGGGTTGGACAGCACTCCTGTGATCCCACACAGTGAGAGTACAATCAGACAGTGCCACAGCAGTGGCAAATGTGAACAAACAGGGAGGCACACGCAGCAAGCTGGCCATGCAGGAAGTCACAAGGATCCTCCAGTGGGCAGAGCAAACAGTACCCAATCTCTCAGCAGTATTCATACCAGGAATACAAAACTGGGAGGCAGTCTATCTGAGCAGAACGACAATCGACCAGGGAGAGTGGTCATTCAACAACGCAGTTTTCCAACATTTAATACACAGGTGGGGCTCCCCCACAGATAGACATGTTAGCCTCAAGACACAACGCCAAGCTTCCGATCTACTGCGCCAGAACAAGGGATCCAAGGGCAGCATTTGTGGATGCTCTAGTCATTCCCTGGGATTTCAAACTGGTGTACGCATTCTCACTCCTAGCCATACTCCCCAGGGCAATAGGAAAGATAAAGCAAAGCGGGGCCACCACAATTCTGATAGTACTAGATTGGCCGAACAGGGTATGGTGCACAGACGTAGTAGACTCTCCATATCCAAACCTTGTCGATTGCCTCTAAATCCCGACTTACTCACTCAGGGACCCCTCAACCATCCCAACTTTCCTCTACTTTGTTTGACGGCCTGGCTATTGAGACCGGATGGTGGACTCAACAAGGGTTCTCACAGAATGCCATAGACCTTTTGCTACAAGCACGAAAACAGTTACGGCCAAGGTATGGAAAAAGTTCCTTACATGGTGTCACCAAAAAGGACTCCATTGGGAGGATGCTCCCTCATCTGTAGTAATTTAATTCCTCGCAAATGGCTTCAGAAAAGGATAAGCCCTCCATACACTCAAAACACAAGTATCAGCACTTGCTGTCCTAACCCACACAAGGTGGGCAGACAGGCTTTAGTTCTCCTTTAAAGAATTGTTGGATTTCTGCTCTAACTAAAGAAGTAGGTAGAAATGTTGTACATTATGTTTTGTGCTTCTGTACCAGCCCAAGGCAACCACAGCCCTTTAGCAGTAAAGATCTGTGTCTCCAAAGATGCCCCAGTAGCTCCCCATCTTCTTTTCTGCTGATTCACTGCACATGCTCTGTGCTGCTGTCACTTACTGAGCTTAGGGACCCACTCACAATATACAGTACACATAGAATACAAATACACAATATAATTAATATATTAATTAATATAAAAAATAATATATTAATAATCAGCCCTGTAGCATCAGCTTATATTACAGACCAACCTCATTTTCTGCTGGATAATTAGTGACGAGCCCTAAGCTTAGCTTCTCAACAGCCAATCAGAGCCCACTGAGCATGTGAGTGTCACAGACACTTTCCAAGATAGTGACCCCCTGTGACAAGTTTGAAGTCCTGGATCATTGCTGCTATTGACAAGCTCAAACTTTAGCCTCGTGCAATAAGTTCACTATATAAAACATGGCATTTTTAGCCCTATTCATTTTAGGTTTTTGTGCTCCTTTAAAGGAGAAGGAAAGCTACAGAGGCATTTTATTGCCAATAGATTAGCTGCAATAGTGCAAGCTGGAATGCTATATTTATTCTGTAGAATGTTTTACCATATCTGAGTAAAAAGCTCTAGAAACTTACTGTTTGTTTAGGATAGGAGCTGCAGTATTAACATGGTGTGACATCACTTCCTGCCTGAGTCTCTCCCTGCTCTGGGCTCAGATTACAGTAGAGAAGGGAGGGGGGCAGGAAGAGGAGCAAACTGAGCATGCTCTTGCCCAGGGCAATGAGGTTTAAGCTGAAGGCAGGAAGTCTGATACAGAAGTCCATGTGTACACAATAGAAGGAAAGAAATGCAGTGTTTCTTTTGACAGGGGACTCAGAGCAGCACTACTTTGGGGGTTTACTGGTATATTTAGATGGACCTTTCTGATAAGGCTTACTTGGTTTTAACCTTTCCTTCTCCTTTAATGTTGCTCCCGGTGGCCTCAAAGCAGGTGCTTATTTTTGGATTCCAGGCTTGGAGACAAGTTTTGGTCGCATAAAAACCAGATGTACTTCCAAACAGAACCTCCTGTAGGCTGCCAGTCCATATAGGGGCTACCAATAGCCAATCAAAGCCCTTATTTGGCACCCCAGGAACTATTTTCATGCTTGTGTTGCTCCCCAATTTTTTTTTTCATTTGCATGTGGCTCACAGGCAGGCCCGGACTGGCAATCTGTGGGTTCTGGCAAATGCCAGAGGGGCTGCTATAAGGTGCGCCAGAAAGTCACTCTTTAGTGGGCTGGTGGGGGCTGTTTGGGCCTCTGTGTATCTGAAATGCCAGGTCCTATTTTAATTCTCAGTCCGGACCTGCTCACGGGTAATAAATGTTGGGGACCCCTGGTTTATACTTTGACCCAGTCTCAGCACCTGCCTTCTGTTTTTCAAGCTCCAATGGCTTACTCCCCATGCTGAGGCCTGCGCACCTGGAACCCACATTGTCTTTGTTGAGTCTACAATTCAAACTGGAGTTTAAGAATTGGATTTAATAAGTGAGCCTCAATTTATAAAATTGGGTTTTTTTTTTTGGTTGTACAGAAGATTTAAAGGGCACCTGTAGCCTTAAATAGCCCCCCCCCCCACTCACACTCATGCCACATAACAGGTCCCATACCAGGAGTGGGTGGAGTCAGATCAGCAAGGGGCAGAGTTGTGCGGTGAGTGGGCGGGTGCAGGAAGTGGGCAGGAGGATGGGGATAGGAGTGCGCTGGGCCCCTCTGAAGATTGTTTTGCAGGGGGGCCCAGCACACTCTAGTTAAGCCACTGATTGGAAACCTTGTATTTTCAAACAGGCATTACTTGTTTGTAGGGATGCACTGGATTCGGAATTCTGCCTTTTTCAGCAGGATTCGGATTCTGCCGAATCCTTCTGCCCAGTCGAACCGAATCCTAATTTGCATATCGAAATTAGGGGCGGGGAGGGAAAAAATCACATGACTTTTTGTCACAACACAAGGAAGTAATGTTTTCCCCTTCCCACCCCTAATTTGCATATGCAAATAAGGATTTGGTTTGGTATCCGGCCGAATTTTTCGTGAAGGATTCGGGGGTTCAGCCAAATCCCAAATAGTGGATTCACTGCCCATTATAGGTCAAGCTCGCTTGCTCCCAGGTACTCTGAATTCTGTTGTTCTTTCGTGTTCGCTGGTCCTGTCCCCATGTTGTTTCCTGGTTTTGAAAGAAAAGTTTTGGCAGAGCTTATCCATCTGTTTGGCGTTGTACTGTGTCTCCTCTGGACAGTTGCACTCGCGAGACTTGGGCAACTCCATGATTAAACGCTCCAAATACTCATCTAAAACTCTTCGATATTGCACTGATCCAGCGAATTAACAAAGAACACAAAATACATCAAATTTGGCTTTATTCAAGCACACAGTGACATTAGGAGGCAGTAATTGTGCAATACAAGCTTACAAGTTTCGGGCCTTAGTACACTGGCACTTCCTACTTCTGTTTGGCAGTACACAGAGCTAAAAAAACATCCACATGATCTAGTGTGCAGTCAGTGTGCAGTCTCAAGATTCATCCCGAATTCCTCACTTAGGGCAGGGGCACATAAAGCTACTGGGGAAGATTAGTCACCCAGCGACAAACCGCTTCATCTTCGGGCAACTAATCTCCCTGAACTGCCTCCCCGCCGGCTAGAATCGAAATCGCCGGCAGATGGCGCTCGGATTGCTTTGTTTTCCGAAGTCGCCCGAAAGTGCCTCATGAAGAAACTTTGGACGACTTTGGAAAACGAAGCATTTCGAGTGCCATCTGGCCGGCGATTTAGATTCTAGCCGGCAGGTAGGCAGTTCAGGGAGATTAGTCGTCCGAAGAAGAAGCGGTTTGTCGCTGGGCGAATAATCACCCTCAGTAGCTTCGTGTGCTCCTGCTCTTAAAGGTGCAATAGCCAAAATAAATAACATCTATAAGAAATCAGTTATCGTCATGCACAGTGAAGTGTACATTTGTGACATCATACAATATGCCATTATAAATATCAGTGACCATAAAAAATATTGCACAATTACTGCCTCCTAATGTCACTATGTGTGCTTGAATAAAGTCACATTTGATATATATTGTCATCTCTATGAATTATCTGGATCAGCGCAATATCAGAGAGTTTTACATGAGTTTCCTGCTTCTGACCCGGCTTGTTTCTGACTTCTTGTTGCTTCAAAATTCTACAGTTTACCAGCTCCTTCCCCTGAGTTTAGCTTTGGCTCTATTGCCGGCCCTGGTGGGAGTTGCTGGATTCTTGTGCTGTAATTCTCGGTGGCACCTGACAGCCAAAGACAAAGGTGGCAGTTAGGCAGAAGAGCATGCCTAGACAGGAATCCAGTCACTCCCCTGGGGTTGGCTATATGTGACACCCAGCTGTTTGAGAAGAAGGTTCAGTAGAGGAAGACTCTCTATTTCCCCTGGGTTTGATATGTTTTATGTGATATATTTCTTCTTGTTTCCTTTTACCTAGTTGGCAGAATTTACTTTCCCAACCTTCTCCATATGGTATTGTAGGGACCCTGATATTTAAGCCTGGTCCACTCAGGCAGTCTCCCTTGTATTTGGCCATCTAAGGTGGTCCAGGTTCAAGGTTTGACCACCAAGTGGCAGCATTTATAAAGTATAAAGGGGTTTAGCCCCATGTGCTCAGGGTCTTTCCTGGGACCTCACCTCTCTGGGGTGTTATAGGCCCAGGGCTTATTGCCTAATGCTGAAGAGGAAAGGCCCTTGAAGTGGGGGATTCAACAAGGCAACGACCCCAAACACACCAGTAAATGAGCAACATCTTGGTTCCAGACCAACAAGATTGATGTTATGGAGTGGCCCAATCCCTGCACCTTAATCGAATAGAAAACTTGTGGGGTGACATCAAAAATGGTGTTTGTGGGGCAAAAGCAAGAAATGCAGAATTGTGGAATGTAACGGGTTGTTGGAAGTTGCTGGAGTCCATGTAACACAGATGTGCAGCAGTTCTCAGAAACACTGATTATACAACTCAATATTAGTTCAGTCATTCAAAGGAAAGCAAAATCTCGAGACGTTTCAGATTATTCTGTGAATGAGTTTGTAAAGAAGAAAGCGGGGACTGCTATTTTTTCCAACAGCCTAATAAGGGGGGTTACCGGAAAACCCCTTTCTAGTAGGCCTGAACTGTCAGTGCAGACGTAGTGGGTTAGGTCATCCTTGACCTCTGGAGGCAGTACAGAAACTGTTAATTCTTGGCTCCTCCTCCTAGTTGTGTGTGGCTGGCTCCACCTTCTCTCCTCCGTTCTTTTGGAAAGCTCAGTTGGTGCAGACATAGAAAGAAGAGCAAGAGACAACAGATAGAAATGATAGCGACAAAGATGTCTCTTTCCCATACTAAAATCAGCCTGGGTGGGACTGCACTCACAGTTTGGGTTTCCGGTAAGTACAAAACCCCCTTCTCTCTAGTCGGCCCTCCTGTCAGTGCAGACGTAGTGGGACGTCCAAAAGCTGTCCTCTAATCAGGGTGGGTATAACTGTAAGATGTGTAGTTTAATTTGCCTATTCACTATGCTACTGCAGCCTGGAGAACTTTTCGACCAAATGTGGCCGATTGTGAGGCAAAAACGTTTTAACTTGTAGAACTTAAGAGTATTTGGCGAGGCCCAAGTGGCCACATTGCATATCTGGTCTGCTGTTGCCAGATTTTGAAGTGCCCAAGACGTACTTTGTGCCCTTGTAGAATGGGTCTTTACTGAAGACAGTCTCTGTTTGTGTTGGTAGTCGTGGGCCATATTGATTGTCTGTACTAGCCAACGGGCAATTGTCCTTTTTGAAATGGCTAGTCCTTTATGTGTAGGGGCGTAGGAGACAGTTTGTCTGAACGTCCGTATGAAGATGTTCGCTTTAGATAAATTCTAAGTGCCCTCACCACATCTAACGTGTGTAATAATTTTTCTCGCTCATGAACTGGTTGTGGGCAGAAGGACGGTAATACAATGTCCTGATTGATGTGAAATTCAGACACTACTTTGGGTAGAAAATCTGGAGCAGTCCTGAGTACTGCTTTGTCTGAGTGAAGAGAAGTCCATGGTTCTTTGCACGAAAATGCGGCAAGTTCTGAAACCCGTTTTGCGCATGTGATGGCCAACAAAAATGTAACTTTTAGTGATAAATGCTTGAGGTTGCATGATGTCAATGGTTCAAAGGGCGGCGGCTGTAAAGCCGTCAGCACAAGTGGTAGATCCCAGATTTGGAGTGGCTGTCTCAATGGGGGGCATGCTCTGGCTACACCCTTAAAGGAGAATTAAACCCTAAAAATGGATGTGGCTAAAAATGCCAAATTTTATATACCGTAGTGAACTTATTGCAGCAGCCAAAATTTTGAGCTTGTCAATAGCAGCAATGAACCAGGACTTCAAACTTGTCACAGGGGGTCACCATCTTGGAAAGTGTCTGTGACACTCACATGCTCAGTGGGCTCTGATTGGCTGTTGAGAAGCTAAGCTTAGGGCTCGTCACTAATTATCCAGCAGAAAATGAACTTCCCTGGCTGTAATATAAGCTGATGCTACAGGTTTGCTGATTATTAAATTCTGATGCTAATTGCACTGGTTTCTGTGCTGCCATGTAGTAATTATGAGTGGGTCCCTAAGCTCAGTAAGTGACAGCAGCACAGAGCAGGTGCAGTAAATCAGCAGAAAAGAAGATGGGGAGCTACTGGGGCATCTTTGGAGACACAGATCTTTACTGCTAAAGGGCTGTGGTTGCCTTGGGCTGGTACAGAAGCACAAAACATAGCTACTTCTTTAGTTACGCTTTAGTTCTCCTTTAAAGGGGTTGGTGAGTGACATGTTGTTCATGAGCAACTGGTTGGGGATCACTGGTATAAACAGTACAGCCATCAAAATGATGTCCTAAAAGAAACGTAAATGTTTTATAGAAGTGTCACTTATACAGTAACAGTCAGCTGAAGTCACAGATCTTATACAACATAAAATGGGTGTCAACATCTTGCTGTACTCCTCCATCTTGCCTGACTGCAGCCATCTTTCCCTGCTATACTATATGTAATGAAGGGGCAGGGTATGTGTTGTTGCTTTTCGAAGTTAAAATGGTGCAAAATATAGAAAAAGACAGATATTTCTCCCCTCAATTCCTCATTTATAATTCTTTATGTACAGCTTTGGCATTTTAAGGGTTAAGCGCATCACCAAAGCCATACCTGGAACCTGCTATAAGTTTCTGTGTACCTTAGTAAAGTACAACTGTAGAACTTGTTATATGAGCATTCATTGTCTAAGTTACTGATACTCTTATCCTTATTGATTATAGTTATTATTTTTTAGATGGAGTCCTCACTCCCTATTATGTAGCTCATGGGAAGGAATGCTATATTGCTTAACTAAGTTATATACAATCGGGCACCTCCTTAAAAAAAACTCTCTGTTGTGCCTCTGCATAGGTACACAGTGAGACGGTTTTCGCGTAGGGCCCAGAGGGAAGCTGGGAGGCGCAAGAGGGAGATGCGCAGAGGGAAGCCCAGAGGGGGCCCCCGGTGACCACCTGGAGGGGCCTTCATGGTGCAGTCCTGTTGGGCCCCCATTACTCCAATCTGACCCTGGTTATATAGTTAATTTTGGTTAAAAACAGACAAAAAACCATTAAGTTCTACCAGTACAACAAACTTCAGTGCACATACATACAGCGTCGGACACACCCCCTAATTACAATATTCATTTTACAAAATTTGACAGGTTATGAACACATTTCTGTGGTTTTATATGTTATTACAATTTTGCTAATGAAGGTGAATTGCCCTTTAAGCTGCAAGTCACAGTTTCCCCAAAAGACCTGCTTATCTTAAATTGTTACAATTGTATCTTTGCTTATCTTAAATGGTAACAACTGCACCTGCTACATATTCTGGGCACCCCGCCAAAAGCCAATTAAGTTAGAAACTTTGTATCTTTTTCTGGCTGTTCAGTGCAGGAGATCAAAGAGAAGGTTGGGACATTTCAGTAACAAGCCGGGACTGTGGGCTGAGTTGTCAAAATCGTGACTGTCCCATGAAAAACGGGACAGTTGGGAGGTATGCAATATCCAACAAGTTGTAGGATCACTATAGACCAGGGATCCCCAACCTTTTGAACCCGTGAGCAACATTCAGAAGTAAAAGGAGTTGGGGAGCAACACTACCATGAAAAATGAAAAAGTGCTGTGATTGGCCATTTAGTAGCCCCTATGTGGATTGTAAACCTATATTGAGGCTCTGTTTGGCAGTGCACCTCGTTTTTATGCAACCAAAACTTGCCTCCAAGCCTGGAATTCAAAAATAAGCTCCTGCTTTGAGGCCACATACAGGGGAGCAACATTCAAGGGGTTGGAGAGCAACATGTTGCTCACGAGCTACTGGTTGGGGACCACTGCTATAGACAATCTTATGCTTAATCAAGAAATCATGCAAGCCCATCGTAAAGGCAGTAATGTAACTAGAGGGGGGCGGGCGCTGGATGCACATGCCGGGCCCCCCTCCGAATGCCCGGGGTGCCCTGAGGGGGTGCGGGCCCTGGCCCAATCGCACCCCCTGCTCCCCTGGTAGTTACGCCACTGCATAAAGGCATTACCGTATATACTTGAGTATAAGCCGAGGTACCTAATTTTACCTAGGAAAACGGGGAACCTGTATTGACTCGAGTATAAGCCTATATTACACTTTTGCCTGCAGGGTCACATTTTCTTTGAGCAGAATAGTCCATGTGTGCATGGGTGTCCGCAGAAAATTTTCCAGGGTGGGGCAAGGAGGCATCTGTGGGCGGGCCTGTGAGATAGGTGGGTGTGTCACTGCCATCAGGGGGTGGAGCTATGCCACGGCGATCAGCCGATCGCCGGGTCAATCAAGGGAATCCTGCACAGTTTCCCTAATTTGAAAAACCATCCAGGAAGTTTTGACCCGGGCAACCCTTCAAAATACCGGTTGTCCGACAAGTGGCAACCCTAGTTCACACAAAGGTGGCAAAGTGGCAAGTTCATGTATAAATACCCCCAGAACTCACAAACAGATGGTACAGTGGCAAGGACATGCATAAATACCCCCAGAACTCACAAACAGATTGTACAGGGGCAAGTACATGTATAAATACCCCCAGAACTCACAAACAGATGGCACAGGGGGAAGTACATGTATAAATACCCACAGAACTCACAAACAGATGGTACAGTGGCAAGTACATGCATAAATACCCCCAGAACTCACAAACAGATGGCACAGGGGCAAGTACATGCATAAATACCCCCAGAACTCACAAACAGATGGCACAGGGGCAAGTACATGCATAAATACCCCCAGAACTCACAAATAGATGGCACAGGGGCAAGTACATGTATAAATACCCCCAGAACTCACAAACAGATGGCACAGGGGCAAGTACATGCATAAATACCCCCAGAACTCACAAATAGATGGCACAGGGGCAAGTACATGTATAAATACCCCCAGAACTCACAAATAGATGGCACAGGGGCAAGTACATGTATAAATACCCCCAGAACTCACAAACAGATGGCACAGGGGCAAGTACATGCATAAATACCCCCAGAACTCACAAATAGATGGCACAGGGGCAAGTACATGTATAAATACCCCCAGAACTCACAAACAGATGGCACAGGGGCAAGTACATACATATATAACAGCAGAACACACAAACAGATGGAACAGGGGCAAATAATTGTATAAATACCCCCAGAACTCACAAGTACAAGGCTGCAGACTGAAATAGATAGGGCTTTCCTTCCTTCGTTTTCTCCCGCGCTGCAATCTGTGCTACTGGCCAATCAGATGCTCCCTGGTTGCTCTCTCTCTGTCACAGCTGAAGTAATACAGTCCGGCAGCACCGTGACAAGGGAGGGGGGAGCGAGCACCTAGGGAAGGAGCTAAAAGAAAACTCTGCTGCACAGAAGAAAAATCTTCGAGGGATCGCGACAGAAACCACAGTAAGCTGGGGCCAATGCACGAACAGGTGGAAACTTATGTGCACAGTCCCAGGGGGGGGCACTGCCCCGTCTTGCCCCCCTCTGCGGACGCCCATGCATGTGTGCCTTTCGCTACAACAGAAATACTATACAACATGACCTTGCTATATATACAGAAACAATCCCAATGTGATTACCGGGGAGAGGTAATTAATTCATCCCCCTCCAACAATACAATTAGTACAGCTGGGGGTTCAGAGCCCCACGCCAGCCTTATTGCCATGTAAATGGTAGGAGATGAGCTGAGCAGGAGGTGTGCCCGGGCATAGAGATGGTACAGCAGTGACACCAGCACAGGGGTAAATCCCCACTAGCAGCAACTAGGGAGGCGGCAGATGAGGAGCATCCACCATGTCCCTGTACTTGTGCCAGTGTTGTGCCTGTTGGCTGCTCCCAGATTTGCAGCATGGCCGGAGCAGCACCACATGGGTCTGTTTGCAACTGACAAATCTCTCCCCACCCCGTGCCCTTAGTTCGCACTCTCCCCCTAGTTCGCACTTCCAGCTGCCCCTCCTGTGCTGCTGATGCTGGGGTGCACAATAGCAAGGGGATCCCCACGTGTGAGTGTGTGTGGAACCAGCTGGCGGCTGGCCTTCCACCCTCCCCCCGCCTCCTGCTTGTGCAATGTAAGGTGATCCTGGGGAGATTGGCAGCCCGTGCACCCGCTCATCTACCTGCACAGCCCCTGGAGATCACAAGCAGGAACTGAAAATACAATCTCAGAGTTGGAGCCACTTTATCTCCTGCTGCTGTGCCATTAGTGGAGGAAGAACCACAAAGC
The DNA here is from genome assembly GCF_017654675.1 of Xenopus laevis. Classification (NCBI taxonomy): domain Eukaryota; kingdom Metazoa; phylum Chordata; class Amphibia; order Anura; family Pipidae; genus Xenopus; species Xenopus laevis. Next base: position 123,637,383 of record NC_054376.1, read on the forward strand.
TTTTCCTGGTCCCTTCCATTGCGTTGGGTCTGATTGGATGTAATCTGTACAATGGGTCTTTAATGACAGCCTACACGCATCTCGCCACCGATTTAAAAGTATTTTTTTTAAATTTCTTTCCTGGGACTCGGCGGACCCTATAAAGTGTGCAGGGGCACTACACACTTTGCACCCCTGGCAGTTCCGCCACTGGGGGAGCTGCAGAAGGAGAGCAGCTTTTAATTTTTTTTTAGTACCGTAATGACCTGAGTATAAGTCGAGGGAGACTTTTTCAGCACTCGAGTATATATGGTAATTAAAACCTCACCCAGCAGGGTATTACACAGCCTCATTGATCTCATAGTAAAGATCCATTTGTACAGATTCAAATATGGCACCAAATCGGTTACCTGCTAGGAAGTCTGACAAGGTAGGGGTTCCTTTAACAGCCCGGTACAAAGTAAAGATGCCACACTTGATGTATTTGTAATGAAAGTAAATGCAGAACTATCTGTTTTACTAGAACACGTAAATCAGAATCGTAGAACTGGGCCACTCTCCAAACAGGGGTGACCGACCCTAATGGGCACTTGGACTCTGACCTACTCTGCTCAGAGAAAGGCCATGACTAATGAATCTACTGCTTCTATTAAGCAACTCCCTCTGCCCCTAACTGGGCCCTAGATGTGCAATGGCTTAAAGGAGCAATAACACCAAAAAATTAAAAGTGGCTTAAAGTAATGAACATATATTTTAGTGTTGCCCTGCACTGGAAAAAATGGTGTGTTTGCTTCAGAAACTCTACTATAGTTTATATAAACAAGTTGTGTAGCCATGGGGGCAGCCATTCAAGCACAGGATACACAGTAGATAACAGATAAGTACTACTATAGTTTATATAAACAAGCTGCTGTGTAGCCATGGGGGCAGCCATTCAAGCACAGGATACACAGTAGATAATAGATAAGTACTACTATAGTTTATATAAACAAGCTGCTGTGTAGCCATGGGGGCAGCCATTCAAGCACAGGATACACCGTAGATAACAGATAAGTGCTACTATAGTTTATATAAACAAGCTGCTGTGTAGCCATGGGGGCAGCCATTCAAGCACATGATACACAGTAGATAACAGATAAGTACTACTATAGTTTATATAAACAAGCTGCTGTGTAAAAATGAAAGCAGCCCACTTCAGGTATAGGATTGGTTATCTGGAAACCCATTTTTCAGAAAGCTCCAAATTAGGAAAGGCTATCTCCCATAGACTCCATTATATGCAAACAATCCAAATGTTTAAAATTGATTTCATTTTCTCTGTAATAATAAAACAGTAGTTTGAGCCAAACTAAGATATAATTAGTCTTTATTGGGAGCAAATTTTTTTTTAATCCATTCTTTGGAGACAATTATACAGGGGAATATTATATAAAAACCTGTCAACAGATGCCCAAAGCCTGCCATGTCCTGCATAGAAAACTGGCCAGATATGGGATGACTTTGACGCAGTTGTTCATCTTAAATATATTGCAATATATGGACAAACAATCCCTGTTTTGTTTAAAGGGTAAGGCATTTTTCAGTAGCAGTATGCACAAAATGTTTCATTTTCCTTAATATATTGATAATGGGCTGGGTGCAGAGGACTCTTGTATTTGTCTATCTGCATAGAAAACAAACTGCACATAGATAGCTAGAATCTCAGCTGCCATAAAGCAGGGCAAGACTGCTGTGAATAATTAAACTGTGCAGTGATAGTATCAGTATGATGACATAACACAGTTATGAAAAGTGTCCCAAATGGGGTAAATAAATCTGCATTAAAATGTATCCAAGCAGGATTTTCATAAAGATCTATTTACTATTAATCTGCTGAACTATAACTATTCACAGCAGCATGATCTTGGGCTATTCCATGTGGGATTGTGTTGAGAAGATAGATTTATGCTGGCAGATTAGAACAAATAAATAAACTAAACTAACTAAAATAAACTATAACCACTTTTATTCTAACATATAAGGCAACATTTACATGATTAATAGACAGCTAACTCACACACAGTGCAGATTTCAAAATGTACATAGTCACATGCAGAGACAATCAGCCTGAAGTTGCATAGAAGTTAGGGAAAAACTAAAGAATAGATCCAACCATATCAGTGAAGACGCTGTTTAACAGATAGGATGAGAAGTGGCAGTCAGGATCCAAAGCAGTTGGGTTTCAGGTTCTGAGGTAACAATTACTAGCAAAGCAAAAAATAATCAGCATGACCTATAACTTTAGATGAACAGTATTCAGTGTCGGACTGGCCCACCGGGATATCAGGAAAAGTCCCGGTGGGCCCTTATTTTGCTAGACATTTGGCCAATTTCATGGCCATTCCCAAATTCTATGAAAACAAAGAGGCTAAATAGATGGAATAATAGATAATAATATGTAAAAGAAAGAGACTAGGAGAATAGAGGTTGAGTGAGTAGAGAAAGAATAATAGTACTAAGAGTGGGTCCCTGGTCTAAGATTAATTGGTGGGCCCCTGGTCAAAGGTTTTTGGGTGGGCCCCTGGTGTCCCAGTCTGACACTGACAGTATTTATATATATATATATATATATATATATATATATATATATATATATATATATATATATATATATATATATATATCTTATTGTAGTGGACAGCACTCCGTTCCAAGTCCTTTACCTGGGTGCTCGGTAAGACCAGTATATAAAATAAAAAAAGACCAGCAACACCGGGTTTTTTGTGAGTAGAAAAGTGTTATTGCATATGTAACCGACGTTACGTTTCGGTCCCCTTTGGGACCTTTCTCAAGGGACGTTTCGGTCCCCCAAAGGGGACCGAAACGTAACGTCGGTTACATATGCAATAACACTTTTCTACTCACAAAAAACCTGGTGTTGCTGGTCTTTTTTTATTTTATATATATATATATTTTATATTCGTGTCAGTATCACTTTAAGTAGCAGGAAGTAGTTTCTAAGGATGTACCAAATCCAGTATTGGGCTCAGTATTTGGCCAGGATTCAGCCTTTTTCAGCAGGATTTGGATTCAGCTGAATCCTCGTGTCTGGCCGAACTGAATCTGAATACTTAAAATCACACAAACAAGGAATTAAATAATATTTGTAATTTGCATGTGCAGATTAGGATATGGATTTGGTTCGGTATTCTGCCAAATCTTTCACAAAGAATTTGGGATTTGGTGCATCCCTACTATTTATCCAGTTTCATTTATACACTGAACAGTTCATTTAACTTAAAGAAAACACTTTATAAAACAGACATGGCACACTTGAAAATGGGTGAGGTTTTGAGCGCATGACCAGGTGCATAAGTGGCATTTCCTTAAAAAGGATGTCATTGTCACACGTGTCCTAACTAGAAGTTACTGTGCCCCCAGGTAAATCATTTTGGAACCCCCCAAAAGTTCCCCACTGGTCCCACTATACCTTGCTCCCCCCATACTAACAAGGTTTGCTTTCTCAATGGTTAAGGCCTAGGTTGTGGAGTTTGCCTGCTTCCAGGAGAATGCAACCCCCTTCGTGATTTTTTAAAAGTGACCCATTCCCCCCAGCAAAGAGCCCCTTCCATACTGCATCTAATGCACCTCAATTAACTGCCCCTTAACCCTATATCTGAGGATGCATAGCAGCACTGGTGCCCACCAGACACTAATAAAGGGGACATCTAATAGGGAAGTCATTACTTGCAATGCCCTTGGCAGATGAGGGCACAAAATAAAGAATAAGTAAACTTTAAAATGAGGGAATGTAAAATTGATGAAGGGGCTTTTCTAAGAACTTTTGTAATTTACATTCATTATTTATTTTCTTTCTATTCCAAGATATTAAGGGATATGTGTACCGTTAATATGAATGAATTTTGTTATAACAGCACCACCTGCTGGTCAATTTCCCACCAGTCTGACCACCAAGTAGTCAAGGAAGTTGTCAGGAGAGAGAAAGAGGCTGCTCTGATGTTCTTCTACTTAGGAAAGACGTGAGAAAGGTTTCTAATTGTTTTCCTAAGCAGAAGCACATCAGAGCAGCCTCTTTCTCTCTTCCTTGACTACTTGGTGGTCAGACTGGTGGGAAACTGACCAGCAGGTGGCGCTGTTGTAACAAAATTCATTCATATTAACAGCACATGTATCCCTTAATATCTTGGAATAGAAAGAAAAAAAAAGAATGAATGTAAATGACAAAAGTGCTTAGAAAAACACCCTCATCAATTTTACATTCACTTATTTTAAAGGTTTTCTTATCCTTTAACTGAACAAACGTTTACAGTCTGAGTTGAGCAGTCAGAACAGAACTCTGGAGAACCCAGCAAATCCATAGCTCAGGCAAAAGTCTCCATAGGGACCTATGAAAACATTGTTTACTTTTAATTAATTTCATGGAAAAGAGAACATGAAAAAATAATAGTCCTTAAAGGGGAAGTAAAGTCTAAGATGGAAAATGGCTAGAAATGCTGTATTTTGTATACTAAACATAAACTTACTGCACCACAAGCCTAATCAAACAAATGATTTATGCTTTCAAAGTTGGCCACAGGGGGTCACCATCTTGTAACTTTGTTAAACATCTTTGCAAGACCAAGACTGTGCACATGCTCAGTGTGGTCTGGGCTGCTAAGGGATCGTCATAAATTATCAAAACAGCACAAGTCAAATAATATTTGCCAGAAGCCGATACAGCAAGACTGATTAATAATCAGAATATATAAACTGCACTGGGTCCTGTGTTGTCATGTAATCTAATATGGATTTTATAGTTTTGGTATTGTTTAATACAAACGTTCTCCAACTCTGCAGACCCAGTGGCTACTGCAAAATAATCCTCCAAATAGAAGCCCAGTTTATCTGTTTAAATCTGGCTCCATGATCTTTATCCCTGCAGCTGGAGTTGACAACAATAAAAGGGCTGTAAAGGCAAAAATAAAATCTCTACACAGTCACCGACTACTCTACAGTGAAACAAACAAAGCTGCTGGAGTTCTGCATGGCTGGGAAGTAAGTCAGGGCTCCCCCTGCTGTTCATAAGTATGATTGTTTCCCTGCCCAGCAGTTAGGGACCGTCTGACAATTCCTATCCACAGCAGTAAATGAAGGGAGAATTTCACTGCATACAGTCAAGTTTCTTATAAAAATAGTACACATTTTTTAACTAAAGTATATTGGAGATAGGTTTCTTTTTCATTAAAGAAAGTAAAAATGGGATTTTATTCTTTTGCTTTTACTTGCCCTTTAATATTTTCAAGGTGCCATTATAAGACATCCTCCTATCCAGTGCAGTCCTCCAGGGCCTTCAGGAAATCAGGCCACAACTTCAACAATTCGTCGGGACGGTAATGATGAACAGTAACAAGCCTGGTAAAATGGCACCTATTATACTCTGCCTTTTCTCCTACAAACCATTTGCTCGCAGGCTTATAAATGTGAACCCCCATCCTTGCTAAGCAGATACCTAAAAATACATCCTCAAATGGTATGAAAGCCAACCTCATTGCTTCTTTATATATCCTTGGTGACAATTCCCCAGAGAAGACATAGCCTGTGCCAGAACAATAGTAAGGATAATAATTGTTAGAGTACATTTCATATGATATGTACCACTTGCTGTCCTTGTTCCTGAAGGGTATGCCTCTTGCTACCAGCCCTATGAAAAATTCCAGCTTGAGGGGCTTCTCTGGCTGTAGGATCTGCCTCACCAGGAACCAAGGATTGAAGAACATGTCAGCGTCCACCTTCATGACATAACTGGCTCGGGGGCAGAGACGGCTCACCCACTCTATACCCATCAGTGTTTTTATGGTCAGATTATGGTAGGTGTCCAGGAAATCCTGTTGGATGATATCATGGAATGTAGAACTCTCTTGTTCTACAGATACTTCAGTGTTATTAACAAAGGACCTACCCAGAAGGAAAATCCTCTTGATGGAGATTCCCAGGACTAAACTTTCATTGGCCCAAGTCTTTCTCAGGACATCCCTTATAAGAACATCTTGAGGCTTGGAAGGGATGAGCAGAACTAAGAATGGGGGGTCTCCTCCACATTTTGATGGCTCCTCTATTAGATAAGGATACAAAGGTCCTATAATTCTGGGATGCACTGTGTTAAAAACCAAAGTTGTAGTTATGCAAAGGTATTGTAATCCCATGAAGGCCAATGCAGCCAAAAAGAGAAATAACAAATAAAGCTTCAGCATTTTCCGTAGATTTTGAGTAATATTTTTACCCATATTAGATGTTTTCTGTTAGGCACAAAAACAATGAAATGGTATTACATTTCAGTTATTACTCACCCAATCACAACACAGTTTGTTTCCTAATTCAAATATTAAAGAACCGTTTAAGCTATACATTGATATTATTATGAAGAAAAAAAAAAGTACAGCAACCAGACGGCAGTTTAGAATAGAACATTAGACTGCTTAAAATATAAGCAAAGTAAATACAACTAGGTGGGCAAACAAATCAAAACACCTAAAATATCTTAAAAACCAATTGAAGAGTTGCTTTGCATTGTTTGGTCTATAATAGCAGAATGTTGTTCTTCAACAGAAGAACATGTAGACATTAACATCTAGAACATGTAAATTTAAACAAAGCTGCATGATTGCATGGTATTCAGTATACTAAAAAAGTTCAGTTCTGTGTTAAACCTCAATAATCCCTGAACTATATAGGCCTCTTAGACTGACATCAATGGTAGGAAAGCTTTTGGAAGGGGTAATAATGGATATAATACTGGAGTACATTGCAAATCACAATACTATGAGTTTGTGCTATAATGGGCTTGTGCTTTCATGATTTTATCACCTTTTTTTGAGGAGGTGAGCAGAAGCCTAGACTCTGGGATGTCAGTGGATGTGATTACTTAGATTTTGCTAAAGCATTTATACAGTGACACACAGAAGGTTACTGATTCAATGAAGGAATATTGGCCTGTAACCTGGATTGTACCTGGATAAATAACTGGCTGAAGGATTAATTACAAAGAGGGAGGGTAACAGAACATTTTCTAATCGGACCAGTGTTGTTAGTGGAGATCTGCAGGGCTCTGTCCTTGGCACTTTGCTTTTTAACTTGTTTATTAATAAACTTGACGTGGGCATTGAAAGCACCTGCCTCTATCTTTGCGGATGAAACTAAATTGTGCCAAAGTTCCAAGCAGGATGCTGCCACTTTCCAGAATGATTTGACTAAATTGGAATAAAGGAAGCAAACTGGAAAATGAGGGTCAGTGTTGCTAAGCACAAGGTTATGCACTTTGGCAGAAATAACACAATTGTGAGTTATAAACTAAATCGAAGTATGTTGGAGCCTCCTTAAAGGATAAATAAAACTTTAAAATAAGTGAATATAAAACTGACGAGGGTGCTATTCTAAGCACTTTTGTAATTTACATTCATTATTTATTTTCTTTCTATTCCGAGATATTAAGGGATACATGTACTGTTAATATGAGTGAATTTTGGTCAGTTTCCCACCAGTCTGACCACCAAGTAGTCAAGGAACTTGTCAGGAGAAAGAAAGAGGTTGCTCTGATGTTCTTCTGCTTAGGAAAAGAAAAAGAAACCTTTCTCGTCTTTCCTAAGCAGAAGAACATCAGAACAGCCTCTTCCTCAGGTGGAGTTGTTTCCTAGCTGAAATAGTTGTTTTTTTACATATACAAAATAAAAGGTTTACACTATTATTTGCACTCTACATCTTCTGACAGCATGGAGTAATCACGGAGTACCTCCTCCTGACTATTGTTGAATGAATTTAAAGTCTTAAACGTTTGTAAGTACCCAACTTTAAGCAAAGCACGTGGTTGATGTAAGAAGTAATCTAGCACCCCTAGTGAGGTTTTGGTTACACTATTATTTTTATATTTCTCTATAAAAAGATATTGCATAAAACAACTCATGTGTAAAACCCTGCTTCAAGTAAATACCGTAAACCAATTTCATAATAATATACTTTTTAAGTAGTATGTGCCATTGGGTAATCCTAAATGGGTAATCCTTCTACTTGAATGACAGTTATGGAATTCAACTTGTCAGTGCAAACATAGAGCATATTTCACTATAGAGATACAAAGGTATGCATTTTTACACCAAAATCCACTCTGAGTGGGTGAGCTGATTGACTGATTCTATTCTAGCACAAACACATTCAGGTAATGAAGGGAACTGGCTATTAGCCTGTTAGTGGTTCATACTGATGCCTAATGACAAGTACAGTGAGAAGGAAGAAATAGCAGTGTGACATACTGTATAGTCTCTGGGAAGGGAGTGTGACTGTGGGATAGCAGGTATAGTAGGGAGAGATGGTGTCTATAGTAACAGTGGATAATAGTCTCTGGGAAGGGAGTGTGACTGTGGGATAGCAGGTATAGTAGGGAGAGATGGTGCCTATAGTAATAGTGGATAATAGTCTCTGGGAAGGGAGTGTGACTGTGGGATAGCAGGTATAGTAGGGAGAGATGGTGTCTATAGTAACAGTGGATAATAGTCTCTGGGAAGGGAGTGTGACTGTGGGATAGCAGGTATAGTAGGGAGAGATGGTGCCTATAGTAATAGTGGATAATAGTCTCTGGGAAGGGAGTGTGACTGTGGGATAGCAGGTATAGTAGGGAGAGATGGTGCCTATAGTAACATTGGGATAATAGTCTCTGGGAAGGGAGTGGGACTGTGAGATAGCAGGTATAGTAGGGAGAGATGGTGCCTATAGTAACAGTGGGGATAATAGTCTCTGGGAAGGGAGTGTGACTGTGAGATAGCAGGTATTGTAGGGAGAGATGGTGCCTATAGTAATAGTGGATAATAGTCTCTGGGAAGGGAGTGTGACTGTGGGATAGCAGGTATAGTAGGGAGAGATGGTGCCTATAGTAACATTGGGATAATAGTCTCTGGGAAGGGAGTGGGACTGTGAGATAGCAGGTATAGTAGGGAGAGATGGTGCCTATAGTAACAGTGGGGATAATAGTCTCTGGGAAGGGAGTGTGACTGTGAGATAGCAGGTATTGTAGGGAGAGATGGTGCCTATAGTAACAGTGGGATAATAGTCTCTGGGAAGGGAGTGTGACTGTGGGATAGCAGGTATAGTAGGGAGAGATGGTGCCTATAGTAACAGTGGGATAATAGTCTCTGGGAAGGGAGTGTGACTGTGGGATAGCAGGTATAGCAGGGAGAGATGGTGCCTATAGTAACAGTGGATAATAGTCTCTAGGAAGGGAGTGTGACTGTGAGATAGCAGGTATTGTAGGGAGAGATGGTGCCTATAGTAACAGTAGGATAATAGTCTCTGGGAAGGGAGTGTGACTGTGGGATAGCAGGTTTAGTAGGGAGAGATGGCGCCTATAGTGACAGTGGATAGTAGTCTTTGGGAAGGGAGTGTGACTGTGAGATAGCAGGTATAGTAGGGAGAGATGGTGCCTATAGTAACAGTGGATAATAGTCTCTGGGAAGGGAGTGTGACTGTGGCATAGCAGGTATAGTAGGGAGAGATGGTTCCTATAGTAACAGTGGGGATAATAGTCTCTGGGAAGGGAATGTGACTGTGGGATAGCAGGTATAGTAGGGAGAGATGGTGTCTATAGTAACAGTGGATAATAGTCTCTGGGAAGGGAGTGTGACTGTGGGATAGCAGGTATAGTAGGGAGAGATGGTGCCTATAGTAACAGGGGATAATAGTCTCTGGGAAGGGAGTGTGACTGTGGAATAGTAGGTATAGTAGGGAGAGATGGTGCCTATAGTAACAGTGGATAATAGTCTCTGGGAAGGGAGTGTGACTGTGGGATAACAGGTATAGTAGGGAGAGATGGTGTCTATAGTAACAGTGGATAATAGTCTCTGGGAAGGGAGTGTGACTGTGGGATAGCAGGTATAGTAGGGAGAGATGGTGTCTATAGTAACAGTGGATAATAGTCTGTGGGAAGGGAGTGTGACTGTGGGATAGCAGGTATAGTAGGCAGAGATGGTGCCTATAGTAACAGTGGGATAATAGTCTCTGGGAAGGGAGTGTGACTGTGGGATAGCAGGTATAGTAGGGAGAGATAGTGTCTATAGTAACAGTGGATAATAGTCTCTGGGAAGGGAGTGTGACTGTGGGATAGCAGGTATAGTAGGGAGAGATGGTGTGTATAGTAACAGTGGATAATAGTCTCTGGGAAGGGAGTGTGACTGTGGGATAGCAGATATAGTAGGGAGAGATGGTGCCTATAGTAACAGTGGATAATAGTCTCTGGGAAGGGAGTGTGACTGTGGGATAGCAGGTATAGTAGGGAGAGATGGTGCCTATAGTAACAGTTGGATAATAGTCTCTGGGAAGGGAGTGTGACTGTGGGATAGCAGATATAGTAGGGAGAGATGGTGCCTATAGTAACAGTGGATAATAGTCTCTGGGAAGGGAGTGTGACTGTGGGATAGCAGGTATAGTAGGGAGAGTGGGAGGGACAGACTCATGTCCCATAGTTCCCTCCTGTCTGTGTTACTTTATCATTAAAAACAGTGGTTACAGAATCTTCTGGGATCACTTACCGGCCATTACACCCCGTACAACACAAAGGAATCTGGATCCAATTCAAATCAGTTGAAGTGAAGCAAACCTTGCACTGTGGATTTAAAGTTTAAAAGTCCAGTATTGTTACTGTTTCAATTTAAAAGCATATCTCATCACATGGATAAGAATAAACAGTTTGCAGAGGAGATCACTTGCTCTATGCGTTTCACAGCCCCCGTCCACTTCTTCAGGAGCATCTGGTCCCATGGGGCTTAGTTACACATATAAATACCTCCTTACTACACGCCCCCCCCTCTCTTTAAAAACATTAACCCTTCCATAGTCACATATACACCACAAATATATATATATCATAGAACAAGTGTTACCATGGAGAGTAAATATATATAATGACATACTAGCAGACTATTTCCCATCAATAAGATATGACAATTCCCTCTCATGATTCAAATTCCCATAAGAGTCAGCGGGTCTCAGCAGGGAAGACTAATATGTTGCACCTCTCATTAGTCTTCATTCAGAGTCTCCTTTCCTCACCTGATGTCTGGGTTTATCCATTATCTGAAAGTTTAACCCTTGCATAACCATCATATTTATAGATCGCTGTTATTATATCCCCCTGTCAATCAGACACAAGTGTTCTAAAAACGGAGTTCCTGCTGTTCGTGTGGTTTTTACCCATATATTGGGATTTACATTCATATGTTGCTGGATAAACAGCCCCCTGACAATTTACCATTAAAACACTGTGACATTTCATAAATCTCCCCTGTAACAGCATTTCTAATTGTCTAATACCTGCTAAATAGTGATGTGTGAATGACCGAATGCCCATGGGTTGGACGGGTTCAGGGCGACATCCACACAATGTTTGCGGAACCTTCAGTGACCTTTTAGTGCCCCACTTATGTCCAGATGCGTGCCTTTTTATATACTCATGCCAGCGTGCCCCGCCCTCTATTGTGACTTTGGGGTGGGGCCAGAGTAAGTATTTAAATGGGTGGTTCACCTTTATGTTAACTTTTATTATGTTATACAATGGCCAGTTCTAAGCAACTTTTCAATTCATCTTCATTATTTATTTTTTATAAGTTTTGAATTATTTATTTAAATCGTAATCGCTTTTTAAATATTGGAATGACATCATCTTTCCTCCAATCCATAGGTACCATACCAGATGAAAGCGAATGTGTGAAAATCAGAAATAGGGGCCTGGCTAAAAGTGAACTAGGCTCTCTAAGTACCTGTGGGTGTATGTCATCTGGCCCTTGCTCCTTGTTCACATTCATTTTTGTTAAAACTTTATGAACCATATCCCGAATCTGGGAACTCTGACTCCTCTATTGTATGAACTGAAGAAAAATCGAATTTAGTACAATTGCCTTTTCTGTATCTGTTACAACCATACAACATTATATAAAGGAGCAATACTCTCAAATCGCATCTTTTTACTATTAATATATTTAAAAAACTTTTTGGGGTTAGTCTTAGACTCAGCTGCAATGCGCTCCTCATTTCATTTCTTTGCCTTCTGTATTGCTGATTTACAACACTTAGGGGCTGATTCACTAAGAGTCGAATATCGAGAGTTAATTAACCCTCGATATTCGACTGGGAATTGAAATCCTTCGACTTCGAATATCGAAGTCGAAGGATTTAGCGCAAATAGTACAATCGAACGATCGAAGGATTATTCCTTTGATCGAACGATAAAATCCTTCGAAGGATTTTAATCCAACGATTGAAGGAATATCCTTCAATCAAAAAAAGTTAGGCAAGCCTATGGGGACCTTCCCCATAGACTAACATTGACTTCGGTAGCTTTTAGATGGCGAACTAGGGGGTCAAAGTTTTTTTTAAAGAGACAGTACTTTGACTATCGAATGGTCGAATAGTCGAACGATTTTTACTTCGAATCCTTCGATAGTCGTAGTCGAAGGTCGAAGTAGCCCATTCGATGGTCGAAGTAGCCCAAAAAAACTTCGAAATTCTAAGTTTTTTTACTTCGAATTCTTCACTCGAAGTTAGTGAATCGGCCCCTTATTATAGTGTTTATATTCATTAAATGCAGCTTCTGTCCAAACAGACTTGTTTTTAAATGCCTTTCTCTTCTTTCCCTTTAACTTCTTTACTTCTGTATTAAGCCACAAAAGGTGATTCTTAGAGATTTTACAATTACTCCTTAAGGGAAAAAATTGAGAACAGTGAGGATTTAACATCATATTAAATGAAAACCATTTCTGTGCTTTGTTTTTAGCTGAAAACGTTATGTCCCAATCAATGCTCTGAAGAGCAGCCCTCAAGGCACTAAAATTATCTTTTCTGAAATTCATGGTTCTTGTTGCCCCAGTGTATATTTGTTTTTTGCACCAGACATTAAATGATATAACATTATGGTCACTATTACCCACTACTACCCACTCTCAACCTGCATCTTTTTACTATTAATATAGTTTAAAAACTTTTTGGTCTTAGTCTTAGCCTCAGCTGCAGTGCGCTCCTCATTTCCTTTCTTTGCCTTCCCGATAGCTGTTTTACAAAATTTATTATAGGTATGCACCGAATCCAGGATTCGGTTCAGGATTCGGCCTTTTTCAGCAGGATTCGGATTCGGCAAATCCTTCTGCCTGGGCGAACCGAATCCAAATCCTAATTTGCATATGTAAATTAGAGGTGGGCATGAAATCACATGACTTTTTGTCACAAAACAAGGAAGTAAAATGTTTTCCCCTTCCCACCCCTAATTTGCATATGCAAATTAGGGTTCAGATTCGGTTCGGTATTCAGCCGAATCTTTCACAAAGTGTTCGGGAGTTCGGCTGAATCCAAAAAAGTGGATTCGGTGCATCCCTAATTTATTATAGTATTTATATTCATTAAATGCAGCTTCTGTCCCAACAGATTTGTAGTTTTTAAATGCTTTTCTATTCTTTCCTATTAGCTTCTTTACTCTGAAGGGCAGCCCTGAAGGCACTAAAGGCACTTTAGTGTCAGTGACAGTGATCAGCTGGTGACTTTCATGACCAAAACTATTAACATTCATTAAAAAAAACCACTGTCACGGATACGGTACTTCCAGCCACATGTAACATTAGGTGTGGCTATCAGGGGTCACTAACTCACTGGACCAAGAATATAATGACCATAACTCCGTATAGGAACATATGAGAGAGATATTATATTCATTGGTTATTAATTCTCTCATGGATATATCTATTTACATTATACAGTATGAGGGATCAGGCTACCTCCTAGGCCTAAAGTCTTGCTCCTTGAGGGCTATATCAGCATAATCCAAGCTACTAGAGTGGTTTGAAGTAGGTAAAGTGCAGGTTTGAATAATAGGCAATACTCTATCACTGTTCTCCCCAGGCATCTGACCTATTCCTCCCACCCGGCTCACTGAGGGGCCCTCCAGCCTATCTCTAATCCCCATTCCCTTGGCCTAGACTTAGAAACTAGTTGGCAGCCTTTCACCCCCTTGATGCCACCCTGGTCTCCACTGACCTGCTTATTCTTGGGTTGGCATAAACCACTGGGCTCATCCCTAATATCCTAGACTTCTGTAAAAACTGCTTTGTTGCTATCTGACTTGGGAGCAACTCCTGGTAATACCAGCCATCCCTCCTTAGCACTGACCACCTGGCTTCCCTCAGTACTGGTTCTGGCCCACCGCTACCATCATCACTCTCTCCAGTCTGAGTGGCACTATCCACTAGGACCCTACCCTGAGTCCTCACCACCTGCCCCTCATGCTTCTGCACTGACTCCTGAGCTTGGCCTAGCTGCTGACCCCCACTCAAGACCTCAGGCAGTTTGGGTACAGGATCAGGGATTGCACGCTGGAAATCTCTCACTGCCGGTACACTATTGGTCTGTACCAGGGAGACTCCTAGGGGAAACCTCTCCTCCCCCTCTCCCTTCTTATCTCTACTTTGGGACAACATTGGTTCAGGCACTGGTTGACTCTGGCTCCTACTTAACAGTCCACCCAGTTACTTTGCTGCATTTTACTTTTTACATTTACTTGTTGAGGTGGGCGGCCATACTCCAGCATGACTCTACCTAGTGATAGAGATGTCGCGAACTGTTCGCCGGCGAACTTGTTCGCGCGAACATCGGGTGTTCGCGCTCGCCGGAAGTTCGCGAACGTCGCGCGACGTTCGCCATTTTGGGTTCGCCATTGTTGGCGCTTTTTTTTGCCCTCTCACCCCAGACCAGCAGGTACATGGCAGCCAATCAGGAAGCTCTCCCCTGGACCACTCCCCTTCCCTATAAAAACCGAAGCCCTGCAGCGTTTTTTCACTCTGCCTGTGTGTGCTGAAGAGATAGTGTAGGGAGAGAGCTGCTGCCTGTTAGTGATTTCAGGGACAGTTGAAAGTTTGCTGGCTAGTAATCGTTTTGATACTGCTCTGTTATTGGAGGGACAGAAGTCTGCAGGGGTTTGAGGGACATTTAAGCTTAGGTAGCTTTGCTGGCTAGTAATCTACCTTCTACTGCAGTGCTCTGTATGTAGCTGCAGTGGGCAGCTGTCCTGCTTCTGATCTCATCTGCTGACTGCTGCAATAACAGTAGTCCTTGTAAGGACTGCTTTTATTTATTTTTTTGTTGTTTTACTACTACTACTACTACTACTACTATAAGAGCCCAGTGCTATTAGTCTAGCAGTGTTGGGGAGTGGGACTGGTGTGCTAATCTGCTGCTCCTAGTAGTTCAGCAGCACCAACTTTAATTTTTTTTTTTAATATTCATTTTTTTTTTATTTTACTTTTTTTTATTTTACTACCGCTGTAGTAGTGTATAAGTTGACCTTTTAGGCATTATTTGCCCTGTAGGCATTATTTGCACACTGTTTTCTTCAACCCGCCATCGAGCTGTGTGACCTTGTTCCCATTCTGTCTAAATATCCATAATATTACCGTCTCCAGAAAAAACACCGGAGTCACTTTTTTCAAGCAGCATTCATATATTTTACGTAATCCGTATCCACCGCTGTAGTAGTGTATACGTTGGCCTTGTAGGCATTATTTGCACACTGTTTTCTTCAACCCGCCATCGAGCTGTGTGACCTTGTTCCCATTCTGTCTAAATATCCATAATATTACCGTCTCCAGAAAAAACACCGGAGTCACTTTTTTCAAGCAGCATTCATATATTTTACGTAATCCGTATCCACCGCTGTAGTAGTGTATACGTTGGCCTTGTAGGCATTATTTGCACACTGTTTTCTTCAACCCGCCATCGAGCTGTGTGACCTTGTTCCCATTCTGTCTAAATATCCATAATATTACCGTCTCCAGAAAAAACACCGGAGTCACTTTTTTCAAGCAGCCATAATATATTTTACGTAATCCGTATCCACCGCTGTAGTAGTGTATACGTTGGCCTTGTAGGCATTATTTGCACACTGTTTTCTTCAACCCGCCATCGAGCTGTGTGACCTTGTTCCCATTCTGTCTAAATATCCATAATATTACCGTCTCCAGAAAAAACACCGGAGTCACTTTTTTCAAGCAGCATTCATATATTTTACGTAATCCGTATCCACCGCTGTAGTAGTGTATACGTTGGCCTTGTAGGCATTATTTGCACACTGTTTTCTTCAACCCGCCATCGAGCTGTGTGACCTTGTTCCCATTCTGTCTAAATATCCATAATATTACCGTCTCCAGAAAAAACACCGGAGTCACTTTTTTCAAGCAGCATTCATATATTTTACGTAATCCGTATCCACCGCTGTAGTAGTGTATACGTTGGCCTTGTAGGCATTATTTGCACACTGTTTTCTTCAACCCGCCATCGAGCTGTGTGACCTTGTTCCCATTCTGTCTAAATATCCATAATATTACCGTCTCCAGAAAAAACACCGGAGTCACTTTTTTCAAGCAGCATTCATATATTTTACGTAATCCGTATCCACCGCTGTAGTAGTGTATACGTTGGCCTTGTAGGCATTATTTGCACACTGTTTTCTTCAACCCGCCATCGAGCTGTGTGACCTTGTTCCCATTCTGTCTAAATATCCATAATATTACCGTCTCCAGAAAAAACACCGGAGTCACTTTTTTCAAGCAGCATTCATATATTTTACGTAATCCGTATCCACCGCTGTAGTAGTGTATACGTTGGCCTTGTAGGCATTATTTGCACACTGTTTTCTTCAACCCGCCATCGAGCTGTGTGACCTTGTTCCCATTCTGTCTAAATATCCATAATATTACCGTCTCCAGAAAAAACACCGGAGTCACTTTTTTCAAGCAGCATTCATATATTTTACGTAATCCGTATCCACCGCTGTAGTAGTGTATACGTTGACCTTGTAGGCATTATTTGCACACTGTTTTCTTCAACCCGCCATCGAGCTGTGTGAGCTTGTTCACATTTTGTCTAAATATTGATAATATTATCGTCTCTAGAAAAACCACTTGAGTTACTTTTTTTCAAGCAGCATTCATATATTTTACGTAATCCGTATCCACCGCTGTAGTAGTGTATACGTTGACCTTGTAGGCATTATTTGCACACTGTTTTCTTCAACCCGCCATCGAGCTGTGTGAGCTTGTTCACATTTTGTCTAAATATTGATAATATTATCGTCTCTAGAAAAACCACTTGAGTTACTTTTTTTCAAGCAGCATTCATATATTTTACGTAATCCGTATCCACCGCTGTAGTAGTGTATACGTTGACCTTGTAGGCATTATTTGCACACTGTTTTCTTCAACCCGCCATCGAGCTGTGTGAGCTTGTTCACATTTTGTCTAAATATTGATAATATTATCGTCTCTAGAAAAACCACTTGAGTTACTTTTTTTTCAAGCAGCATTCATATATTTTACGTAATCCGTATCCACCGCTGTAGTAGTGTATACGTTGACCTTGTAGGCATTATTTGCACACTGTTTTCTTCAACCCGCCATCGAGCTGTGTGAGCTTGTTCACATTTTGTCTAAATATTGATAATATTATCGTCTCTAGAAAAACCACTTGAGTTACTTTTTTTCAAGCAGCATTCATATATTTTACGTAATCCGTATCCACCGCTGTAGTAGTGTATACGTTGACCTTGTAGGCATTATTTGCACAGTGTTTTCTTCAACCCGCCATCGAGCTGTGTGAGCTTGTTCACATTTTGTCTAAATATTGATAATATTATCGTCTCTAGAAAAACCACTTGAGTTACTTTTTTTCAAGCAGCATTCATATATTTTACGTAATCCGTATCCACCGCTGTAGTAGTGTATACGTTGACCTTGTAGGCATTATTTGCACACTGTTTTCTTCAACCCGCCATCGAGCTGTGTGAGCTTGTTCACATTTTGTCTAAATATTGATAATATTATCGTCTCTAGAAAAACCACTTGAGTTACTTTTTTTCAAGCAGCAATTCATATATTTTACGTAATCCGTATCCACCGCTGTAGTAGTGTATACGTTGACTTTGTAGGCATTATTTGCACAGTGTTTTCTTCAACCCGCCATCTAGCTGTGTGTATTATCGTTTCCAGAAAAACCAACTGAGTTTTTGTTGTTGTTGTTGTTTTTTTAAAAATAATGCCAGCAAAGGCAGGCCGCCACGCAGAGGCCGTGCTAGGGGCCGTGCTGCTATGCAATCCTGTGGCCCTAGCAAATTTCCCAGTTTTAAAAAGCCAATGACCCTGAACTCCCAAAATGCTGAAGAGGTAGTTGACTGGCTTACACAGCACACCCCATCCTCTACCGTTTCTAACTTTACCACAACATCCTCCTCATCCTCCACTGCTATGGCCACCCACGTAACACTTCCTCCACCACCGGTGCCCCTTCTTCTGGGGTCAGAGGAGTTATTTTCCAATGAGTTTCTTGAACTGAGTAATGCGCAACCATTATTGCCAGAAGAAGATGAAGGAGATGAGGACCTTACACCAGATTTAATTCTGGCAGAGAACACGATAGAGATGGACATAATGAGTGATGAGGAGGAGGTCCCCGCTGCTGCTTCCTTCTGTGATGTGTCAGAAGAAATTGATGCATCTGAGGAGAATGATGATGAGGAGATTGATGTTTTGTGGGTGCCTAGTAGAAGAGAGCAAGAGGAGGGTAGTTCAGATGGAGAGACGGAGAGTCAGAGAGGCAGTAGGAGAATAAGACTTAGAAGAAGCAGGGAGGACAGCCCGCAGGGATCAGCAGGGCAACAACATGTATCGGCACCTGTGTTCAGCCGGCAACGCACCCGCCATTGCCGCCAATACCGCCAACTCCGCCAACTTCTACTGTTACCGCCAGATCGCACACTTCCAAAAAAGTCAGCAGTGTGGGATTTTTTAATGTGTGTGCCTCTGACAAAAGCATTGTAATTTGCAATGAGTGCAGTCAGAAACTGAGCCTTGGTAAGCCCAACAGCCACATAGGTACAACTTCTATGCGAAGGCACATGAGCGGCAAGCACAAAGCACTTTGGGAGCAACACCTCAAAGGCAACAGGCAAACTAAAAGCCACACTCCTTCTGGTCCAGCATCTTACTGCTCTACCTCTGCTCTCCTTGACCCGTCTGAACCACCCTCCACTCCGCCTTCCACCTTGACCACCTGTTCCCATTCCCAGTCATCTGCCACCAGCCAAGTTTCTGTGAAGGCCATGTTTGAGCGTAAGAAGCCAATGTCTGACTGTCACCCCCTTGCCCGGCGTCTGACAGCTGGCTTGTCTGCACTCTTAGCCCCGCCAGCTTTTACCATACCAGCTGGTGGACTCTGAGGCCTTCCGCAAATTTGTAGCAATTGGGACACCGCAGTGGAAGGTACCCAGCCGCAATTTTTTTTCTAAAAAGGGAATACCACACCTGTACCAACATGTGCAGAGCCAAGTTACCGCATCTCTGTCACTTAGTGTTGGGCCAAAGGTCCATATGACTACTGACGCATGGTCCTCCAAGCATGGTCAGGGCAGGTATGTCACCTACACTGCCCACTGGGTGAACTTGGTAATGGCTGGGAAGCAGGGAATGGGTAGCTCAACAACAACAGTGGAGTTGGTGTCACCGCCACGGATTGCACGCGGTTCTGCCACCACCTCTACTCCTCCATCGCTCTCTACCTCGTCTTCTTCTTCTTCTTACTCTGCTGCTGGGTCCTCCTTCTCCTCCTCCACACCTGTGCACCCCCAGCTCCCCCTAGGCTATTCGACGTGCCAGGTACGCCGTTGTCACGCTGTCTTGGGGATAACGTGCCTGGAAAGCAAAAACCATACCGGATCTGTACTCCTGTCATCTCTGCAGTCACAGGCCGATCGGTGGCTGACCCCACACCAACTGCAGATCGGAAAAGTGGTGTGTGACAATGGAAGCAATCTGTTGGCAGCGTTGAGACTAGGCAATTTAACACATGTGCCCTGCATGGCACATGTGTTAAATTTAATAGTCCAACGTTTTGTCTCCAAGTACCCAGGATTCCAGGACGTTCTCACCCAGTCCAGAAAGGTGTCGGCCCATTTCAGACGTTCCTACACAGCCATGGCACGCCTTGCTGACATTCAGCAGCGCTACAACATGCCAGTCAGGCGTTTGATTTCTGACAGCCAGACTCGCTGGAATTCAACGCTCCTTATGTTGGAACGTCTGCTGCAACAACAAAGGGCCGTCAACGAGTACCTTTTTGAACTGGGTGGTAGGACTGGATCTGCACAGCTGGGGATTTTTTTCCCCCGTTACTGGGTGCTTATGCGCGATGCCTGCAGGCTCATGCGACCTTTTGAAGAGGTGACAAATATGGTCAGTCGCACCGAAGGCACCATCAGCGACCTAATACCCTTCGCTTTCTTCCTGGAGCGTGCCGTGCGACGAGTGACAGATGAGGCTGTAGACCAGCGTGACGAGGAGCTGGAAGCGCACGATTTCTGGTCGGAATCACCAGAACGAACCCAGGCACCTGCTGCAACGCAGGGAGAGGTGCCAGAAGTGGAGTCAGAGGAGGAAGGTGGCTTTGTGGAGGAGGAGGAGGAGGACCAACAGGAGCAGGCTTCCCAGGGGGCTAGTGGTGACCTTTTGGGGACCCCTGGTCTTGTACGTGGCTGGGGGGAGGAGACCGTGGATGATGCAGTCCTTGATAATGAGGAAGCGGAGATGGATAGCTCTGCATCCAACCTTGTGAGAATGGGGTCTTTCATGCTGTCATGCCTGTTGAAGGACCCCCGTATCAAGAGGCTTAAGGAGAAGGACCTGTACTGGGTCGCAACGCTACTAGACCCTCGGTACAAGCATAAAGTGTCAGAAATGTTACCAACATACCACAAGTCCGAAAAGATGCGGCATTTACAAACCAGCCTGCAAAACATGTTGTACAATGCTTTTAAGGGTGATGTCACTTCAGGAACTCATCAACATTCCAGGGGCAGAGGTGCCAGTAATCCTGCCACGAGCACACCTGCAAGGACAAAGCCCTTTGGCCAGTCTGTAACGTCAGACATGCAAATGTTTTTCTGTCCAAGGCAGCGCCACAACCCTTCTGGATCCACCCTCAAAGAACGCCTCGACCGGCAGGTAGCGGACTACCTGGCATTAACTGCAGATATCGACACTCTGAGGAGCGATGAACCCCTGGACTACTGGGTGCGCAGGCTTGATCTGTGGCCAGAGCTGTCACAATTTGCCATGAACCTCTTGTCTTGCCCAGCCTCAAGTGTGCTCTCAGAAAGGACCTTCAGTGCAGCAGGAGGGATTGTAACTGAGAAGAGAACTCGCCTAGGTCACAAAAGTGTCGATTACCTGACCTTTATTAAAATGAATGAGGGGTGGATCTCGGAGGGTTACTGCACGCCGGAAGACTTGTTCTGACTTCTATGCAGCTGTCCTTCTCTTCAAGCCTCATGACTCCACACACAGCTGTCCTTTAGCGTCCTCCTCCTCCCTCCGCCACCGTTACAAACTAGGGTGGCAAACCCTACTGGTTTAATTTTTTCTGGCCTCTGTGCTTCAGTGGCTGCAACCAAAAAAACTGGGCAAACAATGTCTACAAGGTCAACGTATGGCAAAAAATGACTATTTTCAGCATTTATATGGCATATTTTTTCTGGCAACTGTGCTTCAGTGGCTGCGTCCAAAAAAATGCATATTTTCTGCATTTATATGGCATAATTTTTCTGGCAACTGTGCTTCAGTGGCTGCGACCAAAAAAATGCATATTTTCTGCATTTATATGGCATAATTTTTCTGGCCTCTGTGCTTCAGTGGCTGCAACCAAAAAATTTATATTTTCAGCATTTATATGGCATAATTTTTCTGGCCTCTGTGCTTCAGTGGCTGCAACCAAAAAAATTTATATTTTCAGCATTTATATGGCATAATTTTTCTGGCAACTGTGCTTCAGTGGCTGCGACCAAAAAAATTACTATTTTCAGCATTTATATGGCATATTTTTTCTGGCCTCTGTGCTTCAGTGGCTGCGGCCAAAAAAACTGGGCAAACAATGCCTACAAGGTCAACGACGTTGACCTTGTAGGCATTGTTTGCCCAGTTTTTTTGGCCGCAGCCACTGAAGCACAGAGGCCAGAAAAAATATGCCATATAAATGCTGAAAATAGTAATTTTTTGCCATACGTTGACTCAACGTATATGGCAAAAAATGACTATTTTCAGCATTTATATGGCATATTTTTTCTGGCAACTGTGCTTCAGTGGCTGCGACCAAAAAAATGCATATTTTCTGCATTTATATGGCATAATTTTTCTGGCCTCTGTGCTTCAGTGGCTGCAACCAAAAAAATTTATATTTTCAGCATTTATATGGCATAATTTTTCTGGCAACTGTGCTTCAGTGGCTGCGACCAAAAAAATGCATATTTTCTGCATTTATATGGCATAATTTTTCTGGCCTCTGTGCTTCAGTGGCTGCAACCAAAAAAATTTATATTTTCAGCATTTATATGGCATAATTTTTCTGGCAACTGTGCTTCAGTGGCTGCGTCCAAAAAAACTGGGCAAACAATGTCTACAAGGTCAACGTATGGCGAAAAATTACTATTTTCAGCATTTATATGGCATATTTTTTCTGGCAACTGTGCTTCAGTGGCTGCGTCCAAAAAAACTGGGCAAACAATGCCTACAAGGTCAACGTATGGCAGTTGTTTAAAGAGAACAGTAGATTACTAGCCAGCAAAGCTACCTAAGCTAAAATGTCCCTCAAATCCCTGCAGACTTCTGTCCCTCCAATACAGAGCAGTATCAAGCAGATTACTAGCCAGCAAGCTTACTATCATCTGTCCCTGAAATCACTAACAGCTCTCCCCCTACACTATCTCTTCCAAGCACACACAGGCAGATTTTTCAGATACATTTTTGCCCTTGATCCCCCTCTGGCATGCCACTGTCCAGGTCGTTGCACCCTTTAAACAACTTTAAAATCATTTTTCTGGCCAGAAATGTCTTTTCTAGATGTTAAAGTTCGCCTTCCCATTGAAGTCTATGGGGTTCGCGAACCGTTCGCGAACCGCTCGCATTTTTGCGCAAGTTCGCGAATATGTTCGCGAACTTTTTTTCCGACGTTCGCTACATCCCTACCTAGTGAGACCTGGTCATTGGGCACAAAAGCAGTTGCCATGTAAACCAAATCATTCCCCGACAAAATATTTAAAGAATTTCATTGGTTACACCCACTTCCCTTAGACCTCTCCCCCCACACCCCAATCAATGAAAACTTTTGCCACAGGCACCTTTGGGTGGCTCCCACCCACTCCCTCTATGGACAGTGGGTGGGAGCCAGTGTTTACCATCTCTGGACCCACCAGAGAAAAATTAGACCCTGAGTCTCTTAGTCCCTGAGTCACTTTGTCCCCCACAATCACAGACTGCATATGATGATGTAGATTCTCAGGCTTACCAGATACAAGCATCACAACAGGCTGTCCAGGTAAAGTTGGTTCCTTCTTTTGTGGACAGTCAGTCCTCACATGGCCCATCTGGTGGCATCTGTGGGTATCCTTCTGCCCCACAGCTGCAATAAACCCCCCAAAAGATAAATTCTCACCAGACTTTGGACTGCTGTGTGCTGTTCCTCCTGTTGATCGCTCCTTGCAGCTTGGTGAAGGTGCTTTGTGGCCCTCTGGCACCCGACTAGTATCATAATCTTCTGCATACTTGGCAGCCTGGTCTGCTGTTTTAGGCTCCCGGTCCATAACAAACTGCTATACTTCCAATGGACAGATGTGTAGTAACTGATCTTTACCATTAAATCCGATAAATCCTCCTGTGGTAACATCGAGTCCAGAGACCCATTGTTTAAATGTTGTTTTCAAACTACTTAGGATATCTGCGTAGCTGTCAGCAGGGCCTTTTTGTAGTGAACAAAGCTGTTTCCTATATCTTTCTGGAGTGAGATTATACCGGTCAATTAGGGCTTGTCTCATAGCATCATAATCCCCATCGAGCTCTGGCGGTAAATCCACAAAGGCTTCCAGGACTTTGCCTTTTAACCCTGGGGTAAGGTACTTTGCCCATTGTTCTCTGGGCAGTTGGTACTGTCTACAAGTCCTCTCAAAACCACACAAGAAGGTGTCCATATCTCCTTCCTTCTCCTGGTAGGGAATTTGTCATGGGAAATATGGAAAGGATGTGCCTCCCTGGGCTCCAAGGACTGTAGGTGTGAGTTTTGTTGCTGGAGCTTTGCTAACTTCAGTAGATGCTGTCATTTTACTGTAACAGCATCTCTTTCTGCCTGCCTTTCAGCTGCTGCATCTCTTTCTGCCTTTCTTTCTGCAGCAGCTGCATCTCTCTCTGACTGTTGATATTGCAGGATAAGATGAAGACGCAGCTGGGGGTCATCTGAACCCAACAATTGCAAAGCTGCTTGCAGGGATGAATTCCTGTCATCCTGCCCTCTGTAACTAGAACTGTCCTCTGGCTGAGAGGATCCAGGAACAGAGTTCATCACTGGGACATCCTGAGTTGCACAGTCTCCTGACTCAGGTGTGTAGTTCTGCTGCTCCTGTTCCACCAAGGCACAAATCAACATTTCCTGTGATTTGTCCGCTGCATCAATTTCTCTTTGCTCACAGAGATTGATGAGGGTCTCCTTGGCCTGCTCCTTGTAAAATGCTGCCATCTTGCAACACTTTACCAAAATAAGGGTAGGACTACATGAACGCTGCGACAAAACGCATGTGACAAAAATAAGGTAAGTGAATGCATTGCCGCATGGTGTCACAGCGTGGATCAACACTGCAACACCATGCGGCAATTCTATCTCTTACCTTATTTTTGTTGCATGCAACTTGTCGCAGCAAAATCATTCATGTAGTCCTACCCTAAAAGATAGAAAAGAAAAACAAGAAGGGAAGGGAAACTGTTTTCAAGTATGTCTTAATAAAAATAACATGCACTGAGGTTGTCTTTGAAGATTGTATACTCCTCACAAGGATTTACAGTTCTTTAGTGCAAAGTGTAATGCCTTAACCCAAGCATTAATACTCTAAATAAAAAATATGCCACCGCTGCCTAACAATTTGTCATGGATACGGTACTTACGTGACTTTAGGTGTGGCTATCAGGGGTCACTAATCTCTCACACACCTTACACACAGGTTAGACTAGCATAACAGCACCCAAAACACCAACCAACACCCACACAAATCACACCAACTGGCTGCCACCACTCTCAAACTTCACACTGGTGGTGAGAGAAACCAAGTATTCTAAAAGTGAAAGGGTTAATGTTATTGAAACACACACTTCCTACCAGCACTCAAGTGGTTGACTAGCATACACACATTTGCACTCAGCATGCAGAGGGTTAAGGCTCACAGTTATACTCTTTCAGGCTCGGTTCTTTTAGAGCACCAAATATTAATATTATAAAGGGTATAACAAAAGATGTTGCAAAATGAGACATCCATTCAATGATACAATTACAAACAGTTTTTAAAATAAATGGGAAAACATGGAAAACCTATATTTAACTCCGAAGATATAGAATTCCTCATCCTGGAGGCAAGGGGAAACAAACGGGATGACCTTCCAATCACAATTGGTCCTCCTAAGTAAATCCAATTCTTAGCAGAAGAGCTGACTATTTATTAGTGATTTCAGGGCATCAGGTAACTGCACACTCCCCCCTCCCTCAGGAATGCAAGGGGGCGTGGCCTAGCAGGACAAAGATTGAGTTTTTATGAGCTCCTGTGAGTAGGAACTGGACCAAGAATATAATGACCATAACTCCTTATGGGAACATAGGAGAGAGATGATATTATATTCATTGGTTATTAATTCTCTCAGGGATTCCATAGATACTAAACATCAATACTGTGTGACCTGCCCCTGCCCAGATATTCACAACTAATACACAGAGCACCAAACCTAGTCATGTTTGGACTCATCGGAAAGCTGAAATTGCCTTGAACCCATCACCAGTTTTTTAAACTGTTGATAAAACAGGTCTGGGTTCTGTGAGGATAAATATGTTTCATACCTCCCAACATTTTGGAAATAAAAAGAGGGACAAAAAAGTTGGCGCGGGAAGTGCGGCGACATTTTTTGTTTGTGACCACACCCATTTTTGTGGTCACACCCCCTAATTACCATGTTCATTTTACAAAATCTGCAATGCAGAAAGTGATTTCATTCACAAACCAGAAAGGACCAACTG
Source organism: Xenopus laevis (assembly GCF_017654675.1). NCBI lineage: Eukaryota > Metazoa > Chordata > Amphibia > Anura > Pipidae > Xenopus > Xenopus laevis. Next base: position 123,663,504 of record NC_054376.1, read on the forward strand.
CAAGTTGCCTAAGGAAATTAATCAAGTTGTGGCTGCTAGTCAGTGGCCAGGCTAATGGCTAACTAGTGGGGTGGGTAGGCAACACCTTTATGTCACCTGTCCTTATGTACAGTGCTGCCTTACCAGTCCTATGCCCAGTATCACTGGACTGGATGGGGACGCTGACATCCTGCATGGCTGGGTATAGTGTGTGCCCCCCAGTTCACCCAGGAAATCTACCCCTCTTTTAGAAATGAGTTCCAGAGCCCAGCAGCCGGTACTGTATAACTGTATATGGGGGAGAGTGTAACCCTGTGGGTTCCAGTGGCCAGGGTGAGGTTGGGTGAGCATTAAGCAGTCGGGACTCACCTGGATGTGGGCGGCTCTCTCCTCCAAGGGGACAGTTTCGGTGGTTGTGGCAGTGGGTCCGGCACTGGGGGCAGATGAGCCTGGACTGGGGGTAACAGAACCAGGGGAGTTGCTCCCGGTGTTCCCATCAGGTGCCTGCTGCTTGTAGCTCCACTGTGCCGGGTGTGCGGGGATCATTCCAAGGTCACCAGGCTCTTCTTCTATCTATCAATTGTTCAGTTGTTTGGCTGGCAGCTAGCTACAGTTTCCCTGGCTTCAACTACTGCTTGAAATGGTCTTTTTAGTTGATGAACTAATCGTATATTTAAACAATCATTTCAATATAAGCTTGGTCCTATGATAATGAAAATATCTTTCAAAAATCTCAATGTGTATAGCCACCTTTAGGGCAAGGCTAGACGTGGCGTTTTTACGTTGCATTTTTAAGCTCCATCGGGCATAAATACACATAAACTGCATAACCACTGAAACTAATGGAAAACGCACTATGGCAATTCTCACAGGGTTCTTGTAAGCCTGAAATCCACCACAGGACGCCAGTTTAGGAGTTTTTCAGCAGAAACGCCAATTCATCAAGAAACTACCAAATCAATACACTCTATGGGATGTGCAGTTTTGAAACCACACTTTACATAAATACGCAGTGTATTTTAAATATGGCATCCAAATTCTCGTGAGATAAATGACGCATATATGTTTTAATGGCGTATAAGGCCAGTGACGCTCCATTTTGCATGTTAATAGCTTTTCTATTTCTAAATGGCCTTTCTATTTTCTATTTCTAGCCAGCGGAGTTATGGGGAACGAGAACAATGAGAAGTGCATGTTGGGAAAACAAACCTACGTGTTGACTGTTGTCTGTGGTTTCAGAGGCCTATTTACACTCGACGGAGCTTTTTTAAAAAGGCAATGTAAAAACGCCGCCTCTGGCCTTGCCCTTAGCATCATTTTCTGTATCAGTTAGGCAGGTTTCATTCAGACCAAAAGTCAAATGGACATTCTTTTTTTTAAACCTTAATTAATGAGACCAAACTATTTATTTTTAAGGTAAAACAATTACCTTTTAATACATTGTTTTATTTCTTGGTAAACATAAAATACTATTAGCTAAAATGTGGGACCTCTACTGGTGCGACTTTGGCTCCCAGTTTGTTAATTAATATATAGGTTGCTGGGAGGAATATGTTTTATACATATTCCCAGAAATAACCTAATACATTTATAATTGTCTAATTTGGTTGAGCAGTTGGGCACACTAAAATATGGGTTATTGGCTAGAGCAGAGATCCCCACCAGTAGCTCATGAGCAATATGTTACTCTTCGACCCCTTGGATGTTGCTCCCAGTGGCCTCCAAGCAGGTGCTTCTTTTTAAATACCTAGATTAAAGGCAAGCTTTAGTTGCATAAAAATCATGTATACTGCCAAACAGAGTCTCCTGTTGGCTGCAAATCCAAATAATGGCTACCAATACCCAATCACAGCCCTTCTTTGGAAACCCCGGGAACTTTTTGCATGCTTGTGTTGCTCTCCAACATTATTTTATATTTGAGTGTGGCTCATGGGTAAAAAAGGTTGGGGACACCTGGGCTAGAGGGTACAGGAACTCACAGGCTCTCAACAGGTCCAGTTACAGATATATAATATGGAAACCAGGGAGAGAACAAACAGTGTTCAGCTGGTGACTTTCATGACCAAAATAATTAACATTCATTAAAAAAACACTTACCTGTCTTATAGGTTCCAGTGAACACACTTCAATAGTCTTGTAGTTCCAATTGACTTTGGTGCTACAAGTGTGTGTACCTTGTCTCAAGCACAGGACAATGTGTTCTATCCAGAGTAAATAGTATTGGTGGGAAGGAGCACACAACAGATTAAAACAACTCCTATTTGATGTCAGGGCTGCAACATGTTTCCGTCAACACCTGCATTGTTGTAATTCAATGAGCCGAAATAATTCACCGAGAACAATGACTTATAAAAAATTAATTTCTACGGATAACCAAACCCTTTAGAAGCAGAAACAATGAACACAGTTGAGTTGTCATTAACAACTTGCAGCAGTAAAGTATGAAGAAATCTTCAGGTTATTAATGTGTTCACATCCAATAGGCAGTTAGCTATCACAAACGGAACTTATATGAAACCCAAAAAGTTTCTTGTGGCCATGGGCTTTCTCTTGTGGGGTATTGTCTGTAGCCATTGGGCCTCCGTTTCAGTACTGAGTCCAAATCCATATACATGTGCTATTAAGTCATTGGCTACATACTTGTCCCTTATCCATGTCCCACATTAGGCTGATTGCTTTGCTGTATGGTTACTTATTAAGTAACAGCAGTTTCATTGGCGCCAAGTGATTACACTGTTTGTTGCATGATTTTGTCACCATTTCTATCCTGGGGTTGGGTATTTACAGGTTTGTGGTTTTCACAATTCAGTTTGCTTAGGAAGGTCACCAGTTTGTAATCTAAAAATGTTGGACCACTAACCATTCCATATTAAAATATTATTTGGATAAATAATGTATGTTTTGAATTCAATGTATGACATTAAATCAAATGGGAAAAATACAGGATTGGCATATGCAGAGGATTGTGAGAATGGTTACAGACAACCCAAAGATCACCTCCAAAGACCTGCAAGAACATCTTGCTGCAGATGGTGTATCTGTACATCGTTCTACAATTCAGCACAATGAGCACAAAGAACATGTGTATGGCAGGGGGATGAGAAAGAAGCCCTTTCTGCACTCATGCCCAGGGTCGGACTGGGGGTGCCCCCCTTCAGACCCCCCCTACTGTGATTCGCCGGCGCGCATGCTCTCTCGGTGTGCATGCATAAATGGCGCTGCACGGTGCCGAAAAGTTGTTTTTTGGTAAACTCCGAATGTCAGGAGTCTGAGGGTCGGGGCCCATCTGTTTTTTTCCCGGTGTCCCACCAGGCCAGTCCAACCCTGCTCACGCCACAAACACAGTCGCTTGTTGTATGCAAAAGCTCATTTACACAAGCCACAGTCATTTTGGAACAAAGTGCTTTGGACTGATGAGACAAAAATTTAGTTATTTGGTTTTAACAAAAAGCGCTTTGCATGGCGGAAGAAGAACACTGCATTCCAAGAAACACCTGCTACCTACTGTAACATTTGGTGGAGGTTCCATATACTTATGACTACGTATTGGTGGATTCAAAACGCGTCAGGGAAATGATGCTTTTAAGAAGTTGAAAATAAAAATTTACCTTTTTTTAACTCTACGGTTGAATGGAGTGCTCATCAAATATTTTCTACTGGAGGTTCCATCATGCTGTGGGGCTGTGTGGCTAGTTCAGGGACTGGGGCCTTTGTTAAAGTCGAGGGTCGGATAAATTCAACCCAATATCAACAAATTCTTCAGGATAATCTTCAAGCATCAGTCACAAAGTTGAAGTTACGCAGGGGTTGGAAATTCCAACAAGACAATGACCCTAAACACACTTGGAAATCTACAAAGACATTTATGCAGAGGGACAAGTACAATATTCTGGAATGGCCGTCACAGTCCCCCGACTTGAATATCATGGAAAATCTATGGGATGATTTGAAGCAGACTGTCCATGCTCGGCAGCCATCAAATTTAACTGAACTGGAGAGATTTTGTATGGACCAATGGTCAAAAATAGCCACATCCAGAATCCAGACACTCATCAAAGGCTATAGGAGGCATCTAGAGGCTGTTACATTTGTAACTAAGTATTGATGTAATATCTCTGTTGGGTGCCCACATTTATGCACCTGTCTCATTTTGTTATGATGCATATTTCATATTTTCTGTTAATCCAATAAACTTTATGCCACTGCTGAAATACTACTGTTTCCATAAGGCATGTTATATATTAAAAGGAAGTTGCTACTTTGAAAGCTCAGCCAATGATAAACAAAACTCCAAAGAATTAAGAGGGGGAACTTTTTCATATGACTGTATATATATTGTTTGTATATTATGCTAAAAAGGAGAGTTTATTCATCGTTTCGGTCCTAAATCAGCTCTGCTGTTCCCGATGAAGGTCTTGGTTTGTAGGGTATGAAAGGGATTGTTTACTTTTAAATTTACTTTTAGTATGATGTTGTAGAGAATGATATTCTGAGACAATTTGCAAACGGTTTTCATTTTCTATTACCTGTGGTTTTTGAGTTATTTAGCTTTTTATTCAACAACTATACAGTTTGCAATTTCAGCAGTATGGCTGTTAGGCTTCAAATGACCCTAGCAACCATGCATTGATTTAAATAAGAGACTGGAATATGAAAAGGAGAGGCCTGAATAGAAATATGAGATAAATAAAAAGTAAACAAAAAAGGCAAAAAACAGCTACATTAAATAATGAAGAGTGACACACCCATCCAGTTATAATGCAGCCAGCCAACCAGTTCAGGCCAAGATTGCAACAATGTATTAAAATGTAACTTTTAATTTAAATTGTATTAAAAAAAGGAATATCTGGCAACACCAACATACACATTCACAGCGTGTAGAACGTACGTTGTGCGGAGCTGCACTGGCAAACTACTGTTGTATTGCTAATGGTCGAAGTAAAAGACACGCACTTCCGCCAGTACTGAGCAGTACTATCGGCAAAAAAACGGAAGTGACGTCACGCTGCCACACGCGAATGTGGAACGCGGATACTCGAGGAAGATGCCTATTTAAAGGGGAGAAAGGAGCGTGACCAGCATTTATGCCCCTGACGAAGCCGCTTGCCAGCGAAATGCGTAGGGTGGCATAGGTCCCTAAACTAATAGGTACATAGGTCCCTAAAATAACACACAACTAAAATCCAATGCGTAGGCTGAAATGGTGGTGGATAATGAAATATATTAAGTAACGGATTCAAATATCCATTGTCAGTACCAGCTCAGCAGGGGTACTTATCAGAGTACAGTTAGCATACGTTCCCACCCTTCCACCCTTCCCCCAGCTCTCCTTCTACCTGGCTACGTTGGGAAGAGTGGGAGCTATTCACACCACCTTCCACCTACGCCGCCCTACGCGTTTGCTGGTTTGCTGGCTGCATTATAACTGGATGGGTGTGTCACTCTCCATTATTTAATGTACAGTAGCTGTTTTTTTGCCTTTTTTTGTTTAGAGACTGTTACCAACCTGCGGGCTAAAGGCTATATATTATTCAGCCTGATCCAAATATTTTTTTATAAATAAAAAGTAGCAATAACAATACATTTGTTTTTAGATTAGGTCAGTGACCCACATTTGAAAGCTGGAAAGAGTTAGGCAAACATTTATAAAGTTGCTTAGAATTGCCCATTCTCTAACATACTAAAAGTTAATTAAAGGAGACATTTAATATAACCTTCATATTCAGAGCCTGATACTGGAAAATCCTGGACATTAAAGGGGGAGGGCTGAGCAGTTTTCAAGCTAAAAAAGATGTTTCTGACCCAAATGGTATTAAAATAAAAGCTATTTCTTCCATTTTACATTGTTAAACTATGTGCTATATGTCCCCTTTAAAGGATAAGTAAACCTTAAAAATAAGTGAACGTAAAATTAATGAGGGTGCAATTCTTATCACTTTTGTAATTTACATTCATTATTTATTTTGTTTTTATTCCAAGATATTAAGGGATACATGTACTGTTAATATGAATGAATTTTGTTACAACAGCGCCACCTGCTGGTCAGTTTCCCACGAGTCTGACCACCAAGTAGTCAAGGAAGTTGTCAGGAGAAAGAAAGAGGCTGCTCTGATGTTCTTCTGCTTAGGAGAATAATTAGAAACCTTTCTCACATCTTTCCTAAGCAGAAGAACATCAGAGCAGCCTCTTTCTCTCTCCTCAAAGGTTTTTTTTGAAAATATCTCAAATTGAATTCGATCTTACTTCGATTTGAATGATCGAATACAGCCTATTCACCTGCAGAAAAAAACTTTGATCTTTTTAATACATTTTGGTTGGTCTTTTTTTATTCAAATTTTGAAATTATGGGAGTTCAAAAAAAACTCCCATTACTTCGAAATTTGACCCTTGATAAATCTGCACCTAAGTATGATGAAAAGAGCGATATTATAAAACAGCTTGCAATTCCCTTAGTAACCATGCACTGATTTGAATATGAGACTGGAATATAAATAGGAGAGTCCTGAATAGAAAGATGAGGAGTACTACATGAGACATCATGCACCATGCTACCTTATATGGCAATAACCGAAAGGGCACCAGATGCACACATCAGAATGTTTGAATACTTCCAACTGAGGCACTTCATACAAGCTTATGCCAAACATAGGCTTCATACACCCCCAACGTCATTCGAAAACATAGCACTGCAAGGTTTACCTCAAAAAGGATTAATATCTCGACTCTACCGACTTTTAAATGATCAAGCCGAAGATTCCCTCCCACAACACTCCTATATAGTCAAATGGAACAACATAACTCAGCACACACTGACCAATGACGATTGGTATCAGATCTGGAGAAACGCCAAAAAATGGTAACCTGCACCAAACAAAGGGAGCATATATACAAAATCATGATGTTCTGGTACCATACACCAGACAAACTAAACAAGCTTTTCCCAAATTCACCTTCAAATTGCTGGAGAAGTTGCGGACATAGAGGGACTCTAGAACACATATTTTGGGACTGCAATATAATTCAACCGTTTTGGGATAATGTATCCTAATTATTAAATAAAGTAATGCCATTTCCGATCCCAAAAGACATCACAACGTTTCTATTAGGAAAACCAATCCCACACCTACCCTGGCAATCACAAAAATTGGCTAACCATATCCTCACTGCAGCTAGATTGACAATTGCCAGGAATTGGAAATCCAATATATACCCTACCATCACTGAAGTACTGCAGAGAACCAATGCAAACAGGGAATTTGAACTTAGAATTGCATGGATACAAACTCAAGTCCAACAACATCTAGACACTTGGGACATCTGGGAAATTCGTGGACTGACGGATATTCACCCTCCATTGGCCTCAACCCCGGCTATCACTTGTTGACTCTGCAACCTCCATAGTGATGTTCTTTTAGATTGGTGAACCTATGTTTTGCTATAATTTTGTCCTTACCTCTCATGTATTTAATTCAAAACTGGGCGCATACCTGTTCTATCTTTCTTTCCCCTTTCTCCCCCCTTTTTTCTTTCCCTCTTATTTCTTCCCCCCCTTCCCTACTCTACCTTTTTCACATTTCCTCTCTTTGCCTTTGAATCTGGATAAAAATTAGAGCCTCCTCAGCTGTACACACAGTTAATCTGTTTTGTGATATTATTGACTATCCTTCGATATTACATAACATATGCTTGTCCTTAACAATGTTGATGATCAAGTGCATTCTACATGTACGACTGTATCTTTTTTTTCTGCTCTCTCTCTAATAAAATTATAAGTTACAAAAAAAGGAGTAAAAAACAGAAATAACAATTGGTGGCAGATTTATCAAGGATCGAAGTGAAAATTCGAAATAAAAAAATTCGAATTTCGAGCTTCGACTAGGGAATAGTCCAAATTCGATTTGAATTTGAAAAAAAATTAGAAAATTTGAATTTCCAAATTAATGAAATTTATTTAAATGTACTGTCTCTTTAAAAGTTCGACTTTGACCATTCATCATCTAAAACCTGCTGAACTGCTGTTCTAGCCTATGGGGACCTCCTAGCACCTGGAGTCAATTAGTGGACTTTGAAAAATCTAAATTTTTTTTAGAAAAAACTTTCAATCTAATCCGATGGAAAACAATGTTACTTAAAATACTTACATTTTTTAAATAAATTTCGGTTGGTCTTTTTTTATAAGCCTTAAATGTCCTTGATAAATCTGCCCCTTAATGTGTAGCCTTACAGAGCATTTGTTTTTTTAGATGGGGTCAGAAATTTGGCAGGCAAGGATTTGCGGTAAATTTCCACGTTTTGCCATCAGCTAATAAATTCGTGAAACTGCAATGAAAAATCCGCCACAGCAAAAAAAAATTAATAAAAATTACTGCCCTTCAAAATGATTCAGACGCCCATTGACTTTAATGCACTTGGACAAAACAGTCGCACGTAAAAAATTGTCGATCGCTCTAAATTGTCGAGCGTCAAAATTATTTTGACGCCCATTGACTTCAATGCGTTTCACAAATTTTTCGGTATAAAGATCCAAATTAAAGAAAGATCCATAATCCAGAAAACCCCAGGTCCCGCCGGAGCATTCTGCATAACCGGTCTGATATCTGTACAAGGAAAGATCATTATCATGAGTTTCATTATATTTTAAGAATCAGGTCCTACCTGTTAGACAAGATTCATTTTCCTCTATATAATTCTACAGGTAACAACATTCCTGCATGATGGGGATGATTTTAACGAGTCACACATTCTGTCTCCAGATAAATTAGGCAGCTTGTTTATATAACCTATAGTAGTACTTATCTGTTATCTACTGTGTATCCTGTGCTTGAATGGCTGCCCCCATGGCTACACAGCTGCTTGTTTATATAAACTATAGTAGTACTTATCTGTTATCTACTGTGTATCCTGTGCTTGAATGGCTGCCCCCATGGCTACACAGCAGCTTGTTTATATAAACTATAGTAGTACTTATCTGTTATCTACTGTGTATCCTGTGCTTGAATGGCTGCCCCCATGGCTACACAGCAGCTTGTTTATATAACCTATAGTAGTACTTATCTGTTATCTACTGTGTATCCTGTGCTTGAATGGCTGCCCCCATGGCTACACAGCAGCTTGTTTATATAAACTATAGTAGTACTTATCTGTTATCTACTGTGTATCCTGTGCTTGAATGGCTGCCCCCATGGCTACACAGCAGCTTGTTTATATAAACTATAGTAGTACTTATCTGTTATCTACTGTGTATCCTGTGCTTGAATGGCTGCCCCCATGGCTACACAGCAGCTTGTTTATATAAAATATAGTTGAGTTTCTGAAGCAAATGCACCAGTTTTACCAGTGCATGGAAACACTATATTATACTGTGATTCCTTTAAAATGCTTTCATTTTTTGGTGTTATTGTTCCTTTAAACATTAAATAAACCCAAAAGGCTGGTTTTGCTTCCAATAAGGATTAATTATATCTTAGTAAGGATGAGTTACAAGGTACTGTTTTATTAATACAGAAAAAAATGAAATTATTATTATTAACATGTATTTATATAGCGCCAACATATTGCATAGTGCTGTAATCATTTTTAAAAATGAACTACTTGGTTAAAATGGAGTCTATGGGAGATAGCTTTCCTGTAATTTGGAGCATTCTGGATAACATGTTTCTGGATAATGGGTCCTATACTTGTACCTTAAAGGGCATGTAAAAGCAAAACAACAAAGAAACCTATCTCCAATATACTTTAGTTAAAAAATGTGTACTATTTTTATAAGAAACTTGACTGTATGCAGTGAAATTCTCCCTTCATTTACTGCTGTGGATAGGAATTGTCAGACGGTCCCTAACTGCTCTGCAGAGAAACAATCATACTTATGAACAGCAGGGGGAGCCCTCATCTTCCCAGCCATGCAGAACTCAAGCAGCTTTGTTTGTTTCCCTGTAGAGCAGTCGGTGACTGTGTAGTGATTTGTATTGGATTTTGTTTTTGCCTTTATATTCCCTTTACTGTTTCCAACTCCAGCTGCAGGGACAAAGATCATGGAGCCAGATTTAAACAGATAAACTGGGATTCTATTTGGAGGATTATTTTGCTGCAGCCACTGGTTCTGCAGAGTTGGAGAAAGTTTGTATTAAACAATACAAAAACTATAAAATCCACATTAGATTACATGACAACACAGGACCCAGTGCAGTCTGTATATTCTGATTATTAATCAGTCTTGCTGTATCGGCTTCTGGCAGATATTATTTGACTTGTGCTGTTTTGATAATTTATGATGATCCCTAAGCAGCCCAGACCACACTGAGCATGTGCACAGTCTTGGTCTTGCAAAGATGTATAACAAAGTTACAAGATGGAGACCCCCTGTGGCCAACTTTGAAACATAAGTGCAGTGAATAGTACCTGAACATACATTTAGCCTAGTGTTAATGTAATATACATAGTGTATATATATATATATATATATAATACACAAAAGCCTTGAATATCCTGTAAATTATATCCTTATAAACGGTGAGTTCTGATGTCATCAGTTATAAACGGTGAGTTCTGATGTCATTTCTGTCACATGACTCACCGAAACTTGTGTATTATAATTAATAAAGTACCCCCAGTTGCAAAATATGAGGATATTAGAAGTTACCTCGGAGTTTCCTGACCTGTATAAAAACACTCGGCCTTCGGCCTCGTACTTTTATATGGTCATGAAACTCCTCGGTAACTTATAATATCCTTATATTTTACAAAAGGGGGTACTTTATTCACTATATATATATATATATATATATATATATATATATATATATATATATATATATATATAAATATAAATATATATAAAAGTCTAGTAATTACTCACACTCTTTTTCCATTGTTCGGTTGTGTGTGCTTGGTCAATTATTAATGTATAATGCTTGTAGAAGGACCAGCACACCAAAAATCTCACAATTTTATTAAGCCATCATTTGTGCATCCAATGTTCCGGCCCACGATGGGCCTTTATCAAGGATAAAGTGCTAGTGATACAAATAACAATTTATATACCCATCCCCTTGTACAAAAACAGTGCCAAAATGATGTCATAACCATAGACATAGTATAATGGTGCAAAAATCTCTCAAAAAATTACTTATGTGAAAACATATTAGCAGTCCCCCCACTAGGTGTCATCAGTATACCTGAAAAAGTCCATGCGTTGAATCTATTCAAATGCAAATCCAAAAGAATATTAAAAAGAAAAGCTTAATTAGTTTCCAGAACCAGCAGATACACAATATCACAATATTGGTGGCCAGACTGGTGGGAAACTGACATGAAATTTGCACCCAAAAGAAAGGAACTGCAAAGAAGCGCTAACGAGGTCGCACAGCCTTGTTAACAAATAAAATTTGATTATGTGTGTAACTTGGAAACCATAACAGGAATAATTAATACCTTGAAAAATGTTTTTTGATGAGTGCAAATAAATTAATTTAAAATAAATTCATTGTGTCCACACTTTGATATGTTGTCATTATTGTATCTTGTGATAAACAATTAAGAGTAATAAATTAATAAAGTGCAATAGTGCAAGGAGTGCTAATTACGTAAGCCACAGTTCGCATTCCACTAGTCTGTAGAAGAAGGAATCACCCAATAAAACATAACATTTAATAGTTCATTTAAAATCAAAAGAGGGAATTGATGAAATATAAAAACACTTACAATTATGATGTATCCCGATCTGGTTTCACAGTTGTGAGGATTACAGTATATCTGAGTAATGAAAATACTGGCCCCACCTAGATCATTACATCAGCCTATATGCCCTCTAGTAGTAGTATGAGTTGGGGAGGGGAGCAGGAGGGTGTCTATAGTAAAAGAAATTGGGTGGCTCCCATTTTGGGAAAAACAACAGACAAACAAACACCTTGTATGCTGGACCTTGAAGTATCGCACAAGTGTTAATTCCAAAATGTTGTGCAGGGAGAGTAAACTGACACTTTGTCCTCTCAGAGGCACCTAAGTAGGTATGGCCTATTCCCTATGTCTTGTGTTAAAGCAACACCAAAAGTTTGGACATGAACACAATGGGTAAATAACCAAAGGTAGAGCATACAAACGGAGGACAGACCCAGTGTACTGGACCTTGCAGTATTATACAGACATATAAGTTTCCAATACGGTGTGCATAGAGTAACTGGCGCTTTGTCCTCTCAGAGGCACCTAAGTAAGTGTGGCCTATTCCCTATCACTAGTGCAAATGAAACACCAAAAATTGGAAGCGGGCAAAGCCAAAAAAATGAAGTCTGTGCAAGTGCTGGTAACAACAGCCTTATAAGTGGAAAATAAATCCCATAGAACAGTGCTGTCCAATTTTTATGGTACAGAGGGCTGGAATATTTCTAAACTACATGGTGGAGGGCCGATAATGGAATGGAAGCCAGTGTTAGCCACTCCCTGTTTTTAGACCACACCCATGTTACCGCTAGAACATGTCCACATTAATAGCACACCAAAAAACCAGATGGTTGGTGCTCACTGCAGGGATCAGGGCTGGAACTAGGGGAAGGCAGAGTAGGCGGCTGTCTAGGAAGCCATCATTGAGGGGCGCACTTTTAATGTGTTTTTTTTTTCACTTTTTCTTTTTTTCAAGCATTTATTTAATAATTTGTTTCAGTAATCATTGTCACTCAGGTGGAATCCCCCTCCTTCACCTTCTCCCTCTTGCCAGCAAGTAATAGCTGCTTCTGTGCGGTGCGGCGCTACGTGCGTATACGCGTCAATGACATCACTGATGTGTTGGGCAGAGAGCTGGGGGGCTGCTTGGTGTGACTCTCGCTGCTCTCAGACTTGCACAGTTGCACTGAACTGAAGACTTTCTTTCTATTACTGTAAAGTGTGAAGCTTCCTGCTGGCACAGCCACGTACAGATTTGGGGGCCATATATTTGCTGTTGCTGCTGGGCTGGGCGCTGGCACAGGTACATAAATACTTGGGAGCAATATGATGTGATCAGATTTATTTTTGGCTGCTGCTGGCACAGGTAAAGATTGGGGGCAATGTGATGGCTGCAGGAGGGCTGTATGATGGAGGGCTGCTGAGCTTACTGGTACAGGTACAGGGGCAGTAATATAAATGAGAAAATGTTTTACACTTTCTTGCTCTCTTTATTTAAAAACCATCATGGTAAGGAGGGAAATGGTAATGCAGGACAGGGGGGCGCTGATTGAAGCTCTTGCCTACGGTGCCAAACTACCTTGGCCCAGCACCGGCAGGGATGCCACTCATATGTAAGGTTGCCACTTGGCCGGTATTTTATCGGCCTAGCCTATCGGTATCCATGTGTTCCAAGAAATGCAAAAAGTAAATGAACTATTGGGTATATCAGCCCGAGACAAGAAAACTCCACTTAGTTATATTGTGTGAACCTGATGAAACACTAGAAAGATGGTCAAATGGCTCTCACTTCTGGTCCACTGTATGATGATGCCAAAAAGACTCTTTACAACAGGTCTGGGCAGAGGCGGTGGGTATGTTTGTGTAGTGAGAAAAACTGGTTTATAGTTTCACATTTGTGACACCTGTTTCACTTTATACAATACCACAGCCCCTATTGATAAAAATGTTTAGCAATTAGACATCTGCCTATAAAACCATGTAACTAAAATCCTTGACATTTCATGGATGCTAGAAAATCCTGTTATTCTTGTTCCTTGCTTAATGGGAAATCCTGTTCTGAATTTTCTTCAAAACAATGAAATTATCTAGAACAAGGACCCCACACCTTTTAAACTTTTTTCAAGTGGAAAAAGTGCTGGGGAACAACGCAAGCATAAAAAAAAGTTCCAGGGGTGCCAAATTTTGATTGGCTATTTAGTAGCCCCTGTGGGAACTGGCAGCTCTCTTTGGCATTACTATGGGTTTTTATGCACCAAAACTTGCCTCCAAGTCAGGAATTAAAATATAAGCACCTGCTTTGAGGCCACTAGGAGCAATTTTCAAGGGGTTGGTGAGTAACAGGTTTGTGAGCAACTGGTTTGTGAGCAACTGGTTGGGGACCACTGATCTAGAAGAATGCAACAACGTTATGTGAAGTGTAAATGAGTACTCTTGAGTAAAAGAAAGTTTGCTTGGAATGAGTATCCCAAGTCAGATAATCTGTGTGAAAAATTACTACATTCAGTAAATTACTACATAGACACACCAATATTATTGTACAAAACACATTTTTGTACAATATTCGGTGCGTGCATTTCGGCAGACAAGTCGACTGATATTGGAAGAATGCTTGGATATCGGTCAGAAATTTTGATTGGGCTCCTTTGAAGGCACCAGGATATTGGCCACTGTTTAGTGCTGAATTGTCAGATACAGGTAGAATTCTATTGTTTCTACCTGTATATCTGACGAGTGACCATTCAGCTCTACACGTGTATAATCTTTTCCTGGAAAAATCGTATTTGTTACGTTTATGGCCACCTTTACCCATTTTCCTTATCTTCTTATAACAAAAAATCTATCTTTACTCCCCTTTAGAAATATTTCTCACTATAGGGCACCATAATACAAACTGGGGAGGAAACAACTTAAACAAATGTCAGCGTTCTGGATAGATACTGACACTTGTCAGTGCAAGAATGTCCTTTAGTTCCATAGAAATTAGCCTAGGGTTCTTTGAGATTTTCCAGAGTAATACATGACATTTTGATTTTGGTGTGTTCTTTGTTGGAGGAACAATTCTGGGGAGGGTAAGACTGGTGTCAAAGTTCCTCACTTGGAACAGGATCTGCCTGGTCTGATAAAGTCCAAACTCTTTAGAAATTGTTTTGTAACCTTTTCCCAGCCACTGTTTCAAACACAAACACTAGAATCACTGGCTCTAGCCCAGCGGGCCCCAAAAACTTTGTTGTACGGGGCCCCGTGACTTGTTGTGGCGGCCCTGACCACACCCGTTTACCAGCGCGCTATATTTTAATTACATTAAAACTTTTTTGTGTTAATTGCCATTTAAAAGGAAGTAAAAAGGGAGCAGAGGGCTCAGATAATAAAAGAAAAGAGAAAAGTGGGAAGAGAAAGGGATTTTTTAAAACAAATAAGTGGGGCTGGCCTCTGACTGAGGAATCAGTAGGTTTTTCTACAAGCTAATAATAATTTAAAAATCAGGTAATATACAATTGTTCATACCTCCCAACATTTAAAAATAAAAAGAGGGACAAAAATGTATGCCGTTGAGAATTTTTGGACACGGACATTTTGGCCACACCCCTTAATTACCATGTCCATTTTTATGAAAGTTTGAACACATTTCTGGGCATTTTAATGCAATGTTTTATGTGTTATAACAGTTTTGCTAATGAAAGTGAAATTGCCCTTTAAGCTGAGTTCTCCCAAGAGACCTGCTTATCTTAAATAGTTACAATTGTTTCTTTAATTATCTTAAATTGTTACAAACATATCCAAGTACAGCTGCTCAGTGTTCTGGGCTCTCTGCCAAAATAACTCTTATTTTAATTAAATTAGAAACATTGTATCTTTTTCTGGCATCGGTGCAGGAGATAAAGAGAAAGTCGGGACATTTCAGTAAGAAACCCGGGACTGTGGACTGAGCTGTCAAAATCAGGACTGTCCCACAGAATACGGGACAGTTGGGAGGTCTGCAATTGTCCCAAGTTCTTTTTTCTATATAAAGAGAAATGGCACAACTCAGGGTTCAGAGTAGAGAGTATTTTACCGGTCTGGCTGGTAAAAATGATGGTTGATTCCAATGTTTTTAATAGAGAAAAAAACATAAATATATTGGATAGCTGGTATTCTTTCCCAGAAAAGGTGGCAACCCTAAGTACAAGGCCGGGAGGGACATTGGTGAGAGATAAAAAGAGATAAAAAGAGGTGAGAGAGGGTAAAAGAAAAAGAGAATTTTTGCAGAATCATTGTACAATACAAAGCAAATAAAGCAAGTTATTGGGTGGGTGAAGTTATTGGGAGAGTAGGTAGGAGCAGGTGAGGAGAGACCATCTCACCCTGGGGGAGGGGGGTTTTTATGTCTCTTACCTGGCAGTCAGCCTGCAGATCTCATATGGTAAATGCAGCACATAGAGATACCTGGTTTTAAATGAGGGAGGAAGGGACAGGGAGGGATTTTTACTGAGTCTTGTTCCCCGCTTCTTGGCTTTACGTGATTTGCCTCTTCCTAAGTGCACACACAGGTCAGGAGAGTTGAGAGGCAAGTCAGTATGAAATACTTGTCTAACCACGGCCAGGACTAGGGATAGAAGAGGTCAATGCCTAGGGCTGTAGCATAATTTCAAGGCGGTGTCTCTTCTGCCTTGTACATGTTACAAAATGAACATGCCACTGACCTACATAACATTTCCTTGGCAGGACCATATACAATACAGTATGTAAGAAGGTGATTGGGGTTGTGTGCATGAAAATGTGTATTGTATGTGTAAAGTGAATGTGAGTGTTGTAAAAATGTTGAAATGATTGAAAGTGTTAAATGTAAATGATTGAAAGTGTTAAATGTTTTGGAGACTGTAATGTGTAAAATGCACCACAAGGTGGCAGTGTTGTCATGCAAATGAATGGTAAAGATTTCATGTGGTGACCTGGGGAAAGGCACATGCACTGCAGTGAGGACAGTATATGATAGGGAAATGTTAAAAGCACATGTACAGTGAATGTTAAGGGGATGGTTAATTAGGGATAGTATTTAAAGGGGTGAAACACAGTAATGGGTGCTCAGTGGATGCTTCTGAAGAAAAGTAGATAGTGACAGGGCTACAGTAAAAGTACTAGGTACTATAGATAGTGAGTGGACCACTAGAATGGGTAGCCAAGACCCCAACGAGGAGTAAGTGGCTTAGGAGCCAAGGCTTTGCCAGTGAGGGCTGAAGTGTTAGGGGGAACACGAACATCCTGAAGGAGGGGCGCAAGAAAATCCTATCTGGAGTAGGCCAGAGGGGCATAGGACGTATGCCGGACTGGTAGGACCAGAAGGTGGAAAATTCCTATCCTAAAAGGTCAGCGGTGCACTGCTGTGGTGTCAGCCTGACTGAAGTAGGAAGGTGGTAAGTCGCCTTGGAAAGGGGTGTTCCTGTGTCTCCAGTGATTTCGTGTGAGGGGTTCGTAAAAGGAAGTTATTGCTCTGCAAGGAAGGGAGTAAGTGAAACCCATGGGACTGTGTATGGACTGTACAAAGTTAATGGATACTGGAAAGCATTACCAATAAAAGTTCTTAATTTTTGTGATTTTACCATCGTGTGGATATCCATCATTCCAGTGAAGGTTGGTTGCCATGGTGATGGCGGGCATTAACCCTTATCCCCCCTTACAAGTAGAACCTCAATTTTACATCCCCTGATTTTAAGTTTTCCGTCATTTTACATTGTTGTTTTTTGGTCCCACCTATATATTATGCATAATACAGTTCCCTGATTTTTCTGGAATTTACACCATTTTTTTCTGGTCCCCAAATTTTGTGAAATTTAGTAGGGACCCCCCTTTTTATTTACACCAGTTGTTCAATATTGCATATATCCAGCATGTTTTGTTTCCAGCTAGCAAATGTAGCAGGGGCCATATTCCTCCAATTCTGAGTTCTACGTCTCTTAGCCAGTAACAGAGCCTCCTGCAGGAAAAGCAACTGATACTGATTCAGCTTAAGGTCTTGCAGTAAAGCCAAGATACACACTTTCGGTGACCTATCTATTTTAATTTGTATAATCACATCCAAAGTATCTAAAATGGATCCCCAGTAAAGAGTGATCTTGCTACAACTCCACAACATATGTATGAGAGTCGAGAGACCCCTTTTCAAAGGCACCTCTGGTACAGAGGTCAGGAGTATCAACATTGACAAGGTCAAGTCTGGCTGGAGTGTAATATGCTCTATGTAAGATATACATTTGAATGTAACGTAGTCTATAGTTGGGGGATACCAAAAGAATAGATTCTTGTGCTTCCTGCCATTCTTCATCTGAAATATTGCCCACATCCATTTCCCATTTGTGATATAGCTCCTGAAGATTGTTACCATGGACACCCTGTTGTAGTCTAGCGTACAGCATAGTAACCAAACCTTTAGTGCGGGGATCCCCAACCTTTAGAACCCGTGAGCAACATTCAGAAGTAAAAGTAGTTGAGGAGCAACACTAGCATAAAAAATGTTCCTGAGGACCCAAATAAGGGCTGTGATAGGCCATTTACTAGCCCCTATGTGGATTGTCAACCTATATTGAGGCTCTGTTTGGCAGTGCACCTGGTTTTATGCAACTAAAACTTGCCTCCAATGCCCAAATTCAAAAATAAGCACCTGCATTGAAGCCACTGGGAGCAACATCCAAGGGGTCGGAGAGCAACATGTTGCTCACGAGCTACTGGTTGGGGATCACTGCTTTAGTGTGTCCCCTATTGATGTATGACAGGAGCGGGTGAGTAGAAAGAATGATATTACTTTGCTTGTGAGCTACCTTAAGGGCACGACTGAGCCTATAAAAATTAAGCCACTGGTTCTGCGGGAGGTATTGGTGATCCCGTAACTGTGCAAAGGGCATTGGCTTACCATCCTGCCACACATCCCCAATTGTAATAATACCACACTGTACCCACTGAGGAATGGGGCCGAGCTTGCCAATAGCTGGATAGTGCTGATTGTTCCAAAGTGGCGTGAGAGGGTCTGTAACTGAAGACTTTATTGCTTTATTAGCTAGTTGCCAAGTTTTACGCAGTGGTTGGAATAGGGGCAAGCTCAGCACCTGATTTGGAGTAGTCATGGGCTTACCCAGGAACCAACTTATCAGGTTTAAATCAAACCCAGTTAATTGCGCCCAAAGAAAATGGAGGATTCTATGATGAGCACTCTCTACCCAAGTGACTAAATGCCCCAATTGGGCTGCCAAATAATATAAGTAAATATCTGGTGTGGTAAGGTCAACACTAGGATACCTGGGAAAATCCAGGACGGAGCTTATTTATGCCCCAGGTTCCTAACAGAGTGGTTCCGGGACTGTTAATCCAGTCCGGGTTTTTTGTGTTATCCTGAGGCATCTCAGGTGAATAATTAAAAAGGCAGCGTGGGAGAGCTGCAGTATGAGAAAGAAAGACACAGGGAAGCTGTCTGTGTGAGCACAGAGAGATGTGGGAATCTCTACAAGGTTGGAACTTTGTTTGTACTACCTTTTCATTTGGTTTGATGAGACAGGCAGTAGGTGTACTCCTGGTTAGTTAGGAGAACTGACCTGTATTAGTTAGAAGCCCATTAAGTGGCAAGGATTTTATTTTGAATTGTTTGTTTTGTTTATTCTGCTGCAAGTGAAAATAAACTGCCAAAAAGGGACTATACTCTCACGAGTTGTGCTTGTGCCATGGGCTGTGCTATCCCCAGGAAACTGATCCCAGCTACCTAAACCCTTACATATGGTGGAGGTGCTCTGGCACAAAATAAAGCAACAAAAGCCAGTATAATATTGCAGAGACTGTGAAATAAAGGGGTGGTGATCCCTTAAGAACTGTGCAGCATGGAGGAGATTGTAAAACAGTTAATGCTGTCTAATGCTGCACTTCAGCAAGCCAATGCTGAACAGAAGGCAACAAATGCCTCAAATCAACATGCACAGCAACAAGTGGAAGCCCGCCATAAGGAGCTGGTCTTACAGTTGCAGCAACAGACAATGGCTCAGCAACAGGCACAGCAACAGCAGATGATGGCCATGTTTAAAAAGCTGGCAAAAGATGCAGAGGGAGACCAGCAGGTACTGACAGGATTGGTCCAAGAGTTGGCACAGAAACCCCAGGAGCCACCTGCAGTAGTACATAGCAATGTATCCAAAATCAATGTAAGCCACTTTCTCCAAAAGATGACCCGGAGGCATATCTATCTACATTTGAGCGGACCGCCGAAAGAGAGGGTTGGGTTAAAGAGCAGTGGGCAGGTCTTTTGGCACCCCTGCTACCCGGTGAATTGCAAAAAGCATATTTTGATCTTGACTCTGTTACTGCCAAGGATTATGAGAAACTGAAAAAAGAGATTCTGGCCCGCCTTGGCATTACCCTGGCGCTTTGTGCCCAATGTGTATACAGCTGGGCTTATCACCCGGACAAGCCTCCATGCTCCCAGATGTTTGACCTGATCCACCTGGTGAAAAAATGGTTGCAGCTGGAGTCCCTGACTGGACCTGAGATTATTGAGAGGGTGGTGCTGGATCGCTACCTGAGGTCCCTTCCTGTTGCCCTGCGCAAATGGGTGACCCATGGAAACCCTAAAACTGCAGATGACCTTGTGGAGTAAGTGGAAAGGTACTTTGCCACTGAGAACTTTGGCACCCCTCCCTCATCATTCCGGGCTCCACACCTGAAAGGGAGGTACACCCTGGCAACAGGTAAGACTGTTCATGGGGACACGGGTGGTGGTAAAAGTAAGTCATCCTTAAAGGGAGAGAATTTTGGCAAAAACTCGGGAGGCTGGCTATCTAAGACTGGAAAGTCTGAGACTCTTAGATTTAATTCCAAGACTGTTAAATGTTTCCGTTGCCATGATTTTGGTCATATTGCGGCAAATTGCCCTTTGCTTGATGATCCCATGCAGTGTGATTTTTCATCCAGGAATAGACGCCTGTCCCTGTTTGCTATGGTTGCCTGCACTGCGGTGCCGGTTCAAGAAAAGCAAATGTGTAAAGTGAGTGTGAATGGGAAACAATTGGTTGGATTGCTAGACTTCGGTAGTTTAGTCACTTTGATAAAGTTAGACTCAGTAGGTCCTGTGAAGTTCCAGTCAAAAAGGGTTGGTGTGGTTTGTATTCATGGTGACACACGGGAGTATCCCGTGGCAACCCTAAAGTTTAGAACGGGCCTTGGTACAGTGACTCACTCTGCAGGGATAGAACCACACCTTCTGCATGATGCTACAATTGGGAGGGATTTTCCCCAGTTTTGGGATCTCTGGGATCAATCCGTTTCTCCCTGCTCAGAGGCAGCAGTTGAAGGACATGTACCCACAGAAAATTCAGAGGTAACAGGTTCAGAGGATCCTCCTCAGGAAACTCCAGCCTTCCCTTTCTCTGTATTAGCGGGAGACTTGGAGGACCCTGAAGATGTTCCCAGGGGTGATCCTGGCCCCTCCGCCGCCTGAGGCAGCAGCAGTTGCTGCTGCCCCCCCTCCCCCAGAAATTCTCTCTTAAAGTACCAGGAGCAGCATTTTTGCTGCCCCTGGTACCTAGTGGGGCGCTGCCGCCTGAGGCGACAGCCTCAACTCGCCTCATTGGCGAAGCACCCCTGGATGTTCCAAACCCTAGTGGGGAAACCAGTGAGTCAGTTAATAATGACAATGTTGTGGATTTCTCTCTCTTGGAGGTACACAAAGAGAATTTTGGTACAGAACAGTTAAAAGACCCTAGTCTTGTAAAAGCTAGAGAAAATGTGAAAGTAATTGATGGGGAACCCATTGAGTCAGACCTCAGGTTATCCTATCCTCACATGGCTTTAAAAGGGGATTTACTGTACCAAGTATCAAAACAATTAAATGAGGTGATTGAACAGTTAGTGGTACCCAAACCATACAGAAAAATGGTGTTGGACCTTGCCCATGGACATGTAATAGGGGGACATTTAGGTGTTGAAAAGACTACCGAGAGAGTGTTGTAGAGGTTTTTTTTGGCCTGGAGTGTATCACCCGGTAAAGGATTAATGTGGGTCCTGTCCTGTTTGCCAGATTTCTGCTCCAAGACCACACTTTCGTAGTCTCTTAATCCCATTACCAATTATTGAAATACCCTTTGAGCGAATAGGCATGGATCTGGTGGGCCCTTTGTTAAAATCTGCCCACGGTCACCTATATATCTTAGTGATCATGGACTATGCCACTTGCTACCCGGAAGCTATTCCTTTGCGCAACACTTCTGCTAAAACAATTGCCAAAGAATTACTTCATGTGTTCAGTAGGGTTGGGATCCCTAAAGAAATCCTCACCGATCAGGGTACATCTTTTATGTCCAAAGTAACTAAGGAACTTTGTAAATTGTTTAAAATTTCACAATTGAGAACCTCTGTATACCACCCTCAGACAGATGGTCTTGTGGAACAGTTCAACAAGACCCTAAAAAGTATGTTGAAAAAGGTAGTGGACAAAGATGGAAAAGGCTGGGACTGCTATCTTATGTTTGCTATTAGGGAAGTTCCCAAATCTTCCACAGATTATTCCCCATTTGAGTTACTTTACGGAAGACATCCTAGGGGGCACTTAGACATAGCCAAGGAAACCTGGGAAGAGGAAGTGAAACCCCACAGGAGTGTAATCGAACACATTTCACAAATGCAAGACAGAATTGCTTCAATTATGCCCATTGTAAGAGAAAACTTGGCCCACGCCCAGACAGCCCAACAAAGGATATACAACCGTAATGCTAAAATACATATTTTCACCTGGAGACAGAGTACTAGTTTTGGTCCCCACGGTGGAACATAAGCTCCTTGCAAAATGGCAAAAGAGGTAAATTACAAGGTACACCAACCTGGCAAGAGGAAGCCAGAACAAATTTATCATGTTAATTTACTTAAACCCTGGAAAGACAGGATATCATTGATTGCAGTGCCAGCCTATGCTGTTCCTAAGGTAACTCGCGAGACTCCTCTGGTCCCTGAGGTTACCATTGCAGAAACTTTGTCCACCTCCCATAAACAGGAGGTAAAAGAATTCTTAATGAGGAATAGAGATACTTTCTCTGACCTCCCAGGAAAGACTCCCATTGTTGAGCAGGGGGTTCGTGTTAAACTCAAACCCTATAGGATTCCCGAAGCTAGATGGAAAGTGGTGGCTGATGAAGTGGCAAAAATGCGTTAGGGGTAATTGAAGAGTCCAATAGTGACTGGTCTAGCCCGATTGTTCTTGTTCCTAAGCCAGATGGTAGCTGGCGGTTCTGTAATGATTTCGCAAGCTTAATTCAGTATCCAAGTTTGAACTTACCCAATGCCTAGGGTAGACGAGCTCATAGACAGGCTGGGTACTGCTCGTTATCTGACAACATTGGATTTAACAAAAGGGTATTGGAAGATACCATTGTCTTAACAGGCCAAGGAAAAAACTGCTTTTGTCACTCCAGGTGGTTCTTTCCAGTACAAAGTAATGGCCTTTGGCCTACAAAATGCCCCTGCCACGTTTCAAAGAGCTATGGACAGAATATTAAGACCTCCCTAACAGAATGCAGCTGCATATTTAGATGATGTGGTGATACACACTACAGATTGGGAGTCTCACCTGCACAGAGTTCAAGCTATGTTGGATTCCCTCCGTAAAGCAGGCCTTACTGCCAACCTCAAGAAATGTGCCATTGGTTTGGAGGAGGCCAAGTATTTAGGTTACTCCATTGGCAGAGGTGTGGTAAAACCCCAGGTAAATAAAACAGCAGCCATTCAACAGTGGCCACGCCCTCTTAATAAGAAGCAGCTTTTCTGAGTATCACTGGCTATTCTTGAACGTTTGAGGAATTGCTAAATGGAAACAATTATATCAACTGTCGCCACCCTTCAGTCCTCCAGTTAACCAGTTCAGGTGCTTACAAAAACACAAACTTTTTTTTTTAACATGGTCCAGCTTCTCTGAAATGGATTTTCAGCATTGTGTTGTGTGTAGTAGGCAGCGTGGCATGCTTTTTAAATGAGAGAAATAAAAGTTGAATTTTAAATTGAGCAAAAAAAATTTTTGTAAGCACCTTAACTGGTTTAACTGGAGGACTGCAGGGTGGCGACAGTTGATATAATTGTTTCCATTTAGCAATTCCTCAAACGTTTTCAAGCATAGATACATAATTTAACATGCGGGTGTGCGGATACTTAGTAGCACTTTCTCTGTTACTCTATTTAAGGAATTATCACTGGCTATTACAGGAGGTTTACTCCTCATTTTGCCACATTGGCTGCTCCCTTAACAGACTTAACAAAGGGAAAAAAACTCTGTCATGGTCAAGTGGTCCCCTGAGGCAGAAAAATCTTTTCAGGCCCTCAATGATACGTTATTTGCACAACCAGATTTTTCACAGGACTTTGTGGTCCAGACAGATGTATCAGATGTGGGTTTAGGGGTAGGGATGTAGCGAACCGCCGATAATGTGTTCGCGAACGCCGTTCGCGAACACCGGCAAAAAATGCGAACAGTTCGCGAACAGTTTGCGAACTTCAAACATCCGAAAATCGTTCGATTCGAACGATCGAAGGATTTTAATCGTTCGATCGAACGATTTTCGTTCGAATCGAACGAAAATCGTTCGATTTTAGCGACCGAATGGTCGAATGGTCGAACGATTTTGACGCGAACGCCTATTGGCGAACGTCGCGCGACGTTTGCGAACTTGCGGCGGACGCGAACAGCCGATGTTCGCGCGAACAAGTTCGCCGCAGAACAGTCCGCGACATCCCTATTTAGGGGCAGTATTATCCCAACTTTATAACGGGGAAGAGCATCCAGTGGTGTACTTAAGCAGAAAGCTAAATGATTGTGAGAAGAAGTATGCCACGATTGAAAAGGAGTGTTTGGCCATAAAGTGGGCCTTAGACGCCTTAAGGTATTACCTCTTAGGCAGAAAATTTGACCTTATTACTGACCATGCACCTCTAAAATGGATGGCCCAAAAGAAGGAGACCAATAGACGAGTGAATCGTTGGTTCCTCACGCTGCAGGACTACTGTTTCACAGTGAAACAAAGGCCTGGGTCAGAAATGGGCAATGTTGATGCCCGGTCCTGGGTTCATTCCTGTTGGGCCTCAGTTGTTCCAACCATTGGGTTGAAACAAGGAGTGGGGGGTATGTGGTGAGGTCACCACTAGGATACCTGGGAAAGTCCAGGACGGAGCTTATTTATGCCCCAGGTTCCTAACAGAGTGGTTCGGGGACTGTTAATCCAGCCCAGGTTTTTTGTGTTATCCTGAGGCATCTCAGGTGAATAATTAAAAAGGCAGCTCAAGCCAGAGTGGGAGAGCTGCAGTATGAGAAAGAAAGACACAGCGAAGCTCTTGTCTGTGTGAGCACAGAGAGATTTTGGAATCTCTACAAGGTTGGAACTTTGTTTGTACTACCTTTTCATTTGGTTTGAGGAGACAGGCAGTAGGCCTACTCCTGGTTAGTTAGGAGAACTGACCTGTATTAGTTAGAAGTAGGGATGGGCGAATTTTTTTGCCTCGTTTCGCCAAAAAAATGATTCCCATAGACTTGTATGGCGGCGTGCGTCAAAAAAAAAAGATGCGCGTCAAAATAATTTCGCCGCGCAACAAAAATTTTTTTGACGTCCATAGACTTTAATGGGCGTCTGCGACATTTCGCTGGCGGCGAATTTTTGGCGAAACGAAATGGGTCAAATTCGCCCATCCCTAGTTAGAAGCCCATTAAGTGGCAAGGATTTTATTTTAAATTGTTTGTTTTGTTTATTCTGCTGCAAGTGATTAGGGATGTCGCGGACTGTTCGCCCGCGAACTAATTCGCGCGAAAATCGGCTGTTCGCGTCCGCCGAATGTTCGCGAACGTCGCGCGACGTTCGCCAATTTGGGTTCGCCTTAGCTGGCGCTTATTTTTGACCTCTCACCCCAGACCAGCAGATACATGGCAGCCAATCAGGAAGCTCTCCCTCCTGGACCACCCCCACACCCCCTGGACCACTCCCCTTCCATATAAACTGAAGCCCTGCAGCGTTTTTTCATTCTGCCTGTGTTTGCTTGGAAGAGCTAGTGTAGGGAGAGAGCTGGTTAGTGATTTGAGGGACAGTTGATAGTAACTTTGGCTAGTAATCTACTTGATACTGCTCTGTATTGTAGGGACAGAACTCTGCAGGGATTTGAGGGACAGTGAGTTTAGGTTAGTTAGCTTTGCTGACTAGTAATCTACCTCCTACTGCAGTGCTCTGTATGTAGCTGCTGTGGGCACTGCTTCTGATCTCATCTGCTGACTGCTGCCTGTAACCCAATAGTCCTTGTAAGGACTGCTTTTATTTTCTTTTTTGTTTTTTTACTTTGCTACTGTAAGAGCCCAGTGCTATTAGTCTAGCTGTGTTGGGGAGTGGGACTGGTGTGCTGCTCCTCCTAGTAGTTCACCACTACCAGCACCAACCAGAGTCAAAATTGTTACAAAGTATCTTATTTGCACCTGTTAGCTGTTCTGAGCTCTCTGCCAAAAGCTAATTAAGTTAGAAACTGGTTTTTTCTGGCTGTTCAGTTCAGAGAAAAGAGGGACTGGTGTGCTGCTCCTCCTAGTAGTTCACCACTACCAGCACCAACCAGAGTCAAAATTGTTACAAAGTATCTTATTTGCACCTGTTAGCTGTTCTGAGCTCTCTGCCAAAAGCTAATTAAGTTAGAAACTGTTTTTTTTCTGGCTGTTCAGTGCAGAGAAAAGAGGGACTGGTGTGCTGCTCCTCCTAGTAGTTCACCACCACCAGCACCAACCAGAGTCAAAATTGTTACAAAGTATCTTATTTGCACCTGTTAGCTGTTCTGAGCTCTCTGCCAAAAGCTAATTAAGTTAGAAACTGTTTTTTTCTGGCTGTTCAGTGCAGAGAAAAGAGGGACTGGTGTGCTGCTCCTCCTAGTAGTTCACCACTACCAGCACCAACCAGATTCAAAATTGTTACAAAGTATCTTATTTGCACCTGTTAGCTGTTCTGAGCTCTCTGCCAAAAGCTAATTAAGTTAGAAACTGTTTTTTTTCTGGCTGTTCAGTGCAGAGAAAAGAGGGACTGGTGTGCTGCTCCTCCTAGTAGTTCACCACCACCAGCACCAACCAGAGTCAAAATTGTTACAAAGTATCTTATTTGCACCTGTTAGCTGTTCTGAGCTCGCTGCCAAAAGCTAATTAAGTTAGAAACTGTTTTTTTTCTGGCTGTTCAGTGCAGAGAAAAGAGGGACTTTCCAGTACAAAAGAGGGACAGGGGTTGAGTGGTCAAAAGAGGGACAGTTGGGAGGTATGCAAGTGCCACCTAGCTGTGTGAGCTTTTTCACATTCTGTCTAAATAAGAATAATAATTCCGTGTCAGTAAACATCACCTGAGTGATGTTTTTACAGCAGCAATAATATATTCTGTATCCACTACTGTATACGTTGCCCTTGCAGGCATTGTTTGCCCAGTCTTTAACCAAGTGCCACCTAGCTGTGTGAGCTTTTTCACATTCCATGTCCAGAAACATCACCTGAGTGACGTAGTGTGATTTCTGCCCTTTACAGCACAAAACGCAGCGCTGTGTCAACAATGTATTTTTCAGATACATTTTTGCCCTTGATCCCCCTCTGGCATGCCACTGTCCAGGTCGTTGCACCCTTTAAACAACTTTAAAATCATTTTTCTGGCCAGAAATGTCTTTTCTAGCTTTTAAAATTCGCCTTCCCATTGAAGTCTATGGGGTTCGCGACGTTCGTGAACCGTTCGCATTTTTGGACGCAAGTTCGCGAATATGTTCGCGAACATTTTTTCCGCCGTTCGCTACAAGTGATAATGAACTGCCAAAAAGGGACTATACTCTCACGAGTTGTGCTTGTGCCATGGGCTGTGCTATCCCCAGGAAACTGATCCCAGCTACCTAAACCCTTACACTGGTAAGGCCAGACCTGCTTTAGATTTAGCACGTATTCGTTTTTCCAGCTTTAGCCTGGGTCTGGACTGAGCCCAAATTAATTGTCTAAAAAGAGCATTTATTTTAGCAAAATAGGGTTTGGGTATCCCCACCGGAGCGTGCTGAAACATGTACAAGAGTTTGGCCAAGAACAGCATTTTGATAAGCTGGACTCTTCCTGAAGGACCAATGGGTAAATTGGACCATGATTTCAGCTTGTTCGGCATCCAGTCAAGAGGTGGGTCAAGATTTAAGTGTTGGTAAGACCTAAGAGTAGACGTCACTATCACCCCAAGATAAGTGAATTCAGTTACTATTTTAAAGGGGAAGCTAGCCAATCTTTCATGCTCTGTAAGTGGGTCTATTAAAAGTGCAATAGATTTTGTTTGATTAAATTTTAGTCCAGACATTGTGCCAAACTCTGGCAGAATGGTCATTGTATTTTTTAAAGAGTCTCCTCTGTCCCCCAAGTAAAGCAAAGCATCATCTGCATATAATTGAATCCTGTCCTCTCTATGTCCAAATTTAATACCAGAGATATTCTCATGTTTCCTGATAAGATGGGCTAGGGGCTCAATTGCCAGGGCAAACAAGAGAGGAGAGAGAGGGCACCCCTGCCTGGTTCCTCTGTGTAATTGAAAGGGAGCTGTTAAGGAATTATTGATTTTTACCGCGGCTGTTGGGGCCGCATATAAAAATTTAATCATATTAATGAATTTGGGACCAAATCCAAATGACTGTAGCATTTGCCATAGGTATCCCCACTCTACCATATCAAACGCCTTGGCGATATCCAAAGCTAGTGCAGTTCTGTGGCCTTGATTGTCATGTGGGAGACTTAGGTTGGCATACAGTCTACATACATACATATATATATATATATATATATATATATATATATATATATATATATATATATATATATATATATATATATATATATGCAGTGTTCTTGACCGCTGTTCACTGGAGCTGATATTACTGGTTGTGGAAGAAGTAGGTCGGGAGCTAAAGACAGTGAGAAGTGATCTATCCCACTTTGAAGCAACAAACCAGGCTGTCCTGCATGCAGACAAGGGCACAGATTGGCTTACCAGGCTAGAAGAACAGACCAACAGATACAGATCCGAATTGCTGGCTTTCAAGAACTCCAAGCGCCTGAACGTACAGCAGGACTACAGAGAGGGTTCCGTGTATCGCTGGCAGCAGGGAGGAGCACTAGGACCCAGGAGGAGAAGACTGGATTGGCGCCCACTTGGTTCACCATCGCGTAGAGCCGGAAATAGAGCGTCAGACAGTGAGGGAGAACGGAGCGCATCTGGATCTCTGCGAGGACGGCCGGCTTTTTTAGAGGAGCGCACATCGAGCGGCGAAGAGGAAACGACGCAGGCCAGCACCAGCGCCAGAGCACGAAGGCCACCCACAGGGGGAAAAGAAGCGGCTCAAGTGCTGACCCGCTCGCAGCAGCAGCAAGGCAAGCCGAAGAGGGGGAAATGATCTTCAACCTCTCCTCCCATCAGCTTACAGCAGCAGAGAAATCGGTGCTGCAGAGGGGCCTAGGCTTTGTTCCAACGGTGAGTTCTACACCTTTTGAACATGTTGTTGACAATTTCAAGTTTTCTAGACATTTGCGGTTAAGGGAGCACTTTGATGGTGCATTGGGGACATATCAGACTGCAGCCTTGACAGATTTACCTGCAGAAACTAATGACAATGGGAAAGACTTTGATATGTTAAGTATCCCAAGTGAAATGTCGGCCAAATTTAAAAACAAAAGTATTTATGACCCAGTTAGTAATAATGCATCTGTAAAATCTTTGAATCGCATTCTCAATTGTGAAATGGCGGCGTGGTATAGGACAGGGAACAAAAGGAGGGGCAACTTGACGGCAGTACAAAAGACAGCATTGCATGTGTTAAAAAAGAACAAAAGCATTATCATTAGAAAGGCTGATAAAGGGGGAGGAGTGGTCTTGATGGACTATAAGTACTATAAAGAGGAACTATTGTCCCAGCTAAATAATGTTGAAAACCATGCTAAACTGTCTTGTGATCCCACTGATACCTTCCAAGAGGAGTTAAGAGCCCTTCTTGATACGGGGGTTGCTAATGGCTATATTACTAAAAGCATGATGGAATACTTTTTGCCCAAATACCCTGTTAGGCCTGTAATTTACACGCTTCCTAAGATACATAAAAAGCCTTACCACTCCACCAATTATCTCGTCCAATGGTTCTTTAAATGAAAATATTGCTGAGTTTGTTGATTACCTCCTCCAGCCATGCATACACCAGATGGGGAGCTATTTGAAAGACACTAACGATTTTTTGAGTGTGGTCAGAAGCATTGATATACCGGTGGCAGACTTTGTTTTAGTTACTATTAGGGATGTAGCGAACCGCCGATAATGTGTTCGCGAACACCGGCAAAAATTGCGAACAGTTTGCGAACTTCGAACATCCGAAAATCGTTCGATTCGAACGATCGAAGGATTTTAATCGTTCGATCGAACGATTTTCGTTCGAATCGAACGAAAATCGTTCGATTTTAGCGATCGAATGGTCGAATGATTTTGACACGAACGCCTATTGGCGAACGTCGCGCGACGTTCGCGAACTTGCGGCAGACGCGAACAGCCGATGTTCGCGCGAACAAGTTCGCCGGCGAACAGTCCGCGACATCCCTAGTTACTATGGACGTGCAAAGTCTTTATACTTGCATCCCGCACGAGGGGGGCATTGAAGCAGTCTCTATGATGATCAATGAGAACCAATGTTATAAAGGACCCCCGGGTGAATTTTTGCTGTCCCTGTTACGATTTATTCTTTACAAAAATTACTTCAAATTTGAAAAACAATTCTATATACAGAAAACAGGGACAGAAATGGGAAGTAAAGTGGCACCAGCATATGCCAATTCTTTCATGCATGTCTATGAAAATGAATGCATCTTGAAACATCCCTTATTTTGGTGGGCCAATTGAATGCTATGAATAACCCGGTGAAATTCACGCTAAACCACAATGCAAGTAATATTGAATTTTTGGATGTTAAAATTTATAAAGGTGCCACCCGATTGTAGACGTGCATATATGTGAAACCCACAGATAGAAATACGATTCTCCATTATCAAAGCTGCCATCCGAAGCATTTACTTAACTCCCTACCTAAATCACAAATGCTCAGGGTAATACGAATTACCAGTGAGAAGGAAAAGAGGGATGAGGATCTGGAGGTTATGGCAAATAAATTTTTAGAAAGAGCTTATCCACCCGATTTGGTTTTAACCACAAAAAAATGGGCACTAAATCTTGAGCAAGGGGACTCGCAAATTTTGAGTTCAGCACCCAACAGACAGGCACCAGAAAAGAGGAGGGGTGGTTCTGGTGTTAATCATATCTACTATGTAAGTAAATATGGGGAAGGCTCAAGTTTCATGCGTAATTGTGTGCTTAAACATTGGCCGTTGGTAACCAGTGATGAGAGTGTGTGTAAAAAGCTGCCATCCCGACCCAGATTTAGCTACCAAAAAGGTAGATCCCTGAAGGACATCTTAAGCCCATCTGACCCCACTGATAAATATGTCAGCCCGCCTGTAAAACATTTTCTGGTCCAACGCCCCGGGGTTTTCAAGTGCAGTGGCTGCATTATGTGCAGCAGTTTGATCTTGGGCAGTTACTTCTCACATCCTAGAACGGGCAAAAAATATGAGCTAAAATAAAGGATGACCTGTACATCTACTATGGTGATTTATTTGATTAAATGCCCGTGCGGGTTAATATACTGTGGGAAGACAATCAGGATGCTCAAGGAACGTATGGGCATGCACAGGGCCAGCATTAGGGAAGCGTTAGACCCTGACAGAGAATCGAAGGCCAAAAGTAAAAAACAGGACATATCCCAGCAGTTGGTGGCAAAACACTGGGCGGAAGCCAAACATAGCCCATCAGCATTTAGGTGCATGCCCATTGAACAAATACCAGTGAGGGCGAGGGGTGGAAACTTTGATAACATTTTACTAAAAAGAGAGGTTTTTTGGATCTATGAGCTTGACTGCGTTAGCCCGAAAGGGCTAAATGGACAACAGGTGTTAAGTTGTTTTCTTGTCTAAAAACTAAACTTTCTTGATAACGGACAGCACCTTTTCATAGATAAAAAGCCTTTATTGTTGCATGGCTACGACCAACGATACAGTAACGTTTCGAGCCACATCCTGGCTCTTTTTTTTCTAAAAACTAAACTTTCCCATGGTGACACACTATGACAGAATACCATGAAATGTTTTTTGAAAAATATCGAAGATTGCTTGTAAAGATTGCTTTAAAGCTTTATTGTTAAATTATTTGACTGTATAAGTATAACATTGTTAATAATATTCTGTCAAGGTGAAACTAAGTATCTGTTTTTTGTACAAATTTTGCAGGCTTATGAAAAAAGAATAAGCCAATTGGACACTTTTGTAACACGTTAAGAGCACTTCAAGCACTTGCACAGCACTGGCATCTTGTGGTGGATTTTAGGTACTGCATTTTTAAGTCTGTACAATGATATGTACTTTTTGGAATGTCTGGCACTGTCTATGACGTCATACTTGGCGCCAAATTCAAATGGTGTATAAATAGCCACACTAACATATGCACTGTATCCTTGGTGTGCGAGTCCTTCAATCATTTTATATATATATATATATATATATATATACATATATATATATATATATATATACATACATATATATATATATATATATATATATATATATATATATATATATATATATATATATATACATATATATATATATATATATATATACATATATATATATATATATATATATATATATATATATATATATATATATATATATATATATATATATATACACAGTCTACGTATATATATAGGGCTGTGGATTTACCTGGTATGAAACCATTTTGGTCTTCGTTGATCAAATGGTGAATTACTGAGGCCAACCTTAATGCAAGGACCTTTGCCAAGATTTCAGTATCCGTTGTCAACAATGAAATGGGGTGATAAGCTTCACATTGCCTTGGGTCCTTGCCAGGTTTCTCCAGCAAGACTATTGTGGCTTCATACATAGAGGAGGGTAAGATTTTAGTATCCATGGAGTTCTCAATGGTTTTAGCTATTGCAGGGGTAATTGCCTTTTGAAAGCGTTTGTAAATTTTGATGGGAAGCCCATCTGGACCAGGTTCCTTCCCAGAGGCAAAAGCTTCAATGGCTTCTATCAACTCTTGCTCTGTTATGTCTGCCTCTAGTATATCAATTTGGTCAGGCTGTAAAGTGGGTAAGCTCATATCCCTAAAGTATTTTTGCAAATCCTTTGGGGAAACTGCTAACCTTGAAGTGTATAAGAAGGAGTAGTATTCTTGTAAGGAAGACATAATGTCATTGGGGTTGTGAAGTAATACTCCCTATGAGTTATAAATTTCGGATATTACTGGAAGGGAGGTCTGAGCCTTAGATATATAAGCCAAAACAGCTTTTTTTTTGGCTTGATTTTGCAAATGAGATGAGTAGGCCTGTTCAGCTAGTTTTAAAGCAGCCAGATTGGAGGGGGAGGGTTGTGTATTTGTTTGCAAAGTAAAAGCATCCACTTTTCTACCCAACTGCTGTTCCATTTGTTGCGACGCCTTCTTAACTGCTTTGATTTCAGAGTGTAGGGTGGATCTTAGCTTAGCATTAAATGCCTCTCATACCATTGCAGGAGATGCCGAGGCATGATTTAAAGTAAAATATTCCTTAATGGAATTGGCAATAGCTGCGTCATTATTAATTATCGTTAGCCAGACAGGATTAAAGGACCATCTTTTATGTCCCTGTTGTACTAAATCTGTATGCCATGTTAACTTGAGAGGGGCATGATCTGAGATACCTCTAGTTTGGTATTGCACAGTTTGAACAGTGGGCAGCAAGTTTTTAGACAGAAACAACATATCTATTCTAGATAGAGCCATATGCGAGACTGAGAAACAGGAATGTCCCAGTTGTATTGGGTGAAAATACCTCCAGGCCTCCGTTAAGGAAACGTCTGCCATTAAGGCCGCTAAATTTGTTGTGCGGTTAGTGGAAGTAGTACCCACACCTTTCAAACTATCTAATTGTTCATTGAGAACTGTGTTAAAATCACCAGCACAAATATTTTGGGCATGTGGGAAACCAGCTATATATAATATAAACTGCACAATGCAGTCATCCGTATAAGGGGGAGGAATATAGATATTTGCCAGAATAGTTAGAACAGAGTCAATTAGGCAGTTAAGAAAAAGAAATCTCCCTTTCAGATCAGATTTTAGAGCAAATAGCTTGAAGTTAACTGATTTTTATTCAGAGTTGAGACACCACCGGTGTATGGGGAGTGCGTGGCATGAAAGGCCCAACCCACCCAGGGCCTTGGGGGTGCTTTGCCAATGAGGCGAGTTGAGGCTTTCGCCTCAGGCAGCAGCGCCCCACTAGGTACCAGGGGCAGCAAAATGCTGCTCCTGGTACTTTAATTTCCGGGGGAGGGGGGCTGCTGCCTCAGGCAGCGGAGGGGCCAGGATCGCCCCTGCAGGGCCTCCTAAGTGCCAAGATCTTGCTACCGGTGAGATGGGTCTCCTGTAACATTATAATCTCTGCCCCCAGTGATTTGACATGATCCAGTACCAATTTCCTCTTAACCCTTAGTTTAGGCCCCTTACATTCCAGGACAGTAATGAGGGTTTTAAGTTAGCAGACATTTTGATAGTGTTATATCACTGATAATATTTGCAGAGGGCCGACACCCCCAAATTAGCTTATAGGCATTCCTGACATAAGAACATCATAGTACTACCTGTGTAACATTCAAAACATTCAGTGTCGGACTGGCCCGGCGGGAAACCGGGAAAAAACCCGGTGGGCCCCGACCCTCGTGGGCCCCCTGCCGGGCCAGAACCCTTCTCTAGATATTTCTAGATAAAAAAAAAATTCCGGCGATGCGCAGCGCCGCCAGCGCATGCGCGCCGAACGGTGCTCTTGCGCATGCGCGCCGAACGGCGCTCTTGCGCATACGCGCCAAGCGGCGGTGTTGCTGGGCCGACGCATTTTAGTAGGGGTGCAGGGGGCCGGAGGGGGGCCCCTGGACAGCAGTCCCGGTGGGCCCCGGGCCCCCCAGTCCGACCCTGAAAACATTCAACAGAACAGCTCCCTTACCCCTCCTATTGTTATGGAGGGTCCCACCCTTTCTGCCCAACCCAAACTGAGGCAGAATTTGTACCCCAAACAAACAGATTAAACACATTTTAGTAGGGCGTATTTAACTGCTCACATGCTGTGTTTTACAGCAGAGAAGGTAAGTACTTCGCCTGGAGGTGCACTTGGAATTGGTGGGCACATTGGGATCCAGTGGGACCGCTCTACAGTGAATGTAGTAGAAAGCATGGCGACATCAAATGACTCATTCAGTGATTAAAGCTGTGCACGAATCTCTGGACGCTTTTATTTCCGCAAGCAAGTCAGCCAGCGTATGCTCTGTTAGCGCTGCCGGCTATGCGGAGGCAATGAGCCTGGCGACGAAGAAGCACGTGGAGCGGCGCCATCTTTGTTGAGTCTCTCGCAATGGGCATACTTTTCCAGCCGTGATGCAGCCTCCACATTCTTTTTAGGTAACTTGCCTGGGCCCATTCTGTAGCACCAAGGGTACCGAGCACAGAGATGGCCGTAATTAAGCCTCTTTCACGGGAATTATTAGCACAGGCCGGCGGAGCCACACAAAAACCCGTCTTCTCACATCGAGACAGAAACCATGCCCCCCATTTTCCACAATTTTCACGAAAATCTAATGTTCGCATGCGTAGCGATGTCTCTGTGGCTACAGGAGTAGTTGTGCACATGCGTGTGATGTAGATTCCGCTGATGTCACATCTACTTACATCATATATCTGGAGATATTACTGCGGCATGCTGGTTTGTGCTGCAAGTTCCCCGGCTGCAGGCTCTGCAAGGTTGACAGCTCTGTATATAGACAGACTGATATGAGAATGATGAAGCTGTTTGTAACTTAAAACATGATTTCCACATGGACATTTTTTTTACCTTTTTTAATCTTAAAGGAGAAGGAAAGGCATACTTAATTGGGGGTGCCCAATTGATTGTATATATTTATCTCACACTCCGGGCTGGTGCTCCTATCAGCAGAAAACTGCACTGGTCCGCGGGTTCTTCCAATGGGGACCACGGCGTGATCCTCTTCCTTCTTCTTCTTTCTTTAAATTTTCAGGGACAGACACATGCACAGTAGAAGGAAATAGCTGACTTCTTTATTAAAGTTTGGCTTTTTGATTTACCGCACATGCGTACCAGAGCGAAGAAAGAAGAAACTGGAAACCAATCCATTTCCATGAAGCAAAATGGGAAAAATTTGCCCGTAACCAGGGCCGCCATTAGAAATCACGGGGCCCCGTACAACAGTTTCACCCACTCCACACCACGGTTAAAAGACCACACAGACATCAGTGCTAAAAAAAGGGAATCCCCCAACACACACAAGTTATAAAAAGCTATTGATAGTCAGGGCCCCCTTATAAGTTAAAAAAAAACATTGTCAATAGGACCCCCCATAAAAGTTTTTTTTAAAAAAACATTGGTGCCAGGGACCTCCTTACAAGTAAAAAAAAAATTGGGGCCCCAAAGAATATTTAAAAAAAAACATTGGTGCCAGGGTACCCCTTACAAGTAAAAAAAAATTGGGGCCCCAAAGAATATTTTTTTAAAAAAAAACATTGGTGCCAGGGCCCCCCTTACAAGTAAAAATAAAATTGGGGCCCCAGAGAATATTTAAAAAAAAAACATTGGTGGCAGGGGCCTATAGAGTATTATGGTGGCCAGGGGATTAAAAAAATTAAACAAAAACATTGGTGTTCAGAAAAATTAAACTCGTGGCTTAAGGACTTTAAATTTGCCTCCTATTGCGACTGTCAGGAGCTACTCGGAAATGAACTCTGAACTGTACACTTGCAAGCTTCAGCATTGCTTCATCGAGCCACTGGAGACCTTTAGGCTAAGGCCACACTAGGCGATAGCGCCGCGATTTGACTCGCGGCGACTTTTCGCCGCGACTTTTAAGCCGCAATCGCTGGGGAAACTTTTGCGCTGGCGTCTATGGGGAATCGCGAAAAATCGCCAGCGTAAAAACACACGCGGCAATCTTTTCTCTACTGTCGCTCGAAATTGCCTCGCTACAGCGATTGCGGCTTAAAAGTCGCGGCGAAAAGTCGCCGCGAGTCAAATCGCGGCGCTATCGCCTAGTGTGGCCTTAGCCTTAGAGTCCGACTCTACTTGTATGATTAAAGACACTCTGTTACCTTATACGTTTGCTCACCTCCTCCTCCTCCTCCTTGCTCACCACAGGTGTTTGTAATTTGCCAATTAAGAGGCCTTAGCTTGTTGCAAACCCCATTGCTTGCTTGAAGTAGCCCAAATCCATACCTTGGCTAGTTTGTACTTTCATGCTTGATAAAGGGGGTTACCCCGAAACGTTGCATGCTGCAAACCATTGAATAAATCAGCAAGGGTTTACCCTGCTAGCAGTACCTGTGTGCCAGTGAATTTTCTTCTGATCCGTCATTATAAGGTGGGACGCCGATTCCACCATCGCTGTGCACCAGGGATTATCTTCAATTGAAGGCCAGGGTGTGCGAGTGCAACTCGCTAATTTTCCTTTAAATTAGCCAGGAATGAATGAATCCTCAAAGTAAAGCTGGCCATAGACGCAAAGATAAAGTTGTACAAATCGAGGGGTCGTGCGATTTTGGACCACATGTGGATTGTCCCAACATTTGTAGTACCATGGCAGTCGTTTAATCGATCAGACAGGTTAGAAGATTTTTGTTGGATAACAATAACATTTCTGCATGTATTGCCTTGTATCTGACAATATCAATGGGTGACTGTCAATACTATTTGTCAGACATAACTTTCATACGATTGCTCTCACGGCCAGAACGTCATATGATTTGTTCTTTTACTACTTTATTTAATCTGAATGGTTAGTGGCAGGTCAGAAAATTGAGATGTACGATTTATTTAACCAGCTACAAGTAAATAAATGAAAAAAATGTCTATGATCCTAGGAGGTGGCTCATGGTGCATGTAAACTTAAAGATGCACGTGTGTCAGTGAAGAGCATGCTTGGACCTTAAAGGGCATGTAAAGGCAAAAAAATAAAATCCAATTGTTACTTTTTTTCTTTAATGAAAAAGAAACCGATTTCCAATATACGTTAATTAAAAAACGTGTACCGTTTTAATAAGAAACCTGACTGTATGCAGTGAAATTCTCCCTTCATTTACTGCTGTGGTCATAATTTATTTACGATCGCTAAGCAGCCCAGACCACACACACTTGGCCTTGAAAAGATGTTTAACAAAGTTACAAGATGGTGACCCCCTGTGGCCAACTTTGAAAGCATAAATCATTTGTTTGATTAGGCTTGTGGTGCAACAAGTTCATGTTTAGTATAGAAAATACAGCATTTTGAGCCAAATTCTATTTTAGACTTGACTTCCCCTTTAAACTGTTGAAATGTAAATCATTCCAGTCCAGCTGCATAATCTGCAACTTCAGAGGGGCCTTGTGTGGGAGTTTAAATGCTATAGAGGAAGCTGATATGACTTCCGGTTTGACACCCATTAAGATAGTGGCACAGAGTTAGGGCTCCTGCTTGTTGGGGTATAAAATCCACTGTACGAAGCTGCTTCCCCCCTGAAATCTTTACTAACTGGGTTCTGGAGCTCAATGGGAATCCAGGAAGGGTGAGGATACACTGTCTGTGTCTGTGCACGAGGGTTTTTAGACTCTGTCAGAGTGCTTGTGGAGCTGCTTCGGGGGGCGCCATTTCCAAAAAAACGCGCACTTTAATGTGTCACCGCCTGGAGAGCTGGTGCTACTTGGTGTTTGGCAGTTTATGGGGCGCCTCCAGGGTGCTGACGGCCCTCTTTGCCAGGGGTTTGTGGCTGGAAAAAGGAAAAGATATAATAAAGACTTAAGATGACGTATCCGAATAAGGATCAGCAGTCAGTAACGTAAATATGGAGAAACCCACCTTCATCATTTTTTTTTTTAGCAGTTTTTTTGCTTGTGCGAACTGCCTGCAGGCTCGCAGGGGGAGCGGACCCTGGTATGATTGCACCCTTTGCTCCCCCGGTAGTTCCGCCACTGTCAGCAGTGATGTGAGATCTCCGTTGCAGTGACTTTTCATAACAGTAAGAATTTATTGGAAACAAACAATTGAGGAAACGGCACACAGAGTTGAATGCAAAAGGGGATATACCCCTATGGATTTATTGTGTCAAACAAGCACAACGTTTCGGGGGCAGGCCCCTTCGTCAGGTGATGTGGCAAGCTAATAAAAACAGCCCTTAAATAGCACCAGATTATTGCATTACGGAAAGGCCAGGGAGTGCACATGAATTCCACTTTGACCAGTAAGAATTTATTCACATATTCTGAGCACTGGGTTCTGCACTTCATACTCTACTAAAGCAAATATTGTCCGTCACTTAGAATCCCTTGATACTGCTGCTAACTTGCCCGCTTAATGTCACATTGGGACTCCCCATAAGAGAGGCTGTTTACATATACTCTATAGACTATATAGTAAGAGGAAGAGTTTTATGATTACTACTGTACACATTTTCTGACTAAAACATACTAAATATAGGAGTTAATATAAACAAATAGTGATGGGCGAATGTGGGGCGTTTCGCTTTGCCGGCGCTTTTTTCCACAAAAGCTAGGTTTCTCTCAGGAATGCTACAACTTCAAGATAGAAAGACTCCACATGATTGGACCCCTAAGGATTTACAACCCTTGAGACCAGTAAAATATCTGGATAATATAATCTGGATAATATCTGCATATTAACTTCTCCTTGATGTACCCTGCCAAACTAAAAATCTTTTTGCCTTCCGGAGCCAGAATTTTTAGTGACCCTAGAGAGGCATATTCAGGAGACCTTACTTCAGATTCTACATTCAATTAGAATAGCTCCTCCTCCTCTGAGGAACAAAGATGGCGGAGAAACACTTTGTTTACCAACAATTTACAGTCTTCTCAAATTCAGGCTAAATCCAGGTTCAGATCTAGATCTCCTCTTCCTCCTAGAACGAGCAACCCTCCACACTCTGGTGAAGAGGATATGATCTCTGACATTTGACTTTGAAAGGAATTCGATTTTATTAATTTCTTTAAGGCCCTGTAGCAGGTGTTGTGTTCTCTGTTTAGCTCATCTTATTTAGAGAGTTTTCAGTCTTCCATCCTTAGGGAAAAAAGGAAGTACCTTCTCACTTTGACAAAGTTGATTTTCTGTTATAGTTTTATAAAGTTACTGATTCCAGGTTAATATGCTTGCAAAAATGATTATTGTTTGCTTTATTATTCTGTTTAACCTAATGGATGACTCAGTCTTTATATTGCTCTACTGAAGTCCGCTCAAGCTCATCTTACCTGTCGAAGTTCTCACATAAAATGGATTCCTTATCCGTTGTTTCTCGGAACATAAATGGATTAAATCATTGCTTCAAGAAAAATTGTGTACTTAATAAACTAAAACATTTAGGGGTAGATTTATCAAGGGTCGAATTGTACATTTGAATTTTGAGGTTTTTTTTGTGTAATTCGACTAGGGAATAGTCCAAATTTGATTTGATTTAAAAAAAAATTGAAACTTACATTTTGAAATTTATCATGTACTGTCCCTTTTAGAATTGAATTTGATTTGAGTTTGCAGGTTGATCCTATTCACCCAAACTTAAAAAACTTGAATTTTTAAATGAATATAAAATTCAAGTTTATGGGAGTTTTTATAAACTTCCATAAACTCTAAATTCAACCCTTGATAAATAAGTCCCTTAAAGTGTGACATTGCCTTTTACAAGAGATGCATTTTAAAGGGATCCTGTCATTGGAAAACATGTTGTTTTCAAAACACATCAGTTAATAGTGCTACTCCAGCAGAATTCTGCAATGAAATCCATTTCTCAAAAGAGCAAACAGATTTTTTTATATTCAATTTTGGAATCTGACATGGGGCTAGACATATTGTCAATTTCCCAGCTGCCCCAAGTCATGTGACTTGTGCCTGCACTTTAGGAGAGAAATGCTTTCTGGCAGGCTGCTGTTTTTCCTTCTCAATGTAACTGAATGTGTCTCAATGGGACATGGGTTTTTACTATTGAGTGTTGTTCTTAGATCTACCAGGCAGCTGTTATCTTGTGTTAGGGAGCTGTTATCTGGTTACCTTCCTATTGTTCTTTTGTTTGGCTGCTGGGGGGGGAAGGGAGGGGGTGATATCACTCCAACTTGCAGTACAGCAGTAAAGAGTGATTGAAGTTTATCAGAGCATAAGTCACATGACTTGGGGCAGCTGGGAAATTGACAATATGTCTAACCCCATGTCAGATGTCAAAATTGAAAATAAAAAAATCTGTTTGCTCTTTTGAGAAATGGATTTCAGTGCAGAATTCTGCTGGAGCAGCACTTTTAACTGATTGATTTTGAAAAAAAAATTTTTCCCATGACAGTATCCCTTTAATGAACCTGAGAATATGTGGTTAAAAAAACTGTGTGGGAGAGAGAGCCTTTTCTTCTGCCATTAATAAAAAATGTGGAGTTGCTATTCTGTTTCATCACAATTTAAATGTTGCAATAACAAAGTCAGCCAAAGATGAGATATTTATTGAAGATCTGCTGAATAAAAAGCTAAATAACTAACAACCCCCTAAAACATCAGGTTTCTTCACTTCAATCTAACAATATTATATTGACAGGAGACTTAAAAATTAAATAGGTCTGATTGGAAACTGAATGGTCTTTTCAGAAAATCTAAAAGTCTTTATGATTTCTTGAGAGATACAAATCTTAATGTATGGAGCCTCTTCCATCCTACTGAAAAATACTTTACTTTTTTTTATCTGCCCATAATATAGACACCAGAATAGATTATATATTAACTTTCAAACATCTAATTAATAGAATTATAGAATCTGATATTGGTAATACAGATCTTTCTGTCCATACACCAGTTTTACTTCAGAAGCCTCCAAAAACTACATTACCTGGTCATTTCCAAATTTGCTTAAGGAAAATGCTGAATTCCTGAATTCTTTCTCTCAAATTTAAGCAACATCCTTCAAAAGATAAGACCCAAAGATATAGGAAAGCTTTGGATGATCTTAAATCTTGGATCAAAATTAGGAATAACTTCTTTGCTTCTTACTTGTATGCTAAATCCAATAATTTGAGTAACAAAGCCAACCAGCTACTTTTTAATCTAACTAGATTAGAGAACAGATAGGCTAAATTTATAAAGATTAAAGATAATAATAAAGTGCTGACTAATTATCACAATACAACTGTTTATCTTTATGAATTACTGTAAAGAATTATACTCTAAGCCATTAGTTAATTCTGAGAAAATGAAGTCCTTTTATTGAAGTTAACAATATCCCTCAGATTTCAATTGAACAATTGGAGAGCCTTAACAGTTTAATTACTACAAACGAAGTTTCTAATACTATTAACAATTTGAAAGCTTCAAAATCAGGGGGCCTATGGCCTTCCCCCCTTTTACAAAATTTTGAAAGACAAAATTTCTCCCTTTCTTATAAATTTATTCCACGATATCTTATTTTTTTAGAAAAAGCTTACCCTGTAGCGAACTTTCAAATCTCAGAGTTATCCCCAAAAAATATAAAGACTTATCCCTTCCTTCCTCTTATAGGCAAATTTCCTTACTAAATCAAGATATTAAGATACTATCTAAAATCCTAGCTGAGAGGCTCTCTTTAATTCTCCCTTCAGTGATTTTGATGGGCCAAAATGGTTTCATTAAAAATAGATCAGGGGTAAAGACTATTAGTGCTCTAATGCATATAATATTAGTCACTAAAAAACAAAAGATTCCTATCTCTATTGCTAATATTGATGTGGAGAAGGCATTTGATAATATTTCTTGGGAACACTTGTCTCCTTTGAAAAATTTGGCATTACAGGTCCATTTTACTATTATATCTCTACAAAAATCCCATTTATAGTCAAATAGTCTTTGGGGGGCAATGTCATCACAATATGAAATATTCAAAGGGACCAAGCAAGGCTGCCCCTTATCACATCTGTTATTCAATATTGCGTTAGAACCGTTAATTTAATTTCTAGATTCTTCTAAATCAATTAAGGGAATTAACATTAATGATAAACAACTCATAAATATTGATCTACATTAAAAGTTACCTTTAGGTCATGTTGATCACTTTTTGGTGATAGTTCTGCTTTCCTAAGTAATTGTTACTTGAAGTTCCTTAACCTGACTGTCTTGCCAACCTGACTGTCCCTTCTTAACCTGTCAGTTACAGTTTCTAATGCTACAGACACACAAATATGGCAGCCCCCTCATAGACGAACAGGGTAGTAAAAAAGGTAATGTAAAAGCATCAGGAAAATACATTTATGGCAAAATTATAAATAGAATTCAAATACAATGTTATGACAGAATAAGATAGATGATAAAAAAGGCTATTTTCTGATGTCAGTATCTCTTTACGACTGTATTTACTTACTTCAAGATTTCAGTCATTTCTGGTTATAAAGTCAATGTTGATAAATCAGAACTTATATGGTTCGTTATCTAACTCTCTGCTGAAAAAGTTTAAACTTAAATATCCAAAAAATCTGATAAAATACTTAGGTTTGACTATTCCATTAGAACTTAATAACTTATATTTATTAAATATTACACTAGTGTGTCAAAAGATATTTTCAATGTGTACTAAATGGGCCAACTCTCCTTTGAATTTGAAAGAAAGGGCTATTTTTTTCAAATCTTTGATTTTCCCTGAACTGATTTCAAGTCCCTTTTCCCCCAAATCTAAAGGGACAGCTTTTTTCAAGGAGCCTGGATTTGCAGCCCTGACTTATAAAACCTTCATATGCAGGATGTATCCTTATATATGCACACTCCCAGTGTATATTACTTTGAAATGAAAAGCATTCCCTTGAGAACAGAGTGATTCTCCATTGATTACTGGGTGTGCCAAACACAAGTCCTGATGTAATGGGCTTGTTACTTAAACCCCTTCATCTTATCCTTTAATTAAGTGAAGCTTCATCAGAGCTGAACCTCCTGCTGCAATTTACACAAACTGCACTAGTAAGACCAGCTAATTATTTAGATTACAGTAATTGCAGCCCAAACCCAGCAGTTGAAATAGAATAAGCAAACTGTATATAGTGTCTGTAGAAATAAGTCAGATCAACTGGACTTGCTGTGTGTTTCCTTGAAGACGTTTCACCAGTCATCCAACTGGCTTTTCTTAATTCAATTCACAGCGTCTGAATTGAGAAAGCTATTTCGAAGAGGCTGCTCTGATGTTCTTCTGCTTAGGAAAGACATGAGGTTTCTATTCTAATTCTTTTCCTAAGCAGAAGAACATCAGAGCAGCCTCTTTCTTTCTCCTGACAACTTCCTTGACTACTTGGTGGTCAGACTGGTGGGAAACTGACCACAAAGGAGTGCAGGACTAACTGCATCCGATTCTTACGGGCG
This sequence comes from Xenopus laevis, assembly GCF_017654675.1. Lineage (NCBI taxonomy): Eukaryota > Metazoa > Chordata > Amphibia > Anura > Pipidae > Xenopus > Xenopus laevis. The sequence goes on from NC_054376.1 coordinate 123,707,629, forward strand.
GCAAACATACAGACAGGTTCATTGGCTTCTAATAAAATTGACCCCAGTGTGAATGTGATGAGGTCCTTAGATTGTAAGCTCCACTGGGGCAGGAACTGATGTGAATGATTAACAATTTCTTTAAAATGCTGGATAAACATGTCCACACTATGTAATAAAAAAGATAATAAATAATTCCTGTTTTTTGCCCATGTACTGGTTGAAGATCATCCATAAATTATTTCCCCCCTTTTTTTTATATACATATATTCTTTATTTTCGGTTTTATGTTTTCAATACATTAAAAAAATAACACATAAAGACAAAGGAAACATAATATAAGCAGGGTCGGACTGGGGGGCTTGGGGCCCACCGAGGCTACTGTGCGAGGGCCCCCCCGATGGCGCTCTAGTTCATGCGTCGCGTTACTGCATACACGCATGGTGCCAGGTCTCAGCATGTGGGCACGGCGCAGCGTTTGTTCGCATGCTCAAAATGTTATTTTGCCGCGACCCCGACAAAGAGGGGTTTCGCAACACTAGGAAGCAGATCTGGCCCGCAAGAGCCCGGGGCCGGCCCAGTCCGACACTGAATATAAGAGTTCTTACATCATAAACACCATAGGTGTATAGCAACTAGGGATGTACCGAATCCAGGATTCGGTTCGGGATTTGGCCAGGATTTGGCCGAATCCTTCTGCCCGGCCGACTGAATCCTAATTTGCATGTGCAAATTAGGAGCGGGGTGGGAAATCCCGTGTCACAAAACAAGGAAGTAAAAAATGTTTTCCTCTTCCCACCCTAATTTGCATATGCAATTCAGGATTCAGATTCGGTTTGATATTCGGCCGGATTCGGTGCATCCCTAATAGTAACATCCTATAGGGGACGTTTTCAACATTTGCATATTCTGACAGTTAATTTCCCTTTAGGCTTGTCGAACATTCTTGATTTCACAATCAGTAACCATGCATAAACTCCATTAATGCAAACAGTAGAAACGGGGGGGGGGACGCAGTTCTATATCACATTCTTTTCTCTCCTTCTCATCTTAGTTAGTAAGAGGAGAGTTATATTATTTATTACATGTTATATTTTGTTACTCCGGTCAAATTGAAATTAGTGTGTTTTGTTTTCTAATGTCATATAACCTATTTTAGTTAACTATTATGTTATTATATTCAGGGAACTCTTTAAAAAGGCTCCATGCAGACCATGTACAAACATAATTGTCTTGTGTGTTGTTCGCGCGTCAGATAGCAATACTCCCATACGCATGATGGAATTAAGTTCTGTTATCCAGTCACCAATGGGTGGTGTATGGCTCTTTTTCCAATATCTGGGTATTACTATCCTGGCTGCTGTCAATGCAAAAGCTAATAGCGCCTTTTCCGTGATGATGATGTAAGTCGGGGGAATTGACAGAAGTGCTAAAGCAGGGACTGAGGGTCGGTCAGTGGCCATTACTTGCGAGGTGCATTTTAATATTGCTGTCCAGTATCCTTGTATCGTAGAACATTCCCACTAAACCTCTCTGGAGGTTACATCTTCAGCATGTGTTGGGCGAGGTGGGGAAAATCTAATGTAATACCGCTGGACATCTATACCACCGGGAGAGGATTTTATAATTGCTTTTCTGGCAGGTCCTGGCCAAGTTAGTTTGGCAACCTAGGGAAGGGCTCAAATCAGCGCCCTAACCCCCTGTCCTGCGTTAATATTTCCCACCTTACCATTATGTTTTTTTAATAAAGAAAACACATTAATGAAACTTTTCATTTCTGTAAATATAAATACTTCAAGTTTACAAACAAAAATAAGGTACACTAAAAAAGTTGTATCCTGTTAAACGAACATAGTGCAAATGAGGGGTTCAAAAATACTGGAATGTTTTTGCTTTTTACACAACTTCTATGAGAAAATTACCTGTGCCAGCAGCCATTGCCCATTAGCCATCAATATTGCCCCCAAGACCCAAACCCCCCATCTGTACACTGTGCCAGCAACCATTGCTCATTAGCCATCAATATTGCCCCCAAGTCCCCCCATCTGTACACTGTGCCAGCAGCCATTGCTCATTAACCATCAATATTGCCCCCAAGACCCAAACCCCCAAACCCCCATCTGTGCCAGCAACCATTGCCCATTAGCCATCAATATTGCCCCCCCATCTGTACCTGTGCCAGCAGCCATTGCTCATTAGCCATCAATATTGCCCCCAAGACCCAAACCCCCCATCTGTACCTGTTCCAGCAGCCATTGCCCATTAGCCATTAATATTGCCCCCAAGGCACAAGCCCCCCAATCTGTACCTGTGCCAGCAGCGTCACAAATCACAGCAATAAAAAAGCCCGGCAGGTATTCTGTGTCTCTTCAGTACGTAGCGTCAGAATAGAAAGCTTCAAGTACATTCCAGGGGACAAGTGGGGAGCGCCTTCAAAACTTAAAACTTAAACAAATGAGAGGGGGTTGGGGCAAGTGGTTTTATTAAGGATAATCAAATCATTAAAGGCCAAGCATACCAATGTGGAACAAACATGGAAGAAATGACTGCGCCCGAGGCAGTGCCTACTCTGCCTACCCCTTGTTCCGGCCTTGTTTCCTGGACCTAACAAACAGTTTCCATAACATGTGTCAGCTTAAAGCTTGTGTGCCACTCTTCTTCTGTTATTCTACATTTGAGGTATTTTGCCCACTTTTCTGTGAATCCTGAGGTGTCACTGTTTGAGGTTCTGTATTATACTGTTTTGTAAAGTTGTGAAATGGTATGTCTTGGTGGCTCTTTAGTTAGGCACAAATCATGGTGTTGTGTCTTTTTTTTTTCTCAGGATGTGTTTGAATCCAGTGTACTGGTTAATGGTACATAAATTTAAAGGGGAAGAAATATGCCTGTTCACCTACTATGGTATTAAGGGGGGCTATTCCAGTAGGTTTTTTAACTAGTATGAAGTGAAGGGGAACATTTACGGTCTTCGTTTATGGAGGAAGCCTTTGTTTAAAATTCCTGGTGGAAAGGTTCTCAACAAGGGGGGTCATCGGTCCTGGTCATAATGAGAGGTTGTGTTATTATTATTTGTCCCAAATTGATAGAATTGCTTGTAAAATTAGGGGTAGCGATTGTTGGATCTATTGGATGTTTTTATCCTGGGTAAGGCTGTTAAGGGCTGTTGTACTTGGCTTTGTTCAATTTGAGTCCATGAGGCAAATTCACTAACCTGCGGAAATTCATCAGCGACGTCTTCGCTTACATCGCCACACTTCCCCAGCCGAAAATTCGCCAGGACAACGCTAATTCACTAAAATGCAAAATTGCGTCCAGGGTGCCGAACGATGGCGAATTTTCGCTAGCATTAATTTGGCAAGCAAAGCGAAGTTGCGCTAGCGTTGGCTAATTTGCATACGGCGGAAAGTGAAAGTTAAATGGACGTATATGTTGCAGCAAATACATTACACTACACAAGCCCAGGGAACCTTAATAAAATAAAATAAAGTTGTTATATTGCCCTACACATGAGCCCAGTGTATAGTTTATGTGCCATATGTTAGGAAATGTAGGGGGAAGCCGGGTACCCTAAAAGAAATGTAATCCAACCAAAATTGGGACTTAACCCCCAAAGACTCCTGCTGCTGGGTAATACAATATGACAAAAGATATATCAATATAGTGTTAAAAGGCAATATTTAGTCACAACCATGCCATGAAAGTATATATAAAATCATGTTAAAAACAAGCAGTACTGCATCTGAAAGGAGGGACCCCCCCCCCTTTTTTTGAGGTTCCTAGACTACACCATCTAATAAATGAAACCAGATGTAAGAAAAAATGAATGGTGTGGACTTAACACTGTGTTGGTAGCTCAATAAAGTTCATGCTACAGTGTGTTAGTGAGCATAATAGCCACATTTTATGGGCATAACAAAGTTAGAAAACCAACTTGAATCCAGTTAGTCCAATGTTTGTGTGCAGGGGTTAATTCCCAAGTTGTAAATTCCTTGTGGTGCACAATGATTGACAAAGCTACTGTAGTAGCGAATATCATCGGGTAATGAAAGCATAAGGTGCTGTTAAACACATTCCTCTGGAACTTCACAAATTGGAGTCGGCTCGCTGGCAGGAAGCCTAGATACAGTATACTGTCTGTATAAGCCTTATCTTTACTTGATTTATATTCAACCAGCACCGGGAGCATGTGTGGCCAATACACCATTGAGTAATATGGAGAGCAGAACTGCATAACTGCATTACAGCGATTGCTATCCCGCCAAACATCTAACGGGACTGAACAGTTTGTTTCTGCCTTATATACATGTTTGATCATGGGATAATACACTTCAACTCCATGAATTATACTTCAAATACCACACTAGACAACACCAGCACCAGTAACATTACTTTGGATGACCTTTAACCTGACGGCTGGTTGGCCTCAGCTGCTGAATACATCTTACGGAACACGCTACATTAATCATTGTGCACCACAAGGAATTTACAACTTGGGAATTAACCCCTGCACACAAACATCGGACTAACTGGATTCAAGTTGGTTTTCTAACTTTGTTATGCCCATAAAAAAAGTGGCTATTATGCTCACTAACACACTGTAGCATGAACTTTATTGAGCTACCAACACAGTGTTAAGTTCAAGTCCACACCATTCATTTTTTCTTACATCTGGTTTCATTTATTAGGTGGTGTAGTCTAGGAACCTCAAAAAAAAGGTGGGGTCCCTCCTTTCAGATGCAGTACTGCTTGTTTTTAACATGATTTTATATATACTTTCATGGCATGGTTGTGAATAAATATTGCCTTTTTACACTATATTGATATATCTTTTGTCATATTGTATTACCCAGCAGCAGGAGTCTTTGGGGGTTAAGTCCCAATTTTGGTTGAATTACACTTCATTAATTGTTTGGGGACACCCCAGCCACTCCAGCTCCTGGTTACTTCTTAATTTAGCTTGCTCTGCTTGAGTTTCAGGTATACCCTAAAAGAAATTTACGATCTTTTGCACCCTGAAAAACTGAAAAGCCGCCAGCGTTTTTTGGGACTCAGTACAATTGTCAAATTTTTTTTTTTAGGAACTCCTATCTACTCTATTGCACTTCGCCTGGTCTGAGGTGGCAAAGGCAAGTCTGGCGCAAGAGGTAACTTTCCCTAAAATCCGCATCTTGGTGAATTTGCGTAGTTACGTCCATTCGCCAGAGCAAAGATGTTGTCTAAATTGATGAGTATTTTCAGAAATGTTTCTCATCCTTTACATAAAACTTTGGAGTCATATCGTAGCTCTTTCCAGCAGGTAATTGTATTTTTTTAGTTAACCGTGATGTGTAATGTATTATAATGTAATTATGTACAATGTGTGTTTTTTTCGTGTGATTGTATGTTAAACAAGTAAACTCTGGCATAACAATTTCCCTTGGGATTAATAAAGTTTTCATCTATCTTTTAATTTATATGTAAAACAATACTTTTTAAAGTCAATTTGTTAGACTTAACACTGACCCCATACGATATTAGTCTTTAGTCCTTGCACCCAGACCTCTGAGTCCAGAAGTCCTTCCATACTTTCCGCAGTTCGTCTCCCTTATAATGGTGCACTGTGATCAACTTGTTAAACTTGCAGCAGTCATAATCTATCCTGTGCCCATTAAATATATTAGGAGGTGGATTAGTGGGTGGGATCTTCAGTTCATACAAACAGATTCCCATAAACGAATCCTCCATTGGCACTACCCTAATGGTCTGGGCTACATCATAAATCTTTTTTGCCATATCTGCAGAAAAGGCATAGCCAGGACCAGAGCAGTATGGGGGATAGGTGTCATTAGGATACACTTCCTTAGGGACATACCACTTGTATTCCTTGCCTCTTAAAGGACCTGTGTTGGCTACAATATATCCTGTAAAATAGTTCTGATGGACTGGTAATCCTGGTTGCAGGAGGTGGTGGACAAGATATTCCACATTGAGAAACATATCATTGTCTATCTTCATTACGTAACTGGCACCAGGACAATATTTAGAAATCCACTCCATGCCCATTAGGGTTTTAAGAGTCAAATTATAATAGGTATCCATAAAGTCCTGCTGTACTATGTCCCCATAGGTCTTCATTTCCTCTTCTAACAGCTTCTGACTGGTCTCCGTTTTAACACGAGGGATACCTATCAGGAAAACGGTGACCACAGCAACATCTCTGTAGTTACTTTCATTTCCCCAGGTTTCCCGAATGGTTAATCGTGAGTTGGCATCATGGCTGTCTCCAATCACAAGTAAAACAAGGAAGGGCTTCTGCTTCTGGCATTTTTCTTTTGGGTTAAGGAGGAACTTATAAGGGTAAGGATAAGGGGGTGTCAATGGGTGTCTTGTAGTAGACAAAGGTAACGTCAAGCCAGGGTTCTCAGTTGGCTGTGGCTTGAGTTCTGTATAGTTTGTTTGTGGCTTGAGTTCTGAAGGGTTTGGTGTTGGCTTGATTTCTGAAGGGTTTGGCTTTGGCTTGAATTCTGAAGGGTTTGGCTTTGGCTTGAATTCTGAAGGGTTTGGCTTTGGCTTGATTTCTGAAGGGTTTGGCTTTGGCTTGAATTCTGAAGGGTTTGGCTTTGGCTTGAATTCTGGGGGGTTTGGCTTTGGCTTGAACTCTGGGGGGTTTAGCTGTGGCTTGAACTCTGGGGGGTTTAGCTGTGGCTTGAATTTCGGAAAGTTTGGTAATAGAGATGAAATGTGAACATAGTCATTCCTCATAATGAAGTAGTAGAATGCAGATAATGAAAATATAGTGAGGACTGAAAGTTTAAAGTACCTCCAAAATGTACGTTCGCCAGCCATTCTAACTTCAAAATGATGCTGTATGGAGAAGAGCAGATAAGTCAAATGTGTGAATTGGAGGCGGAGTATTGCATAGGCAGCTAATGTTAGCACTGTTGTCTTTTATATTCTTCCAGATAATGTAATTGAAATTGTATTTATTTGATTAATTTCAGATTATGGTTTTAGGCCTGAAAATATGTGATGCACCAACTAACTGGTCTTCTGAGTGAAAATATAACTGAATGTAAATGTAAACTCTAGAGATCATAAACAGCCATATTGCAGGAGCTAGAAAAGCTTTTCCACCAAGAGAACATCATCCTTACTTAAGACTTCATCCTTTGGGAAAAGCTTGTCCGCCCCAATCCAGGCACTACTGCCTCTTAACTGGGTATATTGACTGGAAGGTCAATCAGTCCTTTGGAGGGACACATTGTGTTTACAGACCTCCAGACATCGCTGGATAAGTTATCTGTATACTTAATATTTATTATTAGTGAGGACAGCCATCATTCGAACTGGAATAACTAATCCTCAGAGTCTATGAAAGACCTCCTGAATCTTCAGGAAATCTTTTGGCATGTTGATTTTACTCCACAATAACTTTAGTGACTCATTCTTTAAAAGTGGGAGTATCCTTGTTTTAGTCTGCAAGAATGGTAACCTGGACCCAGCAAATGTCGTTGAAATAGAATATGCAAACTGTATATAGTGTGAATCTTCTCACACACAAACCTTTTCCTGTGACAGGCTTGTGATTCATCAGTGGCATTTACATTTGCATTGCTCTTCCCTAATTATCAGATTTACCTGTAAATACCTGTTTGTATCAGGTTCCACCCTCTCCAATAATCTAAAAGATTAAATAATCTTGTGGGGTTGCGGCGATAAGGTCCTGCACTTAAAGCCCATAAATGTAATCAGCTAAAGGGATAATAGTCTCTGGGAAGTGAGTGTGACTGTGGGATAGCAGGTATAGTAGGGAGAGATGGTGCCTATAGTAGCAGTGGGATAATAGTCTCTGGGAAGGGAGTGTGACTGTGGGATAGCAGGTATAGTAGGGAGAGATGGTGCCTATAGTAACTGTGGATAATAGTCTCTGGGAAGGGAGTGTGACTGTGGGATAGCAGGTATTGTAGGGAGAGATGGTGCCTATAGTAACAGTGGATAATAGTCTCTGGGAAGGGAGTGTGACTGTGGGATAGCAGGTATAGTAGGGAGAGATGGTGCCTATAGTAACAGTGGATAATAGTCTCTGGGAAGGGAGTGTGACTTTGGGATAGCAGGTATAGTAAGGAGAGATGGTGTCTATAGTAACAGTGGATAATAGTCTCTGGGAAGGGAGTGTGACTGTGGGATAGCAGGTATAGTAGGGAGAGATGGTGCCTATAGTAACAGTGGATAATAGTCTCTGGGAAGGGAGTGTGACTGTGGGATAGCAGGTATAGTAGGGAGAGATGGTGTCTATAGTAACAGTGGATAATAGTCTCTGGGAAGGGAGTGTGACTGTGGGATAGCAGGTATAGTAGGGAGAGATGGTGTCTATAGTAACAGTGGATAATAGTCTCTGGGAAGGGAGTGTGACTGTGGGATAGCAGGTATAGTAGAGAGATGGTGTCTATAGTAACAGTGGATAATAGTCTCTGGGAAGGGAGTGTGACTGTGGGATAGCAGGTATAGTAGAGAGAGATGGTGTCTATAGTAACAGTGGATAATAGTCTCTGGGAAGGGAGTGTGACTGTGGGATAGCAGGTATAGTAGGGAGAGATGGTGCCTATAGTAACAGTGGGATAATAGTCTCTGGGAAGGGAGTGTGACTGTGGGATAGCAGGTATAGTAGGGAGAGATGGTGCCTATAGTAACAGTGGGATAATAGTCTCTGGGAAGGGAGTGTGACTGTGGGATAGCAGGTATAGTAGGGAGAGATGGTGCCTATAGTAACAGTGGGATAATAGTCTCTGGGAAGGGAGTGTGACTGTGGGATAGCAGGTATAGTAGGGAGAGATGGTGCCTATAGTAACAGTGGATAATAGTCTCTGGGAAGGGATTGTGACTGTGGGATAGCAGGTATAGTAGGGAGAGATGGTGTCTATAGTAACAGTGGATAATAGTCTCTGGGAAGGGAGTGTGACTGTGGGATAGCAGGTATAGTAGGGAGAGATGGTGCCTATAGTAGCAGTCCTCTGCAGGAACATATCACATGAGTAAGATTAAGGGGACAGAGAGAAAAATAATAATAATTTGGAGGAATGCAGGGTATTGCCATAGTGAAAGAAACTGTAGAATTTGGGGAGCAAAAAGGGGCTCCTGGTGACTAGTCTAAGGAGCAAAAATCAAACAAAAAGGAATATGAACAGAAGAGATAACAGAAATGGAAAGGAGAGGGAGAAAGGGAGCTTGGATAATTCACACTGAAAGAAAGTTGCCGGAGAAGAAACTAACCCCAAGGCTCAAATCAGAAAGTGACCAAATAAGAAATTAACATTGATGTGGTAATAAATAAGATAATAAAGAGGATGAGACACAGAGAGAGAAGAGACAGAAAGAAGAAGTAGAGGAAAAAAAGAGAGACTCATTGCAGAATCAGTGCACAATATAAACCAATAAAGCAACAGAGAACAAGAAGCATTAACAACATGTGATCAAAACAGCACCTTGTTATACAGTTATTGGGAGAGTAGGTAGGAGCAGGTGAGGAGAGACCATCTCACTCTGGGGGAGGGGGGTTTTTATGTCCCTTACCTGGCAGTCAGCCTGCAGGAGCTGCTTTCAGATGAACTCAATGGCAAGTGCAGAGCTCACAGGCACCTGCTGCTGATTGAGGGAGGGACACCAATTATCACTGAACAATCCCCTAAAGGGGTGGTTCACTTTAAAGTTAACTTTTAGTATGTTTTAGAATGACCAATTCTAAACAACTTTTCAATGAGCCTTCATTGTTTATTTTTTATAGTTTTTAAATTATTTTCCTTCTTCTTCTGACTCTTTCCAGCTTTTAAATGGGGGTCATTGGCCCCCTCTAAAAACAAATGCTCTGTAAGGCTACACATTTATTGTTATTGCTACTTTTTATTACTCCTCTTTCTATTTAGCCCCTCTCCTATTCATATTCATATTTAAGGTAAAAATCTTAAAGGATAAGTAAACCTTTGAAATAAGTGAATGTAAAATTGATGAGGGGGCTATTCTAAGGAATACATGTGCTGTTAATATGAATGGATTTTGATACAACAGCGCCACCTGCTGGTCAGTTTCCCACCAGTCTGACCACCAAGTAGTCAAGGAACTTGTCAGGAGAGAGAAAGAAGCTGCTCTGATGTTCTTCTGCTTAGGAAAACAATTAGAAACCTTTCTCACATCTTTACATGTGAGAGATGTCTGTGGGTCTTCAACTTGGAATCTGAGCAAAGAACTTGCAGCACTGAGGGGGCAAACGTGGGGAAGGAAAGGAGCCTCACAGAGCAACCACTGGCAGGGGCAGTGGAGGCTAATGAGGGAGAAAGGTCTGTTACAGTCAGGAGGGGAAGTAGGGGAAGGAAGTGTTGGGGGGGCTGGTCCACAGCTCACCCAAAGCAACAGATTCACCATTTTGGCTGAAGATGCTGGGGAGGAAAGCTCTGAACTGGTGTGTATGGAGCAGACTGACTCTCACAGCACCCTGGGAGGCAGTGTCTCTAATACGGGTGATGGGGGAGTGCAAGGTAAGAAAGGCAGGTTTTAGTTATAGGGGATTCAAATACTAGAAAGGTGATAGGGTAATCTGCCGTAAGGACCCTTCATGCCGAACAGTCTGCTGCTTGCCTGGTGTAACGGTTCTGCATGTTGTGGAACAGTCTGCTGCTTGCCTGGTGTAAGGGTTCTGCATGTTGTGGAACAGTCTGCTGCTTGCCTGGTGTAACGGTTCTGCATGTTGTGGAACAGTCTGCTGCTTGCCTGGTGTAAGGGTTCTGCATGTTGTGGAACAGTCTGCTGCTTGCCTGGTGTAAGGGTTCTGCATGTTGTGGAACAGTCTGCTGCTTGCCTGGTGTAAGGGTTCTGCATGTTGTGGAACAGTCTGCTGCTTGCCTGGTGTAAGGGTTCTGCATGTTGTGGAACAGTCTGCTGCTTGCCTGGTGTAAGGGTTCTGCATGTTGTGGAACAGTCTGCTGCTTGCCTGGTGTAAGGGTTCTGCGTGTGGTGGAACAGTCTGGTGCTTGTCTGGTGTTAGAGTTCTGCATGTGGTGGAACGAGTGGAAAGATTATTGGGAGGGGCTGGAAATACCCGGCAGTCTTGGTACACATACTGTAGGTAACATTGACAAAATTAGAGGAAGTGGTGAAAGTCCTCTAGAATGATTTTAAAAAAACTGTGTAAAGTTGAGGGTAAGAATTTTCTCAGAGATATTACCTGTGCAACGAGTTTAAGGAGATTAATGCATAACTGAGAGATTGGTGTAGGGAGGAGGGTTTCGGGTTTGGGGAGAACTGGGCTTATTACTTGCAACATGATCTTGACAAACTGGCTGCCAAGGTCGGCTCCCTAAATCCAGAAAAGTTGCCAAGCTCCCTGGTCACATCTCTGCTGCCGCCTGTAGCAGCCGCCTTTGGCCTCGGGAGGAGCCCTCCACTACTCAGATGCCACCAGGTCTTAATAAGAGAGGAGCCAAGCAAGAGTTCTGGACAGACAAATGGGCACAATTGTTACCGACATTTTGGATGGAAGGCAACAGTTCAGGGTATAGACGAAAAGCGTAGTCAGGCAGGCCGGGGTCAGTACAGGCAGAGTTCAAGCAGGGTCAGACAGGCAGTGGTTGGTTCAGGTGGAGTTCAAGCAAGGTCAATCAGGCCGGGGTCAGCCCAGGCAGCGTTCAAGGAATAGCCAGGCAGGCAAGGGTCAATACTGGTAGAATTCAGAGTAGTCAGGTAGGCAAGGGTCAGGATTGTCAGAGTTCAGAATAGTCAGGCAGGCAAGGGTCAAAACAGGAATCAAACGAGACAGGAATCGCATCCAAGGAAGGAAGACCATGCAGCAGGCGTCCCGCCAGGCCACTGGACCACCAGGGTACGTTACACTGGGCAACTAAGTGGCAGATGAGATTAAAAAATATAAAAATATCCACTTGATGGGACTGCACTAGGAAAATCTATTATGGAAAAGGGCATAGGGTCCACGATTGGATCAGCCCAATATCTCCCACTTCAATGTGGGCATATCGGGCATCGCCAAACAAGAGGATCTCTACATCTATGGCCACCTTAAGGCAGGTTAAAATAGACTTAAAAGGTTGAACTTGATGGATGTGTGTCTTTTTTCAACCTAACTTACTATGTTACTCCCAAGAGACTTGCTTATCTTAAATTGTTACAAATGTATCTAAGTGCAGGTGCAGTGTGTTCTGCACCTAGGGACATATGTTTGACTGTTAGAGGAGTTAGAGGAGTATTGACATCATTCGAATTCTTTGGGATATATTGAAATGCCTGAGTTTTGGAACGTTTGGTTGGATTTACCCTGTCTTTGACTCTTTGATGATTTATTTGTATCAGAGATACAGAATCTTGCCAGAAGCTTTTTAGCAACTCAGATCAACGCTTTTATTACAAAAACCAGAATTGCAGCTTTGAAAGTCATCAATTGTTATAGACATTGTAGATGACATCTGCAGATATGTGCAAAGATACTTGTAAAACTTTTATGGGTTGAAACTAAGCCACGTTATATGTTGTGTGTGAGCAGCCTTTACGTCACAGCAATGATAACTGCTAAACTGTAGGGCAGAGATCAGGATCATTCAAGGGGTTGTTCACCTTCAAACACTTTTTTCAGTTCCATTGGTTTCAGATTGTTCACCAGAAATAAAGATTTTTTTCCCCAATTACTTTCTATTATGCATTTTAATATTGACGTGTTAAATTTCATTTTTCACCTTCTAAAGCAGCTCTGGGGAGGGGGGGTCGCCGACCCTTTAACTGTTCTAAATTGATACATTTAGTTGTTACATTTGTTATCTTTGTCCCTGCTGAGCAGAATCCCTGAGTTTCATAAAAGGCAGCTGTTAGACTTGATACAATAATTGCTAATATTCCACAGATACTGCTGAGAAATGTAACAACTAATTGTATCAAATAAATGGAGCAAATTGTAACCGTTCAGAATTTGCTCCTGGATCTGCCAGACTGAGGACATTCAACTTTAAGGGGGTTATTTATCAAAGTCCAATTTCATCTCAATTTTTTATGCTACAAACTCCTATCAAATCCAATCAGGTTTTTTACGCTTATTTATTATTACATTTTCCCATTTGCGGGAAAAAAAAATCAGATTTTCACTATTTTTTCAGATTTTTTACCTGAAAACCCAGATTTCTTATGCTTTTTTCTCGAAAACTCCGAAATCTTTTTCGAGTATTGCCCGAAACCCATCGCACATCAAAAAATTATTTGTGACTTCTCCCATTGAATTATATGCAACCTCGACAGGTCTGAGAAGCTGGATTTTCTGATTCGGACTTTTCCATCCTCAGGGTATAATAAATTCTGAAAAATTTGTGATTTTTTTTAAAAGTCAGATTTTATACTAAAAAATCACAGATGTTTCAGGATTTTTGCATTCGAAGTTCACTAAATAACCCCCTATATGTAAATTTTTGGAAAACGGTTAAAAAAAAATAAAAGATGTAAAGCAATTAAAAAAAGTATTTGTTTCTGGTGAATAATCTGAAAACAACTGAACTGAAAAAAAACGCCCTTTAAACTAATTTGTTCTGTGTTTACACAGAATAGTTTATGGGACAAACAGAGCCAAGCCATCTGGTCATCCTAGGCAACCTGGCCGGCCACTTTGCCCCACAACCCCCTTGCCCATGTGACTACTAGGAGTGGAGGGTCAAGGACTTGGATTTGGGGTAGGCAGATAGAGGAGGTGCCCAGCACGAGCCTCTTCTGCCTATACCTAGTTCTGACCCTGGGGACAGACCTGTATTTTTTCCAAAATCCCTTTTCATCTGCCTTATGTTGTCTTTGTAGGGGGCAAATAATTTTGGAGGACTCTCCCTCTCGCCACGAGTTGAGGTTGAGGCATCAGGGGTGGAGGGGAGATGCAGCACTGACGTTGGGAGAGGGGACCCTTGATGTCATTCTCTGTATCATTTATATGGGACATGGCAAGTTCCTCTTGGGGGTAATCATTTGCCCCTGTCATCATTATATATGCCCTGTATATATTGATTGGATTATACACAATAATGTTTTTGATATTGTTTTTTATGTGTGCATGTGTGTGTGTAGATTTCCTCCAGGATTCATTTCAGCCTTGCTCCTTTAATTTTCAAATAAGGAAATGATGAACCAATAAGCACATATTGAATTCCACCAGATTACTCACCGCATTCTATCTGCGGACACTATTGCCTAAGAGTAAATTGCAGCCATCCTGTTCTTTTTATAGTCTTTAAATACATGTTAATAATACCAGGAAAATTGGTAAAAAGCTGGGACAGTAGAATTTAGGGCAGGAGGCAGTCTTACGCTGATAAGATCATTTAAAGGATTAACACCATAGTTTACATAAGTTGAATATTTTACAGGTGCCTGTGATTGTGAAGCATTTGTAAAGAGACAAAATCAATGATCTGGCATGTGGGTCCTATGTAGGGATACACTGAATCCACTATTTTGGAGATGGCCGAACCCCCGAATCCTTTGCCAAAGATTTGGCCGAATACCGAACCAAATCCGAATACTAATTTGCATATAAAAAAGGATTCATCTTAATCTGAATCCTGCTAAAAAAGGCTGAATCCTGGCCGAATCCCAAACCAAATCCTGGATTTGTTGCAGCCCTAGTCCTATGGGATCTCGCTTGATACTTGTAGGGCCAAATACAAGCCCCCAAAAACACCAGTTGACTCTGCTTGGTGCTCTTCTGTTTTTGTACAGAAGACTTCATACAGGTTAGGATTTCCATTTTTAGGAGGCACAGGGCACTCTGTGCATCCCTCCTTACTGTCCTGTTTTCTGCAGGACAGTCCCGATTTTGACATCTCAGCCTGCAGTCCCTGGTTTCTTACTGAAATGTCCCGAGTTTCTCTTAGATCTCCTGTACTGACGCTATAAAAATACAAAGTATCTGAAACTTAAAGGATAAGTAAACCTTTAAAATAAGTGGATGTAAAATTGATGAGGGTTTATTCTAAGCACTTTTGTCATGTGCATTCATTATTTATTTTCTTTCTATTCCAAGATATTAAGGGATACATGTACTGTTAATATGAATGAATTTTGTTACAACAGCACCACCTGCTGGTCAGTTTCCCACCAGTCTGACCACCAAGTAGTCAAGGAAGTTGTCAGGAGAAAGAAAGAGGCTGCTCTGATGTTCTTCTGCTTAGGAAAGATGTGAGAAAGGTTTCTAATTTTTTTTCCTAAGCAGAAGAACATCAGAGCAGCCTCTGACAAAAGTGCTTAGAATAGCACCCTCATTTTACATTCACTTATTTTACAGGTTTACTTATCCTTTAATTAAAAGAAGAGAGGTACAGAGCCCAGAATGTCAGCAGCTGCACTTAGATACGTTTATAACAATTTAAAATAAGCAAAGGAATAATTGTAACTATTGAGGATAAGCAGGTCTCTTGGGGAAATGGAGACTGGCTAAACTGTTATAACTATGGCTATGGGGTCAGTAATTCCTTCACGGAGCTTAATTAAATTGGGGAATATGTAAAATACATGTAAAATAAGAGAATGAAGTTGTAGTGTCAGATATGTTTTAGCTTCTGCGGTGCCTGTGACTTGTCATTTAAGGATGTGGTTGCTTCAGAGATTAATTTGTACAGTCACACCTTGACAGACTATGAAATATTTGTTTAAATGTAGGTGTTGCTCTGTAGTAACTTAAAATAAACTTGGCCTGGGTGCTTGGCAGCTGCAAATATCATTCCACCCTGAGATGAGGAAGCTGATCACAGCTGAAAATACATACGAAAAGAAGTTGGTGGAGGGCACTCCCAATATTCCCAATAGAAAAAATACTTTTTTAAGGTATATGAGGTGCAAATAACCCCAGGTAATCCCACAGTCAGTTACCCAAAACAGTATATAGAAATGAAGAGGGGTTGCACACTCAATGAGACTTAGTAGAAAAGGTATTTAAAAAAAAAATTCTTTTATAGTAAATGGCAATTATTTTTTTTACATCAGACAGGCTGGTATATCAAATACAACAGTATTAACATAAATACTGTATATACATACCACCAAGTAACAAGATCAAGGCAAAAAGAGACAAACCACAGGGAGCAGATACACTTGCCAAAAATGAGAACACCCCAACATTTCAGCACGAAAGCCATTGTCAAGGGGAATTCAGTCGGAGAAACAACAGCCTGCCAGAAAGCAGTTCCATCCTAAAGTGCTGGCTCTTTCTGAAATCACATGACCAGGCAAAATGACCTGAGATGCACCTACACACCTATATTATAAAATTATACACTTGTTGGTTCAGGAATGACATTTTATATTGTAGAGTGAATTATTTGCAGTGTAAACAGTGTCATTAAGAAATAAAAACTACATCATAAAAATCATGACAGAAACCCTTGAACTCCCTCTGGGATAATGTGGAGCTCCATTGAGTTCCATTGACCCTCTGTCTCAGCTGGGCCCTCGCATACATGTGCGGAGGAAGGGAGAGGTAAACATCCATCTTGTTCCACAGAGGAGGAGTAAGCTGCACCCAGGGCCGTAACTAGGTGTAGGCAGAATAGGCACTTGAGACTTGGAGGGTGCCAGGTATGTACCTTCTTTGTTTCCTTGCCTCCCTCTAGTCCAGCAAGTGTCCCCTTACTGAGCAGTTCTGCCCTACAAAACGCTCCTATGTGCTCCATATTGCACGCTTACATGTATGCGTCTCACCTACCCACCCTGGCTCTGATAATGATGATAAAATCTGTGTACCAGATAAGGTCATTTATTATTGTTAAATATTTGCTGGTTAACTAATCATTCTGAGTGTATAGTTTGATATGACATTTCACAGAACAAATGATGAATGAGCAACGATAAAGGAAAACTATACCCACAAACAATGTAGGTCTCTATAGAAATATACTGAATGAAACCGCTCGTGTGTTAAACCCTGCTTCATGTAATATGCTTTTTTAGTAGTATGTGCCAATGGTCAATCCTAAATGGAAAATTATCATCTTATACAATTCAATTCATGGTGCAAACAAACCAAGGGCACACATACTTGTTGGGTCACATGAACCAATGAGTGCACAAAGTTCTGTCTTTTGCTCCCACACTTCTTCCTGTTCCAGTTAGAGCTGCAGTATGTCTGGTCAGGTGATCTCTGAGGCAGCACACAGACACTTGGCAATATTTGCTTAAATATATATTCCAGTTTGATAAGATTTTTTAATGGGCCACTTAAAGGAGAACTAAATCCCCTTTAGCCAAAAGTCCCCACTGATCCCCCTCCGCTGCCCCCCCCCACCCAGCCTCCCCCCTGCACAGTCATGCATTGTTTCCCCTCTAGAAATACTGACCCCACATACACAGAGTCAGAGCAGCAGAACTCACGGGTGCCATCTTCCGGTGCTTCGGTATTCTTCGTGTCTTCTTCCTTTCCTTCTGCAGTTTCTGTTGCTTTCTGCGTATGCGCAGTTGTAGCAAACCGGAAGATTGCTGATCTGTTGTATTGAGTATTCATTCTGGGAGGTATAGTTTTCCTTTAAAGGAGAACTAAAGCGTAACTAAAGAAGTAGCTAGAAATGTTGTACATGATGTTTTGTGCTTCTGTACCAGCCCAAGGCAACCACAGCCCTTTAGCAGTAAAGATCTGTGTCTCCAAAGATGCCCCAGTAGCTCCTTCTTTTCTGCTGATTCACTGCACATGCTCTGTGCTGCTGTCACTTACTGAGCTTAGGGACCCACTTACAATATACAGTACACATAGAATAGAAATGTCACAATATAAGGCTGATTAGTAATTAATACACATAATTACTACATGACAGCACAGAAACCAGTGCAATTAGCATCAGAATTGAATAATCAGCAAACCTGTAGCATCAGCTTATATTACAGCCAGGGAAGCTCATTTTCTGCTGGATAATTAGTGACGAGCCCTAAGCTTAGCTTCTCAACAGCCAATCAGAGCCCACTGAGCATGTGAGTGTCACAGACACTTTCCAAGATGGTGACCCCCTGTGACAAGTTTGAAGTCCTGGATCATTGCTGCTATTGAAAAGCTCAAACTTTAGCCTCGTGCAATAAGTTCACTATAGAAAATATGCCATTTTTAGCCACATTCATTTTTAGGGTTTAGTTCTCCTTCAATAGTGTCAATGTCTGTAATAGATTTTCCAATATGCCCACATAAGAGCATGGAGATCAGAGTCAGTGGTGTAAATACTGGGGGTTGTGCATGGAGGTCGTCAGGAGACAGTTAGAGTAAAAAGAATGGGGCGGGGGTGCATGGAAGTGTGGGGCATGCCTTTAATTTATATGGTAATACTGTATGTTGGACATTGTACAGTTACGCACAAGGACGCCCAGATATTACAAAGCTTAATTCTGTTGTGAGATTATAAAATGACTTTTGATAACGCTCATGAGTTAATTTCTTCCCTCCCACATCCTAAACTGTATATGTGACAGGCACTAGGACAATTAAAAGAAAACATTGTCAGCCAGTCGTTGATTTTCTGTTGGTAGTTCCATTAGTGCCACCGTGAACAATGTGCTTTTCTTTGCCTGAACAATATCTCGGGTCACAAGTTGCCCCTTAGCACACTAATGGCTTTTATCTCACCCTGTATTTGCTGGCGTTTTCCCAATCCACCTGGTGCCTTTTCCCTCCAGGATGTCACTACCTGCTGCAGCGACTGTTGGTTTATGCTGAACTCCATCGACTCACTTCAACTCCTTTTATATGTGAACCCATACGCTGGGACTTGGGCGATTGTATTTTCAAAGTGCAGCTAAAAAGCTAATGGGCTTCTTGCACCCCGTATGCCCACACCACTGATTTTTCTGCAGTGACGGAAGACAGAGTTGTTTTATAAATGTTCTATGTTACAGTTATTTGGAAACAGTGAGGGTTGCATTTCAGGAAAACTGGAAGGGTCACAGGTCAGGACAGTGGTCCCCAACCAGTAGCTCATGAGTAACATGTTGCTCAACAACCCCTCGGATGTTGCTCCCAGTGGCCTCAAAGTCAGTGCTTAATTTTGAATTCCAGGCTTGGAGACAAGTTTTGGTTGTATAAAAAAACAGGTGTACTGCCAAACAGAGTCTCCTGTAGGCTACCAGTCTACATAGGGGCCACATAGAACCTCCTCTCTCCCCCCCCCAGCCTAGTTTTTACTTACCCCTCGGTGCAGATTCAGGGATCGAGTTCATGGCAGCCATCTTCCGGGTCTTCGGTAACTGAGAACAAGACCGGTGTGTTGGAGTATGCACAGTTGGACAACTGAGAATGCGCTAAAATTGCTAAAGCACCAGAAGAAGACATGGAGGCCCGGAAGATTGATGCCGTGAACTCTGATGCACCAAGGGGTAAGTAAAAAGTTAGGGGCATTTGCCTAGGGGGCAGTTAGGCTGGGGAAGGAGGGAGGGGGTCTACGTAGGCTAGGGTTTTTTTTATTAAGGGGTTTGTTTCTCCTTTAACATCTCCAGTGGCCGGAAGGAGACCAAAGCAAACACCTACCACCACAACAGGTGTCTTTATACTTGGGTGGGTAAGAGACTCTAATTTTCTATTGATCTACCAAATAATATCAAGGCTCATATACTAATTGCAGGGGATGCGGCAAAATATAAAAATGGTGCCCTACGACTCTTTTTTTCAATTTTGCCCTGTCCTACACATGGGCAGATTAATCAAGGGTCGAATTGTAAATTCGAAAAAAAAAAATTATGTTTAAAACTCGACTAGGGAGTTATTCAAATTTGATTTGAATTTTTAAAAAAATTCAAATTAAATTTTTAAGATTTTTTCATACTCTGGCCCTTTAAGAACTCGAATTTGACTATTCGCCCCTTAAAACCTGCCAAATTGATGTTTAAGCCAATGGGAGAGGTCCAGGGATCAATTTTGAGATGCTTGCAGCCTTCGTGACATTCGAGTTTTTTTCAGAGAAAATTTGATACAAGTTTTCAGGTCGAGAAAATTCGATTCAAAGTTTTCAGGTCAATTCTTTTTATCTGAGTTTTAAAAATGTGATTTTATGAATACATTTAGAATTTCAAGTTCATGGGAGTTTATGGGAAAATGAACCCACGTTAATTCAAAATTCGACCTTTGATAAGCGTGCCTCTTAGCACCTGGCAGCCATTCAAATTTTTTCTTTCAATGTTCAACTTGCTGGCTACAAAAAAATCACTGTTTGTTTGCTGCCTTTGTGAAGTTTTGCACAGTGTTTATAAATGAGCCCCAACATGTTCCAAATTACAGAAACCCCCCAGGTCCCAACCATTTAAAATAATTAATCCCATACCTGCAATACAGGAATTCTGCTCTACTATTTTTTCCAAAATCCCTTCCCTGTTTAAAACCCACTTAACTTTCTCAACTTCCATCATCATTATTAGTACCATTACTATTGTGCATTACATTGTAGCCAGTTCTAACCAAACATCAAAGCAAAAGGAAACTATGATGTAATGCCTTGTGAAAGTGTCAGATATGTCCTGATTTTAATGTTCAATAAGGCAAAAAATCAACAATGTGGTGCCCAGCAATGAAAGATTGATTGATTGATGATTATTTATGAACATATTCTGCTATTCAGAATGAATCTGATGAGCCTGTATCTGTAGACTGGTCTGGCAAGAGGGTGGAAATGGACTCAACAAACACTGTGGGTGAAGGGATTTATTTAACGACACTCTCTCTCTTTATGTTAATGCTTTAAGACTAAGCATTAACACACTCAGATTCGGGGAGATTAGTCGCCATCGACAAATTTCCTTTTCTTCGGGACGACTAATGTCCCTGAACTGCCTCCCGCCGGCTAGAATGTAAATCGCCGGCGGGATGGCACTTGGAGCGCTTCATTTTCCGAAGTCGAATGCCGGCTAGATTTACATTCTAGCCAGCGGGATATAGTTCAGGGAGATTAGTCGTCGTGAAGAAGAGAAGATTTGTCACCAGGCGACTAATCGCCCAAATCTGACCCTTACAATGCTCTTAGATTATAGGTTTAATACAGGACAGGAAGTAGGTCTGGAACAATCCCCATTGTGCGGCACTAACTACAATCATAAATATCGGCACATCTATGGAATTGCCACTGCTATCTCTGTTTTCCTGGCAGTTGGGATTCCATCTGTAACCCAAGGTTTCTAAAATATCCCCTATCCATCTGGCTATAAGGCACAGGGGCGCCACACCAATGAGGTGAGTTGAGAAGGGGGCAGCAGCAGAAAAGCCACCTCAAGGTAGGAGAGGGGTCAGGATAAGCGAATCTACCATCTCTGGTTTTTCAGAGTTATTAGCTCATAGAAATTAAGTTTGAGTCTTATTTTATAACCCTGGGCCGAGCTAGTGAAGCCTTTAGCATCTTTCACTGTTAAAAAAGAAGTTATTAGCTCTTTAAGATCAACTTTTTCCAAATGCCCCATTGTTGCTTTAAATTTGAACACACAATCAACCTGTCCAAACTGTCATCATTCTCCATGACCTCTTGCCCTGTTTCATGAAACCTTTCCACTTTGCTTTTTGACAAAAGAAAAGGAAAAAACAACACTTTTTGATATTTTTAACCATCTGCAAATTAATTATTGTTTATGATCTCATGGGTGGGGACTTGAGTGTTGAGATGTAAGGCAGTGTGCCCCATATTTATCCACCTTGAAGGTCCAAATGTTGGTCAGGGCCCACAAGGTTAACAAGAAAACATTTAGTGTATTGTTTCCAATGCTACAGTTCCAGGGGTACTCAGGGGTAGCAAAAAGATGTTTATCCAAAATGTCACAATAATTTACCATCAGCATGGTCTTTCTGGTGTAGCTTTCAGAGCAAATAAGCATTCTCCACAAACCTCGCCCAAACAAAACTTGAGTAGGCCTGCCATTACTCCCAGCCTGGTGCAATAAGTTCACTATATAAAATATGCCATTTTTAGCCACATTAATTTTTAGGGTTTAGTTCTCCTTTAATAGTGTCAATGTCTGTAATAGATTTTCCAATATGCCCACATAAGAGCATGGAGATCAGAGTCAGTGGTGTAAATACTGGGGGAGATAGTTAGAGTAAAAAGAATGGGGGGGGGGTGCATGGAAGTGCGGGGCATGCCTTTAATTTATATGGTAATACTGTATGTTGGACATTGTACAGTTACGCACAAGGACACCCAGATATTACAAAGCTTAATTCTGTTGTGAGATTATAAAATGACTTTTGATAACGCTCATGAGTTAATTTCTTACCTCCCACATCCTATACTGTATATGTGACAGGCACTAGGACAATTAAAAGAAAACATTGTCAGCCAGTCGTTGATTTTCTGTTGGACAATTAAAAGAAAACATTGTCAGCCAGTCGTTGATTTTCTGTTGGTAGTTCCATTAGTGCCACTGTGAACAATGTGCTTTTCTTTGCCTGAACAATATCTCGGGTCACAAGTTGCCCCTTAGCACACTAATGGCTTTTATCTCACCCTGTATTTGCTGGCGTTTTCCCAATCCACCTGGTGCCTTTTCCCTCCAGGATGTCACTACCTGCTGCAGCGACTGTTGGTTTATGCTGAACTCCATCGACTCACTTCAACTCCTTTTATATGTGAACCCATACGCTGGGACTTGGGCGATTGTATTTTCAAAGTGCACCTAAAAAGCTAATGGGCTTCTTGCACCCCATATGCCCACACCACTGATTTTTCTGCAGTGACGGAAGACAGAGTTGTTTTGTAAATGTTCTATGTTCTATTACAGTTATTTGGAAACAGTGAGGGTTGAATTTCAGGAAAATAGGAAGGGTCACAGGTTAGGACAGTGATCCCCAACCAGTGGCTCAGGAGTAACATGTTGCTCAACAACCCCTCGGATGTTGCTCCCAGTGGCCTCAAAGCGGGTGCTTATTTTTGAATTCCAGGCTTGGAGACAAGTTTTGGTTGTATAAAAAACAGGTCTACTGCCAAACAGACCCTCCTGTAGGCTACCAGTCTACATAGGGGCCACCAATAGTCAATCATAGCCCATAATTGGCACCCCAGGAACTTTTTTCACTTGTGTGTTGCTCTCCAACTCTTTCTAATATTTGATGTGGTTCATGGGTAAAAAAAAAAGGTTGGGGATCTTGCATTTTGGCCCCTTTATGTAAATGAGACAAATTATATCTCTGCTTATTAAACAATATCAGGTGCATCAAAAGATTCAACGGCACACTTTTAATTGCAGATTTAGGGGAGGATTTATTTAGCCCTCAACATTCAACATTTGTATGTATGTATGTATATTTTTATTTGTAAAGCGCTCCTTGAGGGCAAAGCTCTGTACAACAAAACAATAAATTAGTAGTAACAAACAAGGGGTCTTTGGAATAAAAAATAACAATAAGTGCAGTATTAGAAATACAATTCACATAAATATAAAAAAATATAAAAAATATTGCCCTTGAGGGCTAAATAAATCCTCCACTTGATGTTCCAAATTACAGAAACCCCCCAGGTCCCAACCATTTGAAATAATTAATCCCATACCTGCAATACAGGAATTCTGCTCTACTATTTTTTCCAAAATCCCTTCCCTGTTTAAAACCCACTTAACTTTCTCAACTTCCATCATCATTATTAGTACCATTACTATTGTGCATTACATTGTAGCCAGTTCTAACCAAACATCAAAGCAAAAGGAAACTATGATGTAATGCCTTGTGAAAGTGTCAGATATGTCCTGATTTTAATTTTCCATAAGGTAAAAAATCAACAATGTGGTGCCCAGCAATGAAAGATTGATTGATTGATGATTGTTTATGAACATATTCTGCTATTCAGAATGAATCTGATGAGCCTGTATCTGTAGACTGGTCTGGCAAGAGGGTGGAAATGGACTCAACAAACACTGTGGGTGAAGGGATTTATTTAACGACACTCTCTCTCTTTATGTTAATGCTTTAAGACTAAGCATTAACACACTCAGATTCGGGGAGATAAGTCGCCATCGACAAATTTCCTTTTCTTCGGGACGACTAATGTCCCTGAACTGCCTCCCGCCGGCTAGAATGTAAATCGCCGGCGGGATGGCACTTGGAGCGCTTCATTTTCCGAAGTCGAATGCCGGCTACATTTACATTCTAGCCAGCGGGATACAGTTCAGGGAGATTAGTCGTCGTGAAGAAGAGAAGATTTGTCGCCAGGCGACTAATCGCCCAAATCTGACCCTTACAATGCTCTTAGATTATAGGTTTAATACAGGACAGGAAGTAGGTCTGGAACAATCCCCATTGTGCGGCACTAACTACAATCATAAATATCGGCACATCTATGGAATTGCCACTGCTATCTCTGTTTTCCTGGCAGTTGGGATTCCATCTGTAACCCAAGGTTTCTAAAATATCCCCTATCCATCTGGCTATAAGGCACAGGGGCGCCACACCAATGAGGTGAGTTGAGAAGGGGGCAGCAGCAGAAAAGCCACCTCAAGGTAGGAGAGGGGTCAGGATAAGCGAATCTACCATCTCTGGTTTTTCAGAGTTATTAGCTCATAGAAATTAAGTTTGAGTCTTATTTTATAACCCTGGGCCGAGCTAGTGAAGCCTTTAGCATCTTTCACTGTTAAAAAAGAAGTTATTAGCTCTTTAAGATCAACTTTTTCCAAATGCCCCATTGTTGCTTTAAATTTGAACACACAATCAACCTGTCCAAACTGTCATCATTCTCAATGACCTCTTGCCCTGTTTCATGAAACCTTTCCACTTTGCTTTTTGACAAAAGAAAAGGAAAAAACGACACTTTTTGCTATTTTTAACCATCTGCAAATTAATTATTGTTTATGATCTCATGGGTGGGGACTTGAGTGTTGAGATGTAAGGCAGTGTGCCCCATATTTATCCACCTTGAAGGTCCAAATGTTGGTCAGGGCCCACAAGGTTAACAAGAAAACATTTAGTGTATTGTTTCCAATGCTACAGTTCCAGGGGTACTCAGGGGTAGCAAAAAGATGTTTATCCAAAATGTCACAATAATTTACCATCAGCATGGTCTTTCTAGTGTAGCTTTCAGAGCAAATAAGCATTCTCCACAAACCTCGCCCAAACAAAACTTGAGTAGGCCTGCCATTACTCCCAGCCCCCCAAGGGTGGAATGCCTCAAAGTTTATGAACAACTGTCATAGAGTACAATACCCTTTTTTGCATCCTTTGTTAAAAGTCCCATTAGTACAGGAGAGTTAGGTTGTGTATCCACATAGTATAAGTGCTGAGTGGGACGGTAGTTACTTATTTTCTGTTCCATTCATGAAGAGGGGGAGGTTTTGTCCAGAGTTAACATTGGAGTAGACTTTATAGAAGCTGTGAGTGATAGCCTGAGGTGGTGCAGTCAACCCTATTGATAACAATTATCCAGAGAGTTGTTCAGTCCTATGTGTAGTTGGTCTACAACAACCATAGGCAGTCTTCAGCTCCAGTAAAAGGATAGTAACCTCGGTGAGTACATGAGTATTCCTCCTTTTTTGTTTACACTATTTACTTCTGATTTTAGGTGTTCTTCGCAATTATGTCACCTACAAAAGTTTTAAGACGACTCTGTAATTGTGGCCAGTATCAGAGGGGGACAAGATGCTGAGTGTGATTGGTAGTTTTGTGGGGTGGTATAATGTCTACATTTAAATATGGCCAAAACTAAGGAGTTAGTAATGGATTTTAGAAAGTTGAGAACTGCTCTTCAACCAGTCTGTATAAATGGGGTTGTTGTAGATGTGGTAGAGGAATATAAATACCTGGGTATTTTTATTGATAATAGGTTGGACTATTTAGGAAGGGCACGTGTAGGCTTTTCTTCCTTAGAATATTAAGATCATTCAAGGAAATGATGCTAGTGTTTTATCATTCAGTGGTAGCTAGTGTTGGGTTTTTTGGTGTGTTGTGCTGGGGAGGTTGACGGAAGGCAGCTGTCATAAATAGACTTAATAAATTGAATAGGAGGCAGGTTCTGTTTTCAGTATGATATTAGAGACCTTAGATATGGTTTTGAGGCAGAGATACATGCTCAGGTTCGGGAGATTTAGTCGCCCAGCGATAAACCGCCTCTTCTTCAGGGCGACTAATCTCCCCAAACTGCCTCCCGCCTGCTAGAATGTAAATCGATGGCAGGATGGCACTCAGAGCGCTTCGTTTTTCGAAGTCACTCGACTTTTCGCTGTGAGGCAACTTCAGGCTCGACTGCGGAAAGCAAAGCACTCCAATTGCCATCCCGCTGGCGATTTACATTCTAGCCGGCGGGAGGCAGTTCGGGAAGATTAATCACCCCCCGAAGAAGAGCGTGCGTCTCTGCCCTTACAGAAGAAGATGTTGTGTAAATGAATCAGCATTTTGGGAAATGATTCTCATCCTTTACGTGAAATTTTGGAGTCATGTTGTAGTTCCTTTAGTAATCGATTGATTCTAGCTACATGATATCTACTGATATTGTTATAAGAAATGTTTTTAATTCTTCTCTTTTAAGCAGATAGTTTTTGTTTTGGTTATTTATGACGTGTTATGTATCATAATGTAACTATGTATAATATTTGTGTTCTGTGTGATTGTTAAATGAGCAGACTCTGGCATAATAATTTCCTTTGGGATTTTTATCTATCATTTATCAATCTAATTGTGAACACTACTAGAGTTTTTCATAATTCTGGTTGTAAAGCTCTAGTAAAAGATGGAAACAAGAAAAAGGACAACAACAAAAAATAATTCAAGTGAAAGGTAACAGATTTTGGGGTAAAATCTTTACTTCACAGTGATTAATGGCAAAATATGTTACTCCCAAAGAGTCATCAGCTGCACCTTCTGTGCACAGAGCTGGATACAGAGTGGCCAAACCCCTACAAGACAAATGGAATGTAACTTGCTATCCGCAAGACTGGACACAACAGACAACTTAATAGGTCAAGAGTTGCGCATCAGGACTCGAAACACAAAACTAGAATTAAAACACAGTATTCTAATCATGTACGGATACAAACAGATTTACACTTATACAATGGACACAATCAACCCATGGGACGGTCATATAAACAATACTGTACCATTATTATACCTGTTTATCTCAAAGACCAACATTTATTTGGAGAATGGGTTTCATATTTCTACAACTACATTGGAGTTTGGTGGTTGCCACCCTATCAAAAATATGCGCTCCAAAACCCGTTCCTTTAATGGTGGACTTATGTGTTTGAAAAAGGATATTGGTCATAGAGATGTCTAAGGTACAATAGGAATAATCACTTGTGCGTCCAATGCTTTGGTCAGGAGACACTTTACCCCAGACAATGCAGCCAAGTAGAAGGGTGAAAGTCTATGAAAATTATGATCAGAGGTAAAGAGTTAGGGCCACCTTATGGGGCTACTTTGATATTGGTATGATGGTTTAATGTCTAGTCAATAATTAAGAAACCTTCTCTTTTTTTTTTAAATGTGTGCACCTGCTGAGAATGTCTTTGTTAAACAATGAGCTTTCAAATGTGCATTGATACATGTTTTGAGCATCTAAGACTAAAGACCAGCATCTCTAACACTGAATGGACCGTCCGAATTTGGCAACTTTAGATGTTTCCCATCCAATCTGTATAAAAAATAAGGATCCCTAAACCTCAAGATTCCTTTACTGCTTTAGGTGTGAGGATGAAGGGTTGGTTCCCTGATTTGCTGGTGAATGTTACTATGTAGAAACCCTAGCAAATCCACCTCATTCACTTATTTTAAAGGTTTATTTATCCTTTAAGGTAAGACCACACTAGCAGCTAAGGGGGGAAAAATGAGGAGTCAAAAATGGTGCAAACATGATCGCTAACGGTGTTTGCGAAAATTTTTGGCACTAACAAAACATATCACATTCCCCCATAAGTCTTTGAAGTGCCTCTGGATGTATAACGTTGGGATATTGAAACCCTGTAGGATAAATCTTACTTTCTGATTGGAACAACAAACAGGCGCCATGAGAATCATTTGATTTTCTAAAGTCTAGGGACTCATTCAATATTCAATATTCACCTACTTACTCCATTACTTTTTGCTGCTTGTGACTTATTTTCCAGAAGGGGCTAGCATGGCTACAAACCAGTTTCTCCTGGCCCTGCAACCAATAACTTCTTTGAAATAACCCAGAAGCCCTCAACTCATGAACTGAGAGGGCATTGTAGCTGGCAAATCATC
This sequence comes from Xenopus laevis, assembly GCF_017654675.1. Taxonomy (NCBI): domain Eukaryota; kingdom Metazoa; phylum Chordata; class Amphibia; order Anura; family Pipidae; genus Xenopus; species Xenopus laevis. The sequence continues at coordinate 123,735,761 of NC_054376.1, forward strand.
TCCCTTCTTTTAATACATTCATCTAGTCGTATAAACCAGAGGATACAAAGAGCAGAAAGTGCCTGCATGTCTGAGAAGCCACAGGACAAGAGTTATTTACAGGGTCAATGAGTAGAGTGGAGATCAACAGGTTCCTCGCATGTTACCAGGACGTGGCAATGAAGCCACTATACATTTTCACTGTCAGACCCAAGAGAGACAATGTCCCCACGTCATGACCTTTTCTTGTCCTTCACTTCCAGAATCTCACAACGTTATCCCGCAAGATTTGACATTACAGATGGGTGCTGTCTTTCATTTCATATACCGTGCCTTCCGAGCGGGTAACACTAGCTTTGCGAGACTTCAGAGACACTAGAGTAAGAGGGTCTGGTCGGATGAGGTAACTGCAAAGTAAACAATATATACACTTTATAATTGAATTTAAAGGAGAAGGAAAGGCTAAAACTAAGTAAGCTTTATCAGAAAGGTCTATATAAATACACCAGTAAACCCTCAAAGTAATGCTGCTCTGAGTCCTCTGTCAAAAGAAACACCACATTTCTCTCCTTCTATTGTGTACTCATGGGCTTCTGTATCAGACTTCCTGTTTTCAGCTTAAACCTCCAGGGCTAGGGCTTGAGCATGCTCAGTTTGCTCCTCTCTCCCCCTCCCTCCCTCCCTCCCTGTTGTAATATTAGCTCAGAGCTATGAGTGAGCAGGGAGAGACTAAGATAGGAAGTGATGTCGCTAATATGGCAGCTGCTATCCTAAACAAACAGAGAGCTTCTAGAGCTTTTTATTTAGACATGATAAAGCATTCTGCAGAATAAATACAGTGTTATCTCTTGCACTATTGTGGCTAATCTTTTGGCAATAAACTGCTACGGTAGCTTTCCTTCTCCTTTAATCCCTGGTTTGCATATTCAGATTTGTGAAAAACAAAAACAGAAAACTGGTATGGGGTGCCACTGTGGATGGGGTGGTGGGCCCCAAACACCCTAGTCCAACATTGCTCAGGCATATATTATATATAAATACATTCCATCCTGCTAGTTTTCTTTTGAATGGAAATCATTGCTCTGTGAGCCTCTAGGTGTGTTCTAGGCTTGATAGATAACATTGAAGCAATTCAGTGTCTGGTGATATTGATGCATAAACAGGGGCTATTGGGATCTTGGAGGGGTATAAACAAGATACATATGTTATTGCATTGTGAAGAGCACCCAGACAACAATGAGTTGTCATGAAAAACAGAGAGAAAAACTTACATAACATCATTCAGTTCCAGTTTGGTATCCGGAGAAGGGTTTATTAGGATATAGGACAATGTGTTGTCAGTGTCCATAATGTCCACTGTAAAAAAAAATTAGATTTAGATTTAGATTTTAGAATAATAATATTAATACCCATGCTCAATATAAATCTCATTGCCTTGTTCCTTATTATTTACAGTAGGGGGTACATTATCCCTTATAATACATGAGTGATACTCAGAGTTCCCTGTATAACTCAGCCTGCAGCCTTGTGTCTTTATATGGTCACAGAACAACCCCTCAGTGAATTCTAATATCCTTATCATTTACAGTAGGGGGTACATTATCCCTTATAATACATGAGTGATACTCAGAGTTCCCTGTATAACTCAGCCTGCAGCCTTGTGCCTTTATATGGTCACAGAACAACCCCTCAGTGACTTCTAATATCCTTATCATTTACAGTAGGGGGTACATTATCCCTTATAATACATGAGTGATACTCAGAGTTCCCTGTATAACTCAGCCTGCAGCCTTGTGCCTTTATATGGTCACAGAACAACCCCTCAGTGACTTCTAATATCCTTATCATTTACAGTAGGGGGTACATTATCCCTTATAATACATGAGTGATACTCAGAGTTCCCTGTATAACTCAGCCTGCAGCCTTGTGTCTTTATATGGTCACAGAACAACCCCTCAGTGACTTCTAATATCCTTATCATTTACAGTAGGGGGTACATTATCCCTTATAATACATGAGTGATACTCAGAGTTCCCTGTATAACTCAGCCTGCAGCCTTGTGCCTTTATATGGTCACAGAACAACCCCTCAGTGACTTCTAATATCCTTATCATTTACAGTAGGGGGTACATTATCCCTTATAATACATGAGTGATACTCAGAGTTCCCTGTATAACTCAGCCTGCAGCCTTGTGCCTTTATATGGTCACAGAACAACCCCTCAGTGACTTCTAATATCCTTATCATTTACAGTAGGGGGTACATTATCCCTTATAATACATGAGTGATACTCAGAGTTCCCTGTATAACTCAGCCTGCAGCCTTGTGTCTTTATATGGTCACAGAACAACCCCTCAGTGACTTCTAATATCCTTATCATTTACAGTAGGGGGTACATTATCCCTTATAATACATGAGTGATACTCAGAGTTCCCTGTATAACTCAGCCTGCAGCCTTGTGCCTTTATATGGTCACAGAACAACCCCTCAGTGACTTCTAATATCCTTATCATTTACAGTAGGGGGTACATTATCCCTTATAATACATGAGTGATACTCAGAGTTCCCTGTATAACTCAGCCTACAGCCTTGTGCCTTTATATGGTCACAGAACAACCCCTCAGTGACTTCTAATATCCTTATCATTTACAGTAGGGGGTACATTATCCCTTATAATACATGAGTGATACTCAGAGTTCCCTGTATAACTCAGCCTGCAGCCTTGTGCCTTTATATGGTCACAGAACAACCCCTCAGTGACTTCTAATATCCTTATCATTTACAGTAGGGGGTACATTATCCCTTATAATACATGAGTGATACTCAGAGTTCCCTGTTTAACTCAGCCTGCAGCCTTGTGCCTTTATATGGTCACAGAACAACCCCTCAGTGACTTCTAATATCCTTATCATTTACAGTAGGGGGTACATTATCCCTTATAATACACGAGTGATACTAAGAGATACTCATTTTTTTTAAAGAAAGAAAAAAAGAGGCTGCTCTGATGTTCTTCTACTTAGAAAAAAAAGTATAAACCTTTCTCAAATCTTTCCTAAGCAAAAGAACATCAGAGCAGCCTCTTTCTTTCTCCTGACAACTTCCTTGACTACTTGGTGGTCAGACTGGTGGGAAACTGACCAGCAGGTGGGGCTGTTGTAACAAAATTCATATTAACAGCACACGTATGAATGTAAATTACAAAAGTGCTTAGAATAGCACCCCCATCAATTTTACATTAACTTATTTTAAAGGTTTACTTATTCTTTAAAGAAATCTTAAAAAAGATTTTAATTCTTTAAAAAAATGTAGTCATGGCCACTTAAAGGTTTACTTATCATTTAAGAAACATTTAAAAACTATGAAAATATAAATCTGTTATGCTGATGATGTAAAAATCTACATATATGACACATTAGTATTGGGTGTACTCTGTTTCATACTGTAGTCAGCAGCAGAGAGCCCCAAATGCTTCATCCTGGCCTTGACGAGTGAATTAAGTTCCTGCCGCTCAGATCGTCGGTACAGACTCATTCGCTGCTGGCTGATTCTTTCTGAAGCCGATTTCCCAGGCTGCCTTACTCCCTTGCGGCTGAGCCTCCTGGCCCACTGCATGCTCTTTCTGCGCAGCAGAGGGTGCTCTGATTGGTCACTGGAGGTTGAGTTCCGGTGAAGCGGTCGTCCCTGGTTAGGGTCTCCCCAACGAGTCTCTCTTGTATCTTCATAATCCTCAACACTGATTGATACCTGAGACTTCAGAAGGGGGGTTGTAAGAGGTGAATGTAAAGGAGGAGAGAAGAATAATCAGATGTGAATACTAAGAAAATATGGGCAACATGGGCAAAAAGAAAGATTGACCAATAGTGATCTGGCCAAGAAGGTAAAATGGGGAATGGAGGTCATCAATGGTACCTCAGAGGCAGGCAGTAAGTGTGTCTCAGTACGGTATATACCAATGGGAATATCCCCAGTAGTGGAACAGAGCTTCTGATATAACCGCCCATAACTTCGGATCCACAAGTCTTCTTCTGTCACTCGCAGCTAAAAACAGGTAATTTAAGTCATAAACTGTGCAACAGGTCTAGTAACCAACAACCCCCAAACTGCTCTCCGGTTTAGGAGCAAAGATCCCCTTGCTTCCTATACTGCACTAGACTTTTGCTACATCATCATCCCATTATAATTGCAGGCTTGAAATTAGAAGTTTCAGAGAGTGAGAATTCATAGAGTGATCTAGGCCAACATCAGGAGAAAGAAGACCACGGAGGAAAGACTTACAGCACAGAGGAATCCAGAACCAGGCATTGAATCCAGGCCAAGCAAAAGTCGTGTGATGGAGATCATGTAATCCTTAACAAATGACTGCAAAATACCAGGAAGAAGCAGAAGCAACAAAATAAATTATAAGAGGCTCTAGGCAAAGCAATTGTGTGTTTATATAGATTGATGATGGGTGTAGAACCTATTCCAGAACAGATCAGATTCATGCAATAGTATTCACTAAATTATTTGCAGTTATTTTTCAGCCTGCCACAAGGGCTCACTGGGACTCTGGATGGTAGGGTGCTGAAAAGAGGGTTATTTGGTTGGAAATTGTTCACTTTGAGAACATTTATATACATTGCGTTAGTGACCAATATTACATTCTCCCATAAGTGAGAAGTGAGGGGGACAGCTGGTTAAGACTGACCATCAAGGCCAGATGGAGTAAAAGGGTTGGGTTTTCAGAGGAAATAGTGAGAGTATAATATATAAGGTACAAAGTGTGCTGCAAGTCTAGTAACCCTTAGCAACCAATTAGTAGATGACAAGTCAGTTAAAAGAAGAGCACATGGAGCTAAATTTATAGTCCTGTTTGCAAAAAGTTGCTCTTCAGTTCTGGGACCAAAGGACCTAATAGAGACAGGCACAATGACTGGATCAAGCATATTTATGTGGGTAAAGTATATACTGTATATGCATAGTTGCACAAAAATGGAGTAGAGACTTGGTGCTTTGGTGCCCAATTTCAAAGCTGCTTAATGGACCAGTAACATAAAAAAATTTTTTTAAACATTTTGTTTCTTTGTAACAAAAAAAAACCACCAAGACAGTTTTAACTTTTAAATCGCAAAGCTTTTATTAAGAAATTACTTACCGATTCTCTGCATGCGCTCCTCTTCAGAAACGGCGACAGGGCGACTATCCATTGTGCGGCACTCGGTTTCTCCTTTCTGCCTTCTATAGGAGATAGCCAAGGAGGAGAAATCGAGCGACGCACAATGGATCGGTAAGTAATTTCTTAATAAAAGCTTTGCGATTTAAAAGTTAAAACTGTCTTGGTGGGTTTTTTTTGTTACAAAAAAACTATTTTTTTAATTTTTTCTTATGTTTCTAGTCTTTTAAAGGATGAGTAAACCTTTAAAATAAGTGAATGTAAAATTGATGAGGGGGCTATTCTAAGCACTTTTATAATTTACATTCATTATATATTTTGTTTTTATTCCAAGATATTAAGGGATACATGTGCTGTTAATATGAATGAATTTTGTTACAACAGCGACACCTGCTGGTCAGTTTCCCACCAGTCTGACCACCAAGTAGTCAAGGAAGTTGTCAGGAGAAAGAAAGAGGCTGCTCTGATGTTCTTCTGCTTAGGAAAGATGTGAGAAAGGTTTCTACTTGTCTTCCTAAGCAGGAAAACATCAGAGCAGCCTCTTTCTTTCTCCTGACAACTTCCTTGACTACTTGGTGGTCAGACTGGTGGGAAACTGACCAGCAGGTGGTGCTGTTGTAACAAAATTCATTCATATTAACAGTGCATGTATCCCTTAATATCTTGGAATAAAAACAGGAGGTGGGGTATCACACATCACGAACATATCACACACTTTTGTACCTGGTATAGGAGGGTGTCTAACATGCTGACACTGAAAACCTTCCCAGCGGCAAAGGGCAGTCTGAACATGAAGACCAGGTTGGAGCCCCGTTCCCGTTCCCTCTGTGGGAGGAGAGAGCTGTGAAGAAGGGACAGGAAGAAAAAGAAAGAAAGACAGAAGGGGTGGGTGAGAACAGGAAAGATGGAGCGGGAAGAGTCAGAGGGAGGAGAAAGAGAAGGGAGACGCAGATATTAAAAGAATACTAAAGAGAGAGAAGATGATGGTGATTACTGAAGAGGTTACAGCAGAAGATATGGGTACCTTCTCCAGCTTCGACAGTACAACAGAGTATTTATCCTTGGCTTTGAACTGCATGAACCTCATGTTTGCTGGATGCGTTAGTTCTGTGATGATGTTCAAACCTGGGAATAGCCTAAGAAAATAAGAGAGGAAAACTAACAGGATTATGGAGCAACATGGTCAGTTGTCAACCTCTAACAACCAATAGCCACATGCTCCATGATAGTCTGGCAGTTGATGTAGAGCAGCGTTTGTTTGAGTTTCTCAGTTCAAGTTCCTCCTTGGAGGTCCATCATTTGCCTACCCACCTCTCTATGTTACAGGATAAATGGAGTGTCAAGACCAGTGGCTATTTTGCAAACTTCAGGACGGAATGAAAATGTACAAAAAACATGGCTACTGACTTGCAAATAATTGGCTAAATCAAGTTGCCCTAATAATTTGAGTATTGTGCTTTTTTTGGATACAGGCTGGATATATCTACTTCAAAGTTGGACAAACAGAGTAATGACAGCCTCTAAAACAGTAATAGCAGTTGTGCCAAGTGACTGGGTTACAGCCAAATGACCAAGAAAAGTGTTTTTCTACTTCTTTATAAGAAGCAACCTCAAATACACAGGGGTATTGAGCTTCAAACAGGCCACTAAACTCTATACCTGAATAAAGTCTGAACATTGACAATAGTGCGTGCGTCAGCCATGTAGTCCTCTTCTGCAATCATAGAGCTTTCCTCTCCGACAACCACCATGTGTGCCGCATAACTGACCCCACAGCGGAGCATATCATCTAGACTGGGGAGAGAATGGAAGAACCATCATAGACATTTACAGACTTCTTCAGATAATTCATGTACACGTACAATTTCTAAGTTTCTGGAACCTCTCCTCTGGCTGATATAGGCAGGTGTCACCCGGAGTGTTGCTCATAGTTACTTACTTATCAATGGATCCAACCATGTAATAGACCAGAGGGAACCAGCATATGGCTTCTAGGAACTGAACATCTGGCCTGGGGGAGAAATTTATATAAGTATTCACAATATGCAATGAAGATAATTTGATAATACTTGTTTGGTCAGATAAACAGTGACACACATAAAGTGACTGGTCATTCAAACCATCTTAAAAAGAAAAGTTTACCTAAATAGTAATTGTTATGTAATTTAAACCATTATAAATAAATATAAACCATTATACATAAATGGGAACTATTATATAGCGAAGTTGTACCAGTTACAGGCAGCGTTACAAAGACCAACTGGAGGAATTTAAGGGAAGTAGTTGTATAGATCAGTTATTGGGTGGAGTTTAATGGAGCAATAAGAGCTGCAAAAGCTTGAATGGATATTAAAGCATAAGTAAACCGTTAAAATAAGTGAATGTAGAATTGATAAGGGTGCTATTCTAAGCACTTTTGTCATTTACATTCATTATTTATTTTCTTTTTATTCCAGATATTAAGAGAGTTATTTATTAAAGTCCAAAGGTAAAAAAATTTAAAATCCTACTACTTGGTGGGAAACTGACCAGCAGGTGGCGCTGTTGTAACAAATTTCATTCATATTAACAGTACATGTATCCCTTAAAGGGGTGGTTCGCCTTTCAGTTAGCTTTTAGTATGTTATAGAATGGTCACTTCTAAGCAACTTTTCAATTGGTTTTTATTATTTATTTTTTATAGTTTTTTAATCATTGGCCTTCTTCTAACCATTTATAGTGTTGAAATGGGGGTCACTGACCCCATCTAAAAATAAATATTCTGTAAGGCTACACATTTACTGTTATTGCTACTTTTTATTACTCATCTTTCTATTCAGGCCTCTCCTATTTAAATTCCAGTCTCGGAAACAAATCAAAGCATGGTTGCTAGGTAATTTGGACCCTGTCAACCAGATTGCTGAAACTACAAATAATAAAAAATGAAAACCAATTGCAATTTTTCTCACAATATCACTCTTTACATGATACTAAAAGTTCATTCAAAGATGAAGAACCCCTTTTAATATCTTGGAATAAAAAGAAAATAAATTACAAAAGTGCTTAAAAATAGCAACCTCCTCAATTATTATAACACACATACACGTTAAAGGGCCCTATACATGGGCTGATACAAGCTGCCGACAGACCGAGTCTGCATCTTATTGGCCCACGTGTGGGGCCATCCTACAGGCTTCCCCGATCGATTGGGCAGGTCAAAAAATCCCGTCAGATTGCAGCCTCATCTGTGTGTGTATGTGGTCCCGCAATCCGCCCGTCCGTATCGGATGCATTATGATCTGTTCGTTGGGCCCTAGGGCCCACAATTGGATCAGCCCGATATTGCCCACCTCAATGTGGGCATATCGGGGAGAGATCCCCTCGTTTGGCGACATCTCCAAACAAGAGGATCTCTGTGTCTATGGCCACCTTCAGGCCCCCTTACTGGCGCCAATAAAAGCTGCCGACAGACCGAGTCGGCAGCTTATTGGCCCATGTGTGGGACCTCTGACGGACTTCCCCGGTCGATATTTGATTGAAAGTCGGGCAGATCTCGATTGGGCAGGTTAAAAAATCCTGTTGAATCGAGGCCGCATCTGTGCATTTATGTGGTCCCTCGATCTGACCACCCGTATTGGATGCATTATGATCCAATATTTAGGCCCTAGGGCCCACAATCAAATCAGCCCGATATCACCCACCTCAATGTGGGCATATCGGGGACAGATCCAAATGTTTGATGACATTGCCAAACAAGCAGATCTCTACGTCTATGGCCACCTTAAGTCTTATAACTCCTCTTACTGAATAATAGAACCTCTCCTCTTATTGCTTCATTTAACTCCGCCCTATTTAACCCCCTTCCTTATTATTCCTCCAGTTGGTCTAAGTAACCCTCCCTGTAACTGCTATAATTGCGCCATATAATGGTTTCCATTTATTTATCCTGTATATTGTTTCTCACGAGTTCTCCAGCAGCAGGATGATGGGGCTTAGCTCCTTCTTTCCTCGGTAGTAGGCTCTTAGTGGAACAATAAAGTTATACAGCCCATTTCCAGCATGTTCTGCAGACACTATCACCAGCGCATTTTTAAAGCCATACGCCCTCGCATCTTCATATGGGTAATGTTGGCAGCTCTGTGAACGGGGAAAAAGAAAAATTTTACATACTTAGTATGGAATAGAGACCAATAGTGAACTAGGAATACAAGCAAGATTTGAGTTATAGTTGATAGATTACATATCAGAAGACCGGTACAGATAAACTGGCAATATGGTACCTTGTCAAGGCGCAGGCAACAATATGGGCTCTTCTGCTGGAGCAAGTGACACAGAGTAGGGGAGCTGCCAATATAAGGTGTGTTTGATGGGTATCCCTTTACCAAGCTGAAGAGATAAAAGAAGAACTTTGAACTCAGTGTGGATTATACTCTCTCTCTCTTATTCAGTATTTGAGTGTGTGCCTCTTCCATATAAACATTTAAAATAAAATATGTGGTACTGTGTTGCCATATAAAAATCCCCCAAGTCTACTTTCATAACACCTACTTGATGGAGTTATCCAGTTCCTCGTCAGATTGGCTGGTCTCGTCTTCTGATTGGTCACTCAGGAGGTCGAAATTTGTACTGCTGTCTCCATCCACAACATCTGGCACTGCATCGATACTGTGTTTCCTTTTGTGGGTTCCATCAGCAGGTGGGCTCAGCATATTTCCATCTACACTTTCTGAGCTTCTGGACCCCTGCAGATCCATGGCCACCGTTCCTAAAGAAAGGTTAGAAATTGTCTATGCCGTTGTATATGTGAGGACACAAACACTACTGATTGTTGCTCATGAGTCATAAATTCTTACGACTTTTTGGTAGTTATTTCAGCTTAGCTTCAAAGCACATCTTTCTAATTTCTACATCTTATCTATTTCTCCCCAAATGCAATTTGTTGGTGTAATGTTTGTTGTAGAATAGCGTAGTGCTTACCCATGCTTGCTATAATACTGTGAACAGGGAGCCCCGTCAGGCCATGGTAGGTAGACTTTAGGTACCCTGATTTCTTGGAATCTTCGTTGTCTTTCAAACTGAATGCTGAGTTCTCTTCTTTTGAGATATTTATGTAGAAGCAGGTGTCTGTTGAGGACATTATATGACAAGGCCCTGGATTAAGCAGGATGCTGGTTTTGTTATCCCGACGGACGCCAATCAAACAGACCCCATACCTGTAAATATCAAATGGGTCACAAATTACAATACTTTCAAGGTCATCTTTGTAGGGACTATCATTGGGATTAGTTTAGAAACCCAACAAGCAAGTTTTGGTTTGTCGAATACTCAATACTCATGTCTGCTAAATATTTCTTAACCTTTAACTGAATCTATTAATTTTGAAAACAAAAGAATGCTGCAATTCTTTAAATGGAGGCCCATGAGACCTATTGTTTTTGGGGCTAGGTGTTGCTGAGGGGTGGGGGTCTCCCTTAGGGCCGCCGTTAGAAATCACAGAGCCGCGTACAACAAATTTTTGGGGGCCTCTAGGCCCTTTGGGTCTTTTCGCCGCTTCAGGATTTCAATTTCGGCTGTTTTTGTGACTTCGGGTCTTTTCGCAGCTTCCGGACTTCGATTTTAGCTGTTTTCGTGACTTCGGGTCTTTTCGCCACTTCGGGACTTCGGCTTCGGCTATTTTCATGACTTCGGGTCTTTTCATAGATTCGGGACATCAAAACTTTCAGCACTTCCGCATTTCAGCTGTTCGGGACTTCAGAAGGAGGCGGCACAGCTTCGGCTCTGTCGTAGGGGGCCCGGCTCTTTCGAAAAGTTCAGCACTGCCAGGACGCCCTTCTGGCCCAGGCCAGAGACACTTGTACCCCCTGTGCCCCCTGATGGCGGCCCTGGTCTCTCTAGTTGTTTGTTTTCAACCCCCTCCCCTTGGCTCAAGGTCAGGATGGGAGGGGAGGAGATTAAAGTTTATAAGGTGAGGTGGGGAGGAGAGGGGCCAGATAACCATTTTGTTCAATGGTTTGGCAGTGGGCTAAAAAGGAGTGTGCCCCATAATCTGGTTTAGGAGTCCCCTATTTTTTAATGGCATTTTTGAATGTGGCAGGACAGAGAAAGCACCAGAGAGTAGGGTCTATGCCCAGGCTAGCAGGCTGTGATCATATGGTTAGGCTTGTGCGAATACCTTGGGTATGGAACATCATGGGGCACACTGAGAAGAGAGAAACCAGGGAGAGCAGCGCAAAGGGCTCTGGGCTCCTCCTTGGTGCTCTTAAAAATTACATGTGATGTCAACTGGGCCACATTTGGTGGAGGGGACTTAATATTTGAAATGTTTAATAAACCTGTGACCTCTACTGAAGGGGCGAATCTATGCCATTTTTGCGAAACGGAGAAAACTTCATTGAAGTCAATGATGTCAAAATAATTTTGATCCATGACAATTTTGACCTGAGGACAATTTTTATACGTGCGACTATTTTGTCCAAATGCATTAAAGTCAATGGGCGTCCGAATAATTCTGACGCGTGACTATTCTGACGAGCGACAATTGTTTTTGTTCCGGTGAATTTTTTGCTGCTAATTTTCACCGCAGAATTTATTCGCTGGTGGCGAAACACAGATATTCATCGCAAATTATAAAAACATTTGTAGCTGTCCTGAAAATCCCCAGTGGAAGAAGATTAATTCAGTGGAAGAAGATTAATTCAAGATTAATTCCCCAGGGTTTTGATAGCACACTTTGTCCTGTGCTCAATGGGGGAGAGTGAGTGAACCATTACAAGAAGAAATCTAGTGGGGAGGGGGTTTGAATCTTTAAGATATTTGTTAGTGATTAACACATTCTCTGTTGGGGTTATTTATTAAAGTCCAAATGCCAATAACTTGAAAATTTGGACTATAAAATACGAATTTTTAGTGGAAAAAAAAACTTCGAATTATTCAGGATTTATTATACCATGAGGATGGAAAAAGTCAAAATCCAAAAATCCAGCATCTCAGCCCTGCCGAAGTTGTATATAAGTCAATGGGAGACGTCCCGAAGATATCCTGATCTGGGTTGGGTTGGCAAAAATCTTTTCAAAAAATTTTGTGGTTTTGGGAGGGAAATTAAAAAAATTCGTACAATTCTAATTTTCGGATGATTTTCGCATTTTTTTTCCAAGTTATTTCCTGAACTGGAATTTTTCGAGAAAATGTATCGATAAATAACAGGAAATAACCCGTGCAGATTTGGTCGGAGTATATTTCAGAAAATTATGGGATAAATTCAGATTTTGATAAATAACCCCCTTCAAGGGGTTGCTCACCTTAAAATTGACTTTTAGTATGATGTAGAGAGGGATATTCTGAGACAATTTGCAATTGGTCTTTATTTTTTATTATTTGTAGTTTATTTAGTGTGAGTTATTTAGCTTTTTATTCAGCATCTCTCCAGCTTGTAATTTCAGCCATCTGGATGCTAAGGTCCAAATTACCCTAGCAACCATGCATTGAGTTATAATGGCAACTATGGAAGCAAATCTTAACATCCTTCTAGAGTATTGGGTAACTCCTCCCATATATACAGTATATAAAGCACCGTCATTATTAGCTGCATGCAGTCATTAAATAAATTCATATTGAATAAACTTACAACAATCACCATACTTGCACAAGGAAATGGCATCATAATGACAAGGATTGTGTAGAATTTGAAGCATGATTGAGAAAAGACAATTGAAGATGTAGTTCTGGTTAAACAAGGGACGGGCCTCATGCCAAGCAAGTGTCGGACTGTGATTTTAATCACATATTAAAGTGGTTTGGGTTTTTGCATCGCACCACTACAATCACTGTGTTTGTGCGCCTCTTTTTGTCAACTGCAATCAGATTTGATTATTTTATGATTGCGGTACCTGGGTGCGTGATAGGGGGGCCTTTAATTTGTCTCCTTCTTATTAACCACGTGCATGGGAGGATAGTTGCTTATTATGTTTTTGCATGCTTCCAATCATAGGATGCAGCTGACTGAAGAGCAGATAATAAGGCATAAAGGCAGGGAGGCAATTAAGTCATTAGGTGACACTTTAGGCTTCAAATTGCTGTTGCAGGGAGTCTTTGGGATCTGTCTTTGTTGCACCTGCACCTAAAAACATACACTATGCCTGGGGTAATGGGCAATAAAGGTCTTTTTATTAGTAAGATGTTAAATCAAATGTTTCTAGTTATAATAGATAAATGAAAGCAGAACTAAACCATAAATATGGCTAGCAATGACACATCATGGCTAGCAATGACATATTAAATATGGAACTTACTGTACCAATCTGCAGCTCTATGTCACTAATGCACCATTATCATTAATTAAAGCAGAAGGAACATTTTTTCCCCCTCTGAGGCAAATTGGAGAGGGTTCAGATGGGGTTTTCACCTTCCTGAGGATCAACTGGCAGTTAGGCAAGTTATATATATAGACTTAAAAGGTTAAACTTGGTGGACGTGTGTCTTTTTCAACCTAACTTACTATGTTCCCCTTGGATTTTTTTTTTCAAATTTTCAGCTTGAATTTGACCTGCAAAGTGACCCATAGGAGAAAGAGATGAAAAAGGCGACGGCAGCTTGAATTCTTCTGTGCGTTGAACCAGAAGTCAGTTTGGCCTAAAGCACTTTTGGACTAAAGCAGGTTTGTTTTTAGCGTCTGCAGCTTATATTTATGTTTTTATTCCATTGAACAGCTTTGGGGGTAATGAGCATATATTAAAGGATAAGTAAACCTTAAAAATAAGTGGATGTAAAATTGATGAGAGTGCTATTCTAAGAACTTTTATAGCACATTTTTTATTTTGTTTTTGTTCCAAGATATTAAAGGAGACATATAGGATAAATGAAAAAATCCTAATATTGTAGGCAATTATGAGTAATATATGGTTTTGCTTTTACATGGTGCTAAAAATTAATCTATAAAAATAGCCCCTTTATTAGAGCTCCCTATAGATGTTCTCTGGTCCCTGTTTCAAATGAGGGGTGGGCGTGTCCTAACGGTCCCTGCCAGAAGCACAGTAGGAGGGGACAGCCAATCACAACCCTGCATTCACACAAGCACAGACAGGCTTCAGTTCCCTTTCAGGTCCTGCTAGCTGCTGATTGGTTCCTGTCCTACAGTGCAGTGAACTGAGAGCTGCCAGCTCCCCTGCACAGCCTGGGAATTCAGGGAGCAGGAAGTGGCAGAGAAGGGAGGGATTATTAGGATTTTTGCAGAAATATTCAATAAATCAGCCTGAAACACTACTTTTTTAAGCACAATTCTTCTATATCTAAATGAGTATAACACACTGGTACATTATTATTTTTCACACAAAATGTCTCCTACACGTGCTGTTAATATGAATACATTTTGTTACGACAGCTCCACCTACTGGTCAGTTTCCCAGCAGTCTGATCTGACCAAGTAGTCAAGGAAGTTGTCAGGAGAAAGAAAGAGGCTGCTCTGATGTTCTTCTGCTTAGGAAAGATGTGAGAAATGCTTCCTGGGACACCGGGAAAAAACCCGGCGGGCCCCCGACCCTCATGGGCCCCCGCCGGGCCAGACCCCCTCTCCCATTATCGACACCGTGCAGCGCATTTGCGCATGTGTGCCGAGTTGCACTGTTTGTGCATGGCGCTGTTTGGGCATGCGCGCCGAGCAACTCCTTCATGCTTAGCTCCTCACAGTAGTGGAGCGGAGGGGGGCCCTGGACAGCAGTCCGGTGGGCCCCAGCCCCCCCAGTCTGACCCTGTCCATCACAGCTAACAATTCCACTATCTCCCCAGGCCCGGTGCCTTGGAGTTATCCTAGATTCTGCCTTGTCTTTCACTCCTCATATCCAGTCACTTATTACATCATGTCACTTCCACCTAAGGAACATATCCAAAATACGATGATTTATCACCCAAGATGCTGCCAACATTCTTATTCACTCTCTCGTCATATCACATTTAGACTACTGTAACTCTCTTTTAATTGGCCTCCCCCTCCAGAGACTGTCACCTCTCCAGTCCATAATGAACACTGCCGTGAGGCTCACGAGCCTCTGCAACCACTCCTGCTTTGCCAGTCCCTACGCTGGCTTCCGCTACCTTTCAGAATACAATTCAAATGAATGACCCTGACATTCCAAGCACTTCATAACTCTGCCCCACCCTACATCTCTGAACTCATCTCTTTATACTCACCCAACCGCTTACTATGCTCCTCTACTGACCTGCTACTCAACTCTTCTCTCATTACCTCCTCACATGCTCGCATTCAAGACTTTGCAAGGGCTGCGCCCCTCCTCTGGAATTCCCTCCCACGGTCTGTCTGACTTTCTCCCAACCTTTCTGCTTTCAAGAAATCTCTTAAAACGCACTTCTTTAGAGAAGCCTATCCTCACTCTGCTTAACTACCAAATGCAATACCACATACAGTACCACATCTCTCACCCACTTAATTCTGATCTTGCCCACTCCCACACCTGGTGTATTATTCCCTTCCCTTTAGATTGTAAGCTCTTTCTGTACAGGGCCTTCCTCACCTTTTGTACCAGTATTGATTGTGATGTATGTAACTCCATATGTTACATAGAGCTGTATGTTAATATAACCGTAAGAAATCAAAACACAGAACAGAAGTGGATAGAAATAAATAATTCAGACATGTTTATAATGCAGGAAGTATAGCAGCATCTTATAAAAAAATCAGTAAGCTGTAAGGGAAATTAAATTGCAAAACTGAAAGAACCAAGAAGCATTTAGCAGGGTGACACCCAAGAAAATCCAATTTTTGAAGGCTTGGATTTATCTGATTTGCTTTTCTGTTGCAGCTGATGCTTGGACCTTTCTATAATGCAGCTCGCAGTGTAGCTGAATGCAGGTCGGAGGCCAGGCTATTTCTGTACTCAGAGATAGAATGCAAAAAGCCCCTATTAATGGCATTTTCTTTCCTTCTAATAGATCTGTGATGTAAGGGGGAATACTATCGAGTTCTTTCTGTAGGCAACTATTAGTCATTATTTTATTAAATAACTATAGTTTCCCTTTGTATCTGTCTAGAGGAAGTTATAATATAGTATGTAGATAATTATGCTCAGATTTGATTAGTTTCCCTTAGCTCTTATATAGGCTCTCCTTGAACATGCTGCCTTGTACAAAATCCCTACTGCTCTCATTCTATCCACGTCTTCTGCCTCCCACAAAGAACTAGTGGTATAGTTGCTGAGGTTAAAAGAAGGCACATATTTCAACCTTTTGCTTCTAGTTCCTATCTAACTATTGGATGATATGGAAGAAGGTGGGGAAAACATTAACATGAAGCTGCCAGAAATGGGAAAACTAATCCATAGAGCTCCATGAGCACTTGTGTAAGATGGTGCCAGATCAACAAAAATGCATCCCACAAGTCGGATACTGTCTCATGGGTCAAAATATAATGGGAAAACTCTGATGCATAAAATAAATGTAAATTTTCCATCTGACATGGCACAATTGTCGCATGTGAACGCTGCATGCTACTTCTTCATCCGACAAGATTAAACGGATGGTGTCGGAAAGACTTTTTTTTCTTATTGACATATATCGACTGTGAAATGTAAGCACATGAAGAAAAGACATTCAAATTTATCTGAGCCAACTTTACATTCTAGCCTAGGGGGATTAGATTTTGTAGCATCCTACAGAATCTCATGCTGTTGTGTGTTGTTGCATGGAGGATCGGATCTGACCCACAAAATCTGATGAAAAGTGCTTGTGGAGATTTAACCAGGGTCGGACTGGGCCGGCGAAACACTGGGGAAAAAAATCTGGTGGGCACCGGCCCTCGTGGGCCCCGCTGGCCCAGATCCGTTTCCCCGATCTGCTGGACCCCAAAAGAAAAAAACAATGCACGGCACGCGAGTGGTCACGCATGCGCGCTGTGGCCCCCAGAAGTTTGGAACCTGGTGGGCCCTCAAAGCTCCAGTCTGACCCTGGTTTTATCCTAATTCCAAATAAACCAGCACTTCAAAAAAAGCGATGCTCTTGTGTTGTCCAGAGGGATCTACTGGTAAGTAACCAAACTGAGAATTAAGGGCTAAACTCCACTGGAGATTTTGTAGGATGGCGTCGGATTGACAAAACGCATCCTGCAAGTTAGATGTAGTCCCATGAGTCAAAATATAACGGGACTGATACAAAAACCTTAAGTGTTAACTGCATGGAAAATTTTCCATCCAAAGTAATGTGACGAATGGGAATGCAACATGCTCCTTCTTCATTCCGACGAGATAAAATCTGCAAATGTATCTGATCCGACTTTACATTCTAGCTATAGGGGGATCAGATTTTGTAGGATTCTACACATCTTGTGCTGTTGAGTGTTGTTGCACGATGTTGCGTGGTGTTGCATGACAAGATCAGATAAAATCTGTGTAGTTTCCATAACCATTTATACAAAGCGATCGACTCACCCAGCAGCACCTCTCTCACTAGAGAAATGGTTTTTAATAAGGGCTACTCACTTTTTATGGGCATGGAAGGATGAATAAGTGAAGCTTTTTCCTTCGTACTCTCCAAAGAATTTGCTTTCGCTCAGTCGGATATGATAGACCTCATTAGCTGAGCAGCGGCTGTAAGTGTTCTGCCACTGATCCGGAGAACTGGCGCTGTCTCTAGAAAGGCAAAATAAATTATTATATTAGTATATATATTACTCAGCTGAGTTATAACAATATAAATGTTCCTTGGGGGCAGTTCTGGGGAAGAAAGTAAAGAATAAGCATGGGAGGTTCTAAACTGAAGAGGTGGCCTCAAATGGAACACAGGGCACAACAATTAAGTGTGTTAACCTTAACATTATGCATTTTAGAGGAGCTAACACATTGCTAGGAATGATGACATCTCAACTGCAAACAACTTCAAATCAATTTTCTGGTTTTGCATTTTGGTTGATACCCCCCTTTCCCCCAATTCTGAACTACGCCGATGAAGACAAGAAAATGAAGCGACACAGGATGCAAGGAAGAGAGAATAGTTCGTAAATAAAGACCACTTGCACTTACTGCCCTCTAGAGGTGTGGATGAGCAGAGTGATCAAGGTGGAGGTCGCTGGGCAGACACAATTCAGAGCCAACATGGCGTACTTAAATTCTTCTTCACAGACTACATGATCTATAAAAGAACATAATAGAAAAGGAGGTAAAAGAAGAAGAAATATTGCACATTCTGGTGGTAGATTATGTTATCAAGAAACATTTTACCTATCCCTTCAGTGTTTTAGGGTTGTATTTAACTAATACTCAAACTCAGGCCGTCAATACCTCCTATATCTATATCTCTGTCTCCAGTCCTCAAAATACAGCACACAAACGACATGTTATGTTTGTTGGAGCCACTAGAGGTCTCACTTGTCTGGTGCAGGGTGAGAATTTCTAACAAACTTGTTGCCTGTAAGTAGTGGAGCAAACGAACATTACTAATGGCCGCAGCCGTATTTCTCATATAAGGTTCTCCAGGATGTACGTATGACACCATAACAAGGGGTTCCCTAACTTTATTCGAAAAAAAACCAATAGATTTTTCAATTAAATATTTTTAAAAAAATGATATCATCAATCCTTTAAATATTATTTTTTCATATACTTCCCTGTGCATATTCATGAGAAACTATAAATGATAACAGTTTTAGTGCTGTTTAACTTCTTCAGACCTCAGTTACTGGTCTCCAGCTCTGGGTGTATAACCAGCAGTGCAAGGGGCCTTTCTGCTACACCAATAACTGACTCGTGACAGTTACCTGCAAATTTAATATGAAACTTGTTTTCTGGTTTGAGTATCTGAACGTAGAGGGGACAGTTGGGTGCAAAGTCCTTCACGGCCCAGGCACGCAGGATTGTCTGATGATCCTACAGGTAAGGAAGAGCATGACAGATATTACGTCTCCCCCCAAAGAATTGGATTGTCATTTTGGGTCTTTATAAAGTAAGTCTGATATATCTGCTGGTACCCTGGTATGCAGGTGGAAGCATTACCTTGTACTTGATCCCAACTAAGATATAATTAATCCTTATTGGAAGCAAAACCAGACTATTGGGTTTATTTAATATTTACATGATTTTCTAGTAGACTTAAGGTATGAAGATCCAAATTACAGAAATATCCACTATCTGAAAGATCCCAAGTCCCAAGCATTCTGGATAAGAGGTCCCATTCCTGTATGATGTAGAGAGTTACATTCTGACATAATTTGCAGTTGGTTTTAATTTTTTATTATTTGTGGTTTTTGAGTTATTTAGATTTTTATTCAGCATCTCTCCATGTTAGAATTTCAGTAATCTAGTTGTTAGGGTCCAAATTACCCTAGTAACCATGCATTGATTTGAATAAGAGACTGGAATATGAATAGGAGAGTCCTGAATAGAAAGATGAAGAAATAAAAAAGTAACTAACTATAAATGTGTAGCCTTAGCGAGCACTTGTTTGTTAGATGGGGCTAGAAGGCATGGCAAGTACAGTAATTTAAAAACTGTTAAAAAAAAAATGAAGCCCAACTGAAAAATTGCTTAGAATTAGCCATTCTTTAACATGCTAAAAGTTAACTCAAGGATAAATAAACCTTTAAAATAAGTGAATGTAAAATTGACGAGGGTGTTTTTCTAAGCATTTTTGTAATTTACATTCATTATTTATTTTTATTCCAAGATATTAAGGGATACATGTGCTGTTAATATGAATGAATTATGTTACAACAGCGCCACCTGCTGGTCAGTTTCCCACCAGTCTGACCACCAAGTAGTCAAGGAAGTTGTCAGGAGAAAGAAAGAGGCTGCTCTGATGTTTTTCTGCTTAGGAAAAGAATTAGAAACCTTTCTTACATCTTTCCTAAGCAGAAGAACATCAGAGCAGCCTCTTTCTTTCTCCTGACCACTTCCTTGACTACTTGGTGGTCAGACTGGTGGGAAACTGACCAGCAGGTGGTGCTGTTGTAACAAAATTCATTCATATTAACAGCACATGTATCCCTTAATATCATGGAATAAAAAGAAAATAAATAATGAATGCAAATGACAAAAGTTCTTAGAATAGCCCCCTCGTCAATTTTACATTCACTTATTTTAAAGTTTTACTTATCCTTTAAAGGTGAACCATCCCTTTAATAACTCTGTGAATCCGTCTAGCAAATTGGCCCCTAATTCTTCTATATCGTTTGTGTCATTCTCTCCATCTGCTGGGGGGAAGGACAGATGTTTTTTTTCTGGCCACAGTACTTAGATGAATCACGGTTATTAGCAGTACATCTAATGGCAGTCACCCCCCTCATCCCCAAGCCCTGTTAGACATACAGCTGCGATGCGGTCTCGCTCAAAACGATTGCTGAGTATAAAACAGGCTTCTGCGTCATCAATTCTAGGAAAAATCAGAAAGCAAGAGGAAAAGAGAGGAGATGGGGAGGAAAAACAAGGGGGAATCATATCATAAGGTGAAAGTTTGGTGGGAGAGAAGTAAGTTGGAGTCGGACACATGAGGGAAATGGAGGGAAACAGACATGAGGAAAGATGGAGTTATTGAGAAGGTTGCAGAAGGAGCAGGGAGTGTATACCGAGGAGGGAGACGTTGGGGAAGTAGGGAAGGGAACAAATATGGTATGGTTAGTATTGTTACTGACTTAACTTGGCAATACAACACAAAGTATGCCCACAAATATCGGCCATGTTGGGCGGGGCAACTAGTCACAATATCATATGGCACCATTAGGGTTGCCAACATTTTAGTTCCTGGAAACTGGCAGGAGTCGGGGCAGACGATGTTGGGGGCGGGCCAGTGATGTTGGGGCGGGCCAGTGATGTTAGGGGCGGGGCTGATGCCGTGCCATGTCATTAACGTCATTGTCCTGTCCAGATTTCTTAATTTGGAAATCCAGACAGCCACTTTTCACTAGGGATGCACTGAATCTAAGATTTAGTTCGGTATTCGGCCAGGATTCGCCTTTTTCAGCAGGATTTGGATTCAGCCGAATCCTTTTGCCTGGCCTGAACTGAATCCGAATCATAATTTGCATATGCAAATAAGGTATGGGGAGGGAAATCACGTCAAGTAAAAAATGTTTTTCTCCTCCCACCCCTAATTTGCATATGCAAATTATGATTCGGATTCGGTTCAGTATTCAGACGAATCTTTCGCTAAGGATTCGGGGGTTTGGCCAAATCCAAAATAGTGCATCCCTACTTTTCACCCAAGCAGCCCTTCCAAAAACCAGGCTGTCCAGGTGAAAATCTAGACAAGTGGTAACCCTAGGCACCATTCCACAAGGCACACTGCAGGAATGGCCAATCACAACATGTCTGCCCAGGACTTCAGCTGTATTGCCAATGGCTGGCCTCCTGCTTCTCCTCAGTGCACCTCTTGCTTAGCAATACTGGCTCCTCAATAGAGCAAGCTCTACCTATAAGATGAGCCCTGTCTATCAGCACCGCATAGGAGGAGGAGTGGCTTCAAGGCTAGGCAGAGGGAGGAGCTTTAGGTTCAAGTGTGTGAGGGAGAATTTTCCAGCCTCCATTTTGTGACATGAGCAATCACAAACAGTAGATCTGGGGGAGGGACTTTGTTTCATCAGGGGTACAATAGTTCTCATTAGTTTAGTTAGGGATTGAGTGGGTAGGTGAGTTATTGGTTAGTCAGCCTGTTGATATAGAGAAGTCAGAGCTTTGCACTCACTTGGCTCTCATGAGATCCTGATCCTTAAGGGCAGAACCCTGAAGATAAATGACCCGCTGGGACCAGAGAGGAATTTGTAGGACTTTCCTCACAGGCAGATCCATCTCCGTGGGGCAGAGGAGAACAACATAGTGGTCCTGTATATAAGACACAGATAATTCTGGTAATTACATGTATATATACAAAATCCCCTTATAAAATTCACTAGAGACTAGACAGCATCCCCCTATCAGGGTAAATTTGACTTTGTCTGATTTCCTCTGGATCCAGTAACATAACTAAATGTAAATGTTCCCTTACATATATTTATATACAACAGGGTTTAGTTGCTTCCCTCTGCTTTCACTAGAGGGAGTGGCTTCTTTATTTATCATTCTATATATATATATATATATATATATATTAATATTGCCTGTATTTGCCAACCTGAAGCCGGGGATGAGCATAGAATTCATTGAGGAAATCCATAAGCAGGTCAATCTTCAAGGAGCTGACGCACAAGACCACGTGCTTCTCTGTCTGGGCTCGGTACCGGCTGTAATTCCCGCCGGATTTCTGTCTTTCCATCCATAGGAAGACGAGCTGCTCAAACTGACACACAGAGCAATCCATTAGTATCATCTTGTGCTTGGACAATGACCATCTTGCCCTTTAATACCTCATTCTTTGTGCAATCAAAAGGGGTTTATTCAGTAACTGTTTCTGTTTCTTCCAAGCAACAGAACAGCATCACTTCCTTACTTTATGGCAAGCATTCTAGATGCACACCCTTGTGCCATACATGAATAGATTTGCAAATGAGTGGATGTTTGCCTGGTTTGTTATTCATCTTCAAGGCCAAATCAGGCTGTTCCAACTGTTGGCGGGGTAGGGCTGGATCTAGGGTTAGGCAACTGTGTTGGGGGGGAGGTGCTAGGACCCTAGGCACATAGCTCTTCTGCCTCTGATACTGGCATGGCACACACAGTGGCTGTTGAAAGCAGTTTGCAATTCAGAATTGTAAATGGCAACAGAAAAGAGGGTAGATGAATGACCAACAGGGAGCAGGGGAGGGTGGCGTTGGGCAAAGTGGTATTGCTACTTGCCCAGCTCTAGGCAGAAGCCAAGAACTGGATCCTAACAGAGACCTGTTGAGAAAAGACTGCACCAGTTCTCTGATGTGTTACTCGCCCAGAGTTGGACTGGGCTGGCAGGAAACAAGGTAAAAACTCAATGGACCCTGACCCTCATGGACCCTGTGGAACCAGACCTGATCCCTGCCTGCCCTCCTCTGTCGCTCCTCAGCTGCCTTCCATCCCCCAATCACAGCAAGTATAAGGACTGTCTACTGGGGGAGAAGCTGGCAGTAGTGGAGGCCCGTGGGGTAGCAGCCCAGGGGGGCCTTGCACACCCAAGTATGACCCTTTTCTCACCAGATAGAATTTTCAACCCTGCTCAAGATTGGCTAATGGAATGTGCCCATACATGAGCCCCTCATGAGCCTATGACTAAGTGTCCTTGACATGAAACGCGTCAGGCATGAATAGTTTATACAAATAAAGATTTCTATTTTTACTTAAATACTGGAGTGCCTTGCTCCAACATTTTTGCTTCCCCTCCAGACCAAGGCAGCAGGCATTCATACCTCCCAACATTTTGTAAATAAAAAGAGGGACAGACAAAGAGAAAAAAATATTTAACCACGCCCATTTTTTGTGGCCACACCCCTAATTGCCATGTTCATTTTACAAAATTTGTCAAGTTATGAAAGTTTGACCATATTTCTGTGTTTTGTTTTTTTTTTTTGCTAATGAAGGTGAATTGCCCTTTAAGATGTGAGTCTAACATTTCCCAAGGGACCTGTTATCTTATATTGTTACAATTACTTATTTGCTTATCTAGAAAGTGTTACAAAAGTATCTGGAGCTGTGGCTTTTTTGGGCCAAAAAGATAATCAGCTGTTCAATGTAGAGAAAAATAAGACTTTCCAGTACAAATGAGGGACTGCAGATTGAGCTGTCACTCTAAAAGTTGGGAGGTATGGGCATTATGAGTCCGTGTATGGCCGGTATTACAGGGTATAACTATGAGGGTGGAAGAGATAAGAGACAGGAATGTCCATTGAAAAATTGTGCAAAAAAATTAATGGCATAATGCAAAAAAGATCGGATAAATATGGGATGACGGTATCTCTATAAATATTCAGACGAACAAGAGAGGCAGAGGAGCCTTCTGACAGGTTAAGTGATCCGTTGTTTTTTAACCTTTAAACATGACTTATTACATGGGCCCTGAGTCTGGGGAGAGGTGACAGTGAGTGTTTTGTTGTCTTCCTTTTTCTCTTCCCTGTTCTATTATCTGTCATCTCATCTAATCACAAGTGTCATTGGCGGCCGATGAGATTCCGCCAGGAAGCTCAGTGTGTCTCCCGCGTTCAGCTTGTGATTTAGAGAGAGGAGAGAGAGGAAGAGGAGATTGTTCAAGGCAGAGCGAAGAACAGAAAGAACAAGTGACAAATGTGACAGCAGAGGCAGAAACACAGAGGCTCAATGTGATCAGGGTGAGAGATAGAGAAGAGAGGGCCTTGACTGTCAGGGGATGATGGGAGATGTAGTATAAGAAAATATAACAGCTTTCCTTCCTGGAGTTAATATCTTGGATAAAACAGAATGTACTACAGGTATGTGATCCATTATCCGGAAACCCATTATCCAGAAAGCTCAGAATTACAGAAAGGCCTTATCCCGTAGACTTCATTTTATCCAAATAATCCAAATTTTTAAAACCTATTTGCTTTTTCTCTGTAATAATAAAACAGTCGCTTGTTATTAATAACAGCCAGCCCATTTGGGCTGATTTAATGCATTCATGATTTTCTAGTAGATTTCAGGTATGAAGATCCAAATTACAGAAAAATCCGTTATCAGGAAAGCCCCAGGTCCCAGAGCATTCTGTATAACAGGTCCCATACCTGTAGTAGGTCGTGTGCAATCTTATGAACAATTTTAATAATACATACTATTAATGCATTAATGATACTTAATAATGGGCCCTTTTTTTTTGCAAAAGGGCCAGAAGAGGCTCTAAGGACCAAAGTTAGCGACTGCCCCAAAAAATAGGGACAGCTATAAGGTAAAACTCCTTTCCCCCATGCCTAGATGGAATATTGACAAACAGTAGGTGACAGTTGTTACCTGGATGGGCAGCACAATGAGTGCCACACAGATCATAATGACAACCAGGAGCTGCGACGGCCAGATCTTTGGGGTGACATCTCCAAAGCCCACAGTGGAGAAGGTGACAATGCAGAAATACAGCGAGTCAAAGAGGGTGAGGTTATTGCCAGCTCTCTCTAGATGCTGAATCCCACAGATACTGAAAGAGAGGCAGTAAAGTGAGCAAGAAGGAAGAGCATATAAGAGAATATGACATGATGGCAAAGATGACATCGTCTGTAGCAGCAGATATGAAGGACATCACTGCTGTAATTCTAAATATGATACCATTTCAAATATAACAAGGAATCTACTCCAAAACAGTGTTTATAGCTTCAATGACTGAAATATCTCAGTGGAGAAGAGGTGCCCCCCCCTCTATGAGTTGACTTACCCCCCCTATGGCTTCTTTTAAACTACAGAAAATGTTGGAAATTGTTCTACCATAGTTTAACCAATTCACCTGTAAAAAATATATGTTATACTGTATGTAAATTCATGTGAAGCAAATACTCCGGCAGCCTTACAAAGCCCCAGAGAGGCCTACCAGGTGAACATGAGGCAGATGAGGGTGCATAT
This sequence comes from Xenopus laevis, assembly GCF_017654675.1. NCBI lineage: Eukaryota > Metazoa > Chordata > Amphibia > Anura > Pipidae > Xenopus > Xenopus laevis. The sequence goes on from NC_054376.1 coordinate 123,761,318, forward strand.
CAGAATGAAGACCTGGTTAAACATGGCCGAGTGGGTCCTCTGAATGGCTCGATGCAAGTCATTCTAGGAAAGAAAAGAACAAACTTGTAAATATAGGGAAGAATACAAAGTATGCACAGAATTCATCATTTTGGGGTTTGGCCAAAAACTTACAAAATGTGGTAGAATCCCAAAGCCTTATTTGCATATTTAAATTTGAGCAAAATTTAAACAGTCATTGTCTAAAAAGAAAATTCTGGATTCAATGCATTAGCATTAGTCATTCACTAGAATGCACCAGGCCTATCACAGCTACTACCTCATTGGCTGATTCAGATGCATCTTAATGTACTGGTGCACCTAGTTTTGCTCCATGAGTAGCACCAGTAGCTAAGTAAAGGCCCAAGGCCCAAGATGCAAACCCAGATGCAACCCAAAATGTCCACTCCCCCATGACCACTAGTTTCTTAATCTCAGCCATTTTTCCCACTCATATCTCTGGACCTTGAGTGTGGGGTTGTTCCTTGGACACTTGACACACATTTTTTCTGGTTCAAGATCCAAGGTCGCCACTTTGTGCAATAGGACTTGCTCATCATGAACCTCCTGAAATGGAGCCTGAGAAAATCAGAAAAAGTGACAGGCTTAAGCTGAACTAAGCTCTCCAAGTAGTCATAGGTGTTTTCCATCAGACCCAGGGCCCTTGTTCACATTCATTTTGCCTAAAAAACATTTAAAGGGATTGTCATGATTTTTATGATGTCGTTTTTATTCTAAATGACACTGTTTACACTGCAAATAATTCACTCTACAATATAAAATTTCATTCCTGAACCAGCAAGTGTATTTTTTAGTTATAATATTGGTGTGTAGGTGCATCTCAGGTCATTTCGCCTGGTCATGTGATTTCAGAAAGAGCCAGCACATTAGGATGGAACTGCTTTCTGGCAGGCTGTTGTTTCTCCTACTCAATGTAACTGAATGTGTCTCAGTGGGACCTGGATTTTACTATTGAGTGCTGTTCTTAGATCTACCAGGCAGCTGTTATCTTGTGTTAGGGAGCTGCTATCTGGTTACCTTCCCATTGTTCTGTTGTTAGGCTGATGGGGGGAGGGAGGGGGGTGATTTCACTCCAACTTGCAGTACAGCAGTAAAGAGTGACTGAAGTTTATCAGAGCACAAGTCACATGACAGGGGGCAGCTGGGAAACTGACAATGTGTCTAGCCCTATGTCAGATTTCAAAATCAAATATAAAAAAATCTGTTTGCTCTTTTGAGAAACTAATTTCAGTGCAGAATTCTGCTGGAGTAGCACTATTAACTGATGCATTTTAAAAAAAAAATCCATGACAGCATCCCTTCAAATATTATATCCTTTGTCAGCCACTGACAACTTGTTTGAGATGAGCAATATGAACATTGAGGAAAAGGACTTTTTATACACATTTGCTTTTTCTGAGTCCTCTGAAACCACAATACCAAGATCTTTAATGGAGTTGCCTGCTCAACCTGCAAAGGGTTTTTGTAATGCATCTCTGCATGTGAAGCAATCTGTTCTTCATTTTCTAATTAACTTTCTTGATTGTTGCTTTACAAAACATGTTGTAGTATTTAAAGGTTCTAAAATAGGGGGTCTGTCCCCTCTAACGTAAGGTGACCATACACGAGCAGATTAAAGATGTCGATATACATTTTATAGTAAACAAAAAAAACAACTTTTTTGTGTTTTTGGCATTTGAACTTTCATAAATAACCCCAAAAAGGTTTTTGTAATGAATCGTTGCAAGTGAAGCAAATCTATTCCTAATTTTCTGTTTTTGCTTTCTTTATTGAATTTATTTACTCATTGATTGCCGCTTTATAAAACTTGTAGTATTTAAAGGCCCTAAAATAAGAGTTTACGCATTAGTGATGCACAGGTTGGGAAGCCTGAGCTTCAGAAGGGACTTTTATACCCGCATGACCTGTCCTTTATGGCAACATCATAGAGAACATCAGAAGGGAAGAGCTCAGCCCAGAGTTATATTACCAATAAATGCTGGCAGGGTGGGGAAACCAGCTAGAGCACCCAGTTACTGTGTATTATGGCTGCTAATAAGCAACCAAACAAGCCAGATCTGGATGCACAAGCTGCAGCCTGGACCTGCCCAATCTAAGATGTTATAAGTTCCTCCAGGTCCATGAACTTATAGAGTCATACTTACGCATATTTAAATATTTGCTTTCATCATTCTTAAGAGTTTTTGACTGGCAAATGCTAACTCTTCGCTGGTTGCTATGGGTTACTTTACCTGGAGCAATTTTGTCCCTCCAAAATTCACTTAAAATGTTTTTTACTTACTATCATGTTCTCCAGAGCGTGCTTAGCTAACCAGCAATTGAGGAAAACAGGAATGAAGATATTCCTCAACGGAGGCCAGAAAATCTGGGAAACAAAAGACCAAAGTCAATCAGTGAATACCCAAAGGAAACCAGTGAGTGAGGAGGAGGAGGAGGAGATGGAGAAGAAGGACTGACACAATACAGTCATTCCTTTATTTGTATGGAAACTACAAAGAACACAATATGTATGATAATGTGGGAATGTACAGAGAGCAGGCAATTTCCTCCTGACAATTTCCCAAGCAATAATAATTCATATACAGTGAAGACTGGGCCGCCTCTGATGGGAAGCAAAATGCAGATGTCTAGAGGGAGTAGCCAAATTTACACTATTGTACTTGAGAAAAGTAACAGCAAAGACAAGCAGTGCAAAATGCCAACATTAATTATAAGCAATGGAAAATACCCACCCCAAATGTATAAGTAAAGCACAAAAAGTAAATATAGACGAGGAAGAGTCTTACAGTTCACCCCAATCTAAGGGTGCATGATACAAACTCAAAAATAGAAGAATGGTGTAAGGTTCCCAAAAATTAAAAAAGTATTTAAAAGTAAAAATAAAATCTTCTATTAAGTACCCCAAGAGGCACAAATTCATAAGGTCATGGTTTTCTATGTCTTAATAAAACAGGTTTGGTTTTTTTTACAACTTTTGGGGAATCTCACGCGAAACGCATTAGGTCATCTTTTGTATGTCATAATAAAATTTTTTTTTTACTTTTAACTAGTGATGCGTGAATGTATTCGCTAGGCGCAAATTCACAGTGAAATTGCGCGATCCGCTGCCGGTGAATAATTTCGCGAAACGGCCACAAAAATTCACCGGCGTCAAAAAAAATGTCAATGGCGTCCAAACGGACGCCATTGACATTGCCGGCTGCAGCGCACGCAATCTGCCGGGGGCGCCCTGCAGGGGTGCAGACCCTGGCCCAGTTGCACCCCCTGCTCACCCGCTAGTTACGCCACTGCGCTCATATCAACTTGATTTGCCCTGCTATTGGGTCAGAGGCAGGCCATCCAGGCTGGCAAGCTCTCTGCACCACCCTCATGTACTCTGCCAACTTGCCCACCACGCATGTGTGTATGACTGGGCCCGCACACTGATGACCCAGCAGTACAGAGAAAAAGTGGCAAGTGGTGAAGGCACTAGGGCTCAGAACAGGGATAGGCGGCAGAAGAGGCCATGTGCACTGCACCCTAGGCATGTGCCCAAAGTTCTGGCCCAGCAGTAGGTGGTCAAGTGAAGCCAAGATCTTCTCATTTGATGACCTTAGGCAGAGATACGTTTTCAATATTATCAATACAAACCCTCACTCAACTGGCTACAGACTTGCTCATCAGCAGCCAGCACTCCTGCAAGATTGAGAAACCAACCTGGTTAGAGTGAGATGGGCTAAAAGAAGCCAAAAAAGCCCTTTACAGTGCAAGATGTGCAGTGTAAAGCCTTCTGGAAAAATAAGGGTTTTTCATGCTACACACACTTAAAGGATAAGTAAACATTTAAAATTAGTGAATGTAAAAATGATGAGGGTGTTATTCTAAGCACTTTTGTAATTTACATTCATTATTTATTTTCTTTTGATTCCAAGATATTAAGGGGTACATGTGCTGTTAATATGAATTCATTTTGTTGGAATAAAAACAAAATAAATAATGAATGTAAATTAAAAAAAGTGCTTGGATTAGCCCGCCCCCTCATCAATTTTACATTCACTTACTTTAAAGGGCATGTAAAGTCTAAAATAGAATAAGGCTAGAAATGCTATATTTTGTATACTAAATATAAACATGCACCACAAGCCTAATCAAACAAATAATTTATGCTTTCAAAGTTGGCTACAGGGGGTCACCATCTTGTAACTTTGTTAAACATCTTTGCAAGACTAAGACTGTGCACATGCTCAGTGTGATCTGGGCTGCTTAGGGATCGTCATAAACAAAGCTGCTTGAGTTCTGCATGGCTGGGAAGTAAGGCGGGGGCTCCCCCTGCTGTTCATAAGTATGATTGTTTCCCTGCAGAGCAGTTAGGGACCGTCTGACAATTCCTATCCACAGCAGTAAATGAAGGGAGAATTTCACTGCATACAGTCAGGTTTCTTATAAAAACGGTACACATCTTTTAATTAAAGTATATTGGAGATAGGTTTCTTTTTCATTAAAGAAAGTAAAAATGGGATTTTATTTTTTTGCCTTTACATGCCCTTTAAAGGTTTACTTATCCTATAAAAAATTATGGGCAGAGACATGCAAATCACTCCTTTATGTCCCCGTGGCCAACTATGCATCCAGAACTGCTGGTTTGATAGCACAAATACAGCCTAATAGTTCAGAGCCATATTTCCATATTTTCAATTCATTGGGGCCCCATTTTACTTGTTTGCATGGCCCTCCATTCAAAGGACCCTGTTGACCAGTAGGCTAATAATTGTGGCCCCCTGTGGGGCTCCATGATAACTGATCAGCAACTATAAACCTGGAGAGTCTGCCAGTTCCCAGGCATTTGGTGAAGATGGAATCCCTGAATTAAAGGGGAATTTTGAGCAATAAACATTAAAGAGATAGAGGCAGAGGAAAGAACTAGTGTCTCTGAGAACAGGCCGTGTTTGCTGAAGCTGTTGGAGAAATGACATCTGTAGCATACGGTTCCCATTGTCCCTTATCTGGTGCGTGTGTTTAACAGAGAGAGACACCCACAATGAGTGGGACGTGGGGCCTGTTTGACAGGTTCTATTTAGGTACTATGAAAGCTCAAGAGTGGGAAGCTGGAAAAGAAGAGTATAAGGAAGGAAGTAGGGAATGTAAATATGTAGGAGAACTGTGTCAGAGAGTTGGAGGAAGGAAACTACAGGTATGGAACCTGTTATCCTGAATGTTTGGGACCTGGGGTTTTCTGGATAACGGATCTTTCTGTAATCTGGATCTTCATACCTTTAGGGCAGAGACAGATTCGGGGATTTTTAGTTGCCTGGCGATAAATCACCTCTTCTTCGGGGCGACTAATCTCCCCGAACTGCCTCCCGCTTGCTAGAATCTAAATGACTTGCGGGATGGCACTCGGAGCACTTTGTTTTCCGAAGTTTCCTCGTGAAAAAATTAGGGTTGCACCAAATGCACAAATTTGCACAAATGCAAATAGAGCTGCATCCCTTTGGTGCCTATATATAAATACAGCCCAGGCGCAAGAGCTCCTTCTATGAGCAATAATTCTTAATATTTTGTACATTTACAACACATGGGCAGTTTGGTTTGATTCATTAGCCCTCGTTTTCTCTTGTTATCTGGGAATGTGTGCATAAAACAGCCTGTGGTCTAGCGTTGGCAGCCACAGAGAAAGGACAACGGACAATAAGGGATATAAAGACACAGAGAGGAAATAAAGGGGACAGGAGAAAGTGACTACTCACTGTGACAAAGAATGGCAGGGTGTTCAGCATCTCTAGAACGAAGGGGATTCGGAGGAGCTGCTCCCATATGTTTCCCTGGCAAAATAAAGCAGCATGTCAGCCGTCAGGACACCCACTTATGAGTCAAGGGTTTAATTAGCGGCACAAGTCTGTCATTGGCGGGAAAAGCTGTAAGTATGGCCATCTGCAAATATGCTTGGCCTCACGGACTTGGACTTCTCCGTGGTTAAGCTTGCCCACTTACATTTGTTCCAGACGTTGCCGGCTCATACAGATAATGTGACTAATGCCCTAAAAAGTAAAGAGCTAGCAAACTTTTACAGCTGTATTTGTTAAAAGGGACTATTCAAATGTAAAAAATTAAAATGTCATTCTTTCTCTCTTTAGTTTTTCAATACTGCAGGAGCAGCCCCTTAAATTTCGATCAAGGATTGGGGATATTTACCTTGTATCCAAGGTAGGTGACAAGCATTGTTTCCCAAAAGCTAATTAGCGCCACTAGTACCTGTTTGTGGAGAGAAAGGGAGAATTTCATGCAAAGAGAACAGTCATGAATGAAACAGGGCAACGGGGCTGGACAATAGACAATGATCCATGTATATGGGAAGGGCTGTTGGAGAAGAAGCAGCTAATGAGTAAATCTAGGTGGTTATGTTGCTAATCTAAATCTTCTTAATTAATCTCTCAGCCTTTATTTCCACCATAGCTACAGTCTCAAGCTGCTTTATAAAACCCATGAGGTAGAATCCCCAGTTGTCTCTTCATCACAAGCACTTGAGACTTGGTATTGGGACTCCCTGGTGTAAAAACCTTACTGCTCAGCAATAACAGTCCTTACAATGGTCCTTCTCAGACCCTCCTATTTTTACAATGGCTCTTCCCAGACTCTCCCAATATCCTACATTTCCAATTAGAGGGCATACAGGATATCCCTCAACAGTGAGTGTGATGGGGGAGAGGATGCTAAGGTGATGGTGCCCCTTTGATTTAATATCTTACAATAAATAGAGAAATGCCCAGAACTAAGCCTCTTTCCCATGGTCACCTGCTTACCTGAAGACCCCATAGGGGAAGAGGTCTGTTCACCCAAATGATTGGGGTCCTAACAGGAAAGTAAATTGAATAATTAGTCATGTCATTGGTTAATTGTTTAATTACCATAACAAGCAGCACATTTTTATTACCAGTCAAATCTCTGCTGTGCAGAATAATTCTGTTTGGTGCATTCCCAGCTGAAACAAGAGGAAAAAACAAATAAATATATGATTGGCAGAGTCGTAACTATAAAGGAAGTTGACCCCAAGTCTGGGCTGCAGATACACGGTGGGTGCAAAGTAATGGAAGAAGATGAAGTACGGCAAACTCACCATCCTCCCTTGCTCTCTTTTGGGTCATCGAGAAGGACCCTTATAATGTACAGGAGACAACTCAGTAACTTCAGGGAACAATTAAAGACTCTGACTCTCAAACCTGAAGAGCAGACAAAAGACAGTGGGTAAGAATGGAGGAGGGAAGGGGAATATGGAGAATTTATAATGTATTGTATTGGAAGTGCAAGTCTTTAGGGAAGTGAGAATAGGAAGCATCTGGCCCAATCATATTTAGATCTCCAGAGCAAAACATGTAGGTAGGAAGACTGGGGAACAGTAATGGGGCAAATTTACTTAAGGTCGAATATCGAGGGTTAATTAACCCTCGATATTCGACTGTCAAAGTTAAATCCTTCGACTTCCAATATCGAAGTCGAAGGATTTAGCACTATTCGTTCGATCGAACGATTTTTGTTCGACCAAACCAAAAAAAACTAGCAAAGCCTATGGGACCTTCCCCATAGGCTAACATTGACTTTGGTAGCTTTTAGGTGGCGAACTAGGGGGTCGAAGTTTTTTCTTAAAGAGACAGTACTTCGACTATCGAATGGTCGAATAGTTGAACGATTTTTAGTTCGAATCTTTCGATTCGAAGGTCAAAGTCGAAGGTCGAAGTAGCCCATTCGATGGTCGAAGTAGCCAAAAAAACCATTCGAAATTAGTTTTTTTTCCTCTATTCCTTCACTCAAGCTAAGTAGTAGCTGGTCAACAAGATGATGACAGTAGGACAAGATGGCAATATTAGGGTAAGATGATAACAGTAGGACAAATGGCAATATTAGGGTAAGATGATAACAGTAGGACAAGATGGCAATATTAGGGTAAGATAATAACAGTAGGGCAAATTGGTGACAGTAGGGAAAGAGGATGTTGTATGAGCAGGATGGCAGCAGTTATTGTTTATAGGATCCTTGCCCTTAGATGCCCACCCATAGTGAAGGTACAGACTGACACTAGTATAGTGAGCCTTGCCAGCATAGTAGATAGGCTATAAAGAACTAAACTGAAACCTCATGACTGATAGAAAATGCTTTGCTTGGAGCATGTGTAGGATGTTACATTATATCTGTGTGACTGTGACGGTGCATTTATAGGGCAATGATCAAAGGTGGTGACACATGGGCTGCTGTGTTGGTTACACGGGTGTGTGGCTAAATTGCACATCTATCACAAATAGCTGACACATCAGATTAATCCCCTTCCGGTTGGCTAATGGCTCACTTGGCCATGGTGTTTATTGACCAGAAGGAATCTATGGCAGGAGAATAATAGAGGCTGCTGGGTTCATGCAGAGCTGACTTTCACATTGACTCTTGTTTGAGCAGTTGTTTCAAGCAAGAACGGTTCCGTCTCTCTTTGGTTGTATTCCTGGAAGTACAAAGTCCTCGGGAAAAAGAAGCAATACTTACTTGATCTCTGATTCTTTATAAAAAATAATTTTAGTCGTTCCTTAAACGAGTTTTCATTTACATAAAATTCCACATGGACCCTAAAAAAAACAAAAAAACAAGTGTTAGAAATGTGCTTCGTACTGCGAAGGGGGTTTGGGTGGAGTTCCCCTGCAAAAGGCAGTTAGTAACAATTAAAATCTCTGAAGAAGAATCAGAATCTTCATGTTTTGTCTAGGGCCAAGTTTACCCAATCAGCAGTTAGCTCACTTGTCTAGTTGAGTTACAATACTGAAATCAAACATCTTATTGGTTAGTAGACCTGGGCAAACTTTGCTTTACTATTACATTCCACCAACTAATGAGCAGGTTGAAAAATAATAACCCAAAAGGTTTTGTTTAACTTAAGTATGATTTAGAGAGCATTCAGCAGCTTCTCAGTTTGAAATATCAGCAATATGGTTGCTAGTATTCCAATTCCCCTAGCAACCATGCATTGATTTGAATTAGAGACTATATAAATAGGAGAGGCCTGAATTGAAAGATGAGAAAGTAGCGATAACAATACATTTGTAGCCTTACAATTTGTTTTTTAGATGGGGTCAGTGACCCTCATTGGAAAGCTGGAAAGAGTCGAAGGCAAATAATTAAAAAAAAGATTGAAAAGACATAATCAAGACCAACTGAAAAGTTGCTTAGAGCCATTCTATAACTATATACTTAAAGTTAACTTAAAGGGGTTGTTCACCTTTGAGTTAACTTTTAGTATGATGTAGAGAGTGATTTTCTGAGACAATTTGCAACTGGTTATCAATTTTTATTAACTAAGATTTTTGAGCTATTTAGCAGCTCTTCAATTTGCATTTTAAGCGATCTGGTAGCTAGGATCCAAACGACCCTAACAGCCATGCATTAATTTATATAAGAGACTGCAATATGCAGCGGCGATTCTTACTAAGGAGCCGCCTGAGGCGGCTCCTGCAATGCCGCCCCCCCTCACCAACTTACGCGTCGGGAGGGGAGGCAGAAACACTATTGCGGAGAGCGCAATTGCGCTCTCTCGCAATAGTACAGCCGAATTTCCGGTTCAAAAACCGGAAATTCGGCTCTTAAAGGTGCAGGAGCGGCTTTTTGCCGCCCCTTGAATCCTTTCAGGCGCTGCCGCCTGAGGCGAGCAGCTCAGCTCGCCTCATTGGCGGCGCGCCCCTGGCAATATGAATAGGAGAGGACCTTACTAGAAAGATAAGAAATAGAAATTAGCAACATCAATACATTTGTAACCTTACAGAGCATTTGCTTTTTAGTTGGGGTCAGCAACGCCCATTTGAAAGCTGTAAAGAGTCCGAAGAAAAAGGCAAAAAATTATAAAACTATAAAAACTAAATAATGAAAACCAATTGAAGGGTTGCTTAGAATTGGCCATTCTATAACATGCTAAAAGTTAACTTAAAGGTGAACCACTCCTTTAATGTTTGTGGATTAGGGTTGGAAGCAGGATGAGTTTTTCCTGACCTGTAAATCACTATTATGTAGGAGAGGAACATTAGTGATGTGTGAGCCAGTCAGGCGGGTTCTAGCCAACCTCACTGCATTTGTGGGTTGCAGGTGGGGAGAGCAGGTAGAAGAGCTCAATCTGAACCCACCAGCGACCCGCAAATGGTGCAACGAGGTTGGCCTGAATGTGCCAGATCCAACCTTACACTGCCGACTTCTGGCTTCTGGTTTTATAGGCGTGCTCCTGCCCCCCCCCTTATGTGATGTCATCAGCGGGGGGAAGCCAGGTGCAGATGGGTGCAGATCAGGTGGGTTCGGGTCAGATGCAGGTCATGTTTTTCTCGAATCGCACATCACTACAGCACATGCCTGGGGCACAGGTTGGGGGTTGTGTGATAAAAGGAGGGAAGAACAGCAATGAGGAGCCTGTTCCATTCCTAATGGAGCACTGGTTTGTGCCATGGGGTTTGTTTGGCTGAGACAAGGTCGGTTTGAATGAGTGGGCGGCCTGGCCAATTATTATTGCCTTGGGGAGAATACTTTTTAGCCTGACTCTTGTGTCACAAAAGGCAAGACGAAAAAGGTAAAACTAAAGGCTTAGGGGAGAAAAGACACTTTAAAGGAGAAGGAAAGTCATTTAGCACTTGGGGGTGCCAAATGTTAGTCACCCCACCTGAAACCCCGGTCTGGTGCTCCTATCAGCAGAAAACTGCACTTCTTCTTTTTTCCAATTTCCCAGGGCAGGCGCATGCGCAGTAGAATGAAAAAGCCGACTTTTTAGTTAAAGTTCGGCTTTTCACTCTAATGCGCATGCGTAGCTGCGCGAAGAAAGAAGAATCCGGAAGAGGATGACTCCGTGGTGCTCACTGGTGTAACCCCCTGGGCCCGTGCAGTTTTCTGCTGATAAGAGCACTGGCCCGGGGTTTCAAGTAAGTATAAACAATCACTTGGGGGTGCCTAATGTTTGGCACCCCCAAGTGCTAAATGACTTTCCTTCTCGTTTAACAGTCTGGTCCATGTACTGTATATGTAGACTGCCCCCCCCCACAACCCAAGACCACCAGATTATGTATCAACTCAGTGAGTGTCAGACTAACCTTCCAGGACACAAATAGATGAAGGTGCTCTGGCAAAGCAGTATATATATATATATTACTATTTATATAGGCCTGCTTCTATATGCAATCAGCACTCTGCTCCAGGCAATAAATGTCAGTGTGCTGCCGTAATGAAAACACAGCGACTCTGAAGTACGGAGATTCAGAGAAATGAGCCTCTCTAGCTGCCGCCTTGAATAAAACATTAGCAAGACTTTTCAGTATTCAATTTCGACTTCCTTGACCCAAAGTGGGAGTTAAGTTTTGAGGAGGGTGACATGACACACTGTAGAAGCCATGGCACGGGTGAGTGGCACCATAACAAGAGGACGTGGGCACCAATACAGGCGGCTGTGATTAAGTGGCCTAATGAGCGAGTAATCCTGTGCATGAATTGGCTGCTGAAGGAGCTCCCGGGGAAAGAAAACCCACCCGTCTGATAATGAATTCTGCAATGTGTTTATTCAGGGTTGGCTGGTAATTTCATGCTTGAGAGGGACTTGAAAGTACAATAGCAGGCTGGGAACAGAAGGGGCAAAAAAAGGAGATAGAGGGATGGGGGGCGGGGGCGGAGGAAGGAGAGAGCGGAGAGCGAAGATAGGAAAAGAGCACAGAGAACAGAATTAAAGTGGAAAGATAACCAGATGGAAAAAAGAAAAATAGCAAAAACAGAAGCAAAGTGACGTATCTGCAACCCAAACTTTAGAAAGCAGATCAGGGGTAAGTAACCTGGTACCAGTGGCATAACTAGATGTCACCCACAGCAAATTCATTTAAGGACAACATATCCAGTGGTTGTGCTGCTTTACCAATAAATAATGAAATTGCACATTAATCAGAGGTCTGCTTCCTCTGTAGGTAAACTCCTGATATTAAAGAACTACACCTCCCAGAATTCCTTGAGAGCCTATAGAAATGCCTGAATATAGAATATAAGATAAGGAGGATTTACACTGGAATAACAAAAAGGGAGGGTAATCAATCATTTCCAATGATCAAGTGGGACTTATTGGCTTTGCACCCAGTGACCCAGTGATGTAATGGATCTGTCACTTTAGGTTTGTCACCAGAAACAGCCACAGTGGCAATGGGGCCAATATATTCAACAGGTGCAAAATGTGTTCTGGGTCTATTAACGCATGGCAAATAGTAATAGTAGATTGTGTGGACTTGTCTGCTTGAAGAAAACGATTTCATAGGTTGCTATGTGACACTAGACCTGGGGCAAACTTTCCTTTAATAAAATTACCTCCTCTTATCTGGGACTGCATAGAAACATCAATATGCATGAGTTTGCTTCTTGTGTACTGTGTTCTATTTATATGCCTTCCTTTTGCAGAGTCTTGATCTCTCTCTGTCCATCCCGTTATCTACCTGCCTATTCTGGACTGTCTCATCTGACTGCCCAATATCTGTCTGTCTCCTGCTGAACTGTGCCTGACCTAACTGCCCAATAGCTGCCTGCCTCTTGGATAATGCCAAGGCAACCACAGTTTAATCTTGAGCAGGTCATTTAACGTCCTAAGGACCCATTTTCTTGCAGCGTGGAAACCCTTCTCTTTGAGCATTTTACACAATTCCCAGCATATTCTGGCACCAATATGTAATTCTTGCTTAGCATTATTTTCTTTGAAAATTGAATACATACAAGGGAGAGAAAAATATATTGTACCCAAAATCCATGGCTGATCATGCAAAAAAGGTCTCACAAGGTCTCATTTTGCATCCACACATTTTCTACTTCCAGTAGAGTTTTTTTTTACTTGGAAAAGATTAAGGCCTACAACCTTCCCTTCTATGCAACCAAACAAGGAGAGATCTGGCCATACGTTAAGTATCTCTCAGAACCCCCACACCCAACAAACAACACAGTATGTGTACCCTGTACACTTCATAATCTCTGCTTTAAAGGGAAGCTAAAACTTTTATGAACACCACCAATCTGCTAGGCTTGGTGATCCAGTGCAGATGCTCAGAGCCCCCTGCAGAAGGGTCAAAGGAGAAATTATAGTTATAACTTTGTTCGCTACTTTACCTATTTTTGGAAGAACCTGCAGAAACCCACAGGGCACTGTTTAAGGTTGGCACTGTAAATGGGGAAGATATGGGCAATGTTGATCAGGAATGTCCATCATAGTGAAGTGTTGGATTTCAAAGAGAAGTCCCAAAGATCTAAACAGCCTGGGTAAGGATTTCTATTGAGAGGATAGCATTACCCAAGTCTGAAGTTCCTCCAAGTGCAGATCCAGGTACTGTGCCTTCTAGGGGCATAAAGACGGGGAAGTAAACCCTAAATTGCTGGGGTAACCCAAAAATAAGGGGTTCTGTACTGTTCCTGACTCCAGTAAATGTTCCTTTAGGTCAGCAGTTTATAATGGTGCACTCACAACTCCACAATACTTCAGTATATCATCAGACAATGGGTCTATTTTAGGAATGGAGTCCTTCATTCAGTATTTAGGCCCCAAGGCCCACAAATTTATCATCATACGGGGGTAAAGCTTGGACCTCCCTTTTGTATACAGAGACAATATCTAAGAACTATTGCACATCATACTTTTCCTACCAATTTCATATTTCCATATTGTTGTTCCTTTTCTTCTTTCCCTTCAAATTTCCTTCCAAATTCTACAGTACCTTTGCCTGACCACCTTATACTGTACGTCTATGAATCTCATTAAATCTTGGCTGTGCATATGCCTAGAAAATTTCCCTCCCACCCATTGGATCAGGGTTTATTCTGATATTGATTAAGCTTATCTGATAATCCCACCAATCAGTGACTCCGTAGGGACCCCATCTATGGCACCATCACTTGACAACATGGGTGGGCAATTCAAAAATGAAAAAAATAGGATGCAATAAATATAATATATAAATAGTCTGTTACCCATACTAATAAATATTAACATTTCTCTGGGCATGCCCACGATCAACCTGAAATCCCACACAGTTTCAAGCAAACTCTGCTCTTTAAGGGAACATTTAAAAGAGAACTGGAGGAGTTCAATCTGATGGTCTTTTTTTCAGCCAAATTTAACTGAACTATGGACTGTACAACCTTAATTAGTCATTGTTTGTCTAACTCCCCCTTTTGAGTCTTCCATTCTTTCTTTCAGGATATTCCCTGAGTATCAGTCAAGTCCTGTACACATATGGGATCTGTTATATGGAAACCATTTATCCAGAAAGAGCTAAACTACAGAAAGGCTGCCTCCCATAGACTCATTATAATCAAACAATCCACATTTTTTTTTAAATGATTTCCTTTTTTCTCTGTAATAATAAAACAGTAGCTTGTACTTGATCCCAACTAAGATATAGTTAATCCTTATTGGAGGCAAAACCAGCCTATTGGATTTATTAAATGTTTACATGATTTTCTAGTAGACTTAAGGTATGATGATCCTAACTATGGAAAGATGTGTCATCCAGAAAACCCCAGATCCCAAACATTCTGGATAACAGGTCCCATGCCTGTATTACCTTTCTACTAAAACCCATTCTATATACTAAAGTTTACCACATTGGGATACAATCTAAAGCTAAACAGAAAAATATCATTTTGTCGCCACTTACCCAGAGTCCAAGGTTGGCCCAGGGAAATTCACTCCCCCAAAGAACTTTAGATCCACCATATTCTTCTAACCACAAGTTCTCCTTTAGTTTTCCACTTTCATGATATTATTGATCTACCTCTGTCTTGTTTTGAGGCCTACGGCTTTCACTTGCTTCCGACCCACATTTCACATATCCCGTCACTTTGTGTCCCAACCAAAAACACCACCGTCTCTGTCAACCTGGAAATTTGAACCCCCGGCTTCTCGCAGTTCCTTCCTCATATAAGAACAAAATAAAATGAGTCTTATTGGAAAGATGCGGCGCGCAAGAACACACGTACAGAACAAGAAAGCTTTTCCCTGGCAAATGAAGGGAAGAAAATTAACGGCTTGTTAGCAATTTGGCTTCTCTTTAATTCCCTCCCACATTGTGTAATAGGTTTAAATCCCCTCTTTTTTTCTTTCTAACGATGCCACCTCGTTAGGATGACAGAGACCATAGCAGGGACACTGATGCTTAAGGGGGGTTGCCATAGCAATATGGGCCTGCACAGGAGGCCAGCCCCTGGTACTTCTCTAAATTAAATATAGGGATTGAATAGCACAGGATGGGAAATCACGTTAGAAATACATTAAAGGGCTCAACAGATGTTATTCTGAGCCGACCGAGGAAAGGTTGTTTTGATAACCCAAATAATGGCTTTTTACCCTATTAGCGAGCTCCGTATAGCCAAGAGTAGAGCCCACTTACCTTTAAATGTAGCTATTGGCAGTATTTGAACTCAGGGATGAATAGTCAACTGGAAAGATGGAGCAAGGAGAGAGGAGAATGAAGCAGGCCTTTGCTACCACTGGCCCTATGAAATTTAAGCAAGCATATATTTTCATGGCGGCATAAGGGGCCTTGACTTTATTGGGTCCACATAGAATATTAGTTGTAAATGGAGTGGGTAATCAAGTAGGTGAACTTTATATCACTGTTCCTAGTCTGAGGCCAACAGTACCTTCATTAAGAGTCACTGGGTACCGTATTAATTAGTTAGAATGATCCTCTCCCCAGGGGGCCCAAATTAGTAACCCATTGGTCACTTGGGCCCTTGGGTGGTGGGACCTGCCAACCAGTAGAATGGAGCCACAATGAAAAAATGGCCTGTGCATGCACAACCACACCCCTGACCCAACTCAGTCACAACTTATCATGCCAAAATCTTGCCACAAAGTCTATCTGCCACACAAGCCCTGCCCTCCCCATGACCCACTAATGCACTTTTACATTGCTGCCACAGTGCCCTTCACTGCAGTACCCCCTGGCCACCCTCGGAGTCCAGCCACAACTACTTCACTGCATATTAAATTCCACAGGACCGATGATATGCCATAGAACAGGGGTCCCCAACCTTTTTCACCCATGAGCAACATTCAGATGTAAAAACAGTTGGGGAGCAACACAGGCATGAAAAATTTTCCTGGGTGGTGCCAAATAAGTGCTGTCATTGGTTATTGATAACCCCTATGTGGACTGTCAGCCTACAGGAAGTTATGTTTGGCAGTACATCTGGTTTTTATGCCACCAAATCTTGCCTCCGAGCCAGGAATTGAAAACTAAGCACCTGCTTTGAGGCCACTGATAGCAAAATCCAACAATGGAGCTCACAAGGATTCTTTCCTTTGCTCCAGCTCCTGTCTAACAAACACATCTCTTAAGGTCCCATAGAGCAGTGGCTCCCAAATAGTGAGGCTAGACCCCTGTTGAGGGGGCTGGAGCAAAGACGAGGCATTCACCTGAAGTCCAGTAAAGGTGATATTTCTGGACAATGTCTGTTTGCTCTCTGTAGTCAGAGAATACTGTAACCTCCCCAAAAGAAGACCAACTACAATATGCTCTTTTAAATGTGTGTTCTCCAATGAAAAGTTGAATGAGGGTCACACCACATTAAGAAAGTGCCCCAGGTGCATTGCCCTGAGCCCTCAGCATGGAGAGCGGATAAACCAAAAAATACTGTAGAGCAGGCACTGAAATGAAGGCAGTCTTCCACCAGGTAGTTGAAGCCAAGTAGAAAAGTTTATTGTATCCACAGCCTGTCAACACAATAAACGTTTCTGCTTTGCTTCAACTACCTGGTGGAAGACTGCCTTCATTTCAGTGCCTGCTCTACAGTAAATTTCCAATGAAAAGCCTTCTATTGTTAGCCTTCCCACACAAAAATGTCCCCCTCCTCCCCTGTTGCTCTCCTAAGTTACTTAAAGCCCAGATTGCCAGTTAGGGTGAGATTTGAGGAAAATGCCAAGTTGCATTGCTGACCCTGACAAAAAGTTGGACCTGATCAGTACCAATAACAACTACTGTAGAGAATGAAATGCCCCAAGTCATATTAGTCTGAATAAAAGAGATCGGTTTGCTCTGTCAAAGTTTCAGCATGCACGCCAGCTGAATTCAGGATGTTTGCGGGTGCCTTTGTTACAACTATCGATTTAGCAAAAACATCTTTAGCTTTAATTGCTATATAGGTTATTTCTTGTTTCCAAGGGGGCATCACAGACTAGTCAACCCATCAGGGCTGCTTCAATTAACTAGCAGAGCCAGAGCAAAGATCCCACAGGCCTCGCTATCTCCCACAATACTTCCCATATCCTACTTAACACACAATAACTTCATTTGGTGCAAGTGTTTGTATTAGGCCTGATTGGAACAAGAGCCAGCGTTCCTTCAAGGCTGCACATCAAACACTGATGCCTTCTACAAGCTGAACTCCCTTCTGTGCAGCCGTGAAGAATTCATCTTAATTAGCTGCTAATGAGAGTGAAGCATTGGGATTAGCCGTATATTAGAGGATTTGGGTGATTTGTTGATTTAATTTTATCCATACATGGAGAAGGGTTACCAACAGACACCTGTTATAAAGAAATGGCTAAACGATTCCCATTTGGCAACACAAACTATCTTAAGGGTGGTTGTTGGAAACGCAATCTCCTCCAGGTACCCATGAAAGCCTTTTCTAGGGCGGTTCATCTCCAGTGTTGGACTGGGAATTTAGGGGCCCACCAGAAAATCATTAGACCATGGACCCACTCATAATCATATTTATATAAAGGTGTGTTGATGATAATGATGCCCATGAACTGCCCTTAGAGTAGGGGTCCCTAACTTTTTTTTACCCGTGAGCCACATTCAAATGAAAAAAGAGTTGGGGAGCAAGCATGAATAAAGTTCCTGGGGATCACAAATTAGGGCTGTGATTGGCCTCTATGTGGACTGCCAGGAGGCTCTGTTTGGCAGTACACCTGGTTTTTATGCAACCAAAACTTGCCTCCAGGAATTCAAAAATAAGCTCCTGCTTTGATGCCACTGGGAGCAACATCCAAGGGGTTGGTGAAAGCCACTGGTTAGGGACCACTACCCTAAGTTGGCCATACACACAGAGATCCACTCATTTGGCGATTTCACCAAACGAATGATCTCTCCCCTATTTGCCCACCTTGAGGTGGGTGATATCGGGATGATCCGATCGTGGGACCTAGGGCCCCACGATCGGATCATAATGCAGGAGTATGGGCAGTCAGATCGCGGGACCACATCAACGAACAGATGCAGACTGCCATCCGATGGTATTTTTATCTCTGCTCAGCCGACATATGACCGACTTTTGTCCAGATATCGATTGGGGAAGCCCATTGGAGAGCCCCATACATGGGCCAATAAGCTGCTGACTTGGTCTGTATGCAGCTTTTATCAGCCCGTATATGGCCACCTTTAGACTAACAGAACCCTTCCCGTGCTGATTCGGAAATGCCCATTCCTGCAGAGTAGAGTAATGGAGCACCCTCAACAGAAAAATGGAGCACCCTCTACAAAAAATGACTTCAATTAGGGGTATCATTTTGCAACCATGGGTCCCCCAGTCTTTCTAGGGCCACACACCCCAAATTAGGATTCCCGGCTAACCCAATCTGTCAGTTTTATAATGTGCCACTTCTGGCCTGATGAAGATATCACTGTGACATCTTTAACTTCAGATCAAGAAGTTCATGGATAAAAAAATACCACCTATTTTTGGTGATGTGAGTTTTAATTTGAATCTCTGGTAAACATCCTCGCCTCCTTCTGTCCAAAACAAATTTAGCTGTTCATCTCCGATAAAACGCCAGCGTAAATAAAGCACAGATGTCTGCCGCCCAGACCCAGCCGCTTTGATGTGCTCCGAGATACTAAACAAATATGTCAGCATGGATTGCTTTACAACATGTAAGATAAGGATTCAGGCTTTTCAGAATATTGTGGAGCAAACACACAAGAGCAGGATTTACACAGCGAGCAGCTAATGGGTTTGGGGGCCTACCTGCCACTCGCTTGCTCTTACCCCTCCCCAGCACATAAACTGTCAGCCTACCCTTGACTTTACAATCTGATAATGAAGAACTCAACCCAAACTGTTTTATGTCTAATAAAAGAAAAGATCATCGTTCAATCAACCAATCAATCGAATCAATTTCCCAATATACAATCATTCCTCATTCTCACTGCTTTTATAGTTATTTGTAAATGACAGTGTTTGTTAATCCCTTTCAGTTCTCTGGGTCTGACTTTTGAAACAAATGTCATTTTCTTTCATTAGGCAAAAGAAAAAGCAGATTGCTGAAACTATGAACTGCAGAGCTGCTGAATAAAAAGCTAAATATCACAAAAACGACAAATAATAACCAATGGAAAACAATTGCAAATTGTCTCTCTACATCAGACTAATGTAGGAGACTGGGAAATATATCCCATTTACTTTACCTTCCCCTAGAGATTGTGCTTAACGGAACAGTAACCCCCAAAAATGAAGGTATTTTAAAGTAATGAAAATATAATGTAGTGTTGCCCTGCAGCGGTGTTTGCTTCAGAAACTCTACAATAGTTTATATAAACAAGCTGGATACACAGTAGATAACAGATAAGTACTACTATAGTTTATATAAACAAGCTGCTGTGTAGCCATGGGGGTAGCCATTCAAGCACAGGATACACAGTAGATAACAGATAAGTACTACTATAGTTTATATAAACAAGCTGCTGTGTAGCCATGGGGGCAGCCATTCAAGCACAGGATACACAGTAGATAACAGATACGTACTACTATAGTTTATATAAACAAGCTGCTGTGTAGCCATGGGGCAGCCATTCAAGCACAGGATACACAGTAGATAACATAAGTACTACTATAGTTTATATAAACAAGCGGCTGTGTAGCCATGGGGGCATCCATTCAAGCACAGGATACACAGTAGATAACAGATAAGTACTACTATAGTTTATATAAACAAGCTGCTGTGTAGCCATGGGGGCAGCCATTCAAGCACAGGATACACAGTAGATAACAGATAAGTACTACTATAGTTTATATAAACAAGCTGCTGTGTAGCCATGGGGGCAGCCATTCAAGCACAGGATACACAGTAGATAACAGATAAGTACTACTATAGTTTATATAAACAAGCTGCTGTGTAGCCATGGGGGCAGCCATTCAAGCACAGGATACACAGTAGATAACAGATAAGTACTACTATAGTTTATATAAACAAGCTGCTGTGTAGCCATGGGGGCAGCCATTCAAGCACAGGATACACAGTAGATAACAGATACGTACTACTATAGTTTATATAAACAAGCTGCTGTGTAGCCATGGGGCAGCCATTCAAGCACAGGATACACAGTAGATAACATAAGTACTACTATAGTTTATATAAACAAGCGGCTGTGTAGCCATGGGGGCATCCATTCAAGCACAGGATACACAGTAGATAACAGATAAGTACTACTATAGTTTATATAAACAAGCTGCTGTGTAGCCATGGGGGCAGCCATTCAAGCACAGGATACACAGTAGATAACAGATAAGTACTACTATTGTTTATATAAACAAGCTGCTATGTAGCCAGTTTTACCACTGCAGGGCAGTAGTACATTACATTCTCATTCCTTTAAAACAGTTTAATTTTTTGCTGTTACTGTTCCTTTAAAGAAGACCCTTAGTCTAAGGAAGGGAGTAATTCACCACTTCCTGGTCATAGTATGACTCATAGCTATCCCAGATTTGGCCACTAGGTGGCAGTGTGATAGAATATATAAGACCGGAGCCATGTGGCTTCCGGAGATTCTGCCAGGGGCTTTGGTCAGGGTTGTTAGTAGGGTTGTCACCTGGCCGGTAAAAATGATCCCTAAAAAAAAGTTGATCCCTTTATCCAAAGTAACTTCGGCAAAATGTTATTATCTGTGTTTCAGCTCTAGGGGCTCCTCTGTGCTAAAGCTTCTACTCACCACGTTGTATCTCCAATCATTTTGGACTATTTAGGAAAGGATGTAAATATCCATTTAAGCACTGTATTAGAAATAGTTAAATCTTGTCAGTGAGCTCTCCTGCTTTTAACCGTAATTATCTATTTATAAATTGTTATTTATATGGAGCAGACATATTGTGCAGATCTTTATAGAGATTATACATCATTCCCAATCAGTGTCTGCACCAGTGGGGCTTACACTCTAACATCCCTGTCACAGTCACTCGTTAGGGTCACTTTTATCAATTAACCTGCCCGTGTGGGAGGAAACTGGAAGACATGGGACAAACATACAGAAGGCAAGCCTGTATCATGGTCTTTTCCCATTTGTGTATGTGAACAAAGAGGAGATGGAAAGATGGAAGAATTTATAATACTCTATAAAGTGAAAAGACTAGAAGAATAAATAGTATGAGGAGAGGGGAGAGTTTGGAGAGCAGTCCCATGGTTTTTTTTGCTGCGTCACTGGCATCTGAAAAAAAAAACTCGGGAAATGGAATTTCAATTAAAGTCCCTTTAAAGGAGAACTAAACCCTAAAAATGAAAATGGCTAAGCAGCTGTTGAGAAGCTAAACTTAGGGGGTCGTCACTAATTATCCAGCAGAAAATGAGGTTGGTCTGTAATATAAGCTGATGCTACAGGGCTAATAATTAAATTCTGATGCTAATTGCACTGGTTTCTGTGCTGCCATGTAGTAATTATGTGTATTAATTACTAATCAGCCTTATATTGTGACATTTCTATTCTATGTGTACTGTATATTGTGAGTGGGTCCCTAAGCTCAGTAAGTGACAGCAGCACAGAGCATGTGCAGTGAATCAGCAGAAAAGAAGATGGGGAGCTACTGGGGCATCTTTGGAGACACAGATCTTTACTGCTAAAAGGCTGTGGTTGCCTTGGGCTGGTACAGAAGCACAGAACATAAAGTACAACATTTCTGGCTACTTCTGTAGTTATGCTTTTGTTCTCCTTTAAACTGGCAGACCTGTCACAAAGCTTGTATTTTAAGGAGTCATCCATATTAATACCCCTGTTTAGGGTGGAGTAGGAGCAGCGTTGGACTGGGAGGGGGTCCAGGCCCACCGCAGCTGCTGCATCAGGAGCCTGCACAGCCCCTAGACCTCCCTCCACCCCACGGGCCCACCATCCCTGCCAGCACATACATTATCTATTCATGCGGTTGGGCAGGGGGAGGTCAGGTGCTCGTGGTGAGTGGGTCTGGACCAGCTGAGCCCACAAGTGCTGGGGACCACTCAGGATTTATAGGGGTCCAACTGCTATTGTTGTCAGAAAAGAGTAAAATATATCACCCAGGTCACTAGACCTGCTATGGCCCTGCCTTGATCCAACCCTGATGGTGGGTGCTCCATAGAGGGAAGCTTGACAACACGATGATGTAATAAGGCCCATAATTCATGCATATAACTTTATAGGAAACCAACTGTGTCTGGAAAATGAGAAACACCAAATCCACATTGTCTACTTTTTCTCTAAATTGTTCAATTTAATATCTTTTATGGAGCCCCAGGAGGACAAGCTGCCTCTTGCCCAATATACAGAGAGCGAGAATGACAGTGCAGCCTGGGATTTTGTTTTTTTTTGGGGGGGGGGGGGGATTCTAAACCTGAGATTTCCATGGAAACCCTACTGGCAGATCTCCCAGGCTTTGTATTATCTAGCTGGCAGCAGGAGTTAATATTGATTTGTGCTCTTTCCTCTGATAAGTGGTAATCATAGGCACACAAGGAAAGGAACAAGGGGTCAAGTACACTGACTCCGGCAGTGAAAATACAACCAGAAGCTGGGAATACAGGCAGGGAGGAAAGAACTGTCACTCATACAACCATCGCCTTAGGTATCCTTATTTAACAGGCCTCTTGTTCTACTGCAACATATCTAAGGAATATCCAGGTAGCCCCTATCATTTTAATGGAGTCTCACCAGTTAATAGACAGGTTTGCAGTCTCGAGTAGGCTTGCACTCCATCCAGTACAAAAAGTCACAGTGAAAGTGAAATCACTCTGTCCCTGAACTTCAGGGTAATGGTGTCAGGAATACTGATGATCCATCAAGGGATGGTCCAGACACACAACAGAAAGGTACAGAGGTTTCTATACAGGGCCCTGCCATTCCTGAGAATGACCGTGGAAAGCAATGAAAAGGGGAGAAATGAAGTTTATTATTTGGGGCTCCAGACTGCCAAAAATGTTTCCATTATATAATCTTGTCAAGGCCCAGAAAGCCCTACAAAATAAAAGGCTATTATTAGACTAAAAATATAATTCTTTAAAGGAATGCTGCTGTTAGAGTACATCTTAATTTTAATAAGGAGTAATAAGGCATTTTAGCTAGAGTTAAAGGACCTTTAAAAACCTCAACTTGAAAGGAACGTTAGAGCCATTAAAATAGCTACTAGAGAACAAGCCAAACCAAGTTGGGTCACCATCTGGAACTGCAGTGCTAAAAATGGGCTCATGGTAAATGGGGACCAGTTGAGTTGTTACCTCAAATATGATGGCTCTCGTCTGGGGTTGTTCTGCTGCTTAGGAAAAAAATTAGAAGCTTTTCTCAAACCTTTCCTAAACAGAAGAACATCAGAGCAGCCTCTTTCTTTCTCCTGACAACTTCCTTGACTACTTGGTGGTCAGACTGGTGGGAAACTGACCAGCAGGTGGCGCTGTTGTAACAAAATTCATTCATATTAACAGCACATGTATTCCTTAATATCTTGGTGCTTAGAATAGCCCCCTCATCAATTTTATATTCACCTATTTTAAAGGTTTACTTATCCTTTGAAGATGTACTCAGTTCCTGAGAAATTCATAGCTTGGAGACTGGGCAGTCCCATTGAGCCTTCCAGGGGATCAGCCATGGTGCCTTGTCCTGATACATCTCGTGTCTCACACCAGCACCCACTTATTTCAGGAGCAAAGAAAGTTCTGGAAACTTAACGTAGGGAATGAAGTTTTGCAATAATAACTTTATGAGCATGAAGATCTAATAATGATGAAGTGGGTGTCTCATGCTGATCTAGGAGACTGACTCAGAAGCTAAGGGTGCCTACAGAGGGTTCATCAATTATTAGCAGAGAAGAAGGCTGTCTCTGTCTTTTTGTAGGCACACAAGAGAATTTCTAAGTAATTAACTGGTAATAGAAGATATTATTGATCATTAGAAGCTGGAAAAGCACTAGGGGGTTCCTTAACTAATTAGAAAGTGATGGTGTTATTACATAAATACCCTTTTTACACAAAAACTCTTGTTTTGAGGCATACTAATTTCCATTTGTATAACCCCATTAAGGTTTAATCACTGACATGAATTACATTAGTTTGTTGGTTCTTCATTTGGGTTTGCCGTGCTGGGTTGACCTCATAAAAACCTAACACAACATTGGATTTAACCCTTTTAGAAGTATTGATTAGGAATTTGTGTTCAAAATTGTTCAACTTACAACTATAGACTGTGGTGTGACATAAAAAAAACTATATTTTTAAAGGTTGTGTAATTATTAGGCAGGAGCCCATCTCAGTAACATTCTTGGAAATAAATGCTGCATTGTGGGTCAAAAAACAGGGCATTTTGCACCTGTTAATTGATGTACTGCCTCTAGGTTGACACCTGATCAGTGCCAGACATTGGGCTGATTGTGGACAAGGCAGGACGCACTACCAGGGTCGGACTGGGCCGACGGGACACCGGGAAAAAAACAGATGGGCCCCGGCTGTTTTGGGTCCCACCGGCTCAGAGCTGCTTCCTGCTAAAATAATCTTCAGGTCATGTACCTGCACACATTTGCACTCACGGCTCACCCCAGCGGGGCATGGGGCAAGTGGCAGTGGTCCCAGAGGGGGGCCCCGGAGACAGCAGTCCCAGTGAGCCTTGAGCCCCCCAGTCTGACCCTGCCCACTGCTTATCACTTCTCCCTCCTGCTGCATCCCCACCTCTGCAGTATATTTCCCAACTGCACAGCTACTCGTACTACAACAACAAGCTGAGTGGGTCAGGGGAGAAGAGGGAGCAGTGACAGGTGGGTTGAGAAGGAGCAGCCAAGTTGCTGAGGAACAGCAGAAGGTTGGGACAGTGCCGGGCCAACCCGGGCAGGCGCCCCAGGCAGCCTGGCCCGGTAAAGCGCCCAATACCCGAGTGCGCATGCGCGAAGAAAATACGAGTGCGCATGTGCGAAAAAATACGAGTGTGCATGCGCACTTCCGTTTTTTCGCGCATACGCCGGCCAGAACAGGGACCGGACTAGGGGGATAGCAGAGGCAGAGAAGGTGCGTGCCTGGCGCCCCTCCAGCTTTGCACCCTAGGCACGTGCCTTCTCTGCCTACCCCTCGTTCTGGCCCTGGGTTGGGAACTCTAATTGGGCAGGCAGAAGCAGTACATGCATAGTGCTCCCCCATTATTGCACCCTAGGCAAGTGCCTCTTTCACTTACCCTTAGCTCAGGCCCTGCACCTGGCTATTATTTCACTGGGTTTTTCCAAGTATCCCCAGGGCTAGTCAAACGCTGCATACAATTAAGGTTCTGCTGCTTTATTCAACAGTAGATCCTCGAAAAATCAATACAGCATGTTTTTAAAAATGCCATATTTTATATAGTGAACTTATTGCACGAGGCTAAAGTTTGAGCTTGTCAATAGCAGCAATGATCCAGGACTTCAAACTTGTCACAGGGGGTCACCATCTTGGAAAGTGTCTCTGACACTCACATGCTCAGTGGGCTCTGAGCAGCTGTTGAGAAGCTAAGCTGAAGATGAGAAAAGAAGATGGGGAGCTACTGGGGCATCTTTGGAGACACAGATCTTTACTGCTAAAGGGATGTGGTTGCCTTGGGCTGATACAGAAGCACAAAACATCATGTACAACATTTCTAGCTACTTCTTTAGTTAAGGGTGAGGGCACACAGGCAGATTCGGGGAGATTAGTCGCCCAGCGACAAATCTCCTCTTCTTCGGGGTGACTAATTTTAGCCTTCCTGTTGGCTAAAATGTAAATCGCTGGTGGGATGGCACTCTGAGTCATTTTCTGAAGTCGCCCAAAGTTGCCTCACAAGGAATCACTCTGAGTGCCATCCCATCATTTAGCCGGCGGGAAGGCAGGGGAGGCAGTTCAGAGGGAGATTAGTCGCCCCGAAGAAGAGGAGATTTGTCGCCGGGCGGCTGATCTCCTCGAATCTGCCTGTGTGCCCTGATACTAAAGGGGAACTATCGTGAAAATGGAAATTTTATATAAGCTTCATCGTACTAAAATGAAAAACTTTCAAAGGGGGCTCCTTTCCTAGCAGATGTATTAGGGCTCACTCAAATAACTGATTCCAGTACAAACAAAATAACTGCCTTTTGCACAAATTCTGCATGTAGAGAGACATGATGTCTGGTGAGTTTAATAGAGTGAGCTCTAATACATCTTCTAGGCAAAAGGAGCCCCCTATAAGATATATTGGATTATTCATCTGACACCCAACTGCTGCATGAAGAGAGAATGAAGAGAAACAGATGCTGAGAGAGGGATAGTGAAGATAAACTTGATTATTTCATAAGCAATGCAGAATATTTAATTGATTGTATTTAGAACGTTTCTTATTTCAGAATGCTGAAGCTTATATTATTTTTTTATTTTCATGATAGTACCCCTTTAAATAAAAAAATGATCTGCAAAATTTTTCACATGTGAGATGCATGGAGAAAAACACTTTGGCAAAATGTTGATCCCGGAACTGGTCAGACTGACATTTTTTTGGAGACCCTATTCCTGCCTCTTGTGGATCAGCTGTAAGTTGAGTAGAACTTTCGTAAAGCAAAGGTTGAACCTGATGGACACATGTCTCTATTCAATAACTATATAAGCAGACAACAGAGGTTACTAGGAGTAACAATATCATATACATCTCTATACATATTCAACCATCCATCTTCCCCAATGTTTTTAGTGGAGGTACTACCTTGCTGCAGGTTATCCTCCATTAGAAGCTTTTTCTTATACCTGTCTACAAGAATTAGAAGGCCTCTCCAATTAGAAAATGGCCTTATTAATTCATTTGCCTCTGTTTCTGTAAGGCAAACACACTTTCCAGGACACAGACTTGCAGATAACAAGCTCTCTCCCCATTAGTGCACCACGCTGGTATTAAGCTAACTGGCTTCTTGCATGGCAGGTCACACCGAATGCTGCCTGTCAACATCCGGAGTTTGCCAAGGGATTATAAAAAGGAAATTGCTCATTATTTGTCTACATATAATCTGCCATCTTTTAATTACAGATCAGAAATATAAAACCATTTACTCATGTGCACAAATACGTCAGGGCTATACATGCATTGAATACCGGGTCTGAAATCAAGCGATCTTTCCATTAATATCTGCATTTATATCTAGATTTACATATACAGGGCCAGTTTACAACAATATCTGTAAATGTAACAATATACAATGCAAGTATTTTTTTTATTGATACAACTCCTTGGGAGTTGTATTACAGTTATACACAGTGCAGCTCCTCTGGGGAGGGATCCAGTAATATCTGTGTATTTATATAGTTCCTTTCTATTACAGTTATACACAGTGCAGCTCCTCTGGGGAGAGATCCAGTAATATCTGTGTATTTATATAGTTCCTTTCTATTACAGTTATACACAGTGCAGCTCCTCTGGGGAGGGATCCAGTAATATCTGTGTATTTATACAGCTCCTTTCTATTACAGTTATACACAGTGCAGCTCCTCTGGGGAGGGATCCAGTAATATCTGTGTATTTATACAGCTCCTTTCTATTACAGTTATACACAGTGCAGCTCCTCTGGGGAGGGATCCAGTAATATCTGTGTATTTATACAGCTCCTTTCTATTACAGTTATACACAGTGCAGCTCCTCTGGGGAGGGATCCAGTAATATCTGTGTATTTATACAGCTCCTTTCTATTACAGTTATACACAGTGCAGCTCCTCTGGGGAGGGATCCAGTAATATCAGTGTATTTATACAGCTCCTTTCTATTACAGTTATACACAGTGCAGCTCCTCTGGGGAGGGATCCAGTAATATCTGTGTATTTATACAGCTCCTTTCTATTACAGTTATACACAGTGCAGCTCCTCTGGGGAGGGATCCAGTAATATCTGTGTATTTATACAGCTCCTTTCTATTACAGTTATACACAGTGCAGCTCCTCTGGGGAGGGATCCAGTAATATCTGTGTATTTATACAGCTCCTTTCTATTACAGTTATACACAGTGCAGCTCCTCTGGGGAGGGATCCAGTAATATCAGTGTATTTATACAGCTCCTTTCTATTACAGTTATACACAGTGCAGCTCCTCTGGGGAGGGATCCAGTAATATCTGTGTATTTATACAGCTCCTTTCTATTACAGTTATACACAGTGCAGCTCCTCTGGGGAGGGATCCAGTAATATCTGTGTATTTATACGGCTCCTTTCTATTACAGTTATAAACAGTGCAGCTCCTCTGGGGAGGGATCCCAGTAATATCTGTGTATTTATACGGCTTCTTTCTATTACAGTTATACACAGTGCAGCTCCTCTGGGGAGGGATCCCAGTAATATCTGTGTATTTATACATCTCCTTTCTATTACAGTTATACACAGTGCAGCTCCTCGGGGAAGGGATCCAGTAATATCTGTGTATTTATATGGCTCCTTTCTATTACAGTTATACACAGTGCAGCTCCTCTGGGGAGGGATCCCAGTAATATCTGTGTATTTATACGGCTTCTTTCTATTACAGTTATACACAGTGCAGCTCCTCTGGGGAGGGATCCCAGTAATATCTGTGTATTTATACAGCTCCTTTCTATTACAGTTATACACAGTGCAGCTCCTCGGGGAAGGGATCCAGTAATATCTGTGTATTTATACGGCTCCTTTCTATTACAGTTATACACAGTGCAGCTCCTCTGGGGAGGGATCCAGTAATATCTGTGTATTTATACGGCTCCTTTCTATTACAGTTATACACAGTGCAGCTCCTCTGGGGAGGGATCCCAGTAATATCTGTGTATTTATACAGTTACTTTCTATTACAGTTATACACAGTGCAGCTCCTCTGGGGAGGGATCCAGTAATATCTGTGTATTTATACAGCTCCTTTCTATTACAGTTATACACAGTGCAGCTCCTCTGGGGAGGGATCCTAGTAATATCTGTGTATCTATACGGCTCCTTTCTATTACAGTTATACACAGTGCAGCTCCTCTGGGGAGGGATCCCAGTAATATCTGTGTATTTATACGGCTCCTTTCTATTACAGTTATACACAGTGCAGCTCCTCTGGGGAGGGATCCAGTAATATCAGTGTATTTATACAGCTCCTTTCTATTACAGTTATACACAGTGCAGCTCCTCTGGGGAGGGATCCAGTAATATCTGTGTATTTATACAGCTCCTTTCTATTACAGTTATACACAGTGCAGCTCCTCTGGGGAGGGATCCAGTAATATCAGTGTATTTATACAGCTCCTTTCTATTACAGTTATACACAGTGCAGCTCCTCTGGGGAGGGATCCAGTAATATCTGTGTATTTATACAGCTCCTTTCTATTACAGTTATACACAGTGCAGCTCCTCTGGGGAGGGATCCAGTAATATCTGTGTATTTATACGGCTCCTTTCTATTACAGTTATACACAGTGCAGCTCCTCTGGGGAGGGATCCCAGTAATATCTGTGTATTTATACGGCTTCTTTCTATTACAGTTATACACAGTGCAGCTCCTCTGGGGAGGGATCCCAGTAATATCTGTGTATTTATACATCTCCTTTCTATTACAGTTATACACAGTGCAGCTCCTCTGGGGAGGGATCCAGTAATATCTGTGTATTTATACAGCTCCTTTCTATTACAGTTATACACAGTGCAGCTCCTCGGGGAAGGGATCCAGTAATATCTGTGTATTTATATGGCTCCTTTCTATTACAGTTATACACAGTGCAGCTCCTCTGGGGAGGGATCCCAGTAATATCTGTGTATTTATACGGCTTCTTTCTATTACAGTTATACACAGTGCAGCTCCTCTGGGGAGGGATCCCAGTAATATCTGTGTATTTATACAGCTCCTTTCTATTACAGTTATACACAGTGCAGCTCCTCGGGGAAGGGATCCAGTAATATCTGTGTATTTATACGGCTCCTTTCTATTACAGTTATACACAGTGCAGCTCCTCTGGGGAGGGATCCAGTAATATCTGTGTATTTATACGGCTCCTTTCTATTACAGTTATACACAGTGCAGCTCCTCTGGGGAGGGATCCCAGTAATATCTGTGTATTTATACAGTTACTTTCTATTACAGTTATACACAGTGCAGCTCCTCCGGGGAGGGATCCAGTAATATCTGTGTATTTATACAGCTCCTTTCTATTACAGTTATACACAGTGCAGCTCCTCTGGGGAGGGATCCTAGTAATATCTGTGTATCTATACGGCTCCTTTCTATTACAGTTATACACAGTGCAGCTCCTCTGGGGAGGGATCCCAGTAATATCTGTGTATTTATACATCTCCTTTCTATTACAGTTATACACAGTGCAGCTCCTCTGGGGAGGGATCCAGTAATATCTGTGTATTAATACGGCTCCTTTCTATTACAGTTATACACAGTGCAGCTCCTCTGGGGAGGGATCCAGTAATTCTGTATGTTTATGCTGACCTTTATTGTTACAGTTATACGTAGTGTAACGAGGGTTGCCACCTGGCTGGTATTTTACTGGCCTGGCAGGTAAAAATGATGGTTGATCCCAATGTTATTAATAGGGAAAAAAGAAATCTATAGGAAGGCCGGTATTTTTTTCCAGAAAAGGTGGCAACCCTAAGGGGCAGATTTATCAAGGGTCGATGTGAATTCAAGGGAATTTTCGAAGTAAAAAAATTCGAAATTCGAAGTATTTTTTTGGATACGTCAACCATCGAATAGGATACTACGACTTAGTTTCGACGTAAAATCGCTCGAATATTCGACTATTCGATAATCAAAGTACTGTCTCTTTAAAAAAATGTTGATTTCAATACTTCGCCAAATTAAACCTGCCAAAGTGCTATGTTAGCCTATGGGGACCTTCTACAGCATTTTTCTAAGTTTTTGAAAGTTGAAGTAAAATCATTCGATTCGAAGGATTTAATCGTTCTATCAAACGATTTTACTTTGTCTGCAGGATACCCAAATTCGATGAAAAAAAACGTTGACTTCGATATTCGAAGTCGAAGTATTTCAATTCGATGGTCGAATTTCGAAGTATTTTTAACTTTGAAATTCGACCCTTGATAAATCTTCCCCTACGTGTAACCCCTGTTAAACTTGATATTCCCCCCCCCCCCAGTGACACCTAAATTAGTGGCAGGAGGAAGGAACTGCAAGTTTGTATGTCTGTATGTTTCTGTATCTGTGTCGGTTTTACAAATTCTAAATATGTATACAGGAAGTTTAATTAGTTGAATTCCTCATTAAATAGATCATATTGTGTGTGATAGAGACATTAGATTGTGAGCTCCTCTGGTGCAGAGACTGATGTGAACGATGAACAATCTGTGTACCTCTCTGCAGAATATGTTGTTGCTATAGAAAAGGATAAGAATAATGTAGATGCTGATGTTCTGACATTTTGACAAATGGTCTCCAGTATTATTTACTTGTGATTTCTGAACTATTTGCCTTAGTATTCTGCCTGTCTCCAGCCTGATAAATAAAAGGCCATTAGTTTGCAGAAAGCACATTATTAATTGATACAATTTTTTCCTCCTTTTTCTCCTGCATTACGTATTTATCTAT
This sequence comes from Xenopus laevis, assembly GCF_017654675.1. Classification (NCBI taxonomy): domain Eukaryota; kingdom Metazoa; phylum Chordata; class Amphibia; order Anura; family Pipidae; genus Xenopus; species Xenopus laevis. Next base: position 123,793,090 of record NC_054376.1, read on the forward strand.
TCAGTCCTTCTCCAAACCATCTCCCAGCCACTGCCCGGTTGCTAGGATAAATGGGACCTCGGCAACTAGATAATAGTTTAGCGCTCTAGAATGCAACAAGTTAAATCATTCAAAAATGACAAATAATAGACGTTAATGACTCACTGCAGAATGCCACTGTCTCCAGCATATGATATTATATAACCATTATGCCACATGTGGCTCAATCTGATAATACATATAAAGTGAACATGTCACTCAAGAGAGATTCAACTACACGTATGTTATACAGAATGCATGGGACCATGTTTCCAGATAACAGATCTTTCCCTAATTTGGATCTTCATACCTTAAGTCTACTAGAAGATCATTTAATCATTAAATAAACCCAATAGGCTGCATTTGCTCCCAATAAGGATTAATTATATCTTAGTTGGGATCAGGTACAAGCTACTGTTTTATTATTACGGAGAAAAAGGAAATCATTTCTAAAAAATTTTGATTATTTGGATAAAATGGAGTCCATGGGAGAGGGCCTTTCCGTAATTTGGAACTTTCTGGATAAAGGGTTTCCAGATTACTGATCCCATGCCTGCACTATGTTTTTGGGGCAAGATCCTTTAAAAAGATTCCATTTACCCCATTGGCATCTCCTTTACCTGTCGTCCTGTTGCCAGTCTCCCATCAACAAGTCTCTGAACCGATAGCGAGGGGGCAAAGGTTGCACATCTTTCTCCAGCTCCATAGTCCGTATTCTCTGTCCCCTGCAAACACTTTTCCAAGATCAGGAGGGCTGATACTCTTAGAGTTCAATCAGCAATGTCCATTCCTTAAGGAAATGTCCATAAGAGCAGAAGAATATGGTTTTTATATCAATAGAAAGAATCCTGCCACCCTCTTTCTTTATTGCTTATTTTCATGTACTGAACATACCACTAGCATTGTTCCCTTTGAAATAAACTGGCAGCTGGCAGCTGACAGCAAGACTTAAATGTCTATGGGACGTAGGATGAAGAGGAGAGATGGTTAACATTTCCCATACCTGTAGGAGTTGGGTGCTGCAGTGAAGTACAGCAGTTTGGGTCTTGTATCTGCAGGAATAAACATCCACAGATCACAGGCATTTCTTCAGGGTAATCACAGTCTTTACAACATTCTTTTCACTGATGAAAGTTCTTTAGATCCTAATTCCTTTGAGGGTGTCAGTGCTTTTAGAGGAGATGTCCTTATTTAATATAGTAGGAGTGGGTAATGCCTGCTGTGAAGATGAGTTAAAGAGAAGGAGAGCAGCTGGCAAAGTCCATAGATAAATCTCCCCAGCAAGAGAATGGAAGATAAGTGCCTGGTCCTTGCTAGGAGCTGTATATCTCTATATATGTGTAATATGCTTGGCTGTAGAATTTCAGGAGAAGAGGGAGGGAGATGGAGGGAGGAGTGAAAAGAGGAAGACATTAAAAGAACGGTGCTTTATTCTGAGAAAGCTCTTAGAAAAGGAAACGGGGGAATAAAAGGAGAAATGACAGAATGAATATAGGAAAGGAAGAGAATAGAAAGATGAGAGAGATGCCAGTGACAGGTAGAATGAGCTGGAGTGGAATTCACAGACAGAAGAGAAAGACAGGTATAATGAGATGGTGATATATAGGATAGAGATATACGAGGGGCTGTTCAATTAGAGAAGGAACTCTGAGGGCGAGGGATGGGAGAATTATCCAGTATAATAAAGAGAAGCAGAAGAGTGAGGACAGACAGTTATTAGAGTCGGAAAGATATAGAAAGAGTAAGAGAGATAAACGTGATGAAGAAGAGGAGTCACCAGAAGATAATGGGCACAGTGGGAGATAGAAAACCAAATCTAGAATAGATATACCGTTTGAGTTCGTAGGAGAAAGAAAAGTGAGACACAGAACTGTCACCCCATTGGTCTCTGAGTTTGTTTCTTGTTCCCAGTCATGGCGAACTTTACAGCAAACAACTGCCATATTGAAATTGCGACTGAAGTCCCGTCTCATTCCGTTTCAAGCTCAGATCTATGAAAAAGTTAAAGATATAGTTCTCCACCAAAAAAATTTCCTATTTGTGCTCATGGGGTACTCCATTGAGGATTGCCTTTTCCTTCTACACAATAGGAAACTTTGATACAAAATGGGATATTGTTCCCAGAATTCAGTATTGGACAATAATGAGGTGGGGCTTAAGACAGTGATACATATATTAACAGCCTCTAAATCTGTAATTCCCCATTTGTCTGCCCCTGACCAGCACAGTTATGCCCCAGTCTGCCCCAGTCCATGGCCATCAAAGCCAGTTCAGTTTTACCAAACCTTTCAATACCTTCCAACTATGCCATTTTCTGTGGGACAGTCCCAATTTTTACAGCTCAACCCACAGTCCTGGGTTTCTTACTGAAATGTCTGAAACTTAATTAAAATATGATGCTTTTTGGCAGAGAGCCCAGAACACTCAGCAGCTACACCTAGATACAATTGTAACTATTTCAGATAAAAAAGTTTCTTGGGGAAACTGAGACTCGCAGCTTAAAGGGCAATGTCAGCTTCATTAGCAAAACTCCTATGTGTTCAAACTTTCATAACCTGCCAAATTTTGTCAAATGGACATGGTAATTAGGGGTGTGACCATAAAATGGGCGTGGCCAAAAATTGTTTAGCGCAGCTCATGTTTTTTTCCCTCTCAATTTTTCATATGTTGGGAGGTATGCCTTTTCCTGATCTGCCCATTTCACGCCATCTTCCCGCTTGCATGCTGACCTAGGGTTGCCAACTTTAATTATAAAATATCCTGGCCAATAGGGAAAGGGGGATAGGGCAGTGACATCATGAGTGGGTGGGACCATAATGTAAAGGAGTGGATTGGGGAATTGGTGGGTAAGGAAAGGTGGTGGAGATGAAAGAGGGGATTGGGGTAACTGGGAATTACAAATTTCCACTATTAAAGGGGTTGTTCACCTTTAAGTTAAATTTTAGTATGCTGTAGAGAGGGATATTCTGAGACAATTTGCATTTGGGTTTTCAATTTTTATTATTTGTGGTTTTTGATTTATTTAGCTTTTTATTCAGCAGCTCTCCAGTTTGCAATTTTCAGCAATCTGGTTGCCAGGGTCCAAATTCCCCTAGCAACCATGCATTGATTTGAATAAGAGACTGGATTATGAATAGGAGGCCTGAATAGAAAGATGAGTAATAAAAAGTAGCAATAAAAATAAATGCGTAACCTTATAGAGCATTGGTTTTTTGGATGGGTCAGTTATTAATAAATAGTATTTAATAAGTAATTAAAGTGACGTCACGTTGACCGGAAGTGACGTCACGCGAACATTTTTAACATATTAGGGCTGATTTTTTGATGTATCCCCTTCATTGGCCACCTGCAGTCCCCCCCCCCACTGCAGAGGATTGGGTAACCACTGGACACCCGCACTCTGGACAAATGAAGAATAATGAGCCCGAATCCCAATCATATTGTGGCTGTTAATGACCAGTAACGTCAAAGAATTTGTTAGTATACATATAAAAAAACCAAGACAAATTAAACTATAACATCGCAAAGCCTTTATTAAGAAATAAATTACCAAACAGGGCGGCGCTCGATTTCTCCTCCCTGGCTATCTCCTATAAGGAAGGCAGGGAGGAGAAATTGAATGGCGCACGATGGATCACCCGATCGCTTTCTGAAGAGGAGTGCAAGCGGAGTTTCGCTAAATTTTATCTTAATAAAGACTTTAAATTTAATTCATCTTGTTGGTTTTTTTGTCAATGTATACTAGTGAATTTTTTTTTAAAAAAATGTTGACGTTATTGGTCCTTTAGGCGGGTACCCAACACAAAGCAGGACTCTATCCTCGTATTCTCCTCTACTGATTCACTGCACATGCTCTGTGCTGCTGTCACTTACCTGAGCTTAGGGACCCACAATGTACAGTATATATATATATATATATATATATATATATATATATATATATATATATATATATATATATATATATATACATACACACACACACACACAATATAAAAGTCACAATACAAGGCTGATTAGTAATTTAATCACTAGTTCAGAAACCAGTGTATTTCACCTCAGAACTTATTAATCAACCCTGTAGCATCAGTTTCTATGACAGATGAACCTCCTTTTCTGCAGGATGAATTGCCATGACTCAAAGCTTAAATTCTTAACATCCGCCCAGAGCACACTGAGCATGTGCAGTGCCACCGACTAAGAAAATCCAAAATGGTGGTATCCTCTGACAACTTTAAAAAGCCTGGATCATAACATTTAAGACAGTATATATAGGCTTTTCTGTGTACTTACCCCTAGTTCTGGCCCTTGTTTTTGGGGAAACTTTATTACCGGTGCCTGCAGTGTTGTGTGTCTTGTTCCACCTTTGCTCCCCACTGTCATTTTGGGTGTGCATGCATGTGCCCATTTGGGGGGAGCCAATTGTGGGTGCCATGCCTTGGATGCATAGAGAGCTGGGCCCGGCACTGTCCTCTATAGAAGTTCTGGGTGCGTGTATAGACGTGGGTCGGCGGTTCTGCGGGTTTGCGGATTGTGGTCTTCTCAATAGCGATTTTTGCTCCTTTTTTTCTGATCATGCCTACTTCCGAAGATGTCACTTCCGGTTTACAATGACAGCACTTCCTGATTCTTGATGGTCAGCGGGTCCGGGTTGCTGATATTGCTGATAAGGTACTTGCGGGTCGGGTAGCGGGTCCAAGCGGGTAAGAATGCGGGTTGCAGGTCCGGGTTGCGGATTGCAGTTTGTGGGTACGGGTTAGTATGGGTTCCAAAAAACGGACCCGTGCAGGACTCTACTACCAGCTTCTTCTGGGGCAAGCACATGCGCAGTAAAACGAAAAAGCCGACTTCTTCGTTAAAGAAGTTTTTACCAACCCAGGGTGTCAGGTCAGTAAATGGAATCACTTGGGGTGCCTAACTTTTGGTAGAAAGTATCTTTGCTTCTCCTTTAAGTCAAATGCATGCGCATAATGAGCAGAATGGTGCACTCCAAAATGGCCGCTTGCACCAGGAACTCCCTCCCAGTGTGGGTGGCTCAGCACTCTCCATGGGTATTTTTGGAAAATACTATAGATTCCCACTAGTAAGGTGCAGACCGATATCCGTTGGACCCGCGGGTCGGGCAAGTTTGAGCCAACCTCGTACCTCTCATATCGGGTCGTGGGTGGGTTGAGCTCTTTTGAATGCTTTCCCCAACCGCAACCTTACAAATGCCGGCTTCTGACGTCTGGAACTTTTATAGACACACGCCCTGCCCCTTTTGTGGCGGGGCAGTTCTGTGCGGGTCTATAAATGGAACCCGGAAGTCAGGCTCGGGCAGGCGCTGGTGGAGGGTCGTGGAGTGGGTCGCTGGCGGGTGGGTGGAGAAAATCCCGAGCAGCACATCACTAATTCCCACTAGTGGAGTGCACGCTCTATTAGCCCACACCTTTCAATGGGGGAACTATTTAATTGATTATAAAATTTGCACCGGTTGCTGTGCAGGCCGGGCTCCTCCATGGATTTTGTTTTTTGAGGAGCTGCCTGACAAGAAGAACAGAAGGGAAGGAGGATGAAGAGGAAGAAAGGGGAAGGAAGATGCACTGGTTACTGGCTGGTCAGATTGGTATTCTGCATGAGTAGGAAAGAAAGGCTGATTCACAGAGCAGAATGCAAATCCAGATTAATATTCAGAGAGAGGCTCGAGGTTCAGAGACGGCTATTTGATGTCAGATTTAGGACTGCCTGCAGCGAGCACCTGGTTTAGAGAGGGAGCACTTGTCCTAAAATGAGATTGCCGCCATACTGAGCCCACATCAGATGAACAAGAACTAACAAGACTTTGCTTGGGGCCACTGCAGTACATGGAGACAACCTGCTGCTGGAAATGTGTACAAGAGACTCCTCCGAGAGACAACTAGTAGCTTGTGCAGAGAGGGCCCCTGCCTTGGGTTCCCTTGCAAATAACAGGAAAATATGAATAATAACAAATTATAATTGTGTAATATTTATTAGATGTAGAGCAACTAGAAGACCCTGCATCGACAGTATACTGTATATATAGAGAAAGTCACAGTATAAGGCCAATTAGTAAACAATTTCAATTATTCAAACACGGCAGCTCAGAAACCAGTGCAGCTTGTATCTCAGCAAACTGCACTGGTAACATCCATTGATCTGGCTCATTTTCTGCTTGATGATTTGCGACGACCCTTAAGCTTTGCTTCTGCGCAGAACACACTGAGCATGTGCGGTGCCACTGACACTCCCAACAAGATCCAAAATGGGGAGCTCCTGCGCACAGTTTTGAAGGCTTTACTGTTACAGAGATGTGGAACCTTTCGGCTGCTGCAATAAGTTCACTATATAAAATATTTTATATGGTTTAGTTCTTTTTAAATAATCAGTTAGTACCATTCGGATAGACATGAACAACGATTATTTTGATTTGATTTTAAATGATTTGCTTTTCTATTCTCTGTCCTTCCTATGAAACTAAAACTGATATCTGGCTGCCAAGGCAAACAATTGAAAGGTTAGATTTACCCTCTCTTAGCCCTTTGCTATTTGTCTGCCAGACCTTTAACCATTGCTTGGTTGCTAAGGTCAGTTACACTAGCAGCCCCACTGGGCTAAGATTCTAAAAGGACGACTAGCCCATCTCTCAAGTCTTATCCACAGTATAAACAAGCCCCCATATTCAGGGGTTTTACTGGACCCCACAGCAAAAACATTTTAGGGCCCCACCCATTTACCAGCTGTCGCCAGCTCCCTGTTGTCTCATTGACATACAATAAATGAGTCTTAAGGCGATATAGCCGAGATTCTCTAAATGATCTCAATCTCCAATGTGGGATTATAATTGGGTTACAGAGAGGTACAGAATGGGCTGCTCAGAGAGAGAGAGGAGAGGCGGCATTTAGTCAACATCTCACATTACCTGGACTGTGTGTGGATTTGCCTGTGTCTGGCCTTTCATTCTAACGGCTTCCACCACAGCATCAAGTAGCAAGAGAGAAAATATAGGGTCATCTTTTCAGTGGCTGTTGTACTACAACTCTCAACCTTCAACCTTACATTCTATCCCACAGTCACACTCCCTTCCCAGAGACTATTATCCACTGTTACTATAGACACCATCTCTCCCTACTATACCTGCTATCCCACAGTCACACTCCCTTCCCAGAGACTATTATCCACTGTTACTATAGGCACCATCTCTCCCTACTATATCTGCTATCCCACAGTCACACTCCCTTCCCAGAGACTATTATCCACTGTTACTATAGGCACCATCTCTCCCTACTATACCTGCTATCCCACAGTCACACTCCCTTCCCAGAGACTATTATCCACTGTTACTATAGGCACCATCTCTCCCTACTATACCTGCTATCCCACAGTCACACTCCCTTCCCAGAGACTATTATCCACTGTTACTATAGGCACCATCTCTCCCTACTATATCTGCTATCCCACAGTCACACTCCCTTCCCAGAGACTATTATCCACTGTTACTATAGGCACCATCTCTCCCTACTATACCTGCTATCCCACAGTCACACTCCCTTCCCAGAGACTATTATCCACTGTTACTATAGGCACCATCTCTCCCTACTATACCTGCTATCCCACAGTCACACTCCCTTCCCAGAGACTATTATCCACTGTTACTATAGGCACCATCTCTCCCTACTATACCTGCTATCCCACAGTCACACTCCCTTCCCAGAGACTATTATCCACTGTTACTATAGACACCATCTCTCCCTACTATACCTGCTATCTCACAGTCACACTCCCTTCCCAGAGACTATAATCCACTGTTACTATAGGCACCATCTCTCCCTACTATACCTGCTATCCCACAGTCACACTCTCTTCCCAGAGACTATTATCCACTGTTACTATAGGCACCATCTCTCCCTACTATACCTGCTATCCCACAGTCACACTCCCTTCCCAGAGACTATTATCCACTGTTACTATAGGCACCATCTCTCCCTACTATACGTGCTATCCCACAGTCACACTCCCTTCCCAGAGACTATTATCCCACTGTTACTATAGGCACCATCTCTCCCTACTATACCTGCTATCCCACAGTTACACTCCCTTCCCAGAGACTATTATCCACTGTTACTATAGGCACCATCTCTCCCTACTATACCTGCTATCCCACAGTCACACTCCCTTCCCAGAGACTATTATCCACTGTTACTATAGGCACCATCTCTCCCTACTATACCTGCTATCTCACAGTCACACTCCCTTCCCAGAGACTATAATCCACTGTTACTATAGGCACCATCTCTCCCTACTATACCTGCTATCCCACAGTCACACTCTCTTCCCAGAGACTATTATCCACTGTTACTATAGGCACCATCTCTCCCTACTATACCTGCTATCCCACAGTCACACTCCCTTCCCAGAGACTATTATCCACTGTTACTATAGGCACCATCTCTCCCTACTATACCTGCTATCCCACAGTCACACTCCCTTCCCAAAGAATATCTCGCTGTTTCTGCCTAAGTGATTAATCCCTAGGTGGGGAGCCTTGCACTGATTCTTGATCTGCCGTCTGGGGAACAAAGGCTGTTATGTATTTTTATCTCTTATTAGGATTCAAACCTTTAAGCCTTAAAGCTACCAACAGAAACTTGAGCCACTGAACCAATCTCTAAACCAACAATTATTTTGTAAAAAAATATTTGTCTTAATTTATTATATAAAAATATCACATAAGGCTATGAATTAGCAGGTGTTTGTTTTCCTTTTTCAGAGGAAGAACCCATTATTAGACTGTGTGGCCCATGAGTGCCCTCTATAGGCAATGTTACATGCTATAGCAGTAATTCAGTGTATCTTCTGCAGAGCTGGGAAAATAAATGATGCACAAGCAATAAGATGAACACTGACAGGAAGAAATAGAAAAGGCATTGTAGTTATTACAGGAATAATAGTAAAGCTTTATAGAAAAGAAAATTGCTCAATTTTTAATAAAAAAAATACTAATTAAGGCACCGTTAGTACTCATCTCTGAATACACCCAGTGATGTGAATAGAATTAACACTGTCTCACTCAGTCCTTGGTAGTGTAGTTTGCGAGAATGTACAGTGCAAGAGATGTAGTGATTAGCCAGAGTACTGCAGCTACAAAAGATAAGATTCCTTAAAGATAAGGAATCTCTGCCTATTGCTTGCTATTTCTCAACGGTTTATACCATTTTAGATAAAACCTTGGGGGGTTCTCTTAAGAAAAAAACTTTTTATAGTTATCTGGGCGCTTCTCTTAGCCCAGATTAAGGAGATTCCTTATCTTTAATCTTGTTTAACTGTTTTCACTATAAGTGCTCTGGAATTTGTGTGTTTTTTTAGAAAAGATAGCTCTTCATTCAGTTACCGTATATACTCGAGTATAAGCCGAGTTTTTCAGCCCCCAAAATATGCTGAAAAACTCTACCTCGGCTTATACTCGGGTCAAGCGCAAAAACGGTCGCCGGCGTCTAAGAATAGTCGCCGGCGCCTAAGAATAGTCGCCGCATCCAAGAATAGTCTCCAAGAATATTCGCCGGCGTCCAAGAATGGTCGCCGGCATTCAAAAACAAGACGCCGGCACCTCCAATGGGAGCAGAAACCCTAAATTTTTTTATTGAAACTTACCAGAAGCTGCTGCATTTCTCACCCTAGGCTTATACTCGAGTCAATAAGCTTTCCCAGTTTTTGGAGGTAAAATTAGGTACCTCGGCTTATACTCGGGACGGCTTATACTCGAGTATATACGGTAGTTAAAATAGAATTGAGACCACAGTTCCAGAAGCACTGACTTCTCTCTCTTTGTGGGGTCCCGCAGTTAGTAAAACAATCAGCTAGAAAACACGGGACTTCGCCACCCACCTACCAATTTCCTTTTCCTACCTTTTCTTGGAATCAGAGATATTAATAATTGCACTTTAGTTGATTTACAAGTGAATTGATCACAATCTGTTGGCACTTTATCACCCTTATTGGTGTTTTAGTTAATTTTTAGTAATCTAACAATCAATTAATGTTACATGAATTGTTTATGAGTTAGAAATTACAAAGCATACACAATATTTAAAAGAAAAATTTATTGAGTTCTAGTTTTATTCTATTTAATGCTATCTAATTAAGGTCAGGCACCAGCACTATGTGGGACTACTTAACAAAGGGGGAAACCCATATATAAAGAATCACGGGATTAAATGGTTTAACTGGAATTTAAATTATATAGTGATAACATATATTTACCTATATTTTCTTGTGTGTTTTTTCTGATCAAAAAGACAGGGATACTTTTTTTCTTTTCTCCTAAATAGGGAAAGAAAATTGAAGAGAAACCAAAGCAAGGGAAAATATAACCTTGAAATATTTGGGAATAGCAAATTAACAATTGTACCCAAGCAACTATTCTTTACTAATATTCCTGGCCTTCAACGGTTTCCAAATAAATAAATAAATAACAAAGCCAAAGAGCTTCCAATTATAGATCCTGTTCACGTTGAATCAGGGGAAAGGAGACTGAAGAGAAAGCAAAGGAAGGGAAAATAAAACCTTGACATATTTGGGAATAGAAATTTACAATTGTACCCAAGCAACTATTCTTTAGTTATATTCCTGGCCTTCAACAGCTCCACTTGTTAATATGTTATTAGAGAGGTAATCAATGTATCTATTAGACCTCCCTAGTTAAGGAATGTGACTTTCTCCTGGCTGTAAGGAATCCTTCTCTTTGCTGTTACTCCCTTGACCTTTCAGTCATATGACAAGGAATGTCTTTATGCTGCTTTTCTTGGTAGAAAAAGGTTCCTCTAGGGATTTCGGTGTTGTATTTCTACAGTTGCTGTTATATAACCATGGATGCACCTGCATTCCAATTAAACAAAGCATTTGGTAAGATTCCCTTCCCAACTCAACCCCTCAACGTTTGATATCTTCTGTTACCATTGTGTCAGGTATTTCAATTAACCAAATATGTATTTTCTGTAAACAAGAACCTCAACTGAAGATTTAATCAGTGGTTGAATATCCGTTATCCATAAACCCGTTATCCAGAAAGCTCCGAATTACAGAAAGGCCATCATTTGGATTGTTTTATCCAAACAATGAAAATGTTTAAAAATCATTTCCTTTTTCTGTGTAATAATAAAGCAGTAGCTTGTACTTGATCCCAACTAAGATATAATTAATCCTTATTGGAAGCAAAACCAGCCTATTGGGATTATTTAACGTTTAAATGATTTTCTAGTAGACTTAAGGTATGAAGATCCAAATTACATAAACCCCAGGTCCCGAGCATTCTGGATAACAGGTCCCGTACCTGTACTGTACTATACGGCTGTAGTAAGCTTTAAATCTGATGCCAAACACCAGGGGAATAACTGGATTCCAGTCTAGGCATGATGGTTTGTCTATAACAGACACCTTTGCCTTTTTGCCTGGCCCTAAGCAACTTGGGTGCCACCAGAATCAACTATGGGGCAAGAGAGTGAGCCAAATGCAAAACTCAGGGAAGGACAGATTTAAAGGGATACTGTCATGGGAAAAAAAAACATTTTCAAAACGCATCAGTTAATAGTGCTGCTCCAGCAGAATTCTGCACTGAAATCCATTTCTCAAAAGAGCAAACAGATTTTTTTAGGGCTAGTCCACACGGGGAGATAGCGACGCGTTTGCGGTCGCGGCGACAAAGCGCCGCGACAGTCGCCGCGACCGGCGCAGGCGACAGTTTTGTATGGGCGCCTATGTAAAAACGCCTGTGCTAACCACACGAGGCGATGCGCTTTTCAACAGTCGCCTGAAAAAGCCTGGCGAGGCATTTTCAGGCGACTGTTGAAAAGCGCATCGCCTCGTGTGGTTAGCACAGGCGTTTTTACATAGGCGCCCATACAAAACTGTCGCCTGCGCCGGTCGCGGCGACTGTCGCGGCGCTTTGTCGCCGCGACCGCAAACGCGTCGCTATCTCCCCGTGTGGAATAGCCCTTATATTCAATTTTGAAATCTGACATGGGGCTAGACATTTTGTCAATTTCCCAGCTGCCCCCAGTCATGTGACTTGTGCTCTGATAAACTTCAATCACTCTTTACTGCTGTACTGCAAGTTGGAGTGATATCACCCCCTCCCTTTCCCCCCCCAGCAGCCAAACAAAAGAACAATAGGAAGGTAACCAGATAACAGCTCCCTAACACAAGATAACAGCTGCCTGGTAGATCTAAGAACAATATTCAATAGTAAAAACCCATGTCTCACTGAGACACGTTCAGTTACATTGAGAAGGAAAAACAGCAGCCTGTTAGAAAGCATTTCTCTCCTAAAGTGCAGGCACAAGTCACATGACATGGGGCAGCTGGGAAATTGATAAAATGTCTAGCCCCATGTCAGATTTCAAAACTGAATATAAAAAAATCTGTTTGCTCTTTTGAGAAATGGATTTCAGTGCAGAATTCTGCTGGAGCAGCACTATTAACTGATGTGTTTTGAAAAAAAAAATTTCCCATGACAGTATCCCTTAAATTTAGTCAGATGGACTGGGTTAGAACCAAATAAACAACCATAGACTGAATTGTGAGGCAAACAGACTGAGAACAAAACCAGGAGATCAGTAGAAGGGACAGGTCAAAGGCAGGGCAGGAATCAGAAAACAGGATTCAGAGCACCGAGTTCAAGCAGACTTGACCTACAAAGGGCAGTGAATAAACTCATATCTGGGGATTATATAGTGAGGCTGATGGGAAACAGCAGTTGTGGCCAGACTGAGAGCAGATGAAGACCATGTCTACCTGGAAAGTCAAGGATGCCAAATTATTGAACCAGGAACCTAGCCATCTCCTCATACGTATTGCAGGCTGCACAAAAACTTGCAGGGTCCCTTTCAAAATTTGTCTTGGATCCATAGGTCTCTAAATTAGGGATTCATCAAACCCCCGAATCCTTTGCAAAAGATTCGGCCGAATACCGAACCAAATCCTAATTTGCATATGCAAATTAGGGGTGGGAAGGGGAAACATTTTTGACTTTCTTGTTTTGTGACAAAAAGTCACGCGATTTCCCGCCCACTCCTAATTTGCATATGCAAAATAGGATTCGCATTCAGTTCGGCCGGGCAGAAGGATTCGACCGAATCCTGGATTTGATGCAACCCTACTCTAGATACACAACCGTTTCTGTTTGTTGGACCCCCAATATGAGACTTCTTAATTTCAACCACCCAACCCCCTTGAAGCCAAAACATTTGGTCAGGCCTACTTGTGCTTATAAAAAGTTACAGATCCTTGCAGTGTCGGACTAGGGGGTCTGGGCCCACCCGGGCTGCCACATCATGGGCATGCATGCACCTGTTCTGGGCCACTGACCCCCCTTGCCAACTTTAGGGCCCCCTTGAGAAGCTTTTTTCTAAAGGAGATTGTTGGGGTAAGTTCTCCAACAGATCAGCCCACACACTGAACAGAGGGAGACCATACGAAGGACTGCACATAGTATGGCCACCTCTCTATTGTTCAAGCACAAAAATTGGGAATTTTTCAATCAGCTGCTTCCTAAACCAGTCTTAATCCGTTGTATTTTTTTTCTTACCACGTTCTGCTGTTCTTGATAATTTCAATAATTTAACAGCCTCAATCTTGAGAGGAACTGAATAATCATGTTCAATTCTGCCTTAATCAGATAATGATTTCGGGTCAATCAGAACCCAGGCAGAGCCGAGTCTATAAAACATTAAATAAAGGGGTTTTTTTTGTAAATGCCAAATGAAGATGGAAATAATTTCGCTCACAAAAATATACCCATTGAAACATGAAATAAGGCAGAAGCGAGAATGAGAAGTCTCACATGGGAGGACTGCAGGTTTATTCGAAAATAAAATGTTTACAGCATTTGTTTTTTGTAGCCTGTAAACAAATGGAAATAAATACACTTGGGAAGATGAGATTTAAAATACGACACAAGAACCTGTTCGCTGCAGAAACATAATTATGGTTTAAATGACCATGTGAGAACAGAACCCCCCAGAAACTGTTTTATCTTGAGAAGTGCGACAATAGGATTTTGACCTGGACTAATAGGAGCAATTGGCTGATTTTTAATAGGGAATAAACAACGTCTGCTAGAGACAAAAAGCTCTAAAAATCTCCTTAAAGAAGAAACAAACCCCTTATTTAAAAAAAACCTACCCCCTACCCTCCCCCCCCCCAGCCTAGCTGCTACCCTGGGCAAATGCCCTTAACGTTTCACTTACCCCTCAGTGCAGATTCAGGCATCGGAGTTCAGTGCAGCCATCTTCCAGGATGTGTCTTCTTCTGGCAATTTGCCAATTTCCGTCAATTTCGACACATGCGCAGTTGTCTCGAACCCAGAAATTGCTCATGCGTCGCCGCGTCAGATTACCGAAGACTCAGAAGATGGCTGCCGTGAACTCCGATCCCTGAATCTGCACCAAGGGGTAATTGAAACGTTAGGGGAATCTGCCTGGGGTAGCAGCTAGGCTGGGGGGAGGAGGGAGGGGGGTCTATGTGTGGTAGTGTTTTTTTTAAATAAGGGGTTTGTTTCTCCTTTAACGAAACATCCTTCACCATCAATACGTTTTTGCTGAATAACCCAGCATTCCCAGTGTGCCTAAACCCAGGATATTTCCAGAATTGGCTAATACAAGGAAATCTTCAACTGCTGCACCTAATAGAAAAGGGCGAGTTTATTACTAAATAAAAATTCTCAGCTACCCTATCCCAGCCCCTAACAATATTCTAAAAATACTGCTCAATCTACACTTTATACAACTGCATAGTAATTTGCTTCTAACTATTTGGCCTATTTCATGGTCATTTCCTATTTCTTTAATGGGCTTAATAATGGAAGAATAGCGTATAGTATGTAGAGATAAAAGACTAGGAGAATAAAGCAGTTGAGTGAAGAGAGATGGAATAATAGTTTCGAAAGTGGACCCACAGTCAAAGGTTTTCTGGTGGGCCCCTGGCATCCCAGTCCGGCACTGTATCCGAGATATATTGGAGATGCTTAGGAGCAAAAGGCGATATGACACATATATTTTGGGAATGCTCTCAGATAAAACCTTATTGGGATCAGATAATTTCCCTGTCTGAAGTAATTCTAAACCACACAATAAATAGAAACCCTGCATACTGCCTGTTGTTTCACACTGAAAGCCCTATCTCCGTCTTCAAAAAATCCCTACAACCCTACATTTTAAATGCTGCAAAGTGTCTTATTCACAACATGTACCAACGATAAAGGACTGGCTCACAAAAATAGAGGAGCTTTGTGTTTTCGAGGAACTGTCCACATATACAGAAGAACAAAGAATTCAAATATAAGTTACTGCACCAATAAAGGCACTTTCTATTTTCTTCTCCCCCTTTTTTTCTATCTTTATTCCACCTCGTTCCTTCCCTTTTTACCCTGATCAGACCTTGCCCACCTCCTATCCCAATGATGATTGTGTAATTCTTGCAACCAATTATAAGACGTAATTGTTATAGATATATACTATTTAGGTCCTGTGAGACTGACAAAATTTTAATAAAAATAATAAAAAAAGGTATAAAAACCTAAAACCGAAGACCTTCACAAAAGGCAGGTATTATACTTTCTTCCATTAGAAATTAATGAACTGGGAATATAATATAATTAATAGTGTACCAAATCTTCTTGTTCGTCTTTAAATTTCTAGAATGGTGGCAGATATGGACTGGGGCGCTCCGCCAAAGAGGCGGCAAAAAGCAGCTCCTGGTACCTTTAAGAGCTGAATTTCCAGTTTTCAAACCACAAGTAGATGAGCATGTCAGTGTACACGGTGATGTGTAGGTTGATGTATGTACTGGGCTCCTCTGAAATTATTTTTGCAAGGGGCCCAGTGCCAGGTTGGTCCACCGCTGACAATTACCATTTCAATTTCTGTATGAGAGATTGGAGAAGATATGGAGTAAGAGGACTGCATTGAAATTAATAAGGAAAGTGTGAATAAAATAGGAATGATGGTTTGGAGAGTGGACTATGAGTATCAGTGAACAGGCAGGAAACGTGTTGGGCCAAATATACTTTCCTTTTTTAATTTAATCTCTATCCCTTCCAGGTACCGTAACTTTTAACTCCGGGAAATGTTGACCGGGTTCACTGACTGTCAGCCCATGAATAATGTAACAAGACAAGCGATAGCTGTAAAAGGACCCAAGAGATTACATTGTATGACACAGTCATTTTGTTATTCCCTCTGCTGCAAGTATGTCTTCTCTATTATCAGCCATTTAAGGCTCAGAGAGGCTCAGTGCAATGGCCGGTACAGAGCTTAGTGCTACATTTCTACAACAGCTTTGGATTTGTCTCCTTTGCTTCGCTGAGCTTCTAATTTCCCTCTGCTGTTTAACCTTGTTAAGGGCTCAAAACCCTGCTGTGACAAAAAATGGGAATAAGAGAGGAACTCGGAACTCTGGGAATTGAATGTTTTAACGCAAAGGCAATATAATCTCAGTCATAAAGCAAGATGGAGATGGAGACGTACTCCATATAACCCCTCCCTATAACTCCTCCTATTGCTCCATATAACCCCTCCCTATAACTCCTCCTATTGCGCCATATAACCCCTCCCTATAACTCCTCCTATTGCGCCATATAACCCTCCCTATAACTCCTCCTATTGCTCCATATAACCCTCCCTATAACTCCTCCTATTGCTCCATATAACCCTCCCTATAACTCCTCCTATTGCTCCATATAACCCCTCCCTATTACTCCTCCTATTGCTCCATATAACCCTCCCTATAACGCCTCCTATTGCTCCATATAACCCTCCCTATAACGCCTCCTATTGCTCCATATAACCCTCCCTATAACTCCTCCTATTGCTCCATATAACCCTCCCTATAACTCCTCCTATTTCTCCATATAACCCCTCCCTATAACTCCTCCTATTGCTCCATATAACCCTCCCTATAACTCCTCCTATTGCTCCATATAACCCTCCCTATAACTCCTCCTATTGCTCCATATAATCCTCCCTATAACTCCTCCTATTGCTCATATAACTCTCCCTATAACTCCTCCCATTGCTCCATATAACCCTCCCTATAACTCCTCCTATTGCTCCATATAACCCTCCCTATAACGCCTCCTATTGCTCCATATAACCCTCCCTATAACTCCTCCCATTGCTCCATATAACCCTCCCTATAACTCCTCCTATTGCTCCATATAACCCTCCCTATAACTCCTCCTATTGCTCCATATAACCCTCCCTATAACTCCTCCTATTGCTCCATATAACCCTCCGTATAACTCCTCCTATTGCTCCATATAACCCTCCCTATAACTCCTCCTATTGCTCCCAAATAAATCCCTTCCATTTAGTGCAATAGGAGTAAAGGGCAACATGGCCTCAGTCACAGAAGGCAGTGGGGCTCAATAACAAAATATTGTGTTTGAAATGGGAAATATCCACAAAAACGAAATGTAGAACAGCCTGTAATATAAGAGAGAACTTAAAGGGGAACTCCTGCTTCCAAATCAAAATCTGATAAAGAGGCTCACATAACAACACAAAAAAACCCTAATATACCCATAACAGTTACCTGTTTCTTTAAAAAGTATAAATAAATGCCATTTTCTATGCTGAAATCCAGCTGTTTAACAGTTCCTCTCTTTCTGCATCATTTGAAATCCTGGCAGGGAAGGAGGGACTAAACACTGTAATTGTAAAAACTTCTCCACAGCTTAAAGACAACATGCAGGAACTACATAACCCACAATGCATTGCACTGTGATGTTCCCTTCCTTATCGAAGTCACATGAGCAGGGAATTGTGGGGTTTGGAGGATGCAGGCTGAGGACAGATGGCTGTAGATACAAAGTAACAGTAGTCAGTCAGCTCAGCAAAGTAGTCAGACAGATCAGCAGGAGAGTAGGGGGCTAGGCTTAGGGAACTGTCAGAAACCATTATAAATCATGAAAAGTAGGCATATTTTTTAATTGATGTATATTGCAAAGTTGCTTGAAATTATGTTTACTTTTCAAAAAGCTTAAATTATGTTTTTGTGGAGTTCCCCTTTAACATGATGCCTTTAATGGTTTTTATAATAAAAGTGCTCAAGAGAAGAAGAAGAGCTTTATGTGGACATTAATGAGACAAGGAGCAACCAAGAGAAACGTCTGATTGATCAAGAAGAAGCACACGGTCACTTAGATGATGTACAGAAATAAATCCCCTAATGAGCCTCAAGATAATGCATTTGTTCAGGAAGGGAATGAGAGCACAGAAGGTAAGTCATAATAGGTAACAAGGCACTCTCATGGCTGTCATTAGGAGGCATTGTACAGAAAGTCTCTTCCATTGAAGATGAAGAGAAATAGATCAGTGAAATCCTTCAGTGTTTCCCATTCTGCTGGACACGGGGGGGATGATTATAGAAAGGGAAAGAAATGAGAGACACCCTGGAAAGTGAAATCACAGAAGAGCTGATGGATTCCCGAGAGCATGGGGAGCTTTTGTCTGTCTCTTCTGAAAGACGGGGCTCCCGAGGGAACAAGGAGAGGGACAGAAGTAGAAAGAGATGATATTCGAGTCACACAGATCTGCTCTCTTACTGTCTTGTGTCTGATATACACACGTATTATTCATTCTGATAGATATATAATCATTCTGACACATATATATACATACATACATACAATATACACACATACAATATATATATACACACACATACAATATACATACCTACAATATATATATATATATATATATATATATATATACACACATACAATATATATATACTGTATACACACATACATACAATATACATACATACAATATATATACACACATACAATATATATACATACACATCTTACTGCAGGAGGCAACATGAGAACATCACAACACACAAGTCCCTCTACAGACCCTTATATTGCATTACTATTCTTATTCTAAAAGGCCATTTTATGTATCAGTGTTGGATCCTTTACCAGGAAACCCGTTATCCAGAAAGCTCTGAATACAGGTAGGCCATCTACCACAGATTCTATTTTAATCCAATAATTACAATTTTTGAAACGGATTCTCTTTTTCTCTGTAATAATAAAACAGTATCTTGTACTTGATCCCAACTGAGATATTATTAATCCTTATTGGAAGCAAAACCAGCCTATTGAGTTCAATGAATTTTTAAATTATTTTTTAGTAAACTTAAAGGAGAAGGAAAACTTAAAGGAGAAGGAAAGCTACCGAGGCATTTTATTGCCAATAGAATAGGCACAATAGTGCAAGCTAGAATGCTATATTTATGCTGTAGAATGTTTTACCATACTTGAGTAAAAAGTTCTAGAAGCTCTCTGTTTGTTTAGGATAGCAGCTGCCATATTAGCTTGGTGTGACATCACTCCCTGCCCGAGTCTCTCCCTGCTCACTCATCGCTGGGCTCAGATTACAGCAGGGAGGGGGGGGGAGTAAGAGGAAAAAACTGAGCATGCCCAAGCCCTAGCCCTGGAGGTTTAAGCTGAAAACAGGAAGTCTGATACAGAAGCCCATGAGTACACAATAGAAGGAAAGAAATGTGCTGTTTCTTTTGACAGAGGACTCAGAGCAGCATTACTTTGAGGGTTTACTGGTGTATTTATATAGACCTTTCTGATAAAACTAACTTAGTTTTAACCTTTCCTTCTCCTTTGAGTTAAGTTTTTTTAGTATGTTATAGACGTCTAAGCAACCTTTCAATTGGCCTTTGTTTTTTCTTTTTTTATATAGGTTTTGAATTATTTGTCTTTTTCTTCTGATTCTTTCTGACTTTCAAATGAGGGTCACTGACCCCATCTAAAAAAACAAATGCTCTGTAAGGCTTAACATACATTGTTATTGCTACTTTTTATTACTCATCTTTCTATTCAGGCCTCTACTATTCATATTCCAGTCTCTTATTCAGATCCGTGAATGGTGGTTAAGGTCATTTGGACCCTAGCAACCCGATTGCTAAAACTGTAAACTGTAGAGGTGCTGAATAAAAAACCACAAATAATAAAAAATGAAAAGCAATTACAAATTGTCTCAGAATATCACTCTCTACAGCATACTAACAGTTAACTCAAAATGTGAACCACCCCTTTAATAGGCTGCAGAGGAAGAGAATGAGCAGAAAATCATCCCGAGACACTTTATGCATCAGTCATTTAACACTGATGGTTGTGTTTAACGGTATAAATCTGCTAATTTCAATAATAATAAAAAAAAAACTAAAGATAAAGCGCATCTATATAAAAGCTAGAGAGAGTTTTCTATCTCTTTGGGGGGTAATGAACTTTAATTCTTCTTTAAAAGGTGAGCCACCCCTTTAAAGTCATGGGATTCTGAAGCTCTGGAAATCTGAACGTGACAATGTTATTTTCAATACTGCAATTTTTATTTCCCTTCATACTAGAATTTTCAAATCATGGTTCAGATTCACACTCTGGTCACTGCCCAAAATCCTCAAAAATTATGGATTTAGTGCATCCCTACCATTTAGATTTTAAAGATGACAAATGTAAGAATTCTTCTCTGCAGTTCGCTCCCTCCTTGCTAGAGAAACTCTACTATAGTTTATATAAACAAGCTGTTGTGTAGCCATGGGACAGCCATTCAATCACAGGATACACAGTAGATAACAGATAAGTACTACTATAGTTTATATAAACAAGCTGCTGTAGCCATGGGGGCAGCCATTCAAGCACAGGATACACAGTAGATAACAGATAAGTACTACTATAGTTTATATAAACAAGCTGCTGTGTAGCCATGGGGGCAGCCATTCAAGCACAGGATACACAGTAGATAACAGATAAGTACTACTATAGTTTATATAAACAAGCTGCTGTGTAGCCATGGGGGCAGCCATTCAAGCACAGGATACACAGTAGATAACAGATAAGTACTACTATAGTTTATATAAAAAAATTGATGTGTAGCAATTGAGGCAGCCATTTAAATAAGAAAAGTGTATCCTGTCCTTGAATGGCTGCCCCCATGGCTACACAGCAGCTTGTTTATATAAACTATAGTAGTACGTATCTGGTATCTACTGTGTATCCTGTGCTTGAATGGCTGCCCCCATGGCTACACAGCAGCTTGTTTATATAAACTATAGTAGTACTTATCTGTTATCTACTGTGTATCCTGTGCTTGAATGGCTGCCCCCATGGCTACACAGCAGCTTGTTTATCAGGGCAGCACAACACTACATTATATTGTCATTCCTTTAAAACACATACATTTTTTGGTGTTTCTGTTCCTTTAATAAGGACATTACAAAAAGCAGAGTCAGTAGTAAGAGAATGTGCAAACCGTGGATAGTCCAGACTAGACGAGAGAGCAAAGTACAAGATATTATGGATAAGGGAAGAAGATGAGGTTAGAACCAGTACAAAGAAAGGTCACATTATTAATGGAGACAATTTGGAAGGTTTTCTCTGAGGTTTCGCTACCTGGAGAGGAGAATTCAGGACAGCAGTCAGAAAGGAAGGTGTTTAAGGATAAATATAGAACAGGCAGATTCTGTGAAGTTGTGGATGATGCTGTAACTCTTCGTTCTGCAGCGGATCATTCTGACTTATTATAAGAATCGGCAGTGTTCCGTGTCCAATTCAGCTGTCAGGAAGGATTTCTGGCTTGAAATGAAGCATTTACCTACCCACAGAGAAGAGCAATACTAGAACAGTCAGTAATATAGTGATAAAAGGGAAACTGGAAAAGTTAGATTGAAAAATAGAACATATGCAAGAATTCAAGCAATTTGGCTTGCTTTACTTACTAGGAAACAAATAGAATCCCTCTTATGAAAAGTACCAGATAATTGGGGTCCATGTTCATGGCAAACTGCTAGATCACAACTATGCCTTTAGGAGGGGGGTCTCCTTTTATATCAGATAATTGTAATATAAAGGAGGCTCGTCACTAATTCTAAAACAATTCTTGGGTCATAAAGCGGATTTAAGCTGCGTCCCCCTGAGAAGAAGTAGGCTCAGAGACATTTATTTTCCCCATTAAATTCCATAAAATCCCTCCCTATAGTTCTAATTGTTCCACACAACATCCCTTTAGAACAGGGTCTCCAAACTTTTTTATTTTTGAGACACATTTAAATGTAAAAAGAGTAGGAGAGCAACAAAAGCATGAAAAAGTCCATGGGGATGTCAAATACCGCAAGAGCTGCGATTTGGTAGCCCATATATGCACTGGTAGCCTACAGGAGGCTCTGTTTGGCAGTACATATGGTTTTTATACAACCAAAACTTGCCTCCAAGCCTGGAATTCAAAAATAAGCATCTGCTTTGAGGCCACTGGGAGCAACATCCAAGGAGTTGGTGAGTAACATGTTGCTCATGAGCTACTGGTTGGGGATCACTGCTTTAGAATATCACCTAAAGCTCCACATAAATCTCAATATAACTCCTCCTATTGCTCCCTATTAACCCTCCCAACTCCTATTGCTCCATATAACCCCTCCCTATAACTCCATATAACACCTCCCTATAACTCCTCCTATTGCTCCATTTAACCCTCCCTATAACTCCTCCTATTGCTCCCTATAACCCCTCCCTATAACTCCTCCTATTGCTCCCTATAACTCCTCCTATTGCTCCCTATAACCCCTCCCTATAACTCCTCTATTGCTCCACATAACCCCACCCTATAACTCCTCCTATTGCTCCACATAACCCTCCCTATAACTCCTCCTATTGCTCCACATGACCTTTCCTATAACTCCTCCTATTGCTCCATATAACCCCTCCCTATAACTCCTCCTATTGCTCCATATAACCCTCCCTATAACTCCTCCTATTGCTCCATATAACCCTCCCTATAACTCCTCCTATTGCTCCATATAACCCTCCCTATAACTCCTCCTATTGCTCCATAAAACCCTCCCTATAACTCCTCCTATTGCTCCATATAACCCTCCCTATAACTCCTCCTATTGCTCCATATAACCCTCCCTATAACTCCTTGTTGCAAGTCAACTGCATATTGTTTCTTAACAAACAATTGTTAAAAACTTGGCCTTTTATTTAAAAGTTTAAAAAAAAAAAATAAGAAGTAATTCATAAAAACGGAACTATGAACACAAGATTTTTGCCAATAAGTTATAAGCCCATTGAGGGCTATTGTGTCTGGCGCAGAGTCTCCGTTCAGTGTGAAGTCTACAATATAAAGAGGCAGATTTCATGTTTTGCTCCTTATTCCTCAGTGGCCAGAGTAAAGTACAGACGTCACTGCAGGGTGATGCCGACTGTCTCCAGAGCAGCCACAGCCCATTGGGGATACTTGTCTTTGCTGCCATACATGGTTTTCATAAAGTCCTGCACAAACTGGGGGAAACGACCCTGCAGGATACTCTCCCTCACAGAGCGCATAAGGTTCAGCTGAAACAAAGACATTGGCTGTCAGTTCAGTGTTAACTACAGAGAATAACACCCCCCCCCCCCCCCAATAGGGCACAGGTCATCTGATTAACTGCTCACCTGATAGGCAATGTTATGTATTGTAATGTGGTGCATAGCAGCAGTGTCACTTTTAAACAAGGCATTGATATAGGACCGGCTGTACCTGCATGTGAGACAAACAGGATAACAATGGGTTAATATAATGTTCTGACAAATGAGCCTGTCACTATCACCCTCAGACTCATGTCCCATAGTTCCCTCCTGTCTGTGTCACTGTATCACCCTGCAGTGGGAGGGACAGACTCATGTCCCATAGTTCCCTCCTGTCTGTGTCACTGTATCACCCTGCAGTGGGAGGGACAACTCATGTCCCATAGTTCCCTCCTGTCTGTGTCACTGTATCACCCTGCAGTGGGAGGGACAGACTCGTGTCCCATAGTTCCCTCCTGTCTGTGTCACTGTATCACCCTGTAGTGGGAGGGACAGACTCGTGTCCCATAGTTCCCTCCTGTCTGTGTCACTGTATCACCCTGCAGTGGGAGGGACAGACTCATGTCCCATAGTTCCCTCCTGTCTGTGTCACTGTATCACCCTGCAGTGGGAGGGACAGGCTCATGTCCCATAGTTCCCTCCTGTCTGTGTCACTGTATCACCCTGCAGTGGGAGGGACAGGCTCATGTCCCATAGTTCCCTCCTGTCTGTGTCACTGTATCACCCTGCAGTGGGAGGGACAGGCTCATGTCCCATAGTTCCCTCCTGTCTGTGTCACTGTATCACCCTGCAGTGGGAGGGACAGACTCGTGTCCCATAGTTCCCTCCTGTCTGTGTCACTGTATCACCCTGTAGTGGGAGGGACAGACTCATGTCCCATAGTTCCCTCCTGTCTGTGTCACTGTATCACCCTGCAGTGGGAGGGACAGGCTCATGTCCCATAGTTCCCTCCTGTCTGTGTCACTGTATCACCCTGCAGTGGGAGGGACAGACTCCATGTCCCATAGCTCCCTCCTGTCTGTGTCACTGTATCACCCTGCAGTGGGAGGGACAGACTCATGTCCTATAGTTCCCTCCTGTCTGTGTCACTGTATCACCCTGCAGTGGGAGGGACAGACTCATGTCCCATAGTTCCCTCCTGTCTGTGTCACTGTATCACCCTGCAGTGGGAGGGACAGACTCATGTCCCATAGTTCCCTCCTGTCTGTGTCACTGTATCACCCTGCAGTGGGAGGGACAGACTCATGTCCCATAGTTCCCTCCTGTCTGTGTCACTGTATCACCCTGCAGTGGGAGGGACAGACTCATGTCCCATAGTTCCCTCCTGTCTGTGTCACTGTATCACCCTGCAGTGGGAGGGACAGACTCATGTCCCATAGTTCCCTCCTGTCTGTGTCACTGTATCACCCTGCAGTGGGAGGGACAGACTCATGTCCCATAGTTCCCTCCTGTCTGTGTCACTGTATCACCCTGCAGTGGGAGGGACAGACTCATGTCCCCTAGTTCCCTCATTGCCTTACCTTTGACAAGTGGGACAATCACAGTTCTTGTCTATGGGCTGGAAATCTTTAGCAAACTGTTTGCTCTTTAGCTGCAGGGAACCCCAGGGAACCAGCGCTGATCCGAACCTCTAAAACAAGAGAAACACATGAGTCGTGCACCCGCAGTGGCCAATTCTCACATTGCTCTCACATGTTTTTTTGGGGGTACAATAACCATAAATTAGACAGAAAATCTTCTTGCAAAAAATCTACAGTCCCTCTAGTTGTTTTGAACTAAAAATCACCAATGTGCCGAAATCTGTTGTGGGATACTGGGACTGCAGGTAACACCAGTAACAAAATCACATCCAAACAACAGCTGAGCTCACCAATTAATTATTTCTGCTTTAATATCCTACAAATTGTACTTGTCTATTTTACATTGGGAGCCGTGCACCTGACAGTATGAGTAATTAAAGGGATGACATTATTGGTGGACATTTCTGCACAGATAGTGCTGTGGTTAAACACTATGGATAACAGAGATGAGATTATTAGGGTCTGTTGGTAGCGCTTCTGCAATGTCAAGCAATACGGAGGCTTTTATTGAAGAATCACACATTCCTTGAAATTCTGGCCTTGCAGTCATTGTGTAATGAGATAATGGGAAAAATGTTTTATTTTCAAAACACAGTTAATAGTGCTGCTCCAGCAGAATTCTGCACTGAAATCAGATTCTCAAAAGAGGAAACAGATTTTTTTTACATTTAATTTTGAAATCTGAAATGGGGCTAGACATATTGTTAGTTTCTCAGCTGCCACCAGTCATGTGACTTGTGCTCTGATAAACTTCAGTCACTCTTTACTGCAAGTTGGAGTGATATCAACCCCTCCCTTTTTCCCCCAGCAGCCCATCAGCAGAACAATGGGAAGGTAAACAGATAGCAGCTCCCTAACACAAGATAACAGCTGCCTGGTAGATCTAAGAGCAACACTCAATAGTAAAATCCAGGTCCCACTGCGACACATTCAGTTACATTAGAGTAGAAGAAACAACAGCCTGCCAGAAAGCAGTTCCATCCTAAAGTGCTGGCTCTTTCTGAAATCACATGACCAGGCAAAATGACCTGAGATGCACCTACACACCAATATTACAACTAAATATACTTGCTGGTTCAGGAATGAAATTTTATATTGTAGAGTTTATTTGAAGTAAACAGTGTAATTTAGAAATAAAAACTACATCATAAAAATTCAACCCTTTAATATAAAAAAAAAAAAAAAAACATATCCCACACACCACGGAGACCACCTGCCCTCCCCCCCCCCGCCGGAAATGCCCCATACTTACCCCTCGGCAGATTCTGGCATCAGAGTTCCACGGAGCCATCTTCTGGACCTTTGACAGTTTTCGCGAGTTTCGGCGCATGCACAGTTGTTGCAAACCAGCAAACTGCTCCAACTGAGCATGCGTGAACATGCCCATCTCCTACTCAGCTTGCCGAAGACCCAGAAGATGGCTGCGTGGAACTCCGATGCCAGAATCTGCGCCGAGGGGTAAGTACGGGGCATTTCTGGTGGGGGGGCAGTTAGGCTGGGGGGTACTGGTATTTTCTTAAAGGGTTGAATTCTCCTTTAAGAACCAAGAACATTTAAAAGGGTTTCCGACTATATGAATGAAGGAACATACAAACTCCCTCTGCTGCATGGCATGAACCATGTAACATGTATACTCTCAAGATCAGGGCCGTATTTATTGCGCGGGCGCCCCTAGGCTGGCCGGTCCTAGCACCCACCCCCAAGGAATCTGGTAACAGATCCCATACCTATACTTGATCCCAAACAAGATATATCCTTATTTAAAGCAAAATAATCCACCTGGGTTTAACTATTTAAATATTTTTTAGCAGACATACAATGAAGATCCAAATGACAGAAATATCCCTTATCCAGAAAACCCAAGGACTCAAGCATTCCGGATAACAGATCCCGTATCCTTATTATACACAAACTTGTCCCTGAGATCCCATAATGGAAACACCTTCAAATTACCAACCCTACTCCTATATACCTGCGATTGATTAAGGGATACACCACCATTACCCCAGTTTGGGGAGCTGTTATACTGCAGCAAACAAGTCCCCCCCCCCCCCCCGGTGCAAACTCCCTAACACATCTATCGGACCAGTTGTTTATTTGGAGAAAAAAAATAATCAATAAAGCAGAGAAATGAAAGTGAAGCCGTGCATCATGTACAGCATTATGGGCAACCCCTCTGCACAGTGTGGGACCAGCACAAAATAAATGATTTAGCAGGAGAATAAATCCGTAAATCAGTGTGAGAGCTAAAGTGTGAGGGAGTTAATCATCCCATGGAGCGCCATGGCCCAGCAAACACATAATAAAGCTTAGTTCATCGCATTTGTTCTTTTTCCTACAAACCCTCTGAACTGATGGCAATCACGTTCTTCTAACCAGAATTCTAATCCTGCAGCACTGACACCCAATTAAAGGCAGAACATATTTACAGATTCTGTTCAGCTCCAGGGACAATTTATTACTAGGGATATAAACAGGTATCTGCTCTAGTCCCCCATTATCCATCTGTGAAATATTATTACAAGTCCCATCCTGCTTCCCCTCCAGCTGCAAATTCACACATTGAACACCTTATTACACACACTTCATCTCACATTGGGGCCTTCCTCCTTCTACTTTGTACCAGGTCTCCTCCAGCCCTGATCAGCATTAGTATGAGCTGTGCTTCAACCCATTCTGGGTGTCCTTAGAATTTAGTTTCCCTTTAACTGGATACATGTAGGATACATGAATAAGGAGTCACCTTTGCCGTAACTTTTTATTATGTAGAGAGGGCAAATAGTACATTTTTAATATTTTTTTTTTATTATTATTTAGTTGGAGGCGCAGCAGTATTCCAGTTTGAAATTACAGCAGCTATGCAGTTGCTAGGGTCGAATTTACCGTAGCAACCTGGCAGCGACTTGAATGGAAGGATTATGAATAGTAGGGGGCAGTGGTCAGTGACCCCCAATTAAGAGCTTGAAAAAGAAGAAGGCAGCAAATAACCCAGAAACTATAAAAAAAAAAAAAAATGAAAAGTTGCTGATAATAGGCCATTTTATAACATACTAAACAGTTATCTACCCCTTTCATCAGTTGTGTGAAACAATATGCATTTAGGGAGAAAAGCCACCAATATTGCCTATAGTCTGTTCAGAGTTAAGCTTTATCGGTATTGGAATTCTCACGCACCAAGGAACAGCCCCTCAATTTGCTCATATCTTGTACATAGAAATTTCATGGGACTGAAGCACCCTATATGCTAACCACCATTTAGTACACAAAGCCCTGTAAACCTGCTCACAGCCTCCACAGAAGAAACAACATAAAACTAGGTCTTGAACTTTGCACAGTTCAGCAGGAACAGCCCTTAAGTGTGCTCTTTTGTGTATATTTTCTTTGTTCCAAAACATGACACAGAAAATTGTGCACATTCGTATAAATATGACCCCCAAATATGGTCTCCAGTGGGTACAAATGAGTAGAATACAGAATTGTTATTATTAGACAGCTACGGCAGCATAAACAGACCAGGAGTTTGTACTACAGGTAATCAGGACAAGTGATCTGCAGAATCAAACAGCAAGACCCTAGAGGTCACAGAGAGCCGAGGGGGGTCACAGAGAGAGCCGAGGGGTCAGCAAGAGAGCTGAGGGGTACAGAAGCCGTGTGAAAGCAAAAACTTGTGATGGGCTGTAACTCTTTCAGATCTCAGCCAGCTCATCAAACTCGTGCCACTGCACATGCTCTAGGCAGGCACATCTCCGATTAGCACCTGTGTGTGCGCAACTGGTGTAGTATAAATCTTCACCACAGCAGGCACGTCTTCCTTCAAAATGTAGCCCTACGAATGAACTATATAATTTCTATTGAAAGCTTTCTTTGCTCCTTACTTGCTCTTTAAGGCCTATTTTGAAAAATAAATAATTAAATGCTAAAATGGAACACGTAACATGCCAAGGATAAGAACACATTGTTGCACCCTTAAGATGAAGCATTCTTGGAGGCTAAAGCTAACAATATGGTTAAGGAGAAACTTACAGCTGTCCTTGTTGGGAAAACGCAGTCGAACATATCACAGCCCAGAGCTACACATACCACAAGGTCAGTAGCGTACCTGCAGATGAAACACAGTCAGGGGCTGAAAATCCACTAACAAAAAGGATCTTAGACGAGTACCACCTGCAACAAATCCCATATACTGAGGTTTAAGTGGGAGGGTTCTGAAAAAAGTAACATACTACATCACATCTACATCATACCTACAAGTGTTTTCTACTATGTTACCAAGTATGTTACATTAATTCGAGATGATTTACCCCACTCCCATAAGGTAACGAGGTTTGTCCCGAGGCAAATGGTCAGTGCTGAGGGTCACCATCCTCCAGAAGTGATCTTTCTCTTCTCCTCCGCTCAGGCCACCAATAGCAAAGCCAGGGACATCCCGTTTAGTCATCTCTGCAACAAGAGAATTAAAAAGAAACTGGAATTGGAGAAGCATTGTGCAATCTTGCTGGATCTGCCATATGGATAAGGACCTGTCGTATTTTTATGTGCCAGAGGAGAAGCCGTTAAAGGAACAGTAACACCACAAAATAAAAGTGGTTAAAAGAATTGACAATATAATGTAGTGTTGCCCTGCACTGGTAAAACTGGTGTGTTTGTTTCAGAAACACTACTATAGTTTATATA
This sequence comes from Xenopus laevis, assembly GCF_017654675.1. Taxonomy (NCBI): domain Eukaryota; kingdom Metazoa; phylum Chordata; class Amphibia; order Anura; family Pipidae; genus Xenopus; species Xenopus laevis. The sequence goes on from NC_054376.1 coordinate 123,822,778, forward strand.
AACAAGCTGCTGTGTAGCCATGGGGGCAGCCATTCAAGCACAGGATACACAGTAGATAACAGATAAGTACTACTATAGTTTATATAAACAAGCTGTTGAAATGTAGAAATGGCAGAAGTTTAAAAATCAAATAAATGCTATATGGCACAGGTTAAATAGTGGGTAACAGATAACACCGTTATGTTCTACAGAGCTTATCTGTCGTGTAACCCGAGCCTTTTCTACTTTGAATGGCTGCCCCCGTGGCTACACAGCAGCTTGTTTATATAAACTATAGTAGTACTTATCTGTTATCTACTGTGTATCCTGTGCTTGAATGGCTGCCCCCATGGCTACACAGCAGCTTGTTTATATAAACTATAGTAGTGTTTCTGAAACAAACAAGCTGCTGTGTAGCCATGGGGGCAGCCATTCAAGCACAGGATACACAGTAGATAACAGATAAGTACTACTATAGTTTATATAAACAAGCTGTTGAAATGTAGAAATGGCAGAAGTTTAAAAATCAAATAAATGCTATATGGCACAGGTTAAATAGTGGGTAACAGATAACACCGTTATGTTCTACAGAGCTTATCTGTCGTGTAACCCGAGCCTTTTCTACTTTGAATGGCTGCCCCCGTGGCTACACAGCAGCTTGTTTATATAAACTATAGTAGTACTTATCTGTTATCTACTGTGTATCCTGTGCTTGAATGGCTGCCCCCATGGCTACACAGCAGCTTGTTTATATAAACTATAGTAGTACTCATCTGTTATCTACTGTGTATCCTGTGCTTGAATGGCTGCCCCCATAGCTACACAGCAGCTTGTTTATATAAACTATAGTAGTACTTATCTGTTATCTACTGTGTATCCTGTGCTTGAATGGCTGCCCCCATGGCTACACAGCAGTTTGTTTATATAAACTATAGTAGTGTTACTGAAGCAAACACACAGCAGTTTTACAAACGCAGGGAAACACTGCATTATACTTTAATACTTTGAAACACTTACAGTGTTTGATGTTACTGTTCCTTTAAATTGCAAAGTTGAAGGATAAAAGTAAAGAAATTACTAATTTAATATACAAATACAATGGCCTCTAAAAAGCCATAAGTAGAAGAACCGATAACGGTAGAAAGGGATCACATTCTCCATGAGTCATGGCTGTGGCTGCTGTATAGGGGTTTGGCCTCTGGTACCCGACATCAGCCAAATAAAGCCCCTCCCCCACCGTTAAGTACATACCCTGCAAACATTGCTTGCGCAGTTCAGCATCCAGACCACCTTGGATTATGGCAAACAGATTCTGCCGATCGGGGTTACCGTTGGCCGCAATACATCGATCCAACCAGCGGATAGACCTGAACACAAGGAACGGAGGATCAAAAAAAAAAAAGAAAAAAAAAAAGAAAAGAAGAACTTAAAGGGGTGGTGGTGCTAATTCTAAGCAACTTTGCAACTGGCCTTCATTTTGTTCTTGCTTATAGTTTAAAAAAAAAAAAAAAAAAAATTGTCTTCTTTTGATTCTTCCCAGCTCTCAAATGAGGTCACAGACCCCATCTAAAAAAAAAAATGCTCTGTATAGCTACAAATGTATTGTTTTTGCGACTTTATTACTCATCTTTCTATTCCAGCCTTCTCCTTTTCATAATTCACTCTCTCATTGAAATCAATGCATGGTTGCTGGGGTAATCTGGACACCTAGCAACCAGATTGCCGAGATTGCAAACTGGAGCATTCAATAACTCAAAAACCACAAATAATTAAACATGAAAACAAATTGCAAATGGTCTCAGAATCTCGATCTATTGGTCATTCTATAAGTTCATTTAAAGGTAAACAACCCCTTTAAATGCAGGCCTTACCTGTGCATGGCTTCCTCCACACGGGGGCCTGAGATTGTGCTGCTCACTACATCATCTAGTTGCATCATGATATCAGAGCCTGTGTGGGGATGAAGACAGACTGTTTAAATTGAGGAAGGGAATCAGGAGGCATGAGAAGCCCTGATCTTGGCCACCAATAGAGCTCTGGATATTGTACAACTGGCTAAGTACAGGGTAAGAGAAGGAACCCTGGACATAGAGACAAGAAAAGGGATTGAACTGCAATTCCCAACTGGGCCCAGAACACGGATATATAGATACTACTGCATGAGCTACTGTAAATGCCCAGTTTGGGGGGACACTTTACAGCAGATAATGTGAATTACCCAATGCATTTTGGATTTCAATGGATTTCTCTGGGGTGAGCAGGATCTCTTTCCCATCGTAGGGAGATCTGAATTGCACCCCTTCTTCCGTCACCTTTGACAGCTCCACCAGGGAAACCATCTGAAACCCACCGCTGTCCTGAAATAAGAGAAAGAGCAGAATCAACCCAAATTCACCCGGATCCTGTCCAACCCACACTGCATTACCCAGTTACTACATCAAGCAGTAACCCTGCACTGTCCAGGCCTGTCTCTTGCTAAAAAGTAAATGGATTGTTCCACTGGAATTATGGAGTGTGGATTTATGAATGCATTATGGTATCTTTGTGAATAATCTACAAAAAAATGCCATGCACCATTATCATATACCAATTCCACCAGTGCATAAGATCTAACCATCTAGTCATGCCTGCTACTGGCTTCTTGCATGAGCTATAACAAAACAGGGGGTCTATGGGGAATAAGGGTTTTGTTTGTAGACAGTCCACTAAGGGAAGACCTATGTGTTGATTTATTTATACCACCTCCTGCACTTGTCCAACAATGACAATGAACCCATGCATTCTGCGCAGTCTAAATCTGACCTGCTGGGCTGTTAAAAAGCCTCCCACATATCAATGAAGCACAGCTATGCCCAATCATTACCAGTTTTATATATTTTCCCATTCTCTATTACCCTTTTGTACTTACAGTAAGAAGGTTTCTGTCCCAGTTCATAAAACCGTGGAGGCCACTTGCCTTCTTCATGATCTCAGGACCCTAAGGAGGGTAAAAAAAAGGCTGTTACTTGACTGCAAATCATGCCCCCTGACTGCTCATTTCATGGATTCCCTCAAGCCCCCTAGTAGTGCCCAGGACTGTCCTTAAAGGAAAACTATACCTCCAAAATGAATACTTAAGCAAAAGATTGTTTATATCATATTAAGTGACATATTAAAGAATCTTACCAAACTGGAATATATATTTAAGTAAATATTGCCCTTTCTTGCATTGAGCAACCATTTTGTGATGGTCTGTGTGCTGCCTCAGAGATCACCTGACCAGAAATACTACAGCTCTAAATGTAACAGGAAGAGATCACCTGACCAGAAATACTGCAGCTCTTAACTGGAACAGGAAATTGTGTGGAAGCATACGGCAGAACTCTGTCTGTTAATTGGCTCATGTGACTTAAGAAGTATAGTTTGCTTGGTTTGTTTGTGTGCACCGTGAATCGTACATCCCAGGGGGCGGACCTTATTTTTTAAAATGGCAGTTTTCTATTTAGGATTACCCAATGGCACATACTACTAGAAAAGTATATTATTATGAAAATGGTTTATTTACATGAAGCAGGGTTTTACATATGAGCTGTTTTATGCAATATCTTTTTATAGAGACCTACATTGTTTGGGGCTATAGTTGTTCCTTCATGCTGCAAAACTCCCTTTAGTCACATAAATGCTCCCCACGCTTGGAAAATGTTCTCTCAGACTAAACCCATACATAGTAAAGGGAAAACTAAAAGAAAATTAAAATAGTGATCTCTGGTTAATTCCCAGAAAAAGTAGAGTGGGAGAATCATGAATTTTTTTGGGTAGTGAAGGTCACATGGGTGCGTGATGGCGGCACACCCCTCTCTTTGCCTTGATTTTTATTGGCCACGTGATCGCTATAACAGAAACTTGCAATAAATATACAGTTGTGTTGAGAACAATAGCAGTGTGTTTAAAAAAGTGAATAAACTCAGGATCCTTACAATAGCTTTTATTTCTATACACACCCATGCAGTGGGAACACTGAGCATTTTATTCTAAATCAAAAGATAAAGAAAAATGTATCAAATTTATATTTTTCCTTTACAGAAAGTCAAGAAAAGGGAATATTAGGCTGTTCCAAAAAATAGCAGTCCCTGAATTCTTTTTCACAAACTGAAACATTCACTGTATAAACTGAAACAAGTCTTGAGATTTTGCTTTTCCTTGGAATGACAACTAATATTGAGTTGTATAACCAGTGTTTCTGAGAACTGCTGCACATCTGTGTTTCATGGACATAAACTCATTTAAAATCTCAGCTGTCAATCAAATGTTGCCTGCCCCTCCTCTATGCCTTAGGGCTTAGGCAGACAATTACTTTCACTTTCCATTCAGCACTTCCTAGATGTCACTGCTCTCCCCACAGTTCTCTTTACTGTATAATTGTGTAGCCAGGACATGGGGATGGACATCAGGTCCCCCATTCTGGTGCACAAACAAGATTCTGAGATGATGCAAGACTTGTCTTAATAACAGTGTCCACAAAATGGCTCCTGCCTGCTTGTTATAATTATGAATTCCCAGACTGAAGGAAACAAGATTCAAATAATTGATATAGTGTAATTAAAGTTTATTTTGCTTGCCTAATATGATGAAATAGGATTTTGAATAATTTTTTTTTTTGGGTGACGGGTCCCCTTTAAATAAGGGCCAAAATTGGCTCCTGTTTTTTCACAGAATGAAGAGCTCACTAATTGAACTCCGCACTGCTATTATTTAGAACAAGCTATTATTATGTAGAACACTGCTATTATTTGGAACAAGCCTTACGTAATGATTAAATGACACACAGAGTCAGCATCATATCATGACAGTTGGGTCTGTTGGTTTCTATTAATCTACTTCACCTACTAATAAATTATTTGACATATAGAAATATAATTTCTACCAAAACAGGGATTGATCAGGTAAGTGATGTCAGACGGCTGCTATTATATTATTTCTTTATTATTATGCTGAACACTCCAGCTCTATGCAGGTATCTGTTCATATGAATGGCACTGCAGTTTAGGCCCAGGCTAGTGCGTATCCTGTGGAAGATTTAAAGGGGAGGTTCACCTTTAAGTTAATTTTTGGTCTGTGATAGAATGGCTAGTTCTAAGCAACTTTTCAATTGGTCATTTCTTTTATTTGCCTCCTTCCTCCAAGGCCTCTCCTATTCATATTCCAGTCTCTTATTTAAATCATTGCATGGTTGGTAGGGGAATTTGGATCCTAGCAACCAGACTGCAGAAATTACAAACTGGAGAGCTGCTGAATAAAAAGCTAAATAACTCAAAAACGACAAATAAAAAGCAAATACAAACGATCTCCGAATATCACTCTCTACATCATACTTAATTTAAAGGTGAACAACCCCTTGAAAGCGAGCAGCCCCTTTTGCTGATAATGGTATAAAAGAGTGGCACGTGTTGAGTGTGGGGCTAATAACACATATAGACAGAGCTGCCATGTCACGTGTCGCGCTTCCTCTCACCGGCCTCATCCCGAGGTGATACGTGTTCCCCAGGCAGATCTCACAGCCCAGATTCCGCAGCTGATCCGCCGTCACCCCTTTCATGGTTCCCTGCGTCCCGACGGGCATGAACACGGGAGTCTTCACTGGGCCATGGGGCATCTGTAACTCACACGCCCGCGCCTTGGTCACCGGGCATTCCGCTAACACCCGGTGTACTAGAGCGTGGCTCTTGGTCGCCGCCATCTTGCTCTGAAACGCGGAAGCAGCGCCTTGCGTTCCAGCGCCATAGCAACGCTTTATTGGGTTTTTTTTTCGCCTCTAACTTTATTTAAACCTTTTATTAAATCGCGAACACAAACCGGGCAACCTGTTGACTTAAACGGTTAAGTCGCTGTCCCTTCAGAAATCGAGTTATACATAAAAGAAATGGTGTGCGTGTCCCAGTTAACTGAGCCATTACATAATAAAAACGCCACAATTAAAATTACCTCAGAGAATGTTGGGGTTTTTTTGGGTAGAGGAGGAGGTGGGGCTTATGGAAATAATAGTAAAGGTGGCCATAGACGCAAAGATCCGCTCGTTTGGCGACATCGCCAAACGAGCCATTCTTTCTCCGATATGCCACTAACGGTCATGGCTATATCGGGGGTAATCTGAACGCTCGGCTTTAAGGCCGAATGATCGGATTATTTTGAGAGCGCAATGGCTCCGGCGGGACGGTCGGGAGAAAATCAAACCTATCCGATCGACTAAACGACCGATCTCCGCCACACTCTCTACACACGGTCAGAAAATCGTACAAATCCTCGATTCGTACAATAGGATCTTTGCGTCTATGGCCACCTTAAGGCCTGTGGGTAGGTGTTTAGGGTTGTCACCTTATCTGGAAACCGTCGGCTTTCTTACATTTTATCTATCTTCCTCAGAGCTGTCAGATAATTAAAAAGTATTGTAAGGGATTAGCTGCCTTGTGATGTCGGTGGAAATTAAGCTGGCCATAGATGTAAAGATTTTTAAAAGATCCAATCGTTATTGTGAGACCACGATTATCTCTAAATGATCGTTTAAATGTACGATGTGTCCCTCAACTAAAAAGACCATTTCAGGCGATATTGCCAGCAAAACTGAAGAGTAGCTGCCTGCTTGGCCCTGCAAACATAGATAGATTGCACTGGGGCAGATAAAGATTTTTAAACCTGGGTGATCAATTTTCTGACAGTCGGCTGAAAAATCACAAGATGTACGATCGTTCGAATCCCACTAACCGCGCGATAATTTGACGTATTGGTAGGACTGCACTGAAATCGGTCATTCACCAAAGAAGAATCCTCGCGTCTATGGGGACCTTTACAACACACACACACCAGGGGTGTAAGAGGAAGCAGATTTTTGCCCCCAAATTGTCTGAAATTGAGGAAAGTCACCAGAACCCGCGAGAATGCTTAAGAGTGATGGGAGACTGGGGGTACAGAGCCCAAAATCTGGTAACTCCTGTCCTCTACACAAGTCAGTCCCATTGCATGCTGGGTATTGTAGTCTTACTTTAAACTTGACAGTTGGCAAATTGTTAAACAAAAACTACATTACCCAACATGCATTAGGAGAATCAGGATTGGCACGTTAGGGCAAGAAAAAAACTTTGGCTGGTTTCCAAAGTACAAACCAGCCAAAGGCCCAAAAAGAAGCCCAAATCCATACCTTGGCTAGTTTGTACTTTCAAAACCTGCATAGGCTTTAAATTAGTAGCCCAATTTGGCTGGAAAACCCCCAACCTGGGGGAAAAAAACCGGCCTTCCTCTATATATATATATATATATATATATATATATATATATATATATATATATATATATATACACAAACAAGGTAAAGTTGTGCTCACCACTAGTTTTTAAAACCATTAGGCGGGGGTGCAGCGATATATATATATATATATATTTTTTTTCACTATTAATAACATTGGGATCAACCATAGTTTTTACTGACCAGGCCGGTAAAAAACTGGCCAGGTGGCAACCCTAATAGGTGCCCTAATTCATATACGATTTCAATAAATATTGATAAACCAGGTCAACCTCGCCCAAAATCTGTAACTCCTGACTACTAAAGTCAGTTCCATTGCATGCTGGGTATTGTAGTCTTACATTAAACTTGGCCGTCGGCAAATTGTTAAAGGAGACATACAGGATAAATGAAAAACACCTTAATTTTGTAGGCAATTATTAATAATATATGGTGTTGCATATACATGGTGCTAAAAATTAATATTATCTTTAAAAATAGCCCCTTTATTGGAGCTCCCTATAGATGTTCTCTGGTCCCTGTCTGTGTTTCAAATAAGGGGTGGGCGTGTCCTAACGGTCCCTGCCAGAAGCACAGTAGGAGGGGGACAGCCAATCACAGCCCTGCAGTCACACAAGCACAGACATGCTTCAGTTCCCTATCAGGTCCTGCTAGCTGCTGGTTGGTTCCTGTCCTACAGTGCAGTGAGCTTAGTGCTGCCTGCTCCCCTGCACAGCCTGGGAATTCAGGGAGCAGCAAGTGGAAGAGAAGGGAGGAATTATTAGGGTTTTTGCAGAACTATTCAATAACTCAGCCTACTTTTTTTAAGCACAATTATCTATATCTAAATGAGTATAATGCACTGGTACAATCTTATTTTTTGTGTCTCCTTTAAACAAAGTTTTGACCTGGATAGCCCTTCAAAAAACCAGACAGGTGGCAACCCTACAATAAAACGTTCTGCGCATGCATAGACTGTTTTTTTGCCTGTAAATCGTCAGAAATTGGGGGAATGCCTCAGAGTGACAGGAGACCAGGGGTAGGGTTGCCACCTGTCTGGTTTTGCTCCAGACAGCCCACCATGTAATTTGAGGGGAAGGAAAACTAGGAAGGATCCCCCTCAATTGACATGGTGATCAGTCAATCGCTGATGCCACTTCATAGTCCTGCCCCCAGGAGCTCATTACATCAACAGCTCACCCTATTGCGTCACTGACCGGCCCACCCCCCCCAGCCTGGATCATGCGCCATTAAAAGGTTTCAACTCTAACCAGGGGATAGAGCGGATAATATGTTAACACAGTTGACAGTTCTGCTTCCCTGTTAATAACACTGGCATCAATCATCATTTATACCTTGCCAAGCAATGTTCCCTCTAAGTTGTGCACTTGTGCATGCACACACAAAGTTTGAGGCTAACGCACACATCCAATTGTGGTGTTTTGTCTTAAAGGAACAGTTCAGTGTAAAAATAAAAACTGGGTAAATAAATAGACTGTACAAAATGAAGAATGTATCTCATATAGTGAGTTAGGCAAAAATGTAATGTATAAAGGCTGGAGTGAGTGGATGTGTAACATAATAGCCAGAACACTACTTCCTGCTTTTCAGCTCAATTGTTCTGCATGTTTGCTATTGTTTCTTAGCACACAGGTCAGATTCAAAAGCAAAAGTTATTACTCAGTTATAATTGCATCATTATTTGAGAATACAGTGAGATCGTTTGGTAATGGTATACCTAGAATATTATACAATGAATGCAATAGGTTATGGTATCCACAGCATCTCATACAGAAACATTAATTAAAGGGGCACTTTACCTTTAAGTAAACTTTTAGTATGATATAGAAATGCCAATTCTAAGCAACTTTTGAATTGCTTCTCATTATTTATTAATTATAGTTTCTCTATTATTTGCCTTGTTTTTTTGACTTTAGATAAGATAATTTATTTGTCACATACATAGTTATACAAGTACAAAAAGCAGTGGAATGCATCCTGATCAACTTTTTTAGACTATGCAGAGTTAAAACATACTAGTTAAATACTACAACTAAGTACAAAAAAAAATTTTACAAAAAAAAATTCAAAGCTAAAAAGCAGCGGAACATATATAGTACAAGATGATCCATGTTATTTACATAAGTGACAGTGAGTGAAAATTGTATAAAAATATAAAAACAGCAGTGCATCACAGTACACCAAATAACCATATATTATATATTATGGTGATGGTGAAATAAAAGAAAAGAAAACGGTGCAGTAACAGAACACGGTATTAAAGTGCAATATATGTGAATTGTATAGTACTGTATTGTGGTGACGTAATGTGTCACATAGATTAAGTATGTGCAAGTGAAAAAAGGGAGAGGGGGTAGGAGATATGGGTAAGGTGACATAAACCATATTATTTACATAGTAACAGTGAGTGAAGATTGTATAAAACTTATAAAAATATAAAAAAAACAGCAACAAATACTCTGTAAGTCTACAAATGTATTGTTATTGTTATTTTTATATTATATTACTCATATTTCTATTCAGGCCTCTCCTATTCATATTCATGTCTCTATTCAAATCAGTGCATGGTTGCTAGGGTAATTTGAATCTCAGCAACCAGATTACTGAAATTGTAAACTGGAGAGCTGCTGAATAACAAGCAAAATAATGCAAAAACCACAATAAAAAATAATTGCAAATTGTCCCAGAAAATCACTCTACATCAGTGATCCCCAACCAGTGGCTTGTGAGCACCAACCCCTTGGCTGTTAGTCCCAGTAGCCTCAAAGCAGGTGCTAAGTTTTTTAAGTCATGACTTGGACAGAACAGGAGTAATAATAGGAGAGGGTGAGAGGACCGTACTGTTCCTTTAACTCTCTATATAAAAAGCTACTTAAAACATAAAGCTAATCCATAAGCAATGTGCTGCCACTATATAGGTCCTGGGTCAGGAAAGTGAGTTATTGTGGACAAAGAAATAGGTGCCTAAATAGGTCCGACAAATAGCGGAGCATAAACCCCCTTATAGGCTAAAAGCTACAAGCTAAAAATAGCTGAGATAATACCTGATACTCAGTGACATATCAGTTATAGGTGTGTGTGTGATGCAATGTATTGTGTAAATACATACATCATGGGATAATACCACAATAGTGTTATTTTGCAATCCTGTGAACTGAGCTGGGGATAAGAGTCACTGCTACCCAGCCAACCAATTGTGCAATTTATACTGTTTTAGACAGACATACAGATAGATGATAGACAGACAGATAGACATGGATTTATACACCAGTAAATGTAGCTTGTGGATGAACCAGGGATAGACAGTAAACAAATGTATAATATAGTGTAGTAGTTTTGACTACATATTACACCTTTCGTGAAATCACATAAGGGGCGCTCTTTTCCTTAACCTGTAGGATTAAGTTCCCTTTACGCAAATTTACACAGTGGGGGGGGGTAGAGATTAAATACTCACAAACGTTTAAGTAACTGCAAGCCTTAAAGGATCAGTAAACCTTTAAAATAAGTGAATGTAAAATTGATGAGGGTGCTATTCTAAGCACTTCTATAATTTACATTCATTATTTATTTTCTTTCTATTCCATTATGATAAGGGATACATGTACTGGTAAAGAAGCAGTAACACCAAAAAATTAAAGTGTCTTAAAGTAATGAAAATAAAATGTAGTGTTGCCCTGTGCTGGTTAAACTGGTGTGTTTGCTTCAGAAAGACTACTATAGTTTATATAAACAAGCTGCTGTGTAGCCATGGGGGCAGCCATTCAAGCACAGGATACACAGTAGATAACAGATAAGTACTACTATAGTTTATATAAACAAACTGCTGTGGCCATGGGGGCAGCCATTCAAGCACAGGATACACAGTAGATAACAGATAAGTACTACTATAGTTTATATAAACAAGCTGCTGTGTAGCTATGGGGGCAGCCATTCAAGCACAGGATACACAGTAGATAACAGATAAGTACTACTATAGTTTATATAAACAAGCTGCTGTGTAGCCATGGGGGCAGCCATTCAAGCACCGGATACACAGTAGATAACAGATAAGTACTACTATAGTTTATATAAACAAGCTGCTGTGTAGCCATGGGGGCAGCCATTCAAGCACAGGATACACAGTAGATAACAGACAAGTACTACAATAGTTTATATAAACAAGCTGCTGTGTAGCCATGGGGGCAGCCATTCAAGCACAGGATACACAGTAGATAACAAATAAGTACTACTATAGTTTATATAAACAAGCTGCTGTTTAGCCATGCAAACACACCAGTTTTACTAGTACAGGGCAACAGTACATTATATTGTTATTCCTTTAAAACACTTTCATTTGTTGGTGTTAATGTTCCTTTAATAAAGATTTTTGTTAAAACAGCGCCAGCTGCTGGTCAGTTTCCCACTAGTTTGACCACCAAGTAGTCAAGGAAGTTGTCAGGAGAAAGAAAGAGGCTGCTCTGATGTTCTTCTGCTTAGGAAAAAAATTAGAAACCTTTCTCACATCTTTCTCAAGAACATCAGAGCAGCGTGTTTCTTTCAACTTCCTTGACTACTTAGTGGTCAGACTGGTGGGAAACTGATCAGCAGGTGGCGCTGTTGTAACAAAATTCATTCATATTAACAGCACATGTATCTCTTAATATCTTGGAGTAGAAAGAAAATAAATAATGAATATAAATTACAAAAGTGCTTTGAATAGCACCCTCGTCAATTTTACATTCACTTATTTCAAAGGTTTACTTATCCTTTAAGAAAACTTCTGCTACTCGGTTGTGACTACCAGTACTATAAAATATGCTCTTATATAGTGTAAAACCTTCTTTAATAAACCAAACTTTGTAAAATGACACTCGCATACTGTATATACAGTTAATATCTTCTGTATTCCGTGTCTCTGTGTTATCTTGCTCCAGTACTCGCACAGTTGGATTGATGTTAGTTGCCGGCATTCCAACTGTAACGTACTGTACTGGGCTCACCCGGATGTTCTGTTCTTTGGTGTCCTGACCCCAAGAGTGCTCTGAATTGTGGCACGACTGAGGCACATAACATCACTAAAAGAAAGAAAGAGGAAGGCACGAGTCATCTGATTTGTAGGACAAAGTTCATCAAGTGGGACAAGCAGTGTGAGTGTTTGCACATTAGCAGCCATGTACAATATACAGTAGAATACAATTATTATACTAATATGAATATGTTGTCTGCAATTATGTATAGTTTTTATGTAGGGGTTGCAGGGACCTTTTTAATCACATGTTCAATGGCACCAGTATTGTGACCAGTAACCAACATTGAGTTTTACCAAAGCTCACATCTGATTGGTTGATGGGTAACTACACTGGTGCTACTGAACCCCTGTATTAGTAATTCCAAACCACACATTTGGACTGGAGCAATGGGGATTGGCGCATGGAAAATTTAAAAAAAATATTGTATCTCCAGCGCATCCCCAGTGTTTTTGAACCAATGTGGGTGTGGTTAGGCAGCATGCCTCCCCCCTAAAATCCTGCCGCCATAGGCCCAGGCCTAGGTGGCCTTTCCACAAATCCGGGCCTGACGAGGGAGGGCCTTGATGTAAAACTCAGCCTCTGCCTTGTTAAAAACCTCTTGAGTTAAGAGCTGTACCTCAAACAGAACAAACAACACAGTGAACTTTTAAACTAAAGACAGGGTCAGACTGGGGGGCTTGGGGCCCACCGGGGCTAGTGCCCAGGGCCCCCTCCGCCCCCCCGCCATCTGGCGCGCCACGTTTGTACGCACACGCAATTTTTATTTTACCGTGACACCCGACAAAGAGGGGTTGCGCCACTAATAAGCGGATCTGGGCTGGTAGGGCCCACAAGAGCCCAGGCCCACCGGGTTTTTTCCAGAGTCCTGCCGGCCCAGTCCGGCACTGACTAAAGACATTGGGGTATATTTAACAAAGAGTGAAGTTAGAGATTGCCACAGTCTGCTAGAGTGAAATTTCGCCACTCTCCATTAATTTCTATGGGATTTTTAAAAGCGTATTTATCAATGAGTGAAAGTGGAAGATGTGAAAATGAATGGAGAGTGGCGGAATTTCACTCTAGCAGACTGTGGCAATCTCTAACTTCATAAATACACCCCATACTTTATTTATTATTATTATTTTATTATTATTAACATGTATTTATATAGCGCCAACATATTGCGTAGCACTGTATTTAAACATCTAAACTATCACATTTAGTTAAGAAGGGAGGGCATCCCATACCTTAAATTGTTACAAAAGTTTAAAGTGCAGCTGCTGACTGTTCTGGGCTCTTTGCCAAAAAGCCTCCTATTTTAATTAAGTTTCAGAAACTCTGTATCTTTTTCTGGAGAGAAACCCGGGATTGTGGGTTGAGCTGTCATAATTGGGACTGTCCCTCAGAAAACAGTACAGTTGGGAGGTATATCCCTTTCACCATCATGCAGCTTCAGCTACCATTGTATCTTAGTCCTCTCCAAAGGGAAGTATTTTTGAAGTCAGAAGAGAAGGTTCATGCACAGGGGGCAAGGAGAAAGGCCTAACTTGATTAGGGAGGTAGTTTAGTGCAGGGCGGCACAACCTTTTTACTGCCATTTGCCTTAAAGAACTATCAATAATAATAATAATGCACCAATGAGATAAACGGGAGGTTGTACTGGAACAGACTGTTGCACGAGATTAGAGGAATCTGCACTCCCACAGGTTTATCTTTCTCTTGCCTGTTCTGTGATAAAAATTCTGCTTATTAACACAAAGATAAGACATAAAAGGCTTGTTACATATATGCCACATTTCTTATTTATTTTTTCTCTCTCTTTGGCTTAAAATAAATTATAGTGGCCTTCCAGCTCCACCTGTACTAAAGCCCTTACATATCGTTCCATGGTTATATTCTGCAAGCAGCAGTGCAAGAGAGAGAATACGTGTAAAAGAAGACATCCTCTTTCCTGGCCAAACTGGAAAATGTAGGTAATATATCAGGTTAAGCACATCTTGAGCAACATTTGCACCAAATTACATGATGATAAAAGCAAAACCATTAAAGGAGAACTAAACCCCCCCCCCACAATAATAAAACCCACTACCCTACATAGTCCCCCCTCCCTGCTTCCCCCCCCGTATAGGTGATTACCCCTGAAAGTGCTCCTAATTCATTATTCATGTATAGGTGCAGAGTAAGTGCAGCGAAGCTCATGGGCGCCATCTTTCGACTCTTTGGTATTCTTCAGGAATTGAACACCGTATTGGCGCATGCACAGTTGGAGCATGGAGTCTTCCGTTTTGTAGCAACTGTGAACTCGCCAATAGTGCCCGAAATTGCCGAAGGGAAGGAAGAGGAAGCGAAGAATACAAAAGAGCCGGAAGAGGGCGCCCGTGAGCTTAGAGTCCTGCATGGAACCAATTTCTAAGACGTGGACCCGACCCGCAACCCGCAGCCTGCGAACCGAACCGCAACCCGCATATTTAGCCACTTTGATCCGCTACCCGGACCCGCAACTGCCTTATCCGCAACCTGACCTGCAACCCGCCGACCACCACCAAACAGGAAGTGATGTCATCAAAAGTGGGCGGGGACAGGCACAAGTTTTGTAAAACTTTAAAAGGAGTAAAATATAGACAATAGCAAATAAGATAAGACATTTAGATGAGACCTGCGGGTATACCCGCACCTGAAAATTCTCCCCTCATTCCGCAGGTGCCTGCTTTTTTTTGCGGGTAACCCGTTGGGTACCCGAGCCTCTGCAGGACTCTCCTGTGAGCTCCTCTGGGCTTACTCTGCACCTATACCTGAGCCTCCTATTTAGAACCCTAGTCCAGTTAGAGATTTTGCAATAGGTAGCTACTCCCTGTACTTGTATTTATCGATATAAAAACAGCATCATCTTCTAGACCAATACACCTTTGTTTAGAAAGTAAATATTTACTGTACGTGGCATTTTATCAAAAGCTCGTCCACACAGAGAAATAAAACACAATGCTAACTGGCTGGAAAAAAAAGGGCATCCATTGCGTATAGGTGATGGTGGTGGAAAAACAGACTTTATTTACTTTGGATCCAGCTTCAAAAAGGTGTAACTTGCCAAACGAATGTTTATAGTTGATATATGTATTTAAGGCTTACCTAGGGCCATGTCCAAACATCTCCAGGCACCACAGTGACACGGGGGTATTAAGGTGTTTGTGGGATAAGGGCTTCCCATTCTACTAGTAAACCCTGTATATGTTCAGTAAAAGGATCAGGATGCACAAATTGTGTTCCCTTCTGGCATTCTTTAACCACAGCCTGTGGGTTGTTATGTTATGGTAAGATCTATATTTATAAGACAATTCCAAAAACATACAGGCATGCTAGTTGGCTCATGATGGAATCAACTCTAGTGTTGTGTGACTGTAACCTCCTGGGGCAGGAACTAAGGATACACTCAATCTAGAAATGGGGTTGGGATTTATAAAATTCCAATTATTTAGCTAAACCAAATCTGAGCCCTAAAAGCTATGTCCCTTTAAAACTGAACATGAGAATTTTTTTTATATGATTGACACAACGTGTCAGTCTTTTTTAAATGTCAATATACAAATTAAGGTTTGATTTAATTTGGTATTTGACAAGTCCAAAAATTATAGATATGGTGCATCCCTTCCCTAGAAGGAACTGAAGTGAATGATGAACTAACTATAAAAATATATAAAAATATCTAAAAAATATATAAAGGACTCATGATAGTGCATGAATTGATGGGTTTTGAGCTTAATAGATCTCCTCTTTAGATGCCTTGAGAGCCCGTCAAACATTATAACAAGGTTACAGAAATACAGAAACATTGGGGTAACAGTCCCCCTGCTTAGTTCCAGGGGTACCCATGGCACAAATAAGCACTCACCCCAAATCTCCCCCTAACTGACCTTCAGGCTGGGCCCCCTTAGCTCATAACAAGGTTACAGATATAATGCATAGAAACAGTGTCGGACTGGGCCGGCGGGACACCGGGAAAAAATCCGGTGGGCCCCGGCTCTTGTGGGCCCCGCCGGCCCAGATCCGTACCCATATCTGCCTGTTAATGCCGCGACCCCCTTTATCGGAGGTCGCGGGCAAAAAAATTTAGTGCGCACTCTGTATAAACTCGGCTCCGCGCGCATGCGCAGGCACACAGTGCACACGCCGGCGCGGCAGTGGGGCCAGAGGGGGGCCCTGGGGCAGTAGCCCAGGTGGGCCCCCCAGTCCGACCCTGTAAGCACTCACCCCAAATCTCCCCCTAACTGGCCTTCAGGCTGGGTCTCTTTAGCTGCATGGCCTGCTCCAGGGCCCTCCCCCACCTAGTTACGTTACTGGGTACCCAGGGTACAAATAAGCACTCACCCCAAATCTCCCCCTAACTGACCTTCAGGCTGGGCCCCCTTAGCTCATAACAAGGTTACAGATATATAGAAACATTGGGTAACAGTCACGCTGCTATAGTTCCAGGGGTACCCAGGGTACAAATAAGCACTCACCCCAATTCTCCCCCTAACTGACCTTCAGGCTGGGCCCCCTTAGCTCATAACAAGGTTACAGATATATAGAAACATTGGGGTAACAGTCACCCTGCTATAGTTCCAGGGGTACCCAGGGCACAAATAAGCACTCACCCCAAATCTCCCCCTAACTGACCTTCAGGCTGGGCCCCCTTAGCTCATAACAAGGTTACAGATATAATGCATAGAAACATTGGCCTTCAGAAAACTCCAGAGTTGGCTTGCTCCATACTTTGAGAACTTCTTACTTAGACACAATGGAGAAGGCAACCACAATCCATTCAGATACAAGACTAGAAAAACCCCTCTAGGGACCATTTACCTAAACAAATGGACACAAATGGAACTACTAACATGGCAATCTAGATATGGCTTAAGCAGAGATGAAAAGCCTGAACCTGGGATCACTACATGTAATGTGTTTTAAATGCAGCAGGGTGCTTCATCGTCTGTCATCCAGAGTGCACTGGTTTTCTGGATAAGGGACTCCTACGTAATTTGGATTTCCATACTGTAAGTGTACTTAAATATAATTTTAACAATAAATAAACTCAATAGAATTGTTTTTGCTTCCTTCAAGGATGATTTGTATCTTAGTTGGGATCAAGTTCAAGGTACTGTTGTATTACTAAAAAGCAAAATGTTTAAAAATTTGAGTTATTGGAGATGGCCTTCCTGTAATTCAGAGATTCTGGTTTCTGGATAACGGATCCCATACCATTGTGGTGAAGAATCTCACAAAACACGAGTAACCATCAATGTACTTTGATGTTAGCTATTACAAAAGAAAAAACAGTAGCATACAAGGAATCTATCACCCATCATTGAAATGATTTCAAATATTGATTCTTTGTTAAATAGAGTGGTGTAGGCTTTCATTTTTCTACCTTTTGTTGTGAGTTAAGGTACCTCGGCCTTGCACGCTTTGTGTCTGTTTGCTTTACTCCTGTTTGACGTTTTCTCTAAGTTTCTCTGTTTACAGGTGTATAAACAAAGGACCCATTGATCTTGTACCGACAGGGCCGTGTGAAAGCGGTTTAAAAAAACAGAACTATACTCTATTTCTAGAGGAAGAAAATGAGGCAAATAACCCCGAAAGCGAAAAGGCATACAGACACCCTAAAGACAATAAGAAGTGCAGAAGCGCACCACTTAGTGCCAATGCAAGGTGCAAAGCACAACGCCAGGAGGTAAGTACTGGCCTCTGTTCAGGCACTTAAAGGAGAACTAAAGCCTAACTAAAGAAGTAGCTAGAAATGTTGTACATGATGTTTTGTGCTTCTGTACCAGCCCAAGGCAACCAAAGCCCTTTAGCAGTAACGATCTGTGTCTCTGAAGATGCCCTAGTAGCTCCCCATCTTCTTTTCTGCTGATTCACTGCACATGCTCTGTGCTGCTGTCACTTACTGAGATGGTGACCCCCTGTGACAAGTTTGAAGTCCTGGATCATTGCTGCTATTGACAAGCTCAAACTTTAGCCTCGTGCAATAAGTGCAGTATATAAAGTATGATATTTTTATCCATATTCATTTTTAGTTCTCCTTTAATAACTTGTGTGGGAAGGGACGTTATTACAATACTGTAGAATACAGGCAATCCTGTAATCATTGGGTGAATGCATTTATGTACTGACTCCACAGCCCTGGATCTCTGCACCCAAAATAGAGTACATAAATCCTTTGGGGTATATTTATCAACGAGTGAAGTTAATAGTCAAGTTCCGCCACTAGAGTGAAATTCCGCCACTTCCCATTCATTTCTATGGGGTTTTTATAGGCGTATTTATCAAACGGGGAAATTTCACTTTCACCCATTGATAAATACGCCTTTCAAAATCCCATAGAAATGAATGGAGAGCTGTGGAATTTCACTCTAGTGGCGGAACTTCTCTCTTTGATAAATTTACCCCTTTGACTCCTTAGGTTACGATACCTCTGACTCCAACTCCAAATGTATTTTCCATGTGATTGAAAGCAGTTAAGGCATTTTATCACTGCCAAAGCTCAGCAATTTTCATTTTAAATTGCAATTTTATGTTAATAAGAGTCAGAGTTTGTACATTTTTGGTGACTCTGACTCTAAATATCCACAATTGCTTCCGACTCTGGTTCCACAACTCCAAGTCCAACGCCACAGTGAGCTGCAGACATTTTTCTTAGTGCAGGGCAGGGTTCACAGTGCAATAAACATGGCAGATTGTACACCCTGTCCTGCACGTAGTAAACAGTAGCGGAACTACCAGGGGTGCGACTGCACCAGTGCCTGCATCCCCTCGGGGGCCTGCCAGCAGTTCACGAGTGCACAAATCTGTCTTCTATAATTGCTTGGGGGGGGACACCAGGCTGCACACGGGCCCCGCGGGCAGGGGTGCTTCGCCAATGAGGCGAGTTGAGGCTGTTGCCTCAGGTGGCAGTGTCCCACTAGGTACCAGGGGCAGCAAAAATGCTGCTCCTGGTACTTTAAGAGCTAATTTCTGGGGGAGGGGGGGCAGCAGCAACTGCTGCTGCCTCAGGCAGCGGAGGGGCCAGGATCGCCCCTGCCCGCGGGGAGTAGTTAGTGGTAGTAAATGATTCCTAATGACTATAAAGACATAGAAGATGGGCCAAATCAAGCTGATCATAATAGGGGCTATTCAGACCAGCAGGCAGTTGCCCAATTAGCCCCAATTTAGTCTTTAGAAGCTAACAGGATTTCCTGACTCTGTTTGCAGTAGCCCAGTCACTAGCTAATAGTGGCCCGTGTATGTCTAGCTTATGTCAGGTCATTAAAGGAGAAGGAAACAGGCCTGGATTTGTGGCGAGGCCACAACGGCTCAGGCTTAGGGCGGTAAAGTATTAGAGGTGTTATGCCGCTCCGGCCTCTTTCTCGGGAGCATTAGGGATGCTCAGCTCCCCAGTGCTCCGGCTCCTCCTCCGTGCTCCTCGTGCGGGGGAAGTAGTGCGGGCAGGCGCTAGACCGCATGGCCTAGGGGCACTCGCCATTGAAATCCGGACCTGGAAGGAAAGGCAACCTGGAAGGAAAGGCAAAGGTTAGGCACCCCCAACGATTATATTATGTTACCTCAGTGGTCCCCAACATTTTTTACCCATGAGCCACATTTAGCTGTAAAAAGAGTTAGCGAGTAACACAAACATGAAAAAAGTTCTTTGGGATGCCAAATAAGGGCTTTGATTGGAAATTTGGTAGCCCCTATGTGGACTGGCAGTAGTTTTATGCAACCAAAACTTGCCTCCAAGCCTGGAATTCAAAAATAAGCACCTGCTTTGAGGCCACTTAAAGGAACATCCAAGGGGTTGGGGAGCAACATGTTGTTTGGGAGCCACTGGTTGGGAATCACTGTCTTACCTGATACCCCAGGCTGGTGATCCTATCAGCAGAAAACTGCCCTGTCTGGGGTTCTTCCAGCAATCCTCTTCCTGCTTCTTCTTTCTTCAGGCGGGTGCGCATGCATAGTACGGTGAAAAGCCAAACAAACAAAAAACCCTTTATCACTGAGGCTTTATCACTCTTCAGTGCATGTGTCTGTCCCATAATTTTTAAGAAAGAAGAAGCAAAATAAGAGGATCACTCCATGGTGCTTGGTGAGAAGAACCCTGGGCTGGGCACAATTCTGCTGATAGGAGCACCAGGTATGTGATTACAGTAAATTGGCACCCCAAGGGATTTTGACTTTGCTTCTCCTTTGAATCAATCTTTTCCATGCATAGAAAATATTTTTGATGTGTTTTTAGGGGCTTTGCACAGGAGCCTGTGGGAAATGCATGCCTGGCAGTAAACATTTTTGATTTTCACACAATAAATGCCCCAAACCCACACATAAAAGAATAACCATTTAATGCTTTTAGTACAATTACATAGCCGATTCTGTTCTAGCCCCTGGTTAAGGTGGTATGTAGGACTTTGATAATGTTGGTCAAGGACATTTGCTGTAACCATGGATCCACTGTATTTCGTGCTTTCTGACCCCACCCCTAAACAATAAATGTGTATAAACAAATAAGCAGATAATGGCAGATACAATGTGAGAAAGTTTAGAACACGGAAACCCTTTGTGAAGTCAGGACATATAAGTGTGGCCAGAGGTCTATAAAACAAGACCCAGCTTGTACTACTTATCTATTCACAATTCTGTTCAAACATTGAGGTGTAGACCCATGATTTATATCCATAAACCATACTATTTACATAAAGAAACCAATCTCTAATAAATAAGAGTCAAATGCAGTTGTGCTGCTCTCTTACATTAATCATTTCCCTCGTTTGTCATTTATTTCTCCATACTCTATCATGGTCATTCTCTTCTAACCTTCAGTCTTCCAGACCCTCACTATCCTTGTTACCAAATCATTTCAATTCCTTCTCATTTCCATCATCTCATTTCACAAGCTTTTCAAAACTTTGGGCCACTCCTAAAACTTGCCGCCGCCCGTTGCCATTCATGGCTACACAACAAAAGCAAAAAGGAACGAGGCTCCAGCATCGCTTGGAGAGAGCAGAAGATCTTAATAAGAAGGCTGACAAACTGTTATGCCAAAACCTGATTGAGATTGAGAGGAAGTGCCTTAGACAAGTGGCTGAAGTGAACCTGGAACGCAAGATGTTATGGAAGGAGCTCAAGCAAGTCCAAACTGGTAAGTCGTTCTGAAATAATTACACAATGGACACAAGACCGTACAGTAAAATATTATTCCTTTGCAAGCCTGTAAAAGTCATTTATGGCCAGTGGAATGGAAAGGTTCATTCTGTTTAACTGACCGATTAATGGTGAAAATTTAGAAAGAGATGCTAATCGAGGTTCTTTCCGTTTGTCTCTGCTGGAGATGTGACGCCTTCATTGGAAAGCCTTGAAATGGAGCTTCCTCCAGATCTCCCTGACTTATCAAGGAAACGCTATTCCCTCCCAATACTTGGTACACATGGATGTGAAGCAGGAGGGGAAAGCAGAAGGTTGGTGGTTCAGTCAGTAGTTCAAAATCAAACATTGATTCATGAAATCGGGTCAACATGAACAATAATATGCTGTGACTTGTTAGGAACTGTGCTCCTTTATAATGAATAGGAAGGAACAACCTATGGCACACCATAGCAAGCAGTCACTAGAATGGGTATGGGACCTGTTATCCAGAATGCTCAGGGCCTAGGGTTTTCCAGATACTTTTCGTAATTTGAATCTTCATCTTCAACTTTAAGGTGGCCATACACAGAGAGATCCGCCCCACCAAACGAGTGCATCACTCCCCCATATGCCCACCTTGAGGTGGTAATATCGACATGAAAGGTATACGGGCAGTCGATTCACTGGACTCTCGGCCAGATATCGATTGGGGAAGCCCTTCGGAGGGCCCCATACACAGCCCAATAAGTTGCCGACTCTGTCTGCAGCTTTTATTGGCCCGTGTATACCTTAAGTCTACTAGAAAATCAAGTGAACATTAAATAAACCCAAGGCTGGTTTTGCTTCCAATAAGGATTAATTATTTCTTAGTTAGGATCAAGTACAAGCGACTGTTTTATTAATAGACAGAATTTTTAAAAATTAGGAATATTTGGATAAAATGGAGTCTATGGGAAATGGCCTTTCCGTAATTCGTAACTTTCTGGATAACGGGTTTCCAGATAACGGATCCAATATATAAGTCTGGCTGGCTCAATATTCTTATAATATTGTTTAGATTGGATTTGTTGAACTACTAAAGTAGCAGGGATGGTTTTTAACAGGGTCATTTGGGTTGCTAATCCTCTTCCAGAACAGCCCAGACCATTAAATAACCATTGTCTATAGGCACTTTAATGAAATGTGACCCAGTGCCTAATAAATTATAAAATTAGCCTTGGATAATAGATCCATGACTCTGGCAAAACTGCATTATCCCGCTGTGCCCTAGAGCATTAATAACTTACTGGCCCAATTGGGCCTATTTATTCAGCGTAATAGTAAAAAAAACAATCAACACAGTCCGCCTTAAAGGAAAAGTTGTACCAATTGTTCCCAATTAATGTCTTACCGCAGCCTTTTATCTAATGTACCTCTATTTAATGCTCAGTTATAGATTCTCATAAGGAATGATATTAATTTCAACATTATTTAGAAAAAAAAACATTAAAAAAGAAAGAAAAATCCAAGTTACAGTTTTGCATTCATTCTTTTGCTGTAGAAGGAAATCCAGATTTTATCAATTAAAAAAATAGAGTAATTTTAATTCAAATTATAGCAGTCAGCTCTTATTGGCCAATGAGAATATTTATTTTTGTACCCTTTTTCCATCAATTTCCACCACTAGATACTGGTCTGGGAGGCGTAGCTCCTGCTCATCCGAACTTCAAAGGAAAGTATCAAACTTTATCACCAAGGTGGAAAGATTCAATAGTTTTGACTCAGTCGGACTCTTGACAGACGATGGGAAAGAAAGTACGGGACAAAAACAAGACTTACAGGATACGGGGAAGGCCCCCACTGAGATCACTTTAGATGATGTGAAGAGTTGCAGGTACATCAGCCACAGAAACTCCATCCCCAGATTTGAACAGGAGCTGAAGCTGGAAGAAATATTTAGTGAAGATGAAACAAGCTTGGACTAACAAGTCTGCATTATATTTCTTGCTTTCTATTCAGGGGCATAATATTGCACTATTGAGCCCTTCCACCACCCTAGGGTGGGGTAATGGGAATGTGTGTCTACTGTGGCCACAAGGAAAGGAGGTGCCAGATTACAGTAAAATGTTTATATCTTAATAATGGCCTCTAAGCACTGAAAATAATGTACTATAGACCAAGGGAGCACCACACTGTGTCTGTAGATGTTTATTAAAAGGTTTAAGGATGCTGTACTATTTCCTCAATTAGCCCAAAGCTAAAGATATAGCTTAAAGGGTTGGGAAAACATGTTATTTTCAAAATGAATCAGTTAATAGTGCTGCTCCAGCACAATTCTGCACTGAAATCTGTTTCTCAAAAGAGCAAACAGATTTTTTTATATTTAACTTTGAAATCTGACATGGGCGCTAGACATATTGTCAGTTTCCCAGCTGCCCCAGTTATGTGACTTGTGCTCTGATAAACGCCTGTGCAGTGCTCGCCTGCACAAACTCCCTTGCACTGTGTGCCTGCGCTGCGCGATGGTGCAGCAGAGACTTTTTTTAAGGGGGAGCCTGATCGGGAAACATGGCTGGGCCGGCGGGACTTATCCTTATAACTGATGCATTTTGAAAAAAACATGTTTTCCCATGACAGTATCCCTTTAAGAACAATGAGAATACAGAAAATCTGAATAGGTGAAAATCTTGCTTTCAGAAGCTGCTGTAGTCCTATGTTCTGACGCTGGCAGCACGCTGAATCAAATAAGTAGTGATGGGCAAATTTATTCGCCAGGCACGAATTCACTGCGAATTTCCGCGATTTGCCACTGGCGAATAAATTCATGAAACTGTCGCAAATTTTTTGGCGAAGCGAAAACACCCCAAATTCGCCCATCACTACAAATAAGTGAAGCATGGCCGGGCCCCCCTTAGACACGAAACCCTGTGGGGCCCAGGACAATTGTCCCCCCTGATGGTGGCCCATGAGGAGACCCTTTTTGCTTTACAGAAACTTTCTAGCTAGTGTCCCCCCTCCATTTCATACAGCTCAGGCACGATGGGAAATGAACATCCCAGAGCTCTCCCAGGATGACTGGGATGAGGCCACAGAAACTATGTACAAATGTTTGATAGCAATGAGGGGTAGATTAATAAAATACAAAGCATTCCACCAGCTCTGCACAACCCCAATTAAAATAAAGGCAATGGGTAAGAAGGACAATGACACCTGCCCCAGTTCTGTTACCCCAATAGGCAAATTTCTACACATGATCTGGTCTTGCCCAGTAATAAACACCTACAGGTCACAAGTAATGGCTTCTTAAGCAAATCAATTTAGATTAATTAGTAAATTTGCCCCTTGTGTCTTTTATCAAGCCTGCAATGAAGTTCCCCAAAGCAGCTAATCTGCACACTGGTTCTCTCATCTTTATCAATTCATGTGCTTCAAAGCATGCGGCTCCATCTTTTGAATAAATGCAGCCTGTGTGACTGGGCTCCTATCTACTGATTCTGTTGAGTCCTTATTTGGGCTTGGGGTGGATGCATTCCAACATAGGGGCTACCTTGGAAATGAAACTGCCAATGCACTGCAAAACCAAATTTCACTAGCAGGTTAGTTTTATAAAGAGCTGCACTGGCCTGGGGCAGAAGGTCCTTTTTACTTGGAAAGAGGCACAGACGTTTTATGCTCTTTAATAAATATAAGAGAAAAGATCCTCTGGAGCTTTATTTACCTATGTATCTCCCACATTATCAGTCTGAGTGTTAGCCATGCCGAGCAGGCTTCCCTTCTTCTGTGGTTCTGTAAGCTCTGCAGGGTAGAATTCCCTTCTCTCATGGTTCCCTGTATTATATCTCTATTCCTCTGTATAGTAGAGAGTAAGATATACAGAACAGGATTCCCTAATCCCAATGGTTCTCCCTCCTTGTATTGTTCTGTGTCCCTCTGTATATTAGAGTGCAAGCTCTGCAGGATAGGATTCCTTTCTCCCAATGGTTCCCTCTCCCTGCATTGTATCTGTGTCTTTCTGTATATTAGAGTGCAAGCTCTGCAGGGCAGGATTCCCTTCTCCCAATGGTTCCCTCTCTTCCTCTCCCCGATTGTATCTTTGATCCTTTAAATATTAGAGAGTAACCTCTGCTGGACAGGATTCGCTTCTCCCAATGGTTCCCTCTCCCTGCATTGTATTTGTGTCTCTTTGTTTATTAGAGTGTAAGCTCTGCAGGATAGGATTCCCTTCTCCCAATGGTTCCGTCTCCCTGTATTATATCTGTGTCTTTCTGTATATTAGAGTGCAAGCTCTGCAGCATAGAATTCCCTTCTCCCAATGGTTTCCGCTCCCTGTATTGCATCTGTGTTCCTCTGTAAATTAGAGTGCAAGCTCTGCAGGATAGGATTCATTTCCCCCAATGGTTCCCTTTCCTTGTATTGTATTTGTGTCTCTTTGTGTATTAGAGTGCAAGCTCTGAAGGTCAGGACTTCCTTCTCCCAATGGTTCCCTCTCTCCTTCTATTGTATCTGTGTTCCTTTGTATATTAGTGCTTAATTTTAACCTCTGCAGGGCAGGATTCCCTTCTCCCAATGGTTCCCTCTCCCTGTATTTTATCTGTGTCCCTCTGTATATTAGAGTGCAAGCTCTGCAGGATAGGATTCCCTTCTCCCAATGGTTCTGTCTCCCTGTATTGTATCTGTGTTCCTTTGAATATTAGGGTGTAACCTCTGCAGGACAGGATTCCTTTATCACACTGTTTCACCCTCGGACTGTATTGTATCTCTCCTTCTGTATATTATTATAACTTACGCTCTCCTGGTGCAGTGGAGTAATTATAGAGAAAGCAGAGCCGCCGGTAGGCCTGGTGGAGAGATGGACGTGGGTGGGAGAACTGACAGTTGGCAAGAGAGCACATGCATGGAACAGTGTTGTGGTGCTGGCACGGGGGGAGGCTTAGAAAAATGTTTCTGCTGAGGGCCCTGGGTGCACCACGTTACACCCGTCCAGGCCATTACATCTTTCTCACATATATCATTCCTCATCCTTCTGCCTTTTATCTTGAAGTGTTTCAGAAAAGAGCTGAAGTTAACTGTACTCTCAATAAATATGTGTACACATGTCAGAGAAGCAAGGTTCTGCCCAGCTGCCTAAAGCCTATTTGTACAAGAGATGTGGGAAAACTAAAGGCAATTTTTTTTCCAATTCTGGGTGCAAAGCGACATGTTAAAGTGGATCAGGGTGAGTTACAAGGTAAATAAAATACTGTTTCGGCAACAACTGTCTACAGATGATATGACATTTAAAGTTTTAATAATAAATGATGTAGAGGGATAACCTACAAACAATTTCAGTTCAAGTATTGTCCCCGTTTTTCATAATAGTAGCAGTACCATAACACAAACTTTCTTTCCAACGCACAAGCTCACAGTAGTTTATACTATAGAGCTTTCCTCCCTGAATTTAATACTTTTCTTTGGTTCACAATTTTTTTGGGACACACTATTTTAAATGCAGATATTAAAAGTTATGTTTTAACTACAGTGATGGGACTTTTGGGCAAGATGATGGGTTGGTGCAACCTATAGGCCATTCTTTTCTTTCCTTCCTTGATTTATACGCAATACACTTGGCCTTGCACACCATTATATGTTTGGGAGCAGCCATTCAAGCACAGGATACACAGTAGATAACAGATAAGTGCTACTATAGTTTATATAAACAAGCTGCTGCGTAGCCATGGGGGCAGCCATTCAAGCACAGGATACACAGTAGATAACAGATAAGTACTACTATAGTTTATATAAACAAGCTGCTGTGTAGCCATGGGGGCAGTCATTCAAAGCTGAAAGAGTAGAAAAAGCACAGGATACACAGCAAATAACCTCTATAATAAACAATAGGATTCTACAGAACATATCTATCTATTGTGTGTCCTGTGCTTGAATGGCTGCCCCCATGGCTACACAGCAGCTTGTTTATATAAACTATAGTAGTACTTATCTGTTATCTATTGTGTGTCCTGTGCTTGAATGGCTGCCCCCATGGCTACACAGCAGCTTGTTTATATAAACTATAGTAGTACTTATCTGTTATCTACTGTGTGTCCTGTGCTTGAATGGCTGCCCCCATGGCTACACAGCAGCTTGTTTATATAAACTATAGTAGTACTTATCTGTTATCTACTGTGTGTCCTGTGCTTGAATGGCTGCCCCCATGGCTACACAGCAGCTTGTTTATATAAACTATAGTAGTACTTATCTGTTATCTACTGTGTGTCCTGTGCTTGAATGGCTGCCCCCATGGCTACACAGCAGCTTGTTTATATAAACTATAGTAGTACTTATCTGTTATGTACTGTGTATGCTTTGCTTGAATGGCTGCCCCCATGGCTACACAGCAGCTTGTTTATATAAACTATAGTAGTACTTATCTGTTATCTACTGTGTATCCTGTGCTTGAATGGCTGCCCCCATGGCTACACAGCAGCTTGTTTATATAAACTATAGTAGTACTTATCTGTTATGTACTGTGTATGCTTTGCTTGAATGGCTGCCCCCATGGCGACACAGCAGCTTGTTTATATAAACTATAGTAGTACTTATCTGTTATCTACTGTGTATCCTGTGCTTGAATGGCTGCCCCCATGGCTACACAGCAGCTTGTTTATATAAACTATAGTAGTACTTATCTGTTATCTACTGTGTATGCTGTGCTTGAATTTCTGCCCCCATGGCTACACAGCAGCTTGTTTATATAAACTATAGTAGTACTTATCTGTTATCTACTGTGTGTCCTGTGCTTGAATGGCTGCCCCCATGGCTACACAGCAGCTTGTTTATATAAACTATAGTAGTACTTATCTGTTATCTACTGTGTATCCTGTGCTTGAATGGCTGCCCCCATGGCTACACAGCAGCTTGTTTATATAAACTATAGTAGTACTTATCTGTTATCTACTGTGTATCCTGTGCTTGAATGGCTGCCCCCATGGCTACACAGCAGCTTGTTTATATAAACTATAGTAGTACTTATCTGTTATGTACTGTGTATGCTTTGCTTGAATGGCTGCCCCCATGGTGACACAGCAGCTTGTTTATATAAACTATAGTAGTACTTATCTGTTATCTACTGTGTATCCTGTGCTTGAATGGCTGCCCCCATGGCTACACAGCAGCTTGTTTATATAAACTATAGTAGTACTTATCTGTTATCTACTGTGTATGCTGTGCTTGAATTTCTGCCCCCATGGCTACACAGAAGCTTGTTTATATAAACTATAGTAGTACTTATCTGTTATCTACTGTGTGTCCTGTGCTTGAATGGCTGCCCCCATGGCTACACAGCAGCTTGTTTATATAAACTATAGTAGTACTTATCTGTTATCTACTGTGTATCCTGTGCTTGAATGGCTGCCCCCATGGCTACACAGCAGCTTGTTTATATAAACTATAGTAGTACTTATCTGTTATCTACTGTGTATCCTGTGCCCATCCAATGTGTGTATTGAATACGGCTTCTCACCAGCTACCGGGTACTGATCGATCTACGCGACAATATCAACCCACCAATCACTTTCAATGAACGCCCACGTCATACAGGTGACCAATCACTTCCCGAGGGCTGCCCTTGCTTCATATGCCCGCCTCCCTGCTTATCCGCCCTTGCCCCGAAATGACGCAACGGGGGTTTCACGCAATCAGGGAACAAGTAGTATTGATTGACACGACCGGCTGCCAATGGAAGGTAGCGGGTGGCGGCTGCTGGGTTAAGCGGATGGGCAGAGGAAGCTGAGCGGTAACGGAGAGAACAAGCGGAGACCGAGTGCAGCCATGGGGAACCGGGGGATGGAGGAGCTCATTCCCCTTGTTAACAAGCTCCAGGATGCCTTTAGTTCCATAGGACAGGCCTGCAACCTGGACTTGCCTCAGATAGCTGTGGTAGGAGGACAGAGCGCCGGCAAGAGCTCAGTTCTGGAGAACTTTGTAGGCCGGTAAGTGTTTCTCGCTGGCTCCCTGACAGCCGGTGCCTCACGTCTGCTTCTTCTTAGCTGCCAATTGATACGCACAGAAGCACTTTAAGCCTTTTCCTTTTTCTCTCTCTGGCTTTTCTGACCAATGGGCGACGTCATGCCTCTACGTCATGTGTGCGGCTGCACTGGTGACGTCATGCTTCTCCTTCTGACAGGACGGGGAGTCAGGAGTGATTACAGGCTTATGTTTTACACCCACGATACAGGGCTCATTCATTATACTGTTCCCCTCCTTTTTATGGGGTGCTTCGCCTTTAACTTGTAGTATCTTATAGGAAGTCCAATTCTGGGCAACCTTTCAATTGGTCTTTATTTGTTCGTTTTGTTAACTACTTGTCTTCTTCTGACTCTTTCTAGCTTTTAAATTGGGGTCACTGACCCCATCTAAGACAACAAAAGCTCTGTAAGGCTACAGATGTATTGTTTTTGCTACTTTGTGTTACTCCTCTTTCTATTCAGGCCTCTCCTATTCATATTCCAGTCTTTTATTCAAATCGGTGCATGGTTGCTAGGGGAATTTGGACCCTAGCAACCAGATGGCTGAAATTACAAACTGGGCAGCTGCTGAATAAAAAGCTAAATAACTCAAAAAAACTACAGATAATAAAAAATGAAAACCTGTTACAAATTGTCTCAGAATATCACTCTGTACACTAAAAGTTTACTGAAAGGCCTTCGAACAATTCCTACTGTAGCCCCCCTCACATACAGAGGGTTAGAAGATGGTTTGATCACAGCCAATAGCCCATTGGTTCATCTTTGTTTCTGCAATAGGGCTGATTTGCCCACTTTTAGCAAAAGACCCTCTATATGTGATGATCTTCAGGCAAAGACCTGTGGGAGACCATGGGAAATGTAGTTCAAAGGGAAAGCTAAAATATGGGGGGGGGGAGGTGAGTTGGATGTGAGGGGTGACTCAAATATTGCACAAACAACATGTAGAAGGGAAAGTAATGATGGGAATATATATATATATATATATATATATATATATATATATATAGTCCCATCGAAGGATCGCACTCTCAGGTCTTACGTAGAAGTACAACAAGTTTATTTCAGCAACAATAAACTTGTACTTCTATGTAAGACCTGAGAGTGTGATCCTTCGATGGGACTAGATTTATGCTTTGGATTACAGGATTTGATGAAAGTGGTTGGTCAAAAGATTAATATATCAGGACAAATGGACCCGCTTGTATTTGTTAGTCGCTGGTCGAGGGATTCTGGTATGCTTTAACGCCATAGAGGCATAGACAAATATGCATGGTCTTTCACTATTTTCAGCTCTTGAGCTTACCGGTATATCTCTGTACGCATTAAAGACAAGGGCACCCTATGAGCAGAGTTATCTGGCCTGTGACCTCACCCAGTTGTTGAACCGGAATTCCCGGCGTCTGACAGGAGACACCGGGGGAGTTGTAAGTTGAACAACAACCTGCTTTAGGGCTGCACTTTGGCCACTTTTGTATCCAGTATAAGCTTAGTAATTGGTGTTGCACTGAGGTTTTGTTGGAATACTCTTCCTGAATAAAAACGCTTGAAGGGCACCTATCGCACAAAAAAATTGTGAAAGGTGCTCTATTTATGAACTGCTTACTATAAGGAAATGGATTAGATTTCAATTTTACTACGCGTCAATAGCTATATACACACACACACACACACACACACATACACATATAAAGGTATGGGATCCGTTATCCGGAAACCCATGATCCAGAAAGCTCCCAATTACGGAAAGGTTGTCTCCCACATTATAATCAAATAATCCAAATTTTTAAAAATGATTTCCTTTTTAATAATAAAACAGTCGCTTGTACTTGATCCCAACTAAGATATAATTAATCCTTATTGGAAGCAAAACCAGCCTATTGGCTTTATTTAATGTTTACATGAACATCCAAATTATTGATAGATCCATTATCCGGAAAACCCCAGGTCCCGAGCATTCTGGATGTCTGTCTGTCGTCTATCTATCTCTCTCAAAGAAGATTAAAAGAGACTGATGTTTCGACTAGCAGTCTAGCCTTTAGTGATTTGTAAAACCGAAAACACAAACCCCAAGTTCAGATTTGAGCTACATGTGCCGATACTAGAATTACGGGAAGCCTGCACTTCTGGTATCGGCGCATGTAACTCAAACTTGAACTTGGGCTTCGCCCTTAGGACTTACTAGATGTTAGGCCACTAATTTCATGGAGGAAAGAAGAAACATTGCGGCTGATTAGATCTCTAGTTAATTACTGACTGTTAATAATTTACAGGCCAGCAAGTGCCCTTGTGTAAAATCTGCCAGAATATGCTTTAGCAGCCCAGCAGCCTGTTGCAGTACAGAATACATACCCCGGGCAGTAGGGGAGGGATGTAAATAGGGGTTAAAAACTCTCTAAGGGGGTTGTGTTACCCTATAGCTTTTGAGAAAGTGGCTAGGAGCCACGAAATGCATCAAACGTGTATTGCGGGAATGTGACTAAGAAAGCTTCTGATTTTACTGAAATTGACCCTGCTGGTTCTCCGTACAACTCAAGATACCATACCCCGGGCAGTAGCCTGGTACTACAGGGCACTTATCCCAAATTTCAACCTCCTCTTGAGAATTGCACATACTTTGTCAGCACTTGATCAACATACACAGCAATGCCGCTCCTGTAGTGAGTATTGTGCATGTGCCCATAGAATAGGTTTGCCTTTAAACCAGGAAAAATGGCTCCATACAAACTGAATTTAGATGTGGGGCATTTGGTTATAGGGCCGCTGCATCTTTGGTCTGGTACAGCAGCCCTGGAACAAGTGAAATTTACTTTAGGACTTAAGTTGCCCTTTAACATTAAAGGGGTTGTTCACCTTTAAATTAACCTTTAATATGATGGTTTTCATTTTTTATTATTTGTGATTTTTGAGTTATTCAGCAGCTCTCCAGTTTGCCATTTCAGCAATTTGGTTGCTAGGGCCCAAAATTAACCTAGCAACTATGCATTGACCTGAATAAGAGCCTGAAATCTAAATAGGTGAGGACCTGAAAAGAAAGATGAAAAATAAACCCATATCAGAACCATAGGCCCCAGGGTGCCAACCTCAATTTAACCAACGCACAAGGAAGTTTTTTTTGGCCAACATGAGCAGTGTGACTTAAAGGGGTAGTTCACCTTTAAGTAAACTTTTCAATTGACCTTTATTTTTTATAATTTTTGAATTATTTGCCTTCTTCTTCTGAATCTTCCCAGCTCTTAAATGGGGGTCACTGACCCAATCTAATAACAAATGCTCCGTGAGGCTAGAAATGTATTGATATTGCTACTTTATATTACTCATTTTTTGATTCGATCCTGTGGTTATGACGTGGGTTTATTTTTTAATTCCTAATGATGTATTAGGTGCAATTAACTTGGGCATGTTGTAAAATATGAAGGAAATATCCTCTTCCCAAGAAGTGCGTGGGTCCAAAATATAACTATCGTTAAAGGGGTGGTTCACCTTTAAATTAACTTTTATAGAATGGCTAATTTGAAGCAACTTTCCGATTAGCCTTTATTTTTTTTCAATTATTTGCTTTCTTCTTCTGACTCTTTCCAGCTTTCAAGTGGGGGTCACTGACCCCACCTAAAAACAAATGCTCTGTAAAGATACAAACTGTTATTGCTACTATTGGTTGCTCATCTTTCTTTTCAGGTCCTCACCTATTTAGATTCCAGGCTCTTATTTAGGTCAATGCATGGTTGCTATGGTCATTTGGGCCCTAGCGATCAGATGGCTGAAATTGCAAACTGGAGACCTGCTGAATAAAAAAACTGAATAACTGAAAACTCACAGATAATAAAAAATGAAAACCAATTTGAAATTGTTTCAGAATATCATTCTCTACATCATTCTAAAAGTTATCTGAGAGATGAGCAACCCCTTTAACGGCTTACTGTCTGAGGAGCTTACAGTCTAATAGAAAACATCTGTTTTGAGGGGGAGTGAGGGGTTCTGTTGCCATGGGTAACATACAGCAGATCCCTGCAATTACACGGTACATTCCAGTTCCACTCGATTGTCTTTTTCGCCCACTGGCTTTTTTTCCCCTGTATGTATAAAGTGCAAATATATTGTTAAATGCTCAATGGTGAGCCATACTGCAAACAAGCTTTTCTTGCTGATGCAAACGTATTTACAGTGTCGGCTCTTTGTTACAGATCACAAAGCTTGTAACTAGGAGCATGAAGGAAAGGGAAATTCAAACGGCCGTTCATATTCTGCATGTTGACACTAAAAGGCCCATTTATCAAAGGTCGAATTTCGACTTCATGTGAGTTTTTTTTTTTTTTAAAAATTCGAATATACTCACAATTCGTTGAATGGCCTATATTCGATCGAATGGGTCCGACCTGAAAATTAGAATCGTGTTCGTATTTGATTAGTAGAAATCTAATTTTTCTCCCGAAAAAAAAGAAATAAAAAAAATCTTGAATGTCAGGAAGGTTATTAACATCTCCAAATGGCTCAACTGACCTGTACATGAACTTGGCAGGTTTTAGGTGGCAAATATTCAAATTAGGACTGTTTCCATGGTCGAGTGGGTGCCTTCAAACGCGCCCAATCAAAATTTCCCAGCCAGTCGGATCGACGAGCTGGCTTAAATCGAAAACTTCTCATCTCTCACGGCTCATCTCTCACTATACACGCACCGAATATCACTCAAAAATCTGTTGCGTACGATAGAGTCCTGCGCGGAACCAATTTCTCAGACCCAGACCCGGACCCCTACCCAAACCTGCAGCCCGTTACCCAAAACCGCAAACCCGCATATTTACCCACTTTGATCCGCGACTGCAACTGCCTTGTCCTCAACCCGCCGACCACCATCAAACAGGAAGTGATGGTGCTGCCAACCGGAAGTGATGTCATCAAAAGGGGGCGGGGTTCAGAAACATGTTTTGTAAAACTTTAAAAGAAGTAAAATGTAGACAATATTACATAAGATAAGAAATTTAGATGAGACCCGCGACCTGCAGACCTGAAAAGCATCCCCTCATTCTGCAGGGTGCCCACTTTTTTGCGGGTACGACCTGCTGCAGGACTCTATCGTACAATATTATTGGTGCATCTATGGCCACCTTTATGTTACAGCCCATTTCCACCATTCAAGTTGAGTAAAACGATACATTATTCTGCCCAGGAAACTTTATTTCTCTGCATTGATTCATTTGAGAACCACACTCTCCAAGAATGGATCAGTGCCCCTTGTGTGGGATGATACGGACACCTCCCACCCATTTCGCCCATGGTAGTTTTGATGACTTGACTGTTGTACTCCAGGTACCACTCTTTTTGTTGTGGCAAAGCTGAGTTGCTGCCGGCTTTCCCCTACGAGCAAATAGTAACCTGACTTACTATACATTGTAGTGATTTGCACAAAGAGGTTAAGGCAATACACTGGCCAAAGTCATTCTAGCTTTCGGCTACTTTTATGGCTTCGGGACATTCGGCTCTTTTGGTGGCGCATCACTTCCTCGCTGGTAAGGGGGGCCTGGTTAATTTAAAAAGTGCAGCACAGCTGGGCCCCCCTTGAGACCCGGGGTACAGTTGTACCTTCTGTGCCCCCCTGATGGTGGCCCTGGCATGGGCAATTTGTCAGTATCCTTTTAACTGCTTTCAGATGTACCAGCTAACACAGATAAAGAGCCTGACAACTGTTTGTGTTGCATTTGCTAAAATTAATAATAGGCATGTGGGCAGGTGCAGAAACCACTGTCCCTTAGTCAGTCCCATCCTCGCTATCAGCAGTGCTTCTCTGTGTGTATGTGTGAATAAACAATAAACACACCCATAACAGTTATGCACATTTTTATTTGTCTTATTGTGCACTCTGCAAACACGCGGCACAGGGCAAAATAAGCAGTTGTCTAAAGGAATCCTGCCTGGTCCAACTAAACGTCTCACACAGAGACAGCCCTGAGCAAAGGTTGCACACACCTAGAGTTACACATTATTCTGATACTCCACCCTGTTAACAGCACCCAAGTGCACCTTGCCGGATCCCCTTACAGCTGCCCTGCTCACATTGACTCCTCACATTACCCGCCCAGCCTTGCTCCTGGGGGGCAGAACTGAAAACAAGGGCCCTTGGGGCAGTTCAAAGAAGGGATTGCAAACATTAGCATTGCTATTTTACTGCTTTGTGGATTTCACTTTTTACCTGCTGAGGGTGAAGCTTAGCATAAATACATATACCACGGGAGATGCCATATTGCTAGACTGAGGCGCGCACCATAGACTCCAGTGTAACAGAGCCATCTAGTTGTTACGGAGAGAAAAGAAGTGTTACAATATATTCATACTTAAACCCCCAAATATAAAGTACAATATATTGTATAAAGTTACTTCAGTTCTACTAATCCATTGTTCTGCCTTTATTTCTTTGCAGTAAGAACATGAATGTAAAGTGTGACACACAGTGATCAATCAACAATGCAGGCAGGTAGCATTTCTTTAGTTGGCCATACACATAGAGATCCGCTCGTTTGGCAATTTCGACAAACGTGTGGATCTCTCCCCGATATGCCCACCTTGAGGTGGGCAATATCAGGCTGATCCAATCGTGGGCCCTATGGCTGAACGATGGATCATTCGAGCGGTAGGATCACAGGGCCACATCAACAAATAGAATTTTTACCCATGCCCGATCGACATCTGGCGGACTTTCAGCCAGATATTAATCAGGGAAGCCCATCGGAGGGCCCCACACACGGGCCAATAAGCTGCCGACTCGGTCTATGGTGTATGGCAACCTTTAATCTTTCTCCCAATATGCCCATCAAAGGCAGGTGCTAATCCGATTGTTCAGCCCTAGGGCCAAACGGTTGGATTTGAACGATAGGAATGGGCGCCAACGGGACATGGGCCTCATCAACTAGCCAATGTGGTCCTCGATCGCGGCACGCCAAGAACATTTTTCATGCTAGTGTTGCGCCCCAACTCCTTTTAATTCTGTATGTTGCTCACAGGTTCAAAAGGTTGGGAATCCCTGCTCTAGGGGATCCAAGTATCTGCAGAAATCAGTTTCTCAAAAGAGCAAACAGATTTTTTTTATATTTAATTTTGAAATCTAACATGGGGCTAGACATGTCCGTTTCCCAGCTGCCCCCAGTCATATGACATCCTCTGATAAACTTCAGTGACTCTTTAGTGCTGTACTGCAAGTTGGAGTGATATCATCCCCTCCCTTCCCCCCCCCAGCAGCCTAACAACAGAACAGTAGGAGAGTAACAAGATAGCAGCTCCCTAACACAAGATAACAGCTACCTGGTAGATCTAAGAACAGCACTCAATAGTAAAATCCAGGTCCCACTGCGAAACATTCAGTTACATTGAGTAGGAGAAACAACAGCCTGCCAGAAAGCAGTTCCATCCTAAAGTGCTGGCTCTTTCTGAAATCACATGACTAGGCAAAATGACCTGAGATTACCCTACACACCAATATTACAACTAAATACACTTGCAGCAAGTTCAGTTGATTTGACTTTTTTCTATAGATACACTTGCTGTTTCAAAAATTTTATATTGTAGAGTGAATTATTTACAGTGTAATTTAGAAATAAAAATGACATCATAAAAATCATGACAGAATCCCTTTAATGTTACATATTTCACAATGTCTCTACATTTCACCCAAAGGCAAGAACAATTCAGAATTTATCCAAAGCAATACTGCGGCGTCGGCAGTCTAGCCGGAACTGGAAATGAGGAAACTGGTGGTTATTTAGATATTTAGCTTTTTATTCAGCAGCTCTCCAGTTTGCAATTATAGCAATCTGGTAGCTAGGATCCAAATTCCCCTAGCAACCATGCATTGATTTGAATATGAAACTGGAATATGAATAGGAGAGGCCTGAATAGAAAGATGAGTAATAAACAGTAGAGATAAAAATACATTTGTAGCCTTACAAAGCATTTGTTTTTTGATGGGGTCAGTGACCCCCATTTTAAAGCTGGTAACATTTAGAAGAAAAAGGCAAATAATTCAAAAACTAATAAACAATGTATCTGCTTTCTGATTTGGAAGAGAATCCCATCGATTTAAACAGTAATCTGACTCCAAAGCTGGCCATAGACGCAAAGATCTCTTCCTACGAATCGAGGATTCGTACGATTTTCGGAACGTATTGTGGAGAGTCCCGCCATTTTTCGTCCGGCAGAGGGTAATATCTCTGGCGATTGTACGATTTTCAGTGGGAGACTGCAACTTGCTTTGTCTATCGTACGATTGCTGTCAGGGGCAGAACATCGGCTGATCTGTTCTTTAACTACTTTATATGGTCGAAATGGTAAGACTTTGATCTGAATGGTTAGTGACAGGTCGGGAGATGGGAAAGTCCGATCGTACATTGATTCGTACGATCGGATCTTGGCGTCTGTGGCCAGCTTAAGTCCTGTATTGTTCACATTGCGCCACAAAAGTAGTCCTTGAGTATCCGGAATTATCTTGCTTTGTCTGAGACAATGGCTTTGTTTTTGTCACTGTATTTCAAAGATCCTGAATCATTTATTTGAGCCAACCCAGAGAATTTTATCCCACTGTTACTATAGGCACCATCTCTCTCTCTACTATACCTGCTATCCCACAGTCACACTCCCTTCCCAGAGACTATTATCCACTGTTACTATAGACACCATCTCTCCCTACTATACCTGCTATTCCACAGTCACACTCCCTTCCCAGAGACTATTATCCCACTGTTACTATAGGCACCATCTCTCCCTACTATACCTGCTATCCCACAGTCACACTCCCTTCCCAGAGACTATTATCCACTGTTACTATAGGCACCATCTCTCTCTCTACTATACCTGCTATCCCACAGTCACACTCCCTTCCCAGAGACTATTATCTACTGTTACTATAGGCACCATCTCTCCCTACTATACCTGCTATCCCACAGTCACACTCCCTTCCCAGAGACTATTATCCACTGTTACTATAGGCACCATCTCTCCCTACTATACCTGCTATCCCACAGTCACACTCCCTTCCCAGAGACTATTATCCACTGTTACTATAGACACCATCTCTCCCTACTATACCTGCTATCCCACAGTCACACTCCCTTCCCAGAGACTATTATCCCACTGTTACTATAGGCACCATCTCTCCCTACTATACCTGCTATCCCACAGTCACACTCCCTTCCCAGAGACTATTATCCCACTGTTACTATAGGCACCATCTCTCCCTACTATACCTGCTATCCCACAGTCACACTCCCTTCCCAGAGACTATTATCCACTGTTACTATAGGCACCATCTCTCCCTACTATACCTGCTATCCCACAGTCACACTCCCTTCCCAGAGACTATTATCCACTGTTACTATAGGCACCATCTCTCCCTACTATACCTGCTATCCCACAGTCACACTCCCTTCCCAGAGACTATTATTCACTGTTACTATAGGCACCATCTCTCCCTACTATACCTGCTATCCCACAGTCACACTCCCTTCCCAGAGACTATTATCTACTGTTACTATAGGCACCATCTCTCCCTACTATACCTGCTATCCCACAGTCACACTCCCTTCCCAGAGACTATTATCCACTGTTACTATAGGCACCATCTCTCCCTACTATACCTGCTATCCCACAGTCACACTCCCTTCCCAGAGACTATTATCCACTGTTACTATAGACACCATCTCTCCCTACTATACCTGCTATCCCACAGTCACACTCCCTTCCCAGAGACTATTTATCCCACTGTTACTATAGGCACCATCTCTCCCTACTATACCTGCTATCCCACAGTCACACTCCCTTCCCAGAGACTATTATCCCACTGTTACTATAGGCACCATCTCTCCCTACTATACCTGCTATCCCACAGTCACACTCCCTTCCCAGAGACTATTATCCACTGTTACTATAGGCACCATCTCTCCCTACTATACCTGCTATCCCACAGTCACACTCCCTTCCCAGAGACTATTATTCACTGTTACTATAGGCACCATCTCTCCCTACTATACCTGCTATCCCACAGTCACACTCCCTTCCCAGAGACTATTATCTCACTGTTACTATAGACATCATCTCTCCCTACTATTCCTGCTATCCCACAGTCACACTCCCTTCCCAGAGACTGGAAACTGATTATCTATTAAACTGCATTGTGTCTAAATTCCCTGCAAGCCTGAACACATGTATTAAGATATTTTATCTTTAGTTTCTTATGGTTGTGTTGCTATAGGTCTCCGCATGTAACATGTCACCATACAAACTGTGAATCCCATACTTCTGCTTCTTTCTATATTTGCCTTTCATAACTATCAGCAGATTTCCTTCCCCTTTCTGATGGTCACAATAATCACACTCATTAAAGTAACGTTTCTGCACCTTCTATCCCCAGATGTTGCCATAGTACAGCTCCCAACATACTGACTGCTTAATGAGGTACAGCTATAGGATCTGTTATCCTCAAACCCATTATCCAGAAAGCTCTGAATTACTGAATGGCTGTCTCCCATAGACTCCATTATATCCAAATATTTAAATATTATTTCCTTATTCACTGTAATAATAAAACAGTAGCTTGTACTTGATCCCAACTAAGATATAATTAATCCTTATTGGAAGCAAAACCAGCCTATTGGGTTTATTTAATGTTTACATGATTTTCTAGTAGACTTAAGGTATGAAGATCCAAGTTAAATAAAGATCCATTATCCGGAAAACCCCAGGTCCCGAGCATTCTGGATAACTTGTACCTGTACATTGGAAGTTTTAGTACTGCCTTTGCTGACCAATGGTAAAGAAACACTGTTCAAATTCCACTTACTGAAAATTACAGAGCTGCTGAGACTTTTAGTTCATTATGGGGAGTAGGTGGCATAGGTATTGGTAAAAGTGCTAATTGGGTAAAGATTCAATCTCTTCTCCAGCTGTCCAGGCAGTTTGCCTGGCATGTCAGAGGTCATTTAGATCAATTAAACTGGTTTATTGCTGAAGGTTCATTGGAACAGCCAAAAATGTAGAATGTATCACCACCTTAAAGGGCGGGTTCACCTTTAAGATAACTTTCAGTATGTTATAGAATGGCCAATTCTAAGCAACTTTTTAATTGGTCTTCATTATTTATATTTTGTAGTTTATTTGCCTTCTTCTTCTGACTCTTTCCAGCTTCTAAAAAACAAATGCTCTGTAAGACTACAAATGTATTGTTATTGCTGCTTTTTATTACTCATCTTTCTATTCAGGCCTCTCCTATTCACATTCCAGTCTGTTATTCAAATAAGTGCATGGTTGCTAGGGGAATTCAGAGCCTAGCAACCAGATTACTGAAATTACAAACTGAAGAGCTGCTGAACAAAAAGCTAAATAACTCAAAAACCAAAAATAATAAAGAATGACCAGTTGCAAATTATGTCAGAATATCACTCTCTACATCATAATAAAAGTTAATTTAAAGGTGAACAACCCCATTAATTATGTATCTGGAAAACCCCAATTCCCAAGAATTCTGGATAACTGGTCCCATACCTGTACTCCGTTTAATGAATGAAGTCTATATAGCCGTCTGTAGGGATGTTAAACATTGCTATTCTGATAGTTCTCTCTGTGACCCCAGGCCAGAAAAATAATATTGCCTGAAGAATTGAAGCTGCAAAATTTCAAGTCTCCATAAGTTTAACCGTCGCCACTTTACTTGATACCAACTGTAAATATTTATCTGATTCTCTTCCTATTGCTGCGGCAGACAAGGCCGACCCAAACAGGTTACACCCTGCTCACTCGCTTCTTGGGAAACAACTGCCGTAGCGAATTCTCCTCTGGACACTTTCCGGGAAGCACTGGCAGGAAGGAGTTAAAACACCTGCAATAATAAACACGTTAAGTTCTCCTTTAAAAATTTTTCCTTAAGTGATTCAGCTGTGGTTGGACTGGGCGTTAAAGATTGGCCAAATCCAAATTCCACGGTACCCTTTCCCCCTCTTATCATATTATTATTGTATGTTCCCTTAAAAGGGTTGTTCACCTTCAAACAACTAGTTGTTTTCAGATAGATCACCAGAAATAACGACTTTTTCCAATTACTTTCAATTTTCTAGGTGTGACAGTATTTCTAATATTGAAGTGTAAAGTGTCATTTTTCACCTTCTAAAGCAGCTCTGGGGAGGGGGTCGCTGACCCTGTAAACTGTTCTAAAATGATACATTTAGTTGATACATTTCTTCTGTTTGTCCCTGCTTAACAGAATCTCTGAATTTCATTACAGGCAGCTGTTAGAATTGATACAATAGTTACTAATACTCCAGAGATGCTGCTGAGAAATGGATCAACTAATTGTAGCAAATTGTAAATTCAGAATCTGCACCTGAATTACTGAGCTGCCAGCCTAAAACACCAGAGACAGGGACATTCAACTTTAAACTTAGATTTTGAAAAAAACGGTATAAAATAAATAATCGAAAGTAATTGAAAAAAGTCTTTATTTTTGGGGAATAATCTAAAAACAACTGAACTGAAAAAAGTGTTTTTTTTTTTGGGTCAAAACTCTCAAATTCTTCTAATTGTGAACTATCCAAACTCGATTGGAGGTTTAATTTGCATTTTGAGATTTATCATACTCTGGCCCTTTTAGAACTCAAATTCGACTATTCTCCACTTGCCAAACTACTGTTTAAGTCAGTGGGAAAGTCCAGGGGTCAATTTGGTGATGTGCGGGTCCTGACCCTAACCCGCCCTGCTACGACCTGCGCCCGCCCGCACCCACTTCCAGGGGTCCTTTTATAGACCCACGCCAACCCGAGACGCGAAACTGGAACCCGGAAGTCTGATGCGCCACCCGCGAGGAGCACTGCGAGGTCGACCCGAACCCACCCGACCTGCGGGTATCGGGTCGGCCCGCACATCACTAGTTTGCAGCCCTGCTGACATTCAAGTTTTTTAATTTCATTTTAATATGGCTAAAAATGCCATATTTTATATAGTGTGTTTATTGCACGAGGCTAAAGTTTGAGCTTGTCAATAGCAGCAATGATCCAGGACTTCAAACTTGTCACAGGGGGTCACCATCTTGGAAAGTGTCTGTGACACTCACATGCTCAGTGGGCTCTGATTGGCTGTTGAGAAGCTAAGCTTAGGGCTCGTCACTAATTATCCAGCAGAAAATGAGCTTCCCTGTAATATAAGCTGATGCTACAGGTTTGCTGATTATTAAATTCTGATGCTAATTGCACTGGTTTCTGTGCTGCCATGTAGTAATTATCTGTATTAATTACTAATCAGCCTTATATTGTGACATTTCTATTCTATGTGTACTGTATATTGTGAGTGGGTCCCTAAGCTCAGTAAGTGACAGCAGCACAGAGCATGTGCAGTGAATCAGCAGAAAAAAAGATGGGGAGCTACTGGGGCATCTTTGGAGACACAGATCTTTACTGCTAAAGGGCTGTGGTTGCCTTGGGCTGGTACAGAAGCACAAAACATAACGTACAACATTTATAGCTACTTCTTTAGTTAAACTTTAGTTCTAAAGGTGCAGTAGGGTGCTAGCAAGGTGCCCATTCCTGCTCTAGAAGCTTAAAGCAATGCTCATTATCAGGCCTGAGCCTTAGCTGAATATTTTCTCAAATTATTCCAGTAGGAGAGGCTGCACGCTCCGTGAGTTTCCCTGCAGAGCGCTGGTCTCTTTCCTGTGTCAGTCAGTGGTTCTTGCTGTTGCTCATGAGCCAGGCTGTATAATACTAGGATCACTGCATCTATCACAAGCCTGACGCAGCACATGCCTTGCTAAACAAGCACTTTGTCCCATTCAAGGTTAACCCCTTCCCAGCTGCATGCATTCCACTCATGGTCATTCATAGTTCAAGCTCTAGGATGTAACCTTGCTGAGTTGGCTAATTCCCAAGTGCCACAATCACATGTGATTATTATTATTTTATTGATAGGGTTCCCATGGGAGCTGT
Organism: Xenopus laevis; assembly: GCF_017654675.1. NCBI lineage: Eukaryota > Metazoa > Chordata > Amphibia > Anura > Pipidae > Xenopus > Xenopus laevis. The sequence goes on from NC_054376.1 coordinate 123,866,087, forward strand.
GCATGCAAGCAGCCAAGCCGTATACTCCTCCGGCAGTGAATGGGTTAAAGGGGTTGTTCACCTTCCAAACACTTTTTTTTCAGTTCAATTGTTCCCCAGAAATAAAGATTTTTTCAATTATTTACATTTATTTTATTTTTTACTGTTTTTCCAAAATCGAAGTTTAAAGGGGTTGTTAACCTTTAATTTAACTTTTACTATGATGCAGAGAATGATATTTTGAGACAGTTTGCAGTTGGTTTTCATTTTTTATTATTTGTGGTTTGAGTTATTTAACTTTTTATTCAGCACCTCTCCAGTTTGCAGTTTCGGCTATCTGGTTGCTAGGGTCCAACTTTACTTAAAATCAGGAAAATGCACCCGTTGAAATGCATTATAAATTGGTGGGACCACAATTAAAAAATGTAAACTGCAGGAATATATATATATATATATATATATATATATATATATATATATATATATATATATATATATATATATATATATATATATATATATATATATATATATATATATATATATACATGTTTAACCTGTGTGTGTGTCTGTTTTTCCTTGCAGGGATTTCCTGCCCCGTGGATCTGGAATTGTCACCCGGCGCCCCCTTATCCTTCAGCTGATATTTTCCAAAACAGGTAGGCAACTATTTCACTAATGTTCTAACCACATCACTGCCTGATTCATATTAAAGGGATTGTTCACCTTTGAGTTAACTTTTAGTATGATGTAGAGCGTTACATTTTGAAGTTGAGTTATTTAGCTTTTTATTCAGCAGCTCTTCAATTTGCATTTTACGCAATCTGGTAACTAGGTCCCAAATTACCCTAGCAACCATGCATTGATTTAAACAAGAAATTGGAATATGAATAGGAGAAGACCTGAATAGAAAGATGAGTAATAAAAAGTAGCAATAACAATACATTTGTAGCCTTGCAAAGCATTTGTTTTTTAGAAGGGGTCAGCGACACCCATTTGAAAAGCTGCAACGAGTCAGAAAAAAAGGCAACTATAAAACTATAGAAAATAAATAATGAAGACCAATTGAAAAGTTGCTTAGAATTAAAGGTGAACCGCCCCTTAAATATCAAATAAAATGTTTCCCATTGAGCTGTACTGTGAAAGGATCTGGGAATAACTCATTTGCCTGCCTGGGTTACTGTTATGTAGGCACAGCGCTATGTTAGAGGAGTCAGGAAAAAAAAGATTTAAATCTAATCAACCTTTTTTTTTTTCACATTCATTCAATGAATGTATTTCCCACAGGTCAAACCTGTCTGACACTTTCTTTCTCTCTTATCTTCCTTGTGAAATTGTACATACCGTAACCTTTAGAACGCTTGGCTGGTACTGACATTATTATTGTACTTAAGTTGTGTGTATGGAGATCTGTGGGCTCAAGGTGAAGGTGGTAGAGTCCAGAGAGAATATTATGGAATTGGGAGATTTGTGTATGTCCCTCCCACTGCAGGGTGATACAGTGACACAGACAGGAGGGAACTATGGGACATGAGTCTGTCCCTCCCACTGCAGGGTGATACAGTGACACAGACAGGAGGGAACTATGGGACATGAGTCTGTCCCTCCCACTGCAGGGTGATACAGTGACACAGACAGGAGGGAACTATGGGACATGAGTCTGTCCCTCCCACTGCAGGGTGATACAGTGACACAGACAGGAGGGAACTATGGAACATGAGTCTGTCCCTCCCACTGCAGGGTGATACAGTGACACAGACAGGAGGGAACTATGGGACATGAGTCTGTCCCTCCCACTGCAGGGTGATACAGTGACACAGACAGGAGGGAACTATGGGACATGAGTCTGTCCCTCCCACTGCAGGGTGATACAGTGACACAGACAGGAGGGAACTATGGGACACGAGTCTGTCCCTCCCACTACAGGGTGATACAGTGACACAGACAGGAGGGAACTATGGGACATGAGTCTGTCCCTCCCACTGCAGGGTGATACAGTGACACAGACAGGAGGGAACTATGGGACATGGAGTCTGTCCCTCCCACTGCAGGGTGATACAGTGACACAGACAGCAGGGAACTATGGGACATGAGTCTGTCCCTCCCACTGCAGGGTGATACAGTGACACAGACAGGAGGGAACTATGGGACATGGAGTCTGTCCCTCCCACTGCAGGGTGATACAGTGACACAGACAGGAGGGAACTATGGGACATGAGTCTGTCCCTCCCACTGCAGGGTGATACAGTGACACAGACAGGAGGGAACTATGGGACATGGAGTCTGTCCCTCCCACTGCAGGGTGATACAGTGACACAGACAGGAGGGAACTATGGGACATGAGTCTGTCCCTCCCACTGCAGGGTGATACAGTGACACAGACAGGAGGGAACTATGGGACATGAGTCTGTCCCTCCCACTGCAGGGTGATACAGTGACACAGACAGGAGGGAACTATGGGACATGAGTCTGTCCCTCCCACTGCAGGGTGATACAGTGACACAGACAGGAGGGAACTATGGGAGTGAGTCTGTCCCTCCCTGTGTTCAGTGCCCTGGCTCTGAGTACATTCTGGGTATAAATGATAGTTAACCTTGCAAGCAAATTATGTTTTTCTTTTCGTTACAGAATATGCAGAATTTCTACACTGTAAATCCAGGAAATTCACAGATTTTGATGAAGTTCGGCAGGAAATCGAAGCAGAGACAGAGCGGGTGACAGGATCAAACAAAGGAATTTCACCAGTCCCCATCAACCTGCGAGTCTATTCTCCCAATGGTGAGTAGAGTGTATGTGAATCAAAGTGTTCCTGAGTCTTTCATTGTTTTTTTGTAGGGACGTGGCCCTGACCTCTCCGTGGTGTCATGAAGACCAGTTAATGTGTAATTTGAGGGATATTGGATAAACTTGGAGCTAGAAGAGAGTGACTGTTAAGATGAGGTTTAAATTATTTTTAAAGGGGAACTATTGCAAAAAATTAAAATATAATATTAGCTTCAACATACTGAAACCCTCTAAATACAATCGATTAAATATTCTGTGTTGTTTCTGAAATAATCAAGTTTATCTACAGAACTTTCTGAGCTGCCATACCAGATACCTAATTATATATCGGCCTATAGCTGGCCATACGGGTGGATATTTGAGGTGAGTCATATTGGTCAAGCAGGCCAGTCGCCTGGCACCATAAATGGTCCAATAAGATGGCGACTCAATCCAGCAGTTTTCAGCAGTTCATGTATTCCCAGTTTTAGTCTGTGCTACTATAAAGCAAACTTACTGATGCACTTCTTCTCCAGCTGCTCTTAAACAGAATTGTGTGCACTTCATCTATTTGCACACGGGCACATGATTCTGTGTAAGGAGTGATAAAGGAAGGCAGATTGTAACCAGCATGGGAAAATGTAGCTCTGATCCTGTCGGCAAAGAGTCATTGAGGAAGAGGCAAAATAGTGCTGTGTAGAGCGGGCTAGAATGTAACAAAGTAAGTTAGGTTGAAAAAAGGTACACGTCTATCAAGTTCAACCTTAAAGGTCACCCAGACACAAATATCTGTATAATAAAAGTCCTTTTCAAATTAAATGTGAAATCCAATTTCTATTTTTTATTAAAGCGTTCATAGCTGTTGTAAACACGATCTCAGCTGTCAATCAAATATTGTTTTCCCCCTCCTTTTTCGAGGCGGGGCAGACAATTACTTTCACTTTCCATTCAGCACTTACTAGATGTCACTGCTCTCCCCACGTTCCCCCGTTCTCTTCACTGTATAATTGTGTAGCCAGGACATGGGGATGGACATCAGGTCCCCCATTCTGGTGCACAAACAAGATTCTGAGATAATGCAAGACTTGCCTTAATAACAGTGTCCACAAAATGGCTCCCTCTGCTTGCCAGAATTATGAATTCCCAGACTGAAGGAAACAAGATTCAAATAATTTATACGGTGTAATTAAAGTCCATTTTGCTTGACTAACGTTATAAAATAGGATTTTGAATTATTTTTTTGGGTGACACGTCTCCTTTAAAGGAGAATTTAACCCTAACGTTAAAAAAAAAAAAAACCCTACCCCACTACTCTACATAGACCCCCCTCCCTTCTCCCCCCAGCCTAAGCGTTACCCTGGGCAAATGCCCCTAATGTTCTACTTACCCCTTGATGCAGATTCAGGGCATCGGAGTTCACGGGCTCCATCTTCTCTTCGGAAATCATCGGAATAAGACCGGCATGGTAGCGCATGTACAGTTGGAGCAATGTTATGTTATGTTTTGCAACAACGGCACATTGTCAGGGCCCGTAGGCACAATTTGGAGTGCGGACCAAGGAGGAAGCCAATAGGCAAACACAGTTCGCGGTACAATGGATTAGGCAGAAGAATCGTCAGTTCAGGCAAAGGTCGGTCCAGGCAGCAAGGTTTCGAGGTTTCAGGCAAAGGTCAGTCCAGGCAGCGAAGAATCAAGGTCGAGGTTTCAGGCAAAGGTCAAGAATCAAGAATCAATCATACGAAAACACCCAGGAACTCTAGATAGAAGAACCTATACTCGGGCACTGAGAGAACCTTCTGGCGACCTTAAATAGGTGGATTTTCGCGCCAAAACGCGCTAGGTGACGTCACAGGATGTGCGTCAGAATATGCGCCAGCGTCTAAGGATGCGCCAGCGTTAATACGCTGCGTAAAAAAGCCAGCGTAAATACGCTGCGTGAAAACGCCAGCGCTACGATGGCGTCTGACGGCCGCATGGCCTCTTCTGGGCGCCGCCATCTTGGACGCGCTGAGGACGTCTTACACACATGTGCCGAAACTCACGAAAATTGCCGAAGCTCCAGTCTCATTCTGAAGATTACAGAAGCGGCTGAAGATGGCGCCAGTGAACTCCGATGCCTGAATCTCCACCGAGGGGTAAGTAAAACGTTAGGGGACTGCATTTTTGCGTCAGGAACTGCATTTTGGAGTCAGAAAGGAATTTTTCGGCCTCTGAGCCAAATTGGAGAGGCTTCAGATGGGTTTTTTTTTGCCTTCCTCTGGATCATCTGGCAGTTAGGCAGGTTATATATAGAGTTAAAATGTTGAACTTGATGGACATGTGTCTCTTTTCGTCCTAACTTACTATGTGATAATAAATGCTTACTGAAGGGAACATAAGCCTGAGAGAGAACGATCCAGGTAAGAGGCTGCAAACCCCAAAGGTATAGGGGCCCCACAAGTCCCTAATTGACATTCAATTTCAATAAATGTTGGTAAAGCAGGTCAACTTCTAGACATTTTGGGGGCCCAGTAATATCTAGTTATGCTGATTATTTTTAGGAATGCACCGAATCCAGTACTCTGTTCTGGATTCTGCCTTTTTCAGCAGGATTCGCTGAATCCTTATGCTTGGCCAAACCAAATTCTAATTTGCATATGCAAATTAGGGGCGGGAGGGAAATCATGTGACTTTTTGTCACAAAACAAGGAAGTAAAAATAGTTTTCACCTTCCCACCCCTAATTTGCATATGCAAATTAGGATTCTGAATCAGTTCGGGGTGGTCCGAATCCAAAATAGTGGATTCCCTAATTATTATAGACCATTTCACCCACTCAGCTGCAACCTGCACACAAGTAACCTGAACCCTCTCTCGTTGTGTGTCATGTTTCTGGTTTCTGTGAAACTTAACCCTGTTTGAGAAATTCCACCCTACATTCATAATTAATAGCATGATTAAAGTGCTTATACCCCCTGATTTGACCCAGCACGTGATTGGCCAAACTGAGCCAAGATACATGAGCTGATCTCACATGTATGGGCAGCTTTATACAACCTTCCTGCATTCAGAACAGATCTGGGGCCTCCATGTGTCCTGTAGGCTCAACCATTTGTGATCGACGTACACAGAACATGAATAAAAATACATTTCATTCAATATAAAAATTACATTTGCACCAGACCAGTGGGATTTTCGTTACGCTCCCTGCTAAATCATCCATTACATCAGCATCAGTCAATCTCAGCAGTTCTTCCCATCATTTCACAAGACCCGATTGTCTGCAAATATAGAAATTTGGGAACTGGGCTAAAGAAAAGGAACAAAGACCCGTCTATACAAAGGAACTTCGGTCTGACCCCACCAAATAGCAATAATGTAACCTTAAAGGAACAGTAACACCAAAAAAATTAAAGCGTTTTAAAGTAATGGAAATATCATGTACTGTTGCCCTGCCCTGGTAAAACTGATCTGTTTGCTTCAGAAACACTACTATATTTCATATACACAAGCTGCTGTGTAGCCATGGGGCAGCCATTCAAGCACAGGATACACAGTAGATAACAGATAAGTACTACTATAGTTTATATAAACAAGCTGCTGTGTAGCCATGGGGGCAGCCATTCAAGCACAGGATACACAGTAGATAACAGATAAGTACTACTATAGTTTATATAAACAAGCTGTTGTGTAGCCATGGGGCAGCCATTCAAGCACAGGATACACAGTAGATGATGGATAAGTACCACTATAGTTTATATAAACAAGCTGCTGTGTAGCCATGGGGCAGCCATTCAAGCACAGGATACACAGTAGATGATGGATAAGTGCTACTATAGTTTATATAAACAAGCTGCTGTGTAGCCATGGGGGCAGCCATTCAAGCACAGGATACACAGTAGATGATGGATAAGTGCTACTATAGTTTATATAAACAAGCTGCTGTGTAGCCATGGGGCAGCCATTCAAGCACAGGATACACAGTAGATGATGGATAAGTGCTACTATAGTTTATATAAACAAGCTGCTGTGTAGCCATGGGGGCAGCCATTCAAGCACAGGATACACAGTAGATAACAGATAAGTACTACTATAGTTTATATAAACAAGCTGCTGTGTAGCCATGGGGCAGCCATTCAAGCACAGGATACACAGTAGATGATGGATAAGTACTACTATAGTTTATATAAACAAGCTGCTGTGTAGCCATGGGGCAGCCATTCAAGCACAGGATACACAATAGATAACAGATAAGTACTACTATAATTTATATAAACAAGCTGCTGTGTAGCAATGGTGGAAATTGAAAAAAGTCTATATGGCACAGGTTAAATAGTGGATAACGGATAACACCATTAAATTCTATAGAGCTTATCTGCTGTGTAACCTGAGCCTTTTCTCCTTTGAATGGCTGCCCCCATGGCTACACAGCAGCTTGTTTTATAAACTATAGTAGTACTTATGTTATCTACTGTGTATCCTGTGCTTGAATGGCCGCCCCCATGGCTACACAGCAGCTTGTTTATATAAACTATAGTAGTACTTATCTGTTATCTACTGTGTATTCTGTGCTTGAATGGCTGCCCCCATGGCTACACAGCAGCTTGTTTATATAAACTATATTCGTGTTTCTAAAGCAAACACAGCAGTTTTACCAGTGCAGGGCAACACTGCATTATATTTTTTATTTCTTTTTAAAACACTTTAATTTTTTAATGTTATTGTTCCTTTAACTGCAAGAGGAACCAAGGGAGGAGGTTTGCCTCTAGTTATGCGTGTGTGGGGGGTGGCAGCAGTTGGAATATTTAGCTTTTAAAGATTTTGCATAGTCAGAGTGTGTGTCACGTATTTATTTAAAATAATGCCTATTGGCTGTGATGCTGTTGCATTACACAATCTGAATTGTGGTTTTGTTTGCTTACTTCCTCCTCCTCCTCCTAATTCTATAATCACAGTCCACTCTGGCATGACCCTTTCAGTCTGCAAAATTGTACTCACTAGTGACACGGAGGGGGTTATTTACTAAAATCCAAAGTTTTCTCATTATTTTAACAAAAAATAGTCAAAATTTCCATCCACGGTTTTACCTTATTTATCATTAAAAAAAATTTCAAGTTTTTGCAAATATAAAACGAATTTTATGGGGGGTATTTTATGCCCGAAACACTTGAAATTTATGCCCGGATTCCAATTTTTGGACAAAACTCAGCACAGACCATGATATCCTCAAATATGAAATTGGACCTCTGCCATTGTCTTCTACAGGACCTTGATAGGCTGAAGATGGAGTATTTTCGGATTCAGACTTTTGCAGCTACGGGTATAATACATTCAAGTTCTTTTTCCCTCTAAAAATTTGAATTTTCTAATGAAAAAATCTAGGGATGCACCGAATCCAGGATATGGTCCAGGATTCGGCCTTTTTCGTCCAGGATTCGGCCGTATCCTTCTGCCAGGCCGAAACAAATCCGAATCCTAATTAGGGGTGGGAGGGAAATTGCGTGACTTTTTGTCACAAAACAAGGAAGTAAAAAATGTTTTCCCATTCCCACCCCTAATTTGCATATGCAAATTAGGATTCGGTTCGGCCGAAGGATTCAGGGGTTCGGCCGAATCCAAAATAGTGGATTCAGTGCATCCCTAAAAAAAACTAGATTTATTTTTCCATTCGGATTTAAATAAATAACCCCCTAAAACTCTGTGTGCTGGTTGGCCGGGAGGGCTTTCACTGGGGGTGGATTTAGGAAAAATATCTTATACTTAGCATCTCAGGGTTCAGGGCGTATGGGATCTTTCATAGCTGTACAATAGTATGATGGTGCCCCCAACCTTCAACACGAGGAGGTGACAGATGTCTATACATAGATGTCTATAAAAGGTGAATTTAAATGAGGTCAAAGGGCACTGCCCAGAAAAGAGCCAGTCAGAGCTGCCAGTCTGCCATTAGCCAAATAGAAATAATAGGCAATACAGGTATGGGACCTTTTATCCAGAATGCTCGGGACCTGGGGTTTTCCGAATAACAGATCTTTCTGTAATTTGGATCTTCATACCTTAAGTCTACTAGAAAACCATGTAAACATTAAATAAACCCAATAGGCTGGTATTGCTTCCAATAAGGATTAATTATATCTTAGTTGGGATCAAGTACAAGCTACTGTTTTATTATTACACAGAAAAAGGAAATATTTGGATAAAATGGAGCCTATCGGAACTTTCTGGATAACGGGTTTCCGGATAATGAATCACCATACCTGTCCTCTTTACCATATTTATTTGGACACATTTTGGGGGAAACGGATTCAACATGCAAGGGAAATTCCACCTAGGAAAATATATTTGCATATAAAAAGAACATTGAATTGATTTTCACTGGCTCTAAAGTTATTTGTAACTATTATTTGCTATTGAAAGTAGTATACTCTGCACTGCTGGTTCTGATTACCAAAGCAATGTAGCAGAAGACAGTAATTTGTGGATTATCCATTCTCTTTCAGTTCTTGTTCAAAACATCAAACGTCCGGTATAGTTAATGGGAATCCTGTAAGCGCCGCTCGTGGGATAATAACCAGGCCACATGTGACTCTGAAAGGCAAACCCAATTGATTAATTCTACGTGTTTTATTGCAGAGGCTTTCCCTGAGGCCCATGTCTTACGTTTCTTATCTTGGCAAATAAGGGCTTTGCTGTGAGGCATTTTGTTTTAATTCATCCCAATCATTCATAATTCAACTCAGTACTGTTGATATTTGTACATATATGTATAGATTGATAAAATACAGTATATATACAGGTATGGGATCCGTTAAGGCTGTCTCCTAAAAACTCCATATTATCCAAATAATCCAGATTTTAAAAAATTATTTCCTTTTCCTCTGTACAGGTATAGGATCCGTTATCCAGAAACCCGTTATCCAGAAAGCTCTGATTTACGGACAGGCTGCCTCCCATAGACTTCATTTTATCCAAATAATCGAAATTTTAAAAAATGATTTCCTTTTTCTCTGTACACACGTGGGATCCTTATCCGGAAACCGGTTATCCAGAAAGCTCCAAAGTCCAGAAAGGCCGTCTCCCATAGACTCCATTTCTTTTAATATGCAAATATATTTTCCTGGGTGGAATTTCCCTTGCATGTATCTATATGTTTTCCCCAAAATGTGTCAAAATATATATGGTAAAGAATACAGGTATGGGGATTTATTATCTGTAAACCCGTTATCCAGAAAGTTCTGAATTATGGAATGTCTCCCATAGGCTCCATTTTATCCAAATAATCCAAGTTTTTAAAAATAATATCCTTTTTCTCTGTAATAATAAAACAGTAGCTTGTACTTGATCCCAATGAGATATAATTAATCCTAGGGATGCGCCGAATCCACTATTTTGTATTGGGCCGAATCCTTAGCGAAAGATTCGGGCAAATACCGATCCGAATCCTAATTTGCATATGCAAATTAGGGGTGGAAAAGGGAAAACATTTTTTACTTCCTTGTTCTGTGACAAAAAGTGACGTGATTTCCCTCCCCGCCCCTAATTTGCATATGCAATTTAGGATTTGGTTCAGCCAGGCAGAAAGTTTCGGCCGAATCCTGCTGAAAGAGGCCTAATCCCAAACCGAATCCTGGATTCAGTGCATCCCTAATTGATCCTTATTGGAAGCAAAACCAGCCTATTGGGTTTCTATGATTTTCTAGTAGACTTAAGGTATGAAGATCCAAATTACAGAGAGTTCACTTATCTGGGAAACCCCAGGTTCTTAGCATTTCTGGACAACAGGTCCCATACCTGTATAAATAAATTGCGGATCAGAATGGAGGCCATACGGGTGATAAAATAGTGGGGCCGCATCAGACGGGATTTTTTACCTGCCTGATCGGCATCTGGCTGACTTTCGGCTAGATATCGATCGGGGTCGCCTGTCTGATGGACCCATACACGGGCCGATAAATGCTGCAGACAGACCGAGTTGGCCGCTTTTATTGGCCTGTGTATGGGGTCCTTTAACCCAATGGTTTTGCTTCCAATAAGGATTAAGTATATCTTAGTTGGGATCAAGTACAAGTTACTGTTTTATTATTACAGGTATGGGACCTGTTATCCAGAATGCTCGGGACTTGGGGTTTTCCGGATAACGGATCTTTCTGTAATTTGGATCTTTATACCTAGAAAATCATGTAAACATTAAATAAACCCAATAGGCTGGTTTTGCATCCAATAAGGATTAATTATATCTTAGGTGGGATCAAGTACAAGGTACATTCGGATTATTTGGATAAAATGAAGTCTACGGGAGATGGCCTTTCTGTAAACCAGAGTTTTCTGAATAGCGGGTTTCTAGACAACTGATTCCATTAAATTATTTGCCTTCTTCTTCTGACCCTTTCCAGCTTGGGTGGGGGGTTGACCCCATCTAACAACAAATTCTCTGTAAGGCTACAAATGTATTGTTATTGTTTATTACAAGGGTTTTCTATGCAAGGCCTCTCCTATTCATATTCCAGTCTCTCATTCAAATCAGTGTGTGGTTGCTAGGTTAATTTGGATCCCAGTAATCAGACTGCTAAAGTTGCAAACTGGAGAGCTGCTGAATAAAAAGCTAAATAACTAGAAAACCACAAACAATAAAAAATGAAAACCAATTGCAAATTGTCTCAGGATATCATTCTCTATATCATACATACCTTTAATTTAAAGGTGAACAACCCCTTTAAAATGAGCCGCATGGTTTCTCTACTGCAGGAAGGCATTTAGTGAAGGAATGTCATGCTTTACATGTTAAACTGCAACTCCCAAACAGTCATAATGTAGGAGTTGTAATCGCTAATTACAGGGTTGGCTGGCAGCACACAGTATTTAACCCTTTTACCGATGTTGTTTCAGTTCTGAACCTGACGCTGATTGACCTCCCAGGCATAACCAAGGTTCCAGTAGGTGACCAGCCCCACGATATCGAGTATCAGATCAAAGACATGATCCTGCAGTTCATCAGCAGAGACAGCTGCCTCATCCTGGCCGTCACTCCTGGAAACAGCGACTTGGCCAACTCTGATGCTCTGAAAATGGCCAAGGAAGTGGATCCACAAGGTAAGAAAAAAGTAGGATTCCCCTCTTTGCCCTTTAATGCCAATGAAATCCATTCTACTTTTCAACATTAAAGGGGGAGTATCGCGAAAATGAAAATTTAATATACGGTAAGCTTCATCACACTTAAAGGGATACTGTCATGATTGACAAAATGTCTAGCCCCATGTCAGATTTCAAAATTGAATATAAAAAAATCTGTTTGCTCTTTTGAGAAATGGATTTCAGTGCAGAATTTTGCTGGAGCAGCACTATTAACTGATGCGTTTTGAAAAAAAACATGTTTTCCGATGACAGGATCCTTTTAAATAAGAAACTTTCTAAATACAATCAAGTTTATGTCCCCTATAAGATATATTGGATCTAACTGTCAACTAATATCTGACACCCAACTGCTGCATGAAGAGAGAATGAAGAGAATCAGACGCTGAGAGAGGAATAGTGAATAAACTTGATTATTTCAGAAACAATGCAGAATATTTAATTGATTGTATTTAGAAAGTTTCTTATTTCAGTATGATGAAGCTTATATTAAATTTTCATTTTCGAGATAGTCCCCCTTTAACTTGGGAAACATCTTTACATTGTTTTTGGTTTAAGGTCTGCGGACAATTGGAGTTATCACCAAGCTGGATTTAATGGACGAAGGCACAGATGCCAAGGATATACTGGAGAATAAGCTGCTGCCCTTAAGAAGAGGTATACATATGTATCCATGTTAATGTGTAAATAATCTATGCCCCACACTTCCCTAAAGGTGGCCATAGACATAATGAGTTACGATCTTTCCTGGAGAAGATCTTTCAAGCACACGTGTAGAGCTGAATCATCTGATATACATATACAGGTAGAAACAATAGAATTCTACCTGTATGTGATGATTCAGCACTAACAGCTGCCGATGTTCAGGTGCCTTCAAAGGAGCCCAATCAAAATTTTCCGCCTGGGCCAATCGACCAGCCAGTGTTTTGTACAATAATATCGGTGCGTGTATGGCCATCTTTGTAGTTAAAGGAGAACTTAACCCTAAAAATAAATATGGCTAAAATTGTCTTATATCATGAACTTCTTGCACCAGCCTAAAGTTTCAGCTTGTCAATAGCAGCAATGATCCAGGACTTGAAACTTGTCACAGGGGGTCACCATCTTGGAAAGTGTCTGTGACACTCACATGCTCAGTGGGCTCTGATTGGCTGTTGAGAAGCTAAGCTTAGGGCTCGTCACTAATTATCCAGCAGAAAATGAGCTTCCCTGGCTGTAATATAAGCTGATGCTACAGGTTTGCTGATTATTAAATTCTGATGCTAATTGCACTGGTTTCTGTGCTGCTATGTAGTAATTATCTGTATTAATTACTAATCAGCCTTATATTGTGACATTTCTATTCTATGTGTACTGTATATTGTGAGTGGGTCCCTAAGCTCAGTAAGTGACAGCAGCACAGAGCATGTGCAGTGAATCAGCAGAAAAGAAGATGGGGAGCTACTGGGGCATCTTTGGAGACACCGATCTTTACTGCTAAAGGGCTGTGGTTGCCTTGGGCTGATACAGAAGCACAAAACATCATGTACAGCTAGGGATGCACTGAATCGAGGATTCAGCCAGGATTCAGCCTTTTTCAGAAGGATTCAGCCATATCCTTCTGCCCGGCCAAACTGAATCGGAATCCTAATTTGCATATGCAAATTAGGGGCGAGGAGGGAAATCCCGTGATTTTTTGTCACAAAACAAGGGAGTAAAAAATGATTTCTCCTTCCCACTCTAAATTTGCATATGCAAATTAGGATTCGGTTCGTTATTCAGCCGAATCTTTTGCAAAGAATTCGGGGGTTCGGCAAAATCCAAAATAGTGCATTCAGAAAACTGTACAAGCATACCTGTACTAAGCACAATTCAGCAGGAACGGCCTCCTTGGTCTGTACATAGAGTTGTATTTTCTTTCCGTTCGCTGTGAAATGAGCGCCTATACCTGTCATTCTGACTCATTCTCTTATTCTTTAACCCCCAACGTTATAGCTTAAGTCTTGTGATCGGTTTAATTAGATGTTGGAACAGAGCAAAGGTGGATCAGCCTGAAAATAAATATACAACCTTTCTTATGACTAATGTCTCGTGAACATGCAGAACTAAAAATAACTTTTTACAAGGCAGGTAGAGCCGTATTATAGATCTTATCTGGTTCATTTATATGCTGTGCCCTCAACTTCTCCACATGTTTAAAGGAACAGTAACAGCAAAGGTTTAAAGTAATGAAAACATCATGTGCTGTTGCCCTGCACTGGTAAAACACAACTATAGTTTATATAAATATTCTGCTGCGTAGCAATTGCAGAAATTGAAAAAACTCTATATGGCACAGGTGAAATTTAGGATAACATATAACCCCATCTACAGAGCTTATCTGTTATCTCCTGTGTAACATGAGCCTTTTCTCCTTTGAGTGGCTGCCCCCATGGCTACAGAGCAGCTTGTTTATATAAACTATAGTAGTACTTATCTGTTATCTACTGTGTATCCTGTGCTTGAATGGCTGCCCCCATGGCTACACAGCAGCTTGTTTATATAAACTATAGTAGTACTTATCTGTTATCTACTGTGTATCCTGTGCTTGAATGGCTGCCCCCATGGCTACAGAGCAGCTTGTTTATATAAACTATAGTAGTACTTATCTGTTATCTACTGTGTATCCTGTGCTTGAATGGCTGCCCCCATGGCTACACAGCAGCTTGTTTATATAAACTATAGTAGTACTTATCTGTTATCTACTGTGTATCCTGTGCTTGAATGGCTGCCCCCATGGCTACACAGCAGCTTGTTTATATAAACTATAGTAGTACTTATCTGTTATCTACTGTGTATCCTGTGCTTGAATGGCTGCCCCCATGGCTACACAGCAGCTTGTTTATATAAACTATAGTAGTGTTTCTGAACGAAACACACCAGTTTTACCAGTGCAGGGCAACACTGCATTATATTTGTATTACTTTATTTTTTGATGTTACTGTTCGTTTAACAACTAAAGGTGGCCATACTGTAAGGCCTAAGGCCTCAGGAGTAGTGAGGACCAAGGGAGGAAATAACAATGTCCAAGTTCGCAGTACAGATGAGGATGAGACAGAAGAATGGTCAAACAGGCAACAAGATCGGTCCAGGCAGAAGAGGTTCAAGGTCGAAGTTTTCAGGCAAAGGTCGGTACACAAATATCAAGAAGTTTCGCAATGAATCACACCCAGGAGTAGTAAACTAAACCTATAATTGGGCACTGATGACTTCCCAGAGTTCCTTCTTATAGGCCCAGGTTTGGCGCCAATTTTGGACGCATCGGCGTCATAACGTGTGCGCGGACGCGCTGACGTCAGCGACCGACGCGCTGACGTATGCGACCGGTGCCGATTATTGACGCCGACGCCCATTCCGTCGCCGTCGACCAATCTGAGTGCGGGAAGAGGTGGATGTCATCCGGCTGCGTCCGTGAGGAACCAGGGAGCCACCATCTTGGACGCCATTTTGGAATCCTGACTCAGACTCCATTACAGTACCCCCCTCCCTAGGGGGGGCCTCAGGACCACCTGGGTTAGAAGGAAACTGCCGATGAAATTTTTGGACCAGGAGAGGGGCATGGACATCTGCACTTCTTACCCAGGAGCACTCCTCAGTGCCGAACCCCTTCCATTCAATGAGGTATTGTAGGGTGCCCCTCGAAATTCGGGAGTCCAGGATTCTTTTTACCTCGAATTCTTGATGACCGTCCACCAAGACAGGAGCTGAGGAGGAAGAAGAAGAAGAAGAAGTACCTGCAGGTTTGAGCAAGGAGACATGGAAGGCGTTTGGAATCCGCATTTCCGAGGGGAGTTGTAACCGGACAGCCACCGGATTGATGATCTTGGAGATGGAGAAGGGACCAATAAACTTGGGACCAAGTTTCGGAGAGGGGACTTTAAGACGAATGTTCCGGGTAGATAGCCAAACCTTGTCACCAGGTGCATACAGAGGGGAAGGAATTCTTTGATCCGCGAATCTTTTCTGGACCAAGGAACTTTTCTCCAGATTGACAACCGCGGCGTGCCAGATGGCCGACATGTGGGCAGCTTGGTCATTGGCGGCAGGGACATTGGTGAGTAATCAGTCCTGAGGAAAAGCCAAAGGGTTAAGACCATACATACAGAAGAAAGGGGATTTTTCAGAGGAAACGTGTAAGGCATTGTTATGTGCGAATTCAGCCCATGGAAGCAGATCCGCCCAATCGTCTTGGCACAAAGATACATGGCATCGAAGAAACTGTTCAAGGGCCTGGTTAACCCTCTCTGCTGCTCCATTAGACTGTGGATGGTATGAAGAAGAAAATTGAAGAGAAACACCAAGGGCTTTACACAGGGATCTCCAAAACTTGGAAACAAATTGGGAACCACGGTCAGAGACAATTTCGGCAGGGAAACCATGGAGGCGGAAAATGTGTTTAATGAATAATGAAGAAAGTTCAGGAGCAGAGGGGAGTTTTTGAAGAGGAGTAAAATGTGCGACTTTACTGAATCTGTCAATTACCACCCAAATAACAGTGTAACCAGAGGAGTTAGGGAGGTCCACGATGAAGTCCATAGATAAATGAGTCCATGGGCGAGAAGGAATGGGTAGTGGTAAGAGTAACCCCTTGGGAGGGGAACGTCCAGACTTGGATACGGCACATACAGAGCAAGAAGAAACAAAGTCTTTGACATCCTTTCTTATGGAAGGCCACCATACAAGACGAGACAGAAGTTCAGTGGTTTTTCTGATTCCAGGATGCCCGGCCTGCTTGGAGCTGTGGGACTGAACCAAAATGGAATGACGGAGTTCAGGGGGGACAAAGGCAACACCAGGAGGGGTTCCTACAGGAGCAGAAGGTTGAACTGACAATAACTGGGAGGCCAAGGATGGAAATAGAGCAGCGATGATCTTCGTAGGAGGTACAATGGACTCTGGTTCGAGGGAAGCGAGATCTTCAAGAAGAAAACTTCTGGAAAGAGCGTCTGCCTTCCTGTTTCTAGCACCAGGCCGAAAAGTTAGAATGAAATTAAAACGAGAGAAGAATAGTGCCCACCTGGCCTGACGAGGATTGAGGCGTTTGAGTGATTGGATATATTCAAGATTTTTATGGTCTGTATAGATGGTCACAGGGACGGAAGAGCCTTCCAACAAATGTCTCCATTCTTCTAAGGCAAGTTTTACGGCCAGTAACTCACGATTTCCAACATCATAATTTGTTCAGAAGAGGAGAATTTCTTAGAAAAGAAAGCACAAGGATGTAGTTTCCCATCAGTAGACGCTCTTTGGGACAAAATTGCTCCGGCACCGACATCTGAGGCATCGACTTCAATAAAAAATGGCTGGAATGGTTCAGGGTGTCTGAGAATGGGGGCAGAAGAAAAAGAAGTTTTAAGATCCTTGAATGCTTCCAAAGCTGAAGGTGGCCAATGCTGAGGCTTACCCCCATTTCTGATAAGTGAAAGAATGGGGGCAATTTTGGAAGAAAACCCCTTGATAAATTGTCTATAATAGTTAGCAAAGCCAATAAATCTTTGGATGGCTTTAACACTGGTGGGGAGAGGCCAGTCCTGGATAGCGGAGACCTTGGCAGGATCCATTCTGAAACCCTGTTGAGAAATGATGTACCCAAGGAAAGAGATGGACGATACTTCAAAGGAACACTTCTCCAATTTGGCAAATAAGTTATTTCTCCGCAGACGGGAAAGGACTTCTTGGACTTGAAGACGGTGCTCAGCAAGGTTCTTGGAAAAAATAAGGATATCGTCCAAGTACACCACCACATACTGGCCCAGCAAATCCCTGAAAATGTCATTTACAAATTCTTGGAAGACCGCGGGAGCGTTACAGAGACCGAATGGCATTACTAGATATTCATAATGCCCGTCCCGGGTGTTGAATGCGGTCTTCCATTCATCTCCCTCTCTGACCCGGATTAAATTATAAGCCCCACGAAGATCCAACTTGGTGAAAAGACAAGCCCCTTTGAGTTGGTCGAACAGTTCGGAGATGAGAGGAAGGGGATAACGGTTTTTAATTGTGATTTTATTCAAACCTCTATAATCAATGCAGGGCCGCAAACCTCCATCTTTTTTCTCTACAAAGAAGAACCCGGCTCCAGCCGGGGAAGAGGAAGGACGAATAAAGCCTCTTTGCAGATTCTCTTGAATGTACTCCTTCATGGCACAGGTTTCAGAAGGAGAAAGCGGATAGGTGCGACCCCTGGGAGGCATGGTTCCAGGAAGAAGTTCGATGGGGCAGTCATAGGGACGATGGGGAGGCAGGACTTCGGCAGACTTTTTATTGAAGACATCAGAGAAGGCTTGATAAACAAAGGGCAAAGAAGAATTGGAAGACACAGATGAAACTTTAATGATGGATTTGGTGGGTAAACAATTTTGTTGGCAGAAGGAACTCCATCGGGAGATCTGAGACGAAGCCCAATCGATTACTGGGTTATGAATATTCAACCAGGGCAAACCAAGTACAATGGGGGTAGAAGGACAATCGATTAGAAGGAAGGACAATCTTTCAAGGTGCATGGATCCCACAATAACGGAAAGTTCATCGGTGGAGTGGGAAATTGTAGCAGAGGATAGTGGACGATCGTCAATCGCCAATGCACGAAGAGGAACAGCCAGAGATCGCAGGGGAATGGAGTGGCTTTCAGCAAAGACTTTGTCCATGAAATTCCCAGCTGCGCCGGAGTCAAGGAAAGCTTTAGAAGAAATCGTCTGGGTTCCAAAACGAATCTGCACAGGAAGGAGGAAGCGTTGAGCAGAAGAATGGGGAGAGGGACCAATTCCACCCAGGTAAGTCTCCCCAGTCTTACCTAGGTGTTGGCGTTTCCCGGCTTCACTGGGCACTCATAGGCGAAGTGGGATTTTCCACCACAATAGAGGCAAAGTCCAGCAGCCCTTCTCCGAAGCTTTTCCTGTTCGGTCAGACGAGCCCGTCCGATCTGCATTGGTTCTTCCGAAGGCAGGGAAGAAGAGGCAGGAGTCGCAGGATTTGGAGAAGACAAGGTGGAAGCCGGGTTGGGAAGAAAGGGTCTTTGAAAACGAGGAGCCAGAGTAGGTTGGAACCTGTGGAATCTTTTGGTTGGGGAGCGCTCTCTGTCGAGTTCAGCTTGAAACTCCCTCTGCCGAGTATCTACCTTTATGGCCAGGGCGACTAGATCTTCCCAACGGGATGGAATTTCCCTGGACACCAGATCAGTCTTTATACGTATCGCCAGGCCGTTGTAAAAGGCAGCGTGATACCCGTCATTATTCCACGAAGTCTCTGCAACCAGGGTGCTGAATTCAATGGCGTACTCCGAGACTGAGCGAGTTCCCTGTTGAAGATGGAACAGGCGTGCGGAGGAAGCAATGGCACGACCCGGAGCATCAAAGACCACTCGAAGTTCACGAACGAAGGCTCTGGCATTATCGATAATGGGATCCTCCTTCTCCCATAGAGGCGAAGCCCACTCCAATGCCTTCCCTTGCAGACGGGAGAATATGAAGCCCACCTTGGCACGTTCAGAAATGAATTGGCTGGGTGCGAGTGCAAAGTGGACCTCGCACTGGTTGATAAACCCACGGCAGGCTGCAGGATCACCACTGTAGAGTGGGGGAGCCGGAATGCGAGGCTCGGAGACGTGAAGCGGAGCCACAGGTACAGGTGCAGGAATAGGATCAGCGGGTGTTAGAGCCGACAGCTTTGCAAGAATTGTTTCCAGAGCCTGACCAAAGTGAGACTGCTGTACCTCATAGGACTGCATCCGGGAAGCCAGACCACGAAGCGCTCCACCGACATCAGGCGGCGCTGGATTCTCCTCCGAAGGGTCCATGGCACAATTATAATGTAAGGCCTAAGGCCTCAGGAGTAGTGAGGACCAAGGGAGGAAATAACAATGTCCAAGTTCGCAGTACAGATGAGGATGAGACAGAAGAATGGTCAAACAGGCAACAAGATCGGTCCAGGCAGAAGAGGTTCAAGGTCGAAGTTTTCAGGCAAAGGTCGGTACACAAATATCAAGAAGTTTCGCAATGAATCACACCCAGGAGTAGTAAACTAAACCTATAATTGGGCACTGATGACTTCCCAGAGTTCCTTCTTATAGGCCCAGGTTTGGCGCCAATTTTGGACGCATCGGCGTCATAACGTGTGCGCGGACGCGCTGACGTATGCGGCCGGCGCCGATTATTGACGCCGACGCCCATTCCGTCGCCGTCGACCAATCTGAGTGCGGGAAGAGGTGGATGTCATCCGGCTGCGTCCGTGAGGAACCAGGGAGCCACCATCTTGGACGCCATTTTGGAATCCTGACTCAGACTCCATTACACATACACAGGCTTATTGGGTTTCCTCTCCAGTTGATTGGTCCAGGGGCTAAACAGACAGAAGGTGTTCATGGGTCAGTATGGCTGCCTTTCAATAGATCATGCAAATATTTGGTCACACTTTCCGAACGATGGGCCTGTTGACTGATTAGACAGAGTGTGTACCTAGTATAGCTGCCTTTCTAATGATACCATTATTCCTGGCAGCATAGGATCCGTTCTCCGAAAAACCCGTTATCCAGAAAGTTCATAATTAAAGACAGGCCATCTCCCATAGACTTCATTTTATCCAAATTATCCAAAATTTTCAAAAATGATTTCCTTTTTCTCTTTAATAATAAAACAGTAGTACCTTGTATTTATTTTAATGTTTATGTAATTTTCTAGTTGACTTAAAATATGACGTACGTGGAAAGACCACCGGCACACAGGAGTTTGTTCAGCAGGGCAAGCCCTTGCAATTTTAATAATGCAGTGCAACGTTTCGGGGCACGCCCCTTTGTCAAGCACTGACAAAGGCGCGTTGCACTGCATTATTAAAATTGCAAGGGCTTGCCCTGCTGAACAAACTCCTGTGTGCCGGTGGTCTTTCCACGTACTTTGGCTGGGTGGTTGCCGATTCCCCTACCGCCGAGCACCAGGAAGCTCTGCTCAGGTTTGTGAGGTGTGCGGTCTCTCCAAACTGGCTTAAAATATGAAGTTCCAAATTACAGAAAGATCCATTATCTGGAAAGCCCCAGGTCCTGAGCATTCTGGATAACAGATCCCATACCTGTACTAAGAAAAAAAACATCCTAAATATGAATGCCAGGGGTCTACTGAACAGTTGCATAGATTTACCAAACTGCGTGGTCTACGGAGACCCCCAAATGGATATATAGCAGATAAAATTTCCACCGGCAAAAAACAAGTAAAGGTGGCCATTAGGGATGGGCGAATTTTTTCCCCTGTTTCGCTGATAAAATTTACGCCCATAGACTCGTGTGGCCATACACTATAAGATCCGCTCATTTGGCAAGGTCACCAAATGAGCGGCTCTTAACCCGATATGCCCACTAACGGCTGGGCGATATCAGGTGAATCCGAACGTTCAGCCCTGGGGCTTACAATATTACGAATGGGCGCCGACGATATCTTGACAGATCAATATCTGGGTGATTTTTGGCCTGATATCGATCGGGAGGACCCGTCGGGAGCCCCCACACATGGGCAGATAAGCTGCTGAATCGGTCTAAAGAACCAATATCAGCAGCTTTAATTGCCCGTGTATGGCCACCTTAACAAAAACAGTGCGGAAAGCAAGTAAATCACTAAAAGTCAATGAAACCACCAAAACCAATGCCTGGTAGTGTTATCAGCAGTCAGTATCTCAGTTTGAATATTTTAGCTTGGCCAAATAAGTTTTACGGACGAAACAAACAAGCAACACCTATGCAGAACTGAAAATGCAAAAAACTGGCTAAAATGCAATAATACAGCAGAAAATGATCACGAAAATAACATACAAAAGATAGTGCGCCTAGCGAATACGCTATTCACAATGGCAATAAAACTTTCAGGCAAAAAAAAAAAAAGGGATGCAGTTAAAAAAGATAAAAAAATTGTGTAAGAGTTGTGCGTGTTTTATAAGTGTGTGCAAGTATGTGAATGTGAAACCCCCCCCCCCCCAAAAAAAAATGTATATGTGTTTGTATATAAGTGTAAATATATATGCGAATTAGTGTGATTGTATTTTTTCTGTGCGTTAAACTAACGTGGGGGTATGTCGACTGCAGATTCATGTCCAGGAAGGCTGGAGGACTGAAGTCTATGAGCTACCTTCTATTGGATGGAATTGTGTGAGGCTGCTTATATACATTACTGCTCCCATTTATGCTCCCATATGTTCTCCTTTCCTATAGGGTACATAGGGGTTGTGAACAGAAGTCAGAAAGATATTGATGGCAAAAAGGACATCAAAGCAGCCCTTTCTGCAGAGCGCAAGTTCTTCCTGTCGCACCCGGGATACCGGCACATGGCAGAGCGAATGGGCACGCCGCACTTGCAGAAAGCACTCAACCAGGTAAACCAATACCACAGGCCCATAGCAGGAGGCAGTTATGCAAGGCAGTTACCTGTCAGGCCGACCTTAAAACAGAAATAATTGCTTAAAGGTGAACTAAACCCTAAAAATGAATTGCTAAAAATGGCATTTTATATAGTGAACTTATTGCAGGAGGCTAAAGTTTGAGCTTGTCAATAGCAGCAATGATCCAGGGCTTCAACCTTGTCACAGGGGGTCACCATCTTGGAAAGTGTCTGTGACACTCACATGCTCAGAGGGCTCTGATTGGCTGTTGAGAAGCTAAGCTTAGGGCTCGTCACTAATTATCCAGCAGAAAATGACCTTCCCTGGCTGTAATATAAGCTGATGCTACAGGTTTGCTGATTATTCAATTCTGATGCTAATTGCACTGGTTTCTGTGCTGCCATGTAGTAATTATCTGTATTAATTACTAATCAGCCTTATATTGTGACATTTCTATACTATGTGTACTGTATATTGTGAGTGGGTCCCTAAGCTCAGTAAGTGACAGCAGCACAGAGCATGTGCAGTGAATCAGCAGAAAAGAAGATGGGGAGCTACTGGGGCATCTTTGGAGACACAGATCTTTACTGCTAAAGGGCTGTGGTTGCCTTAGGCTGGTACAGAGGCAGCAAACATCATGTACAACATTTCTAGCTACTGGGGCATCTTTGGAGACACAGATCTTTACTGCTAAAGGGCTGTGGTTGCCTTAGGCTGGTACAGAAGCAGCAAACATCATGTACAACATTTCTAGCTACTTCTTTAGTTAGGGGTTAGTTCTCCTTTAGAGAAGTGTTTTTTCTCCAAAAGGGGTGCTTTATTTGATATATTTGGAGATTTTACAATGTGGAATGCACTGTTTTGTATCCCATTCCTTTTTTCCACCTGGGAACTGCCAAGTGGATTAGGGAGGAGAGTGTTTTGGCTATGGACACACATGCTGTTGTCAGGCTGTGTATTTTTGCAGACTGAGAGAAGCAGATCTGCTCAGTGTCCCTGCTCCATTGATTTGAACTCCATCAGCCTGTGTGCTCTGCTCACACACACAGCCCAGAGATGCCTCATTTCGTGTATTTGGGTTGATTTCAGCTTCAGCAGTGTGTGTGTGAGCACGCATAGGTTGATCGGATTCAAATCAATGGAGCAAAGGCTAGAGTCCTGTGCGGGTCCATTTTTTGACCCACAACTTCCTGCTACCCGACCCGCAATAGGCCAACTGACACCGGAAGTGACATCACATTTGACCATCATTCCAGTGCTGAATCTTCCCTAAAAAAATGTAAAACTGGAAGAACAACAATTGTGGACGGGAAGGATCAAGCCCGCACCTTGGTTGGGTACCTAGCCGGGTTACCTGTGGACTGCCCACACAGCCAAAGAATTACTTTTTGCCTGAGAGATGACTTGCGGGTATTCTGCGGGTACCCACAGGTAGGGATGTCACCTTTTCTGTAAATACATACCGGCCTTCCTATATGTATATCTTTTTTCCATATTAATAACATTGGGATCAACCATCATTTTTACCAACCAGGGACAGGAACCCACAGGCAGGGCCGCCGTTAGAAATCACAGGGACCCGTACAACAATTTTCTGGACTTCAATTTCGGCTATTTTCGTGGCTTCGAGTCTTTTCGCCGCTTCGGGACTTTGGCTTTTCGGCATTCTGCATTTCGGCTGTTCAGGAAGGAAGGGGGCGGCACGGATTTAGCGCTGTCAAGGGGGGCCCGACTCTTTCGAAAAGTTCAGCAGAGCTGGGCCCCCCCTACAGACCCATGTTGCCCCCCATCAAGTCTCTGATTGGTTATTGCCTGGTAACCCGGGTAACCAGTCAGTGTAAACCAAGAGAGCTGCAAAGTAGGAAGTAGTGTTCTGGCTATTATGTAACACATCCAGTCACTCCAGCCTTTATACATTACATTTTTGGCTAACTAACTATATTAGACATTTTTTTTATTTTGCACAGCCTATCTATTTACACAGTTTTTATTTTTACACTGAACAATTCCTTTAAGGGCCATTTTTGATCACAAGTGCAGGTATTCATATAAGGGCAGTTATATAAAATTTGCAATGGGGCTTTTTTTTTTTTTATATTTGTTTTGTTTTGTAATAATTTTTTTTTGTTCTGCACTTCTCCAGTCTGTAATTTTGGTGTCTGTTGGTTGCTAGGTCCTCACTTAGCCTAGAGACTTGGCAGTGGTTTGTCATTATGTAAGGTGAACAAAAGATTCCTTCTGTAGAAGCATACACAGTAAGGAGTAACCGTAACAACAAAAGAGGTAGCCTCTCGGGGAATCCATTTTTTTGGGGTTGCCGGTGATTTGATGACCCTGACAACGAGATAGCATGTGAAATTGCATCCAATCATGAAAAGTTGCTTGAAACAGACCAATCTATATTATAGGAGGGGGGTGTCGGGGGGTCCCCACCAGTCCCAAGTAACGTCAGTTTTTTTTTTTTGTGTGTTTTTTTTCTCATGTGTCTCTGCCGATTTTCTCCCTTAGCAACTAACCAATCACATCAGAGAGACGCTGCCTGCCCTGCGCAACAAACTGCAGAGCCAATTGCTGTCTCTGGAGAAGGAAGTAGAGGAATATAAGAACTTCCGGCCAGATGACCCCACAAGGAAAACCAAAGCTCTACTGCAGTAAGTAACCACCAATTTCCACTGAGGCTCCCATGGATTCAAGACTGAGCGATATTTAGGTTTTGTATGGGGTTTCATTGTTACATACAGTGTATAACAGGCTTTAAAGGGGAAGTAAAGTGTAAAATAGAATAAGGCTAGAAATGCTGTATTTTTTATACTAAACATAAACATGAACTTACTGCACCACAAACCTAATCAAACCAATGATTTATGCTTTCAAAGCTGGCCACACGTGTCACCATCTTGTAACTTTGTTATACATCTTTGCAAGACCAAGACACATGCTCAGTGTGGCCTGGGCTGCTTAGGGAATCGTCATAAAACAGCACAAGTCAAATAATATCTGCCAGAAGCCGATACAGCAAGACTGATTAATAATCAGAATATACAGACTGCACTGGGTCCTGTGTTGTCATGTAATCTAATGTGGATTTTATAGTTTTGTATTGTTTAATACAAACTTTCTCCAACTCTGCAGAAGCAGTGGCTGCAGCAAAATAATCCTCCAAATTCCCAGTTTATATCTTTAAATTTGGCTCCATGATCTTTTTCCTGCAGCTGGAGTTGGAAACAGTAAGGGCAGAGACACATGCTGCTTTTACGGGAGATTAGTCGAGATTAGCTACAAATTGCTTCTTCTTTGGGCAACTAATCTCCCCAAAGTGCCTTCCCGCTGGCTAGAATGTAAATTGCCGGTTGGATGGCACTCGAAACGTTTCATTTTCCGAAGTTGCCTCTGGAGGAAACCTCGGGCTACTTTGGAAAGCCGAAACGATCAGGGAGATTTGTCGCCCGACGAAGAATTTGTCACTGGGCGACTAATCTCCCGTAATAGTGTGTGTCATAAATATTGGAGATATGTTTCTTTTTCATTAAAGAAAGTAAAATTTGGATTTTATTTTTTGCCTTTACATGCCCTTTAATCATTCTAAATTAGGCCTCATGGTATGTCACAATAGAACCATACAATATTAAAATACAATATTAAAGCAATATTATATTAAATTACAAATAACTTCATCAGCCAGTCTGTATATAATAATGGTAATGGGAGGGTTTGTCAACCCATTTGTTTACATTTTTCAAATACCTCAACTAGAATAGCTGAATTAGGCAGAAGTAATACTTGATTCATGCCTCATGCGAGTCTAATTCTTCCATAGAATGGTCCAACAGTTTGCAGTGGATTTTGAGAAGAGGATCGAGGGTTCTGGAGATCAAGTGGATACTCTGGAACTTTCAGGAGGTGCCAGGATTAATCGGATCTTTCATGAGCGATTTCCATTTGAGCTTGTAAAGGTCAGTGCTTTTTGTAATCCTTTCTATAATGCCCATTGCTCCATATGACCTTTGCTGTAATGCATATTGCTCAGTATACCTTTCATACTTTTATATAACCCTTGCTATCTGGGCTAGAACTAGGGGTAGGCAGAAGGGGCACTTGCCTAGGGTGCAACGAAGTGGGGTAGCCAAGCGCTTACCTCTTCTTTCACCTTCCCCTGGTCTGGATCCTTGTTCCCCCACCAGCACTCTCTGGCGTGCCTCTGTTCATGCTTCTCCCCGTGTGCACATCAATCACATCCCTGGCCGGGGGGGGGATAGCCTACCGGGTTGCCTTGGGTGCCTGCTTGCTATAACACATCCTTATTACTACTTTTTTTGCTCCTCATAAGCCCTCCCTATAACTCCTCCTATTGCTCCCTATAATTCTTATTGCTCCATATAACCCCTCCCTATAACTCCTCCTATTGCTCCATTTAACCCTCCCTATAACTCCTCCTATTGCTCCATATAACCCTCCCTATAACTCCTCCTATTGCTCCATATAACCCTCCCTATAACTCCTCCTATTGCTCCATATAACCCTCCCTATAACTCCTCCTATTGCTCCATATAATCCTCCC
This sequence comes from Xenopus laevis, assembly GCF_017654675.1. Lineage (NCBI taxonomy): Eukaryota > Metazoa > Chordata > Amphibia > Anura > Pipidae > Xenopus > Xenopus laevis. Next base: position 123,892,865 of record NC_054376.1, read on the forward strand.
TATAACTCCTCCTATTGCTCCATATAACCCCACCCTATAACTCCTCCTATTGCTCCATATAACTCCTCCTATTGCTCCCTATAACTCCTCCTATTGCTCCCTATAACTCCTCCTATTGCTCCCTATAACTCCTCCTATTGCTCCATGTAACCCTCCATATAAACACTCCCTATAACACCTCCTATTGCTCCATATAACCCTCCCTATAACTCCTCCTATTGCTCCATATGACCCTCCCTATAACTCCTCCTATTGATCCATATGACCCTCCCTATAACTCCTCCTATTGCTCACTATAACTCCTCCTGTTGCTCCCAATAATGCCTCCTATTGCTCCATGTAACCCTCCATATAAACACTCCCTATAACACTTCCTATTGCTCCATATAAGCCTCCCTATAACTCCTCCTATTGCTCCATATAACCCTCCCTATAACTCCTCCTATTGCTCCATATAACCCCCCCTAAAACTCCTCCTATTCCTCCATATAACCCTCCCTATAACTCCTCCTATTGCTCCATATAACCCTCCCTATAACTCCTCCTATTGCTCCATATAACCCTCCCTATAACTCCTCCTATTGCTCCATATAACCCTCCCTATAACTCCTCCTATTTCTCCATATAACTCCTCCTATTGCTCCCTATAACTCCTCCTATTGCTCCCTATAACTCCTCCTATTGCTCCATGTAACCCTCCATATAAACACTCCCTATAACACCTCCTATTGCTCCATATAACCCTCCCTATAACTCCTCCTATTGCTCCATATGACCCTCCCTATAACTCCTCCTGTTGCTCCCAATAACGCCTCCTATTGCTCCATGTAACCCTCCATATAAACACTCCCTATAACACTTCCTATTGCTCCATAAAACCCTCCCTATAACTCCTCCTATTCCTCCATATAATCCTCCCTATAACTCCTCCTATTGCACCATATCACCCCTCCCTATAACTCCTATTGCTCCATATAACCCTCCCTATAACTCCTCCTATTACTCCATATAACCCCTCCCTATAACTCCTCCTATTGCTCCATATAACCCTCCCTATAACTCCTCCTATTGCTCCATATAACCCCTCCCTATAACTCCTCCTATTGCTCCATATAACCCTCCCTATAACTCCTCCTGTTGCTCCATATAACCCTCCCTATAACTCCTCCTATTGCTCCATATGACCCTCCCTATAACTCCTCCTATTGCTCCATATAACCCTCCCTATAACTCCTCCTATTGCTCCATATAACCCTCCATATAAACACTCCCTATAACACCTCCAATAATTCCCACTATTATTGTAACTCTTCCTATTGCAGCAGATAATCTCAGTCGATCAGAGGAATGTATGTATGTGCTGTATTTGCCATCTTGTTCAGTAGTTAACTGCTGTCCTGGCTTTTTCCTATAAAGATGGAATTTGACGAGAAGGATTTACGGCGAGAAATCAGCTACGCCATCAAGAACATACATGGTGTCAGGTAAGGGTCTTAAGTGACAGATAGCAGCCTATAGATGTAATAAAAATGCTTATACCACACTCACCCTACAGCTGTGGAAGCAGTGAATATGAATGCTGTAAAGTTGAATTAATCCAACATACAAGGGGAAGCTTTGTTGAAAAATTATGTTAAAAGGTGGTTGAAAATGGCGGAGTACTACAATGAAACCCAGGACTTCTATACACGTGTAGCAAAGCAACTGCCAGACCCACAACCAGCAGTGCAGAAAGGGACAGACCCATTCTGCTTTTGATAGCAGTAGAATACCTAGGAATTGTGGGTGGAGACAAGTAAATAGTTAATTTATTCCCAAGAGGCTGGTAGGCAGTATGTTTTAAACTTCTTTTAAGGGATACTGTCATGGGAAAAAATGTTTTTTTCAAAGCACATTTGAAACAAAGGTTAATAGTGCTGCTCAAGCAGAATTCTGCACTGAAATCAATTTTTCAAAAGAGCAAACTGCTATTTTTAATTTTTTTATAAATCTGACACGGGGCTAGATATATTGTCAGTTTCCCAGCTGCCCCCAGTCATGTGACTTGTGCTCTGATAAACTTCAGTCACTCTTTACTGCTGTACTGCAAGTTGGAGTGATATCACCCCCTCCCAACAGCCTAACAACAGAACAATGGGAAGGTAACCAGATAGCAGCTCCCTAACACAAGATAACAGCTGCCTGGTAGATTTAAGAACAACACTCAATAGTAAAAATCCATGTCCCACTGAGACACATTCAGTTACATTGAGTAGGAGAAACAACAGCCTGCCAGAAAGCAGTTCCATCCTAAAGTGCTGGCTCTTTCTGAAATCACATGACCAGGCAAAATGACCTGAGATGCACCTACACACCAATATTATAACTAAAACAAAATACACTTGCTGGTTCAGGAATGAAATTTATATTGTAGAGTGAATTATTTGCAGTGTAAACAGTGTAATTTAGAAATAAAAACTACATCATAAAAATCATGACAGAATCTCTTTAATAATCTCTGATCTGTCGTGTGTTTCTCTTCTCCCTCCCACAGGACAGGGCTGTTCACACCAGACATGGCTTTTGAGGCCATTGTAAAGAAACAGGTTGTAAAGCTGAAGGAGCCGTGTCTGAAATGTGTGGATATGGTCATCCAGGAGCTGATCAACACTGTGCGACAGTGCACCTCCAAGGTACTCGTATAATATATTATGCGCATATAATACACAGCCATGGATGTCATTTTTGTCACACAACTCACTAAAACTTGTGTATTATAATAAATAAAGTACCCCCTGTTGGAAAGTATGAGGATATTAGAAGTAACCTCGGAGTTCCATGACCTGTATATGGTCATGGAACTCCTCTGTGACTTATAATATCCTTATATTTTATTGTAGGGGCTACTTTATTCACTATATAATAAACGCATATACACAGTCTATTATGTGTGGCCCTCCCGGGTACTCTCTTCCAACCTCCATCTTTGGGATAATTAGGCTTTTTACACTTTATTGGGTTTCTCCATCTCACTGCTGTGTGCTCTATCTTTGGAATAGGCCTAGACACTAAAGTATTAACCCTTTCTTCCCCTTGTCATTGTGCACCACTCACATCTTTTCTTCTGGGTTTCATATGTGGTACAGATCTAGACACTCATCACTGCAGTAGAGACCATACACACTTGTTGATAGTAGTAATATATAAACAGAAAATTCTCAGGTTTTAGTCGAACTCACCAGTTGTGAGAAGAGGTCCAGATGCACCGCCCTAAACTCTCAGTTTAGGGAGCGAACCACTGGCCTCCCCAAGTCATTTACTGGAAAAAAGTTAGTCCTGCAGTGATGAGTATACAAAAAAAGAGCAGGTACTTGCAAAGACCAATCTCCCAGGCAGACTTGTCAAATCATGAAGTTGTTTTATTCCAGTACACAAGGATACAGCCTTACGCATTTCATATCACTCAAATACTTAATCAATATCAGTTTCCCACCATTTATGAGTACTTAACCTGTCCCTTGAGTATAGAGAAAACTATATTGAAGTATTTAACTAGCTTTTCAAATATAGTCAACGTGGTCTAGACTGCTTATTATTATCTGTTTCAGCTGTTCTATTCCTAAGCTACCATTTTTCTAAATATTTTTCTTTATAAGGATAAACATAACAATAGTATTATAAAGTTTTTGTTGTTTTCGAATAACCTCAATATAGAGTGCCAAGATGGCGTTTAACCTGCCCACTATCCTTTACTTAATGATGTCATATCAAGAGCTACCGATTGCAGTGTTTCATGTAGCCTCGTTTGTGATGCTGAATTATACTTAACACTGATTGGTTCCATCTTGTTTTAAATATGCTATAGGAAATGTGAGCACTTAGCCTATGATTAAGTATCTGAGTGATATGAAATGTGTAAGGCTGTATCCTTGTATACTGAATTAAAACTACTTTATGATTTGACAAGTCTGCCTGGGAGATTTGTCTTTGCAAGTGCCTGCTCTTTTTCCTCGATTGGGAGGTCATTTGTGAATTAAATCGAACATCTAAAACTCGAACTAATTTTATCAGCTCGAAAACTCCAATCGAATTCAAATCAAGTTATATCTAGTAAAATCTTCAAATTGGTTACTGGACCTCTCCCATGGACTTATATACATGAACTCAGCAGGTTTTAGGTGGCGAATAGTCGAATTCGAAGGGGCAAGGTTTGATAAATCTCAAAATTCGAGTCGAGTTTGGATTATTCACAATTCGAATTTGAGTTTTGACGGCAAACAAATTTGAAGATTCGAATTTTCAATTCAACCCTTAATAAATCTGCCACTTAGTGTTCCTTTAGGCTCTATATCTGAATCAGGCCTCAATTCACATCACTGCACTAAAAGAAAAAAAAGTTTCTCTCCTAAATTTAGTCTTATTATTGTGCCCCACCCAGTGACTCTAATTGGGCTCTATCTGTGCGAGAATTGTAACCTCTCAACACTCGAGTATTTACAGTTTCCCGTGTGGGATTGGCCTAGACTTTCACTACTACACTACTAACAATCGCCCCTCTATAGGACTATTCCTGCACCCAACATGGCTGCTCTCTCCTGTGCTCCATCTGTAAGATAGCCTTGGAGTATATTACACATAGTGGCCCTGCCAAGTTATACAACATCCAATATAAACATGTATAGTGTCTGCTAGTACAAGTGCAGTACTGTTGTTAACCAGCAGATGGCAAATAGTAGTCCCAAAATAGTCCCAAAGCCACCCATTTACTTCTTCCCAATATTTCCCCTGTGCTAGGAAAGCTACTGGAGGCTGCCAGGCCCTGAACAAGCAAAGGCCTCAGCAAAAGCAGTGCCAGCTAATGCTGGGAAACAACTGTGAGTGGGGTGAGGTTGGTGGAAAGGAAAATCACTTGTATAAAAATGTCTGCATCATTCCCACACAAGATATACCTCTGTGTTTTTCTACTCCTGAATAGATCTTTTATACTTTCAAGCCGACTGTGTGCTCCCGCGGTCTGCATACGAACACAAAACTTTATCACCCCTATACCATTTATAACCACTAGATGGTGCTCTTTGGATAGTAGCCACCACCAATACAAATATACTGAGAGTGAATCATCTGTGTGCACAACAAATACCCTTTACCAGATAATGCTGTGTTTGTTTCATGGCAGAAATCCCAGTGTTTCACTAGTGACTAATGCTTCCTGAATCTTTGCTGGATTGTTTCATGCCACCAAAGTAGCTACATTCTGCCGGTTTATGGTTTTCATGGTTATTCTTGTTATATAAAACCCGGCTACTCCCTTGTCCCATTACAGAAAGCCCTTCCTAAAGTTTTCCACAAATCTGACTTAATGGCCAACTATCACGAAAATGAAATAAGAATGAAATAAGAAACTTTCTAAATATAATCAATTAAAAATTCTGTACCGTTCATGAAATAATCAAGTTTATCTTCACTATTCCTCTCTCAGCATCTGTTTCTCTTCATTCTGTCTTCATGCAGCAGTTGGGTGTCAGATATTCATTGACAGTTAGATTCAATATATCTTATAGGGGGCTCCTTTTGCCTAGAAGATGTATTAGAACTCACTCTATTAAACTCACCAGACATCATGTCTCTCTACATGCAGGATTTGTGCAAAAGGTTATTTTGTTTGTACTGGAATCAGTTATTTGAGTGAGCTCTAATACATCTGCTAGGAAAGGAAGCCCCCCCTATAAGATATATTGGATCTAACTGTCAGTGAATATCTGACACCCAATTGCTGCATGAAGACAGAATGAAGAGAAACAGATGCTGAGAGAGGAATAGTGAAGATAAACTTGATTATTTCAGAAACGATGCAGAATATTTGATTGTATTTAGAAAGTTTATTATTTCAGTATATTGAGCTTATAATAAATTTTCATTTTTGTGATAGTTCCCCCTTAAATACCCATGTTCTTATCTGTTATATATTCCTGGTATATTAAGCATATTTACAACATTCCCTACTCCAATGTTCCTTACAATCTAATTTCCTAGCCCAGGTGAACCCACACAGTAAGGGCTTTTACTGACGAGTGGTTGTAGCTGTGCTCCCCTGCGTTCCGTTTTTCTGCGTTCAGCCGCAGGGGAGCGCAGTAATAGACGCATTACGTTTTTTCCAATGGGGCTGTACTCACACAGGCGCGTGCAGGCGCCGAACGCAGGAAAAATGCAGCATGTTGTGTCTCAACCTGCTTTCGGCACCTACACGCGCCTGTGTGAGTACAGCCCCATTGGAAAAAACGTTATGCATCTATTCTTGCAAGCACAGGATACTCCGTAGATAACAGATAAGTACTACTATAGTTTATATAAACAAGCTGCTGTGTAGCCATTCAAGCACAGGATACACAGTAGATAACAGATAAGTACTACTATAGTTTATATAAACAAGCTGCTGTGTAGCCATGGGGGCAGCCATTCAAGCACAGGATACACAGTAGATAACAGATAAGTACTACTATAGTTTATATAAACAAGCTGCTGTGTAGCCATGGGGGCAGCCATTCAAGCACAGGATACACAGTAGATAACAGATAAGTACTACTATAGTTTATATAAACAAGCTGCTGTGTAGCCATGGGGGCAGCCATTCAAGCACCGGATACACAGTAGATAACAGATAAGTACTACTATAGTTTATATAAACAAGCTGCTGTGTAGCCATGGGGACAGCCATTCAAGCACAGGATACACAGTAGATAACAGATAAGTACTACTATAGTTTATATAAACAAGCTGCTGTGTAGCCATGAGGGCAGCCATTCAAGCACAGGATACACAATAGATAACAGATAAGTACTACTATAGTTTATATAAACAAGCTGCTGTGTAGCCATGGGGGCAGCCATTCAAGCACCGGATACACAGTAGATAACAGATAAGTACTACTATAGTTTATATAAACAAGCTGCTGTGTAGCCATGGGGACAGCCATTCAAGCACAGGATACACAGTAGATAACAGATAAGTACTACTATAGTTTATATAAACAAGCTGCTGTGTAGCCATGAGGGCAGCCATTCAAGCACAGGATACACAGTAGATAACAGATAAGTACTACTATAGTTTATATAAACAAGCTGCTGTGTAGCCATGAGGGCAGCCATTCAAGCACAGGATACACAGTAGATAACAGATAACTACTACAATAGTTTATATAAACAAGCTGCTGACCCCAAGGCTACACAGCAGCTTGTTTTTGCAAAAATATAGTAGAGTTTCTGAAGCAAACACAGCAGTTTTACCAGTGCAGGGCAACACTGCATTATATATATATTTTTTATTTTAAAACACTTTAATATTGAATCTTACTGCTCCTTTAAGACAGCGATCCCCAGCCAATGGCTCACAAGCACATGTTGCTCATGAACCCCTTGGATGTTGCTCCCAGGTGCTTATTTTTTTATATTATTTTTGAAAAGGTTGAGGACCCCCAGTCTTAAAGGGGAAGGAAACCTAGTCGGCGCAAACCCCCCACCCCCCCTCCCGTTTGTTGCCCACCCTCCCTCCTCCCCCCTGGCCTACCCGTCCCGCTGGACAAATGCCCCTAACTTGTTACTTACCCTTCTGCGCAGGTCCAGTCCAGGGAGTTCACCGACGACATCTTCTTCCACGCGATCTTCTTCCTGCTTTGAACGGCGCATGCGCAGTAGGATAATTTCGCCGGTACGATCTACTGCACATGCGCGTGACTTTTGGTGCATGCGCAGTAGATCCGTACCGGCGAAATGATCCTACTGCGCATGCGCCAAAACGCCGTTCACAGCAGGAAGAAGATCGCGTGGAAGAAGATGTCGTCGGTGAACTCCCTGGACTGGACCTGCGCAGAAGGGTAAGTAACAAGTTAGGGGCATTTGCCCAGTGGGACGGGTAGGCCAGGGGGGAGGAGGGAGGGTGGGCAACAAACGGGAGGGGGGGTGGGGGGTTTGGCTGACTAGGTTTCCTTCCCCTTTAAGGGATACTGTGGGGTTTAGCTCACAAGAACTGGTGGCAAAGGTTGGACTCTTTGTTCAACATTAGAAGTTTCCAATCTTGATATAAAATGTTCAGAGCAATACATAACTATCAGATAGATCAAGCCGATACAATACTATTAATCAAGCCAGATGTGCTACAAAATACCAGTCTGCCCTTTTTTATTTATCCCAGGCTTTGTCTGTCACTTTTCTCATTCTGTCTTGTTCTTTTACTAACTGTTTCACTGTATGTTCCTGGTTCTTCTCTTCCCTCTGCTTCTTCCCTTCCTTTTCTTGTTCTCCCTTCGACCTATGACACCACGGGGTCAGAGGGCAAAGTCTGAAGCTAAAGGGTAACCGTCCACTTCTGTTTTCTGTTTTTCATTTTATTTTATTTATGCAAGAAAGATGTATACCTCCCCCACCACCACCAGTAACAGGGCCTCACACACAGCCAGATCATTTTCTATGGCCACAATATCATCTGGTCATTGTAGCAGATCAGTCTGCAGTCTGGTCAATAATCACACACACAAATAACAACGCAATCTCTGCAGTTTTGCCACCAGTGTGACTTGTAATTACGTATAGATTTTATTTAGGCAAGCAGTTCATTTGGGGGTCTGCACAGAAAACCAAAACCAAATAGGCCAACCGTATCTGCCAGTGTGTGACCAGAGACTTTTCAGTGATTGTGGTTAGGAGCATATTCAAATTAGGGGTGGGAAGTTTATCTTCACTATTCCTCTCTCACATCTGTTTCTCTTCATTCTCTCTTCATGCAGCAGTTGGGTGTCAGATATTCATTGACAGTTAGATCCAATATATCTTATAGGGGGTTTCCTTTCCTAGCAGATGTATTAGAGCTCACTCAAATAACTGATTCCAGTACAAACAAAATGTAACAAAATAACTGCCTTTTGCACAAATTCTGCATGTAGAACGACATGATGTCTCGTGAGTTTAATAGAGTGAGCTCTAATACATCTGCTAGGAAAGGAAGCTCCCCTATAAGATGTATTGGATCTAACTGTCAATGAATATCTGACACTCAACTGCTGCATGAAGAGAGAATGAAGAGAAACAGATGCTGAGAGGGATAATGAAGATAAACTTGATTATTTTAGTAACGATACAGAATTTTGAATTGATTATATTATATTTGGGGGTCTGCACAGAAAACCAAATAGGCCAATCGTATCTGACAGTGTGTGGCTGTGGCTTTTCAGTGATTGTGGTTAGGGGTGTAAAAAATAATTCAGGTGTTTGTTTACCTACATTTCACCCATCCACAGTTTGTTGTACTGTACAATGTGTTTAAACTAGGGATGCACCAAATCCAGGATTCGGTTCGGGATTCGACAAAGATTGGGCTTTTTTCTGCAGGATTTGGATTCGGCCGAATCCTTCTACCAGGCCGAACCAAATTCGAATCCTAATTTGCACATGCAAATTAGTGGCGGGGAGGGACATGGCGTGACTTTTTGTCACAAAACAAGGGAGTAAAAAATGATTTCCCCTTCCCACCCCTAATTTGCATATGCAAATTACGATTCGGTTCGGTATTCGGCCGAATCATTCGCAAAGGATTTGGGGTTCGGCCGATTCCAAAATAGTGGATTCGGCGCATCCCTAGTTTAAACTGATGTTTGCCCAATGCAGACCAAAGCGTTCACTGCTGCCTTTATGTTTGATAGCTGGCGTCCTACCCGAGGTTACGCGAAGAGACTGAAAGAATCGTCACCACGTACATCAGAGAGAGGGAAGGAAAAACAAAAGATCAGGTGAGCTCTAGCAATAAGTACATGCATGGGGGAGGCCTGATGTATTCAGATAATCGCTGTCTAATCCAACCTCACAAGTCATATACAATGAAGGACTTACATGTGACAGGTATATGTGTACCGACTGCAATGCAACATTAATAATAAGGTCTAGCTTATACAGGCCTATACTCTCTTTGCTTCCTCAGATCCTCCTGTCAATAGACATTGAGCTGTCCTACATCAACACCAACCATGAGGATTTCATTGGCTTTGCAAAGTAAGTCTTCTTCCCTCCTGCACTTGAGGGTTTTCTCAAGATAGATTCTCTATAACACTCAGCAGAGACCGTATGTATTGACTGCATGGACTGCAGTGAATCTCAGTGTTCAGTCTCTAGCTTATCCAGCCTTTTCATCTCACTAATCTGATCACTGCCCAGTCCTTATAATGTTGGGCCAATGTCTTCCCTGAGCTCTGTTGTCAGCTCTTTTGCCACAGAGTATCAGTGCTTTCATTTAACCATAGTATAAACAGGCCTGTCTTGTTGTGGGAGGCCTGTGCAGCAAGTTACCCATTTGTGCATGCATGTAAAGCATTACAAGGTATCAGTGTGGGGCTGCATTAGCTGCCTTATCTTGTTATCTTGCTTAAAGGGGAGCTATCACGGAAATAACATTTTAATATAAGCGTCATCATACTGAAATAAGAAACTTTCTAAATACAATCAATTAAAAATGCTGCACTGTTTCTGAAATAATCAAGTTTATATTCACTATTCCTCTCTGAGCATCTGTTTCTCTTCATTCTGTCTTTATGCAGCAGTTGGGTGTCAGATATTTATTGACAGTTAGATCCAATATATCTTATAGGGGGGCTCCTTTCCTAGCAGATGTATTAGAGCTCACTCAAATAACTGATTCCAGTACAAACAAAATCTAACAAAATAACTGCCTCTTGCACAAATTCTGCATGTAGAGAGACATGATGTCTGGTGAGTTTAATAGAGTGAGCTCGAATACATCTTCTAGGCAAAAGGAGCCCCCCTATAAGATATATTGGATCTGTCAATGAATATCTGACACCCAACTGCTGCATGAAGAGAGAATGAAGAGCAACAGATGATGAGAGAGGGATAATGAAGATAAACTTGATTATTTCTGTAACAATACAGAATTTTGAATTGATTATATATAGAAAAGATATATTGGATCTAACTGTCAATGAATATCTGACACTCAACTGCTCCATGAAGAGCGAATGAAGAGAATCAGATGCTGAGAGAGGAATAGTGAATATAAACTTGATTATTTCAGAAACAATGCAGAATATTTAATTGATTGTATATAGAAAGTTTCTTATTTCAGTATGATGAAGCTTATATTAAATTTTCATTTTCGCAATAGTTCCCATTTAATATGTTGATTTTACTTGCTCTGAGTCCTATGTCTTTACTTCAGTATTTTTTCCTGTGTGCTTCTGCCATGTTGCATGTGGGTACAGTAGTATTGCGTCCTTGCTGTCTTCATTTACTCTTGCTCTCTTGCTTCTAACACCGCCATGTTGCATGTTGACTGCTATCACATTGCAGTGCCAGAGCCATAATGCTTGTGTTTCTGTATCCTGGCTTCTCTCTCTCTTTGTTCCTTTTCACTGGTTTTTTCTTTTCTTATTTTGTTAATTTCTCTCTTTCTCCTATGTTTTTACTCTCTACCCCTTTCGACCTACACTTTCTGCCTCTCTGCGTGTTCATATCCACCACTCGCTCCCTCATTCTTTCACATCCCAGCGTTTACTATACAGAGCAACTCATTCCATGGTGGGTATTCTGCCATCCACAGCTCTCTATGTTTCCAGAGCACTGTATGCTTTATGGTATATAGTTTGCGTATATATATAAAATGTTTAAAGGATAAGTAAACCTGTAAAATAAGTAAAGTAATGTATGTAAAATTGATGAGGGGGCTATTCTAAGCACTTTTGTCATTTACATTAATTATTTATTTATTTTTATTCCAAGATATTAAGGGATACATGGACTGTTAATATGAATGAATTTTGTTACAACAGCGCCACCTGCTGGTCAGTTTCCCACCAATCTGACCACCAAGTAGTCAAGGAAGTTGTCAGGAGAAAAATGTTCTTCTCCTTATGTAAGATTTGAGAAAGGTTTACAATTTTATTCCTAAACAGAAGAACATCAGCCTCTTTTTTTTTTTTTTTTTTTTTTTTTATGCTGACAACATTTTTGACTACTTGGTTATTTGCTTTAGTAGCCACAGAATGACACTGCCCAGAATTAGACAACTTGTTATCTACAAAAACCTCAAGATCCTTCTCATTTAAAGAAACTCCCAACATCCTGCCATTTAGTGTATAACTTGCGTTTATATTATTTTTGCCAAAGTGCATAACCTGCATTTATCAACATTGACCCTCATTTTCCAGTTTGCTGCCCAGTTTCCCAACTTAGACAAATCACTCTGCAAATTGGCAGCATCCTGCATGGAACCTATCATATTACCAGTACATGTATCCCTTAATGTATCCCTTAATATCTTGGAATAGAAAGAAAATAAATAATGTAAACAAAAGTGCTTAGAATAACACCCTTGTTCATTTTACATTCACTTATTTTAAAGGTTTACTTATCTTTTAATAGATGGTATATCTGTATTCGTATACAGGACCTATCAGATTTCCCAGGGGGCCTAACCTCAAGTGGGCTTCAGCCTAGAGCAATTCCCATCAGTCCATCATAATTCCCACTGTGGGCCCTTGTAAAAACAATACCATTTGGCACTGTCTATATCTAATTGCTGTGAGATTGGGCTCTAGTAGGTCCAGTCCAATGCTGTATGTTTATTTCACAGCAGAGTTCAGATGCAAAGAACATATACAAATGCCTTGTATCTTATCAGCACATCTGCAGTTTTTGTAGGTTTGTGTTTCTTTAGAATATATAAGCACTGATGGTTGGCAGTTGATAAATGCAAGTTATGCTCCTTGATTCATGCGTAATGATCTATTGTAGAGTAGCCTACATGGAGGGGGCTAGAGAAGTTGCTAAATGATAAATATATCTTTTTCTCTTCCCTCTAGTGCACAGCAGAGAAGCTCTCAGCTCAACAAGAAGAGGGCTGTCCCCAACCAGGTAATCCAGCCCAATACCCAGCACCGTCTCATGATTTGCAGTGCCCATATCATTTTAGTGGGTTGGGTTAGAGGGGATCACACACGCACACTGATCATGATCCGCAAAATAACGTTTTTTTTTTTACTGTTGCCTGCTCTGTGGTAGAACAGCTGACGGTTTCCTATTGTATATGTTGTTTCATGAGTAGCGTCTTCCAGGTAGAGCAGGATTCTCTGATAGGGTAAGCGCATTGTGGCTCATTTATAAACACTGGGCAGTAACCCATAGAAACCAATCAGGGATTATCTTTTTTTCAGCCAGCTGCAGGTTGAGCACTGAAAGTAATCATCTGGTTTCCATGGGAAACTGCCCAGGTGCAGGTTTGCCCATTGTTTATAAATGACCCCCACTGTCTCTTCCATGTGATGTATGTGGCACATGATTCTGTTCTCTGCCAGCGTATACTCCGATTCTCCTCCCATAGACATACACAAAACAGGATTGCTATATTCGAAGCTTAGAGTCTCCTCCATCCGCAATACAATTGGCTTTCCCTGTAGGACACATAGTCGCTAGTTATAGTTATTATGCATGGGAATAAACTCTGACCGCCCCTTTATCATACATGCAATACGATTTATATATCATTATATATTGAAAATGATTCCTTTTTCTGTTCAGCTCGATTGATCCCCCTCATCAACAGGATAAAGTTGATTTCAATATGAATGACAATAGTCATTGGCTCCTCCTATACACAGAATAATGTTGTGCAATTATTAGGGACAGGGATACCTCTCACTAATACACTGTTGTAACCTTAAAGGAGAAGGAAAGCTACCGAAGCAGTTTATTCGGTACGATAATGCAAGCTATAACACTATATTTATTCTGCAGAATGCTTTACCATACCTGAGTAAACAGCTCTAGAAGCTCTATATGTTTGTTTAGTATAGCAGCTGTCATATTAGCTTGGTGTCACATCACTTCCTGCCTGAGTCTCTCCTTGCTCATAGCTCTGGGCTCAGATTATAGCAGAGAGGGGAGGAGGGAGGGGAAAAAAGAGAGGAGCAAACTGAGCATGCTCAAGCCCTAGCCTTGGAGGTTTTAGCTGAAAACAGATACAGAAGCCCATGAGTACACAATAGAAGGAAAGAAATGCTGTGTTTCTTTTGACAGAGAGGGTTTGCTGGTCTATTTATATAGACCTTTCTGATAAAGCTTACTTAATTTTAGCCTTTCCTTCTCCTTTAAGTGTCGAAAAGGGGTCTTGCATGGCAGTTTTCCTATAAACCTTGAGCTACTGTGCGTCTTGCACCCACAGTAAGACCTGTCACCCTACATCCCACGGTGTAAACGTTCTCTGTCGCCCTCTCCTATCTCTGATCTTCCTGAAGCCCCCCTCTTATCTCTGCACAGCATGTGCCTGCATTTAATGTCCAATTGGCATGCACTGAGCTAATTTACTACCGACTTTGTTTTTATCTTTTTGTATTTAGTTTTAACTGGGACAATCTAAATATTAACTGTTATTAATTGCACGTAATTTTCTTCCCCCTCTTCTTCTTCTTGCCATTTCGTGTTTGCTCTTTTACCATCCACCATCCTGCCTTTTTCTATACATTCCCTGTTCTATACTGTGTGTCACCCTAATCTTGTTGTTCCTCATCCTAAACTAAGGGAGAGATATTGGTAAGTACCCAGCTAAGTACCCGTGTGGCCCGCTTTAATGGCATCAGGAAAGAAAATCCACTTCACCCGTTAATATTTAATAGTTGATTGTTCATTTGCAGATACATTAGAGAACAAATTAACTTCTGCTTTTATTCCCTCTTCACTAAAGCTGCCTGTACATTAAAAGATCCACTCATTTGGCGAGGTTGCAAAATGAGCAGATCTTTCCCCAGTATGGCCACCATGAGATGGGCTATATAATGCTGAGACAGTCGTTGGATCTCAGGAATGGTCAGATCACAATAACCTAGATATAGGTTGTTGGAGCAAAGACCACATAATCACAGTAACATAGTAAGTTAGGTTGAAAAAAGACACAGGTTCAACCTTTTAACTCTATTTTAACCTGCCTAACTGCCAGCTGATCCAGATGAAGGCAAAAAAAAACATTAAAAACCATGAGCTGATCTCACTGGGTCAGGACCTTATCCTCTTACAACCCTGAATATAAACCA
Source organism: Xenopus laevis (assembly GCF_017654675.1). NCBI lineage: Eukaryota > Metazoa > Chordata > Amphibia > Anura > Pipidae > Xenopus > Xenopus laevis. The sequence goes on from NC_054376.1 coordinate 123,907,926, forward strand.
ACCGATCATATCAGCCGATTTTTAACAAACAGAGTTTAGCATGTATAGAAGCTTCAGTTCCTTATTTTAAATCTCATTATGGCTATCGACAGAAACATTCAGCAGTGAAGTGGATTTCTTTTTGATTCCAATCCTATGATATTGCAATAAATCAATCTCCTGTGATTATCGCTTATAACCTCAAGCTTTTCTTTAAATACCCAAATGTGTAACGGCTCAGACAGGGCTGTCTAACCTGCAGTTCTCTGGCTCTTGCTTAATGACAATTATCCTATCCGCCTAGCAGGGCAGTGACTTTAATGGATCAGCAACAGCTGTCTGTTGAATTCAGCCTCTCCTGGCAGTGTTTGGTTGGGAGTTTTAGTTCACCAACAGCTACAGGGTCACTGTTTGGATAGCTGTGGCCTAAATGTGTTCACACCTTTAATTAAAGCGTGTGCTCTCACACTACCTCTCTAAATGATTGGTCACGTTTAGACACAGAATCTAGCAACACCCATGCTAAGATTATTTTCCATTTCAAAGAAAAATAAATGGTTACTTGCCCTTACCTGAAGTGGCCGATACACAAGTAGGGCATTTGGAGTCCAGTTGTTATTCCTCCATTACAGTGTGCTCCGCTTTATTCCTGTTTGCATGATTTGTTTTTGTTTTTTTAAAGGTAATATACACTTTGTAAGTATTGTTTATCTTCCATGTCTTTTCTCTTGTACCAGCCACAAACCCACCACTCTCATATACAGTTTCATTGATCTGCCCCCTGCTTAATTTATTGGAAAGTTACCTGGCCAAGACAGAAAACTCATTTCCACTCTGCAAATGTGTGGGGTCACTGGCTGTAGTGACGTGCGGGCTGGGCCGATACCCTCGGGTCTGGTGGGTTCAGGCCGACCATGCACCCCCCTTTCAGGGTTGCAGGCGGGTCCGGGTTAAGCTCTTCTGCCTGCTCCCCCGCCCGTGACCTTACAATGACGCCTTCCGACTTTTAGGTTCAACTTTTATAGACGTGCGCCTGCTCTGCCTGCCCCTTTTGTGATGTCATCGTCGGGGCGGGTCAGCGCAGGTCCATAAAAGGAACCCGGAAGGTTGGCAGGTGGAGGCAGGGCGGATATCGGGAGGGTGTGGGTCGGGTTATACCCTAACTGGCTGACCTGCAGCTTTTACATAATGTGTTGTAATGTGTAGGGCTGGCCATTCCTAATGCATTCTCCCTGTAGCACCTCTGTTAATATAAATTATATGGCATTCATATGCAGGGAAATTATTATTTGCCCGTGCAATGCTGTATGGCATATATATTGGGTAATCCTAAATAGAAAATTTGGCCACCCCCTGGAATCATATGATTCACTGTGCACACAAACACACCAACAAACCATACATGTTAGTTCACATGAGCCAATTAACAGACAGAGTTCTGTCTTTTGCTTCCACACTTCTTCTTGTTACAGTTAGAGCTGCAGTATTTCTGGTCAGGTGATCTCTTCCTTTTACAGTTAGAGCTGCAGTATTTCTGGTCAGGTGATCTCTTCCTGTTACAGTTAGAGCTGCAGTATTTCTGGTCAGGTGATCTCTCCCTGTTCCAGTTAGAGCTGCAGTATTTCTGGTCAGGTGATCTCTTCCTGTTACAGTTAGAGGTGCAGTATTTCTGTTCAGGTGATCTCTTCCTGTTACAGTGAGAGTTGCAGTATTTCTGGTCAGGTGATCTCTTCCTGTTACAGTTAGAGCTGCAGTATTTCTGGTCAGGTGATCTCTGAGGCAGCACACAGACCATCACTAAATGAGGGTTCAAGGCAAGAAATGTAAAAGGCAATATTTACTTAAATATATAATATTACAGTTTGGTAAGACTTTTATATGCCACCTAATATAATATAAAGTGTCTGTTGCTTAAATATTAATTTTGGGTGTAACGTTTTCCTTTAACGGGAAAACCATACTTATTTTGTATGTTACTGCTATATCCAATCCAAATCTTGTAAATGAGCCAATGATATGAGTTGCGCTACATATTTTCAAAACAGTGCCCCCGTCCCTGGGGGCAGGGGCACATCCAAATCCACGCGGTGCAGCCTATCCCATTTATATATATATATATATATATATATATATATATATATATATATATATATATATATATATATATATATATATATATATATATATATATATATATATATATATATATATATATATGTGTGTGATTTTGCTTTTCTTCCTGATTTTGGATAAAAGCACATTATTGGTTGGCATTGCTTTGCTGTATCTTTCCCAGACCCCTGTTCTGAAACAGAATATATTCGACGGCCACATTTTTCCTTGTCTAGGATAAAAGTTGAGTTGTGTTATACCTATCTTGCTTAGCATTCTATGTGTAATAGTACATGTCACTTTGCCTACAAACTTCCATCTCCCAGAGGGCACAATCTAAAATATCATCTTTGTAACCTGGTAGTCAAAATCTGCCGCCTGCATATGAACCCCTCCTTCATACATTGCCCCCCACAGCCTTTAATGTCGTCTGCTAGTAGCTCGTCTTTTGTCTCCTTCCTTCCATGTCTCCCCCATCTTCCACCTTTCTCCCCCTCTTTGTCTCCTTTCAGGTCATCAGGAGAGGCTGGTTAACCCTAAACATCAGCATCATGAAAGGGGGCTCGAAGGAATACTGGTTCATCCTAACGGCAGAGTCGCTCTCTTGGTATAAAGATGAAGAGGTGAGTAAAAGTTTTTATTTATTCATGAAAGACTCTACAATACAGTACAGTGCACACAAAAAAAAACATGTTATCTGTAGGTCGATACATTTTGTATGGTAAAGAATGTCTATGGATGAGAAGTAGGTGCACGTGTAGTCCTTTGTTATGGAAAGAGTAGACAATAAAGGCTCAGCATAGTAACCTAATTGCATCGTCCAGCCCTTGCAGCGGTTATCCATTCTCCTTGCATCGAGACAGTAGGGGGTGTGCAGCAACTGCCCAGTTGAGCGTGTGGCCCAGTTTAACCAGTGTGTAGACTACTGTTCACGTACTGTGCAACGAACACGTAGTCTGAACACTGGGGGAACGGGACCAGCCATCTCTCTGGATCTTCATTTCCAGCCTCCTCCATTCATTGGCTTTTTCCTCTATTATTGGGCAAATGGGCAGTTTTGATATTACACTTCCGAATAGTCCAGCTGCCAGTTTCTACCCCCTTTATACCTTTTCCTGAATACCCTTTTCTAGATACCTCTTGTAGTAATATGCAGACATATATATATATATATATATGAATACACATTTCTTAGTGCCTGCCTACTTCAAATTGTAATTAACCCCGTAAGGTGGTAGATGTCCTGAGTTTTTATGACCCAAACTGCCTACTTCAAAGTATTACCCATCCTGTAGTCTAATCAAATGCAGAATAAGATAGGTCCATTCTAGGATGCTTTGTTGCCTATGGGCAGAGACACACATGCTGCGAATCGGGGAGATTAGTCGCCTGTCGACAAATCTCCTCTTCTTTCGGGCGACTAATCTCCCCAAACTGCTTTCCCACCAGCTTGAATGTAATCGCCGATGGGATGGCAATCGGAGCACTTCGTTTTCCGAAGACGCCCGAAGTTTCCTCGTGAGGCAACTTGAGACGACTTTGGAAAACAAAGCTCTCCGAGTGCCATCCTGTCGGCGATTTACATTCTAGCCGGCGGAAGACCGGGGATGCAGTTCTGGGAGATTAGTTGCATTGAAGAAGAGGAGATTTGTCGCTGGGCGACAGATATGCTGACAACATACCCCGAGACACCATCTGGAGAGGGTCTTTTTCATTTCAAATAGGAACTGTTTGTACAGTTGTTATTGGTAAAAACAACATCTAAATTAACTAAAACAATAAGATTGAGATACCCGTTTAACGTGTCGTCAGCCAATCAGAACCATTCCCCATTTTGGTCAATGTGATAGAAACAGTATAACAATGGGGCTGGTTTTGGCTGATTTGAAGGAAGGAAGGTGAGAGTGAGAGAGCGAGAGAAAGAAGGTGATAGAAGGAACTGCATAGGGAAAAGCTCTTTTTTAGACTATAATCTGTACATATATCCTGTGGGCACATTTTGAAAGAGATCTGTAACTGGGCTGGATAATCTCAATAAATCGTTTCATCTCTGGGAACCTCGGTTGTGGAATCTACACATCACAACACTATACGGATATACAAATCACACAACACCTCTAACTTCCTTTAATACCCTTTTTGTATAAAGCACTTCCTTTTCAGTTTCTTTCTGCCTCCTTGGTGCCCTAGCACCCATCTGGCCACCCCCTGCAATTTCATAAATTCTACTCCCGTTCTCTCTTAAAAAACCCTGTCTTTCTATTATTTACCCCCCTTCCCTCGCTGGCCCAGCTCCCAGGATGTAATCCCCCCTATAAATACCAGCATATCACCACCTCCTTGCACCACCAAGCTGCAGTTTCTTTGTGCTGAGGGGACCTCATCCTCATGGTATGAAAAGTGGAGTTACCTGAGCACCAGCTTTGCTTGCAGACTTGGGAACAGTACTCTTAAGCACGTAGCATCTTCCATCCCCAGACAGCACGAGGAGTACTTTTTATTCATAGTCGAGGGTATCCAGGCTTCTGTGACGTGGCAATGAAATGCCTTTAGCCTCAGGATCATGGTTTTGGCTTTGCAGGAAGTTGAAGAGGAGGGGTTTGGAGGCAGGGGGGGGCTCTGCATCCAGATCCCTCCATGTGGAATAAGGAGTATAGTGGTGGGCCAAAAAATCCTCCCAGACACATAAACTGTTCCAGATGTTGCATCTCTGCCCAAAGCATAGGCTCATTTCCGTTAACTCTTTGCCTACTAGACAACTCAAAACTGACTAGCTAAACGCCAGCGCGGCATTTCCCCGAACTGCTTTGTGCACATTTGTAACTGTAGAACAATTCGCTTATTTTCCATATACCTTACTATGTGCAGAAATGCGTTCAGCTACAGGCAGGGAACCCCCACACATGGGAACATGCCCAACAGACTTCACCCTGTAAACCTTTTTACTTCTTCTGTTTGGTCTGAGGCACAGGAACCAGTTTGAAAAGGAATTTACTATAAAACAATATGATTCAAGTCGCCGAATATTAAAGGGGAAAATGATAATGTAATATTATCTTTAGCATACTAAAATAAGAAACTTTCTAAATACAATTAATTCAAAATTCTGTATCGTTTCTGAAATAATCAAGTTTATCTTTACTATTCCTCTCTCCGCATCTGTTTCTCTTCATTCTGTCTTCATGCAGCAGTTGGCTGTCAGATATTCACTGACAGATCCAATATATCTTATAAGGGAAGCTCATTTTGCCTAGAAGATGTATTAGAGCTCACTCTATTAAAATCACCAGACATCATGTCTCTCTACATGCAGAATTTGTGCAAAAGGCAGTTAGATGAATTATTACATGATGAATAATCATGTCTCTCTACATGCAGAATTTGTGCAAAAGGCAGTTACATGAATTATCCAATATATCTTAATAGAGTGAGCTCTAATACATCTTCTAGGTAAAAGGAGCCCCCCTATAAGATATATTGGATCTAACTTGTCAATGAATATCTGACACCCAACTGCTGCATGAAGAGAGAATGAGATGAAACAGATGCTGAGAGAGGAATCGTAAAGATAAACTTGATTATTTCAGAAACGATACAGAATTTTGAATTGATGGTATTTAGAAAGTTTCTTCAGTATGAGGAATCTTATATTAAATATATACTATTTTCATTTTTGCGATAGTTCCCCTTTAAACGTGACCGGTGGTTATCTAAATTACTTATGACTGAGGAGAGAACGCTATGATGGCAGCTGTCCGTGGGAGTAGTTGATACAGATGTTTTCTGAAGTTTGAAATAAATCACTTTACTGATGTGTCGGAATGCGCTGATCCAGTAGCAGCAGCGCCTTCTCCATTCCTTGCTACTGACTTCTATCTTTGTTGCCCCCTGCAGGAGAAAGAGAAGAAATACATGTTACCTCTGGATAACTTAAAAATCAGAGATGTAGAGAAGGGTTTCATGTCCACAAAACACATCTTTGCCATCTTCAACACAGAGCAGAGGTAAGAAAAGATGCAGCTTCTGTAGGAGCTGAGCTTGTGATACACTTAGAGGCCCATTTATCAAAGGTCGAATTCATGTGAGTTTTTTTAACTCTATTATACTCAAAAATTCGATTGGGAGGATATTTAAGAAAAAAATTGAATATCGAAAACTCGAACGAATACTGCTGACGCGATAATCGACTAAACTCGAATCAAGTTTTTTCTCCGAAAAAAAAAACTTGAATGTCAGGAATAGCCATGCACCAAATCCACTATTTTGGATTCAGCCGAACCCCCGAATCCTTTGTGTAAGATTCGGCCAAAAACCGAACTGAATCGAAATCCTAATGTGCATATGTAAATTAGGGGTGGAAAGAGGAAATTTTTTTACTTCCTTGTTTTGTGACAAAAAGTCACACATTCTCCCTCCCCGCCCCTAATTTGCATATGCAAATCAAGATTTGAATTTGGTTCGGCCGGGCAGAAACCGAATCCTGCCGAATAAGGCCGAATCCCGAACCGAATCCTGGATTCGGTGCATCCATAGTCAGGCAGGCTAATATCATCTTCAAATTGGTCACTGGACCTTTCCCATTGACTTCTACATAAACTCGGCAGGTTTAAGGAGGCAAATAGTCGAATCAAATTATTCCCAGGGTATAGGTTTGATAAATCTTAAAATTCGAATTAAAATTCAAATCAAGTTTGGATAATTCAGAATTCGAATTTGAGAGTTCAGACCAAAAAAAATTTTTTGAAAATTTGAATTTACTTTTGGACCTTTAATAAATCTGCCCCTTAATGTAACCACTGGATATGTTTGTGCTGTTTCCAGGAACGTCTACAAAGACTTGCGGCAGATAGAGCTGGCATGTGATTCCCAGGAGGATGTAGATAGCTGGAAAGCATCCTTCCTCCGAGCTGGAGTGTATCCGGAAAAAGACCAGGTGATCCCATTCTACTTTAATAGGAGACTGACCCTGGTTTAGTCTGCTTAGGAAAGATGTGAGAAAGGTTTCTATTTTTTTCCTAAGCAGAAGAACATCAGAGCAGCCTCTTTCTTTCTCCTGACAACTTCCTTGACTACTTGCTGGTCAGACTGGTGGGAAACTGACCAGCAGGTGGCGCTGTTGTAACAAAATTCATTCATATTAACAGCACATGTATCCCTTAATATCTTGGAATAGAAAGAAAATAAATAATGAATGTAAATGACAAAAGAGCTTAGAATAGCCCCCCCATCAATTTTAGATTCACTTATTTTAAAGGTTTACTTAACGGGGAGCAGGTAGAGATAGCAGTATTTATATTTACACATTCCCATCATTCCACAGAGGGAAGAGGAAGAGACCCAGGAGAACACCTTCTCAATGGATCCCCAGCTGGAGAGACAAGTGGAGACCATCCGCAATCTGGTAGACTCCTACATTTGCATTGTGAACAAGTCCATCCGGGACCTCATGCCGAAGACCATAATGCACCTCATGATTAATAACGTGCGTAAGACAGATGTAGTATTAAAGTGTTAGAGATGTGGTGTGCGAGTCCCGGGTTGTTCATCCCAAAGCCTGTATATGTGTGTGTATATATATATATATATATATATATATATATATATGTATTCCAGCAGAGTCGCACTCGAAAAGTTTTAAAACATAACGTTTATTATCCCATCATAAAAATGTGGTAAAGCAGTATACTCATCTACATAGAGACATCATGCGACGTTTCGGGGGTCCCCTGCCCCCTTTCTCAAGCGTGTCCCCAATGCGTGGCATGTAGAATCAGTGAGAGACCCGGAAGTCCGTCTTTTCCATAGAAGTAGCGGGGGCTGCGTGCCTGGTCATTCTGACGCAACCACGCAAAAGCGTGGGTGCGCCACAAGAGCGAGCACACGCTCCACCGCCAATAGAATCAAGCCACGCCATATTTGTTATTGGCAGATAACCCTCTGCAGTGAAGGGGAACCTAAATACATGGTGAAAATCATCAGTAATATGACAGTCAATCAGTTGTAATCTTCCATACAGAGTGCACACAAAAATCCCTCCAACCTATACAGAATCATAACATTTAGATGAACAGATGTAAATCGAAGTCCTTATTTAACCCATTAGGGCTCAGTGATTTTAACCGATGAATCCATTGGACTTCCGTCCTTTTTAACAGCATTAATCTATCGCCCCCTCTCCTGGGTTGTGGTATGTGTTGTATCACTCTAAATCTAAGATCATCGGCACTATGTCCCTTCTCCAAACAATGTTTGGAGACCGGGAGAATGGAATTTTTTGTGTTAACAGTGGATCTATGTTGGGAAAATCTATCTCTAATTTTCTGGATAGTTTCCCCTATGTAGATTAAATTACAAGGACACACTAACATATAGATTACATAGCTGGTGTCACATGAAAAATGCCCCCTAATATTATAGCTCCTGTTTGTAACCGGGCTGCAAAAAGAATCTCCTGTAAGCACGAACCGGCACTGTGCACAGCCTTTACATCGAAACATACCCTCTTTGGGGGGACCCAAGAATGTATATTGTCTGGGTGAGGGTCGTATGTCAGCACGTACCAGCCTCTTCCCTATAGTCGAACCTTTGTTAAAGGACATCATAGGTGGTTGTTTAAATTCGGTCACAGTAGGATAGGCATCCCTTAACAGATGCCAATGTCTGTATAGAATCTGTCTAAATTTTTCACTCCGAGAATGATATTGTCCCACAAAGGTGAGTCGTCTCTCTCTATTGTCCACCTTTTGTCTACCTCCTCTTGCAATCAACTCGGCCTTAGCACTTGTACTATCCAACGTATCTGGCGGGTAACCTCTGTGTATCAATTTGTCCCTCATTACCGAAAGATCATGTTCCAAAATTTGGAAATGCAACTAAATACCACTGAAAATATTCTGAAATCTGCACTTCAGGAGGAGGAATTTATACAAATTAAAAACAAGACTGAGGCTATGTTGGAAAAATTTAAAGGGGAAGTCAGCCGAGTTAAAAAACAGAAGTTTGATCGGGATGCCACAGATTATGAACGGGGCACGGTCTATAACTGGTCATACCTGGCATACAACAGAGAACGTTATCGGCGTGACTCCCATCGGTCCCGTGAACGTATACAATCTAACTTTATGGATAAGATAACCCCACCCCACCTGCCCCTTTTTTAGATGGAGGAGACAAAGAAAAAGAACAAGGAGAGGTGGTAGAGGCCAACGGAGATACGCATGGAGGAGCTTGGGAACGGAGACAACAACCAAGACGGACGAGGCGGAACAAATAGTTTTCAACCTTGCCAATGTTGAACTCTCTCCAATACAACACAAGATCTTGAGCAAAGGGCTGAACTTTTGTCCTACATCAAGGGTGGATGATTTTCAATTGCAGGTTGACCTGTATCGGTTCTTTAGAACTTTACGACTCAAAGCACATTTTGCAAGTGGACATGACTACCAAGGACTCACCTCGGATGCAGAGGGGTTTGATACTAAACAAATCGGTCTCAGAGCTAAGAGTAGGTTTGTTCCCCCTACAACCTATCCAGCGGTAGAGACCTACATACAGAAGGTTAAACTTGAGATCGAGAATAATTTACAAATGCAAACTGATAAGGAGAACTATAATCTGTCTAAAACTGAATCTATTGCATTAAAGGAATTGATGACCATGTCCAGTATCACAATCAAACCCTCTGACAAGGGTGGTGCGATTGTGATAATGGACACGGACAAATATATTGGGGAGATCGTACGACAATTGTCTGACCAAAATGTATACACCTGTTTATCATGTGATCCCACTTTTGAGTTTAAGCGTGAGATGGATGAGTTATTAAAATGTGCGCTGGACAAGGGCGTGATCACTCTGGCCACATTTAAATATATGCGGGTGGATTTTCCTGTAATTCCTCTCATTTATGTGTTACCGAAGATTCACAAAGACCCGGTCAATCCTCCGGGTAGGCCAATTGTGGCTGGCATTGATTCACTAACCAACAACTCAGCGATAGTACTTGATAGGGTTCTTAGCCCCTTGATACAGAAAACCAAGTCGTATCTGAGGGATACCACTGATTTCCTGGGGAAATTAAATGTATTAGGAAAGATCCAAGGAACGATTTGGCTTGCGACATTGGATGTCGCCAGCCTTTACACCTCTATTCCACACTCACAGGGGCTATATGCTGCAGAATTGTTACTACAGAACAGTAGTGCATATAATAAGGAGGAGATTTCTTTTTTTATGGAGATACTTAAATTCATTTTACATAGGAATTACTTTAGATTCCAAGAAGCTTATTATTTGCAGCTGCGGGGGACGGCCATGGGGTCCAGTGTCGCCCCGTCATATGCCAACTCATTCATGAGTTGGTTTGAGGAGGAGCACGTCTATACCGATGTGCTGTTTGCCAGACATTGTTTGGCTTGGTGGCGGTACATCGACGACGTGTTCCTCGTATGGCGGGGTGACCTGGACTCTTTGTCCGCCTTCCGCGATACGATTAATAATGCTAACGAAAACATAAAGTTCACTATGACTGCTGATCTCCATTCTGTAAATTTTCTCGATGTCCAAGTTATTCGCGCTCAAGAAGGCTTTCTCACTAAGATGTTCTCTAAGCCTACTGATAGGAACCAACTGTTGGCATTTGACAGTTTTCATCCCCCAGCTGTCAAAAAGTCGATTCCTATCAGTCAATTCACAAGAGTATGCAGAATTACCAATGATCCTACTTTGGTTGAACATGATCTTTCGGTAATGAGGGACAAATTGATACACAGAGGTTACCCGCCAGATACGTTGGATAGTACAAGTGCTAAGGCCGAGTTGATTGCAAGAGGAGGTAGACAAAAGGTGGACAATAGAGAGAGACGACTCACCTTTGTGGGACAATATCATTCTCGGAGTGAAAAATTTAGACAGATTCTATACAGACATTGGCATCTGTTAAGGGATGCCTATCCTACTGTGACCGAATTTAAACAACCACCTATGATGTCCTTTAACAAAGGTTCGACTATAGGGAAGAGGCTGGTACGTGCTGACATACGACCCTCACCCAGACAATATACATTCTTGGGTCCCCCCAAAGAGGGTATGTTTCGATGTAAAGGCTGTGCACAGTGCCGGTTCGTGCTTACAGGAGATTCTTTTTGCAGCCCGGTTACAAACAGGAGCTATAATATTAGGGGGCATTTTTCATGTGACACCAGCTATGTAATCTATATGTTAGTGTGTCCTTGTAATTTAATCTACATAGGGGAAACTATCCAGAAAATTAGAGATAGATTTTCCCAACATAGATCCACTGTTAACACAAAAAATTCCATTCTCCCGGTCTCCAAACATTGTTTGGAGAAGGGACATAGTGCCGATGATCTTAGATTTAGAGTGATACAACACATACCACAACCCAGGAGAGGGGGCGATAGATTAATGCTGTTAAAAAGGACGGAAGTCCAATGGATTCATCGGTTAAAATCACTGAGCCCTAATGGGTTAAATAAGGACTTCGATTTACATCTGTTCATCTAAATGTTATGATTCTGTATAGGTTGGAGGGATTTTTGTGTGCACTCTGTATGGAAGATTACAACTGATTGACTGTCATATTACTGATGATTTTCACCATGTATTTAGGTTCCCCTTCACTGCAGAGGGTTATCTGCCAATAACAAATATGGCGTGGCTTGATTCTATTGGCGGTGGAGCGTGTGCTCGCTCTTGTGACGCACCCACGCTTTTGCGTGGTTGCGTCAGAATGACCAGGCACGCAGCCCCCGCTACTTCTATGGGAAAGACGGACTTCCGGGTCTCTCACTGATTCTACATGCCACGCATTGGGGACACGCTTGAGAAAGGGGGCAGGGGACCCCCGAAACGTCGCGTGATGTCTCTATGTAGATGAGTATACTGCTTTACCACATTTTTATGATGGGATAATAAACGTTATGTTTTAAAACTTTTCGAGTGCGACTCTGCTGGAATACATACATGTTATATATGGATTCACTCACCATTTTTGAGGACGCACCATGCAGGATTACATTGTTTCAATAAGGGTGTGCATTATAGGAGCTGGACTTTTATATATATATATATATATATATATATATATATATATATATATATATATATATATATATATATATATATATATATATATATATATATATATATATATATATATATATATATATATATATATATATATAATACACAAAAGCCATGAATATCCTGTAAATTATATTCTTATAAACGGAGTTCCATGACCTGTATAAAAACACTCGGCCTTCGGCCTCGTGTTTTTATATGGTCATGAAACTCCTCGGTAACTTATAATATCCTTATATTTTACAAGAGGGGGTACTTTATTCACTATATATATAATCTTTTTTTTTTTTTTTTTTTTTGTCTTTCAGTCAAAGGAATTCATCCACTCCGAGCTGCTGGCTTACCTATACTCGTCCTCCGATCAGAACAGCCTGATGGAGGAGTCTGCCGACCAGGCACAGCGACGAGAGGAAATGCTGAGGATGTACCACGCTCTGAAAGAGGCTCTGAAAATCATTGGTGACATCAGCACTAGCACCTCTACAACCCCAGTGCCACCACCAGTGGACGACACTTGGCTTCAGAACTCCAACAGCGGCCACAGGTGAGGCCAGCACAGTCCCTCAGAGTAGCGCAATAACAACGAGTTGTGAAAGTATCAACCTCATGCGTTAACGGAGAACTGAACCCTAAAAATGAATGTGGCTAAAAATGCCGTATTTTATATAGTGAACTTATTGCACGCGGCTAAAGTTTGAGCTTGTCAATAGCAGCAATGATCCAGGACTTCAAACTTGTCACTGGGGGTCACCATCTTGGAAAGTGTCTGTGACACTCACATGCTCAGTGGGCTCTGATTGGCTGTTGAGAAGCTAAGCTTAGGGCTCGTCACTAATTATCCAGCAGAAAATGACCTTCCCTGGCTGTAATATAAGATGATGCTATAGGTTTGCTGATTATTAAATTCTGATGCTAATTGCACTGGTTTCTGTTCTGCCATGTAGTAATGATCTGTATTAATTACTAATCAGCCTTATATTGTGACATTTCTATTCTATGTGTACTGTATATTGTGAGTGGCTCCCTAAGCTCAGTAAGTGACAGCAGCACAGAGCATGTGCAGTGAATCAGCAGAAAAGAAGATGGGGAGCTACTGGGGCATCTTTGGAGACACAGATCTTTACTGCTAAAGGGCTGTGGTTGCCTTGGGCTGGTACAGAAGCACAAAACATAATGTACAACTAGCTACTTTTTAAGTTAGGCTTTAGTTCTTCTTTAAACAACTATTTTAAATTTTCTTTTTTTTGTTTAAGCCCGACAGTGCAAAGGAGGCCGGTGTCCACTGTCCTCCCTCCCAGCCGACCGCCTGCTGTCAGGGGTCCAACTCCTGGGCCTCCTCTGATTCCAGTACCTGCAGGGGGCTCTTCCTTTATTGTTCCTCCTATCCCCTCCCGCCCTGGTCCTCAAGGCCCATTTGCTGCTGCAAACAATGACCCCTTCTCTGCGCCTCCACTGATCCCATCCCGACCCGCTCGAATCCCACCCGGCGTTCCACCTGGAGTTCCTAGGTAAGCACTGCTTCCTCTACTTTAAAGGAACAGTTCAGTGTAAAAATAAAAACTGGGTAATTAAATAGGCTGTGCAAAATAAAAAATGTATCTAATATAGTTAGTTAGTCAATAATGTAATGTATGCTGGAGTGACTGGATGTGTAACATAATAGCCAGAACACTACTTCCTGCTTTGCAGCTCTCTAACTCTGAGTTAGTCAGTGACTATAAGGGGGGCCACATGGGACATAACTGTTCAGTGAGTTTGTAATTGATCCTCAGCATTCAGCTCAGATTCAAAAGCAACAGTTATGCCCCATGTGCCATCCCCCCTCAAGTCTCTAACTAACTATATTAGACACATTTTTTATTTTGCACAGCCTATCTATTTACCCAGTTTTTATTTTTACACTGAACTGTTCCTTTATTATGCATGTTGTGATACATATTCAGCGTCTGCACTGGACAATGAATAGACGCTTTATAATAATGAACCTTTCCATTGACTGGCGTGTGCTGCATGCTGATTGGTCGCATTAATATCATAATCCCTCTGCTTGGCTGTGCAATCACATGGGCAGCATCTATACACATAATAACAAACAATCTGCACTTTCTAAAGAAGCAGAATCATTCTTGTTTGCCGTGCTGTATAAACATACTGGGGCTCATTAATAAACACTGGGCAAATTTGCACCTGGGCAGTAACCCATAGCAACCATTCAGTGATTAGTTTTTTTTTTCAGCCAGCTGCAGGTTGAACACTGAAAGCAGTCATCTGATTGGTTGCCTTAGGTTACTGCCCAGGTACAAATTTGCCCAGTGTTTATAAATGAGCCCCACTGACTCTTCCTACAGAAAGCATGTGACTTCCCTAATTTGACTCTGCCCTTTCTGATAATCATCTCAGCTGTTTGTCTCACCCTCTCTTCCTTTTTACAGCCGGAGACCACCCGCCGCCCCAACCCGGCCAACCATAATCCGACCAGCGGAGCCTTCCTTACTAGACTAAGCCACGGGAGGGGCATTAGAGCGAGATTGAGAATACAGCGCTTTTCCTTTTGGGAAGAGGGAGTGGGAAATCTATGCAGGGTGTGCCTGCCCAGCCCCTGTATTCAGTCAGCGTCGTTATTTACCCCGTCAAATAGTTCATAGACTTTTATATAAAAAAATAATAATGAAAAACTTTCTATATAAAAAACAAAAATCGTTTTGCTGATTTAACATCAGACGTGGGATGTGTTTAAGTGGAATCAAACTGTGGGAGAAAAGCAAATACGAAAGAAAGAAGCTTCCATATTGAACCTGTGGCTTTGCACTGGGCAAGTGGAAATGAGCAAAGGCCATGAATCGGCTTCTGTTTTTGGCATGGCGGCTGTACAGGAAGTAGTCATGGGCTCCCATTCTAACCCTTCTCCAATTCCTCTACATTGTGTTTACTGGAAACCAACATGGCGGCCTATATTACTTCCTGTACAGTGTAGCATAACCGCTCTTTGTTTTAGAGTAGAACTACACGGGCGTTTTGACATCCGATACCTTCCATTCCGACGCGAGGAATTGCAGGTGTCACGTCGGATGCTCCGAATCTAAAGTAAGGAATAGGAGTCTCGGACGTTGTCGCAGCGTGCATACGACAACTGTTGGATGAAGACGCAACATGCAGCGCTCACATCCAACAGTCGTGTCGGATGCGCACTGCAACAACGTCCGACATTCCTATTATTTACCTTTATGGATGCACCGAATCCAGGATTTGGGCCTTTTCAGCAGGATTCGGGCCGAACCGGATCCTAATTTGCATATGCAAATTAGGGGTGGGAGGGAAATTGCGTTACTTTTTGTCACAAAACAAGTAAGTAAAAAATGTTTTACCCTTCCGACCCCTAATTTGCATATTTAAATTAGGATTAGGTTCGGTATTTGCTCGAATCTTTCGCGAAGGATTTGGGGGTTTGGCCGAATCCAAAATAGTTGATTCGGTGCATCCCTACTTACCTTATATTCAGCGCATCCGATGTGACGCCTGCGCTTCCTCACATTGGAACGGAAGGTAGCGGATGTCAAAACGCCAGTGTAGTTGTACCCTTAATGTCCATTAAAAATGGCGGATCCTCAATGGGGTACAGTATGGCCCCAAAAATATCTGCCTTAGGAAGGCCACCGAGGCCAATAGCGTTGGGTAAAGAGAGAGCGCGTTCCGAGTATATGAAACTATTGGCTGTAAAAGTGTGTACAGGTATGGGATCTTGTTATCCGGAAACGTGTTATCCAGAAAGTTAATTCTCTGTAATAATAAAACAGTAGCTTGTACTTGATCCCAACTAAGATATAATTAATCCTTACTGGAGGCAAAACCAGCCTATTGGCTTTATTTAATGTTTATATGATTTTCTAGTAGACTTAAGAAACGAAGATCCAAATTACAGAAAGATCCGCTATCCGGAAAGCCCTAGGTCCCAAGCATTCTGGATAACGGGTCCCATACCTGTATAATATAAAAACAAATACACCAGAGTGATGGACCTAAGTATTTAAGCACTTTCTACATATTCCACCTGTAGAATTTCTTTTTTTTTTGTCTCTATGAATGAATGTACAGTTTTGGCTCTTCAGAAAAACACAAGCAATATTAATGTTCCTATATATTTAATTGCTGAGAAATCCTTTTATCCCGTGCAGTTGTCCTGCAGAATTTTAGTGTTTTGATTGTCCAATCAGTGCCTTTATCCTGAGGGGGCGGGGTCAGTTTTACATTTAATCAACTTGAAAATCAAAATGTCCCTCTAGCTGTGAAGGTGAGTTTCAAAATGCTGATTAATGTTGCTTTAACCCTGGCGTCTGTGCTATGAATGGGCAACCTCCCCTGGCTGAACTTCCAGCCAATAGAAAAGGATTGCCTTTACTCTAAACAGGTTCCCAGTTTATATTAAAGGATAAGTAAACCTTTAAAATAAATGAATGCAAAATTGATGAGGGGGCTATGCTAAGCACTTTTGTCATTTACAGTCATTATTTATTTTGTTTTTATTCCAAGATATTAAGGGATACATGTGCTGTTAATATGAATGAATATTGTTACAACAGCGCCACCTGCTGGTCAGTTTCCCACCAGTCTGACCACCAAGTAGTCAAGGAAGTTGTGAGGAGAAAGAAAGAGGCTGCTCTGATGTTCTTCTGCTTAGGAAAAGAATTAGAAACCTTTCTCACATCTTTCCTAAGCAGAAGAACATCGAGCAGCCACTTTCTTTCTCCTGACAACTTCCTTGACTACTTGGTGGTCAGACTGGTGGGAAACTGACCAGCAGGTGGCGCTGTTGTAACAAAATTCATTCATATTAACAGTACATGTATCCCTTAATATCTTGGAATAAAAAGAAAATAAATAATGAATGTAAATGACAAACGTGCTTAGCATAGCCCCCTGATCAATTTTACATTCATTTATTTTAAATGTTTGCTTATCCTTTAATTTAATTGATTTGTAACTTTTCTTGGCAAAATCAATGGAGGGTAAAAGCACAACCCTTCCACAGCTCTAAATAAGGGGCCAGGGTTGGTGAAAAGTGAGAATGGAAGAGGGGACGTGATCCTTGATCGTATAGGGTTCCCGATTGGTGAAACAAATCACTTCACAGCTACAGGGACCGGCAGTTCTATGCAGTCGCTGGCCCAGAGCATGGACATGTAGCTGGTTGTGGGCAGTTATCTGTATTCTGAATATCTCTAGGGGAAGTCATTCTAGTGCTTGGTTTTACCCACAACTCCCAGCCAAGTTTGCTGCCCTTTTTTTTGTCTAGTGTCCAGACATTTTTCATTTTGGGCTTTGTATGTACCTGTGTGGGTATTAACCCCATAATGATACCGTATATGCAGATACTCTACAGCAGGGAACCTCATACTCTGGGAAATGTCTGGGTTTTTGGGTGGCAAGTCTGATGTTACTGTTGCACCTAATACAAATGAATGGAAAGAGCCCTGTCTGGTGCACACAGAGATGTGACAGTTGCTCTGAGGTCTGCCAGTCCCCGCTGAGCGCCGGAGAGAAACAGGGTCTGTTATTATCTTGGATGGAATGTATAAAGTGCCTCCCCCACTCTGTACCTTATTAATAAACTAAAAATAAAGGGAACTTTATTTTTCTGGTGATTTCACTTTTGGGTGTTTGTTTCTGGCTCTTTTATTGGGTGCAGTTTCTCTGTTATTTGCAGTCTTGATGGAATTTCTTGCTGGTGCTGGGCTTTCCTTCATAACGGTATGGGTAATGGCTTATTCTCTGCGAGCTCACCTTCCTACATAAGCCTGCCAACTCTGTAAGGAAGGGGTCACCATTCACAGGCTCAACTTTATGCCATCCAGGCCCGGACTGGCAATCTGTGGGTTCTGGCAAATGCCAGAGGTTCTGCTATAAGGTGCCATAGAAAGTCGGTATTTAGTGGGCTGGTGTGGGCTGAGTGGGCCTCTGTGTACCTGAAATGCCAGGGCCTATTTTAATTCTCAGTCTGGACCTGATGCCATCCCACTGATCTAGTCACAGGCCCTGCAGTGGGAAGGCAAGCAAATGAACATTTTCAGCCCTCATAGACCAAACAATCTGATAAAATCACAGCATGGCCGTTAGAAACATTCCCCTGTGGTACCACACGTGCCCAGACTACCAAATCAAACCTAGCCATGTATGGACAATTTAACATTTATTGCTCCATATAGCATGCCCTCCTGTTGCTCCCTATAACTCCTCCTATTGCTCCATATAACTCCTCCCTATAACTCCTCCTGTTGCTCCATATAACCCTCCTTATAACTCCTCCTATTGCTCCATATAACCCTCCATATAACTCCTCCTGTTGCTCCATATAACCCTCCCTATAACTCCTCCTATTGCTCCATATAACCCCTCCCTATAACTCCTCCTATTGCTCCATATAACCCTCCCTATAACTCCTCCTATTGCTCCATATAACCCTCCCTATAACTCCTCCTATTGCTCCATATAACCCTCCCTATAACTCCTCCTATTGCTCCATATAACCCTCCCTATAACTCCTCCTATTGCTCCATATAACCCTCCCTATAACTCCTCCTATTGCTCCATATAACCCTCCCTATAACTCCTCCTATTGCTCCATATAACCCTCCCTATAACTCCTCCTATTGCTCCATATGACCCTCCCTGTAACTCCTCCAATTGGTCTATATAACTCTTACTGTTGCTCCATGTAACTTATAATCCCATGGCCAATGAAGGGGGTTTGGGGTGCTCTGGTGCCTGAAAGTGCTCTTATGGATGCTTAAATGTGCTTTCTCTAGAACAGCCCTATCTGTCAGTGCAGATGCTGTGGTGTTAAGTATGCACCTCTGGAGGCAGGAAAGAAGAAAAAGAACTTTTCGGCTCCACCCTCCTCATAAGTCTGTGCTCCTCCTTCTCCCCTCAGCTTTTCTTCTTCTGCCCTACTTGGAGTTTAGGACAGTGGTTTTTTTTTTTTTTCTTTATTTTTTGACCCTTATTATAATTATTTGTTATTTTATTAGTATTTCCCTGTTATAGCACTATCAAGGGGAAGATGGGCCCAGCTACAACAGGTATGTATGGAGCACCCCCCATCATCGCCCCCATCATCGGATTATTGGGCCCCCACCAGTGAACATGAAGTAGATTCAGCGATTGCTCGACTAACCAAGAACACCGCCTTACCAAAAGAGGAGGCGACCTTTAAAGAACCTATGGATAAAAAGAGGGAGATTTCCCTGAGAAGGGGTACACACATGCCACGGCAATCCACGGTAGTAGCATCCACTGGACTGGCACGTCCAGCAAGATTTTGGTGTCAGGAGTTACTCAAACACCCTCCAATGTCACCAGAGGAATTGCAGGACCAATATGAACACATTAGTTCTGCACTGGCCTTTTTGCCAGATTCAGCCATGGACACGGTAAGGCTGGCGGCCAAGACCAGTATCGACACAACAGTAGCCAGTCAGGAGACACAGCCTCCAAGACCAAATTACTCATCTTTGATTAACAGGTGAAACACTTTTTGGACCTGATCTAAAGCAGATTATAACAGAGGTTACAGGAGGCAAGAGCACCTTCCTGCCATCAGGTAAGAACCTTCAAACAAACCATTCAATAGGCAATGGAGTACCCAACAACGCTCCTTTCGACCCTTCGGGGAACCCCTATTTTGTCTCTTCACAATCAAGCCGAGACTCCAAGAATGGAGGACCATCCTGTTCCCAGCAGCCAAGTATAACAGAAAGCCGGGCCCTTCAAAGCCCACCTAGACCTGACTCGGACATACCAGGCCCAGGGTGGGTGAGTGGTCATCTCCAAGAATTCCTACCAACCTTGCAGTCCCACATACAAGACAATTGGGTACTCACCATCATCAAGGAAGGGTGCAGAATTCTGTTCGATGACATTCCCCTTCGCATATTCAGACTCTCGTCTTCTCCAAAAAGTCTAACCAGTTGCCATCGTCGGCGACCTGCGCAGCAGTAACGTTATTACACTTGTCCACTCGCAAGAGCACTTCAAGGGTTTTTACTCAAACTTATTCCTGGTAACACAAAAAGAGGACACTTTCTGACCAGTGCTGAACTTGAAGTCTCTAAATACATTCGTAACCAAACAAAGGTTCCGCATGGAATCAATCCAATCAGTATTAATGTCAATGACAGAGTGGTGTTACATGACAAAGGTAGATCTTCAGGACGCATATCTACATGTGCCCATTAGGAAGGATTCCCAAAAGTACCTACGGTTCACCGTCCTCCAGGACCAATATCAATTCAGAGCCCTCCCTTTCGGGCTCTGCAGAGTGCCAAGAGTATTCACGAAAATACTAAGTCCACTCATTTCACACCTCAGGCGCCTAGGGATTACACTCATTCCATATCTAGTAGAAATTCAGTTGTTGGTAAATGCTTACGGTACTTTCGTTCTCAGTGTCTTAGGTTCATCAAACAAAGTTAGCAGTCGCCAAACTCCCCAATCTTCATAAGTCGCAATATATCACTCTGGAGAACCTTTGCTTCTCAAACAAGTTATCCTTTATTGAATTGCACTACATGTTTTGGATCAAGGTGATCCTTCCTCAGGTGCTAGTGATGGCTTGTTGAGACAATAAATAGCGCAAATGACCTTTGTAAGGAACTCAGACCATTTAAGGTGAGAGCACACTCCACTAGTGCATCAAGTACATCAAGTACATCCTGGTCTCTACATAATTCAGCCACTCTAGAGCAAATCCCCACCCTTCTATAGTTCAGATTAGCGTTAGGGTTCCATGTTATATGATGATGTGAATGGTTGGTTCTTTGTTTGTTCTTCTCCAAACCTGATTGGCAAATGGAGAAGGAGGAGCACTGACTTAAATGAGGAGGGTGGAGCCAAAAAGTTCAACTTCTTCTGTACTGCCCCTGGAGGTGGACACTTAACCTCGCAGCATCTGCACTGACCGTTTGAGCTGTCTAGAAAAGGATTTTCCAGTAAGTTTAAAATCCTCCTTTCTGTGATAGTGGTTGGGACTTCCCTGTTGCACAGGCTGTGAGCTTTGATATTGGAGGATGCTCCTGCCAATCACAGCTGAGCCCTAACCACTGCTTGTACAACAGAATGGCCTTCCCCCTGATACATGGACAATCAGTTTAACAAGAATTGCCTGCCCCCACTGATGTCATAAGGAGATATCTCTATAAACACCTATAGGAGCAAATACAACACACCCATAAGGAACAGTCACCCCAACAAAAATACAGAATTTTACTTAAATATCTCCCTTTTCATTTCAAAAGAATGAAGACCCCCCCCCCCTTTATCCATAATGGAAAAGCTTGTCATTGGCCCCGAAAACTATAATGGCCACTGGCTGCTTTTATTAAAGGATAAGTAAACCTTTGAAATAAGTAAAGTAAGTAAATTATGACAATTTGTCCACCCACACATCACTAATTTTTAAGGGCTAAAATAACTGCATGAATTATTAGAACTAACTGCTACATTAAAACATAAGTAAACCTTTAAAATATGTGAATGTTAAATTGATGAGGGGGCTATTCTAAGCACTTTTGTCATTTGCATTTATTATTTATTTTATTTTTAGTCCAAGATATTAAGGGATACATGTACTGTTAATATGAATGAATTTTGTTACAACAGCGCCACCTGCTGGTCAGTTTCCCACCAGTCTGACCACCAAGTAGTCAAGGAAGTTGTCAGGAGAAAGAAAGAGGCTGCTCTGATGTTCTTCTGCTTAGGAAAAGAATTAGAAACCTTTCTCACATCTTTCCTAAGCAGAAGAACATCAGAGCAGCCTCTTTCTTTCTCCTGACAACTTCCTTGACTACTTGCTGGTCAGACTGGTGGGAAACTGACCAGCAGGTGGCGCTGTTGTAACAAAATTCATTCACATTAACAGCACATATATCCCTTAATATCTTGGAATAAAAAGAAAATAAATAATGAATGTAAATCACAAAAGTGCTTAGAATAGCCCCCTCATCCGTTTTACATTCACTTATTTTAATGGTTTACTTATCCTTTAACAAGAGAATCCAACCAATTTGGTGTTGCCAGTAATCAGTATTGAGCAGTTATGCTGTCCGGGAGTCCTTGGACCTAGCACAGTATGTAGGCACTTGCAAGTTGTGTCTGCATGCCAGCATTCAAATTAGCAAAAAGACATGGTGCCCATATTTTTGCACAGCCAGTTTTCACATTTAATTGCATACAACTGAATACTGCTTCACTAAAAATCTTTGTTCAGAAAACACCCCAGTACATACCACTGGTATCTTTTTTTGTTGAAAGTGGAGTAAATTATTATGCAGGCTGAGAGGGGTTCCCAAACTTTTTCATATGGCTGTATGTTGTATCAGTAGTCAGAAGCAGCAGTGCAGAGAACATACATATTAGGTGCTGCTTTCAGTAGGAATTACATTGGCAAATTGAAAAGGTGTACAGGTGTTAGGGCTGGAGGTCGGTGTATAGGTGTTAGAGCTGGAGGTCAGTGAAAGTCAAGAAGCAAGGGTTTGAGGACCTTTTGTTATGACTGTTGCCACTGGGGGGCACCATTCCCTTGGAACTCTAGAGATTGAACATGGCTTCCACTCACCCCTGTCCAGCCATAGCAAATTATTAGGGTGCATTTCCCACTTTAAATGCCCCCTGTGCTCTCAGATTGTCCCACAATTGCTACATGAGCCGCAGGGAGGCTTAGTTGCCCTGGGCTTTAGTGTTGCAGGTTTGTGGCTAGAGCAGATATGAGATATGATTGGTGGTGAGAGTGAGGGGGAAGCCCTGCCATTCATGAGCACAGGCACAGAGCTGGATTCATGAGTCTATTCGCTGGAAGGAGCCTTCCTGCCTGCCCCCCATTTCTTGGTGTGGGGGGGGCATTGGGAGGTGAGGAATTAGCCGTGTGTGTCAGTGCAGCCGTGGGGGCCATGTGATCCCCAGTGACCAGGCTTTTTCTTATTTTGGAGACCAAAACCTTGTGTTTCCCTGAATATATTATTTTTTTTCCTGCTGCAAGTAATTGCCTTTTGGCAGTTTTCCTTAAATTTAACTTTAAGGCCATTGTCGACATCACTATTCCAAGACATTGTTTTTTTTATGATGTATTTTGTTCTGCAACTCTCAGGCTTGGACTTGCAGTGCTGTCTGGTTGCTAGGGTTTAATTACCCTAGTGATCAGCCAGCAGATATAAACAAATAAACACAGAATACAATTGATCCGTAACTATCTATTTGGTTGCCATGGTCAGTGGCATAAGCAAGGTTTTGTTTTTTTTAACTACAGGCTAGAAGTAGGCAGAATATTGTAGGTCAATCCATAACATACTAAAAGTTACAGGTGAACTTTACCTTTAATGTTACACTGAGCACCACTCTTGGCACAGAGCAGGGCAAAGCAAAGTAGAAGGGGGCACAATGATAAAAGGAGAAGGAAAGCTACCGAAGCAGTTTATTGCCAATAGATTAGCCACAATAGTACAAGCTATAACACTATTTATTCTGCAGAATTCTCTACCATACCTAAGTAAACCGCTCTAGAAATTCTCTCTGTTTGTTTAGGATAGCGGCTGCCATATTAGCTTGGTGTGACTTCCTGTCTGAGTCTCTCCCTGCTCATTCATAGCTCTGGGCTCAGATTACAGCAGTGAGGGGGAGAGGAGCAAACTGAGCATGCTCAAGCCCTAGCCCTGGAGGTTTAAGCTGAAAACAGGAAGTCTGATACAGAAGCCCATGAGTACACAATAGAAGGAAAGAAATGTGGTGTTTCTTTTGACAGAGGACTCAGAGCAGCATTACCTTGAGGGTTTACTGGTGTATTTATATAGACCTTTCTGATAAAGCCTATTTAATTTTAGCCTTTCCTTCTCCTTTAAGGGCTGCAAGTAGGATTCCTTGGCATTTATATCAATACATGACTTACAAAAGATACCCACGGCCAGTTACAGCTTGGCACCTCTCATGCCTGTTTTCCACCCTCTGCTGCTTTATAACAGCATCACTTTATTTGCAGTTTTTTTTTATCAGTTTTATTCTTTTTTCCCCTTTATTTCCTCTGCACAGGAGGCCTCCCCCCACTGCTCCGGCCAAGCCAAATTTTTGGTGAAAACACCTCACTTGCCTCCACCTCTTCTCCTTTTGCCCTCGGTGTCACCTGGATTCCGTATACTGCAATCTCGCTGAAGGGGGCGGCACAAATGCCTTGATGGAGGGGGTCGAGCAGCTGTTTAGAAGAATATGGCTTCCTTCTTCCCATGGAGCTGACACTTTTGGTCTGAAAAGAACCTTGTAAGCCATGAACCCTTGCTGGAACCCCCGGCTCTATTATTTCCTTGTCACAAGGGACTTTTGGTGTGTTTTTTTTTTTTTATAAAGCACCTGTCCATTTTCTGATTGGTTCTGCCCCTATGACTGCTGCTTCCCCATCAGGAAGATCTCACTGGGGTCGCCCATTTCCTCCTGGTGACTGGGATTCATCATCATACATTGTCACCTGTTTAGTTGGGGGCCACGGGACCCAAGGATCGGGCCCTTCAGTTTGGGATCCAGACATAACAATGTATAGGTATAATATAGACAGCAGCCTAGCCGATGGGTATGGGAAGAATTTAATGGCGGTAAGTGAGCAAAAGGGATCCTACTTAACTGATGCTGGTAACCAGTAGCGCATTAACAATAGGTTTGATTCTGGTCCCTTTAAAAGTTGACCCTTGGACGAATCCAGGCTTCCATTTTGGGAACAGCCGTTTGTGCAGGAAGTGTATTTGGCTCGCGAGCGCTCGACCGAACCAAAATTTACCTCTTGGACTAATAAAGGTAACAATATTTCCTTCTGAGGATGCGATTTTTGGGGAACTTTGTTAAAGAATAAGTAAACCTTCGAAATAAGTGAATGTAAAATTGATGAGGGGCTATTCTAAGCATGTTTGTAATTTACATTCATTATTTATTTTCTTTTTATTCCAAGATATTAAGGGATACATGTACTGTTAATATGAATGAATTTTGTTACACCAGCGCCACCTGCTGGTCAGTTTCCCACCAGTCTGACCACCAAGTAGTCAAGGAAGTTGTCAGGAGAAAGAAAGAGGCTGCTCTGATGTTCTTCTACTTAGGAAAATAATTAAAAACCTTTCTCGCATCTTTCCTAAGCAGAAGAACATCAGAGCAGTCTCTTTCTTTCTCCTGACAACTTCCTTGACTACTTGGTGGTCAGACTGGTGGGAAACTGACCAGCAGGTGGCGCTGTTGTAACAAAATTCATTCATATTAACAGTACATGTATCCCTTAATATCTTGGAATACAAAGAAAATAAATAATGAATGTAAAATTACAGAAGTGCTTAGAATAGCCCAATTTTACATTCACTTATTTTAAAGTTTTACTTATCCTTTAAGAACCCTAATCTGCATATAGACGTTTTAAAGGAAAACTATACCCCCAAAATGAATACTTAAGCAACAGATAGTTTATATCAAATTGAATGACATATATTAAAGAATCTTACCAAACTGGAATATATATTTACATAAATATTGCCCTTTTTCATCTCTTGCCTTGAACCACCATTTCGTGACTCTATCTGTGCTGCCTCAGAGATCACCTGACCAGAAATACTACAACACTAACTGTAACAGGAAGAAGTGAGGAAGCAAAAGGCAGAACTCTGTCTGTTAATTGGCTCATGTGACCTTACATGTGGTTTGTATGTGTGCACAGTGAATCTTACGATCTCAGGGGGCGGCCCTTGTTTTTTAAAATGGCAGTTTTCTATTTATGATTACAAATGGCACATACTACTAAAAAAGTATATTATTATGATAATGGTTCATTTACATGAAGCAGGGTTTTACACATGAGCTGTTTTACTCAGTATCTTTTAATAGAGACCTACATTGTTTGGGGGGTATAGTTTTCCTTTAAGAGGATTAAGTCCATAAATCGCAGATGGTGCATTCCTAACTTTTACCATAATGTCACCTGCCCGGAGGCAAAGTCGAGCATCATAGGACAAATGGGCCGGGAGATTCCTGCAGTATCACTGGGTTAGAAGAGGCCACCATTCCACCATTGTATCCAACTTCTTGGCCCTGAGTCCTTGTTATAATCCATTACAGTCGGCAACGTGAGTCTTGCCATTTACTGTTTAGCATATTTGGATCAGGCCAATCTTGCAGCCACATTATTGGGCTTTATTGTATTGGGGTGCAGGATGGGAAGAAGAGCGGCTTCACCACTGCCATCATCAGGAAGTGGGTGAAGGGACAGTTGGGTTTCTTACACCAATGCTGTGGGTTACTGCTTATAATAACTTGTCCAATCAGATCATTGCTTTGGTTGTTCTACCTGCAGCTACTGCCCACGTACAAACCTGCCCACTGTCTGAATGGGGCTGAGGACACCCAGCTGGAAACCCAGTTGTTTTTTTTTAATCTCCCATAAATCTGAAATTCGACTAGTCGAAATGTATTAATAAAAGTCTAATTTTTAATATTCAGATGAATTTAAATGACCCAAAAAGGCTAATCGAATTCGAAAAAACTCGAATGTCAGGAAGGCTGCAAACGTCTCCAAATTGATCCCTGTGCCTTTCCCATTGACTTAAACAGTAATTCGGCAAATAGTCAAATTTGAATTCTTAAAGGGCCAGAGTATGATAAATCTCGAAAATCAAATTTATAATTTTTTAAAAACACAAATCAAGTTTGGATAACACACTAATCGAATCTGACAGACTTTCAATTCGACCCTTGATAAATCTGCTCCTTAATGAACTGCTCATTTAAGAAAATTTGCACCGGGCCTTATCCGTATAGCCTAGGGCCGACAATGAATTAATAATGGGGCCCATCAGGAAGGACTGCATCAGTGAGCTATTGTGGCATCTTCTAACCTGCCCAATAGGTATATGGCTGATGTTCCCTTGCTGAGCAGGAACCTTGTACAGAAGTGCTTTGTGCCCGACACCAACCTTCCAACATGGTTCTGGTTAGAAAGAAAAAAGTTTTACCAAAACACTCTTCTCTAGGAGCCTTAATCTCCAGAAATCGCACAATTTATTGGATGCATTCCTTCCTTAGAAATCATTTGGCGTGAGTATTCGGCAGCAGAATAGCATTTTAATTAGCTGATGTTGAACCAATCGGCAGGGTTTCGGCACTGGAGGGATATTTTATAGATTGACCCCTGGAAACGGACAAGCCGCAGATCACTGTAAGGGCTCCGGCCCATGAAATATACGTAGCCAAAGCTGGACTGACTACTGGCAATTGACCGAATTCCTGTACCGTAACCCTGTAAAATGCGTTTAATATAAATTTGTTAATTACTACTGCCCCTTTTATGTATGTAACAAGTGTGTTCCTTCTTTTTTTTCTTCTTCTTCTTTCGCTGGAATCTGGATTTTGCCTTAAATTGAACGTGCGCCACTTTTGGGTAGATTTGTAGTGATGATGCTTTTGCCCTATAGAGACCGATTCTACAGAGAGGTGTTTTTATTAGGAGACTTTGTATTTAACACCTTAATGCACAAGCATGTTAATAAAGGCAGCCATGTATTTATGGGATATTTACTCTTGTTGTGCGTTCTCAGTATCTGCCTGGCCTGATATATTGCCTCCGAACATGATACCACTGTCCATGGATCCCTAGGCAAGAAATACGGTATCTACAGAGTGAAGTCTGCAACGTTCTGCACAGTCGATTTGCTCTTTAATAATGTGTATTTATACCCAATATATGGATAATATTTCTTTTAACATGTGCGGGCTGACACTTGTGCAAAATATCCCGGCCAAGCTCTTCTTGCTTGAAACCTAACAGTGCCTCACATCCAGCGGCATCTATTTATAGACATATGCCTGACCCACCCCATCCGTGATGTTAGAAACAGGGCGGGTCAGGCGTGGGTATATAGACATGGACCCACAGGCAGGGTCAGGTACCAGATCATGGGCGGGTTCGGGTCAGCTGCGGGACAACAATTTGTCTACCCACACATCACTTATTCTTAAGGGCAAAAATAACTACATGCATTATTAGAACTAACTGCTACATTAATGCATAAATAAATCTTTAAGTAATTGTAAAATTGACGAGGGGGCTGTTCTAAGCACTTTCATAATTTACATTCATTATTTATTTTTTTACTATTCCAAGATATTAAGGGATACATGTACTGTTAATATGAATGGATTTTGTTACAACAGCGCCACCTGCTGGTCAGTTTCCCACCAGTCTGACCACCAAGTAGTCAAGGAAGTTGTCAGGAGAGAGAAAGAGGCTGCTCTGATGTTCTTCTGCTTAGGAAAGACATGAGGTTTCTATTCTAATTCTTTTCCTAAGCAGAAGAACATCAGAGCAGCCTCTTTCTTTCTCCTGACAACTTCCTTGACTACTTGGTGGTCAGACTGGTGGGAAACTGACCAGCAGGTGGCGCTGTTGTAACAAAATTAATTCATATTAACAGTACATGTATCCCTTAATATCTTGGAATAGTAAAAAAATAAATAATGAATGTAAATTATGAAAGTGCTTAGAATAGCACCCTCGTTAATTTTACACTTATGTTAAAGGTTAACTTATCCTTTAACATTTGGACTGTGCCATGGTTGTGCCACAGTATCACCCAGATTACATGCAGCGTTGAACAGAGGGCCCTCACACACCCCAACCAAAGCCGAGCACACCATGTTATTTCATTTTCCTGGCAGCCCAGTCCAACACTGATTGCACAGGATCCTCAGTCTAAATTAACAGAAATGTTTTACTTCCCAACAACAGAAGGGATCTATGTTCCAACAACCACTTGCTCTGATATTCATGAACTGCAGTGTCTGTTTAAAGGGGAAATTCTTCTTAGCAAAGACATTTCATATGTTACAGAGGGATCCAGTCCGTGCAGGTTTCATTTGGTCTTGGATTCATTAGATGGGCACATTAGGATTCTCATGTTGGGTGGGGTCGCCAGAGTTTAACATGATGTGGGTGACAACAAGCTGGGCCAAATCGGGAACTGACTGTTTATTCAATGATCGGATCATAATGGAGGCTTGTGACCCATCGAGAGAAAACCTATCAACCCAATGGTGCGGTCCTCACCCCCTGCCCAATGTATATCTGCCTAATTTAAAACAAGATATCAGTTGTGCCCATTGGTAGGGGCCCCATACAAGGACCAATAAGCTGCCGACGGACTCAGAACGAACTAAGTGGGCAGCTTTTATTTATTTTTATAAATAAATGGCCAGATTTATTTATTTTTTAAATATATATATATAATATATATTGAGCGAGAATGAAGATCAACTGCAAACTGTCTTCTGCTGTTTACACCATGCTAAAAGTTATTTTTAAGGTAACTGACACCTTTGTCCAAAATAAATAAATATATATATATAAATATATAATACACAAAAGCCATGAATATCTTGTAAAGTATATCCTTATAAACGGTGAGTTCTGATGTCATCAGTTATAAACGATGAGTTCTGATGTCATTTCTGTCACATGACTCACTGAAACTTGTGTATTATAATAAAGTATGCCCAGTTGTTACCTCGGAGTTCCATGACCTCTATAAAAACACTGACTACTCGGTAATTTATAATATCCTTATATTTTACAACGGGTACTTTATTCATTATATAATCTACAGTCTGGTCATTTCCTCGGAGTTCCATGACCTGTATAAAAACACTCGGCCTTCGGCCTCGTACTTTTATATGGTCATGAAACTCCTCGGTAACTTATAATATCCTTATATTTTACAAGAGGGGGTACTTTGTTCACTATATATAAAAAGCGGATTCAGAACGTGCTGTTTATAACAGGGATCCCTCACGCCGAATTTGATGCCATCGGGTTCAAATTGAATGCCAGCGCGCCCGAATTGGACGCTGAACCCCCCCACCCCCCTTCCAACTTTTCACACAAAATGTAGATTATAATGCATAATATACCTCCTACTAGGCCTTCAGCCTCATGCTTTTATATGATCACATAACTCCTCTGTGACATAATATCTTTATAAATTACAGTAGGGGGTACATTAAACACAACCCCCCCCAATGGAAAGGCCGTCCCCCATAGACTCCATTTTATCCAAATCAAAAACTTTTAAAATGATTTCCTTTTCCTCTGTAATAATAAAACAGTAGCTTGTACTTGATCCCAACTAAGATATAATTAATCCTTATTGGAAGCAAAACCAGCCTACTGGGGTTATTTAATGTTTATATGATTTTCTAGTAGACTTAAGGTATGAAGATCCAAATTACAGAAAGATCCATTATCCGGAAAGCCCCAGGTCCCGACCATTCTGGATAACAGGTCCCATTCCTCTATATATACGCGCACAAACGTTTTTTAAAAAGTGTCCATTTATTAAAGACAACTTGCCTGTTAATCTCTCTATTCAGCATCTTTCTTTTACTGACTAATCATATGACAAGGTCGCACAAACATATATAAAAACAACAATTTCCATTTAGAAATCACGAAGGATGATTTAATACAGCACATGTAAATGGGAGGGGGTTTGTTCTGAGCAACGCGGGGGGCTGAAGAGGCACGGATGAAGTCTTATATAAAAATATAAAATCTTTTCATAGCAGCAATGTGGTTGTACAGAGTCTGTGGCCCAGAGAGAGAGAGAGAGAGATTATACTAGCTGAAATATCCCCGTACCTCTGAGCTCGACAATACTGAGCCCTGGCTGTACTTTCACTTTATGGAGGGTCACCTTGGAGTAAGTACAGAGAGGCCCAATCAGCATCCCACTAAATAGTAACTTTCTATGACATCTTATGGCAGCTCCTCTGGCATTTGCCAGTACCCACAGATTGCCAGTCCGGGCCTGGTTCTCCCCTCGCACACCATATAAAACAGAAAGTGAAAATAAAAATGAATCGAGGTGCTGCATAGGACAATAAACTGGGGCTTAATATGTAAACATCGGCAGTCTATCAAAGCCTCACATCCCCCAGTTTAACTGCTGAACGCACAGCCCGAGTGTCGGAGTACAACACCAGCAAGATAACTATGTTGAAGGGTCGGAAAGGGGGCTCAGCTAAATAAAACACCAGTAAGTACTGACATTATCACTATAGTGAGTGAGTCCATGTGTCTAGTTTTTGTGCTTGGAAAACAGTAGGGTGTCGTTTTTAAACCCTGGGTAAATTGGGCTATAACTGTAGCAACTAATCTGTCGGCAGCAGTATCGCCAATGAAAGCAGACATCTGGTTGCTGTGGGATACCAGTGTCCATAGGGCAGCGCAGAAACAAATGGTCGGGGAAAAGTGTAGTCACATGACTTTTCTCCAACAATTCAGAGATCCACTTTGGTGATATTTTATAGCAATGACAGGGATATTTTGGGCAGACCCAAAACACCCAGCATTGGCACCCATTCCCAGGCTCCTCAACACAATCAACATAGAACTTAGTTATATCACATCATGTAGCGGAAGTCTCATCGTACTATCACTTTAACCAAATTGTGTTACCAACATGTCTTGTGTTGTAATCCTGGTGCTGTCTTTAAGGGTCTGAGTAATATAGTTAAGGTTCCTATACAAGGGCCGATATAAGATACCGACCGATTAAGTCAGCAGTTTATTGGGCAGAATATGAGGTCCTCCGACGGGCTTCCCCGATCGATACAGTATCTCGCCAAAAGTCGGGCAGATGTCCAACGGGCAGGTTTAAAACTCCTGTCAGATCGAGGACTGCATCAGTTGGTTGATGCATCCCCTCAATCCAACCTCCCATATTCTCCTCGTTGCGATCCAATTTTTAGGCCCTATTGTCCATGATCAGATTAGCCCAATATTGCCCACCTCAAGGTGGGCACATCAAGGAAAGATTCGCTTTTTGGCGAGGTCACATATGAACGGATCTCTGTATCTAAAGCCACCTTTACACTTGCTTGTCAATTTTGCAAGGGTGTCTGATCCAGAGCCATGATCAATAAATATATATAGTATCCTTTTATATGTAACCTACCCTTCACCATGAGAGCTTTCTGCTCCTAAAGGACTAGATGTGTTGGGATTATGACTGATAAGGACGGTCGTATATCTGAGCTGCTCCGGTAAACAAGATAATTACACATCATTATTGCTTTAAAGTCTCTGCTACAAAAAACAAAATTCTTTCTACCCATTTGGTAAATTTGTTCTAAAAAGTGCATCCCATAAAATCATAGCCACGACCGTGGGAGATATCTCATCCAATGTCCTCAATGGTGCCAACATGGTGGGAGGGTCAGCTGTTTGGCTCCTGCTCAGGGGCACCGTGAGCATTAAGTCCGGATCTTGCGCTTGTCGTCGAAGAGGCTTTTCAGCATATAAACCTGGAGGAAGGCCACCGCAACCAGCACGCCTACGTTTATGGCTGACCAGAAGGTTACTCTGTTGAGGTTACTCTCCTGGAGGTTCCGGTCTCGTGCCTCAAAGGCACGAAGTACTGTCTGCATTTGGATACTGCGCTCCAGCCTGGACTTCACACTCTCTATGGACTCCTATGGAAAGGAGAAGAAAGAAGTCTCATGTTAAATTGTAAGAATACGACATAAATTGAAGCATTAATGGCTCATCCCCTGGACCTAACAACACGTAATACCTCGAAAGTCAGGGGGGCAGAATCTCACCTTGATGTCCTCCAGCTTTATGTCTAGAAGCTCATCAGGTTCAACAATGTCTGCCCAGCTGTCTGGCTCCTCGTCCCCCTGCTGATTGTCAAATATCAGCTCAAAGAAAACCAGTTTCTCAGAGATAGTGCTGAAGGAGTTATCGAAACAGATCATGTAGTCCCCGGCCTCTGTCGGCTCCACCCTGCAAAGGCACCATGGGGAGTAAATTAGGAACATATACAGTACATGTAAGGAAGCAAATAGAACTATGGAGAAGGACTTTCTAGGATGCATGCATGGTCACTACTTACGTATGTACGCCGTCTGATCTCCGTCTCTCCATGATAAGCAAGATCCCCGAGGGAGTAGTAACCGAGAAGTCCACATCTAGGCCAGCGCCACCGATCACCTGCACAACAGAGAGGAGGCTTGGCCTTTGCACCAGAATTGGTGGCTCCTAATATGAGCCAGAGCGTTTGGTAATAAGTTCTCCTTCCCTAATTGGTCTCTCTGCATGTTTCCTAGGAAAACTTCCCTACATCACACACACTATGGAGAGGACACAACTTCTTTAGGATAATGGCAATGCCACGTTTGGGTGTTTTGTCACCAAAGCATTTTCCGCCACCACATTTTTCATCATCTGCACCAAGGGTCGGAAACAGGATTGCCAGGTTGGCGGTTTTCCAGCCAAATTGGGCTACTAATTTAAAGCCTAGGCAGGTTTTTAAAGTACAAACTAGCCAAGGTACGTATTTGGGCTACTTTTTGGGTCTTTGGCTGGTTTGTACTTTGGAACCAGTCAAAGTTTTTTCTTGCCCTAATGTGCCAATCCTACGTATTCCAATGCATGTTGGGTAATGTAGCTTTTGTTTAACCACTTGCCGACAGCCAAGTTTAATGTAAGACCAATACCCAGAATGCAATGGGACTGACTTCGAGAAGTTGGGAGTTACCAGATTTGGGGCTCTGTACACTCTATTAAGATTTCTCGAATTTTCCCATGACTTTCCTCAATTTCTGACAATTATGGGGCAAAAATCAGCTGGCCCCCAAAAATGTCTAGAGGTTGACTTGTTTTACCTGTATTTATTGAAATGTAATATGTTTTTTGGGCCTTATGGGGCCCCTATACCTCTTGGGCCCCCCTCTGTAGTTACGCCCCTGGTGACGTGCAAAGTGGGACAGATTTGCCTAACCGTGAAAATTTGAAAAAGGCATATTTTCACATATAGACATTTATTTTTTAGACTTTTTTTTTTTTTCACTGCACATAGTGATATTTTTGGGCTACTGTGGAAGTGCCGCTTGGCCAGGTTTTGTAGCTGATTTTGGCTGCTTTTGAAAATTAGACCTGGTAACCCTGGTCAGCAGGTACCTCTTGTAGATACATTAGCCACCTATTGGGCTGGAAAACACTTCAGCAACAACATGGACAACATGGAGCCATGATCCTTACTATTTTCTACATACATACAATTCCAAAGCACAAAAATCAGCACAGCCAACTATAACTCCCACCCAAGTTAACCTTCTGTCAGCAGAGCACTAACCGAACTCACAGCAGACCTCTATTAACACCCTGTATGAGTTTGTATATTCTTTATAAAAACACCTCCCTCAGAAACCAAAGAGCATGCAGTCTAAAATTAGGAGGCATATATAGGGACCAGGCAGGTTCAAAGTGCCCCCTGCTGCTTCTATAAGCTACAGGTCTCTGGCTTGTGTTAGCTTTATGCACCACAGTTTCGACCTCTGCTTTTGAAAATTAGACCTGGCAACCCTGATCGGCAGGTACCACTCATAGATACATTAGCCTCCCATTGGGCTGGAAAACAATTTAACAACAAGAGTGCTTCGTTTTCTGAAGTTGCCCGAAGTTTCCTCGTGAGGCAACTTCAGAAAACAAAGTGCTCCGAGTGCCACCCTGTCGGCAATTTAGATTCTAGCTGGCGGGAAATCTTTTCGGGGAGATTAGTCGCCCGAAGAAGAGGCGATTTGTCGCCAGGGGACTAAATCTCCCCCGGGTGACTGAACTCCATTCACTGAGGTTCACAAGTGTTTTTCATGGCTTAACACTCACACTAGTGACCCACTGGAATAACCGTCACCCTGGAACTGCCAATATTACAGGCCATGTGCTTGCATTTTAAATCTTATGTATGGGGTAAAATATATGGAACTTGCTCTAAGATATTTTGTAGGAGTCTGTATACAAAATTACTTCTTTTTTTCTTGAATGAAAACAGCTGGAAATGTGGTGAAAAAGGGTTGTAATTTAAAGAGACGCAAAAGATGTAAATATGAACAAAAAAAATCAACTTAGAGGAAAAATCAATGGCCTGTAAAGGGGTTGTTCACCTTTAAATTAACTTGTTAGTATGATGTAGAGACTGATATTGAGACAATTTGCAATTGGTTTTTATTTTTTGCATTATTTAGCTTTTTATTCAGCAGCTCTCTGGTTTGCAATTTCAGCCATCTGGTTGCTAGGGTCCAAATTCCCCTAGCAACCATGCATTGATTTGAAAAAGAGACGGAATATGAATAGGAAAGGCCTGAATAGAAAGAGGAGTAATAAAAAGTAACAGTAACAATACATTTGTAGCCTTACAGAGCATTTGTTTTTTTTTTTAGATGGGGTCAGTGACCCTCATTTGAAAGATGGAAAGAGTCAGAAGAAGAAGGCAAATAATTAAAAAGCTATAAAAAAAAAAAAATGAAGGCCAATTGAAAAGTTGCTTGGGATAGGCCATTCTATAGATCATTAAAAGTTAACTTAAAGGTGAACCACCCCTTTAAGAACAACCCAATACCTAGAAATGAATTGTCAGCTCCTAGGGAAAGTGATGCAGAAGCAATGGCTGTTGGACTACAACTCCCACAATCCCCAGTCAGTTACTTCCCACCAGCGAATAAACAGAGGAGGTTCCCAAGTAGAAGAGACGTGGGGATAAGTTACAACTCCCAGCACGCTCTGCTTCTGCCAGGCAGGGAGTTGTGGTGTCGCTGTTGAAGTTGAGAGGAGTTGCCATACCTGATACTCTATCTCCATACTGCCATTGTACAACGTGCTCTGGTAGAAACATTCTTGTCTCCCCGCCGGCAGCAGGAACGTGAGCTCCGAGTCCTGAGGCTGAACAGCAACGGCGGCCGCCACCGGGAGCACAAGAAATAAGAAGCTGCTCGGCCAAGCCATAGAGGCGTATACGTGACTCCTCCAACACCGACTCCTCTTCCGCAGGCATTGCCTCGCCCTCCCATTGGCTCCTCCGCATATCAGGGATTCCAAACTTGCCGCCACATTGGTGGAAGACGTGACCGTTCGAAAACAATCGGTTTCTCATTGGCTACCTTGCTAATGAGCCCCGCCCTTCAGTCGCCTCCTTGTAAGGGCAAGAAGCTGACCTGGACCAATCACAGTGGAAAGTACCTCAGCCCCCTCAGTTCATGGGCAATAGGCATTAGGGAAACCAATGTGTGAAGGAAATCATTTTACCCCTCAATTCCAATGAGTCACGTGACATAAGTAACACCAGCGAGCCCTTTATATAAGAATATACATGACAGGCTTGTTTGTGAGGTAAATTGGCTATTTGTGAGGTAACAGTACCATTTGCTTTGCCCTACCCCCCAAACAGTCACCTGAATAGTAACACTGACATCAAGTATAATTTGTACTAGAGACAGGACAAAGGCAAGGAAACAATGTTTCTGCCAATTTTACCGTTTTTCTAGACATTCAGGGCCAGATTTACATAGGGGGCGCCCCTAGGCCCACTGTCATTAGTCACCAATGTCCCCTCCCCTTTATTCGCTCAAATTTTCATCATCGGGACCAGAGCAATGGGGATGAGTTTTCATCTGGGTCATGATCTGCTGCTGTCTGCACGGCTGCTGTGGTTCTTGCTGTGTTACTAGTGTCAGTGCTGCTGAAGAGATGTGAGTGCGCCGGTGCTGGTTATTACTCATATAGACTCATATATACACTCATATATATATATATATATATATATATATATATATATATATATATATATACTCATATATACTTATATACATATATAGACTCATATAGACTTATATACATATATAGACTCATATAGACTCATATATACATATATAGACTCATATAGACTCATATATACATATATAGACTCATATATACATATCATTGCACATATACTGGGCTCTCTGTAATGCAATTTCCTCTCTTGTAGGTAAAGACAGGAAGAAGCAGAAGCAAAGGTGTAAAATACATGTTTTATCCTGTCCATAAGAACAGCGTGTGTCAAGTCAAGTCAAGTAGTTATTTATTGCCTTTTGTACCAGGAGTACATAGGAATTTCATAGTGTACATAGTGTATATATGTGTCCATGCATGCCAACCTCAAGTCAGTCCCCATTATGCCCAGAACTTGCCCAGGATCCACCTAAATACATTCAGGTCCCCCTCAGCCTCAGAACCCTCTATCTGGACTCTCAGTGAAGGGGCAGCAGAGTAGGTACTTTGCTTAGGTCCCTCCTGAACTGGTTAAAACCCCAATAGAGCATTCCCTGGATAATGCTGAGTTGACTTCAGGGTTATTACAATGAAGGCTTCGCAGGCCGCAGTGTGAAATCTGGGTCCTATAAGGTTTCTCATTTGTATTGGGATTTCAGATTCAGGAATCAGGTGAGTTTATTCATATTGTGGGGTTATAACACAATGGGAGGACTATGGGCTGTGACCAGCCAGGTTAATATAATGGCTGCTCAGGGCAGGCTAAAACTGCAAGTAAAGCCAGTAAAGCTTCACAGCAGCAACATTATGGGGGCTGAGCATTAGTGCAGGAGTTAGTAAGTATCACATCGATTTTAATACATTTTTATTGTTTGCAGAGAGAGAGAATCCGTATGGAAGAAACAATGACGTCAGGTAAGTACCAACTCTATTCTCCTTTATACCCCCTTCCTACAGTAATTTTCTCCTCCCTCTACCTTCTTCCTTATCCATCTGCCCCCTGTTCTTTTCTCCCATATATCCCCCTCTCTATTTCTTCTATCCCCTACCAATCCTGTTACACAACTGACACAGAACTTTTCTCTTTACAGACTGGGCCTATGATGGTTTTTTATAAGGTAAGTGTTTGAATATTGCACTAGAATTAAAGGGGAACTAAACACACATGAATACTCCCTGCACTTGTCCTCCCTTCCACCTTTTCCAACTTTGCTCTCCAGAGCAGCGACAGGAGGAAAGTGACCAGAAATTATGTGGCCCCAATAATGCTATGCAACTCTGTCTTGCTGGGTTCCTATTGGTACAGGGGAACAGGCCTGTTTTTGGGAGCAAGGTTAGGGCAGATCAGGAGGAGGGCCTGTGACCTAAATGCTATGTTTGGGGAATATTCATCAAAGAATGAAGTTAGAGGCAGTGACGTAATTAGATTGCACCGGGCCCCCTGCAAAAAAACCTTCAGAGGGGCCCGGTGCACTCCAATCCCTACCCTCCCACCCACTTCCTGCCAAGGCCCCACCCAAACTCCACCCACATACTACACAGACTCCGCCCACACCCTGCCCCTTCCTTGCAAGTAAGAGAGTGACTGGGGGGGAGGGGCTTTTCATATTAGCTATATATGAAGCAGACCCCACAGTCTGGGCCCCCCCCCTCTGCGACGGCGGGCTCTGCTTCCTCTATAGCAGGGATCCCCAACCTTTTTTTACCTGTGAGCTACATTCAAATGTAAAAAGAATTGGGGAGCAATACGCATGAAAAATGTTACTGGGGATAAAATTGGCTATTTAGTAGCCCTATCTGGACTGGCAGCCTACAGGAGACTCTGTTTGGCCATAAATCTGTTTTTATGCAACCAAACCTTGCCTCCAAGCCTGAAATTCAAAAATAAGCACCTGTTTTTAGGCCTCTGAAAGCAACATCCAAGGGGTTGGTGACCAACATGTTGTGCGCAAGCCACTGGTTGGGGATCACTGCTCTATAGTTACGTCACTGGTTAGAGATCACCACCACTTTCCATTCATTTCTATGGGATTTTGAAAAGCGTATTTATCAAAGGATAAACTTTTACACATTGATAAATACTCCATTAAAAATCCCATAGAAATGAATTGAGAGTGGTGGAATTTCACTCTAGAGGACTGTGGTCATCTCTAACTTCACTCTTTAATAAATATACCCCAAAGAATGGGGCAAGAAGAAAATCTGTATAAGGAGGAAACAGTGTAACTAAATGGCCAGAGTTGGACTGAGTTGGTGGGAAAAAATCTGGTTGGCCCTGCTGGTCCCAACCTCCCTCTCGGCCCCCAGTCTCGGCCACGAGCAAGAGAAAAAGGCATGTACGGGACAGGGGACAAGTGGGTTGAGGCTGGGGCGGGGGGCCTGAGGTGTGGGGCCCGGCCCTGTAAATGGCTCGTGATTTGAAGCCTCAGCTCTGGTGGTGAATGAGCCAGAAGGTTGTTGAGATGCCCTGGCTGCCATAATGCTGCATCTGGCACAACACTTGCTGTTCTTGCTTTTAAAAATATATATACCAGGCCTGCATGGGTCTATTTTCAGTTCAGACCTGCCCACTTGCAGCTACTTGTGATTGAGAAATTCAGTATGGGAGATGCTGGCGCTGTCTGGCAGGGTTTGGAAATGTTCCCCTCCATGTTCCCAATAGTCTCCACCTGTGAGTGCCAGAGCCATGGGAAGGAAAGGCCATGTAGATGCCCAGACGGGAACAAGCTTGTATAGCGTATCAGTGATGCTCATCATCTTCCTGTACAACAACACAGTTTCTCCATATAGATAGGGTCAATATCACATTATATCATCTTCCCCACCCCTAGGCACCTAGTCTTTGGGCACATGGTACATTTATATGTCACCCACCGATCTCCATCCGCTGCCTGCACTCCTCTGCTGCCATTTAGCCCTTACACTAATCCATCTGAAGTGGTGGCTGCTATAAGTTTAATGTAGGATAAATACACACAGGGACCTAACTACAGAGGAAGCAGACCCTACGAGGCCCTAATTAATGAGCAATTTCCACATATTTGTAAAACAGGACAACCTCTGGATATGTTGGGGGCCCTAAAATAAATTTTCTGTGGGGCCCAGTAACATACATCATGATGTGCGGGCCGGCCCCATAACAGCGGGTCAGGCTGGCTCAGGCCGACTTCACACTCCTCTTCGCAGGTGGCGAGTACAGGTTAAGCTCTTCTCCTGCTCTCCTCGCCCTCCACCTTCAACTGCCGGCTTCCGACTTCCCGCTTTATAGCCGCGGGTGTGCTCGCCCTGCCCCTTTTGTGACGTCATCGGTGAGGCGGGCGGTCTATAAAAGGAAGCTGGTAGGCGGGTGGGCGCAGGTGGAGGGAGGTCGGGCTTCGGCAGGTGCAGGTCAGGAAAAGCCCAACCCGCACATCACTAGTAGTTAAGTCACTGAATACACACACATATTTTATCGGGAGTTTCTTCCCATTACAATGAATGTATTAGCACCCCATTGACATATACAGTAGAACCCCCATTTTACGTTTTTCAGGGGACCAAAAAAAATGGTGGAAAATCCAGGAAAATGTAAAAAGAGGGAAATGTATTATGCATAATATATAGGTGGAACCAAAAAACAATGTAAAATGAGGGAAAACTTAAAATCAGGGGATGTAAAATTGAGGTTCCACAGTAGATAGATCCCCCCACACCCGGGAGTGAACTGGTTAACTGCTCTGCCAGAGTTGTTTTATATTGGGCAATGAGAAACAGCTGCTTTGACTTCCTACAGCCCAAGAAGGGAACTTTTATCCAGGTTTAATAGGCGTTTCACAAGGCCCTCCCCCTCGCATTCACAGGGCAGGAATTTCTTTTCTCCTCTGTGCTTCATTGTTCCCCCCCCCAATATCTTTCTAATATATATATATATTATATATATATATATATATATATTGCATGTTGATGAGCATGTTATAATAGCCCAGGTATAATGTGCAGTTTCCTTTTCTTACCACTTGTTCCACTGTACACGGGATGGGAGGCGACAGTTTTAAACATATATTTTGTTACCATTGTGACGTCACCTATGTGTTATAAAAAATAATGGAACAACATAAGAGCCGAGGAAATAAAAAAAAACTACTCCTGTTAATCTTCCCACCGAAGGCTCAATTTGTTTGCTTTTTAAAATCGATGTCTCTGTCCTGTGTGTGTGTACTGCTTTCCCCACAACATCTGCAGGAAGGCTGTTCCTTGTAATTATTATGCTTTTTGCAGAGAAAGTGTTTCCTTATGTTGCTCCCTTCCTCATGGGCCCCTGATACAGTATAATACATGAGTGATACTCAGAGTTCCCTGTATAACTCAGCCTGTAGCCTTGTGCCTTTATATGGTCACAGAACAACCGCTCAGTGACTTCTAATATCCTTATCATTTACAGTAGGGGGTACATTATCCCTTATAATACATGAGTGATACTCAGAGTTCCCTGTATAACTCAGCCTGCAGCCTTGTGCCTTTATATGGTCACAGAACAACCCCTCAGTGACTTCTAATATCCTTATCATTTACAGTAGGGGGTACATTATCCCTTATAATACATGAGTGATACTCAGAGTTCCCTGTATAACTCAGTCTGCAGCCTTGTGTCTTTATATGGTCACAGAACAACCCCTCAGTGACTTCTAATATCCTTATCATTTACAGTAGGGGGTACATTATCCCTTATAATACACGAGTGATACTCACAGTTCCCTGTATAACTCAGCCTGCAGCCTTGTGCCTTTATATGGTCACAGAACAACCCCTCAGTGACTTCTAATATCCTTATCATTTACAGTAGGGGGTACATTATCCCTTATAATACATGAGTGATACTCAGAGTTCCTGGTATAACTCAGCCTGCAGCCTTGTGCCTTTATATGGTCACAGAACAACCCCTCAGTGACTTCTAATATCCTTATCATTTACAGTAGGGGTACATTATCCCTTATAATACATGAGTGATACTCAGAGTTCCCTGTATAACTCAGTCTGCAGCCTTGTGTCTTTATATGGTCACAGAACAACCCCTCAGTGACTTCTAATATCCTTATCATTTACAGTAGGGGTACATTATCCCTTATAATACATGAGTGATACTCAGAGTTCCCTGTATAACTCAGTCTGCAGCCTTGTGTCTTTATATGGTCACAGAACAACCCCTCAGTGACTTCTAATATCCTTTTAGTACTACAATTTAATTAACACTTAA
This sequence comes from Xenopus laevis, assembly GCF_017654675.1. NCBI lineage: Eukaryota > Metazoa > Chordata > Amphibia > Anura > Pipidae > Xenopus > Xenopus laevis. Next base: position 123,949,997 of record NC_054376.1, read on the forward strand.
TATACATATATGTATATTTAGGGGCAGATTTATCAAGGGTCGAATTTCGAAGTGTAAAATACTTTAAATTGGGACCATTGAATTAAAATACTTCGAATTCGGATATCGAAGTCAAAGTATTTTTCACCGAATTTGGCCATCGAACGATCAAAGTAAAATTGTTCGATCGAACTATTAAATCATTCGAATCGTTTGATTCAAACTTTTTCATCAGAGTTCCCTGTATAACTCAGCCTGCAGCCTTGTGCCTTTATATGGTCACAGAACAACCACTCAGTGACTTCTAATATCCTTATCATTTACAGTAGGGGGTACATTATCCCTTATAATACATGAGTGATACTCAGAGTTCCCTGTATAACTCAGCCTGCAGCCTTGTGCCTTTATATGGTCACAGAACAACCCCTCAGTGACTTCTAATATCCTTATCATTTACAGTAGGGGGTACATTATCCCTTATAATACATGAGTGATACTCAGAGTTCCCTATATAACTCAGCCTGCAGCCTTGTGCCTTTATATGGTCACAGAACCCCTCAGTGACTTCTAATATCCTTATCATTTACAGTAGGGGGTACATTATCCCTTATAATACATGAGTGATACTCAGAGTTCCTGGTATAACTAGGCTGGTGTATAAAGCATTGCTGCACATGATGCCTAGATAGCTGTCGCCTCAATATAAGTGACAGTTACACTGAGATGTTAATCTCCTACATTGTTTTTTCTCTTTTAGAAACCCACTTAAGAAATATCTCAACCTGCCCCACCCCCTGGGGGCAACAGTGGTGCCACGGAGGACAGAAGTGTGGGAAATTCTTTCAGCACCTTCCTTACAATAACGTGACCCAAATCCCTTGGACTCTCCATCTATTCCACTAAATCCAGTGGCAGCGCAAAAATAGAGTCGCACAACTGTCAGCTCGGTGCCATGGGGATTTATACACTAGGCAGGGGCGTGACTGGGCATGGTGGCATGTGGCCAGGCATAACAGGAAATGGCAGAAATAGACTCCAGGAGGGTGACATCTAAATACAGGTGCCCACAGTTATAGTTGAAACTATACCAAGGAGTCCTGGACTGAATCATTTGCACCCATGCCCACCCTGACCTCCTGCCTTCATAGGAAAATCGTACATCTGAATTCTCCTTTAATGACCATAGGAACATCCTCAGAGGATGGGCCTGGGATATGGGAGGAGCAGGTTGTGGCCTATGAGGTCCAGCCTATAATCTCCTCCCCCAAGGCACAGTTCCCACTCTATAGGGAAACTAAAGCCCCGGACTAAACTAACTAAAGGCCATACCCCCCAATATTCTATTCTGCAAGCATGTAACAATTTAGGCTAATCCACCCTATACCCCAAAAAAAATTTCATAACACATCAGTTAATAGTGCTGCTCCAGCAGAATTCTGCACTGAATCCATTTTTCAAAAGACCAAACAGATGTTTTAAATTTAATTTTGAAATCTGACATGGGGCTAGACATATTGTCAGTTTCCCAGCTGCCCCCAGTCATGTGACTTGTGTTCTGATAAACTTAAGTCTCTCTTTGCTGCTGTACTGCAAGTTGGAGTGATATCAACCCCCTCCCTTTCCCCCCAGCAGCTTAACAACAGAACAATGGGAAGGAAACCAGATAGCAGCTCCCTAACACAAGATAACAGCTGCCTGGTAGATCTAAGAACAGCACTCAACAGTAAAATCCAGGTCCCACTGAGACACATCAGTATTCCTAGAACTATGGCTAATGCAAAATATATTTGTCTACAACATTTTAGGGCTTTAGGGGGCTCCCTAACCAAAAGTTGGAACTTAAATGGAGGTGGTGGGGGTTTCAACCCAAAAAAGTCCAAAAACACTGTACTACAATAGCAACAGAGGGTCATACCACTGACCACAATGACTAGCAATACAGTAGCCCTATTCCCTACAACACCACCTAATGAACCCTCCCAAGTCAGGAGCCCCATGGCCCTAAGAAATGTGAAAGTGAGATTTGCGGACCCTGAAGATTTGGGTGATTATAGACTTGCAATTATGTAGTGTGCTGGGTGGATCATGGGAGTCACTGGCTTTCCTATAGATTTATTTTTTTCCCTATTAATAACATTGGGATGAACTATCATTTTTACCGGCCAGGTGGCAACCCTACTATAAAAAGTTCAAATTGGACCAGCACTCCAGTAATATTTTGCAAATGATTTTATTAAATCATCACTTATATTCTTCCAATGTTTCGGCCCCTCTTGGGGCCTTTATCAAGGGCCGGAAACGTTGGAAGAATATAAGTGATGATTTAATAAAATCATTTGCAAAATATTACTGGAGTGCTGGTCCAATTTGAACTTTATATATATATATATATACATACATACAGTATATAAACATCAGAGCACTCCTGGCCTCCTGTTGTAAAATAAAGTAGGCAGCAAGCTACACCGTGGGAGAAAATGCTATCATTCAAACACTTAGGGTAGGGGCACACGGCGCGATTTCGCCGCGATTCTGCGCTAAGCGAGTTGTCGCTGCGTTTTTTAAGCCGAAATAGCTTTGCTAACTTTGGCGCTGGCGTCAATGCAAATCGCGGCGAAATCGCTGCGCTAATTCACACGCGGCGATTCGTTTTCTATTGTCGTCCGAAGTTGCCTCGCTGGGCGTTTCCGGGCGACAGTAGAAAAAGAATCGCCGCGTGTGAATTAGCGCAGCGATTTCGCCGCGATTTGCATTGACGCCAGCGCCAAAGTTAGCAAAGCTATTTCGGCTTAAAAAACGCAGCGACAACTCGCCCAGCGCAGAATTGCGTCGAAATCGCGCCGTGTGCCCCTAGCCTTATAGGAACACTCATCCCAAATGTGCTTTTTACATTTCTATTTGAGTTTCCAGCTCCTCAGATCGGGCTGTTTGCTTGTTACTAAATACAAACATTCTCATGGAATTAAATATATTAGAAGTGCAGTGGAGTTGTTTCCTTTCATGCTGATCTGCCCTTGTTTAATCGCTGCTAATTATAATCCTGTTAGGCCAATGGCAGGGACTTTAGATCAGCACTTTCCCCTCGGGATTGTCATTTAAATCCTGCTCAGAACCCTGCGGTGATGGAAACAAAGGCCTTGAGACTGGATCTCTGACCCCTGGGGGAATTTGCAAAAGTGGAGCAAACTGAATTGGATTGAATATGCCTGGAGTTAGGAGCATTAAGCTGGCCATAGATGTTGAGATTTTTAAAAGATCAGATCCTGATCGTGAGACCACGATCTTCTCAGAACGATCGTACAAATTTACCATCAACTAAAAAGACCAATTTGCCAGGAAAACAAAGGGGAGCTGCCTGCTTGGCCCTGCAGACATAGATAGATTGTACTGGGACCGACAAAGATTTTTTGACCTGGCCGATCAATTTCCTGACAGATGTTGGCCGAAAAATCATAAGATTTACAATCGAATCCCACTAACTGCACGATAATTTCGAAGGATCGGTCGGGCTTCCCTAAAATCGGTCGTTCGGCAAGAAGAATCGTCGCGTCTATGGGGAGCTTAAGGTGGCCATAGATGCAAAGATCCGCTCGTTTCCCCTATATGCCATTAACGAGCATGGCTACATGGGGTAATCTGATTGTTCGGCCATGGGGCTCCGGCGGGATCGGTCGGGTCAAAATCAAACCTGACCGATCGACCAAACGACCGATCTCCGCCGGACGAAAGATGTCGGCACACGCCATCCGCGATCCGAAAACAGTACGAATCCTCGATTCGCACTATAGGATCTGTGTGTCTATGGCCACCTATAGCCAGTGACTGGGGCAATGGAGCTGAAAATCCTAGAACAAGAAGGAGGGGGAGCAGCAAGTCCCATTTAAAAAAAAAAAATTCAAGTTGCCCACTCCACCTAAGTGTCAGGCCACACTGGGCGTTTTGGGGAGATTTGGTCGCCTGGCGACTAATCGCTTCGATTATGCGGCGACACATCTCCCAAAACGCCTTCCCTCACTCTTCGCCGGCTAAAATTAAAAACCGCTGGTGCTAATCACACGCGACGATTTGTTTTCCGAAGTCGCCCGAAGTTTCCTTGTGAGGCTATTCCTCATCTTTCTATTTAGTCCCTCCTCTATTCATATTCCAGTCTCTTATTCAAATCAGTGCATGGTTGCTATGGTAATTTGGACACTAGCAACCAGATGGCTGACATTACAAACTGGAGAACTGCTGAATAAAAAGCTAAATAATTCAAAAAACACAAATAATACAGAATAAAACCCAGTTACAAATTGTCTAAAATATCCCTCTCTGCATCATACTAAAAGTACATTAAATGGCGAACAAACCCTTTAATGTTTCTCTACTCAGATGGGAGTTTCCAGAGCAAGTTCAGGCCCTGCTGTGGTGATTGGGGGACAGGGAATGACAACATCAGGAATGTGTAGAGACTCCTGGCCACACCCCTTCTCTGCCACCCAACCAGACGCCCCGCCCACAATCCCAGCCCATTAGGGGAGAGCCTTCCAACTCGCTGTCATCCCCACATCCCACCAGCAGATGCCGCCATTCCCTCCTCCCCTCCGAGTCGAGCGGTGTCGCTGTCCTTTCTATGTGGCGCTGGTCACTCTCCTCCCATAACCCCGCGCGCTGCCCACTGGGCCCGCCTCTCTGCAAACATGGCGGCGGTGTCGGTGTTTCCCGGCGTGCGGCTCCTCAGTATCGGGGACGCGAATGGGGAGATCCAGAGACACGCGGAGCAGAGGGAGCTGCGGCTGGAGGCGCGGGCAGGAGACATCGCGTTATATAATGGTAATGTCCGACTGTGAGCTGGAGGGAACGCTCCTTGTGTTCTACTGGCGGTGCTGCTGCTTCTGCTCTGGGGCCCAACACAATTCTACTTACACCCCCTGCACTGACCACTAACTGCTCCTCCATGTGCTGCAGCCTACACTGTAACTATAGCGCCATGCTGCGTCTGTCCCATCAATTGAGGGGCCTCTCTCTGTGCTGAGTGTGAGCTCAGTTACAGGGAAAGACATGGTCAGGGCTAAAGGCTCTTTGTCCCGGCCCCTCTTGGAGGGAAAGTGAGTGACAATAAGAGTTGTACATAATATACACGTGTCAACATCTCACCTTCCTGCTCCTCCACTGGGACTGTCAGTAACCTGAGCTTCCTCTTCCTCACTCCCTGCACCTTCACTTTGGGATCCCACACTTCCTGCTGTATCTGTGTCCCCTCTTCACTCTCAACTGCACTCCTGGAAGGACTGTACCAGCGGGTATATACTGTAGTCTCATTGACTGTACCAGCGGGTATATACTGTAGGCTCATTGACTGTACCAGCGGGTATATACTGTAGGCTCATTGACTGTACCAGCGGGTATATACTGTAGGCTCATTGACTGTACCAGCGGGTATATACTGTAGGCTCATTGACTGTACCAGCGGGTATATACTGTAGGCTCATTGACTGTACCAGCGGGTATATACTGTAGGCTCATTGACTGTACCAGCGGGTATATACTGTAGGCTCATTGACTGTACCAGCGGGTATATACTGTAGGCTCATTGACTGTACCAGCGGTATATACTGTAGGCTCATTGACTGTACCAGCGGGTATATACTGTAGGCTCATTGACTGTACCAGCGGGTATATACTGTAGGCTCATTGACTGTACCAGCGGTATATACTGTAGGCTCATTGACTGTACCAGCGGGTATATACTGTAGGCTCATTGACTGTACCAGCGGGTATATACTGTAGGCTCATTGACTGTCTGTAGGCTCATTGACTGTACCAGCGGGTATATACTGTAGGCTCATTGACTGTACCAGCGGGTATATACTGTAGGCTCATGACTGTACCCAGCGGGTATATACGTAGGCTCATTGACTGTACCAGCGGGTATATACTGTAGGCTCATTGACTGTACCAGCGGGTATATACTGTAGGCTCATTGACTGTACCAGCGGGTATATTACTGTAGGCTCATTGACTGTACCAGCGGGTATATACTGTAGGCTCATTGACTGTACCAGCGGGTATATACTGTAGGCTCATGGACTGTACCAGCGGGTATAATACTGTAGGCGCATGGGCTGTACCAGCGGGTATATACTGTAGGCGCATGGGCTGTACCAGCGGGTATATACTGTAGGCGCATGGGCTGTACCAGCGGGTATATACTGTAGGCGCATGGGCTGTACCAGCGGGTATATACTGTAGGCGCATGGGCTGTACCAGCGGGTATATACTGTAGGCGCATGGGCTGTACCAGCGGGTATATACTGTAGGCGCATGGGCTGTACCAGCGGGTATATACTGTAGGCGCATGGGCTGTACCAGCGGGTATATACTGTAGGCGCATGGGCTGTACCAGCGGGTATATACTGTAGGCGCATGGGCTGTACCAGCGGGTATATACTGTAGGCGCATGGGCTTTGTAGTTGTATGGACTGTACCAGTGGGTATATACTTTAGGCGCAGGGGCTGTACCAGCTAGTGTATAGATATAGATAGATATAGATAGATATTGATATATATAGATAGATATATATAGATAGATATATCTATAGATATATATATATATATATATATATATATATATATATATATATATATATATATATATATATAGATATACTGCAGGGGTATGAAGCAGGATTTTCTCTCTGAGATCCAGTTGTTTGTGTTGGTGCTGATTCGCTGCTGCTGGTAGTGATATACAGTCCAATAAGGAGTTGTGCAGAGATGGTCCAAGCTGCCATTATCCCAGTATAATACACAAAAGCCATGAATATCCTGTAAATTATATCCTTATAAACGGTGAGTTCTGATGTCATCAGTTATAAACGGTGAGTTCTGATGTAATTTCTGTCACATGACTCACTGAAATTCGTGTATTATAATAAATAAAGTACCCCCAGTTGCAAAATATGAGGATATTAGAAGTTACCTCGGAGTTCCATGACCTGTATAAAAGCACTCGGCCTTCGGCCTCGTGTTTTTATATGGTCATGAAACTCCTTGGTATCTTCTAATATCCTTATATTTTACAAAAGGGGGTACTTTATTCACTATATAATGTAGGTGTAGAATGAGCTGGCACTTAGACTCGCCAGTTACTGTGGATAATACAGAGAGAATAGTGGACCAGTGGGTGGGTTTCGGTGCTATCGGAGATGTCTCAGCTGATTCAATGGTCCCTAGAGTGACCCACATTATAGCGGCAGCAGTGAGAGGCAGACACCATGAAAACTGCACTTGACCATTAACCTAATGATGAAACTGGAAGTCTCTGTCGTTGCAGTTCTGTGGTGCCGCCCCACAATCTGCTTCTGAGGTTCTAATGTATCTGCTCCAACTGAACCCCCTCCCTGCAACTGCAGCCACATTCACTTTAGCACAGATCCCATGGCAACCAATCAGATTTTTTATTTGGTTAATGTTAATACAGCTGACTAAAGCTAATTACTGATTGATTGGTTTGTTTGTATGGCATAATGAGTTGCTCGTGTTCTGTGGTTCTGCCCACTGGCTGGGACTCGTTTTCTTGGGGCCCTTATGTGAGTTTTAGGGGGCAGCAGGGTTGTGGGATGAACTTTGGGGAGAGGGTTGTGGGATGTGTTTGGGGGTCTGTGCACAGAACCACTTATAGTGGGTGTGTAGTGTAAGCTCAGTGACACAAACACACTGAGATCACAGTAATAAGACTGGAGAACCCCATAAGACTTGGGGTGTGAGGATGAGGAGGGAAAGTGCCAGTCATACAGTTACATGAGGAAGAAGCCTCATCCCATTTCACTTGGGGTTCACACCCAGAATCAGTGGAAATTACTGTTGTCCTGCACCTTTTCCCTTATTACACTTTTCATTAGTCAGACCTAACCTGCATCTACATAACCTGCACCGTAACTGCCGCTCCTACATAAGCCGCACCTCTACCTGCTGCACCCATTCTACCTTCCCTACTGGTTGCACTTTCTTAGCACCTCTTGTGTGTGGGGGGGATGCGCCAAGTTCACCACTCATTCTTTAATCCGTGACCTGAACTGTGCCAACCCCTCAGATCCAGCCAGTGGCATGAGACTAAGGCACCTCTATAAATATATTGCTATTTAGTCCCTCTGTCAAGCTGCTCAGAAGCCAGTGTAGTCTGCATCTCGCCTCTATACTAATTAGCTGGTTTATGTGTCTATTGGCTCAGTGTTGCTGCACCCCATACATTGTATTGACGCCAGTTACCTGCGGGGGACACTGTACCAGCCAATCCGTCGCCTCATACATCCACAGGATCAGATTTTACCCCCTGCTTACAGCCATAGGAGTGCAGCCCCATGCTAATTGCTCTCTCTGCTGCAGATCTCCTTCCTTAAAGGGGTTGTTCACCTATAAATTGAAATTGCACCAGCGCAATGGCACTCGTGGTGCATCGTTCTCCGAAGTTGCCTCACAAGGAAACCAATCGACTTCGGAAATCGAATCACCGAAAGTGCATTGGCGCAGGCGTTTTCTCATTATAGCAGGGGGAAGGCAGTTCGAGCAGACTGTCGCCCCACAGAAGAGGTGATAAGTCACCAGGCAATTAGATCTCCCCAAATCTACCTGTGTGCCCCTGCCCTTCGATGCTGCATTTAGTTGCTGCATTTAGTTGCTGCATTTAGTTGCTGCATTTAGTTGCTGCATTTAGTTGCTGCATTTAGTTGCTGCATTTAGTTGCTGCATTTAGTTGCTGCATTTAGTTGCTGCATTTAGTTGCTGCAATTAGACCGAGTCGGCAGCTTATTGGCCCGTGTATGGGGCCCTCCGACGGGCTTCCCCGATCATTTTGGCGAGATGTCGATCGGACGGGACTAAAAATCCTGTTAGTTGAAGCGGTCCCGCGATCCAACTGCCCGTTAGCCATCGTTAGGATCCGATCGTTGGGCCCTAACGATTGGATCAGCCAGATATTACCCACCTCTGGGGCATATCGGGGAGAGATCTGCTCGTTTGGTGACATTGCCAAACGAGCGGATCTCTTCGTGTATGGCCACCTTGATACACTTAGTTGATACATTTAGTTGATTCAATTAGATTAGTTGATCCATTTCTCAGCAGTATCTGTGGAATATCAGCAGCTATTGTATCAATTCTAACAGCTGCCTGTAATGAAACTCAGGGATTCTGCTCAGCAGGGACAAAAATAACAAATGTATCAACTAAATGTATCAATCAGTTTACAGGGTCATGAAGGTGAAAAATGATACTTCAATATTAGAAAAACAGTCACAAATAGAAAATATTTTTTTGGGTAAACAATTGGAATTCCCAACTGAACTGAAACAAGTGTTTGAAGGGGAACAACCCCTTTAATATGTTATCAGGAGGCCAAGAAATGTGATGCCCCTCTCACCCTCATGGCCATGTGAGTCCCTTTGTGCCTATGAATGTAGGGCCCAGTTCTACTCATTCTCCTGTGTGTGTCCTGGGCATATAAAAATTCCCTGGCATTTTATAGCCACACATCAGCTATGGAAATGCAGCTCAGCAGGCCGGGGTCGGATGAAAGCTGAGGCCACAATGGAGCCTCCCTGTGCTTTGTATGTGTTGGAATAATGGGAGAGCCCCCCCCCTGCTGGGGTATTGTAATGATCTGACAAAGCCCCCTCCCCGTCTGTGATTAGATTTAATGACTTGCAGAGAATTGCAGGCCTATTGTTGCTGTAGCTGCACTACTTTTAGCACAGAAATGTTACCCGCTCGCAGCGCTGACAGACTTATCCACGGGAGGCCAGAGTGATACTTTTAAACTGTGGCTTTATTGAAGTAATACACGGTGGTGCAGTTGTGGTGGGTGTACAGCAAACTAACGCGTTTCATGCCCCAAACACCGGGCACTTGCTCAAAGTTCAAGTGTGAGTGACAAGCAATTGCATTTAAATAGACCTACAAACGTGCATACTTTTAGGCTAAGGGCACACTAGGCGATAGCGCCGCGATTTGACTCGCGGCGACTTTTCGCCGCGACTTTTAATCCGCAATCGCTGTGGAAACTTTTGCGCTGGCGTCTATGGGGAATCGCGAGCGTAAAAACACACGCGGCGATCTTTTTTCTATTGTCGCTCGAAATCGCCTCGCTAGGCGATTTCGAGCGACAATAGAAAAAAGATCGCCGCGTGTGTTTTTACGCTGGCGATTTGACGCGATTCCCCATAGACGCCAGCGCCAAAGTTTCCCCAGCGATTGCGGATTAAAAGTCGCGGCGAAAAGTCGCCGCGAGTCAAATCGCGGCGCTATCGCCTAGTGTGCCCTTAGCCTTAGCAGCCCGGAATAAAACGACATTTAGTGATTTCCTCCGCCAGCCAGAAACTGGTGTTCCACAAGGACCCGAGCAGCTGTACAACTCTATTTTGCTCTCTCCGTGTGGGGTTGATTCTGCCCCATTATCTCCCCTTTGGCTTTCAGCACTTAGGGGTCACTCAATGCAGGGCAAAGGTTTGATATTAAAGTAAACCTTTAAAATAGGTGGATGTAAAATTGATGAGAGGCTATTCTAAGCACTTTTGTAATTTACATTCTTTATTTATTTTCTTTTAATTCCAAGATATTAAGGGATACATGTGCTGTTAATATGAATGAATTTTGGTACGACAGCGCCACCTGCTGGTCAGTTTCCCACCAGTCTGACCAGCAAGTAGTCAAGGAAGTTGTCAGGAGAAAGAAAGAGGCTGCTCTGATGTTCTTCTGCTTAGGAAAGATGTGAGAAAGGTTTCTAATTCAGTACAGTAGGGGGTCCATTATCCCTTATAATACATGAATGATACTCAGAGTTCCCTGTATAACTCAGCCTGCAGCCTTGTGCCTTTATATGGTCACAGAACAACCCCTCAGTGACTTCTAATATCCTTATCATTTACAGTAGGGGGTACATTATCCCTTATAATACATGAGTGATATTCAGAGTTCCCTGTATAACTCAGCCTGCAGCCTTGTGCCTTTATATGGTCACAGAACAACCCCTCAGTGACTTCTAATATCCTTATCATTTACAGTAGGGGGTACATTATCCCTTATAATACATGAGTGATACTCAGAGTTCCCTGTATAACTCAGTCTGCAGCCTTGTGCCTTTATATGGTCACAGAACAACCCCTCAGTGACTTCTAATATCCTTATCATTTACAGTAGAGGGTACATTATCCCTTATAATACATGAGTGATACTCAGAGTTCCCTGTATAACTCAGCCTGCAGCCTTGTGCCTTTATATGGTCACAGAACAACCCCTCAGTGACTTCTAATATCCTTATCATTTACAGTAGGGGGTACATTATCCCTTTTAATACATGAGTGATACTCAGAGTTCCCTGTATAACTCAGTCTGCAGCCTTGTGCCTTTATATGGGAGTGACCTGGCTAATAGTTCTCTGAGCTGACGTGCCTGGCTGTGGGCCGCTCATGCTGTATGACTGGTGTATGTAGATGAGGAGCTGTAGACACAGATGGCAGTTAGGGTATGTATGGCAGTTGACCCTCCTATTGTTCTCTGTCCTACCTCCTCCTTTCATGACTTTACCCTATGACCCTGGAAGGCTAAAGAAGAGAAATTATATCATTTATTTTTCTTTAGCTAATAGCACCCTATTGCATTGTTGCTGGTCTTTGTGTGTGTGTATGTATATATGTATATGTGTGTGTGTATATATATATATATATATATATATATATATATATATATATATATATATATATATATATATATATATATATATATATATATATAAAAAATCTCTATCCATAGACTACATATTATATACGATCATTATATTTCCCTGGGGCCAGACTTTATATAAACCAGAGAGTGCATTAGCTGTGGGCAGGTGCTGACAGTTGTACATTAGCAATATCTAAAGGGCACCAGGTTGGGTAAGTGCCATCGCTGATTCTGTGACGGGCATAGAGAAGTAACTGTTGGCTGATGTAGCTGATGATACCCACGGGTTGGCTAGGTTTGGTCAGAACTTGGCGCCCCTTTTGAGGATGGTGGGTGGGTGCAGGTTGAGCTCTTCTGCTTACTCTCACCTCATGTGTCCTTACACTGCCACCTGCTGGCTTCCAATGTTATAGGCACATGCCTGCCCTGCCCCTTTTGTGACATCATCGGAGGTCCTTGCAGATATATAAATACAGGGGAAAGCCATGTGTGAGTCGGGTGAGTGCGGGCCGAGGTTTTTCCACCCACACATAACTACAGTAGAACCCCTAGTTTACGTTTTCAGGGGACAAGAAAAAATGGTATAAAATCCAGAAAAATGTAAAATCAGGGAACTGTATTATGCATAATATATAGGTGGGACCATAAAACAACAAGGTAAAATGAGGGAAAACTTAAAATCAGGGGATGTAAAATTGAGGTTCCCCCACTGACCGATCTTCCTCTAATCACTCGCTCGTTTCCTTTCAGCTGAAAACGTCTGTGTGTTCAAATGCACCATCACCAGGGATACGGAGTGCAGCCGCGTGGGCAAGCAGTCGTTTATTGTCACCCTGGGCTGTAACAGTGTCCTAGTCCAGTTTGCCACACCAGCAGGTAGGTGCAACGCTTACCCCTCTCCCCTCATAGTTACATCATCAAGTCTTTGTGCGGCTTCCTCCGATGAGTGTAAATGTCCCTCTGCAGCACTTGTACTTCCTACATCTAGAATGGCACCTCTCTGCTTGGAGCAACTCCCAGGGTGCCCTCTCCTCTGCAGGCAAAGGGCATGCTGGGAGTTGCAGCTGAGGGAGAAGCTGAGGTTTCATGTTCCTTTTAGACTGGTGAGAATAAATGGGCATTTAGTATAATGGTGGTTTGGCAGTTTGGGGATGATCATGTACCCAGGCAGCATACACTGGCTATACAGTGAGGTATGTGTCTCTCCCTCTGCAGATTTCTGCTCATTTTACAACATCATAAAGAGCTGCCGCTGTCCGGCCACGGAGAGAAGTGTTTTCAGTGAGCGGACAGAAGAGTCGTCGGCGGTGCAGTACTTCCAGGTATGTGGCTTGTGCTATTGATATTGTACAATCATGTAAACTTAGAAATGGTAAATTTGGTACATTTTTACAAACTTACTATTGATATAAATTAAATTTTGTACCCCTTACCTTCTAGGATGTGCCCAGCATGCCTCTCCCATATAATCCAGAATAACCGTGAATTTGTTAAGGTTCACCACAGGCACTTTTTAACCAGCCAATAACACAAAATCACATTATTTTTGTTTTTTTTTAAAGAGTGTTAATCAACTGTTTTTTTTATCTAGGTAATGACATATGTTTATATAGTTGGGGGGATTATGTAATTCCAATAGAAGTCGCTGTGGTATGGCCTATTTAAGGAAATTACATTGGAGAATTTGCAATCCTATGATTTAAGGGATACTGTCATGGGAAAACATGTTTTTTTCAAAACACATCAGTTAATAGAGCTACTCCAGCAGAATTCTGCACTAAAATCCGATTTTCAAAAGAGCAAACAGATTTTTTTATATTTAATTTTGTAATCTGACATGGGCTAGACAAATTGTCAGTTTTCCAGGTGCCCCCAGTCATGTGACTTGTGCTCTGATAAACTTCACTCACTCTTTACTGCTGTATTGCAAGTAGGAATGATATCGCCTCCTCCCTTTCCCCCCCAGCAGCTTAACAACAGAACAATGGGAATGTAACCAGATAACAGCTCCCTAACACAAGATAACAGCTGCCTGGTAGATCTAAGAACAGCACTCAATAGTAAAATCCAGGTCCCACTGATACACATTCAGTTACATTGAGTAGGAGAAACAACAGCCTGCCAGAAAGCAGTTCCTTCCTAAAGTGCTGGCTCTTTCTGAAAGCACATGACCAGGCAAAAGTGACGTGACAAAAAGACTGGGCAACAATAAACACTGTAATGTGTCGCGCTATTGTGTTAAGTCAGAAAGACCTGATATTTACTCTCATTGTGTTCTCTTCTCCCGGCAGTTTTACGGGTATCTCTCTCAGCAGCAGAACATGATGCAGGACTATGTGAGAACAGGGACGTACCAGAGAGCCATCCTGCAGAACCACACGGACTTCAAAGACAAGGTCAGGATGGGGACATTGGATGGGTGAGACGTCCTGGCATCATATTGTGATTTCTAAACCCCGACCCCTCTCTCCCAGGTTGTCCTGGACGTTGGCTGTGGCTCAGGAATCCTCTCCTTCTTTGCAGTCCAGGCTGGTGCCCGCAAGGTGTATGCGGTGGAGGCCAGCTCCATGGCACAGCACGCTGAGGTGAGGACCACCTCCGGGGATACTGGGGAACTGCTGTCCTGCTAGCTGACATCTAATCCTTTATTTTTTGTGCAGCTGCTGGTGAAAAGCAACAATCTAACCGACCGCGTTGTGGTAATACCAGGGAAGGTGGAGGAGATCTCCCTGCCAGAGCAGGTGGACATGATCATCTCTGAGCCGATGGGATACATGCTGTTCAACGAGCGCATGCTGGAGAGTTACCTACATGCAAAGAAGTTTCTGAAGCCTAATGGTGAGACATACGGACACAGACAGGAGGGAACTATGGGACATGAGTCTGTTCCTCCCACTGCAGGGTGATACAGTGACACAGACAGGAGGGAACTATGGGACATGAGTCTGTCCCTCCCACTGCAGGGTGATACAGTGACACAGACAGGAGGGAACTATGGGACATGAGTCTGTCCCTCCCACTGCAGGGTGATACAGTGACACAGACAGGAGGGAACTATGGGACATGAGTCTGTCCCTCCCACTGCAGGGTGATACAGTGACACAGACAGAAGGGAACTATGGGACATGAGTCTGTCCCTCCCACTGCAGGGTGATACAGTGACACAGACAGGAGGGAACTATGGGACATGAGTCTGTCCCTCCCACTGCAGGGTGATACAGTGACACAGACAGGAGGGAACTATGGGACATGAGTCTGTCGCTCCCACTGCAGGGTAATACAGTGACACAGACAGGAGGAAACTATGGGACATGAGTCTGTCCCTCCCACTGCAGGGTGATACAGTGACACAGACAGGAGGGAACTATGGGACACGAGTCTGTCCCTCCCACTGCAGGGTGATACAGTGACACAGACAGGAGGGAACTATGGGACACGAGTCTGTCCCTCCCACTGCAGGGTGATACAGTGACACAGACAGGAGGGAACTATGGGACATGAGTCTGTCCCTCCCACTGCAGGGTGATACAGTGACACAGACAGGAGGGAACTATGGGACATGAGTCTGTCCCTCCCACTGCAGGGTGATACAGTGACACAGACAGGAGGGAACTATGGGACATGAGTCTGTCCCTCCCACTGCAGGGTGATACAGTGACACAGACAGGAGGGAACTATGGGACATGAGTCTGTCCCTCCCACTGCAGGGTGATACAGTGACACAGACTGGAGGGAACTATGGGAAGAGGGAGACATAGGAAGTAGTTTTCTGCCCTCATTCCTCTGACTCTCTCTCTCTCCAGGTAACATGTTTCCTACAATAGGAGATGTGCACTTGGCCCCATTCACAGATGAGCAGCTTTACATGGAACAGTTTACAAAGGCCAATTTCTGGTGAGTGGAATTTCTCCTACTTGGTCTCAGGGTGACTGCTCCTGACTCCTCCTACTCCTCCCATTTGCAGCATTACCAGGTTGTGAGACCCATTCATATGACTCTGTCTCTTGGCTCAGGTATCAGCCGTCGTTTCACGGAGTGGATCTCTCTGCTCTGAGAGGTGCTGCGGTGGACGAGTATTTCAAACAGCCAATAGTGGTAGGTCCCAGGGAATCTGTGTCCCTCTCATGTTAGAGCTGTCATTCTGTTGGTCTGTCTTTATTCTGAACCTTCTCCTCTTCCTCCCACAGGACACTTTCGATATCCGGATCCTGATGGCCAAATCCGTCAAGTACACAGTCAATTTTCTCGATGCCAAAGAGACTGATCTGCACAGGTGCTTGTTGTATTTCTAATAGTTATCGCATCATCTTGTTTAGTGGTTATTGCATCATCTTGTTTAGTGGTTATTGCGTCATCTTGTTTAGTGGTTATTGCGTCATCTTGTTTAGTGGTTATTGCGTCGTCTTGTTTAGTGGTTATTGCGTCATCTTGTTCAGTGGTTACTGTATGTGCTAGATCTAACCATCTTCTCTTCTGCACAGGATAGAGATTCCGTTCTCCTTCCACATGCTTCACTCCGGCCTGGTGCACGGTTTAGCTTTCTGGTTTGACGTGGCCTTTATCGGATCCATGTGAGTGTTTGTGTTTCCTGCTGGGAGAGCATTTCCTGATTATTCTGTAGTGGAAGGCACTGGGCTGCCCAACTCTGTCCAACATTCCATCTCTCCTTGTTTTCTTTTTGTAGAATGACCGTTTGGCTCTCTACTGCCCCGACCGAGCCTCTCACTCACTGGTACCAGGTCCGCTGTCTCCTGCAGTCGCCGATATTCACCAAAGCCGGGGACACCTTGTCTGGGACTGTGCTACTCATTGCTAACAAGAAGTAGGAGCCAGCTGTTCTCCCTAATGGTTCTGCTCCAGTATGAGCCTCACCTTTCCCCCCTCACCATTGTCTCTCTTTAACAGGCAGAGTTATGATATCAGTATTGTTGCTCAGGTGGATCAGACTGGTTCCAAATCAAGTAACCTGCTGGATCTGAAGAACCCTTTTTTTAGGTAGGTGTCCTCCTCCCTTCCTGGTTCAGCTCTTGCTGAAAGGGATACTGTCATGAATTTTTTCAAAACACATCAGTTAATAGTGCTGCTCCACCAGAATTCTGCACTGAAATCCATTTCTCAAAAGAGCAAACTTTTTTTATATTTATTTTTAAAATCTGACACGGGGCTAGACATATTGTCAGTTTCCCAGCTGCCCAAAGTCATGTGACTTGTGCTCTGATAAACTTTAAGCTGGACACACATTGCATCGCCCTCTGCAGTCCATACTGAGTATTTTTCTTTCAGGTACACTGGCTCCGCGCCGTCTCCTCCTCCCGGGTCCCACTATTCCTCCCCTTCGGAGAACATGTGGAACACAGGAGGGGCATATACAATGAACACAGGAATGGGCATGGGAGGTAAGAGAGAGGGGTGCAGGTTCTGCTGTTCTGGGTAGTATCCCCAAATGTGAGAATCCTGGGACCAATCAGCCTGCTTGTGGATTGGGATGGACTCCTTAATAGTTGTGGATATCAGGGATTTTACATAAAATGTCATTAAGAGGTAGAAACCCATAGCAACCAAATTGTTTGGTGATTTAAAGTATTGCACTATCCTTTAAGCTCCTGCCATAGGGCGAGCCAGTCAGTATAAGCCTGTCACTCAGGGATGGTCAAATGGCCTGGATCTGATACCTTATGTAATGCATCGACATTCTTATTGGTTGCTATGGGTCTTACCATTGTGAGTTACCCGCATGTTGCACCGTTAGTCATACAGCCCATTGAGCCGAATAAGCTCTGGGTGAAACCAAAGGAAAGTCGTTGTTCAAGGACCTGCCCACTTCACAGCTCAAGGGCCCGTGTATAGGGCTAAAACAAAGGCCTCTCCGTGTGACATTTGATTGGACCTTAGTTACCGATTGGAATATTCCATTGGGTGAGGGTCACATCTTCCTTTGAATGTGGTTCTGTCCCTCATGGGGGGGGGGGGTAGTGAATGCTAAAATCAGCCGGATCAGGCCCAGGTCATATAAAGATCTTCTTCTGGTCAGGTTTATGGGTGGTTCCGGAACCCCCGTATATAAAAACATTAGACTTTTTGATCACTGCAATCACTTAATTGTCATTTTTTTGCCTTGCTGCCGTATCTGTGCCTAACTGTCGCCCTTTGCCTTCTCTGCAGGAATGCCCACGGCCTATGATCTCAGCAGTGTTATAGGTGGAAGCTCAGGCATCAGCCACAGTAACCTCATCCCTCTAGGTGAGCCTCCTGCAGTCTCCTGCCCTCCTGCACCGCTGCACTCGGAACCCCAAGACCTGACACTCGGAACCTCCAGTAATACCATAATCTCGTGTTTCCTTCAAAACCAAACCCAAACTGGGTTTCCTAACCAATCACACCTTTTGCCAGGGTTTCACTAACCAACCTTTCTGTAAAGACCAAATTGTCTGCAGGGGGGGTGGTAGCATTCATTTTTGGGATGGGACATGTTCCCACAGATACTTCATTCTACACCATGGGCTTTTTTTTTTTCCCCTGATTTACTACTTGCTTACTCCATCGTGCTTGCTCTTTAATCCATTAAATTCTTCATTCATATGATCTCACACCCCTGTCATTAAATCACCTTTAATTGCCGTTAAAGGATAAGCAAACTTTTAAATAAGTGTATGTAAAATTGATGAGGAGGCTGTTCCAAGCACATTTGTTATTTACAGTCATTATTTATTTTCTTTCTATCCCAAGATATTAAGGGATACATGTGCTGTTAATATGAATGAATTTTGTTACAACAGCGCCACCTGCTGGTCAGTTTCCCACCAGTCTGACCACCAAGTAGTCAAGGAAGTTGTCAGGAGAAAGAAAGAGGCTGCTCTGATGTTCTTCTGCTTAGGAAAGATGTGAGAAAGGTTTCTAATTCTTTTCCTATTTTCCTAAGCAGAAAAACATCAGAGCAGCCTCTTTCTTTCCAGAAATCACCAGTTACCAGCAGTGAAGAGCAATTTCAATAAAAGCCAGGGAGCTTAGGTTCTGCTTTAGCGCTCTATTGTAGCAGCTCTAAATGTAGTATATTTAATTGTACAGGGTGTGCAGCCGGTGGCCTGAGCTAGACCAATAGGAAAGCTTCTGTCGGGGATTGTACTTGTACTAATGTATCTGATAAACGTCATATTTCCCTTCCTTTACACCAGGGGCCAATAGTCTCTGTATAGCTGAACTACTCTCATGTGTTCCTTTCTAGCAAACACAGGGATTGTCAATCACACCCACTCCAGGATGGGATCGATCATGAGCACGGGCATAGTGCAAGGTGAGCCCACTATCTGACTCTGTGGGGGGGAGTGCATATCCTGGTGGAAATGATATTGATGAGCGTCGTTTCTTTATTGTTTTGTAGGATCTGCAGGAGGACAGGCTGCTTCCAACTCCTCCAGCCACTACCCCGTCAACAACCAGTTTACCATGGGAGGTCCTGCTATCTCCATGGCTTCTCCCATGTCTATCACCACCAACACAATGCATTATGGGAGTTAAAGCTTGCTCATCCTCACCTTTCTCCCTGCTGCCCTGTCCTCCTTAAACTGACAGTATCAGGATACCAAATGATTGCAGAGCACCCTCTCTGCTCCTCCTGCCCTTCCTTTTCCTCCTACTGCTCAGTCGCGTCTTTGCCTCCTCACCTTTACGCCTGCCCCTACATCTTTTGCCTCCGAGCACATCCTCTTGCTTTCTGAATATGGACTTGTACATTTTTTTTTATAATGAAATACGTTACACCCCCCCCTCACATTATGAAGGAGAAGGAACAAAAAATAGCAAATAGAGGGGGGTGGGGAAGATGATCGCAACGCTTGTACATTACTGGAAATTCTAAACCAATCATGTGTTGCTTCTCAAACTGTCGCCTAGCACATGGATTCTCCTCCCTCTGTGCAGCCTTAGAGTCATTGCTGTGAATTTGTATCATGCTTATCTGTTAGGGGAAAAAAACTGAATCGATGGCTGGTGTAGGGGGTACAGGGCAAGGAGAGGGGGAGCATTGCAGGAATAGGGTAATCTTGACTTTCCGTAGGCAAGGAGTCGTTTCACTTGTTCTGACTCATGACCAACGCTTCATATATATTTTCTTCTTTTTGGAAGGCAACTAACAGAATTAATTACCTAAATGAAGTTGTTAGAATTAGCTGGAAGCCAACCACAATCTACTTTCATTGTGTCATGAAACACTAAATGTGCCCCCTCCCCCCACCCAGTATAATAGGACTCTCTGCCCTCTAAGGAAAGGGTCATGTGATGCTGATGAAAAATAAAGGGTTAGGATGATTGTTTATCATTTAAAGCCAAAACCCCCTATTGAAATGTGAATTTACTTTATCCCCCCCCTTCCTCTTTACATGAACTGTTTCCGACTTTCCGTGCAACAGGTTCCGTTATCTTGGCCTTTTCCTTCTTCCTACCTCTGCCCTCGTCGTTAGTGCATGGTCACAATGCATCAAGATGGCCCAAGTGTCCGTCCTTTTTAGGAGTTTTCTTTCTTTAAAATTAAAAAATGCTTGACGCCCCGCTTAGATCCCCCATAGTGTTAGAGCCATGTGCTTGTAAACTAGCGATGTCCCCTTTAAATCTCCCGCTGCTTAGTGTGTACTCATTTGCTCCTTTTTAGTATTTTATTTCTCGTTCTCTCTAGGGAATTTGTCGTCTCGCAGGGTCCCTTGTTATTTGTAACCTGTCTATTATTATTATTTGCGTCTCGTCTGTCCCGCGCGGGGCAGCACATTGTAGTTGTAAAGATGGGTTTTCAAAGTGGGGAGTCTCAGGACGAGTAGGAAACCGTTTCTAACACAACTGCTGTTCTCCCGTTTGCCTGTAGTGTTCAATAAAGTTGGGAGGGAATTTTTTTAAAAAAAAAAATAAAAAGCGTACTGTGGATTTTTATTTTTTCCTAGTCGTCACGTAACTGCACTTGTGATTAAAGTGGAAGTTTAGATTTAGCCTCTTGATGGACCTATTCAAGCAACTTGGTTTTATTCTGAGGCGCTCAAGTGGTCTTCATTTTATGTGAGACCACCAACCAAACGGCGAACAAACTTAGTGGGACATGCTCTTGATGAAAGGTCAGTTTTTGACTGGTGAGGGTGTCCGCGTTGGTGCCTAGTGTTGGAGGCTATGGCCTTCCCTGTCATCAGTATACAGAAGAATGTGGGAACCACAGGTCAAAAGACCTTAGAGATGGAAACAGAAGTCCTCCAAATGGACATCCGGAGATCTTGATCGTAATCGCATCTCGTACTAGATGTTGGATGCAAAGACCGTCCCAAAATACATGAAAGGCATTTCACTTTTCTTAATGACATTTTATGTACAGATCTGGATAACAAGGTCAATCTAAGCCAGTCTGCGGGGGGCGTCAAGTAGAGTCGATTTAACATCATGAAAGACCATGGTATAGGACCATTTTAAAGCTGGCCATAGACGCACCGATAATATTGTATGAAACACAATATTTAATGCGTGTATGGAGGGAGACGAGCCAACCAATATCAACAGAAGACTTGCTTATCGGTCGGCTCGTGGAACGGGCTGGACGGAAAATTTTGATTGGGCGGCTTTGAAGGGACCCGAACATCGGGCATTGTTAGTGCTGAATCGTCACATACAGGTAGAATTCTATTGTTTCTTCCTTTATATCTGACCATTCAGCTCTACACGTGTGTATTGAAATGAACGATCTTTCTTGGAAACATCTTTTCCATGAAAGATCATACTGTAATTGTAACGTGTATGGACCACCTTTAGGGTTAAAACTAGGGGTGCACCGAATCCAGGAATCTGCAGAACCGAATCCTAATTTGCATATGCAACAAAGAAGTATAAAATGTTTTCCCCTTCCCACCCCTAATTTGCAAATGCAAATATCGGTTCGGTATTCTGCCGAATTTGTCGCAAAGGATTCGGGTTGTTTGGCCGGATCCAAAATAGTGGATTCGGTGCATCCCTAGTTTAAACCAATTCTGCCATGATCGGTAACACGCGTGTGTTGGTATTTGGGTGCACTCCTACAAAACCGAGCTTGAAATGCTTGGCTGTAGTTTAGACGACACCCATGCAGGAGATGGTATACTCCATATCCTCAAGGTACTTTCTGTCCATCCCAAGTTGCCACATGAGTCAGGCCCCAAAGACCGCTTCAACCACATTGTTAAATTTTGTTAAAGACATCCAGCATCAGTGATGTGCAGGCCGACCTGATACCCGCGGCTTTGGGCCGACCTCGCACGCTCCTTTCTGGGTCTCTGGCGGGTGCGGATTGAGCTCTTTTTACTGCTCTCCCCGTGACCTTCCAAATGCCGACTTCTGGGTTGAGTTTTTATAGATGCAAGCCTCTTGCCCCGCCCCTTTTTGTGATGTCACTGGCGGAGCAGGTCTATAAAAGAGACCCAGAAGTCGGGCTTGGTCGGGTAAAGCCTGACCCGCACATCACTAGCCAGCATCCCTTTGTAAGACCATTATCTCTGTTTCCTTAGAAGGGGTTACTGAAGGAAGTCCTTTCTGTAATTGTTTTGCAACAATGAAGAAATTGCCCCTGCTTTCTGCACTGGGGCTTGAGTATTTGGGTTAGTCAACAGCTAGTGTCAACCAGCTGACTGCTATAAAAATATGCTTACACTTCCTGCATTGTAGACCTCGGACTTCTTTGCCTCTCTAAATTCTCTTGAGTCAGATCTCACCATCACAGAAGGTATTACTATAAAGATTATATAGTTACCAAGTACTGTGCCACAAATGTAGTAGATGTGCTGCAACATCAGTATTGCTGCACTGAAGTGAATCGGGCATCTGAGCTGCAGTGTTTTTAGCTTTACAAGTGACTCCCGGCCGCCTGTAGTAAGTCTTTGTATAGACGTGATCCGGAAAGAAGAAAATGGTGGCACGTAGTGATATCATCATGCTGTGCACGGCTGCGTCATACTGTTCACGTCAGAATGTGAACCACACCAAAATTTTAGTGACAATTGGAAGAGAAGATACTCTTAATACTAATTTATCACTTCAGTCGATATCAGTACAATTATAAATAACGAAGAAAGAACCCCTCTTCTGACTAGTAATTCATTGGTTGGCTTCTAAAATTCATCCACTTACTGGATACTTTAAATTAATTCTATAGATGCAGGATCTTAAAAATTTAAATAGTGAATATTTCAAAGTATCCAGTAAGTGAATGAATTTAGAATTCTAGAAGTGAACCAATGAATTACTAGTCAGAAGACGGGTTCTTTCTTTTCTTTTTTTCGTTATTTATAATTTCCAAAGTGTTGAGATCTACTTGCCCAGTTTTTAGATGCAGCCTTATAAATTGGGGCCAAGGTTTCTAAACTATCCACTGTGCTGCGTACCTGTGTTCACTGCATCTCAGTTGCTATGACGGCTCTTAAGGCAGGTTCTAAGCCCCAAGCTGCAGCCCAGGGTGCCCGGACATGCCAAGCCGTGATACTGGATACATGTGGGAGTGTAGGTAGCTCAGCATACAGTACCTATCTCAAGTGCTATACACCTGTTGGGCATATAGGTAGTTCAGCATACCTAGCCTATAATTCCTGGAGACTAGGGATGCACCGAATCCGGGATTCGGTTCAGGATTCGGCCTTTTTCAGCAGGATTCGGATTCAGACGAATCCTTCTGCCCAGCCGAACCAAATCCTAATTTGCATATGCAAATTAGGGCGGGGATGGAAATTGCAAGGAAGTAAAAAAAAAAAAAACCCTTCCCATCCCTAATTTGCATATGCAAAATCGGGTTCGGTATTCAGCCGAATCTTTCGTAAAGGGTCCGGCCGAATCCAAAAAAGTGGATTCGGTGCATCCCTACTGGAGACATGAGACAATTACTGTCCAGCAAGGAGAGAGTAGCAGATAGTGGTGGGAGACAGCTCTGCAGGCCTCCATCTGTGACGTATCCAAGGTATAGTGCTAAGTTGAAAGGAAAATAATATAAAACAGAAGAGAGAAAGAGCCTCCAAGGCAGGACAAAAGAACTGGGAAACAGGTGGAGCAGCCCATATATCCTGAGGGAAAGGGGGTCAAGAGATCAATCCTTTTGGCCTGCCTCTCAAGGTGAACCTGGACCCACATGTCTGCATGGACATGGTGACAAGAGAAATACACATTCCAATTGGCTCTGCCTGCTTATGGGGATTTTGGGTGCATTACCATGGAAGGTGCATCTTCTGATAGCAGCTGAGATGAGGGGGCAAATCAGGGTGACTCTCAATAAATGCAGGTGAGTTGACAAAAGGTATCTGGTTCTACCAAATGTAATTTATTTACAGGAGCCAAACATGTCTGCCTGACCGTTGCATGAAGCTCTTAAACCATTTCTTGGATGATATGAAGTATGAGTTAAGTTGACCATACACGGGCAGATTGAAGTTGCCGATATCAGTCCTTTAGACTGAATTGGCAACTTTTTGCCTGGGGAGTCCGACAGGTCTCCCCGATTGATATCTGGCAGGTTTGATTATCCCTGTGATCGAGGACCGCATTGGCTAGTTGATGCAGTTCTACGATCCGTTGGTGCCCATTTCCTTCATATAATCAAATTGTTTGCCGTTGGTAGGCATATCGGGGAAAGATCTGCTCGTTTACACACCTCGTCCGATGGAGTCTACGGGCGTCTTTTTTCACGGAAATCTTTTTGAAAAATATCGCGCATCACTAGTGGCTTCTATCTACAGAAATAAGTCAAATCAACTGGACTTGCTGTGTTTTTTTTTCCTTGAAGACATTTCATCAGTCACCCTACATCTGAAAGAAAAAGGACACACGTTTGAAGACTGCCAAATCCAGATTCTAGACCGGGGAAAGCGACTGGTTTAAAAGAGGTGTTAGAGAAGCCATATATGTACAAACTGAAAAACCAAGTCTGAATTGAGGCGGGGGTGACATCTATTGTCTGCCACATACAATGCTGATTTGGCACCTCTCCCTGGAAGGTTTAATAACAGATCAAAGCTCCAATCTTGCTAATACAATCAACACTTAACTTCATAACATCATTCTGGATTATGATAAACAGATTATGCTAATTGGAGCAACATTCCAGAGCAGGGCTGTCCAATTGATGGCCCGCGACCCCCCCCCCCCTTCTGTGGCCCCCCACATGCTGTGTCTGTTTACCATATGTAAGGTTTAAATGGTATCACTACAGAGATTAACTGGCCCCTACATTGTTTACATCTCAAAATCAGACTAATTCCCTGTATTGTTCACACTTGTGACACCTCTATTGTTTATATCCTAAAGCCTGTACTGTTCTACCTGAGACCCAGACTGAAACTGCCACATTGTTCACCTGTTCACACTTTATACAAAATGCTAATGGGGCACCAGCACTGTGTCACTGTATGTAGTACATATTAGACTGAGAGCTTTCCCTGTCTCCTGCTCTGTTCTGCCTTCCCTCCCTGCGTGTGTCATTCTCTGCTTGCCCAGTGCAGTTTGTGTATGCCATTCTCTGCTTACTCAGTGTTGCTTGTGTGTGCCATTCTGCTTGCCCAGTGCTGCTTGTGTGTGCCATTCTCTGCTTGCCCAGTGCTGTTTGTGTGTGCCATTCTCTGCTTGCCCAGTGCCGCTTGTGTGTGTCATTCTCTGCTTGCCCAGTGCAGTTTGTGTGTGCCATTCTCTGCTTACTCAGTGCTGCTTGTGTGTGCCATTCTGCTTGCCCAGTGCTGCTTGTGTGTGCCATTCTCTGCTTGCCCAGTGCTGTTTGTGTGTGCCATTCTCTGCTTGCCCAGTGCTGCTTGTGTGTGCCATTTTGCTTGCCCAGTGCCGCTTGTGTGTGCCATTCTCTGCTTGCCCAGTGCCGTTTGTGTGTGCCATTCTCTGCTTTCCCAGTGCCGTTTGTGTGTGCCATTCTCTGCTTACTCAGTGCTGCTTGTGTGTGCCATTCTCTGCTTGCCCAGTTGCAGTTTGTGTGTGCCATTTTGCTTGCCCAGTGCTGTTTGTGTGTGCCATTCTCTGCTTACTCAGTGCTGCTTGTGTGTGCCATTCTCTGCTTGCCCAGTGCAGTTTGTGTGTGCCATTTTGCTTGCCCAGTGCTGCTTGTGTGTGCCATTCTCTGCTTGTCCAGTGCTGTTTGTGTGTGCCATTCTCTGCTTGCCCAGTGCTGTTTGTGTGTGCCATTCTCTGCTTGCCCAGTGCAGTTTGTGTGTGCCATTTTGCTTGCCCAGTGCTGCTTGTGTGTGCCATTCTCTGCTTGCCCAGTGCTGTTTGTGTGTGCCATTCTCTGCTTGCCCAGTGCTGTTTGTGTGTGCCATTCTCTGCTTGCCCAGTGCTGTTTGTGTGTGCCATTCTCTGCTTGCCCAGTGCAGTTTGTGTGTGCCATTTTGCTTGCCCAGTGCTGCTTGTGTGTGCCATTCTCTGCTTGCCCAGTGCTGCTTGTGTGTCATTCTCTGCTTGCCCAGTGCTGCTTGTGTGTCATTCTCTGCTTGCCCAGTGCTGCTTGTGTGTGCCATTCTCTGCTTGCCCAGTGCTGCTTGTGTGTGCCATTCTCTGCTTGCCCAGTGCTGCTTGTGTGTGCCATTCTCTGCTTGCCCAGTGCTGCTTGTGTGTGCCATTCTCTGCTTGCCCAGTGCTGCTTGTGTGTGCCATTCTCTGCTTGCCCAGTGCTGCTTGTGTGTCATTCTCTGCTTGCCCAGTGCTGCTTGTGTGTGCCATTCTCTGCTTGCCCAGTGCTGCTTGTGTGTGCCATTCTCTGCTTGCCCAGTGCTGCTTGTGTGTGCCATTCTCTGCTTGCCCAGTGCTGCTTGTGTGTGCCATTCTCTGCTTGCCCTACACTACCTGTGGGATGTAAGCCTGTTAGGGGTTTGTTAGCATTTGTATATTGTTGTTAAGGGACCCTAAGTTGTTTAATCATGTGTTGGGGGGTTGTTGTATTATCCACAGGGGAGGATGAGGCATATGGATTTAAGGGTATGTTTTAGCATGACTTCAATTTTTCACATATGAGGGATTTCCCTGCAGTGAGCACCAACCATTAGGGGGCCCTCATGCTGCTAAACATTTTAGCCATTCCATATCTCTATGAGAACAAAGTGGCTAAATAAGTTGAATAATAGATTATAGAATGTAAAGAAAAGAGACTAGCAGAATAGAGGTTGAGAGAGGAGAGGAAAAAAATAGTACCAAGAGTGGACCCCTGGTCTTAAAACTGTTGGTGGGCCCCTGGTGTCCCAGTCAGACACTGGATATGTTCTTAAAAGTGCTTGTGGTTTACAGTGGGTGTGGCTTAAAAGAGGGCGTGGCCAACACCGACTTCCATTATCGGCCCTCCACCGCATAGGCCAGTAAAATTTTGGCCCTCGGTACCACAGAAGTTGGACAGCACTGTTCCAGAGGATATATATTCTCGAAGGAAGATTTACAAGTTATTCTGAATTGAGAAAGCCAGTTGGGTGACTGGTGAAACGTCTTCAAAAAAAAAACCAGAGCAAGTCCAGTTGATCTGACTTATTCCTACAGATATACCATGACCTGGATGAATGAGAATCTTCACAAACACTAGTGGCTTCCATTTACCTCTATCACCTGGAATCTTAAAATATTTGCTCTAATTGTGGGCTGTTGGATGGTCCCTTCGGAGCCCAGGGACCAATGGGAAAACTGCAGCTTTCCCCCATTTAAACCATGAGCCCCAGACCCCAACTTCTCCCTAAAAAAAGAAATGAGAGGTAGTCTTATCATTTATGCCAACATACAAAGTGTGCAGTTCAACGGCATCTGAGTCGTTTCATTTAAAATTCATTGTGGTCATGTACAGAACCAAGAAAAAAGTTGTCTCTGTCCAAAGATTGTAGAGATCCAGTTGGGTCCATCAGAGTGAAAGTTTCTCTTTTAGACCCTGAACTCTGTGCCCATAAACAATGGGGAAGGATGAGAAGAATCTGTTTGCATGACTGGCGCACCCATTTTATATCACCCCATACACCAACTGCTACTGATAAGTCTCCTGTGCAGCAGCTGTTACGACTCCTCCACCCGAAAACTCTAAATCCACCTATTGAAAGAAAATATGAAAAAAAATATGAAGCAGCTTCCCAATATCCATTCCACTGGCTTTATCAGTTTGTGAATATCAGTTGGTATTGAAAGTAGGGCTCTGGGTGTTTATATTCTCTGTGCTGCTTGTCCTGACTCCTGAAAGAAAGCTTATTAATAGGCCTGAAGCGGTAAAGATTTTTAGTAGAGTTCCCCTTTAACCACACAGGATAACTCAGTGGACATTATTGTTGCTGCACCCATCAGCTCCATCCGACTTGGCCTCAGGCTGGAGACTAGGAACCATCAGCAAAAACAGGAACTGCAGTTGTTTTTCACTTCCTGTCAGATCCAGTCAGAACAAATGCCAGTTCGGCTCAAAGGGACGATAATAACAGCAACACAGAGAGGGTTTTTTTAGTGGACACAATGGCCAATCAGGAAGCAGAACCACAGGACATCCTTATAATGACCCTTTATTAGCCAAAACCATAGAAGAAATCTTTATCAATCAGAAAACTATAGAGAAGAGACTCACGAGAGAAAAGAAAGCCCTTCCGTTACTATTGCTTTGCTCCTACGTGAGACCCCTAGAGGTGAGCAATGGGGGAGTTGAGGGGGTTGCGTCCGTTATGGGCCTTAGAACAGGCTCACAGAGCATAAATACCCTCCGGCTCAGGAGGGCAGAATCCTTCACTTGCCGAAAGCCAGGCCTGACTCTCACGCTGTGGAAGGTTGAGGTGCGGTGCTAATTGGTGACTTGAATTATTTTCTGAGCCGTGGTGTTTGCAACAGGGACGACGGGGTCACTTATCTCCGGCTGCCTGAAGAAATACACCTGTAAAACAGAGAGGACTGTGAGCATCTGATCCAGTGCATGGGTGCTGCTCCCTGGCAGGTCTCTTGAAGATCATTGTTATTGGTCTGATTAGATTAAAGGGGAACTAAATTCTAAAATAGAATAAGGCTAAAAATGCTGTATTTTGTATACTAAACATAAACATAAACATACACACCACAAGCCTAATCAAACAAATGATTTATGCTTTCAAAGTTGGCCACAGGGTGTCACCTTCTTGTAACTTTGTTAAACATCTTTGCAAGACCAAGACTGTGCACATGCTCAGTGTGGTCTGGGCTGCTTAGGGATCGTCATAAATGATCAAAACAGCACAAGTCAAATAATATCTGCCAGAAGCCGATACAGCAAGACTGATTAATAATCAGAATATACAGACTACACTGGGTCCTGTGTTGTCATGTAATCTAATGTGGATTTTATAGTTTTCGTATTGTTTAATACAAACTTTCTCCAACTCTGCAGAACCAGTGGCTGCAGCAAAATAATCCTCCAAATAGAATCCCAGTTTATCTGTTTAAATCTGGCTCCACGATCTTTGTCCCTGTTCTACAGGAAAACAAACAAAGCTGTTGGAGTTCTGGGAAGTCCCTCCCGCCTGCTGTGTGAGTATGTTTGTTTCCCTGCAGAGCAGTTAGGGACCATCTGAAGTTTCATATCCACAGCAGTCAGGGAAAGTAAATGAAGGGGGAATTTCACTACATACAGTCAGGTTTCTTATAAAAATGGTAAAAGTATATTGGAGATAATTTCTTTTTCATTAAAGATAGTAAAAATGGGATTTTAATTTTTGCCTTTACAGTTTGGAGAGGGAGCAAGCAAATAAGAATCAGATCTCCCATGTGCAGTAACCAAACACCCGACTACCGGTCTGAAACTATACAGTAATTTGAGCACATTTAGCCCCTCTCCATACCACAGGGGGCATATATTATAGGTCAGTCATCTTATCCCAGACAAGGTTCAGCTCCCCAGTAGCACCACAGATACAGTTAACTCATTGGATTCCAGTACCTTGCAACCCACAGCCAACAGCACGTGCAGCGCTACCATAACGGCCACCAACGAGATGACCACCACCTTGTTGTCTCTTCGGATATGAGGCCAAAAGGCGAGGACAAGAACAAGGCTGGACAGACCCGTAGCCACAAGGATCAAAATCCACCGGAAGATTTCAAAAGGGACCACGCAGAGAACCTAAAACAGAGTGACCATTGTTAGGCTCTATATATACACACACACACACACAACACTGATGTTGCTCAGTACAACTATAATATTTAACTGCTGCAGATGTGAATGTGAACAACTCCATAGATATTGATGTGATCACATTTTCTGAAGCGGTGTGTAGCTTGGTTAGAGAATTGAATAAAACACTGGCTTCCTGTATACTTGATACTGTCACTAGGCAGCCGGCTGGAGGGAAAAATCCGCAGCAGGAACAAATAGCTTGTACAAATTTGGGATGATTCTCACCGTAGCAGGGATGTAGGCGGAGAGAGAATAGCCATAAATGCACACAGTCTCCATAAAGCTATAAGAACCCACTTCAGGGCTCACTCCTTTCCTCCACTGTAAGAAACCCCAGAGACCCAAAGGGACTGCCCATGCGTAACTGTATATCGTCACCCCGGCCACGGACACTGCAAGAGAGACGGACAACTGTTATAAAGGGTGACATACTGTATACAGGGTGCTAGGAATATTGCCAGAGAGCCACATGTGTGGGGTATCTGGCCAACATAGTGTGTCAGTGACACAGACAGGAGGGAACTATGGGACATGAGTCTGTCCCTCCCACTGCAGGGTGATACAGTGACACAGACAGGAGGGAACTATGGGACATGAGTCTGTCCCTCCCACTGCAGGGTGATACAGTGACACAGACAGGAGGGAACTATGGGACATGAGTCTGTCCCTCCCACTGCAGGGTGATACAGTGACACAGACAGGAGGGAACTATGGGACATGAGTCTGTCCCTCCCACTGCAGGGTGATACAGTGACACAGACAGGAGGGAACTATAGGACATGAGTCTGTCCCTCCCACTGCAGGGTGATACAGTGACACAGACAGGAGGGAACTATGGACATGAGTCTGTCCCTCCCACTGCCAGGGTGATACAGTGACACAGACAGGAGAGAACTATGGGACATGAGTCTGTCCCTCCCACTGCAGGGTGATACAGTGACACAGACAGGAGGGAACTATGGGACATGAGTCTGTCCCTCCCACTGCAGGGTGATACAGTGACACAGACAGGAGGGAACTATGGGACATGAGTCTGTCCCTCCCACTGCAGGGTGATACAGTGACACAGACAGGAGGGAACTATGG
Organism: Xenopus laevis; assembly: GCF_017654675.1. Classification (NCBI taxonomy): domain Eukaryota; kingdom Metazoa; phylum Chordata; class Amphibia; order Anura; family Pipidae; genus Xenopus; species Xenopus laevis. The sequence goes on from NC_054376.1 coordinate 123,980,892, forward strand.
GACATGAGTCTGTCCCTCCCACTGCAGGGTGATACAGTGACACAGACAGGAGGGAACTATGGGACATGAGTCTGTCCCTCCCACTGCAGGGTGATACAGTGACACAGACAGGAGGGAACTATGGGACATGAGTCTGTCCCTCCCACTGCAGGGTGATACAGTGACACAGACAGGAGGGAACTATGAGACATGAGTCTGTCCTCCCACTGCAGGGTGATACAGTGACACAGACAGGAGGGAACTATGGGACATGAGTCTGTCCCTCCCACTGCAGGGTGATACAGTGACACAGACAGGAGGGGAACTATGGGACATGAGTCTGTCCCTCCCACTGCAGGGTGATACAGTGACACAGACAGGAGGGAACTATGGGACATGAGTCTGTCCCTCCCACTGCAGGGTGATACAGTGACACAGACAGGAGGGAACTATGGGACATGAGTCTGTCCCTCCCACTGCAGGGTGATACAGTGACACAGACAGGAGGGAACTATGGGACATGAGTCTGTCCCTCCCACTGCAGGGTGATACAGTGACACAGACAGGAGGGAACTATGGGACATGAGTCTGTCCCTCCCACTGCAGGGTGATACAGTGACACAGACAGGAGGGAACTATGGGACATGAGTCTGTCCCTCCCACTGCAGGGTGATACAGTGACACAGACAGGAGGGAACTATGGGACATGAGTCTGTCCCTCCCACTGCAGGGTGATACAGTGACACAGACAGGAGGGAACTATGGGACATGGAGTCTGTCCCTCCCACTGCAGGGTGATACAGTGACACAGACAGGAGGGAACTATGGGACATGAGTCTGTCCCTCCCACTGCAGGGTGATACAGGGACACAGGGTGATACAGACAAGACAGGGTAGCTTATGCCCCCTGCTGGTGAAACACTTACATTTGTGGAACTCGGGGCTGTACTTGTAGCCTTTCTGGTCGTGTAGGCGCATGTAAGTTCCCAGGTTGCCCATGATCGTTACTGTTATTACTAGTGTAGCACAGATCCAAAACGGTCCTATAAAATCAAAGGAGATAGAAAAAGGTATTATATCAGATAATGTTGCCCAACAAGCTGACTGGATCAAAGTCCTCCCTTTCCCAGCTCACCATACAGATCAGGGTTGTTCCTCAGATGATTCCGAACAAAGTTCTTCCCTGGAATGGGCAGAATGGAGCCTCGGACCCTGTCCAGAACCTGATAAACAAGAGGATGGTGGGGGGGGGAAACATTAAATAAGATTTTCTCTCTGCACCCTGTTGGCTCCCATAGCCCTGGCACCCCGATATTACCTGGTATGTGTCTATGTCAAAAAAGTCCTGATAGTACTGGAAGGTCCAGAAACTGGACGTCTTCTTTTGTGACGCCAAAAGCTGCGGACAGGGACAGCCCATTATGACAAGAAAAAAAAGTAGATAACGATCTGTAGCTGTAAAATACTGGGTACCCACTTGGTAATTATGTGTAATAAAGTAGGAGGAGCATAGTAATATGGGATTTGCAGCCACACCCCCAAAGCATAAACTATGTAACTGCCACCTCTGCTTTCAGTTGACTCCAGCACAGTGTATTCCTCTGTGCAAATAAACCCCAGCGGTGAGAACAATAATAACACTAATAACTAAACCGCATCCTTCTGCAATTACAAAACACAGACTAGAGTCCTGAGCTGAAACAATTTGTTTAACCCAAACCCGACCCGCAAACTAACCCGATTGGACCCGTTACATGACCTGACAGTACTTTTCCTGTTCCTTACACATGGCAGTGAGCAATGAACAGGTTAATCCCTCCTGCCACGCAAATGGGACAGGAAATACCAATAAATGACTCACTTCCGCCCCCGGCCGCCATCTTTTTCCTCCTGTCCCCCCCCCCCCCCCGTGATAAGTGCCAGAAGACTACCTCTTAACTTCTGAAGCTCTGGGACCGAAGAATTACCTTGTGAGAGTCGCCAGAGGAAGCTAACACAGCTTCACGGCCATTTGTGCCTTCGGCGCAGTCAGTCGCAAAGCTGAAACTTCGGCGCATGAGCCCTAAGACGCCGGCATCCTCCGCTTCCAAGATGTCGCCGATCGACGGAGCATGTGCAAACTATGAGTGTCAAACCAGGAAGTGACACACAAGTAGGAAATTGAGCACGAAGGAAGCCAGGCGCAGAGTAAACGTTCAAAAACGTTCGGAGCATCTATCCCCCACTGCGGAAAGTATTGCTGGGCTGGTAAGGCCTTGTGTGCCACGGACCATAAACAAAGGGTCTGAGTAAGTAACACCTGTGGTCTCTATTAAGAGAGAGACAAGACAAGGATACTATTGAATCCTTGGTGAAAATAGGAGTATCCTGGTTACATGATGAGCAGACGCTCTCAGGATCAAGGGGGTGAGTGTTGGGACAAAGAGAGACAATGAAAAAGGGACTTCAATAGGACTCACAGAGTCCAGATAAATACTTGCATTAATTATATGTTTTATTTGGCAGGAGTTTCCCTACTGAAGGAAGGAGAAGGAAAGTGGCCCGAAGAAGATGTTATGGCTGTTCTGAAAGGGCTTTGCCAGATAAAAACGTTTGTGCCAAATGTCTAAAAGAGGCTTTGGGGGAAACATCAGCACAATTCACACAATTAATGGAATGGATGAAACAGACATTCAACCAATCAATGTCTTATATGGTTTCACAGGTGACAGATGAAGTACTAAAAAAATCTAGACTAACAAGGACATGACATCAGGAGTAAGAGAGCAAAGAGATAGCCCTAAGAGAACCACTCCATCTATTAACTTGGATTCATCTGAATCAGAGGGAGAGATTTCAGACAATGACTCCGAAGATAGAGAAGATACAGACTTTAAAATGGAGATGATTGAACCACTTATTAAAGCAGTCAGGAAGACTCTGGACCTTGAAGATAATCTTCAATTAAGCAAGATAAAATGTTTAAATCTACATCAAAAAAGAATCAGTTGTTCCTGGTTAATGATGAAGTTATTCTATGCACAAGGAAGAATGGAACTGCCCAGATAATAAACAAGTCGCCATCAGAAAATTTAAAAAGATGTAGCCAATTTCCTCAGAAGTGTCAAAACCATGAGTCCCACCGAAAGTGGATGCGGCTACTACAAAGGTAGCTAGAAGGACCACGCTCCCTGTAGATGAGGGTGTATCCCTGAAAGATACAATGGAGAGGAGGCAAGATGTGGCTTTGAAAAGAGCAGGAGGAGCAGCGTGCAAAGTGGCTACGGCTATTACATCAGTCACCAGGGCTAACAAAATATGGCTCCAAGAATTTGAAGAGGCCATTAAGAACGGAGGTCAAAGGGAGAACTTAATTGATATGCTCCAAGATATAAAACTTGCAAATGATTTTGCTGCAGAAGCCTCCATGGATTCTATAAAAGTATCGGGGAAAGCCATGAGCTTATCTGTAGTGGCCAGAAGAGGACTATGGCTAAAGCATTGGAATGCGGATTCCCAATCAAAACACAATTTGTGCTCACTTCCATTTAAAGGAAACTTTCTTTTTGGACCAGAACTAGACTTTTTTTTTTTATTTCAAAGATTACGGCTGGTAAATCATCTTTTTTTGCCACAAGAACGAAGAGAAAAGAAAAATTTTCCTAGAAATCCTAGAAACTTGTTCAGAGATGCTAACCAATACAAGCCTGGAAGACCCTTTTCCAGACAATGGAAACCAAGGCAGACATTTCCCCGCCAAAAGGCCGGATCAAAAGCCGGATAAAAGACAATGAAGGTGAGGGAGCCCCATCGCATGTAGGTGGCAGACTGGGGAAATTCAAAGCGATTTGGGCTCGACAATGCAAAGACAAGTGGGTCTTAAAAATAATATTGAAAGTCTACAAGTTAAACCTCCTACAAAAACCGGAAAACGATTTTGTGTCTTCGGACAAGATAAGATCCAGAAAGGAAAGAAAAAAGCTGGAATGTATCATTCAGGAACTGGTGAATCAAACAAAGAATATTGAGAATCCCTCACAATCAACAGTATCAAGGAAATTATTCCCATTTTTTTCTAAGAAGCAAGTCCAACGGAGAATTCAGAGTGATTCTAAACTTAAAGAAATTGAACAAAATGCTCACAGTTACTTCCTTCAGGATGGAAACCTTAAGTACCATAGCAATTGGCTAGCAAAAATAGATATCAAGGATGCCTATCTACATATTCCCATCTCAAACAAACATTATCAATACAAAGCGCTCCCATTCGGTCTTTCAACGGCTCCGAGATTATTCACAAAAGTTATGGCTCCAATAATAGAGAATCTGAGACTACAAGGAATACCATTTTTTTCATATCTAGACAATATCCTTATCAAAGCTCCAACAAGGGAAATCCTGGGTGTACACTTGAAGAAAGTAATTTCCTACCTTCGAGAAACGGGATGGATAATAAATCAAGAGAAAAGTATCCTCAATCCGACTCAACAGATGGAGTTCTTAGGAGTAAATATAGATACAGAACCGCAAACCCGCGTCTATACCCTCTCCCAAAACGTCTAACTGCAACCCGCAGGGTATCGCAGGTATTTGCAGGTAACTCGCAGGTACCCGACCCACTGCAGGACTAACACAGACCTCTAGAACAACAAAATTCAAGCGACAAAAGGCCTCTGTATGTGACATTTTGCTAATATAGAGCATCTGCATCGCACCCAAAAAGAGGAATGTCACACATAAAGGGCCGTAAAAACACTCTGGGAAACCAATAGTCTAGAAGAATTTTCACCCTTACTGAGAAACATATAGACAGTGGTGTGTGGCTCTGCTCTTGGATGTTGGGGGTACTGCCCCTTTAAAAGAACAGTAATACCAAAAATATAAGTGTTTTAAAGTAATTAAAATATAGTGTACTGTTGCCCTGCATTGCTAAAAAGTATGCAATTGCTTTAGAAAGACTACTTAGAGGATAACAGGTAAGCTCTGTAATAGAGTACAATGACATTCTACAGAGTACATCTGTTATCTGCTATTTAAAGGGGAACGATCGTGAAAATAAAAATGTAATATAAGCTTCATCATACTGAAATAAGAAACTTTGTAAATACAATCAATTAAATGTTCTGCATCATTTCTGAAATAATCAAGTTTATCTTCACTATCCCTCTCTCAGCATCTGTTTCTCTTCATTCTGTCTTCATTCAGCAGTTGGGTGTCATATTAATTGACAGTTAGATCCAATATATCTTATAGGGGGGGGCTCCTTTCCTAGCAGATGTATTAGAGCTCACTCAAATAACTGATTCCAATACAAACAAAATCTAACAAAATAACTGCCTTTTGCACAAATCCTGCATGTAGAGAGACATGATGTCTGGTGAGTTTAATAGAGTGAGCTCTGATACATCTTCTAGACAAAAGGAGCCCCCCTATAAGATATATTGGATGTAACTGTCAATGAATATCTGACACCCAACTGCTGCATGAAGACAGAATGAAGAGAAACAGATGCTGAGGAATAGTGAAGATAAACTTGATTATTTCAGAAACAGTACAGAATATTTAATTGATTATATTTAAACTTCTTATTTCAGTACGATGAAGCTTATATTAAAGGGCACCAATCATGACCAAAATCATTTCCTAAGTAAATACACTATGTGAAAGTTCAAGAAATCCGATTTTTAAAACAGTTAGAATTGTTTGTATAATGTAAATGATCAGCTCACTATTCCTTCTGCAAGATCTCCCCTATCTCCACTGCAGTTCTAGCTGAGGCAGCCATCTTGGATTTTACTGGCTCCTCCTACCGATATCTTCCCAGCCAACTGTAGTTCTGAAATCTCGCACATGCTCAGTTGAAATTCCTTGTTGCTTATCAACCCTTCTAAGCTATTTTCAAATCAGCCAAACCTCTGTGTTAGCTGCTGTTCAGTAGTGCTGCCACCTGCTGGAAGTTACTGTGTGCCCTTCATTTGCATAATGACTTTACCAGCAGTGGACAAGATAGAAAAATCTCCTGATACTTCTAGTGGAGGAGTTTACTAAAACAAGGCATTCTGGGTAGAATACTCAAAGCAGTGTTACAATCTGAGCATGCTCCTGAAATTTGCATATTATAGTCTCTTTTATAGTCACAGCATGGCCTCCCTCAGTGAAAGAACCCATTTGACAAAGTAAGGGATTTTTTTAAAACCTGCAGTTTTTTCAAAAAACTATATATGTAGTTTGATTAAACCTATTTAGCTTGTACTGGTCATATTGTTAATATGTGTTTGATTTTGGCTGTGAAAGGTGCCCTTTAAGTTTTCATTTTCGCAATAGTTCTTTAACCTGTGCCTAAAATGGCTCCTCATTGGCTGCTTGTTGTAGTAGTGTTTCTAAAGCAAACACACTAGTTATACCAGTATTACTTTAAAATGACTTCATTAATTGGTGTTACTGTTCCTTTAAGCCCCGCCTGTCCATTAGAGCACCCCCTCTCTGCTCAACTCACCTCAGTCTGGTCTGACTCGCCCTCCTCCTCTTCGCTGTCCCCGCCCACGAGCAGAGTGGCATGCTGTGGCCGGCTCTCCTCCCCCAGGCTCTTTGTCGTGGCGTTTGGATCAGCAGCCAGTAAGTCAGACGCTTCATCAAATTCTGCGAGGAGGATAAACAGGATAATGATGGGCAGGGTGCAGTGGCGAATAACCCAAATTCCTGTATGTCAGGCCACAGCACATGCTCTGTATTGCAAATCCAAGGCAGCAACGACATGATTGTAGTAGTGTAAGCACTTTGGTTCCCCTTTGTCCTTTTTGTGTATTATGGTGTATGAAAACACTGGTCTAAAGATAGGCCCTTGCGTCTGTAGCATAAACTTCCTTTCATAAACCAGGGGTCATTAGACTCCCACAGCCTTCTGTCCCTGTACTACAATTCCCAGCATCCCATGCCAGCTGTACATAGAGTCTGACAACAAACCAATCAGCTCTTTGCTTTCATCGTTCCAATTCTATCAGACCAGTTTAAGCTGATTGGCTGCCACTGCAACATAGTTACAAACCTTTCCCTAAAGAGGTCAGTGGTAATAGATGGCTCCATCCATTCACAACCCCAGAGGCACAACGGGGAGATCAGTAACATTATAAGGAAAGTCAAATTTACATATTGTGGTTTTACCGTCCCCTCCTTAGCCCCACAGTAGAAATGCTGCAATGTAACCATAGGGGACATACTTTAATTAACCTGGATGTAGGAAGGGCTATAATTTGCTACCTTGCGAATGGATCATGTGATCCTGCCAGGAATCTATGAGCCAATGAATATAACAAAGGCAGGTAAATGATAGGGGGTTTAGGATAGGCGGGTATAGGATATACATGGACTAGAGCTCAGCAGAAGTGATATGCTGGTCGGGGTTTTTGGACGTGAGCATGCTCAGTTTGCTCCTCTTCCCCCTCCCCTCCCTTCTCTGCTGTAATCTAAGCCCAGAGCGATAAGTGAGCAGGGAGAGACTCAGGCAGAAAGTGGTGTCACACTAAGCTAATATGGCAGCTGCTATCCTAAACAAACAGAGTTTCTAGAACTTTTTACTCAGGTATGGTAAAACTTTCTACAGAATAAATATAGCATTCTAGCTTGCACTATTGCGGCTAATCTATTGTCAATAAAATGCTTCGTAGCTTTCCTTCTCCATTAAAAAAGTGTTTTAGCCTGATTTATTGAATATTTCTGCAAAAACCTTAATAGTCCCTCCCTTCTCTTCCACTTGCTGCTCCCTGAATTCCCAGGCTGTGCTCTCAGATCACTGCACTGTAGGACAGGAACCAATCAGCAGCTAGCAGGACCTGATAGGGAACTGAAGCCTGTCTGTGCTTGTGTGACTGCAGGGCTGTGATTGGCTGTCCCCCTCCTACTGCTTCTGGCAGGGAATGTTAGGACACACCCACCCCTCATGTGAAACAGGGACCAGAGAACATCTATAGGGAGCTCCAATAAAGGGCTATTTTTATAGATAATATACATTTTTAACACCATGTAAAAGCAACACCATATATTACTTATAATTGCCTACAAAATTAGGGTTTTTTCATTTATCCTATATATCTCCTTTAACTGAAAGGTGAACCACCCCTTCAAGCAATGGGGGAGCCCATCAAGCAGCATCTTCTTACCGTGAAACTTAAAATCGTCGGCGGAGGCCATTGCGTCTTCTTAGTGTTGGTGACAACAAGGAAACTGCCCTCAGCTGGGCGCCTTTCACTCTCCCCGGGGTGTATTCGTGAGGTGCCTCAGTTAGTGTATCAGTCAGGCAACTATACAGCACCTACTGCAAACAGGAACTTCCGCGTCATCACACGACTAGGACTGTACCAAAGCAATGACCGGGGGGAGTGCGGATTGTGTTCCGATCCAATGCAGACAAGTGACGGCACATACGGAACGGCTAGTCCGCTTGTCTATCAGCCTCCCTCACAGGGCACGGACATTCTTGTATTGACTGCACGCAGGCAGACGAGTCACCAACCCATTCTACTATGGTCCGTTCCAAAACTTGGTGCGCTGCCAATACTTTCCGGAGGGAACTTGAACTAAAGCGGAAATGCTAAGACTCGTGCGAATAGGCAGCAACGATGCGTAATGTTTGTTCGGTAACCTGCCTCATAATGTGCCGGTTTTATTATAGTCATGTTCTTCCCAGCTCGTTATAAATTGGTGCTTTGGACGCTTGGCGGAGATAATTCGTCGCAGTCCTATTTTTCTGTCCGGAGTGTTTTTAGTGTTGCGCTGTTTAAGGGCACCAATACCGGAAGTGGCTGCAGAGCTGGCGGAAGACGATGGCAGCGCGCTGGATTGGGGTCGTATGGAGGAGGTCGTGCTCCGGTTCCGCGGCTACCGGCCAGGCTACGGAGGCAGTCAAGAAACTGGGACGCTGGGAACGATTCAAGAATGGAAAAATGGGTGAGGGGAAATACACGTGGCAGGACACGTGGGCTTCATTCAATGATTGTCGGAGCTTGATTCATTGACTTCTTTGGGTGCGCGTTCAGCTTCATGCAGTTCCACTAGAACTTCCACGGACTGTAACTGTGGGACAGTCAGAGAGGGAATTCGCCCTGGGCCCCTGGTGTCACAGGGCCCCATTGGGAGGAAGTTTATGTGTAACCCCCATATGTAACAATTATTGTCTGTATTTACATCAGTCCATCTTCATTTGTGCAGCTGTTAAGAGTGCAGCTAATGCTTTCCAGTGGATACTGGGAGCCAGTGTCATGTACTGAGCATAAAGGCTGCCGGTAGTACAGGTTATTGCAGCTGCCGAGTGCACATTTCCAACGGCTGCTGCTGTACTCAGTAGACCGCCTTCCAGGGAGAAGAAGTGCATGTAACCCTGCCCCCTCTATGTGCACATACTCCTAGGCTGGCGTATGGGAGGGGTTAGTAAAGGCAAATAATAGTGCATGGGGTTGCAGTGAGACTGCACATATAAGGTGCCACTTGCTTCGCAGGGTTGTACCCAAGAGGAGGGGTCGGGATTGAACCCATGCCAAGCGCCCGGCATTTGAACCCATGCGAATCAGTCAGTGTTGAACCCATGAGAAGGGGTCGGGTTGTTGCCGTGAGAAGGTTGGGTTGTACCCATGAGAAGGGGTTAGAGTCCTGCAGCGGGTCGGGTACCCGCGGGTTACCTGCAAAAACCTGCAGTACCCTGCGGGTTGCGCTTAGAAGTTCCAGGTGTGGGTATACCCGCGGTTCTGCGGGGTTGTGGGTCAGGCCGCGGGTCTTCTCAATATCGATATTCACTCCTTTTTTCTGGTCACGTCTACTTCCAATGATGTCACTTCTGGTTTCCAATGACAGCACTTCCTGTTTTACTCCTTTTTTTCTGATCACTTGATGGTCAGCGGGTCCGGGTTGAGGATAAGGTACTTGCGGGTAGGGTCGGGTAGCGGGTCCAAGCGGGTAAGAATGCGGTTGCGGGTTGCAGGTACAGGTCTGGTTCGGGTCCCAAAAAATGGACCCACGCAGGACTCTAGTTGGGGTTGTACCCATGAGGAGGGGTCGGGATTGAACCAATGCAAAGCAGTCTGAGTTGAACCCATGCGACTCAGTCAGTGTTGAACCCATGAAGAGGGGTGGGGGGTTGTACCCATGAGGAGGGGTCGGGGTTGTACCCATGAGGAGGGGTCGGGGTTGTACCCATGAGGAGGGGTCGGGGTTTTACCCATGAGGAGGGGTCGGAGTTGAACCCATGCAAAGCGGTCGGAGTTGAACCCATGCAAAGCGGTCGGAGTTGAACCCATGCGAAACGGTCGGAGTTGTACCCATGCGGAGCAGTCAGTGTTGAACCGATGAGAAGGGGTCGGGTTGTAGCCGTGAGAAGGTTGGGTTGAACCCATGAGAAGGGGTCAGGGTTGAACCCATGAGAAGGGGTCGGGGTTGAACCCATGAGAAGGGGTCGGGGTTGAACCCATGAGAAGGGGTCGGGGTTGAACCCATGAGAAGGGGTCGGAGTTGAACCCATGAGAAGGGGTCGGGGTTGAACCCATGAGAAGGGGTCGGGGTTGAACCCACGAGGAGGGGTCTGGGTTGTAACTATGAGAAGGGGTGTAATTATAGGGGAAACAGACCCTGCAACTGCTGGGGGCCTATTGGGCACTGGCTGATAAGCCGTTTCATTACATGTTTAGGAGAAATATCCTATTCCCATAGTCTAAGGGGACCCAGTAACCCCTAATCACACCAGTGGTTGCCTCTAGTCTCATAGACCTTCTAGATGTTGTAATTGTCAGGCTGTCCAGCCGTCTTGTGTTTTAGTCCATTGCCTGCGGATCAGAACTGATTTCTTTCCTTTTCTTCCAGCTGTTTGGACAAAGAGCTTGCTGCACGACTATGCCGAGGCCTGTAAGGACATTGTCGTTGGAGCCAAAGAGCGGCCAGGCAAAGCTGCTTTCTACCTGTCCCTTCTTGCAGGTGCCGGGGTCTGTTCCTCCAAGGCCCCAGCGTATGATTCCTTCCAGAGCTGCATGTTAGACGCCTCAGCCTCACTCCTCCTTCTCTCACCCTGGACGAGGAGCAGGAGATCTGATCAGCATGTGCAGAAACTTATGGACCTCAGGAACCAAGGACGATTACGACACCTGGACCTTTTCCTTTTCTCTGTTGTCTATGAAGCCCCCTATGACCCAGACTGTGATCTGTACCCGGCCCACTGCCCACACCTACAGCCTCGCTGGTCACAGTTGCCCAGCAGAGTCCTAGACGTTGGCTTTTTTGGACGTTGGTGGCTTCTCCGTGAGAAGATGGAAGACTTTGATGTGAATGAAGAGGAATTTGCCAGTTTGCCTGCCCCCATGAGAACCATATCCTGGAACGACCTTCATTCAGAAGAGAACGAAAAGCTCTTCCAGCTTAAGTTTCGGCCAATCACAATGCCAGCGGAGCAGACAGAATAAGAGCCGACACATATGATTGGTACAGCTGCTTTTGTGTAAATCTGAGTCTATGTAATGTATAAATGAACATATACAGAAGACTATAGTTATTCAATGATTTTTATGGTACCTGGGTCCAGAGACAAGCCTTTAAATGGGTGGTTCACCTTTTGCTTCACTTTTAGTATGTTTTAAAATGGCCAGTTGTAAGCAACTTTTTTTTTTTTTTTTATAGTTTTTTATTTTTATTATTTGCCCTCTTCTTCAGACTCTTTCCAGCTTTCAAATGAGGGTCACTAACCCCATCTAAAAATAAAAAAATAAAAAAGATCTGTAAGGTTACAAATGTATAATTATTGATACTTTTTATTATGTCTGTTTTTATTCAGACCCTAAAATATATGAATAAAAAGCTAAATATCGCAAAAATCACAAATAGTAAAAAATGAAAACCAATTGCAAATTGTCTCAGAATATCCCTCTCTACATCATACTAAAAGTTAACTCAAAGGTGAACAACCCCTTTAATACAAGAGGTCGTCAGACATTGTGGCCCAGCTTTTTATCAGGGTCTCCATAGCTCCACAGCAGTTACAGTATCTCTGACGGTACCCAAGAGAGTAAGCACTCACCACCAAATTTCCCCCTAACTGATCTTTTAATTGGACCTCCCACCCGCCCTTAGGCCTCCAAATTAGGAACTCACTTAAACTTAAAGGGGAACTCCGGCTTCCAAACCAAAGTTTGATAAAGAGTCCCACATAACACAGAAACCCCTAATATACCCATCAAAGTTATCTACTGTATTTCTTCAAAAAGTATGAATAAATCCCATTTTCAATGCTAAAATCCAGCTGTTTAACAGTTCTTCTCTTTCTGCATCATTTGAAATCCTGGCAGGGAAGGAGGGACTAAATACTGATGTTACAAATTGTAACAACTTCTCCACAGCTTACAGACAGCATGCAGGAACTACATAACCCACAATGCATTATCCAAAGAATAGTGGTTGAATCAAAACCGCTTCAGGCAGTAATTTTAAACTGCAATGTGTTTATTTAGCAGTGTAGGCAAACTACCGTATATACTCGAGTATAAGCCGAGTTTTTCAGCACCCAAAATGTGCTGAAAAAATCTACCTCGGCTTATACTCGAGTCAGTAAAAAAAAAAACCCTCTGGTAGATGATGTACCGGTATTTTGAAGACCGCTGCCTTACCGGTAAATTTGCAGCTACGCTACGTTGAATCTCAGCACAAGGGGGCGAGAGGGGAGGAGGCGCCGCCGTGAGTGATGCATGCTGGGAGCTTGAGGCTCAGCATGCACTTCCATGATCCCACGGAGTGAAGTAACCGTCCCTCCCTCCGCCCGTGTCACTACCAATACTGCCGCCGCCTCCCTGAGACGATGTGAGTGGCTGGCAGGAGGCGAGAAATTGCAGGCTCCCAGTACCCTGGAGGATGGACGGAAAATACCTGACCCCCACCTTTAATGACCCGCTGGTTCCTGCGTTCCCCGCTGCCAGGGCCTATGAACAGAGCACCGCCTGGATCGCCTGGAGCGCTGCCTGGATCAAACACAGGTAAGAGCGGGCTCACAGCAAAGTCCTGGGACTGCGGACAAGGAACGGCTTAAAGGAGTGCGGCGGTAGCAGTCCCTCACTTGCAGGCCCGATCCTCCCTCACTTGCAGGCCCGATCCTCCCTCACTTGCAGGCCCAATCCTCCCTCACTTGCAGGATTCAATATATTTGTGTTGCAGCTACAATCATTTGCATGGTGTATATTAGCAGTGTTTGATAAAAACCTTGATTTGTTTCTTTTGGATTAATTGATGGCAAGCTCAGGGCAAAGGTACTACATACACTGCTTTCTGCCTCCTTTGTGCCTTGTCATTATTGTGTGGGGAGTGTGTGTGTATATAGTATATGTGTGTGTCTGTGTATGATGGTGTGGGTAGAGAGTGTGTGTGTGTATATAGTATATGTGTGGGGAGTTTGTGTGTATAGTACGGTATGTGTGTGTGTGATTAGGCTTATACACGAGTCAATACGTTTTCCCAGGGTTTTTTGGTAAAATTAGGTACCTCGGCTTATACTCGGGTCGGCTTATACTCGAGTATATACGGTACATGTTTTCGGGCATAACCCTTTATCAAGTGTAATACAAGCAAGGCATTGTGGGAATTAAATACCTTCTTTGGAACAAGACACCATCCCCACTTAAAGTGACAGTGTGGAATTATATATATATATATATATATATATATATATATATATATATATATATATATATATAAATTACACAAACTTAATCCAAAATACACAAAATTCAGAAAATTCAGTGTTAGTCTTGAATATTTCATAGTTCATAGTGTCCAAGTCCAAATATCCAAAAAACATCAAGAAGACTGCCTCTTTCAGCCTGTTCTTGATTAATAAGACCAAAGAAATAGTCCAAACCATGACAATTGGTACTGCTATATCATAGCCTACCCAGGGATGTGCAAAGCATGTAGTCATTGGTTAATTTACAAACCTTTACTTGCCAGCATCAATAATCATAGCTCCTGTAACTTATATGATTCATTCGTAAATAATTTTTTACCTTCTCACGGCAGGAGTTCCGAGCTGATTCAAATCTAGCTGGCCATTAATACCTAAGACAAAAGAAAAAACTGTTAATATATTTTTAACCCACATTACATTGCACTGATGTTCTGTTGCTTATTGAAATCACATATGCAGGGAATTGTGGGGTTTGGAGGATGCAGGCTGAGGACAGATGGCTGTTGATTCAAAGTAACAGTAGTCAGTCAGCTCAGCAAAGTAGTCAGACAGATCAGCAGGAGGCTAGGTTTTTGAGAACTGTTTCAAACCATTAAAAATCATGAAAAGTCTGCATATTTATTAATTGATGTATATTGCAAGTTATGTTTGTGTGGAGTTCCCCCTTTTAATTCTGTAGGATACCAGAGCTAGATTGTGAGTAACTGCTGACACCCACTGACACACTTCTGAATGTAGTACATATTTGGGCAGTATGGTACACTCCCTTCTGTCCACCCCTTATCACTACCTTGGATAGGGAACCATATTGCAAAACTGACTTGGTGGGGCACACAGGGGTTGGCAGAAGAGGCATGGTGGGGGTCTTGCCTATATTTAGCTCTGGCTCTTCTGTACCTCCCAAGGCATCTGTGTGAGGGAGTTATCACAGCGCCCCGTCTGTTGGAGTCAGTGGAAGGGGGCACTACCCAGCACTGGGCATGTTTATATAGACATAGTGACACCTTCTTGATTATGTCACTATATCGGTTGTCCACCCCTTTTGGGCCTATGGCACACTCAACATTTTCTCTCGCAGCAGTAAAGACTGAGCCATCCTGCATCTGCCATGTATACAAAGTGACGGGAATGAATGAGCTCCATCTCTCACTGCAAAGTCAAGCTTTTCTCTGGCTGAATTCTGCCTCGTGTGTGTGGTGACAGACAGGCATCTAATAAAAAATAAAGATAGATTGGCCCTATAAATCCAGATGGGTAGGAGTCTAGGAGAGCTCAAACTCACAACCCAGCCAAAGTTTGTGTGAGATCTATACAACTTTCATACGTTCCTTGCAGTGCAGAAGGTCAGCACTAAGGAACCATTTAGGGTCATGGCACTATTGTTTATTGTGACCCAACCCAATTGACACCTGCCACGTGTATGACCTGCACCCACAAGATTTTCACAGGGTCAGCATCAATGCATTCTGGAAGAGCATGCTGGGAGCTGTAGTTTGGCAAGAGTTGGAGAGACAAAGGGCCTCTTTCACTGATGTAACCAATAATCTGCATGGTAATTGTATCTCTATACTATTATTACTCATCCTGCTCTGGAGACGGCTGTAACCTTGTGTAATATCAGCCACGCTGATTGGTGGCTCTGTGCCTGCCACCGTTACTTAAAGGATATGTGGAAACTTTTAAAACAAGTGAATGTACAATTGATGAGGGGGCTATTCTAAGCACGTTTGTAATTTACGTTTATTATTTATTTTCTTTTAATTCCAAGATATTAAGGGATACGTGTACTATTAATATGAATGAATTTTGTTACAACAGCGCCACCTGCTGGTCAGTTTCCCACCAGTCTGACCACCAAGTAGTCCAGGAAGTTGTCAGGAGAAAGAAAGAGGCTGCTCTGATGTTCTTCTGCTTAGGAAAGATGTGAGAAAGGTTACTATTTTTTCCATAAGCAGAAGAAGAACATCAGAGCAGCCTCTTTCTTTCTCCTGACAACTTCCTTGACTACTTGCACATGTATAACAGCACATGTATAACAGCACATGTATCCCTTAATATCTCGGAATGAAAAGAAAATAAATAATGAATGTAAATTACAAACGTGCTTAGAATAGCCCCCTCATCAATTTAGATAGAATTTGTCATTGTTTGCTTTAATAATTCAGGTGTTCTGTTACTGATTAACAGGCTGGGTCTTCTGTAGATCCCATGTTCAACCTGTAAACTGTCAGAATATTTACATGGTCATATCTAGTAAAAGCCAAAGAATGTTCTCGGGAACCAGTATCATTAGGATATTTGCAAAACTAGAACCACCATGAAGGCAGTTAGAGCCTTAGAATCTTCACGTGCCTAGAACCAACCAGGAGTCAATTCGAGCCTTTGCATGCCTAGAACCATCCAGGAGACAATTAGAGCCTTCACATGCCTAGAACCAACCAGGAGACAATTGGAGCCTTCACATGTCTAGAACCAACCAGGAGACAATACGAGCCTTCACATGTCTAGAACCATCCAGGAGACAATTAGAGCCTTCACATGCCTAGAACCAACCAGGAGACAATTAGAGCCTTCACATGTCTATAACCAACCAGGAGACAGTTAGAGCCTTCACATGCCTATAACCAGCAAGAAACAATTAGAGCTTTTACATGTCTAGAACCAACAGGAGACAATTAAGTCTTCCCATGTCTAAAGCCAAACAAAGTATTAGAACATTCAAGCACTTCAGGCAAATAATTACATATTCAAGGCTTGGACCAACCTGTAGCCAGTCAGAACATTGGAACATTCACAAGTTTAGACCAGCTGGGGACATTTAGAACTTTCAGAAATCTAGACTATCTTGTAGCTAATTGTGGTATATGAAGTTTCACAAGTATAAACCAACCTTTAGTCAGATTATTAGAACCCTCACAAATATAGATCAACTTGCAGCCAATTACATCTGAACCCTAACAATTCTAGATCCATCCGCTTGTAGTTATTAGAAGCTGCACATGTTTAGACTAACATAGAGCCAATCAGAGCATTAAAAGATCCACAAGTCTAGTCCAACCTGTACCCAGGCATAGCATTAGTAGCTTCACATGTCTGGACAAAAGTTTAACCAGTCCAGAGTATTAGAACCGTTGCAAGTCTAGTCTAACCTGTACAGGGGCATAACATTAGTGCCTTCACAAGTCTGGGTCAAATGGAGGTAGCCAATCAGAGCATTAGAATTGTTGCAAGTCTGCTCCAACCTGTACCCAGGTGTAGCATTAGTGCCTTCACAAGTGTGGACAAACTTGTAGCCAATCAGTGCATTAGAACCATTGCAAGTCTACACCAACCTGTACTGAGTTACAGCATTAGTACCTTCACAAGTCTGGGCCAACTTGAGTTCAATCAGAGCAATAGAACTGTTGCAAGTCTAGACCAATCTGTATCCAGGTATTGCATTAGAACCTTCATGAGTGGGGGCCAACTTGTAGCCATTTAGAGCATTAGAAACATTGCAAATCTAGACCAACCAGTACTGAGACATAGCATTAGAACCTTCACAAGTCTGGGCCAATTTGTAGCCATTCAGAGCATTGCAAGTCTAGACAAACCTGTACCCAGGCATAGCAGCAAATCAGACCATTAAGACCAAGTTGTAGCCAATCATAGCACTAGAATTTGCACAAGAGAGCCAACCCCACCAAAACTAGCAAGAGCATCTAAGTCCATATATCAGCTTGTTACATTTCCATGTCTCTCCTTTAATCCTTCCTTCCATATGATCAGTGCTGTGCCATGAGGCAGAACCCAGCTGAGTGTGTGTACTAAGGATCTAACAATAAAGGAAATCTCTCCCCTTAGCGCTGCAATGTTGACTCAGGCCTATGTCCAACAAGAGTGGAATCCTACACAATGCCCACTGCAAGTTGCTAAGGGATGGCATTGCAATTAATCATGGTAAACAGTCGTGCAGATTAGGCATGGCCAACCCCCAGCCATCTCATTGTCCATAAATTGAAACCCCCCCCCGTCTGACGCACCCATTAGTTGCACCCATGTTTCTTTTGGACCTCACAAAGGAATGGGTTGTTCTTGAATGCCGTTTTGGGCATAAAAATCACTAGAACAGGATGAAAACCTTATCCCTTGCTCCATTCTGGTGATTTAGTGCAGAAGCTCTCTGGAAATACTTGTGTAGCTTTATTCCTGCTCACTGTAATACTTTATCCACCGGCTCCCATTAACCATTGCTCTGCCAGAAAGCCAGGCCCTGGATACTCTGCTTATCAGAATCAGTAGGAGCCTGTGTCAGGCAAGTACCTACCTGCACAGCAACTCAATGACTCTGCAAACTTTAATAATACTCTAGGCAAATACCCCATGTTTATTTACACAAGAAGCACTTGAGCAGGGAGGTGTAGCTACAAGATAAAGCTAATAAGCAACAGGTGTCAGTGTAACCTATATGTCCTGTATCTGTCACTTACCTGAATCCCAAGTCAAACAACTGATGCTCTATGTCAGGGATCCCCAACCTTTTGAACCCGTGAGCAACATTCAGAAGTAACAGGAGTTGGGCAGCAACACAAGCATGAAAAATGTTCTTGGGGTGTCAAATAAATGCTGTGATTGGCCATTTGGTTGCCCCTATATGGATTGTCAACCTACATTGAGGCTCTGTTTGGCAGTACACCTGGTTTTTATACAACCAAAACTTGTCTCCAAGCCTGGAATTCAAAAATAAGCACCTGATTTGAGGCCACTGGGAGCAACATTCAAGGGGTTGGAGAACAACATGTTACTCACGAGCTACTGGTTGTGGATCACTGCTCTATGTGATTCTTCTGTCCTCATCACAGATATACAGATTCTCAGTGGCTGCACAGATCCTATCTGATCCCCATTGTAAGCAGCAGTCCTGTCCTGCTTTATGGCAGCTGAGATTCTAGCTA